>NC_071985.2:163117500-164367500 GCF_028885655.2 Pongo abelii | reverse complement strand
GGCTTTGCTCGTTTCTTTTTATTCTTTTTTCTCTAAACTTCCCTTCTTGCTTCATTTCATTCATTTCATCTTCCATTGCTGATACCCTTTCTTCCAGTTGATCGCACCGGCTCCTGAGGCTTCTGCATTCTTCACATAGTTCTCGAGCCTTGGTTTTCAGCTCCATTAGCTCCTTTAAGCACTTCTGTGCATTGGTTATTCTAGTTATACATTCTTCTAAATTTTTTTCAAAGTTTTCCACTTCTTTGCCTTTGGTTTGAATATCCTCCCATAGCTCGGAGTAATTTGATAGTCTGAAGCCTTCTTCTCTCAGCTCGTCAAAGTCGTTCTCCGTCCAGCTTTGTTCCATTGCTGGTGAGGAACTGCATTCCTTTGGAGGAGGAGAGGCACTCTGCTTTTTAGAGTTTCCAGTTTTTCTGCTCTGTTTTTTCCCCATCTTTGTGGTTTTATCTACTTTTGGTCTTTGATGATGGTGATGTGCAGATGGGTTTTTGGTGTGGATGTCCTTTCTTTTTGTTAGTTTTCCTTCTAACAGACAGGACCCTCAGTTGCAGGTCTGTTGGAGTACCTGGCCATATGAAGTGTCATTCTGCCCCTGCTGGGGGGTGCCTCTCAGTTAGGCTGCTCGGGGGTCGGGGTCAGGGACCCACTTGAGGAGGCAGTCTGCCCGTTCTCAGATCTCCAGCTGCATGCTGGGAGAACCACTGCTCTTTTCAAAGCTCAGATGGAAATGCAGAAATCACCCATCTTCTGCGTCGCTCACACTGGGAGCTGCAGACTGGAGCTGTTCCTATTCGGCCATCTTGACTCCTCCCTGAGAGAACACGGATTTTTATCTGTTTTGCTCACTACTGGATCTTTAATACACAGACCAATCCATGGCATATAGAAATCACTCGAGAAGTATTTGTTGAGTAAATGAATAAATGGTCCTCGAATTCTCACTGACTCTTCAATCTGATATCCCTTTCATTCAGCACTCTCCAGTGTCCACTTAGCTTATAACTTAGGCTTTTTTACATAAATTTTAGTTAGAATAATACTGACAAATCTTTCTCATCTCAGGTTACTTCCTCTGAGTAGTTTTCCCTGTCCCTCCAATCTGAATTAGGGAAGTCTGTTATTCTATAGAACCCTGTTTTTTCCTTCATAGCACTTGTGCATAAGACATCCCTATTTCTTTAGTGTGCATAAGCGTAGGCTCTCTGGCTTGTGTTATAAACTCTATGCTTTATGTTGACCAGAGTATGTCTCTTCATATTTAAAGGAAGCTTTTAGAATTCAATAACATTTCTCTTTCTCAAGAGCCTGGCTGAAAAAGCTATCACTTTTAAGACTTTATGTCTCCTTTCAGACATTTCAATTGACTTTTTCATTTGATCTATATCTGTTTTGTCCTTGTGTAAACTATATAGAAAATTATGAATGGTGGGAAAAAATAATGGAAATAAGGAAGATGATTATCTTGCTACACAAAGAAAGTGTTAGATATGCCAGGGACAACATTAGGTGACAGCACCAACAAGGAGTGAAGGTGATCTACTGGGACATCAACTCCAAAAGAAGATGAAATTTTGAGAGGGTGAGATCAGCATTGAGGAGCTAGGAGAATAATCATGTGACTGATGAATTGCATGGTATAAGGAGAAGAAACTGTCATCATGGAAGAGGGGAGGAATGGGTTCCAGAAGTGCCCCATTAAGAACCACAGAAAGTGTAAGAAATTTGTTAGTATTTTGGAATGTATGATATGAAAATATTGGGGCATGTAGTTAGCAGAGGAAAAATGAGCCAAGGAGGAGGAGGCACAAATAACCTGGAGTAAAGTTCTGGGGAGGATAGACCTGAGTATTTTGTGCTGTGATCATAAGTGGAACAAATGTGAGGCAGGGTGAGATTGCCCTTCAGCTTCCCAGGCAATGCCAGGGTCCAGTTTGAGTGTTGGGATGGATCAAAAAAATTAATTCAAGAATCTTGGTTTCTGGATAACAAAGTTGAAATGTAATAAGGACATTAGAAAACACGGGTACAGATGCGAAAGCAGGAACAATGAAAATAATTTAGCTAAGAAACATATGGTTTAACTGTTTTCAGTTTTACCAGGCTTAAGGCATCCTATTTATAACAGATATATTTAATGCTCTCTTTATTATCCTTAAATGAAATTTAGGTAATATAACTTAATTTTGTGTATTCTTATAAAATCAATATTTTACCTTAACAGATATAATAAATATAAAGAAGTATTAACAAAGTAAATTATAGAAAAACAATATGTTTCAATGTCTATACTTTTTTGAAAGATCACATTAGAACAGCAAAATTGTTCCCCCAAATTTTAAAATCATGTTTCCTTCCTTGACAATTACTGGTTGATGTGGTTTGGTTGCATGTCCCCACCAAAATCTCATCTTGAATTATACTCCCATAATTCCCACATCTTATGGGCGGGACTCAGTGGGAGATAATTAAATCATAGGTGCTGTGTTCCCCATACTATTCTCATGGTAGTGAATAAGTATCACAAGATCTGATGGTTTGATAAGGGGTTTTGACTTTCACTTCTCTTTCATTCTTTCTTTGCACTGCCATGTTAAGAAGCGCCTTTCACTTTCTGCCATGATTGTGAGGCCTCCCCAGCCATGTGGAACTGTGAGTCCATTAAACTTATTTTTCTTCCAAGTCTTGGGCATGTCTTTATCAGCAGCATGAAAACGGACTAATACAGTAAGTTGGTACCAAAAGTGGGGTATTGCTGAAAAGATACCTGAAAATGTGAAAGCAGCTTTGCATCTAGGTAACAGGCAGAGGTTGGAACAGTTTGGAGGGCTCAGAAGAAGAAAGGAAAATGTGGGAAAGTTTGGAACTCCCTAGAGACTTGTTGAATGGCTTTGACCAAAATGCTGATAATGATATAGAAAATGAAATTCAGGATGAAGTGGTCTCAGATAGAGATGAGGAACTTGTTGGGAACTAGAGCAAAGGTGATTCTTGTTACGTTTTAGCAAAAAGACTGGCAGCATTTTGCCCCGACCTAGAGATTTGTGGAACTTTGAACTTGAGAGAGACTATTTAGGGTTTCTGGTGGAAGAAATTTCTAAGCAGCAAAGCATTCAAGAGGTTACTGGGGTGTGTTAAAGGCATTCAATTTTAAAAGGGAAACAGAGTATCAAAGTTCAGAAAATGTGCGGCCTGACAATGTAGTAGAAAAGAAAAACCCATTCTCTGCAGAGAAATTCAAGCTGGCTGCAGAAATTTGGATAAGAAAGGAGGAGTCAAAGGGGAAAAATCTCCAGGACATGTCAGAGATCTTCATGGCAACCCCTCTCATCACAGGCCCAGAGGGCTAGGAGAAAAAAATGGTTCCATGGGCCAGACCCAGGGCCCCTCTGCTGTATGCAGCCTAGGGACTTGTTGCCCTGCATCTCAGCTGCTCTAGCCATGGCTAAAAGGAGACAGGGTACAGCTTGGGCCATGGCCTCAGAGTGTGTAAGCCCCAGGCCTTGGCAACTTCCACCTGGTATTTGCTGTATGCAGCCTAGGGACTTGTTGCCCTGCATCTCAGCTGCTCTAGCCATGGCTAAAAGGAGCCAGGGTACAGCTTGGGCCATGGCCTCAGAGGGTGTAAGTCCCAGGCCTTGGCAACTTCCACCTGGTATTGAGCCTGCAGGTGCACAGAAGTCAAGAATTGAGATTTGGGTACCTCTACCTAGATTTCAGAGGCTGTATGGAGATGCTTGGATACCCAGGCAGAAGTTTGCTGCAGGGGTGGAGCCCTCATGGAGAACCTCTGCTACAGTAGTGGAGAAGAAAAATGTGTGGTCAGAGCCCCCATACAGAGGCCCTACTGGGGCCTAGTGGAGCTGTGCGAAGAGGGCCACTGTCCTCCAGACCCCAGAATGGTAGATCCACCGATACCTTGCATGGTGTACCTAGAAAAGCCACAGACACCTAATGTCAGTCTGTGAAAGCAGCTGGGAGGGAGGCTGTACCCTGCAACGCCACAGGGGTGGACCTGCCCAATACTATGGGAACTCATCTTTTGTATAGCATTACCTGGATGTGAGACATAAAATCAAAGGAGATCATTCTGGAGCTTTAAGATTTGGCTACCCTGCTGGATTTCAGACTTGCATGGGGCCTGTAGCTCCTTCGTTTTGGCCATTTTTTTCCCATTTGGAATGACATTTACCCAATGCCTTTATTCCCATTGTATCTAGGAAGTAACTTGCTTTTGATTTTATAGACTCATAGGCAGAAAGGACTTGCCTTGTCTCAGATGAGACTTGGGCTGTGGACTTTTGAGTTAATGCTGAAATGAGTTAAGACTTTAGGGGACTGTTGGGAGGTATAATTGGTTTTGACATGTGAGTACATGAGATTTGGCAGGTGCCGGGGGGAAATGATATGGTTTGGCTCCGTGTCCCCACCCAAGTCTCATTTTGAATTGTACTCCCATAATCCCCCTCATGTTGTGGGAGGGACCCAGTGGGAGATAATTGAATTATGGGTGTGGTTTTAGCCATACTGTTCTCATGGTAGTGAATAAGTCTCAAAAGTTCTGATGGTTTGATAAGGGGTTTCTGCTTTCACTTCTCTCTCATTCTCTCTTGGCACCACCATGTAAGAAGTACCTTTTGCCTTCTGCCATGATTGTGAGGCCTCCCCAGCCTCATGGAACTGTGAGTCCATTAAACCTATTTTTCTTCCTAGTCTAAGGTATGTCTTTATCAGCAGCATGAATATGGACTAATACATTGGTCAAGTGTATTCTCTTGGTCTAATAATGAACTACAGACAACTTTAAAAATACTGGGCTAAATAGACCCTCAAGATATTTACTTTATAATTTTTTGAAGCCAGAAAGATTGAAGGAGGCCAGATGGAGCTTAGAATAGAATAGAATGTTTATACATATAGCAAAGAAATCTTTTATTTGATGACTGAGTGACTTCTGCCTGCTAGGTACTTTGTTAACTATATTTATGCTGTATCTTGGCCGTGAATGTTGTAATAACAGCAAGAGGGAGTAGGTACTATTATTACTCTCATTTCATAACTGAGGAAGCTGAAGACTAGAGATGTAAACTAACTTGCTTATTTGTCCAGTAAATAGGGAGATGGGATTCAAACACTGATCTTTCTGCTTTTAGAATCAAATTACATGGCTATACTATATTTCTTTCAGGCAGAGGTCCCTGGTACAGGAAGATGATTTGATAAACACTTGTTGAATGAAAAAGCCAGTATGCAGAGGTTTATGAGAAGGAAGCAGTTGCTCACTTAATAATTTTTAAATGTTTTCCCCAAATGAACCTAAGATTAGAAAACAAAGACAAGAATGAAAGGCTTTGAGACATGTAAAACATCTTTGACAATCATTCTGTAATGTCTGCATCAAGTTCCAGCCCTGCAACATCATAAAACCTTCCAGATTCCAGTCTCACAAGAACATGATCCTAGAAGATTCTGGTGTTCATGGCTTCTGCCCACAGTGCAGGTATATACTTTCAGACCCTCACATAACCACAGCTAACCCTTTGGGACAACAAACTGAAGAAAGGAATAGCACCTACAATATTAAGAGAAAAGTACTGTGGGGTTATTAACTTTCAAGGTTCAGTTGCTGTTCAGAAGCCTTTCTCCATCATCACCATTAATGGATGTGATCCACAGAGGAGCTGGTGCAGGATGAAGAAGGCTGTCCTCCCTGGAAACGATAAAATTAGCCACAGGGCTCAGATTGCTTAATCGACCATCTGGAGTTTATGCAGACTAACTTTCTCTTTTTTAAAAATGTTTCTTTACTTTGCCAGACTAATTAGCTTTGTACTTTTAGTGAACTTAACCAGGAGATACCAATGACACGGCTTTCAGTGCTGAGCCTCAGTAGAGAGTCAGGAAGATCTCATTTTGGGGAGACTGCCAAGAAAGGAAGAGCTCTAAATGTAAGCACTGGACTTGGGAAACACACAAACAAAACAAAGAACACAGTCTCTTTACCTTGCACCTGTGTGCCCCTTTTAGAGCTTAGTTTTTATTTTTGAAAAAGCAGATTTCTGACACCACCTCTATTATGGACAAGCAATCTTTCCCTTTTTTCACATTCACCTTTTGGAAGCCTATTCATGTGCCATTCTGATCAGCTGGTAATCAGACTTTTTCCTGTTTCCTATGCAGCCACAGAGAAGGGCTAGATTTGTGGAGAAACAGAGTACTAGAGAAGTAGCCAGGGTGTTTTAAATTTGTATGATTTTCAATATCCCGGGAGCAGGATGGTCCCTGCTATGAATCTGGCAGCCAGCCTTCTTCTTCTTCTTTTTTTTTTTTTTTTTTTTTAACCAAACCATCTGGCAGCCTCAGAGCCCAGTTCTTTGGTAATAATTGTGCTACTTACTCCATCTGTACTTATAAGATAACTAGTTGTCTTTGCAAATTAAGCCAGCCCCATCTGTTTCCCTACCTTATAAACGAGTACAAGGGCTCCACACCCCTCCTGGAACGTGGACAACATGAAGCATGGAATGGAGCACCATGGAAGTGGGGAGAGAGCAGGGTTTCCTTTCCTACTGCAAGGCTGAAAAGAGAAGGGCTGCCTTCTGAGGGCTCAGCATTTTCTGTCCTGGGTTTGCAAGGGAGCATGAATCTACAGTGGGTGCTCTGTTCTGTTTGCATCCAGGTTGCTAGACTTTAGAAAAGGCAAAGTTACTCCAAGTGATTGGCTGTGAGTAGGGTCAGTTAAGAGCCAAGGTAGAGATGAATGCTAATGCAGTGACCATTCTGTTTTCTGTAAATGCTGTGGGATTGAAAGGAGAGAAGTTAAGAGAGAAGGCCAATAGGACCTCATTAAGTTGTTCTGATTGTCTCGCTGCTATTTCTCTCCAAACCTGTGGAACAAAAGACTAAATTTTTTTCTCAACGGAGACCTATAAGAGTTAAAGTTACTATAGTTTTCTAGAGTGACTAACAGAGAACAGTTAACACATTTTGAGAATCAAGCTCAATATTTGACATCTTTCTGCTACCAAAGTTTGCACATTGGTGACTCCCCAGGAAGGCTTCCCCTGTGCTCCAAGGAGGGTATGAGAATTGGTCAAAATCTCCCCTGTATTAAAGGTTAATTAAAAACCAACCAAACAAAAATTAACAGCATGACTTCCCCTCTTCCACAAAAATAAAATGAACATACGCCAATGATTTTATTTAACTGATTAATTAGTAAGGAAACCAGTAAGATGTTACAACTGGTTCAAAGGAGAACCCAAAGAGCAGAAATATTTATAGGCAATAGAATGCTTAAATGAATTTGCTTAATAAATACAAAACTGGTTTCTTCTGCCAGGAGAGAAGAAAAATAAATGCACCTATACCAGTCAAAATCCATTTGGGTATTTATTGATAAGTATTATTTGCATTGTTACTGGTTATGTATGATTTTCAGAGTTGTAAGATAGCTCAAAGTCAATGAAAGACAAAGAGATCTCATAAAATCAGGTAATGAGAAGGGTTTGGGGCCTATAGAGTAAAACACCTGGGTTTGGGTTCCTATTGTATCACCTATTTGCCTTTTGTTTTTCTACATTAAATTTAATAATTTATGTAACCTCTCTCTAAGCCTCTAATTCCTTATCCATAAAGTGGGGTTTAAGTGACAAGCTCTACCTCACAAGGATGTTGCAATAATCATTTACAGGTATAGATTTTTATAAAGCAGAGTTTAGGAAGTGCTTTCCTACACAAATGTTATCAGTAATAATAACTAATATGTAACTGAGTTCTTATTATGTACCCAACATTATGTCAAGCACATGGATGACCTCACTTAACTTTCACTTTGCCTCTATGCAATTCTTACTATTATTTGACAAAATTAAAGCTTAAAGAGGTGACTTACTATTTAATGTCATAGAGTGTCAAAGTATGTAATTGTACTACCCAGAGCAGGGCTATGTATGTAGGAAAGAACTTTAGGTGAGAGGAGTTTCACTTTCTCTTGAAATGCAAATAGTTGCTTAGGGATTTGAGATACCTGCCCATTATGGGGGTCTAGTGAAAGGAAGGTATCTTTGCTGAAGGAGTGAGTAGAGAAAGCTGACCTTGGAAATTGCACTTTAGATTTATTACTCTGGCCTAGGAAGACAGTCTCCACATGGTGGTGTCTACAATTCAGTCCTGACCTACCTCCTTCTCTTCTCATTTTAGACAATGGGCTCTAAACAGAAAATGGAGAAGTCTGACATATTTTGCTTGAAGAATGCCATCGACGAAAAATCTTGAATGAATATTCCCTCTTTTCCTCACTTTTTATCCTAGAGTTTCCTGAGAGTTGGAGACTATTTCTACCCTTCCACTTGAGAAACTCAAAACAGTATGTCATTTTAACAGGGCTATTTTATAAGATTAATGATGTCATTGGTATTTATACTGAAGGCATTAATTTGATTGTGCTAATATTAACAATCTGTTTTTTTGTACTTTGATAAATATGGCTTTGTTTAAAACTTTTTTTTTATTCACAGATGAAGTCATATAAAAATGTTGAGGAAAAAATTTAACCCAACTGTTAAAATTTATTTTCGAAAATAAAAAACAAAATAAAAAATCAATATGTTTAGCAAAACTCAATGAATTTAATTTTCATTGACATGTTTATTTTTAATGAACTGAATATTTACAAATACTTTTTTTTTTTTTTTTTGTCTGAGACAGAGTCTTGCTCTGTCACCCAGGCTGGAGTGCCGTGGCGCCATCTGGGCTCACGACAAGCTCCACCTCCCGGGTTCATGCCATTCTCCTGCCTCAGCCTCCCGAGTAGCAGCTGGGACTACAGGCGCCTGCCACTACGCCCGGCTAATTTTTTTTGTATTTTTAGTAGAGATGGGGTTTCACTGTGTTAGCCAGGATGGTCTCGATCTCCTGACCTCATGATCCACCCACCTCGGCCTCCCAAAGTGCTGGGATTACAGGCGTGAGCCGCCGCGCCCGGCCTACAGATACTTTAACAATGGAAACGAAGTTTTCTTAAAGAAAAATAAGAGTGATTAGATTTGGCTAAGAAAAAGTACAACCGTTTCTTTATAATATTTTTTCCCAGGGTTATTCTGTGTGTTCCTCCAGATGCCAGTTAATTTTATAGAGTCCCTTTTTGTCTGTCAGTTGGGATTGAATGATGGACTTTTAGAACTGGAGAGCCAACCTCCTCTTATCCTCCGTCACCTTTATAGACAAGTAACTGAAGCTTAGGTTATTTTATGAGCAACATTATTGAAACGATAAATATGGTTTAATTGAGTAGGCTCTGTAAATCCTCCATCATCGTCATGGTATATCTATCAACAAAATGATTTATGTATTTTTGAAGCTAGAAATTTCCCTTTCTTTATCACTCTGGAAAGGAAAAACATCGACATTTACTAATTCTAAGTTATTTGATTTCAACTGTCTGATTTTTTTTAAATGTTGATTACCCCGTTTAGGCTTGTTAATTGTATTATTATCAGTCCTTTCCTCCACTTTTCTGTAAATGTGATTTTGAAAATGTATAGAATAGCACCACAGTGCAATTCTTTAGGAACATTTTAAGCACCCTAGAGATTTTTCAAAGAATCATCCATTTCCACCAAAATATGTCTGGCCTAAAGAAATGCATGCTTCAGGAATATTTCCGCATTCTAGCTTGTGGCTAGTGGATTGAAGCTAGGTCAGCCCAGCAACAGTTTAGAAAAAAATGTATGGCTAAGGCCAGGCGCAGTGGCTCACACCTGTAATCCCAGCAATTTGGGAGGCCGAGGAGGGTGGATCACCTGAGGTCGGGAGTTCGAGACCAGCCTGACCAACATGGAGAAACCCCGTCTCTACTAAAAATTACAAAATTAGCCAGGCGCGGTGACACATGCCTGTAATCCCACTTACTCGGGAGGCTGAGGCAGGAGAATTGTTTGAACCTGGGAGGCAGAGGTTGCGGTGAGCCGAGAGATTGCGCCATTGCACTCCAGCCTGAGCAACAAGAGTGAAACACTATCTCAAAATAAATAAATAAATAAATAGAAAAAGAAGAAATGTATGGCTATGAGGAAGCAGCTATCTTTTAGGCTAAATTCAAAAGTATTTCTTTCTAAATTAGTACTTTCAGTGGCACTTACATGGAGAGATGTTAGGGAAAAATCCTTCAGCTACTTTGAAAATCCTGGGTCAAGTGGAAAAGACCGTCATTCTTCCCTAAACTGTAGCACTGCTGCTGTTGTTGAAACTGAGTGATGAATTTCTGCAAGGAGAATCATTTGGCTATTTCCAGTCTATTTCTACATATGTAAAAGTTTTTCTGGAAAGTCTTGGAAGTGAACTACAATCATTTACAGAAAGAATGGCTCCTGAATCTGAATATCAGTGTGTAGGCACCTGGGTAGAAACTCACATCAGGAGCTGAGGAACCATTTATCACATCAGGATTCTCTCTGAACCCTCACAAGGCCTTCTGCATGAGTTTCTATAAATCTTTCATCATGGCCATGAATTCTTTATCAGCTCTAGATTTTTCTCTCTTGCCATGCACAACTTTTTCTTCACATTTTTCTCTCTAACAGATTGATCATGTCTCCTTAGCATATTTTTTCTTTCATTTGCCTTTTGCTAATGCTGTCTTTTAGGTTATTGCAGCAAATGGACTAGTAACTGCAGCATCATTTGTTTTTTGTGGTCCAGTGAGCTAAGAACACTGGATTTCAAGTCAAGTGAGCAGGGTATTAATCTGTTCTCTTCTCACAAGCTGTGTGACCTTGGACAAGTTATTTGAAATCTGTCTGTATACTTTCCTGATCTACAAAATGGAGCCAAACAAGCTTACCTCATGAGGACTGACAGATGATGATAGCCATGCTCCAGTGAGTGCCAGCTTATGTCAGACACCACGTGAAGTGCTTTACCCAAATTTTCCATCTTCAAAACAGCTCTCCAGAGTAGGCTATTATATCACCATTTTATGTATTAGGAAACTGAGACCCATAAAAGTTTCTCTAGCTATTGAAGTCAGACAGGTTTTGAACCTAGATGTCTGTGGCCACAAAGGGATGGTCTCTTGGAATATCACAGTGCTTCCCAGTAGGTTTCAAATATTGCCTGTAATCTACCTCTCTAGTTGATGACAATGTAAACCACTTATGAATTTCCTTCACCTACTGGACTCTGTCTTTTGGACCACCTATTTCTCTTTACAGCTCTAGCTTTAAAGCCAAGTTGCCAAGTTATCCTATCATTTGGTCCAGGCTTTTTATACTTTCCATGGTAGTAGTTAAGAGCATAGACTTTAGAACTAGAATGCCCAGCTTCAGATTCCAGCTTCCCAGCTCAGCTGTGTGGCCTTGAGCAAGTTACTTAACTTCAGTATGTCTCAGTTTCCTCATCTGTTAGATGGAGATACAGTACCCATGTGAAGGTTGTTGGGAAAATTAAGTGAGTTGTTTTAATCAAAGCACTTTGAACATAGCTTGGAAAATGGTAAGAGCTATATCAGTGTTGGTTATATAGTAGTCTGGGTTGTGAGGCCTCAGCATGATGTTCTCTCTCTAAACTCATTCGATGTATGACATATAATTATGGTTTTCTTTCCTAACCTTCAGTTGCTATCTTTAAAATTTTTATTTTTGTGGTTTCAGGTACAGTGTTAGTTACCTAGGCAGATATGTAACAACTTGATACTTTCTTTCCTTAAATGCGCATTACACTGTAGCTTAGTCCAATGTTCCTTAGATGCCTTTGGCAAAAGTGTTACAAGGTATATATATAAAAAAAGATTCTTTTCATGTCATATACGTTTGTGTCATTTGTGTGTCACATAAACTTGGGAATTGCAATAAACTATAATATCTGCTTAGGAATTTGTAATGAATATTAGCAAATTTACTTCCCCGAGAATTCCAATAGAAAATGAATGAGTTTAATTTTGTTTAAAATAGTGCTTCCCGAATTATTTTTCCAATTCACTCTCCCATTTATTAAGAAAATACCCACACAGTGTTGAAAATGCTTGTCTAGTGAGCTCTGACTTTTGTTAGTAAGAGAACACCTGAAAAAAGTACTTAGGAAAACCTGTTTTAAATATTGGCCCTATAGGATTTCTATTTTTGTAGCAAACTAAATTATCAGAAGGCTAATTGTTAGCTTATCTTGATTCAGAGTATTGTAGAATCACCAACACCATGTTGCATTTTAAACTTATGAGCTCTGTTTATGCTGAATATAGAGATAAGAAACAATAATTTGAAATTAATTTGAGATATTATGGTCCATCGTGTCGAGAACATTGCCTTTGTTGCAGACTAAAGTCACTATGACTTGAATATGTCCCCCAAAGTTTAGGTATTGGAAACTTAATCCCCCATGCAACACTGCTGGAACCTTTAAAAGGTACTAGGTCACAATGGCTCTGGTCTCATCAGTGGATTAATTATTGATGAGATAATTATTTTGGGAGCAGGTTAGTTACCTCGGGGGTGGATTCTTGATTTAAAAAAGGGGGTAAGTTTAGCCCTTTTCTGTCTTGATCTCGCATGAGTGCTCCCTTGCCCTTCCACTGTTCATCACAAGGAGGCTCTCACTAGCTGCAGCTTGGACTTCCCAGCCTCCAGAGCCATGAGTAAAGTACATTTTTCTTCTTGATAAATTACTTACTTTCAGTTATTCCATTATAGCAGCAGAAAATAGACTAAGACAAAGATCTTTTACATATAATCTTCTACACTGAATTTTGTGTTATATGCCTGTTGGGAATAATTTTGTTTCCCTTGAAGAACCAAGGGAAATAATAGTTTCCTCCTTTCTGATGAGAATCTTTTTACAGCAGATTCTAAGATGCTCACAGAAATAGCTGAAACCTCAGCAGGACAACTTTGTTGTTCTTAGATTTGACATTTTTATATTCATCTTTTCTCTGGTCCTAGTTTTCTATTTTTATGTAAATATTTGATGTCAGTTTCTTTTATGATAAGCCACCTCAAGATCTTTGTGGAAAGATATATGCATATAATAGACATAAAGATATTAAACAAGAACCACTTTAAAAGTGAAACACTTGCTATCAAAGCAAGCCATTGCAATGTAAGTTTCTGTGAGAGCTAAGTACAAACTAAGCAGCTCAGAAAAATTCAATGGTGTGAGTGGGGAAAAAATGGAAGATTCAGAGAGGATCTAACAGGTGAGCTGCATGCTGAAGGATAAGACAAAGGGCTTTTTATGAAGAGAATAATATCTATATAGGTAGAGAAGCTGGAAAGTCTATCTGCAGTATATCTAGGGATTGGCTGGCATTGTGGCAGATCTGAGACACAGGGTTATTGGGAGCAACGAAGCAGAACTATTGAGTAGTATTGAGTAGAGCTTTGTATTGTGTAGTTCCTTCTTATTTCCAGAGTGATTAGAAACATGTCCTCAGAGTCATGGTGACTCTTGGGTCCTTGAAGAGCTCTCTCTTCTAACCTTTGGTGGTGCTATTTTGTCTGATACCTTTTTGATGAACTATCATGACAGTGGTTTGTATCTCCAAGATAAGGATTAAATTTTCAAAAGAGGAATTAATAGGATGCATTGGAGAGATGTACATGTTATAAAACAATGAGTCATAAGTGACCTGTGGCTGTATGAAATGTCCTGGGCAGAAATTATATCTTTTGGGTTTATTTTCATCTGGTGCTGCTTTATCTGACTTTATACACTGTATTACCACAACCCATCAAATAGATTTTGTTTATTAAAGGAAGTCAATTGACTGTGCCATTCTGTGCATATATTATCTATTTAATAACAAAGGAAGATAGAGTCTTCTTTTTTTGGTGACTGTTTCCTTTGCAAGCTGCTGCTTCTATGCGTTTCATTAGATCACTGTCACCACAGTTATTAACAGAGAACTCTTTTTTTGTGTTGCACATTGCAATGAAAAGACATCCTTGTAACTTTGCCAAAAGATGACAGCTTCAGGATGGAGCCAGTTACAGCTGATTTTCTCCAGGTCTCTCTCTCTCCCATCAGACACAATATGATATTTGGGATCCCCTATCCTGCCACACTCATACTCCCCACCCACATCTGTTCTCAGTTTTTCTGCAAGGATATTTTCTGAATTATACCTGATAACTTCTCTGAATTATCAGTATTACTTTTTAAAATCATAGAATATACACATTTGTATCTATTTATGATAAAATATAATGAGTTTGATCCATAAGATTTTTGCTTGTACAGAATCAATTCATTGAGGAAAGTTAATCAATCCACACTGTCATGTGATATCATAGAGTTCAATAAGTCTTTCCTGCTTTGTCTGGAATTTTTATTTTTTTAATCCACTTTTAGTCCTGTGAAGATATGAGATATATTAAAAGACTCACTATACATCCTGAGAAGAGTATTGGTTTTATATTTTAAAAATTACTAGCCCCCTAGAGAAAATTCTCAGTGTCTTAAAGATACTGTGTCCTTTTCCATCTGACCTAAGACCTTCTACTAATACTTGAAGTTCCTGACAGCTGGGATATTCCTCTCATTAATTATAAAAGAATATCTAATCTATTAGGAAATCATTTCAAAAATATTGTTTGCTTCCTACCTTTAGAAAAAATAAAAGTTTAGGGCTATTCTAAGTTTGTCCCCAGTTATTTTTGTCTTACTGAATTTTACTTATTTGTGGGTGATAATATTTAGTTATGTTATTTCTTCCAAAGACATACACACATTTTATATGTTTGTGTGTATAGGAAAGTTTAATCAGAGGCAAGGAAACCAGATTCAAAATACTTGGAATTTTACGAAAAAATTCTAAATGAAGATACAATCCTGTGTTTCACAATGTACTCTACTGATGAAATTTATTGTATTCCCAGAATAGATATTTATGGTAGACAATAAGTAAAGACTGGTAATTTATGGGACTATAACTTGGCTTCTGATTAGTTATTTTTATTCTCATTCTATGATTTTATCTGGGATATTTTTACTCTCATGTACCTCAAGTTCATTGAAGATTGGGGCTGCTGTCTCAGATTCTTTGGAATAGCTGACCTTTAACATGAACCTTTGCCATTTCAGCATCTTCTTATTGTACTAAGCTAGGCTTGTTGTTCAGAGATGGCAAGGCAGGAGGTTCTTGTTATATAGTAAGAAATTATGATGGTTAAATTAAAGTAGGTTTAAACATCATCATATCAATATTATCAATAAATGTGAATGGCTTAATATCCTGATTAAAAGGTAGAGATTGACATTTGGATAAACTAGAAAGACCTAATTATATGCTGTCAGCAAAACACTTTAAGCAGAAAGACAGAAAAAGATTAAAAGTAAAAGATGGGCCGGGTGCAGTGGTTCACGCCTGTAATCCCAGCACTTTGGTAGGCCAAGGCGGGTGGATCACGAGGTCAGGAGATCGAGACTGTCCTGGCTAACACAGTGAAACCCCATCTCTATTAAAAATACAAAAAAAAAAATTATTAGCTGGGTGTGGTGGCGGGTGCCTGTAGTCCCAGCTACTCGGGAGGCTGAGGCAGGAGAATGGCTTGAACCCAGGAGGCGGAGCTTGCAGTGAGCCCAGATCGCGCCACTGCACTCCAGCCTGGGTGACAGAGCAAGACTCCCTCTCAAAAAAAAAAAAAAAAAAAAAAGTAAAAGATGGTAAAAAATACATTTGCTAACACTAATCAAAAGAAAGCTTATGTAGCTCTATTAATATCAAAGTCAATTTGAAAGCAAAGTATATTACCAGGGATAAAAAGAAGATCATTTCTTAATAACAAAGGGATCAGTTTATCTAGAGGACATAACAATCCTAAAGGTTTATGCAACAATCCTAGACACTCAAATACACAGAGCAAAACCTGATAGAACTGCAAAGAGAAGTAGACATATCAACAGTTATACTTGAATATTTCAATGCCCCTTTCTCAATAATTGATAGAACAAGTAGACAAAAATCAGTAAAGGTGTCTAAAATCTGTACAACGCTGTCAACCAATTTGAACTAATTGACATTTATAGAATGTTCCACCCAACAACAGCAAAATAGATCGTTTTATCAAGTTAACATAGAACGTTTACCTGCATAGACCATATTCTTGGCCATAAAGCAAGTCTATATAAATTTTAAAATTATTCAAGTCATACAAACTACATTCTTCAACCACAGTGAAATTAAACTAGAAATCAATAATGTGAAAACATCTGGAAAAAACCCAAATATTTGGAAACTAAATAACACAATTCTAAATACCCCACGAACTAAAAAGTAATCAAAAGCATAATTTAAAAATACCTTGAACTGAATGAAAATAAAATGTGGATGCCACCAAAGCTGAATTAAGAGGGAGATTTATAGCACAAAATGTCTATACTAGGAAAGAAGAAAGTACTCAAGTCAATGATCTTAGCTTCCACTTTAAAGAAATTATAAATGGAAGAGCAAATGGAATCCAACTAAGCAGATGAAATAAACAGCACAGAAAACGGTGAAATAGACAACAAAAAATCAATAGAGAAATATAGTGCAACTAAAAGCTAGTTACTTGATAAGATTAATAAGATTGATAATTCCCTACCCAGACTTATCAGGAAAAGAAGAGAGAAGACAAAAATTGCCAATATCATGAATGAGAGAGTTGATATCACTATATATTCTAGAAACATTAAAAGAATAGTAAGGGAATGTTGCAAAAACTTTATGTCAATAAGTTAGAAAATGTAGGAAAAATGGGCAAATTCCATGAAAAACATAATCTATCAAAACTTACTGAGGAAAAATAAATAACAAAATAGTCCAATCTCTGTTAAAGAATTACATTTTTGATTAAAAATTTACTGACAGAAAAACGGTGCACACAGATGGTTTCACTGGTAAATTCTATCAAACATTTAGAGAAAAATAATATAAATGATACGTAAACTCTTTCAAAAAATAAATAAGGAGGGAATAAATTCTATCTCATTCTTTGAAGCCAGTATTACTTTGATACTAAAACCAAAGACATAGCAACAATATATAACTCTAATGAATATAGATGCAAAATTCCTAACAAGATTTTAGCAAATATAATTCACAAATGTATCAAAAGATAATATTTTATGACCAAGTAGAATTTCTCACCAAAATACATGATTGGTTTAACACTCAGAAATCAGTCATTGGAACTTGCTATGTTAAGAGACAGAAAGGGAAATCCTTAGTATCATCTCAAGAGATCCAACAAAAGCACTTAAAAGATTCAACACTTTTCACAGTGAAAATCCTCAGAATACTAGGTAAAGTACTACTTCAACCTGAAAAAGAAAATTTCTGAAAAACTTATAGCCAATATTATGATGAAAGACTAAATTCTGCCTGAGCATGACAGCTCATGCCTGGAATCCCAGCATTTTGGGAGGTCAAGGCCACTGGATCACTTGAGCTCAGGAGTGTGAGACCAGCCTGGGCAACATGGCAAAACCCCATCTCTACTAAAAATTAGCCGGGCATAGTGATGTGTGCCTGTGGTGCCAGCTACTTGGAGGGCTGAGGTGGAATGATCACTTGAGCCCTGGAGGTCAAGGCTGCATTGAGCTGTGATTACGCCACTGCACTACAGCCTGGGTGACAAAGTGAGAACCTATCTCAATAAACAAATAAATAAATATAAATTATTTCTCATGTGAGGCAAGAATATCCTCTTTCCCCACTTGTATTTAATATTGTATTTGTGGTCCTAGCTAATGTATTAAAAAATACAAGAAATAAATGGCATTGAGATTGAAAAAGGAGAAATAAAAACTGTCTTAATTTGCAGATGATATCATGGTCTCTGCCAAAAATCGGAAGGCATTTTCAAAAATACTACTAGAACTAATAATTATGTTTAGCCCATTTGTAGGATATAAGATCAATATACAAACATCAATTGTATTTTTATATAGTAAAAAGAAACAATTGGAAATTAAAATAAAAATATTATTTGCTATAGCATTGAACAATATGAAATATTTTGGGGTAAATATGTATTAGACTTCTCCATTGAAAACCAACTGTGAGAAACTCAAGATGACCTAACTAGAGATATATATCATTTTCATGTATCAGAAAACATAATATTTTTAAGATGTCAATTTTACCTTAAGTATTCTGTAGATTCAATTCAGTACTAATAAAAATTTCAGTAAGCTTTCTTTGTAAAAATTGACAAGCTTAGTCTAAAATTCATGCAAAGGAATTACAATAGAAAACAACAACAACAAAAAGCAAAGTTGGAGGACATTTACTAAGTGAGTGCAAAACTTATTATGAAAGTATAGCAAACAAGGCAGTGTGGTATGGGGAAAGGCAGGCATGTAGGTCAATGGAACAAAGTAGAAAGTCTGAAAATAGACAATGTTTATAAAGGTCAATTGATTTCTTACAAAACTGTCAAGGTAATCAATGGACTTGTTGAGAATACTCAATAAATGATACCAAAAGAATTGGATTTTCATGTGCAAGCAAATAAAATTTAACCTTTTATTAACACTTTATAAAAATGAACTTGAAATAGATTATAGACACAAATTTAAGAGCAAATACTATGACATTTATAGAATAAACTATAGTAGAAAAAAGATTGTATCTTTAGGTTAGGCACAGATTTCTTAAATAGGATACTAAAAACACAAAGCACAACAGAAAAATAATAATATATTGAACTTCTTTAAAATTAAAACTTTACTCTCCAAAAGATCCCATTAAGAGTATGAAAAGGTGGGAGTTTAGGAAAAACGGCAAATAGGAGACAGGACTAACATGTAGCTCCCAGTTGGATGGACAGAACAGAGTGAGGAGACTCACATTGTGAACTTTTGCTCTAGAACCACCACAAGAACATACTGGAAAAACTGAGTGACCCTTTCACAGACCCTTTGAAAAATGTGGCCTGCCACTGAAAACTCCACAAGAGAGCCAAAACACTGTGAGTCCGTCCCCAAAGTGACAGGGAGAAAAGTCTGCCTCGAAACACACATCTTCACCGGGAAACCTAAAAATCCAGATCATGGGAGAAGGATTTAAACTTACCTAGAACAGAAATGGACTTAAGAGAGCCAAGCAAAATATAAAAGTAGAAGTAGCAGTGGGAAGAGCCCTGGAGTCACTACTGGTCCCCAGCTCATGCCCAAGGAACCCATTCCTGGCTGTATTTCATGGAGTCCTTGAGGAAGGCAGCCAGCGGAATTGGGGAGGGGTCACAGGGTTAAATAAGCGTCTAGTTGAACTTTGTAATAATTTCAACTGAGCCTGAATTTTCCTGAGCAGAATTCATGGGTCAGGGGAGGTGAAGTGGAGATATGAGCACAGTAGCCAAGCCAAAGATGAGGGCAGGTGGGGAGGGGCAAGACCTGAGATCCCTGCTTGCTTTCTCAGTGGAGAGGCTTGTAGCCTGGGGCAAGATCTCAGCTCTGCTTGCTGGCTGCCTAGATATAAACTGGGTGCTGTTGGTGGAGCACGGTGGGAGTGAGACTGGGCTTGCTGGCTGCATGATAGCTGGGTGAGGCCTGTCACTCTGGCGTTCCCCCACTGCCCTGGCAACCTGTATGATGCAACAGAGGCAGCCATAACCCACCTAGGAACATAACTCCATTGGTCTGAGAACCACCCTCCCATCCCCGACAATGGCCACAGCAAGCTCTGCCCAAGGAGAGTCTGAGCTCAGACCTGCCTAACACTGCCCTCACCTGATGGTTTTTCTCTACCCACCCTGCTAGCTGAAGACAAAAGACATAAATTCCTGGGAGCTCTATGGCCCTGCCCATTGCCTGAGAAACCTGAGTACTTATCCTGGCCAATGTAGGGCAAGATTATATCCCCTTTCTACTACTGCAGCTGGTGCTCTCTTGAAAGCATTACCTCCTGGATGGAGGCCAACTAACTCAAGCCATTCAAGCAACTCATAACAGAACTCTGCTCCAAAGAGGAGAAAACAACAGCTAATTCCATCACTTAAAACACCCTGGCTAACCAGAGGTCCTAAGTCTGTCCATGTGACAACTTCACTTGATTTTTTACAAAACTGCCAAGGTAATTAATGGACTTGTTGAAAAGACCCAATAAATGATACCAAAACAATTGATTTTCATGTGCAAACCAGCATTTGAGAAAACCAGTACACAAAACAAAACTACAACCAAGGACTCCCACAGAGTCCACTTCACTCCACTGCCACTTCCACCAGAGCAGGTGCTGGTATCCATGACTGAGAGACCTGAAGATAGATCACATCCCAGAACTCTTTGCAGATAGTCCTCAACACCAGCATGGAGCCCAGTAGCCCTGCTTTTTGGCTAGACTCAGAAAAGCAATAACAATCACTGCAGTCTGACTCTCAAGAAGACCCATCCCTAGAGTAAGGGGGAAAGCGTCACATCAAGGAATCACCCTGTGGCATGAAAGAATCTGAACAGCAGCTCTTATGTTACAAATTTTTCCACTGAAACAGTCTACCCAAATGAGACAGAACCAGAAAAGCAATTCTTGTAATATGACAAACCAAGGTTGTAGAACACCACCAAAATATCACACTAGCTCTCTAGCAATGGATCCAAACCAAGACAAAATCTCTGAAGTGCCAGATAAAGAATTTAGAAGGTTGATTATTAAGCTACTTAAGGAAGTACCAGAGAAAGGTGAAAACCAACTTAAAGAATTTTTTTAAAAAATACAGGATATGGATGAAAAAGCCTCCAGAGAAATAGATATCATACAGGGAAGACAATCACAACTCCTGGAAATGAAAGACACACTTAGAGAAATGCAAGATACACTGGGAAGTTTCAACAATAGAATTGAACAAGTAGAAGAAACAACATCAGAGTTTGAAGACAATGCTTTTGAATTAACCGCATCCAACAAAGACAAAGAAAGAATAATTTTAAAAAAATGAACAAAGCCTCCAAAAGTTTGGGATTATGTGAAATGACTAAAGCTAAGAATAATTGGTGTTCCTGAGGAAGAAGATAAATCTAAAAGTTTGGAAAACATATTTGAGGGAATAATTTGGGAAAACTTCTTTGGTCTTGCTAGAGATCTAGACATCCAAATACAAGAAGCTGAAAGAACACCAGGGAAATTTATTGCAAAAAGATCATCACCTAGGCACATAGTCATCAGGTTATCTAAAGTCAAGACAAAGAAAAGAATCTTAAGAGCTGTGAGGCAAAAGCATCAGGTAACCTGTAAAGGAAAACCTGTCGGATTAACAGCAGATTTCTCAGCAGAAACTCTATAATCCAGAAGGGATTAGGGTCCTATATTTATCCTCCTTGAATAAAATAATTATTTTGTTTTGCCAAGAATTTTGTATCCAGAGAAAGTAAGCTTCATAAATGAAGGAGAGAGTCTTTTTTTTTTTTTTTTTCTTTTTTTAGATGGAGTCTCGCTTTGTCACCCAGGCTGGAGTGCAGTGGCACAATCTCGGCTCACTGCAAGCTCTGCCTTCTGGGTTCACGCCATTCTCCTGCCTCAGCCTCCCAAGTAGCTGGGACTACAGGTACTCACCACCACACCCAGCTAATTTTTTGAATTTTTTTTTTAGTAGAGACAGGGTTTCACTGTGTTAGCCAGGATGGTCTCGATCTCCTGATCTTGTGATCTACCCACCTTGGCCTCCCAAAGTGCTGGGGTTACAGGCATGAGCCACAGCACCCGGCTGAGAGATAGTCTTTTTTAGACAAACAATTGCTGAGAGAATTCACCCCTACCAAGTAAGCATAGAAGAAAGGCTAAAAGGAATTCTAACTCTTGAAACAAACCTCAAAATACATCAAAATAGAATCTCCTTAAAGCATAAATCTCATAGAGCCTATAAAACAATAACACAATGAAAAAAAAACCCACAGTATTCAGGCAACAACTAGCATGATAAAGAGAACAGTACGTCACATCTCAATACTAACATAGAATGTAAATGGATGAAATGCTCCACATAAGAGATATAGAATGGCAGAATGGATAAATAGTCACTAACCAAGCATCTGCTGTCTTCAAGAGACTAACCTTACACATAAGGACTCACATAAACTTAAGGTAAAGGGGTGGAAAAAGTATATTGCATGCAAATGGAAACCAAAAACAAGCAGGAGTAGCTATTTTTATATCAGACAAAATAGACTTTAAAGCAACAACAGTTAAAAAAGAAAAAGAGGGACATTATATAATTATAAAACAGTTAGTCCAACAAGAAAATATTACAGTCCTAAATATATATGCAACTAACACTGGAGCTCTCAAATTTATAAAACAATTACTACTAGACCTAAGAAATGCAGCAGATGGCAACACAATAATAGTGGTGGGCCTCAGTACTCCACTGACAGCACTGGACAGGTCATCAAGACAGAAAGTCAATAAAGAAACAATGGATTTAAACTATATCCTAGAACAAATGAACTTAACAGATATTTACAGAATATTCTGCCAAACAACTGCAGAATATGCATTCTACTTATTAATACATGGAACATTCTCTAAGATAAACCATATGATAGGCCACAAAACAAGCCTCAATAAATTTAAGAAAATAGAAATTATATCAGGTACTCTCTCAGACCACAGTGGAATAAAATTAGAAATTAACTCCAAAAGGAAATCTCGAAACTATACAAATACATGAAAATTAAATAATCTGCTCCTGATTAATCTTTAGGTCAATAATAAAATGAAGATGGAAATTTAAAATTCTTTAAACTGAATGATAATCATGACTCAACCTATGAAAACCTCTGGGATACAGCAAAAGAAGTACTAAGAGGAATGTTCATAGCATCAAATGCCTAAATCAAAAAGTCTGAAAAAGCACAGATAGACAATCTAAGCTCACACCTCAAGGAACTAGAGACAGAAGAACTTATCAAACCCAAACACAGCAGAAGAAAAGAAATAACAAAGATCAAAGCAGAAATAAATGAAATTGGAACAAAAAAACACAAAAGATAAATGAAACAAAAAGCTGGTTCTTTGAAAAAATAAACAAAATAGATAGGCCATTAGTGAGATTAACCAAGAAAATAAGCCCAATTAAAAACTAAATGGGAGATATTACAACCGATACCACAGAAATACAAGAGATCATTCAAGGCTACTATGAACACCTTTATGTACACAAACTAGAAAACCTAGAGGAGATGGATACATTCCTGGAAATATACAACTCTCCTAGATTAAACCAGAAAATAATAGAAAGTCTGAACAGACCAATAACAAGTAGTGAGATTAAAACAGTAATTAAAAAAATGCCAACAAAAAAGTCCAGATTCTCAGTGGAGTTCTATCAGACATTCAAAAAGGAATTAGTACCAACCTCATTGAAGCTATTCCAAAAGATAGAGGAGATTCTTCCTAAATTACTCTATGAAGCCAGTGTTATCCTAATGCCAAAACCAGGAAAGGACATAACAAAAAAAGAAAACTACGGACCAATATCTCTGATGAACATAGAGGCAAAAATCCTCAATAAAATAGTAGCTAACTGAATCCAACAGCATATCAAAAAGATACCATATTCAAGTGGGTTTCATTTCAGGGGTGCAGGGTTGGTTTAACATACGCAAGTCAATAAATTTGATACACCACGTAAACAGAATTAGAAACAAAAATAATATTATCATCTCAATAGATGCAGAAAAAGCATTTGACAAAATCCAGCATCCCTTTAAGATTAAAACTCTCAGCAAAATTGGCATAGAAAGGACATACTAAGGTGATAAAAGCCATGTATGAAAAACCCACAGCCAGCATTATACTGAATGAGAAATAGTTGAAAGTATTCCCCCTGAGAACTAGAACAAGACAAGGATGCCCACTTTCACTACTCCTATTCAACATAGTGTTGGAAGTCTTAGCCAGAGCAATCAGACAAGAGAAAGAAATAAATGGCACTCAAATCCATAAAGAGGAAGTTAAATTGTCACTGTTCACTATGACATGACATGATCGTATACCTAGGAAACCCTAAAGACTCATCCAAAAAGCTCCTATATCTGATAAATGAATTAAGTAAAGTTTCAGATACAAAATCAATGTACACAAATTAGTAGCACTGCTATACACTAATAGTGACCAAACTGAGAATTAAATCAAGAACTCAACCCCTTTTACAACAGCTGCAAAAATAAAATAAGTTAAAATACTTACGAATATACCTAACCAAGAAAGTGAAAGATCTCTACAAGGAAAACTATAAAACACTGCTAAAAGAAATCATAGATTACACAAATAGAAACATATACCATACTCATGGATAAGTAGAATCGACATTGTGAAAATGGCCATACTGACAAAGGCAGTCTATAAATTCAATGAAATTCCCATAAAAAATACCATCATCATTCTTCGCGAACTAAAAAAAAAATCCTGAAATTCATATGGAACCAAAAAAGAGCCCATGTAGCCAAAGCAACACTAAACAAAAAGAATAAATTTGGAGGTATTGCATTACCTGACTTCAAACTTACTACAAGGCGTTAGTTACCAAACAGCAAGATACTGGTATAAAAATAGGCACATAGTTCAATGGAACCAAATAGAGAACCCAGAAAGAAAGCCAAATACCAACAGCCAACTGATCGTCGACAAAGCAAGCCAAAACATAAAGTGGGGAAAGGACACCCTATTCAACAAATAATGCTGGGATAACTGGCAAGCCACATGTAGAAGAATGTAACTGGATCCTCATGTCTCACCGTATACAAAAATCACCTCAGGATGGATCAAAGACTTAAATCTAATGTCTGAAACCATAAAAATTCTAGCAGATAACAACAGAAAACCTCTTCTAGACAGTGGCTTAGGCAGAGTTCATGACCAAGAACCTGAAAGAAAATATAACAAAAGCAAAGATAAATAGATGGAACTTAATTAAACTAAAATGTTTCTGCACAGCAAAAAATAATAATAATAATAATAATAATAATAATCAGCAGAGTACACAGACAACCCATAGAGTGGGAGAAAATATTCACTAACTATTCATCCAATGAAGGACTAATATCCACAATCTACAAGGAACTCAAAACAAATCAGCAAGAACAACAACAACAAATAATAATCCCATAAAAAAGTGGGCTAAGGAGATGCACAGACATTTCTCAAAAGGAGATAGATAAATGGCCAACAAACATATAAAAAAAGTTCAACATCACTAATGATCAGGGAAGTGCAAATCAAAGCCACGATGTGATAACACATTACTCCTGCAAGAATGGCCATAATTTAAAAAATTATAAAATGTTGGCAAAGATGTGGTGAAAAGGGTGCTCTTTTACACTGCTGGTGGAAATGTAAACTAGTACAACCACTATGGAAAAAAGTGTGGCGATGGAGACTACTTATTTTTTATTTTTTTATTTTTTTAAAATATATTCACATTTATTAAAATTCATATTCATTAAAATTATTATTTATTATTATTATTATACTTTAAGTTTTAGGGTACATGTGCACAATGTGCAGGTTAGTTACATATATATACATGTGCCATGCTGGTGTGCTGCACCCATTAACTCGTCATTTAGCATTAGGCATATCTCCTAAAGCTATCCCTCCCCCATCCCCCCACCCAACAACAGTCCCCAGAGTGTGATGTTCCCCTTCCTGTGTCCATGTGTTCTCATTGTTCAATTCCCACCTATGAGTGACAATATGCGGTGTTTGGTTTTTTGTTCTTGTGATAGTTTACTAAGAATGATGATTCCCAATTTCATCCATGTCCCTACAAAGGACATGAACTCATCCTTTTTTATGGCTGCATAGTATTCCATGATGTATATGTGCCACATTTTCTTAATCCAGTCTATCATTGTTGGACATTTGGGTTGGTTCCAAGTCTTTGCTATTGTGAATAGTGCCACAGTAAACATATGTGTGCATGTGTCTTTATAGCAGCATGATTTATAGTCCTTTGGGTGTATACCCAGTAATGGGATGGCTGGGTCAAATGGAATTTCTAGTTCTAGATCCCTGAGGAATCGCCACACTGACTTCCACAATAGTTGAACTAGTTTACAGTCCCACCAACAGTGTAAAAGTGTTCCTATTTCTCCACATCTTCTCCAGCACCTGTTGTTTCCTGACTTTTTAATGATTGCCATTCTAACTGGTGTGAGATGGTATCTCATTGTGGTTTTGATTTGCATTTCTCTGATGGCCAGTGATGGTGAGCATTTTTTCATGTGTTTTTTGGCTGCATAAATGTCTTCTTTTGAGAAGTGTCTGTTCATGTCCTTCGCCCACTTTGTGATGGGGTTGTTTGTTTTTTTCTTGTAAATTTGTTTGAGTTCATTGTAGATTCTGGATATTAGCCCTTTGTCAGAGGAGTAGGTTGCGAAAATTTTCTCCCATTTTGTAGGTTGCCTGTTCACTCTGATGGTAGTTTCTTTTGCTGTGCAGAAGCTCTTGAGTTTAATTAGATCCCATTTGTCAATTTTGGCTTTTGTTGCCATTGCTTTTGGTGTCTTAGACATGAAGTCCTTGCCCATGCCTATGTCCTGAATGGTAATGCCTAGGTTTTCTTCTAGGGTTTTTATGGTTTTAGGTCTAACGTTTAAGTCTTTAATCCCTCTTGAATTAATTTTTGTATAAGGTGTAAGGAAGGGACCCAGTTTCAGCTTTCTACATATGGCTAGCCAGTTTTCCCAGCACCATTTATTAAATAGGGAATCCTTTCCCCATTGCTTATTTTTCTCAGGTTTGTCAAAGATCAGATAGTTGTAGATATGCGTCATTATTTCTGAGAGCTCTGTTCTGTTCCATTGATCTATATCTCTGTTTTGGTACCAGTACCATGCTGTTTTGGTTACTGTAGCTTGTAGTATAGTTTGAAGTCAGGTAGTGTGATGGAGACTCTTTAAAGAACTAAAAGCAGAAGTATCATTTGATCCAGAAATCCCACTACTGGGTATCTACCCAGAGGAAAATAAGTCCTTATATGAAAGACCCATGTTTATAGCAGCACAATTCACAATTGCAAAATCATGGAACCAACCAGAATGCCCATCAAAAAACAAGTGGATAAAGATTATATATATCTTTGTGATATATATATATATACATATATATATATATATATATATATGATGGAATACTACACAAGCCATAAAAAGAAATTAATTAGAAGCATTTGCAGTGACCTGGATGAGATTCAAGACTACTATTCTAAGTGATGTAACTCAGGAATGGAAAACCAAACATTGTATATTCTCACTGATATGTGGGAGCTAAGCTATGAGGATGCAAAGGCCTAAGAATGATACAATGGACTATTACTACCTTATATATATTTATTATATTATATATAATGTGGTATATATATTATATATATCACATTTCTTTACTCACTCACTGGTTGATGGGCATTGAGGCTGGTTCTATATTTCTGCAATTGTAATTTGTGTTGCTGTAAACATGCTTGTGCAAGTGTCTTTTTCATATAATGACTTATTTTCCTTTGGGTAGATACCCAGTAGTGGGATTTCTGGATCAAATGGTAGTTCTACTTTTAGTTCTTTAAGGAATCTCCACACTTTTTTCCATAGTGGTTGGACTAGTTTACATTCTCACCAGTAGTGTAAAAGTGTTCCTTTTCACCACATGCTTGGCAACATTTTTTGATTTTTGAATTTTGGCCATTCTTGCAGGAGTAAGGTGGTATTACATTGTGGTTTTGATTTGCATTGCAAAACATTCTGGTTTTGATTTGCATTGCAAAACATTCTGGTTTTGATTTGCATTTCATTATATATATATAATCAAATAACAATGGAATACTACTCAGCCATAAAGAAGAATGAAATAATGGCATTTGCAGCAACCTGGATGGAGCTGGAGAGCATTATTCCAAGTGAAGTAACTCAAGAAAGGAAAACCAAACATTGTATGTTCTCACTTATAAGTAGGAGCTAAGCTCTGAGGACATAAAGAAATAAGAATGATATAATGGACTCTGGGGACCTGGGGGTAAGGGTGGGAGTGGGGATGAGGGATAAAGGACTACACATTGGGTGTAGTTTACACTGCTTGGGTGGGTGTACCAAAATCTCAGAAATCACCACTAAAGGACTTATCCTTGTAACCAAAGGCCATCTGTTCCCCCAAAACTATTGAAATTAAATGAATAAATAAATAAATAAATATTGATAGTGAAAAAAAGAATATGAAAAGGTAAATGTATACCAAGAGAAAATATTTGCAAAACATATATCTGACAAAGAATTTGCAATCAGGCTATATAAGCAACATTTATGTTTCTAAAAAGAATAGAACCTGAATATTTAGAGGGTTATAGGAAGGGCAAATAAGCCCAAGAAAAATGCTCAGCACCATTAGTAATTAGGGAAAGATTAATTAAAACCATAATGAGTGGAATCACCATCATACCACAGAATGGCTAAAGTTAAAAAGACTGACAGTATTAAGTATTGGCAAGGAAATGGAGCAACTGGAACTCTCATACACTGCTGTTGGAATGCAAAATGGTACAACCACTTTGGAAAACAGTTTGGTAGTTTCTTATACAGTTGAACAGACACTTACCATAAGTCCCATTGATTCTACCACCAAGTTATTTACCTGACAGAAATTAAGACATAGGCCTACACACAGACTAGCTTATAGTGGCTTTTTTTCATAATAGACATAAACTGGAAATCACCCAAACATACATCAAATGGTGAATGGACAACAAACAAATTGTGGTTATATTCATAAGGAATGGCTATATCCATTATTTACAAGGAATTTGGTGATGAGAAGTCCCAGGATTGTTCCAGCAACCCAATTATATCATGGTGATCAGTTGGCTTGTGTGTTAATCTCGTCATTTTTTTTTATGGTTTTAAGATAGTTTACATAGCTCAAAGCATCACCCAACAAGGTCTGAAAGAAGAGAGGGTGATGTTGGGGTAGGGGGTATGAAAAGCCTTTTCTTTATATAGTTCTTTATTTTATCCTGAAGCAATGTTATCTCCAGAAGCTGTCAGCACACTTTCTCTAGAGCAAACCACTGGCAAAGAAAAATAATATTTCTCTGAATGGCTTATATCAATCATGATTTATCTCTCAGATCTGGGCCAAGTGCCCACCATTGCTAAGCACATGGGTGGATCCAGTCTTTGTATAACTTAAAGGTTCTTTAAGTAAAAGAATACAAAATTCCAAACACCAGCTTTGTAGGGGCCCCCCATATGCTCTTGCAAGCAGCCATGCTAGGGAGGGGCTCTGACTAGTTTCACTGGAGTCATGGCTAGTAGCTTCATTGTAGTCATGCAAGGGAGGGGACCTGACTAGCTTCAATGTGACCTTTACTAGCTTCACTATAAACTCACTTACCCCTGGGTACTTGCAACTCATCCTCTGAAGAAATTCAAGGCTTTGTTGGTAGGATCAGGTGGCTATTATTAATACACAGTCGAGCAATACTTTCTGCCACAATTCCCTTTTTCAAGGAGATCAGAATCTTAGAAAATTCTCTAAGAGTATTGATATAATTTATGGGAACTATGAACTGATAGGTAACATTATTGCTGTTTAAATTTCCTTCTCCAGCTAGAATGGAAATGATGCTAAATGCCAGCTCCTGTGTAGGACTAGTAAAAGCAGCAGCATACCAGAAAAAAAAAAATCATAGTTGAGGCTTTCTTCAGGGTTTCCTCTTCACCATTTTTAGTTGCATAGCCTTAAGCAAGTTATTTAATATTTCTGGGCCTTAATTACCTTTTATATAGTGGGGGTAATGGTGGATAAAAGTGTATGATATTTGCTAAATTTGAAATAAATCTGCTCATAGTTCCACTGACAGTATTTTTTTCCTAAGGATGTTATGGACATCTAGGAAGGGGAATCCACTTTATATTTTGGTCCTTACTTTCAGTTCATTACTTGAGGCTCTTTCCTTTTTCTTTTCCATATTTCCTGGGCTTTTGCTACAAGCTGATTTTTTTTTCCTAAATGATCACTTAATTCCTAAAAGCCAAGCTACAGATTGTTGGGTGGGTAGTGAGAAGCAGTATATTTTTCTTTCAAGAGCTTATTTAGAGTGATTGTTAACAGGTATCCTTAGTGATTAAATCATTAAGTGAGAATGCAGTTTGTGAAATAATGTTTTCTCAAGCTACTCAATTTTTTTAAGTACGATGCAGCAAACATCAACTCACAGCTTTTATTTGGACTGATCTGAATTCCTATTATCAAACACTTCATAAATAATTCAAAAGGAAAACAATGGATAACTCATGTTATATTTGTCTTTCATAAATAATACTTTCAAATCATTAAGTTGTGTCTGTCTTCACAGCAGCAGCTTGTGGAATGGAGATTTGCCCACTCTTTGATTAAATATGAACACTGTAGTCAGAGAAAATACGTAATTAATATGTAATAATTAAAGCAGGATGCGTCCACTTATTGGGTACCTTCTGGGTGTCAGGCACTATTCTAGGCACTTCATATCTCCTATTTCATTTAGTTTTTATAACAATCATGCAAAGTAAGTATTAATTCTTCCAATTTAAAATGAAGAAACTGAAAATTAATTTTAAAAAGTTAAATAACTGGCCCCAGATGATGCAGTTAAAAAAAAAAAAAGTAAAACTCAAATCCTGTCTGACTCCAGGCCAGTGCCTTTAACCACAATGCCCAATGCTCCTGTCACTGTGCCGCACTGCCACTTGACAAATGAGCACCATTGGAAAGACAGAAGTTTGGAGTTCTTGGTCCATCTTCCTGGCACTAATTTTTGTGGATTCAGAGTGGGATATTCATAACACCTTAATCCTGCCACTCACTCTATTCCTCTCTGAAGGTTCCTAATGAGAAGTCTTCATAGAAATGATTCTGAAATGATGAGAAAATAGGTATTTTTAATAGCTCAGGAACCTAAAATTTCAGGGCACATAGTTATAAGGCTCAGTAACAGGGGACCCAGAAGAATTTCTTTCCTGACTCCCCCCAAACATGGACAGACATTCCCATTTGTGCCTGAATATCAAGTTCCAACAGAAGACGTGAGAAGTGGGTGGAGGGTAGTAAGACTTTTATTCACCCAAATTACATTCACCCAAAACACAACATGGTCCAAGGTGCTAGATTTGTGCTGTGCACTTGCTGCATGAAAGAGGAAAAATGCAAAAGGCAGTAGAAATACAGACACTGAACATCTGGTCAGGAGGTAAACAGGTCAGGATAAGGTATGAACCAACTTTTATGGTAAAGAATCTTTGCCTTTTTACTCGTCCATACAGTAGCAAGTAAAAGAATAAAAGATAGCTTAACCTTTAGCCCTCATGGCACAGCGTTCCTGTCTTCTAATTAAACTATGGCCTCAAAAATGTCTTTGGCTCAGGTAATTGGAGGAATATGTCATTTACCTAAGCCAAGAAACAGCATGGTAGAATGGAACAAGTACTTTCATTTCAGGCTTCACTAAATACTGACTCTGTTGTCCGTGGGCCAAATTATTTAGAGTCTCTGAACCTCATTTTCCTCATTTATAAAATAGGAATTACAATATCTGTCCCTTAAGGACATTATAAAAATTAAAATATTAATAATATAAATGTTACCTGGTATATGGTAGGCCCCCAATAAACATAAATATTATTATTGTTGGTGTTACTGTTATTAATAATAATACAAAGCAGGTGCCCATGAATCATAATAATAATAGCTTTAGATTTAGAAAACCACCACAACTAATATTTACAGAAATCATACTCAATTCTAGGTGTACATAAAATGTGAACTATTGTTATACCCATTTTATGCTTAAGAAGCCTTACAGAGAGGCTAAGTTAATTACTCAAGGTCACATTGCTAATAGGTGATAGAGCAGTCAAGTTCTTTTGTTAGTCTGTGCCAGTTTGATGAGTTATTGATCGGATTGATTCAAACATATGGGAATCTCATTGTCAAAGTTAATGTAATCTTAGTATGTCATTTCTGCCATAAAAATCTCCAATACTTCTCCACTGCTTTCAGGATAGGACATTGTACTAATCCATTTTCATGCTGCTGAAAAAGTCATACCCAAGACTGGGCAATTTACAAAAGAAAGAGGTTTAATTAGACTTACAGTTCCCTGTAGCTGGGGAAACATCACAATCATGGTGGGAGTCAAGGAAGAGCAAGTCATGTCTTACATGGATGGTGGCAGGCAAAGAGAGAATGAGAGAAGACACAAAAGCAGAAACCCCTGATGAAACCAGATCTCATGAGACTTTTTCACTACCGGGAGAACAGTATGGGGGAAACTGACCCCATGATTCAATTATCTCCCACCAGGTCCCTCCTAAAACATGTGGGAATTATGGGAGTACAATACAAGATGAGATCTGGGTGGGGACACAGAGCCAAACCATATCAGATATGAACACTTGAGCATAATATTTGACTATATCAGCACAGCCTTCCCTTCCAACTATATCTCTGAACAGTTACTACAACCCCAACCCATTCCAGCCATGCCAGTCTTCTCACTATTTCTTGAATATGGCAAAGGCCTATCAGGCTTTCACACCTCTGCTCATTGTATACTCTGCCTGGAATGTTCTTATAGCCCTCTATACACCCTCCATCCACTTTCAGACTCACACTCTTTGATTAAGACGTGGTAAATGTTATCCCCTATGTGAAAGCTTTTCTGATTCCTTTATGCAGGATCAATGATGTTCTTTCTCCATAAATTTAGCTTTTCACAGACAATTCTCTGCTTCATGTCTGCCCTTCTTGCTAGAATATATGAGTCCCTCAAGAGAAAGGACCTTGACTTATTCTGCTCTGTATCCTCAATAACTGTCAATGGCTGACTGTGAGTATGTTCCCAGTAAATGTTGGCTGATTGAATGAATAAAATTCACTGATTGATTTCCTCACCCGTTTCTGTGTTGTTGAGAAGAATGAGTCCAATAAATGATTGAGCTAGTAGTGACAGAGCTCATATGGGAATTCACGGTGCCACTGTATCCAGCCCTATGTGTCTTTTTGCTAGACCACACTTGGTTAGTTGTGACAAGGCAATATTTTAACAACACTTTTGACAAACAGTCAGCCTTAGAGGAACACATCTTTGTTTGCTCAGTTGCTTAACCTTAATGGTTGACTTTTCTTGTTCTCCATGGGGTTCCCATAGCACTGGAGGAATAGTGAAGCAGGTTCACATAAAGGAAGATGTAAAATATATCCTGACATTTATCTGCATTTCAGTAAGGCATTTGACAGATTCTTATGATGGGCTGATGGACCAGATGGAGAAACACTGGCTGGATAAAAGGATAATTCATTGGATTAGTAGCTGGTTGAATAGTTGTACCTAAACATCTACACAATAGAATTCCTGCTCCCAGAATAAATGCATTCATTCTTCTTTTCACTCTTTCTTGGTCTACTGAGGCGTGTCTCACGTTCTGGGCCAGCATTGATTATTCAGTCTGTATCACAAAAGAATTGAAAAATAATATTAGAACTATTTTTGTTTGATGTGTGTTACTTTTATGATCCCTAAAGTTCTTTAAAATAGGGCATGTGTCTCATTATTTTGTCTTCTATGGCACCTTTACATGCTTGGGATAATGGAAAGATCAGAGAACCTAGACTCAGGCTCAGATCAACTATCTGCTCTGCCATGAACTAGCCATGTACTAAGAATTTGTTTTGTCCCTCAGGTGTAAAATGGGGACAAGAACAACTTTTCCCTTATAAACATAATCATTCTTCATGTCTAGTTTCTGATCAACTTCTCAGGGAAGCTGTTCTTGAAGCTTCAGACTATGTTAGCTCCCTCATTAAAATGCTCTCAAGCCACCAGGTCCTTATCATATTAGGTTGGTCCAAATGTAATTGCAGTTTCGGACTGTGAATTTTAAATCATTATAACTAAACACATCTTTATTTATCAAAATAGGAACCATTACAATCAACACATTTTTTGTCAATGAGAAATAAGTTTGTTTATTCCTCTGCTTCAGGATTTGACAAACTCTTGGATAGCATTTTCTGCATGCTGCTGTTTGTGCAAGTATTTTCCCTGCAATAAATTGTTGAGATGCTTGAAGAAGCAGTAGTCAGTTGGCAAGAGGCCAGGTGAATATGGCAGATGAAGCAAAACTTTGTAGCCCAATTTGTTCGACGATTGAAGTGGTGGTTGTGTGATGTGCAGTTGGGCATTGTCGTGAAGAATTGGACCCTTTCTGTTGACCAATGTTGGCTGCAGGTGTTGCAGTTTTTGGTGCATCTCATTGATTTGCTGAGCATACTTCTCAGGTGTAATGGTTTCACTGGGATTCAGAAACCTGTAGTGGATCAGAGCAACAGCAGACCACCAAACAGTGACCATGACCTTTTTTGGTGCAAGTTTGGCTTCGGGAAATGCTTTGGAGCTTCTTCTCAGTCCAACCACTGAGCTATTCATTGTCGGTTGTTGTAGAAAATCCACTTTTCATTGCATGTCACATCCAATTGAGAAATGGGTCCTTGTTGTTGTATAGAATAAAAGAAGACAACACTTTAAAACAACAATTTTTTTTTATTTTTTACTCAACTCATGAGGCACCCATTTACTGAGCTTTCTCACCTTTCCAATTTGCTTCAAATGCTGAATGACCACAGAATGGTCGATGTTGAGTTCTTCACCAACTTCTCGTGTAGTTGTAAGAGGAGCAGCTTTGATAATTGTTCCCAATTGGCTATTGTCAACTTCCGATGGCCAGCTGCTATGCTCCTCATCTTCAAGGCTCTCATCTCCTTTGCAAAACTTCTTGAAAACCACTGCACTGTACGTTCATTAGCAGTTCCTGGGCCAAATGCGCTGTTGATGTTGTGAGTTGTCTCCGCTGCTTTAGGACCCATTTTGAATTCGAATAAGAAATTCGTTTGAATTTGCTTTTTGTCTAACATTATTTTCATCGTCTCAAATAAATATAAAATAAACAGTCAGTAATGTCATTAGCAAAAAAAATAAAGTGAGAAGTGTACTTTAAAATTATGTATAACATAACCACATTTATTTAAGAATGTATTCCAATATCAAACAGCAAATTTCAACAATGCAAAAACCACAATTACGTTTGCACCAACCTAATATATGGTCGTTAAAATAAATTACGCGATTTCATTTTATAGGTAATTATTTGTTTAAAGTATTGCCTATTAAGCTGTAAGCTCTGTGAGGTTAGGGACTCTGTTTGTGTTGTACACTTCTGTATTTCTAGCACCTAACCAAAAACATAAACCAAGAGAGGCACTCACTCAATGTTTCTTAGATGAGTGAATCAACTTTAGCGTTGCCTACACAGTTCTGCCTGCATTAGCAGCCCCATTTGAGCCATCCTCCTCATCACTCTCCTGTTACAACCACATTGGCTTTTTCTCAGTTCCTTAAAGGTTTCATGCTTTTTATTTTTTCTGGGACTCTTTCACACGCTATTTCCTCTACTTGGAACAGAATGTTTTCCTGGCTTCCTCCCACTCCAATCTTTGCCCAGCAAATGCCTATTCTTTCTTCAGGCATCTCCTTTAAACAGTTTTTCCTCAGGAAAATGTTGTATTGTGTGCCTTCACACCTACCCCTACCCTGGTCCCTAAGTATGTCAGGATCCCATTACAACCTATATTGCTTCTTTATTGCTGTTATAATAATTGTATTTATCATTTAATGTAAAGTCTTAGGCACATGTTAAGCTTCAGGAAATCATACTGCATTTACTGCTGTAAAAGCCCCTAGGATCCAACATAGTGACCACCATATATGTATTAATAAATATCTGTTGCCCAAAAAATTTAGGCTCTTTCACTGCAGGCAAAGATAATAGGGAAAAGAGACAGGGAATAATGCCGCAATAAACATACGTGTGCATGTGTCTTTATAACAGCATGATTTATAGTCCTTTGGGTATATACCCAGTAATGGGATGGCTGGGTCGAATGGAATTTCTAGTTCTAGATCCCTGAGGAATCGCCACACTGACTTCCACAATGGTTGAACTAGTTTACAGTCCCACCAACAGTGTAAAAGTGTTCCTATTTCTCCACATCCTCTCCAGCACCTGTTGTTTCCTGACTTTTTAATGATTGCCATTCTAACTGGTGTGAGATGGTATCTCATTGTGGTTTTGATTTACATTTCTCTGATGGCCAGTGATGGTGAGCATTTTTTCATGTGTTTTTTGGCTACATAAATGTCTTCTTTTGAGAAGTGTCTGTTCATATCCTTCGCCCACTTTTTGATGGGTTGTTTGTTTTTTTCTTGTAAATTTGTTGGAGTTCATTGTAGATTCTGGATATTAGCCCTTTGTCAGATGAGTATGTTGCGAAAATTTTCTCCCATTCTGTAGGTTGCCTGTTCATTCTGATGGTAGTTTCTTTTGCTGTGCAGAAGCTCTTTAGTTTAATTAGATCCCATTTGTCAATTTTGGCTTTTGTTGCCATTGCTTTTGGTGTTTTAGACATGAAGTCCTTGCCCATGCCTATGTCCTGAATGGTAATGCCTAGGTTTTCTTCTAGGGTTTTTATGGTTTTAGGTCTAACGTTTAAGTCTTTAATCCATCTTGAATTGATTTTTGTATAAGGTGTAAGGAAGGGATCCAGTTTCAGCTTTCTACATATGGCTAGCTAGTTTTCCCAGCACCATTTATTAAATAGGGAATCCTTTCCCCATTTCTTGTTTTTCTCAGGTTTGTCAAAGATCAGATAGTTGTAGATATGTGGCATTATTTCTGAGAGCTCTGTTCTGTTCCATTGATCTATATCTCTGTTTTGGTACCAGTACCATGCTGTTTTGGTTACTGTAGCCTTGTAGTATAGTTTGAAGTCAGGTAGTGTGATGCCTCCAGTTTTGTTCTTTTGGCTTAGGATTGACTTGGCGATGCGGGCTCTTTTTTGGTTCCATATGAACTTTAAAGTAGTTTTTTCCAATTCTGTGAAGAAAGTCATTGGTAGCTTGATGGGGATGGCATTGAATCTATAAATTACCTTGGGAAGGATGGCCATTTTCATGATATTGATTCTTCCTACCCATGAGCATGGAATGTTCTTCCATTTGTTTTTGTCCTCTTTTATTTCCTTGAGCAGTGGTTTGTAGTTCTCCTTGAAGAGGTCCTTCACATCCCTTGTAAGTTGGATTCCTAGGTATTTTATTCTCTTTGAAGCAATTGTGAATGGGAGTTCACTCATGATTTGGCTCTCTGTTTGTCTGTTATTGATGTATAAGAATGCTTGTGATTTTTGTACATCAATTTTGTATCCTGAGACTTTGCTGAAGTTGCTTATCAGCTTAAGGAGATTTTGGGCTGAGACAATGGGGTTTTCTAGATATACAATCATGTCATCTGCAAACAGGGACAATTTGACTTCCTCTTTTCCTAATTGAATACCCTTTATTTCCTTCTCCTGCCTAATTGCCCTGGCCAGAACTTCCAACACTATGTTGAATAGAAGTGGTGAGAGAGGGCATCCCTGTCTTGTGCCAGTTTTCAAAGGGAATGCTTCCAGTTTTTGCCCATTCAGTATGATATTGGCTGTGGGTTTGTCATAGATAGCTCTTATTATTTTGAGATATGTCCCATCATTCACAATAGCAAAGACTTGGAACCAACCCAAATGTCCAACAATGATAGACTGGATTAAGAAAATGTGGCACATATACACCATGGAATACTATGCAGCCATAAAAAATGATGAGTTCATGTCCTTTGTAGGGACATGGATGAAATTGGAAATCATCATTCTCAGTAAACTATCGCAAGAACAAAAAACCAAACACCGCATATTCTCACTCATAGGTGGGAATTGAACAATGAGAACACATGGACACAGGAAGGGGAACATCACACTTCGGGGACTGTTGTGGGGTGGGGGGAGGGGGGAGGGGGGAGGGATAGCATTGGGAGATATATCTAATGCTAGATGACGAGTTAGTGGGTGCAGCGCACCAGCGTGGCACATGTATACATATGTAACTTACCTGCACATTGCGCACATGTACTATAAAACCTAAAGTATAATAATAATAATAATAATAATAAAAAGAAAACATTTTGCTAAGTAAAATAAACTAGACACAAAAGGTCAAAAAAAAAAAAAGAAAAAAAAAAGAGACAGGGAAATGAACTGAGTTGTGTGACAAAGACTGAAAGATGCTCACCACAATCCACTTTCTCTTCTTTTGGGGCACAAAGCTATGGTACATGTTACACCTCACATGCACCTAGGTGTGGCCATGTGATTTTGTTTTGCAAAAGTAATGTGTACCTTATGCCCTTCTGGGCCTCTCTCACACAGAATTCCTATTCATTTGTCTCCATACTTTTTCTCCCTTCTGGTTGGCTGAAATGGAGATGATCACAGATCTTGGAAACCACATGTTGAAATTTTCAGTGATTCCTTTAACTGAAGTCCCTGAATGTCCACTTGGAGAGGAGCTGCACCTGTATGCTGACCTGGAACACCTGAATTGGACTGACACATGAGTGGGAAATAAACCCTTCTTGTGTCTGAGGCATTATACGTTGTGGAGTATATTGGTTGTGACTCTTATTGTTATGCTAACCAATAAAATGACTAAGACCTCAAAAGCATAAGCAACAAAAACAAAAATAGGCAAATGCGACTTAATCAAATGAAAAAGTCTCTGCACAGCAAAAGAAAGAATCAACAAATTGAGCAGACAACCTGCAGAATGGAAGAAAACATTTGGAGACTATACATGTGATAGGGGACTGATATATAGAATTCACAAAAAAACTTGGATAACTCGACAACAATAAGTGCAACAAAATAACCCCACTGAAAGTGGGCAAAGGACATGAATAGACATTTTTCAAAAGAAGACATACAAATGGCCAACAAGTATATGAAAAAGTGTTTAACATTACTAAGCATATCAGAGAAGTACAAATTGAGACCACAATGAGATATCATCTTATACCTGTCAGAATGGCTATTTTTAAAAAGTCAAACAATAACAGATGTTGGCAAGGATTCAGAGAAAAAGGAATGCTTATATACTGTTGGGGGAATGTAAATTAGTACAACCTCTTTGGAAAACAGTATGGATGTTTCTCAAAGGATTAAAAATAAAACTACTGTTCAATCTAGTAATCCTACTACTGGATATCTTCTAAAAAATGAAATAATTATATCAAAAAGATACCTGCACTAGTATGTTTATCACAGTGCTGTTCACAATAGCAAAGATTTGGAATCACCGTAAGTGTTCATCAGCAGATGAATGGATAAAGTGTGGTGTACATACACACACAATAGAACACTACTCAGCCATAAAAAGATTGAAATCACATCTTTTGCAGCAACATCGATAGAACTGGCGGTCATTATCTTAAGTAAAATGACTCAGAAACAAAAGTAAAATACTGCATGTTCTCACATATAAGTGAAAGCTAAATAATGTGTACATAATGTGTACATATGGACGTAAATTGTGGAATAATAGACATGGGAGATTCAGAAGGGTGGGAGGGTGGAAAAGCAGAGAGGGATGAGAAAATACTTAAGGAGTACAACATGCATTATGGTGTGATGGTAACACTAAAAGCCCAGACTTTACCACTATGCAGTAGACCCTGTAACAAGACTATACTTGTACCTCTTAAAATTACACAAATTAAAAATAATAGCTGCTTTAAAATATTTAAAGGACCATTTCATGGTGGAGAATGCAGACTTACTCTGAAGTAGGTCAAATATGTACTAAGGCAGTGGTTCTCAAAGTGGGAGTAGTAGCTTCACCATCCCCTGGGAACTTGTTAAAAATGCACATTCTCAGGCTCTAGCCCAGACCTACAGACTCAGAAACCCTGGGGATGGGCCTGGAGGTCTGTGTTTTTATAAGTCCTCCAGGTGATTTTAATATACATCAAGTTTGAGAACCACTGGACTTTGAGTCTAGAGGGACTTAACCCTTGAAGCTTTGTGACTTTGGACAAGTTGCTTAATTTCTCTGAGCGATGATTTTTTTTCCAGTAAAATGTTAGAGATATTTACTTCTTGGCATTGTTTTGAGAATTTGAATGAGTGTTTTTTTTAATATAAAGTACCAATCACAGAGTATATTTCAAACCATGTCTTCTCTCTTCCTTCCACTTTTGTGTGACTTCTGGTGAAACTGGGCCATAGGGAAAATTCTAGGACTTGGGGAACAAGAATGAACAGAATGCCATGAGTGTAGTGTGTAGAAGTTAAGACATCCTGGGCTACTATGCCAAGCATAAGGGAGGAAGAGGTACAGAGTATAATAGATTTGAAATGCTAGTCTACTCTGCTTATAAGGTTAGGTTGACCTGCTCAATGTTTAATAACATGTTTTAGCATCATGATTTTTGGACATTTTCTTCAGTTACTAACCTTTTTTTTCTTCTGAGCTATGACTATCAAGAACTTAGAACAGTTCTTAATACTTATTAAGCACTCAGTATGAGTTAGCTAGTTAGAATTATACTGCAAATTCTATGAGGTCGAGGATTTTTGTTTGTTTATATACTGTAATATCCCTAGCACATAAAACAGTACCCTTACACATGGCATGTGCTCAATAAATATATGTTGAATAAACAAATAAAATAACATCTGTTACGTAAATTGCATGATTTCATACATAATGGCTTCTTTTCTCTTCCTCTTTTACCCATGCACTGTGACTTTAGTTTAAAGCAATGCTATGGAATTCTCCCTGACCTCCAGCCTACTGAGCCCCAAAGTTTAATGGGCATATCCATCATAAGGACAGTTGCTAAAATGTAGATTCTGATGCAGTAGGTCTGGGGTGGGGCCTGAGATTCTACATTTCTAACAAGCTCCCAGGTGATGATGGTGCTGCCCTTGCAAATACTCTGTTTCATTCCACCTATTCAGACTACTGAAATGCCATCAATTTCATTATTACTGCGAAAACATTTAACAACCATTGACTTGCAAAGTCTCTGAGAAAGACTGTGGTGTTGGTCCAGTATATTTTGAGGGAATGAACATCCGATTTTTTAAAGACACTTTTATATTTGAGGGAATTTTGACTTTTTATTATAGAAAACTTCAAATACAGACAAAAGTAAAAAAATAAAATAATAAACTCTCACATAGCCATGATACCAATTTGACAATTATTAATTTATGGCTAATCTTGTTTCTCTATAAACCTTCTACCACTAGATGTTTTAAAGACAATCCACATATCATTTTATTTATAAATAATTTGGTAATTATCTCTAAAATATAAGAAGTCGTAAGGCTTGTAGCAACAATCTCATTCTCCCATCCCTTGAATTGATTGCTTCTTAAAATCATCAAGTATTCCGCATTTGAATTTTCATGATGGTCTTTTTTGTTTTCCTTTTTTAGCAGTTGTTTTTGTTGTTTAAATCGGAGTCCTATGAAAAGCTGAACATTGAATTGGTTGATAAGTCTCTTAAGATTGTTTTGATCTATAGATTTCTCCTCCTTTATTTTTTCTTAAACATTTATTTAGCAAAGAAATGGGATCATTCGTCCTGCACTTTCCCACATTCTAGATCTTCAAGATTGGATTCTCATGATGTCTTGTAAAATATTACTCTATCCCCTGTATTCCCTGTAAATAAGTGGTTAGATCTAGAGGCTTAATATGCTCCAGATTCTATATTTTGGAAAGAATACCTTGTAAATGTTTGTTAGAGGGCGTTCTTTCGGAGACAGCTGAAGTCTTCCAGATACCTGAAGGTTTAAACAAGAGATTTGTCCAGTAAGGCTGGGAAGCTTTTGGCCACACAAGCTTTAGAGACCCTGGTTTTTCTAAAGTGGGTGATGATGGTACTTTGTCAGAGATACCTGATTCAGAGAACTGTACTGGAAAATGCTTGTAAGGCCATGTCTATTGGTTTCTTAAGAAAGTGGTGGGATTGTCATAACACAGGACTCTCTTAGGTTCAAAAGAAGAAAGGAAGCAAGTTTTCAAATATTAGATTTTTGGAATTAATACAATGATTAGAACTTAATAAGTAAGAAGAGGATTAGCCTGTTAGTTTTGACCCAGAAAACCATACAAAGTGCTAATTCTTTTTATGAGCATTCTATAGTGATTACTCCATGCCAGAGGTAATATAACTTGTCTCAGCACTCACAGTTAACAAGTCTGTGCAGTTTTCTCTCCTGGAAATAGTGCCTCTCCCTATTTTCTTCTCTATTATATTATGCTAATGTTTACTTATTTTTCTGATTCCAGATTTTACTGTCTTCTTTCATGTTTTTTTTCTGACCCTCACTTCTGGGTTAGCCTCTTCTGTGAGTTCTTTTACAACTATGTGTTTACATTATCAGAGTGCTCAGTTATCAGAACTGAACCATATTTCAGTTCCTTGAATTACTATATGACTGGAAGATCTGTAAGGAAGAGACCACTTCCACCTCATTCACTGCACTATCTGAGGTACTGTATTGCATGCCTGCCACATAGTAGATGCTTGAAGAATATAGTTTGAATGAAGAATGACCAGTCTAGCATTGTTAGAAAGAAATAGGCTTTGGCTGACAAAACTGTTCCAATGGACATGCAACCCTGCTCTCAGATCATACATGACCTGAGAACCATGTACACTTCTTTTGAGTGTACATCATAAAATGAGGTCCCTAGAACCTTATCCATTTCTATGCTCTTCCCTGACACAGTTAATACTTTTGGTGAGCTGATCACTTTTGCCTCAAACTCTGTCCAACAAATAGGGGAGACAGAGGCAGCACATGGGTTCTGCATTCCAGGAGTATGAAGACCTCCCCATGGCTGATAATTTTTAAAATAAAGCATATTTGTACACGGAGTTGCATTTTATAAAGTCCTGTTCAAAGCTATGGGGGCAGGAATCTGTGGTGATCATTCATCACCCTGCCCACACAGCAATTTTAAGTTACTTTAAAGGCAGTGGCCTTTTTTTTTTTTTTTTTTTTTTTCATCAGCAAACTGATAGTTCCCCAGGGTGCTGGCAGTCTGACTAATATATGTAGTGTTATTGGTGGCTGCTTAGAAACCCCCCGTTTCCCAGGATCATGTAAATTGTATTATTTTGACTCCCACTGACGAGGTGTGACTTCTGTTAACTTTTTTTTTTTTTTTGGCCAAACTCCTTTCTTTTCTTTTTGTCAAGCTTTCAAAGCACTCACTTCTCAGTAGGACTCAAAAAATTACTGAGGATATTATTAGAGTATGTGTATTTTTATGTATAACACAATCCATAAATAGCATGTATATTACAAGGAGAAACCTAGCCTCTCTTTTCCTTTTCTGTTAAAAATTGTATATGAAATATTTAAATGTAAGAGGGGATTTTTTGTTGGTGGTGTTATAACATAGCTCCCAAAACCTTCCTGGCACAATGCTCACCAACCATGCAGCTGGGATACTGCTGCAGATGGAGATGGTTCTTAATGCCTTGCTAGACATCATCACCCTGATATTATTGCATTTCCAAAAATCAAGTTTATCTTCAAAGGATGGATATAAACGATGCTGTGATTTTCATGGGCAATGAGTCCATTAAACAATTCCAAAATGATAATTGCCTAGACTGCTTAATTTGGATTATGATTTTACTGCTCTTTTTAGAAAGTTAGCTTCTCAAGGAGAGAAACAATGTTTTCTGTATATTTATATTCCTTTTAGGGCATAGCAGTGTTTCATTTATAAAACAAGTATTCAATATGTATTGAATTCAATTGAATATTCATTGCCTTGCATTCTGTGAAGAATTTTATCCTTATTAGAAAACATTAAAACAAAAGTACTTTTAATGATAGAACAGGCAATTACGTAGACATGGTAAAAGCCTTTTAGATATTAAAATGTTCAGCAACAATATCACAACAAAAATATTCTGTTAGTTACTTAGGGATATTGATATGACTACGATACGCTTTTTGAATGCAGGTATTTCATAATCAAGCATAGAGATAGATGTGAAAACAAATTATAAGGGTGCTTTTTGATATGGTTTGGCTGTATCCCCACCAAAATCTCATCTTGAATTGTAGTTTCCCATAATCCCCAAGTGTGTGGGAGGGACCTAGTGGGAGGTAATTGAATCATGGGAACAGTTTCCCCTGTGTTATTCTTGTGATAGTAAGTTCTCACAAGATCTGATGGTTTTATAAGGAGCTTTCCCTTTTGCTCAGCTCTCATCCTTCTCCTTCCTGCTGCCATGTGAAGGACATGTTTGCTTCCCTTTCTGCCATGATTAAAAGTTTCCTGAGGCCTCCCCAGTCATGTTGAACTGTGAGTCAATTAAACCTCTTTCCTTTAGAAATTACCCAGTCTCGAGTATCTCTTTATTAGTAGCATGAGAACAGACTAATACAATAAATTAGTACCAGGAGTGGGGTACTGATATAAGGATACCCAAAAATGTGGAAGTGACTTTGGAACTGGGTAACAAGGAGAGGTTGGAACAGCTTAGAGGACTCAGAAGACAGAAAAATGTGGAAAAGTTTGGAATGTCCTAGAGACTTGGAGGGCTCAGAAGACAGGAAGTTCTGGGAAAGTTTGGAACTTCCTGGAGACTTGTTGAATGGCTTTGACCTAAATGCTGATAGTGATATGGACAATGAAGTACAAGCTGAGGTGGTCTCAGATGAACATGAGGAGTGTGTTGGCAACTGGAACAAAGGTGACTCTTGGTATTCTTTAGCAAAGAGACTGGTAGCATTTTCCCCTGCCCTGGAGATCTGTGGAACTTTGAACTTGAGAGAGATGATTTGGAGTATCTGGTGGAAGAAATTTCTAAAAAATTTCTAAATATTCAAGAGGAAGTAGAACATAAAAGTTTGAAAAATTGTCAGCCTGATGATGCAAAAGAAAAAGAAAAACTCATTTTCTGGGTAGAAATTCAAGCTGGCTGCAGATATTGACATAAGTAATGAGGAGCCAAATGTTAATCACCAAGACAATGAGGAAAATGTCTCCAGAGCACGTCAGAGAGCTTCACAGCAGTCCCTCCCATCACAGGCCCTGAGACCTAGGAGGAAAAATGGTTTCCTGGGCTGGGTCCAGGGCACCTCTGCGTTGTGCAGCCTTTGGACTGCATCCTAGTTGCTCTAGTCATGGCTAAAATGGGCAAAGGTATAGCTCAGGACATTGCTTCAGAGAGTGCAAGCCCCCAGCCTTGGCAACTTCCATGTGGTGTTAGTCCTGCAGGTGCACAGAAAACAATAATTGAGGTTTGGAAACCTCTGCCTAGATTTCAGAGGGTGTATGGAAAGGCCTGGATGTCTAGGCAGTAAGTTGCTGCAGGGGTAGAGTTCTCATTGAGAACCTCTGCTAGGACAGGGCAGAAACGAAATGTGGGGTCAGAGCCCCCACACAGAGTTCCCACTGGGGCACTGCCTAGTAGAGCTCTGAGAAGAGACTCACCATCCTCCAGACACCAGAATGGTATATCAACCGACAGCTTGCATCGTACACCTGGAAAAGCCATAGACACTCAACGCCAGCTGTGAAAGCAGTTGGGGTGGGGGGATGTACCCTGCAAAGCCACAGGGGTGGAGCTGCCCAAGGCTATGGGAGCCCACATCTTGCATCAGCATGACCTGGATGTGAGACATCAGCTCAAAGGAGATCATTTTGAAACTTTGAGGTTTAATGACTCCCCTATTGAATTTCAGACTTGCATGGGTTTCTATAGCCCCTTTGTTTTGGCCAATTTATCCTTTTTGGAATGGGTATATTTACACAATGGCTGTACCTCCATTGTATCTAGAAAGTAACAACTTACTTTTGATTTTACAGGCTCATAGGCGGAAGAGACCTGCCTTGTCTCAGATGAGACTTTGGACTTGGACTTTTGGGTTAATTCTGGAATCAGCTAAGACTTTGGGGGACTATTGGGAAGTCATGATTGTATTTTCAAATGTGAGGACATGAGATTTTGGAGGGTCCAGGGACAGAATGATATGGTTTGGCTGTGTGTCCCTATCCAAATCTCATTTTGAATTGTAGTTTCCATAATCTCCAAGTTTGGTGGGAGGGACCCAGTGGGAAGTAACTGAATCATGGGGGTGGTTTCCCCCATGCTATTCTCATGACAGAGAGTAAGTTCTTAGGAGATCTGATGGTTTTATAAGGGGCTCCCCCCATCACTCAGCTCCCATTCTTCTTCCTGCTGCCATGTGAAGAAGGATCTGTTTGTTTCCTCATCTGCCATAATTGTAGGGCCTCCCCAGCCATGGTGAACTGTAAGCCAATGAAACCTCTTTCCTTTATAAATTACACAGTCTCAGGTATGTCTTTATTAAGCAGCATGAGAACTGACTAATACATTCTTACTCTGAAGGCCTGGACATTTCTAAAATTTTTCAAAGGATGAGAATTGGCCACTATTGAGAATGCGCATAAGACTGTGGTCCAGATCCTTATTTTAAGGAGGCTATCCTAAAAATCAAGACCAATATAGTTTGCTTGGGGTAGAACTATTGTCTTGCAGAGTGCCATTTGACTGGAGAGAAAAGAGTGCCTCTATTTGAAATAAGACCATCTTTCAGCAGGATATCTCACATTTAATATTAGCAATTAAGGGAAGGCCAAGAACTCTTCTTGCTCTGGAAAATATCTCCCCTGACCCGTATTTCTGTCTCCTATGTACTCATAGCTTCTTCATCACTGTCTTCCTTGGGATCTTCAGGACTAATCTCCTCATGACCTTTATCCCAAATCAGGTCAGTCATCCCAAGAAAACCACAATCAAACCCATTACCCAAGACTCTAATCCCCAGTCGTTCTGCCTCAGTTTCTAACCCTCTGTATTAGTCCATTTGGTTTACTATAACAAAATACCTTAGACTGGGTAATTTATAAATAATAGAAATTTATTACTCACAGTTCTGGAAGCTGGGAAATCCAAGATCAAGATGCCAGCGAATTTGGTGTCTGAGGAGGGCTGTTTCTTATGGATGACACCTTCTATGTGTCTTCACCCATAGTGGAAGCCCAAAAAGTTGCCAAACAGACTCCCTCAAGCCTTTTTATGAAAGCATTAACACCATTCATGAAGGTTGACTCTTATGACCTAATCACCAACTCAAGACCCCAGTGCAATACTATTGCATTGGGGATTAAGTTTCAACATGAACGTTGAAGGGACACAAACATTTAAAACACCACACCCTCCATATCTCCAAAACCTCCCTGGCTCCTGAAACTCTCCTGGGCCTCTCTAAAACTCATCATCAGAAAATCTTTTACCTCGAATTGTTTTGTGAGCCTTTCTTTTATCCTCTTACACTAACAAAAACCTGGCTTTCCTCAGATGTTTCCCCAACATTCCTCACAATCACAGGCTGTTCTATCTCCCAAAACTTTCATATTATACAGACTCTGGAAAGAGAGTAGATGGCATCCACATTTCTTTTTCTACTTTCACACCATTTTTGCTTTATCCTTCACAAAACCACTAGATGTCTCCAGTCTATACCACTCATTATTCCATTTCTTGGGTCACTTCCTCTCATTTCTCAAAGATTTTAGCTTCTGCATCATCTTCACTTTCCAACACTAATGCTTTTTTACTTCTTTAATAATTTCAACATACACAGTAATGATCATCACAAACCATGGCTTTTCAGTCTTTTGAAATCTTCTCTAATAATTTTATTCTGCTTTACTTTACACACTATCATGGTCATACCCTACAACTTGTCATTACCAACAACTGTAGCACCTTTTTAGGTGTAAGTTTATATACAGTCTAAGCACCACCACCTTATATCTGTATGCCTAATACCCTTTGTAAACTCCAACTACAGCAACGCTTCATATTCATGGGGACTTTCCATCTTTCAGTCCTATATTCTTGTTTCTTACTACTCTCAGGACTTCTTCACTACATCCTAGTTTTGATTTTCTTATTGACTCCCTGGAACAGCTCAAATCAATTACTTTATTTCTCTATGCATTAATTTTTCTTATATGTAAATTAACAAAATTGCTAAAAATAATGGTAATAATAATATGGTCAACTTTTATTGGGTGTTTGCTATATGCTAAGCAATGTTTGAACCACTTTTTATTTATTAATTCATTCAATCCTTATAATATATTTTTAAGTAGACACTATTATTTCTCTTCTAGATAAGAAAAATGAGGCAGAGAGTGGGCAAATAGCTGTCTAATGTATGTAAGATGCCCTCTCATTTATGAGCTAATGGCTTATAAATATCTGGACATCCTTGGGAAAAAATGTCATTTGAATTCAGTTTTTAAAATAATGTGTTTTATTGCTGTTATTTGTACTTTTCAGTAGCTACAAGGATGAAGGCAAAACTTGTCTTCTCCTTTAGACTTTGACTGTTCTTCAGATAATTTTATGTAATATGATGTACGAAATTCTAGGTAGTAGGAAAGCTGTCTAAGGGAATTATGGTGTTGCTTCATTTCAACTGCCATTATCTCACATTAGCCAAATCTGGGCTGTCATTATTTTGTATCAGTCATTATAATTTATTCTTATCTAGTTTTTCTACCTTCAATTTTTCCTCATTTCTCTTTTCTAGTACATTTACTACATGTAACTAAAATGATGCTTGCATCAGTTAGAACCAAAGAAAATTGCTGATATTTGGCTGTTTTTGACTAGTAAAAAAAGAGACAAGTTCATATGGTTAAACCTAGTATTAATGTAACATAGATAAAATGGTGTTATTCCCTGAACTGCAATCATTTTTATAGCTCTCTATTGTCTTTATGAAAATGTTTAAACTCCTCAGCATGACATACAAGCACATGCTCTGTTAGTGATAGACCCTGAACTTGAGTGCTTGACCAGGGTTCTGAAAGCTCAAACTCCTGCAGTGACCAAATGAATGGTGTAAATGTTTGACATGACTTGGAGCATGACTGAGGAATGGTGCATATAGTGTGTGGTGACTGTGAGGCAGCATGTCCTCTTTGAAGGAGCTATTCCAGTAAACTGTTTCCATGGTTCCATAGTTTTGATCTTTCAGAAATTTAGAGTTTTACCTGTAATTTAATTTTTCTCAATAATACCAGCAAACATATACATAACATTTATGGGCTATGCATTATTTCAAGCTCTTTTCAATGTGACAGCTAATTCAAAATTTTAGCAATCATTGTACAGTCAAAACATAATCTGTCTATGAATAAAATCTGGTCTGAAAGCTCCTAGTTATGGCTCCTTCCTTTAGACACTTCTGCTAACATATGGGATGACTCCCAATCTCAGACAAATCAGTCACTCTCACACCTCCCAGTTTTTTCTCCTGTGGTGTCTGCTGCCTTGAATTTTTTTCCTTCTTTCCCAACTACCTTTCCCTACCTCAACTTCAATTGAGAGCTTTCTCTTCATTTTTTTAAAATCTATTTTTAAAAAATTAAACCTTTCTGATTTTCATCATAGCCTTAAACAGTTATTTCCTTCTTTCTTTCATGACACTTTTTCAGCACACAGCTCAGGGCTTACACGTCATAGGCATTCAGAAATGTTTACTGAATAAGTGGGTGACTATTCTAAAGAATTATATTCAAAGCCCATTCATATATTTAAAAAACATATTTGGCCACTTATTATGCCAAGCATTGCTTTAAGAGTCTAAAATCCTTTTATTAAATGTATAAATAATACCTCATAAACTTTCTAGGTCTATAGTTTCCCAAAGCATCAGTTGTGACATTATTTCATCATTTGCTGAAACTCCTTACAATCTAAAGCCAGTTCCTTGGAAGTACAGCCTGTACTAATGCTCAATGAATATTGGATTCTATGCCATCTTGAAATGGCAGTTAGGTAGCAAGATGCAATTTCTGAAAGCTGATTCTTTCCAGAAGCTCAACAAGCCTTGTTTGACAGCTTCCACTAGCTGTATGGAAAAACAGAGAGAGAGGGAGTTGCAATCAAATTGCTTATCCAATGCTACATGACAATCAAGTGACAGGGTTTATTTAAGAATACACAGACTGCTTTGTTACACACACACACACAGACAAAGAAACTTAGATAATAAGAGTGACATCGGAAACATGGCAGAATAGGAATTCTCCAGCTTCACTTACTCCCTACCCCCTCCCCACTGGCCCCCAAATCAAACAAACAACTATCCACAGGCAAGAATACTACTATGAATAGCTTAGAATTCGGGAGTGAGACTCAGACACTCCCTTGGGCTACAGAGTAAAAACCTATGATTGAACAGCAAGAGAATGAGTTTCTTTGACCATGCCATCACTACCTCAAGCCTGCAGAGCTCTACAGAGGATTCCCCTGGACCCATGGTTTCTACAGTGGGGAAAAGTGAGTTGGAAGCAGATATCCATCATCTCCACCATTCTGGGAACCTTTACAGGAGGTTTACTTCAGTCTTGTCCCACGGGAAGCATTGGGAATCTGGCAGGGCCAGGCCACCTGGGTTCAGTTAGAAACAAAGAACAGGGATGGGACTTACATTGACAAAACATAGATATTGGTGGTTCCTCTGTATTCCAGCCAACAGAGGTGCCACACCAGAGAAGCCAGCCACAGTATTATGCTGCAGGAAACATGTTCCATGGGTTTTCTAGGGTCAAATCCCTATCCATCGTCTCCACACAGCCCAGGTGCTCTTCCACAGGTCATGAGGCAACTGTAGGTCTGTGATTTCCCATGGGTGGAACATCTGGTCTTGCCCAGTGTCCAATCTTAATGAAAGAAAAATAACTCAACTAAGTTCTGGTGCTCACGTTAGCTCAGCCCAGATTGGAAAGCAATTGCAGGTCAACAGTTACCCACAGAGTGAACATCTGGCTCTGTCCAAATCTACTGAAGGAGAGGTGATCCAGGTAAGCACATATGATCTTGTTAAGTCTTCCCAAAGCCAGAAGGCAACTGCAGGTCAGTGATTACCCATGAAGGGAGCATCTGGCCGTGCTCAACCCAAGCTGCAGAGCAATGACTCCACAAAACCTTGGTGTTCTGCTTAAGCCTATCCTAGGTCAGAAGGCAAGCCCAAGTCTAAACATAACTGTGGAGAATGGCCTCTGGTCTTGGCCATCTTGTATGGCTGAACAGCAACATCAGAGACCTCATCCAGCCTTGGAACCCATCATACAGCCTTGCCCAAGTATAGATTTAAAATAACAGTACCATTAAGCCAAGGAAAACAACCCATAGCCCCACCTGATAAAAGACCATTGCAGAGTCCAGCCAGCAGTCCCACCTGATGGTAGAGTACAGGCAGTGGTCTCAATGGACCATAGAGCAGCCAGCCATACCATTTGACTTGAGTATAGGAAGTGACCCAGCCCAACTAGAGAACCTGACACCAAGGCCTGCATGTCTGGGATTGCTACCAGCTGGTCCATCCAGAATCCCAAGGTAGACTAAATTGTAAACATCTATTACCAACAAAGAACACCTGCAAAGGCAAAAGAGGTGGCCATCCCCTCAAATGCAGGGGTATAAAAATAAAATCACAAGAATTATGAAAAATCAGGGAAATATGACATCATCAAAAGAAACTAATAAAGCTTATTAATCTTCCAAGAAGAAATGGAGATCTATAAAATTACTGACAAATAATTTACAATAAATGTCTTAAAGAACTTCAGGGAACTACGAGAAAATATGGGTAGAAAATTAAATAAAACTTGGAAAATGATTCATGAACAATAGTTTGACATAGAAATAAAAAGAATAATTATAAGAAAAACAAATATAAATCATAGAGATAAATAATACAATAACCTGAAAATTCAATAGAAAGCTTCAGCTGCAAACTTAATCAAACAGAATAAAAAATCAATGAGTTTGAAGACAGGAGATTTTAAATTACACAATCAGAGAAGCAAAAAGAAAAAGGAGTAGGCCAGGTGAAGGGGATCACGGCTGTAATCCCAGCACTTTGGGAAGCAGAGGCAGGTGGATCGCTTGAACTCAGGAGTTCAAGACCAGCGTGGGCAACATGAAGAAAAAGCCCATCTGAGGCTGGGCGCAATGGCTCACGCCTGTAATCCCAGCACTTTGGGAGGCTGAGGTGGGTGGATCACGAGTTCAGGAGATCGAGACCATCCTGGCTAACATGGTAAAACCCCATCTCTACTAAAAATACAAAAAATTAGCCGGGCGTGGTGGCGGGCGCCTGTAGTCCCAGCTACTAGGGAGGCTGAGGCAGGAGAATGGCATGAACCTGGGAGGCAGAGCTTGCAGTGAGTGGAGATTGTGCCACTGTACTCCAGCCTGGGCGACACAGTGAGACTCCATCTCAAATAAAAAAAAAAAAGCCCATCTGAAAATAGAAAAATTAGCCATGTGTGGTGAGGCATACCTATAGTCCCAGTTACCTGGGAGGCTGAGGTGGCAGGACCACTTGAGCTTGGGACACGTAGGTTGCAGTGAGCTAAGATTAGGCCACTACACTCCAGCCTGGGCTACAGAGTGAGACTCTGTTTCAAAAAAGAAATAAAAAACACCTACAGGAATTATGGGACACCATCACAAATTAACCTTCTCGTAATAAGAATTAATGAAGGAAAAGAGAGAAGAAAAGGCCTAGAAAACATATTTTTATAAATAATAGTTGAAAATTTCCCAAATTTGGGGAAAGATGACATCGAGAAACAGGAAGCTCAGAGATTACTAATCAAATTCAACATAAAGAGGAGTTCACCAGATATATCACAAATTATAAAAAATTAAAGACAACGAATACTTAAAGTAGCAAGGCATAAGAAACATATCCCATTCAAAGCAGCCCTAATTTGGTCTTCGGGAGATTTCTCAGGAGAAACCCTACAGGCCAGGAGACAGTGGAAGCATATATTCAAAATGCTGAAAAAAATATTTTACCAAGCAACACTGCCTTTCAGAAATGAGGGAGAAATAAAACTTTCACAGACAAACTAAACCTAAGGGAGTCCGTGACCACTAGGCCTGTTTTACAGGAATAGCTAAGGGTAGTTCTTCAAGCTGAAATGAAAGGCTGCTAATTAATAACAAAAACATGTAAAAGTAAACAAGTCAATAGTGTAAGTAATACATAGTAACACTCAGAATTCTCTAATACTCAAGAGTTGTGTATACAGAAATTTTATCCCTATTAGGAAAAATAAGAGACAAAATTTTTAAAAACAGCTATAGTTACAACACATTTTAAGAGATACAAATCACAAAAAAGTAAAATTTGACATCAAAATCACATAAGATTGGGAGGGAGGGAGTGAACATGTAGAACTTTAGGTGATTAAAGTGAAGTTGTTGTCAGCTTATGGTAGCCTGTTTTGAGGATATATAAGCCTTATTTTTACCACAGAGAAAAGAACCTATAGTAGTTGCACAAAATGTAAAAAGAAAGGATTCAAAGCAAACCACCACAGGAAACCATCAAACCACAAAGAAAGAGAGCAAGAGAGGATGAAAGAAACAAAAGACGCAGAAAACAAATTACAAAATGATGGTATCAGGTCCTTACATATCAATAATTACTGTGAATGTAAATTGATTAAATTCTCTAACAAAAAGATGTAGAGTGGCCAAATGGATTAAAAGCAATATCTAATCATACGCAATTTACAAGAGATTCACTTTACTAATAAAGATACATATAAGAATGAACATGAAGAAATGGAAAAAGATATTCCACATAATTGGAAACTGAAAGAGAAGAGAGGTAACTATATTTACACCACACAAAATAGACTGTCAAAAACTATAAAAAGAGAAAAAGAAGGTCCTTATACAATGATAAAGGGGTTAATTCACCAAGAAGACATAATAATTGTAAATATATGTGTACCCAATAGTGGAGCACCTAAATACATACAACAAATAAAATCAACATGTTGAGATACATGCATTCCCATGTTCATTGCAACATTGTTCACAATGGCCAAGATATGAGAACGACATAAATGTTCATCAGTGTATAAATTGATAAAGAAAATGTGACATACAGTCACATTTTTGACTTACCAACAGAGATACATTCTGAGAAATGTGGTATTAGGCAATTTCATTGTTATGCAAACATCATAGAGTGTATTTATACCTAGAGAGTATAGCCTACTACACACCTAGGATGTGTGGTATAGTCTATATCTCCTTGGCTACAAACCTTTAGAGCATGTTACTATACTGAATACATTAGGCAATTGTAACAAAATGGTAAGTATTTGTGTATCTAATTACATCTCACTATAGAAAAGTTACAGTACAAAAAAACTAATATGCAAACTAATCTTATGGGACCACAATCTTATATGTGGTCTGTCCTTGATCAAAACATCATTATGCAGTACATGACTATATTTACAAAATGGGATATTATTAAGCCTTAAAAAAAGAAGTCTTGTCATTTGCAATAAGATGGATGAAGCTGGAGGACATTTTGCTAAGTGAAATAAGCTAGGCACAGAAAAACAAATACTACATGATCTCACTTATATGTGGAATCAAATAAAGTTTAATTTATGAAGTAGAGAGTAGAACAATGGTTGCCAGAGGCTGAGAGTGTAGGGAAGGAGAGAATGAGAAGTTGTTATTGATCAAAGCCTACAAAGTTTTGAAGAAACAAGAGAAATAGGTTTTGAGATCTAATGCACAGCAAGATGACTATAGTCAATAATAATGTATTACATATTTCAAATAAGAGTAAATTTAAAATGTCTCACTATAAGAATGACAGGTAAATGAGGTGATAAATATGTTAACTAATTTGATTAAATCATTCTACACTGTACACGTATATCAAAGCAATACATTGTACCCCATAAATGTATACTGTTAATATTTGTCAATCAAAAATAATATTAATAATAGTTAAAAAATAAAGATAATGAACATTAGGAAAGAAATATGAGGCAAAGAGAAAATAATGTTAGAGGCATCACAGGAACTAGGAATGAGGCTATTGAAACACACACACACACACACACACGTTGAAACACCCTTTAAAGTTGGGTAAATTATTGTCTAAAATCACATTTCCAAGTTGTCAGATTGCTACACCTCAAATGGGAACAAAGTCACTACTGCTATGTATTAGTTTATATTGCTGAGTAACAAATCATCTCAGATTTAGCAGCTAAAAAACACATATTTATTATCTTAGAGTTTCCATAGGTCAGGAGCCTGAACACAGCTCAGTTGGTGCTCAGGATCTTACACAGCTATAATAAAGGTGCTGGCAAGGCTGAATTCTTGTCTGGAGGCCAAACAGGGGTAGAATTCATCTCCAAGCTAGTTCAGGTTGTTGTCAGAATTAATTTTCTTGCAGCCATATGACTGAGGGCCCCAGAATTTTGCTGGCTATTGGCTGGTAGTTGCCATTAGGTCCTAGAGGTCATCTACAGTTATTTGACACATGGCTGGTTACTTCATGAAGGCTATGAGGGGAGTTTCTCTTCCCAGAAAAAGCCCAGTCTTCCTTTTAATGGATTAGGTCTGATTAACACAGTGTCATCCAGAATAATTTTCCCTTTGATTAAATGAAAATCAACTGATTTGGGACTTAATTACATCCACAAGACCCCATCACCTTTGCCATATTCTACTGGCTAGAGACATGTCACAGGTTGTTATGGGCTGAGTTGTGTCCTTCCCAAAATTCATGTTGAAGCTCTAACACACAGTACCTCAGAATGTGACTAAATTTGGAGATAGTGCTTTTAGAGAGGTAAGTAACTTTAAATGAGCTTATTATGGTGGGCCCTAATCCAATATGACTGGTCTCCTTATAAGAAGAGGAGATTAGGCACAGCCATATATAGAAGAAAAACCCTGTGAAGACACAAGAAGATGGGTATTAATAACCCAAGAAAAGAGGTCTCAGAAGAAATTAACCTTGCCAACACTTTGATCTCAGATCTCAAGCCTTCAGGACTGTGAGAAAATTAATTTTTGTTGTTTAAATTATCCATTCTATGGTACTTTGGTACTGCAGCCTGGCAAACTAATATGCAGGTGTATTAGTCTGTTCTTACCCTGTTCATAAAGACATACCTGGGACTGGGTAATTCATAAAGGAAAGAGGTTTAATTGACTCACAATTCCACATGGCTGGGGAGACCTCACAATCATGGAAGAAAGTGAAGGGGTAGCAAGACATGTCTTATGTGGCACCAGGAAAGAGAGAGCTTGTGCAGGAGAACTCCCATTTATAAAACAATCAGACATCATGAGATTCATTCACTACCACGAGAACAGTATGGGGGAAACCACCCCCATGATTCAATTACCACCACCTGGCCCCACCCTTGACATGTGGGGGTTATTAGAATTAAAGGTGCGATTTGGGTGGGGACGCAGCCAAACCGTATCAGCAGGTCCAGCCCAAACACAAGGCCTGAAGGGTTCTATAGGGCATGAACACCAGGGGGCAGGAATCATGTGAGCCGCCTGGGACCTGCTATCTATGAGGTACAACCCCAAATAGCTTAATCTGGAGAAGAAGGGATGATGTAGACATTATCAATATTTGTCAATTTTAGGGTTTCCTTGATTTACTTGTCTACCACTTAAAAGCCAATGAAATATGAGCAAAAGTATGCAGTATCACTTCCAGGATGAACCATGTAATGATAGTGCTTAATTCTCTAGCTCTTCTTTCCCTTACCATGGAGTCCCTCAACCTTCTTTCTGCAGTGGTAGCATCCTAAAGTGGTGAACTCCATCAGCCTTGGGCCCTGAACAGTTATCATGAGCAAAGTCTTCCTTATCAAATCAAGCTAAATACGTGCCATGAGCAATAAATTAGCTTATGTTATTTTAAGTGACTGAGATTTTGGAGTTGTTTATTACAACACTATAATCTAGCTTAATCTGATAAATGAATGAGATAAAGTCATATACCATTAATAAACTTGAGCAATTATAATGACTAAACAGTGAAAACAAAGTACTTTTTTATATTTCTACAAAATTGTGAAGGGAAGTGGCTGCTTCTGTAACATCCAATAAATTGCTATCAGAAGTTTGTATAACAACTGAGATTGGTGAAATAATAATCTGGAGTTCAGATGAGAATAAGACATACCTCCCAAAATACTTCCTCTGATAAACAGTTATATAATCAAACAAATCCTCTGAGTCATCAGTTCCTATGATAGCATTGCATTTAACACTCTAATATTGTGGAAGAATAGAACTATATACTACAGTCTTAGAAAATTCACTAGAACTTTGAAATGAATGATCCTCAAGGTGAATTAGAATTCTGTACCATATTGCTTCAAGCCTTGATTTTTATCTCACTTTTATGTTTCACTTTCAAGTCTCTTGAATCTTTCTTTTTTCATTTTTCTACAGTGGTTTTTGTCCAAATAGAACACTGAGAAAATAAACATTTAATTTTTTTTTCCTGGTTTGAGATGAAGAAAAATGAAGTTGAGGAGGACTTACAAGGGTGTGCCTTTTGTATAACTGTAAAAAGGAGTTGCAGTGAGGCACAGGTGAAGCAATGAGAAAGAAATGAAGGAGTGAGATGGAAAAAGCCTTTGTAATGAGATTAATTTTTAATTCCTAACTACCATCCATGAATGAAAGCAGACAGACCCGTTCTATGGAGTCATCTTTGCCTTTCTGTGCAGTGTGGTCTTCAGATAAATGTGTTCAGGTTGCAATACTTTAGCTTAAATAAAAGGAAGGGTGTCTATCTTGTCTAATGGAAGGGAAGATTTGCAATTTATCCCATTTTGGCAAATGACATAATAATGTGTCAAATTCTGTAGCCTATCCCCTTTGTGAGAAGCAGTTCACGTTCTCATTCCAGTCCATCATATCCACTGAAGAGTCCCCTGGAAATGTTAATGACACCTGGAAAAGATCAATCTATTTTGGTTAGGAGGCTATGAGAAAGAAGAGAGATGTGGGGAAGCATGGAGAAGAAAGAATATAGATTAGACAGCCTGTTTCCTCTGCTAATACTTCTCTTCTCTCTCTCTCTCTATATATATATACACATTTTGTACATATGTGTGTGTACATATATATATATATTATATATATATTATATATATATTATATATATATATGTAAAATCAATTAGCAGAGAATCAAGCCAGTAAGTATTCTTGTTACTATGGAGACCAAAGTGGAGCCTGGGGAAAATAAAAATTTTGATTTTTGAATGTTTACATTTTGCTACCATTCTTGAATTTTTAAAAATTTCTCAAATACTTTAATTAGAAGTATTTAACACCTACTGTGAAATGGGTTTGATTAAGTCTAGACAAGCACAGAATTTTTAATGTGTGTCTCTTTGTTACCCCACAGATGTACAGATGTGTCTACTTTACCACTTTGAAAAGAAAGAAGTTCTGAAAGTACATATTCCACTTCCTGAACATTGAAAAGAAGTACAGTATTTTGCTCCATTTGAGCATATTTATATTCTTAAAGTTTGAATAAATAAATGAGAAGTTTAAGTGAAACCAAGGAGAAAGCTAAGGGGAAAAATGGCAATAAATTACTTCTGTGTGTGATAACTCTGCATATTTGAAGGTTTGTGTGTGTACATGTGGACTGCTTTATCCTTAGTAGAAGAGAAACGTACAATGGAAATTGTCATTTTACATCTGAAAAATAACCTGGAAATTGAAAACAAGTTTTTAAATTGCTTGCTTAAATGTAGGATGATTGATTAATTTTAGCTTCAGTAATTTTCAAGCATTCTTTTAGATAAACTGCTTTTTAAACTTTTAACTATAAACCATTATCTTTAGGAAGTCACATGAAACACAATTCATGAATGATATTCAGGATTGATGGATGATTCAGGATTCAGCAATTCAGGATGATATTCAGAATATTCAGGAAAATATTCAGGATTACTGTCATATGCATGAAAAGGAATAATAGGATTCTGGTAGTATTAATTCTAAGGTTTGTAAGAATGTTCAAACATGGCTGTCAATGTCAATGTTAATGTCGAGGACAGAATCCTTCTACGTTTTCCCAGCTCCTATTTGCAATTCATTTCAATTAGTCCTTTTGATTTTTAACATTTAATTTTGTTCACATGTATCTGCATTTTTCACCTCTATTCCTGTCCTTTTCTATCATCTCATCCCTACCCCACTGCACTTGCCCCCAAACAGTCTCCATGCCTTTATCATTACCCACCTATAATCCATTTCTCATATTTTGATAGGGTACTACTTACAAGACATAAATTCAATTAGATCAGTTTCACACTTAGAATACTCCAAGGGGTCATCCTTGGCACAAAGAGCAATATGCATAATAAGGCTTAAGAGTTCCTGCAGGATCTGGTTCCTGCTCCTCCTCCCCAACCCTTGTGTCTTGCTTTCTTCTTGTACCTCTGTAGGTTCTCCATCTTACAGCTTCTTGGGCTGATTTTCTCTTCCAATGATATATCATACTTCTTCCTGTCTTGAGGACTTTGCACTTGCTGTTCCATGTGTGCGAAGTGTTCTTCTTCTATTTTCCTGCATACCTGCCATACATCCTTCAAGTCTCATCCCAAATGTCAATTCTACAGAGTCCATGAAACCACTTCATAGACCCCAGACAAGACCTATTGTACACTTGCATGACACTTTATACTTTTTCTTTATAGTACCTTTATAATTACAAATTGTGCTATTATGAATGTTCACAGTCACAAAGTACAAATGTGTACAAAGACAATTTCCTTCACTTCTGTCCAAAAGGATTTAGCTCCTGGGATTCCATTTCCATTTGTGGTGCAATTAAATCTTGCTACAATCTTCTTACAACTTTTTTAGTCCCTTTCACAAAAGTACTATTCTTTCAATTTAAGGGCCTTCTCTCCCCCATTTCCTTCCCTTTTCCCGGGAGGAAATGAGTTCTTGGATGAGAGGGAAAGGGATACCTTGTTCACAATGGTTCTCTAGTCTCTATAACCTGTGCTGAGATCAATTTGTTCCTACTTATGCTGGAATTTATTGCTGCTACTCCTGATCCTGAATAATCTCTTATTGGGACATCCATGCTGTCTGTCCTATTTCAATCCTACCCTGGAGACCTACTGGACTGATTTTAGGACTTGATTTTCTTTTGGTTGGCAAGGGCTGGGAGTGAGGAAGGTTGCTTTCAAACTTAGTTGATTTTCTATTTCTGCTATGGTCAATGTTGGTGCCCCCACAAAATATATCAAAATCCTAACCGTTAAGGTGATGGTATTAGGAAGTAAGGCCTTTGGGAGGTGATTATGTCATGGGGTGGAGCCCATATGAATGAGATTTGTTCCCTTATTAAAGAAGAGAAATCCCCTCTCAATCCTTCCAACATTCGAGGACACAGTGATAAAGTACCATCTATGAACTAGGAAGTGGGTCCATTCCAGACATTGAATCTGCCTTGATCTTGGAATTTACAGCCTCCAGAATAGTGAGAAATACACTTCTGTTGTTTATAAGCTATCCAGTCTGTGGTATATCGTTAAAGCACCTGGAATGGACTAAGACAATATCCCACTAGAGTCTGCTGCACTCTGTGAGGCTGCCTGCAGGCCCATTTTCCTAGACATCTTACTCAGCCACAGGGTTGTGGTGCCATGTAGAATCTGGCTTCCTGCAAGTTTTGCCTTCTTCCCAGGATGCAACAAAGGCAGGGAGATCATGCTCTAGCCTAATTTTCTGTGGTTTTGCCTCAGAGGAAGCAGAGTCAAGGGGCCCTTTCTGTGCAATCCATAATAACCACAGGGTTACTCTTTTGCTCTCTCCTTCAGTTCTGAAGCTCCTATTTCCAGGCAAAAAAAAAGTGGAAATATTTCTTATTAAATGCTTTTCGTCTGAGATGAGAAAACATTGGGTGCATATAGGGTGGTATGGCTGTCAACTTCATTGAATGCCATTCTAATAGAAAGTTATGGATAAACTTTGCACCCACCTCCTTAATATATCACCTACTCTTGATATTCAGCGTCAAGTTTTCATTTTAAGCCTCTTCTCACTGGCTTTCAAGGCAATTATTCCTGTAATTAGCTTTTAAAAAAGCCATTCAGAAACTCAGCTTACTATTTTTTTTCAAGCTGATTAATCCTCTCCTGGGACAAAAAGGATAATTTTGAGAAAAAAAATCAACTTGGTTGTTTATCAAAATATTATCTTTCCACATATGGTTGATTTTTGAGTCTTCTATAGAATTTCAAGCTCTCCAAGGTCAATAGTCAGGTTTTTGTTATACTATTGTATCTCCTAGTTCAGATTAGTGTACTTTATTAATAAGTATTTTTGAAGAAATGAATATACAAATAAGTGTCAACCAAGAAGAGGTGAAAGAACAGACTGCAAATGAATAAGACAAGCCATTTATTGGGGTGTTAGGAATTGCAATTTGAGAGACACAGATCTGGCTGGAAGCCAAATTGTGTTCTGAAGAGAGGGAGTGGGACAGGGATTTTTAAAAGGAAGCAGAGGGTGATTACATAAGTTATTTTGAAATAATTATTACTGACAAAGGCAACTGGCTTAAACACAAGTCCGTAGTTCATTGGTTTTTGCTATTCAAGACTTGCAGCGCTGGTGAAATTCAGCTATTTTTCAGGATGTTGGGGTTGTGGCAGTTTGGTTCAGTTAAATGGTTCAACCAAGTTACTGTTTTTTTGTTTTGTTTTGTTTTGTTTTCAAGGTTGCAGGTTGTGCAGGCAGTCTTTCTTAGAATGACTACACCCAAATCCATTTTAGAATTCTGAACCAGAATGACACCATTCTGTATATCATATTTTATACAGAAATCACAGCAAAGGGAAACAAATTCATAGTTCACTGTTAGTAGGTTGAATCCAATCTTCCGAGTAGAAATATTGTAAGCTCTATTAGAGTGGGTTGTTTGACTTGGGGGCAACCTATTTCTACCACCTATCCTAATATTAGAATCTTATGTAACCTTAGGCCTGTTTTCAGGGGAAAAGGCCATGGTCTTCTTTTGTCTTTATCTGCATAGAAAGAAGAAAGAGATAAGAACATGTATGGCAACAGGGAAAAACTTATAAGATACAGAAAGGGTACAGGAGACAGAGAACATCAGAGGCATGGCTGAGCTTCCTTGCAAATAAAAAAAGGTCATGGGTCATTTTGTTGCAATGACTGTGTGGATAAAAGTTGAAAAGAAAAGAACCATATTTATTTATTTATTTATTTATTTTTGAGACGGAGTTTTGCTCTATTGCCCAGGCTGGAGTGCAATGGAGCGATGTCGGCTCACTGCAGCCTCCACCTCCCGAGTTCAAGCAATTCTGCCTTAGCCTCCCGAGTAGCTGGGATTACAGTCATGCGCTACCACACCTGGCTAATTTTTGTATTTTCAGTAGAGACAGGGTTTCTTCATGTTGGTCAGGCTGGTCTGGAATGCCTGACCTCAGGTAATCCGCCCGCCTCAGCCTCCCAAAGTGCTGGGATTACAGGCATGAGCCACCACGCCTGGCCTATTTATTTCATTTTTAATGCACGATAACCTATAGTTTGTAAATGCCTCTCAGCTGGTGACTTGAAACATGACAAATATTCCTTTTGGGGGGGTAAAAAAGAGAGGTTGAAGAGAGAGCTTCCTTCTTTCTGCCTACAATTTTTTTTTCATTAGAGCTTTATAGGGAATATTAAGCCTAAACTGGCCAAAAAAGCAACTAATCTTTTTACCATGTGTGACAGCAAGCAAATGCTGGGGCATGGCCAGCTTACGGAAGCATATAGTTTTGGGACTTAGAATCAATATGTAAAATAAAGTTCCATCTTTGTTTTTTCACTTACTTTTTGTTACTGGTTTTTATAGTAAGAGGAATTTTTAGTGAAAAGTTTCCATTTTAGAGGTCAAGTCCCTCTTTGCTTTATTTTGACCACATTTCAGATTTCCCAAAGAAAACACTACAGAGAAAAAATAAAACTAAACTGCTTCACAGTGCAGCACAGTTTAAAAAGAGGTTTGGGAAAATAACCAAAGAAACATTCGGGGGGTTTCTTAAGACCATCAGGAAAGGTTTAAGGCTTAAAATTCAACTTAGATGATAATATTAGAGCTATAAATAATTGTTGAAATAATTTTGTCCATTATGCATAATAATCACTTCATGTAGTGATTTGCTTGAGGTCAAACTGTAATTCAGTGACATATTCTAGGCAGAGGTGGTTTTTTCTTTTTCTTTTTTTTTTTTTTTTGATTCCTCAATAAGCCAGCCAGACTCTCTGGTCAAGTAAAGTAAACATGGGAATGGAAGGGGGAAGAAATCTGGAGCCATGTTATTTGGCAGACGTGGCCTAAAGAAAATCCATAAATTTTGGTTAAAATGCCTAAATGAGCCTTGACTGGCCCTTGTCCTTCTAGAGGACTTCTTCGTTCCCAAGTAGAATCCATGAGCAATCTGTCCAATATCCTTCCAAAAAATTTCTTTTTGGTTAAGTTATCCAAAGCCTGTTTCCATTGTTTACAAAGAAAAATGATACATATCTTTTTGGCATATTCTTGTACTGCAGGGTTTCTGCAGGGTTTCTCAAAGTTCTTTTGTATGCTAGTGTAAATATTCAAAGGGAGTTATACATGTGACAATTCCTATATTTATTTGACCTTTTCTTGTAAAACCTAATTTGAGTTTTTTTTCTAGAACACACTCTAGAAAACACTGCATTATAACATTGCTGTCCCCTGAGGCACTGCCTCAACCCTAGAACTGATTCTCAACCTACTTTGAGAGCTTTAAGAGCCTCTCTTATTTACCAAATAAGGGTGCTGCAATTTTATATTATGAGGGTAGTGTAAGCTCTGTGCTGTAATGTTGCAACATTCAGTTAGGACATTGATAACGATTTTACATGAGGCATTCTAGTTGAACTTTCTGGGTAGGGTTCCAGAGTTTCTCTGATTTAGTTTTTGTTGTATTATGGATTCATATACATTCTGGACAATGTTCTGTGCTTCAGTTTCCCTTGAGATGAAACAGAAAAGAATGATACTAACCTGATATCTCCCTCAGCACTGGCAGGTTGAATTAGGTAATGCCTGCAATGTGGCTTGAATTCTTCGGAGAGAAGAATTTTAAAACACCAACAATGAATGTTATAGAAATGACTGAAAAGCACTTCTCATATATTTTAATCCAATGTTTAGTATTTGCATAACCAGTCTATTAAATTCTTTTGAATAGGATATGGGGATGCCAAAGTCATAGAAACTGCTTCGTGACTGTCTTTTCCAAAAGCAAAGAGAAAAATACAAGTAAGAATTCCAGTTCACACTGAGCTCTGCACATGCTTGAGAAAGTCTGACCCCGTAGTAGGGCTATTGCTGCCCACTAACCCTGATAGTGGCGATATAGATTGCTCTACAATTAACATGAGTGGTGGGTGCATGTAATCAGGCAGTGTTATGGGCCATCTTTATAGCATGTCCTATCTCTACTGCATGCCTGATTAGGAAATACATACATTGTCTATTGTCTTTGGCCCAGTACTCTGTCTCCCCATTTTGCAAGTTATTTCAACTTAAGGTAAGGTAGTTGGGGAAAAGTTTGAGTACTAGTCAATGAAGCATTCTACCCATTTATTTCTAGAAAACCTCTAATACCCTTCCCATTGGACAAATATGGTATTGAATATTTAAAAGACTAACATAACTTCAAATTCATGGCCTCTTTTGTTAGTCTTCACAAAGAGGGTTTTTACAAATGGCAAAAAGCTGTTCGTGGAAGTAAGTCTGCCGCTTTTTCTTGCACTTTGCGTGCTCAACACAAAGCCCACAAGTGAGAACTTCATGACCTCTGAACTTAACAAAACAGAAACAATAAGTGAGTAGCTGTCTGCATCAGGAAGTGGACATTTACAGTGACATCATGGAGCTTTGATGGAGTGGGTGGAAGTTGCTCACAAAGGTGAGATATAAACTCCTGAATTCTCTTTCTCAGTGGGAATCTTGGCTACTCTTGAAAATGAAGACACAGCAAAAGCAAATAATTTTGTCATCTGTTAGATAAAGATTACAAACCTACTTTAACTTTTGCTTTTCTGCTTGGTGATTCCTGGGCTAAAGTCACATAGTTAATCAAAAACACTCCTGAGGAGAAAATAATGGTTTTAATTCAACCAGAATGTGATAATGGGTGACATTTAGATGGAACTTGCTTTTATTTTTCTTATGGAACTGCATTTCCCAATATACTTTTTTTCTGAGGTGAGGTGGTATTTTATGAAGTTTGTTCATTCATTTAGTCTATTAAGTACTTATTGGGCACTACTGCATGCCATGATGTTCTAGCTCCTGGTGATATAATGGTGACTAGCACACATTCCGTAACCTAAGGTGTTTTATATACTAGTTGTAAAGATAGACAATAAATAGGTAACTTTAGAAGAGTGTGATATGTATTTGATAAAGAATCTGAATGGGAAGGAGGAACACATAAATGATCTTAAAGCTGGCCTGCACGGTGGCTCACGCCTGTAATCCCAGCACTTTGGGAGTCCGAGGTGGGCAGATCATGAGTTCAGGAGATCGAGACTATCCCGGCTAACACGGTGAAACCCCATCTCTACTAAAAATACAAAAAAAAAAAAAAAATTAGCCAGGTGTGGTGGCAGGCGCCCGTAGTCCCAGCTACTCAGGAGGCTGAGGCAGGAGAATTGGCGTGAACCAGGGAGGCGAAGCTTGCAGTGAGCTGAGATTGCACCACTGCACTCCAGCCTGGGCGACAGAGCGAGACTCCATCTCAAAAAAAAAAAAAGAAAAAAAAATCTTAAAGGATATTAGGTGATGCATTGCAGAGGAAATGATAGCTGAGCTGAGAACTGAAAGGTAAATAAAAATTAGGTGAAGAAATGAAGATAAAGGCGATAAATTTCTCTCTTACAGTCTTAGAAGTACAACCTTTTTAAATAGTAGTACTAGTCAATGGTTTTGATTACTTAATAAATGCTTCATGATTTACGTATTTGTCACTTACTTCTTGTAACAATTCTATGAAAAAAGAATGAGTGTAGCAGGTCACATCTCACTAATGCAGGCCTCTATAACAACTGTTTTAGCACTGACTGAGTGGTGAAGTTAAACATTAAAAGCTGATAGACCCAGTGCCCTTACAAAGTCTGGAATGTAACAAACACCCACCAAAAGTTTTGCCCAGGCCTTTCCTGGGTCTTGAAATGGGTCTATGACAAGATAATGAAGGAATTCTTAACAGGATCCACTTAGGATTAAACAAGTTTTATTGGGGGCCTGAAGAAACTCCCCATACCTCCACAAACAAGTTTATTGGGGGGTCTAAGGAACTGCCCAAACCTCCATGATTTAGCAGGAGACAAAACAAGGGTAATCACTCCAGCACCTGGACACATTTGGATTAAGTAGATTTACTGAGGCTCCAGAGGAAGGTCTTCAGGACTCAGATCTTAGTTACAGATTAGAAGAAGTTAATCACTTATGTCTTTAGATGAATGCATGCTTGCACGTAGGCATATAGCTTAGAAGGCATATAAGCTCTGGAAAACTTTGTAATTTTGAGTTGATCTGGCAATATTTTCCAGGCCTACTCCCTATACCTGGTTGCAGAAATAAAATCTCTTCTTTCCCAGTTCATCTGCATCTCATTATTGGGCCACAAGAATAAGCAGCCTGACCCTCAGTTTGGTCTTACATGAGGGGACTTCAAAAACGTTTATGGAAAATATGTATTATAAAAAACTATTCATGAATTCCAAACAATTTCCTCACAAAAATAAACTTGTGCTAGCTCATTATAACATGTTTAAACAGAATGCAGTTTGAGGCACAAAGAAGAATAATACATCAGTTTGAAACGAGATCCCATCAGAGCAACATAAATTCTGCTAAAATTGAAGAACAAACATCAAATTTATCACGAAGTTTGGATGAAAAATAATGAAATGATTAAATGCTTTACACAAAGTTTATGGGAACAGTGACCCAAATAAATGAACAATTTGTAGATGGATAACTCATTTTAAAGAAGGGACAAGACTACGTGGTAGATGAATCCCTTAGCAGTAGATCATCCTCATCAATTTGTGAGGAAAAACTTCATCTTGTTTCTATCCTAACTGGAGAGTACCGATGATAAATAGAAGAAACAATAGCCAACACCACAGACATCTCACTAAGTTCAGCTTACACAATTATGACTGAAAAATTAAAGTTCGACTCAATGTTTCCATTCAACGGGAGCCAAAACCATTGCATCCAGATCAGCCACAGACAAGAATGGAGATTTTAATGTAAATTTTAAACATATGGATCAAAATCTTGAACTACTTCTTTGAAGAATTGTAACAGAAGATGAAACATGGCTTTACCAGTACGACACTGGAGACAAGTCACAGTCAAAACAATGGCTACCAAGTGGAGAAAGAGGTCCAGTCAAAGCAAAGGCAAACTGGTCAAAAGCAAAGGTCATGGTAAGAGTTTTTTGGGATGTTCATGGTATTTCGCTTTTTGATTGTCCAAAGGGCCAAAAAACTATAAATCTGCTTATTATGAGAGGTCTGTGAGAAAGTTATCCAAAGCTTTAGCAGAAAAACACCCAGGAAACCTTCACCAGAGAGTTCTTCACCACAACAATGATCCTCTTCATTCCTTTCATCAGAAAAGGGCAATTTTGAATTTTGATGGGAAATTATTATGCATCCACCTTCCAGTCCTGATTTGATTCTTTCTGCCTTCTTTTTGTTTTTCAATCTTAAAACATCCATAAAGGACACCCATTTTTTTCAGTTAGTGATGTCAAAAAGATTGCATTGATATGGTTAAATTCCCAAGACTTTCAGTTCTTTAGAGATGAACTAAATGGCTGATAGAATCACTTACAAGTCTCTTGAACTTGATAGAGCTTATGTCGAGAAATAAAGTTTATATTTTTATTTATCTTTTAATTCTATTTTTCCACAAACTTTTTGAAGATCTCTTATGCTATTATTGTTCCTATTTTAAGGGTGAAGTAGAGTCTTATGGAGATTGAGCTGTTTGCTCAAGGTCAGACAGTATGTAAGGAGACAAATCTAGATTTAAACGCAGGTTGGTCTGAACAAGGAAATGGAGTTTCCCAGCATGATATATACTGGCTCTTAGATCTCTGTAACTGGCCACATTTAGCTAGATGTGGGTGGAATGTTGATCCAAGGCCACTAATTTATCAACTAGGTAGGATCCAATTAGTCTATTAATCTTATGAATTTCATCAAAGAAAGACATAGACAATGTGGTGGGCTAATGGTTGGCACTGGAACTTAAGGCTATGATATACAGACCAGGATGGCCAAAATGGGACATGTATACAATGGATAAATAGAGGAATTTATTTAACAAAGAGTAAAGAATAGGATTTGTGAAGAATCTTCTGAGATATGGAGAGAAGAGATTTGAAATGCTTATACATCATTGATGGGTGTGTAAATTACTTCAATCATTGTAGAAAGCAACGTGGGGATTCCTCAAAGAGCTAAAAACAGAGCTACCATTTGATCCAGCAATCCCAGCAATGTACCCTCTGGGTACATACCCAGAGGAATATAAATCATTCTACCATAAAGACACATGCATGTGTATGTTCATTGCAGCACTACTCACAATAGCAAAGACATAGAATCAACCCAAATGCCCATCAATGACAGATTGGATAAAGAAAATGTAGTAACTATACACCATGGAATACTATGCAACCATAAAAAGAATGAGATCATGTCTTTTGTGAGAACATAGATAGAGCTGGAGGTCATTATCCTTGGCAAACTAACACAGGAACAGAAAACCAAATATCACGTGTTCTCACTTATAAGTGGGATCTAAATGATGACAACACACGGGCACAAAGAGGGAAATACCAGACACTAGGGCCTACATGAGGGTGGAGGGTAGGAGGAGGCAGAGGAACAAAAAAAAAATAACTATTTTGTACTAGGTTTAGTACCTGCATGACAAAATAATCTGTACAATAAACACCTGTGACACAAGTTTACCTATGTAACAAACCTGCACATGCACCCCTGACCCTAGAATAAAAGTTTAAAAAAAGGATTCAATAAAATAATGTGAGACTGTTTATTACAACGCCCCAAGTGTTGCATTTTCTTGACTCCTCCTTTGATTGGTCCTTCCTTCTTGCTACTTCTTTTTTCCTCCTCCTTCTCATGTGTTTTTTCCCCTTCCTTCTAAATGTGTTTTTTATAACACTTATATTTCAGAAATCATTTTTGAAGAGAAATAAGAGACACATTCCAGAGTTTAATAGTGAGAGCCACAGGAGGGACAGGGGGGCAGGAGTTCCTTTCCAATGTCATCCTTTCTCCATAGCAAACCAGGGGAATGGAAGAGATAAGCTAATATGTCATTATCATCTCTAATCTTCCTGATTATTTCTCCTGGAACTGACACAAGGGCCAGATGTGGTTCACAGAAAAAGTGTACATTTGGCTCTGGAGGAAGGCCTCAGAAGTTTTAACAATCCCTTAAAATGCCTGATTCACCTTAGAGAGATTCTCAGGGAACTCCAAAAGACCTGTTCCATGTCATTTTACCATAAAGAGTAAAGGTAAAGGTTTTGGAAGAGGAGAGATGAGCTAGGAGGCAACAGGAAAGAGAAATATATAAGTGAAGTGTCAGAATGGTTCAAATAAAAGGTATCAATGTCTAATCAGAACAGAGGACTGCCTGATATAATTCCCAAGTTGTGAAGTTGGCTGTGAAAGACTATGAGAGGATAATGAGGATGGCTGACACTTTAAAGAAGACATGGTTGAAATCTTTGTCTATTTAGAGCAGGGCTGAATCTAGAGTCTAACCTGTTAAGGGAGCAAATTTCTTAAGCAATGCTATTGCATTATATGGCTACAAGGGGCATCATTTGCGTTATAATCTATGTGAACATCACCTTGGGGGGTGTGAAGCAGTGCAGTGCAAAGCCTGACGTAAGGGTCTTCAGTCTATTGCCTCATTTATAGTTGAAAAAGCTGGGTGGCTCAAAGAGCTGGGAGGTCAAGTCCCTGCCTAGGGTCCTATAGGCAGTAACAGAGCTGAACCATAAGTCAAGTTACTCTACTTTCAGTTCAGTGATTTTTCAACTAAACTTGTGACTCTCAACCTGTGGGTTGCAAATCTCTAGGGAATGTGGAATTATTACAAGGAGTTGTGTGTATGTGTATTTCCCAATCAATGTATACTAAAAGTATAATTACTATGCACTAGGTTTTATTCAAAATTATTTGCATTAGAGGAGCTCTTCATACAAGATTATGTTGCCAAAATCACTTTGTCTGCTAATCATACTTCTATTGTCTGTGCTGTTCACATTTTTTACAAGAAAGAGAACATAAACAATACCTTTGAAAGATGAGAGCTTGAGATGCTCTTGCCAGACACAGCCTGTATTATGATGTTATCCAATTAGGGTCTTTTACTTTATCTTAAAAACACTTCACCGTGAGAAAGCATAGGTGGAAAAAGGTTCAGATTCAAATATAACTCAGCCACTAACTGCATGACCTTGGGTGAGCTATTTATCCTCTCTCATTTACTTAATAGGCAATTATTGAGTGCTCACTAGGTTGCAGAAATTTTCCTGGTGTAGAGAACCAGATGAAAGAACAAGTCATAACCTTAAGACAGAGAAGAAAACAGATGAGAAAACTTATTACCATACAGGGCAATAAGTTCTGTGATCATCTTATTACTTGTTCACAATGGAATCCTAGAGGAGTGTAATCTACCCCAGATATGGGGAGGGATGATAGTTTTAGGATATTCTTCCCAGAGTTTTTGAAACTGAACTGTGGAGCAAAGGTAGTCACCATTAAGTGAAAAAGCAGGAAAAGGAACACGTTCTGGACAGAGAAGGTGCCATTTACAGGCAGAGGAGGATGAAACGCTACATACTGTATGGCTCAATTTTCCTACTCTCAATTCTTTGGAACCTAGATTTGCTAAGAAGAAGCAAATTGGAAATCCATGAGTTATCTTCCATATTTCAAGAAGCTTAAATACAATCACAAAATTTTCCACCTAAGTGTTAAGGCCAACTAAAATGTCAAGTTCCTTAGCCTTTAATTTTAATTTTGTCAACTAAGTTCATTTCTCTGAGTATGCCATATTAATCAGAAGCTCCATTTGAGAATTGTATGTGGCACTAATCTCTAATATACAAATACTGTGACTTAATACTTACAGTTCAGTAGGCAAAGTTCTTTCAACTATAAGGTGAATGGAAGAAGATGTAAGTGAATGCATGAGATCCTACATGAGGCTCTTATATGGATTTTGGAAGCAGGACATTCATCAATATGCCTGGCTTATAGATAGTGCTCAAGAGCCACAGGTTGAATTAATAAATTAACAGAGATCTAGGTTGTAGGTAGAATTGCTTGGCAAGCCCGTTCATACCTTTCTTGTACATTGGCTTTCAAATCCAAGCATTACTCACTCCTTTCCTTCTTTGAGACACATAAATCAAGAAGTGAATACCAAGGAAGCATGTAAAAATGTCTGGGTTGTCATTTCTTTCCTAAAATAGTTACATTTGCAAATAATATAGTCAATGAGAATTCAAAGTACCATACTAAGATATTAGGATAATAGGCTTCTTCCTAGGATAAGTATACTAGGATGTCTTTACTAGGCAACTCTTCTGTCTATTCAGAATTGTAATTCAATTAAATGACTACTCATGTAGATTATAGGATACCTAAGAAGTTATTTATAGGATACCTATAAGAAGATACAGGGCCTTACTTTAATTTGCAATTAAATTAGGTACAAGTGAACACAGATGAAACATTTCAAGACAGGAACTAGATGGTCATGGTACCCTTTTATGCTTTCTCCCTACTATTCTACAACTCTTTTCAAACAGATGTGTCTTGGTTTTGGCTATAACTCCACTAAACATGTCACTTTGCCATCTATATTATACCCTCTGTAATATAATTTTTAAAAAATCTATAAGGTGGGAGTGAATAGTAAGACTTCCTTGTAATATTTAAGTAAGATAAAATGAAGTCAAACATAGAACATACATTAAATAGTTGTTATTGTGAGGGAGGCAGCAAGGAGTATTGAGGGTGGCTTGAATTTTAAATAAGAACAACTAAGGTTATATTATCTTTCTGCTTGTTACCAGTTTTGTAGTCTTAGGTAAGAAAATTAATCCCTCAGAACTTCTTTTCACAATGTGTTAAGTGAGAATACAATTTATTTATGGAATTTATGTGAAGATAAAATTAACTAATACATGAAACAAGGCCTAAGATACTGCCCTGAATATGAAAGATAATACAATGAAGAAATTTTCTCTCTCCCGTGCTGGACAGTGAGAAATCTGGAAGCAGAAGCTTTCATGAACAATTTCTCATTGTATCTGCAGCATCTAGGACACAACTTGGGACCTAGAAGTTTCTTAATAAATATGGGTTGAACTGAACTGAATTTTTAAAGCACCTATTCAGTTAGACTTAATGCATAGAATATAAATCCATTCAATTCAAGATTTCTCAAATAAAGACACACACGGATTAGGAACATGAGCAATCCAAAAAATCAAGATGCAGAATTCTAAAGGTCAAGTAACTCATTGTGTTGCATTGTGTCTAAATCAGGGGTTGTTCTGTGTGTAAATCATGGGCTTATAGCAGCATAAGTTTGAGGGGTTTTGTTCTACTACCCAGGATTCTGCTGTGCTCCAACTGCTTGCTGATCACTTTGCTCCTGACCAGCAAATTCCACCTACTCTTTCAGCTCTGTTTTCCATGGGTTAACAGTGAATTGCCTCAACTCATCTTTGCTAGCGGGCTGTGAAATACTTCTCTAATTGGCTTGCAGATTGTCTGCCTTTTGGTCATAAGGCCACTTCTGGTCTACAGAGGTTATATCTGCTTCCCAGAACAGGAAGCCTGGGCAGTGCAGTTACAGCCAGAAGAGGGAGGCTGGGCACAGCAGCCTGCTCAAGCGTCCTGTTCAATATACATCACCCTTTGATTTCATCCACTCACACCCTTCCTACCTCAAAGTAAGTTTCTAATCATTTCATCCTGGCTAGAGGAAGGAATGGTAAAAACAGCCTCTGTATCAAGGGTCTATTTGAAGAATGTGGTTACATTTCTCATCTACAACTCCTTGAGAAAGAGAGAAGCAGCAGCTATGCTAACATTTTTGTTTAAAATATACAATAGATAAAGAGGATTCTGAGCTGCTTAGCAGGATCTGGCAAGAGAGATGTTTTGATTTCAATGTTGCCAAATTTGTGTATGTAAGATAAAGAACTTGAACCAATTAAAAAGAAAAGCCTCCCACCTTGAGAGAAAGATACCAGAATGATAAGAAGCTAGTTTTTTTTTTGTTTTTTTTTTTCTAATGGTCAGGAGCTGAGAGCGGTGAGGGGTACATTCAGGAAAGCCTCATCCAGGTATGGGTGCTGCAAAGTACATCTTGAGAGGATACTCTAAGACCCAAATTGAACCCTTCCCACTTTCTTCATAAAACAAGCAACTGATAATAGGGTCTAAACAACAGCCAAGTTTTGGTTCTACAGGGTTCATTGTGATCAATCTGTTGCAGGCTGCAACAGATCAGGGAATACACAGATCAGGGAAATCTACCTTGGGACCAAGGATATGAGATGAAGCAAGGTGTAACTAGTGCTTTTTGATGTTTTCTCCTTTCCTTCTCATTGTACCTAATACGTAAGCATTATAATGCCTTCTTCTAAAAGGGTGTTTAATTTGGTTGGACCTTGTAGGTTGCTTAGAGATAATTATAATAGATTGTGTGCAAATTAGGTGGCTAAAAAGTTTCCTGAGTGGCTTTCTTCCTTACAGTTCTACAGATGCCAGCATCTCACATGATCCAGTAATCATGCATACAACTTTAATGCATTTACCTTATCTATAGTAAGAAATCCAAATTCATATAGAGTCCCCGAATTCAGTGGTTGTGATATCATGAAGACCCCCTAAAGTCCTTTGTTTACGCCATCCACACAGTCCAGGTGATGCTAATTCTTCCTTTACCTGTATCACACTCTCATATAGCTGTTACTCTGTACCCTTTCATGATCCGTAAATTAAATGGAAGCTAAAACCACCAGTAATTTACCTAATATATACTAGTGGGATAAAAGGATACTATTAAGCTGGCAATGACTACATTAATTATTCTCATGTTTAAAAAGAAAAAAGAGAGGGGACCAGTATAGTATTTTTACTGCCACATATCCTGCATTTCTTTAGCCTTTAGATAATACCTCAGCCATATAGAGAATTTATTCAAAAGATGTGATCTTCATTCCTGTGGGGTCTGAGTTCTTGGCCGTCTTGCCAATATGAAATTGAGGTCATTTTCCATTAACCTTTTCCTTTGGATATGGTGATACAAAAAAGTTGCCCTCTAAGTCTTGGAGTTCCAGAAATCTACCCACTCCCTCTTGGCATATGGAATATAGTAGAAGCCAATTATCTCCTTATATTTAGTTTTATCAATTTGGGCAATACTGGGACTATTTCTCAGTGGGTTCAATCAGTGGTCCAAGAAACTAGAAATGTTCACATGGCAATTTCAACTACGATTTGGTCTAAGTATTACCGTGTGTCTGAGTGGAGATGTCATTTTCTTGGTCACTAAAATCTATAGGACACCAGGATTTAGATTTACTGGCATGGAAAACAAAATTTGAAAGTGATTGATTCTTATACCTGCATAATTTGGCTATGGAAGAAACAGCACCGTAAGTGGGTCACTGGTTCAAAGTAAAGACAGCTGTTTCTTCGTTTTTTTGTTATTTGTTTTGTTTTGTTTGAGATGGAGTCTCGCTCTGTTGCCCAGGCTGGAGTGCAGTGGCGCGATCTCGGCTCACTGCAAGCTCCGCCTCCCGGGTTCACGCCATTCTCCTGCCTCAGCCTCCTGAGTAGCTGGGGCTACAGGCGCCCGCCACCACGCCCGGCTAATTTTTTGTATTTTTAGTAGCGATGGGGTTTCACCGTGTTAGCCAGGATGCTCTCGATCTCCTGACCTCGATCTGCCTGCCTCGGCCTCCCAAAGTGCTGGGATTACAGGTGTGAGCTACCGCGACCGGCTGACAGCTGCGTTTTTAGATGATAGGCTACCTAATAATTCCAGTGAGTCCCAAAGGACATCAGCTTATTTCCTCCCCACTTTCACTGTGAAGTGATACCCTTTGGTAAGAGACAATGTCATGTATTTAAAGCATTTAACCCATTCCTGGATGATCCTGTTCTCAGAAGTATAATGGATAGGAAAAATCCAGGATAAGAGTTTATTTCTGTGGCAGGGGAGGGCAGGGGATATGCCGTTAGAAAATGATTGATATAGCTGATGTATCACAAGATAGCTGCTGCCAATCTCCTCAATTTTAGGCACCAAATTGGAGGTAAGGGGTAAGGATTGCTCTCTACCTTTGAGAAATTGCACATGTGGGTGTGGTGATATTCAGGTTAGCCAAGGTATGGTACTCATAAAAATTTTCTGTTTCATCCAATATCAATTTTAACTCTAGAATAAGTTCTAGTTTTGTCCATTGCTTTCTACTTGTATTTTTTTTAGAAAGAGGGAGAGTGGGGATAGTAGTCATCAAAACTAGCAATAAACAGAATTTTCTCATCTCTAGGGAACAATGCATGTCTTTAGGTAAAAATGACAATAAATCCTATTTATCTGGTTCCTAGTTCTGAATTACAGAAATGACACATATTCCTTGAGTTGTTCAAAAGGAACTACTTAGAGGTCTTCAGAGGCTAATTTTGGGGTGGGAAACTATGGAAATTTGATTATAAGACTTGATAATGGAATGAAGTAAAGATTTGAGCATCAGCATCCTTGGGGAAAGCTGGCAATGAAAAGGAACAAATGAGGTCTTATTGGGCAGACAAGCAAGTTCAGGTTGAGGTAGTTAAAGGTGAAAAATGAGTGATTACATTCCCAGACAGGAACCAGGTAGCCGGAAAAGAAAGAATGGATCAGGAATCAGTCTCAGCTTTGTAGTTACCTGAGTGAACTTAGGCAATTTGCTGGGTGTCTCTCTGACACAGGTTGCTCCTTTAACAATGATAAATTAATTCCTTACCCCAAAGCTTATGAGAGTGGTTGCCCCGATATGGTCCTATGCAAGTTATCTGTGTAATTTGGAATGGGACAGAAATTATTACTTTTATTTAAGATCATCTTGTCCTTGATGACCCCTGGAATTCTGGCCATTTAGCATTAAAGTACATAAATAGCTATGAAAAGCATCTCTTTGACTCAGAAGGTATATAATTGGTGGCTTTCTGAAAACCTTAGCTAACATCCCACACAGAAAACGCCCTACTGCTGCCAGCCTTGCCAAGGCAGCTCCGTGCGGCCGAGCAAAATGCATTCTGTTCTGCGTCATGCATCATCAACAAAATTGCCACTTAAGCCCTGATTCCAGAATCTTTATTGTTGGTTCTAATTTATGAAGCAAACATCAGAACACAGCTTGATTTTTCAGATGCCAAGATGAGTTGGCAGTTGCTAAAATCTTGTTTTGACTTGCAAACTGATTGTATTTGAGGTTAAAGCTTTGAAGGAGGCACAAATTTGAGACACCAGTGTTCTGTAAAAGTTGTTAGATTTATTATTCTCACTTTCAAGCCTTTAGATCTGAGGTTTGTGTTATGAAGGGATAGGGGCTGGGGAGTAGGTCTGCAGAAGTCTTTTTAAAAAATTACTTTAATGTTTGGTAACACCAATGAATACATAACTAAGTAAATAAATAATGTACTAGCACCTGAGTGTAAATTTAATCAACTTCTTGTTCAGCATAAGAAGCTCCTATAGGGCTAGGAGTTATTAGTTGCCTGTGAAACCAAGAATCTACTTAGGCCAAACTGTCTGGCATTACTTAGAGGACAAAAATATCAGGGCATCCTGTAGATGGTGTTGAGAGAAAGAGAAAGCAGAGACTTGTGAATTGTGCTTTTAGTAGGAGTTGGCTGCCAGTTTTCAAATGTTCACCAAAGACTTCTGGTATAAAGTGAGATTTGAGAAACTGTTTGAGGCCAAGAGAGGAAAGGATACTTTAAGAGAAGGACACCCAAGACTGGTCTGCTCATGAAAAGGCTCTGAGTTTGATTCCAGGTATCACATTACCTCCTTATCTGGTCATGCAAGGCCTTTTACAACCTCATTTTATCTTACTTTTCCAGCTGAATCCCTCGTGTTTTCTTCCACGTGTGTATTGTGCACATCAGTGTCACAACAAATCAATGTAATTCCTTCAGTCTCTACTATGTACCCCACAAGGAGCATTCCAAGTATTACCTCAGTTGATTTTTACAAAAAAATCTAGAAGGTAGATATTATTATATGTATTTTACACGTGAGGAGAAATACAGCAGAGGAAGGATAATTCATTCACTTGCCAAAAGTAACACGGCACATTCATGGAATAGCCAGGATTAAAAATTAAGCCTGCCTTCCTAGATTGCAAATGGAGAATAAAAGCACTATAATATAAGTGGTGTTCCAAGAGACTGATAGAACAAGGTAGCCCTGCTTGGAAGCCTATTATAATAGTTTCAACACTACTGGAGAGAGGCTCTCCTTACCCCCAACACCAACTAGAGCAATACATGTAGTCACCAAGGGCCAGGCTTCCGGGTGCAGTTAGTTGTGGAGTATAACAAGGATGTTAGTAGCAAGGTCAACGAGGCAGGGAAAAAGCCAACCAACCAGAAGCAAACAAAAAAAAAAAAACCCAAACCAACACACTAAAGTCATACCAAGACCAGTTCACATCATTGCTTAATACAGGAGGGATGCAGAATCAAGTAATTTAAAGACATTTCTGACATGAAGTAGAAAGAATGTCTCTAGTGGCTGCAGAGAAAACCATTTATGGCTAAGGCAGATAGAATAATGGTCCTCCAAAGATGTCTATGTCCGTATCCCCAGAACATATGAATATGTTACCGTACATGGTGAAAGGAATTGACAGATGTGGTTAAATTAAGAGTCTCCAAATAGGAAGATTATTCTGGATTATCTGGATGGATTTAACATAATTACAAAGGTCATTATAAGACAGAGGAGAGGTGACAATAAAAGCAGGGAGCAGGGAGATTTGATGATGCTATGCTGCTGACTTTGAAGGAGGAGGAAGGATTTAAGTCAGGTAACACAAGGAGCTGCTAGAAGCTGAAAAGGCAAGGAAATAAATTATCCCCTAGGGCCTCCAGAAGGAACACATCCCGAACACCTTGATTTTAACCCATTGAGACCTGTGTTGTACTTTTGACTCCCATAAGTATGAGAAAATAAATTTGTTGTTTCAAGCCATGAAGCTTGTGGTAATTTGTGACAGTAGCAAAACAGGAATCTAATACCATGGACAAGAAGACTGTGAGAGTCCCTGAGAAGAAAACATGTTTATGTGGGGGCACAATAGAGTTAAACAATTATTGAATGTTGAATTAAGGAATAATGGGGAAAAAAGGATTAATAACAAGATAGAGAAACCCTGTGCCTGTTTCCTTCAGAGTAGCAGAAGTGAGATGCTGATTCTTTGTTTTACATTCTCCTTCGAATTCTTGACAGAGCATTCATTTGCTGCAGAAATTACTCAAGTGTATTCTACAATTAGAAAAATTCAAAGGGATGGCTTCCTGTGGGTGTATCTGATGTGTCATAGGAAAGGTTTCCCTGTGTGGCTCAGGCATGCAGCTTGAAATGACAGCTGCTATGCCTGTGGCTTTCACATGCCAGCATGGAGGTGTTTGAGAAGTAGCATTGATCTCAGAGGATAGCCAGAGAAGGCTTCCCTGCTTTAGAACTAAGAGGAAACCTGAGGGATGAATAGAAGAAACCACAGCAAGGGCAAGGGTTTGGGTGGAAAGAGTATTACAACAGAGGATGCAGAACACTTGAGGCTCAGAGCAGAAAAGTGAATTGTGAGGCCCTGCAAGGAAGAACTCTTAGTGTGGCTTGAGGTACTGGGCTTTAAGATGGAGTCAGCGGTGAGTGACCAGAGAGTAACCAGGAGAGTGAAGCAAGTGTTCAAATGTGAAGAGTGGCTGGTCATGGAAGTTTTTATGCTTTAGAAAGCTGGTTCTTGTGAAACTGTAAGTTTCATGAAGGCAGTGGCCCTATGGCCCTCATTTACTCCTGGATTCTTAGTGCAGAGTACAGCTTTTGACACCTAGTAGAGTTCTGTGAATATTTGTTAACAGAAGAAAAGAAAGGCTGGAAAGAGAAAGAGAGGGGTGGAGGAAAGGAATAAAAGGAAGGAGGAACGTAATGGAAAGAAGAAAGAAAGCAGGGAAAGAAGAAAGGGACAAAGAAGGACGTATTCTACCAAATGCAACCCTGAATGAGTGGCAGGTCTATTAGCTATGTGAGCAGGAAGTACTTGCTGCTTGCTTTTGCCTCTGCCCTCCTTTTCAAGGGGCCAGTTTTAATAATCTGCTTTGTACAAAGAGTAGTGGATGTAGACAGTTTCTCAGGTTACAGTCCTAGCAAATTCAGTGGTCTTTGAGGAGATACTAACCTTATTTTTCAATGTTATATAGTACAAAGGGCAGTATTTTTGAAAAAGAGTTGATTTACTTCCTCACTCTTCTCCACTTTGTAATGCTTCAATATTTTCCCTAGTGCTGGTGGGATTAACCATGATGGGCACAAAAGGACAAAACAACAGACAGGACCAGGTAGAGAAGACTCTACATGGTACATAATAGGATACATAATAGGTAGGTACATAACAGGAACATAATAGGATACATAATAGGCACTTGGTAAATAATAGGTACATAATAGGATACATGATAGGTACGTTCATAATAGGATCAGCTGGGATCTCATGCAACCTCCTTCCCAGAATGGGGACAACATCTAGTTCTGTATACCCATCAAGGGAATCTTCAGAATGTCTGGTTATTCCCAGCTGTGGAACAGATGTGAAGCTAAGAAGTTTCCCAGTATCTTCTTTGAAGGACTTTGATTCATAGTGACACATACTGCATGACTGGCTGGAGCTATGTTTCTGAGACACTTATCCTATTATAATGCCTAGGTGAATGAATAAATGTAATGAATAGTATACTAGAAGTGACACTAGAAATTATATGCCAGAGTCACCATAGTATCTATTAATGTCTTAACAGACTGGGTTGCTAAAATTCTCTATATTCCCAACAAAATCCTGTTTTTCAGACTGGGTCTTGGCTGTCCATGGGAGCTCAGCTTGATGCCTGCCTGATAAGTGTTTTTGTATGCCTAAGGCCTTGGGGCATGCTTTACCAGTTTGACCAGATAGTAATGCTAACAATGTGATTTATGGTGAACACCTGTTTTTACTTTGGGGGTCTGGAGTCTGCTTAGGTAAGCTAGTCACGCAGACATTGCATACTTAAGTAACTAACTTCCAATAAAAACCCTGGACATCAAGACTAGGGTGAGTTTCCCTGGTTAGCAACACTTTACATGTATTGTCACTTACTGTTTTGTGGAGAGCTATGTGTATCCATGGGTGACTCTACTGGGAGAGACACCAGGAAGCGTGGACTCAGCTTCTCCCAGACTTTGCCCCATATTCCCTTTTCCTTTGCTGATTTTAACCTGAATCCTCTCACCATAGTAAAATGCATCTATAACAGCTTCTGAATCCTGTGAGTCTTCTAATGAATTATCAAGCCAGAGGGTGTTCTTGCAGACCCTTGACACAGTACTTTTAACCAAAACTTAAACATACATTTTAGACAGTCTGCCCTGTCTGTATAGCGCCAACTGTATAGAACTCAGAAAGGAAGCACAATTCTTCAATCAGAAATATTAAATAACAAATGTATTAGTATTTTTTCTACAATGAATTATGCATCTTTACATAGTAAAAATAAAAAATACATTATCTTAATGGCTGGCACAAGAATTCCTTTTAGGAGAAAGCTATCTAACGAAAAAGACTTGAAAGCTATTTGGGATACAAATGAGTTCGAGTGAATGAGTAGAAAGGCAACAGAGAGCTTTACTAACTACATTTAAAAACATTTGAGAGGAATATGGTCCTGAGAGAAAGGGGAAATGGGAAAGAAAGAAAAGTGAGTGAGAAGTCATTAAGACATGGAGAATGAGAAAAACCAGTGAGGTGGCATGAGGTTGACACGCTCCTTGGAATGAAGTAACCAGGGCAAAATTCATCATAGGAAGAACAAACGAAAATTTAAGATGAGTGACATCTAGCACTCCACTGAAAATGTTGGTTTTATTAAAGTGCAAACCCTTTCTTTGTGTCCTCATATATTCAACAAAATCTACTGTACTCAACAATAAGTGTAACTTTTGCAAATATTGGGGAAGGGGTCTGTTTAGATTGCTAAACTTCAAAATAAAGACAGTAGGTAGGGCAATAAAGTCTGTAAACTAATCAAATAGAGTGGAAGCCTGAGGAACTCCTATTCCTACTGCTCAATAATTTGTAGAAATATTGAATATGGCTTTTGATGTTCAAGTAGCAAAGAATGGGAAGGGGGTTAAGTTGATCTTATTCTTGTTAAAAGAAAAGTTTCAGCTGAATTAAATTTAAAGGAGTTTAGTTGAGCAATGAACAATTTGCTAATTGGGCAGTCCCCAGAATCACAGCTGATTCAGAGAGACTCCAGTGCAGCCACGTGATGGAACAAGATTTCTAGAAAAAAATAAAGGGAAATGATGTACAGAAATGGGAAGTGAGGTACACAGCTGGATTGGTTACCGGTTGGCGTTTGCCTTAGTTGAACATGGTTTGAACAGTTGGCTACATTTGGCCAAAACTCAGTGACTGACAAAGGTGTGGGCTAAAGTCGGCTTACATCTCTACTTGTTACAGTTCACGATACACAGAAAAACCTTTAGGCCGAACTTATATAACAAGGCAGCCTCAGGCTAAACTTGATTAACATCCTGAAGGGTCAGATAGAACTTAGATTATACATACTAGTGAGAGGTGACAGCGTGCTGGCAGTCCTTGCAGCCCTCCCTCGCGGCGCCTCGTCTGCCTGGGCTCCCACTTTGGCGGCACTTGAGGAGCCCTTCAGCCCACCGCTGCACTGTGGGAGCCCCTTTCGGGGCTGGCCAAGACCGGAGCTGGCTTCCTCAGCTTGCAGGGAGGTGTGGAGGGAGGGGCGTGAGCGGGAACCGGGGCTGCGCGCGGCGCTTGCAGGCCAGCTGGAGTTCCGGGTGGGCGTGGGCTTGGCGCGCCCAGCACTTGGAGTGGCCGGGCCTGCCGGCTCCGGGCAATGAGGGGCTTAGCACCTGGGCCAGCGGCTGCGGAAGGTGTGCTGGGTCCCCCAGCAGTGCCGGCCCACCGGCGCTGCGCTCGATTTCTCGCGGGGTCTTAGCTGCCTTCCCGCGGAGCAGGGCTGGGGACCTGCAGCCCGCCATGCCTGAGCCTCCCCCCGCCTCTGTGGGCTCCTGTGCAGCCCAAGCCTCCCCGACGAGCGCCACCCCCTGCTCCACGGGGTCCAGTCCCATCGACCACCCAAGGGCTGAGGAGTGTGGGCGCATGGCGCGGTACTGGCAGGCAACTCCACCTGCAGCCTCAGTGCGGGATCCACTGGGTGAAGATAGCTGGGCTCCTGAGTCTGGTGGGGACTTGGAGAATCCTTTTTTTTTTTTAAAAAAAAAAAAAAAAAAAGCTGTTTTTATTTCAAGTGAAGCAACCATGATCAGTTTGACTGAAATCAAGGTGAGTAATACATAATTTATAACATCTGAAACAATTTTTTATTTTATTATTATTATACTTTAAGTTTTAGGGTACATGTGCACAATGTGCAAGTTAGTTACATATGTATACATGTGCCATGCTGGTGTGCTGCACCCATTAACTCGTCATTTAGCATTAGGTGTATCTCCTAAAGCTATCCCTCCCCCCTCCCCCCACCCCACAACAGTCTTCAGAGTGTGATGTTCCCCTTCCTGTGTCCATGTGTTCTGACTGTTCACTTCCCACCTATGAGTGAGAATATGCGGTGTTTGGTTTTTTGTTCTTGTGATAGTTTACTGAGAATGATGATTTCCAATTTCATCCATGTCCCTACAAAGGACATGAACTCATCCTTTTTTATGGCTGCAGAGTATTCCATGGTGTATATGTGCCACATTTTCTTAATCCAGTCTATCATTGTTGGACATTTGGATTGGTTCCAAGTCTTTGCTATTGTGAATAGTGCCACAATAAACATACGTGTGCATGTGTCTTTATGGCAGCATGATTTATAGTCCTTTGGATGTATACCCAGTAATGGGATAGCTGGGTCAAATGATATTTCTAGTTCTAGATCCCTGAGGAATCGCCACACTGACTTCCACAATAGTTGAACTAGTTTACAGTCCCACCAACAGTGTGAAAGTGTTCCTATTTCTCCACATCCTCTCCAGCACCTGTTGTTTCCTGACTTTTTAATGATTGCCATTCTAACTGGTGTGAGATGGTATTTCATTGTGGTTTTGATTTGCATTTCTCTGATAGCCAGTGATGGTGAGCATTTTTTCATGTGTCTGTTGGCTGCATAAATGTCTTCTTTTGAGAAGTGTCTGTTCATGTCCTTCACCCACTTTTTGATGGGGTTGTTTGTTTTTTTCTTGTAAATTTGTTTGAGTTTATTGTAGATTCTGGATATTAGCCCTTTGTCAGATGAGTAGGTTGCAAAAATTTTCTCCCATTTTGTAGGTTGCGTGTTCACTCTGATGGTAGTTTCTTTTGCTGTGCAGAAGAAGCTCTTTAGTTTAATTAGATCCCATTTGTCAATTTTGGCTTTTGTTGCCATTGCTTTTGGTGTTTTAGACATGAAGTCCTTGCCCATGCCTATGTCCTGAATGGTAATGCCTAGGTTTTCTTCTAGGGTTTTTATGGTTTTAGGTCTAACGTTTAAGTCTTTAATCCATCTTGAATTAATTTTTGTATAAGGTGTAAGGAAGGGATCCAGTTTCAGCTTTCTACATATGGCTAGCCAGTTTTCCCAGCACCATTTATTAAATAGGGAATCCTTTCCCCATTGCTTGTTTTTCTCAGGTTTGTCAAAGATCAGATAGTTGTAGATATGTGGCATTATTTCTGAGAGCTCTGTTCTGTTCCATTGATCTATATCTCTGTTTTGGTACCAGTACCATGCTGTTTTGGTTACTGTAACCTTGTAGTATAGTTTGAAGTCAGATAGCATGATGCCTCCAGCTAAAGGATTGTAAATACACCAATCGGCATTCTGTATCTAGCTCAAGGTTTGTAAACACACCAATCAGCACCCTGTGTCTAGCTCAGGGTTTGTGAATGCACCAATCGACACTCTGTATCTAGCTACTCTGGTGGGGACTTGGAGAACCTTTGTGTGGACACTCTGTATCTAGCTAATCTAGTGGGGACGTGGAGAACCTTTGTGTCTAGCTCAGGGATTGTAAACGCACCAATCAGCACCCTGTCAAAACAGACCACTTGGCTCTCTGTAAAATGGACCAATCAGCAGGATGTGGGTGGGGCCAGATAAGAGAATAAAAGCAGTCTGCCCAAGCCAGCAGTGGCAACCCACTGGGGTCCCCTTCCACCCTGTGTGAAGCTTTATTCTTTCACTCTTTGCAATAAATCTTGCTGCTGCTCACTCTTTGGGTCCACACTGCCTTTATGAGCTGTAACACTCACCGCGACGGTCTGCAGCTTCACTCCTGAAGCCAGTGAGACCACAGACCAACCAGAAGGAAGAAACTCCCAACACACCCAAGCATCAGAAGGAACAAACTCCGGACACGCCACCATTAAGAACTGTAACACTCACCGGGAGGGTCCACGGCTTCATTCTTGAAGTCAGTGAGACCAAGAACCCACCAATTCCGGACACCCTAGGTTGCAGCTGTACCAGAAACAACAGACTACACACTGCCTGTGGTTAAAGAAGGGGTATTGAAGATTATATATCCTTAATAGCTAACTTCTTTATCTGAACTCACCACGTAAAAGGGGGCAAAATATTATTGCATGCCACAAGCAGACCAGGCTACCCAGGAAACAGATTTTGAGACTGAGATTTGCTTTCAGAAGTTTTATTAGGGAGTGCTCTTAGCCATAACACAGTGGAGTTGGAGGGGAGGACAAAGAAGGCAGGATTAGGTAGGAGGAGAGTGAGTGGGCTGTGGTGGTAACTGAAGCCTCGGCAGATCCCACAGGATGCCATGAGGCTAGAATGCCCTGAAGAGATGTGCTGAATGGAGGCAAGGGTTCAGGTCTTTGCATCCTCACATAGATCAGTCCCTGGATTCAGGCTGCTCCTCGGGAGTATTCTTTGTGCAAATTAGCTTCCTACCAAAGAGCAATCCCTGGGGAGCAACTGGTAGGTAAGCCTCAGAGGGCTGTGAGTGCCTCCATCTTGAAGAGGGGGATCTGGGCTCAGAGTTGGGCAAACCTGTGAGTACTTTCTCTGTACCAGTAACAGCTGTTGCTGGGACTAAAGAGTGTTGCATTGTGCTGCGTGCTGTAATGGTGCTCACAGTCCAATAGGGGGAGATAGATGTGTAGAAAAAGAGAAAGCAGCAGTGTAATTCACAACAGACAAAACCTGGATGGCAAAAATGTCCATCAACTGGAGAATATTTAAACAAAATATGGTACATCCATGCAATGGAATACTACTCATCAATTAAAAGAAAGAAGTACTGAAATATGTACAGCTGAGATGAGCTTCAAAAACGTGCTCAGTGGAAGAAACCAGATATGTAGAGCACATATCATATATATGATTCCACTTATGTAAAATGTTCAGAGAAGGTAAATCTTATGGAAACAGAAAGGAGGTTAGTGCTTGCATAGGGTTGGGGGTGGGAATGGGGAGGGACTATATATGAACATGAAATTTCTTTCTTGAGTGATGGACATGTTTTAAAATTAGATTGTGATGATAGTTGTAAAATTCTTGTAAATATACTAAAAGTTGTTGAATTGTATACTTAAAACAGGTGATTTTACATTGTGTAAATTATTCCTCATTAAAGCTGTTAATAAAAAATGAGAGTCCTTTTAAAATATATGGGAGAGACACATTTAGTTAGACTGGAGTGAGGGATATAGTTAAAGATGAAAGAATGAAGTCCCCCTGATAAAAGTTTTTGAGGAGCAATATTTGTTTTCAATGTAAAGAGGCCTGGAAGAGGAAATAGTATCTGCAAAAGCATAGAGGAAGAGGTAGTGCAGGAAATGCTTAGAATGTCTTTGAGTGTGAGGGCTAGAAGGGATGAAGAGCAGCTGGCATGTGATTAGTACTTGGAAGCCACTTCATAAAGGTTATTTTATGTCATGGGAAGAAGGCTGAAATTTCTCATTTTCAGGCCTTTGTGCAAGCCTGTTTCTATACCTGAATGCTCTTTCCCTGTTTTTGTTTGTTTTAATGCTTTGCTCTTTCCCATGATTCAGGCATCAGCTTAAAAATAACCTTTTCCACGGTGTTTTCCCTGATCACTTTATCTCAAAAGGTTCTGCTCTCAGTTCATCATTTTTCTCCATTAAAACAACACAACACACTGCTTGTTCATTTATTTTTGTTTCCCTCTTTTCAGTGTCTCATAGTCAGTAAGTGAGAACTCAGTCTGTTTCACTCCCAGAGTTACCACACTAAGAATTGAACCTTGACTGTCCCACTTTTTAGTGTGTGACCTAGGAACATCTAACTTGACCCACTGACTTTCAGCTTTTTCTTCTGCAAAATCTGGTGGGCTTGATATTTATGTATTTTTTAGCCATAGTGAGAAGACTTTTATAATAGATGTAAAAATGCTTTGTAAATGTTAAAGCTCCCTAAAAATTTACTAGATTATTATAACTAAATAGTGAATAAGGTATTGTTAGTAATAATTATTAGTAATTTATTAAAAGTTACCTTACTGTGTAAATTTATTGAATTATTATAATTGCATAATAAGGTATTATTAATAAATAGTAAATAGCACATTAAAGTATTTAAGATTCAGGGTATATTTTATGCACATCAGTTATTCCTCTGACTTGCATCTTACTAACATCCTCTGGTATATAAAGATTATTTGTTTTCATGCAAGTGATTCCAATGAGCTGTGATTTAGAGAGGCTTGTGTTTGCTTGTTATATTTTCCTACTTCTTGTTCCTTCATATCAAGCTTATTAAAATCGTATATAAACTATAAATTAAAAGACCTTCAACGGGTTCTCTTATGGGTAGAAAGCATTATTTTAAAAATATATTTATAGTTAAATAGCACTGAACAAGAAAATTGTGAAACAAAAGTGACTTAGATGTGGATCCTATGTGTAAGGAGTTTGTATTCTAGAAAGAATTATAAGCTAAAAAAATTAGAATGGAAGGTAGAAAGAGAAAAGTACCGCATGAGATATGCAAATGAAATACAATATGCATTTGGATGAGGAAGAAAGTATTATTAACTAGAGTGAACAGGGAGCACTTCAGTTAAGTGTCAAAGTTTAGAGTGACACTTGGATGTAGCCTAGTTTTCCACTAGGAAGAGTGACATGAATGTGGTTAAGGAGGCATCCCAGGCAGCAGAAATAGCATAAGCAAACCTGGTGTGAGATCTCTGTCCAGACATATTTATACCCAGTTGGCTAGGAACATGGCAGATAGAAATAAAGATAAATATTTTAAGAAATAAAAAAAGAGACTAATGGATTGTTCTGTAGGGAGCCAACCAATGAAATTAGGGGCAGCATTTAAAATGGAGTGCCTCATTCAACTGACAAGCATATATTGAGTGTCTAATTTATGCTCTGCAGAAGCCAGATTGCACTAGTTGTGTGTATTAATTACATTGTGTGAGCTCTGTGGAAGTTACGTAGCATGAAAAAGATACAGATGTTGTATAATATATAAGAAGATTAGACTTTATAAAATGGAGACAAAATATGGGCAAACACATCTCCATAGACACGGATGCACCATCCTTTGATTGAACAACTCAGAGAAATGTAGGTGTTTTAGATTAAATTCTTGAAATGCAATGCTACTCTCAGAGTCCCATACCCTGTTTTTTTTGTTTGTTTGTTTGTTTGTTTTTTTTGAGACGGAGTTTTGCTCTTGTAGCCTAGGCTGGAGTGCAATGGCACAATCTCGGCTCACTGCAACCTCCACCTCCCGGGTTCAAGTGATTCTCCTGCCCCAGCCTCCCGAGTGGCCGGGATTACAGGCTTGCGCCTGCATGTCCAGCTAATTTTTGTATTTTTAGTAGAGACAGGGTTTCACCATGTTGGCCAGGCTAGCCTCGAACTTCTGACCTCAGGCGATCCACCCACCTTGGCCTCCCAATATGCTGGGATTACAGGTGTGAGCCATCGCGCCCAGCCCCCATACCCTTTTTTGAAAAGGTAACAGTTTCTTCTTTTGCTTTTCTTTCATTTTTTTTTAAGTTATCCATGGGTCAGCACCTGGCTGTCTAGCACTTTTCAATAGGAAGAACAGCCAGTTTGAATATTTCGAATTCATTAATAAATAAAGAAAATTGAAGCTTCCATTTAGACTTTAAGAATTACATAGGCTTTTAAAATTGCATTCAAATGGATTTATTTTAGGAAATGCTTTTAGGCTTTTTAACGATTACCTTTTCTACGTTCAGTTCAGAAGAAATATTGGTATTTTTTCAATTAGTGTTTTAGACCAAATACTATGTTTCTACTTTTTACAAACATTTTTCTTCCATTTGAAGTTGAAGTTTGAAATAGAATTTATAACAAAATGTGCAAAACTTTCTGTCATATTTTTCCAAACGCCATCTTTATATATTCAAATTTTAAAAGCTCCTCCAGTTTTCCACTTAAAAATAAACATGCACACACACACACACACGCGCACACACACACACACACACACACAATTTTCTTTGCTTTGGGCTATTCTCGTAACGTAGTCAGATATTTGGTTAGAAATCAGCTCATTGAATATTCTTTTTCTTTTTATTTTGAGACTCTTTTACCTTCGGTTATATGATTGATTGATTTTCATTAATAAAAATAAAATATCCAGGGCTTCCAAAATATAGCTTCAGGAATTCATAGATGGGCGAAACACAGTTCCTGGTGCACCTTGAATGTAGAATATGGACAAAATAATGGTAAGCCATGGGGCTGGAGCGGACCTGTGCTGGAGTTAGCTAATAGGGGCTTTATGTGCCAAGACATAGAATATTTTAAAAAGAGCCACTGAAACATTTTTAGTAATTGAGTGATCTGGTAAATTTTGAATTTTAGAAAGATCACTTTGATGCCAAGGTAAATGAGAATAGGAGGAGAATAATAGATGGGGTTGGAAGTAGAAACTTGATACAAGGAGAACATTTAGAAATCTGTTGACATTATGCAAGTGAGATTTGATGGTAACCTGAACTGAGATAATGGTAGTGGAAAACTATTTAGGAAGTACAGTTAACATAATTTTGTGGTTAGTTAGATGGGCCAGGAATAAAGAGTGAGTATAAGATATCTTGTAGGTTTCTGAATTTAGTGAAAAGAATTATTTTTAATTAATTAGGATACAAGAAGGCAGTTGATGGGAGGGAAGATGCTTGGCCCAGAAATTCCCTAACTTGGCCATAAGGCTTGAGGTTATTATTAGTGAAGATGATAAATTTGATCAAAAATTGAAAGTTAGTTTAATGACGATGCCCGTGTCATCACTATGGTGATAGGAGCCTTCCCCAAGGGAAGGTTTGGACAAAAGAGGTCTAAGAAGGGTTCCATAGGATAGATTGGACAAAGAAGAGCCACTAAGTTTTACTGGGAGAAAACAGACAAGAGAGGGCTCAATCAGGTACCATTAGGCAAGGGAGGGTTCAGAAGAATTCCAGTAATTGAACCTCAATTTTATCTAGTTCAGTCTTCTGCTCCTAGGATGCATGAAAGTATCTCTACTCCAAACACCAGCCTGTCCCATAAATGTTGCCTTGTGGTATCTATGGAGCCACTGGTGATTTCAAATCATTTCATAGTAATCTTTTTCCTGCAGCTATCCAACTGTAAAAATTATTATTAACCTCAAGTTTGGCTCTTAGGGCATAGTGCTTGTCGCTGATCTGGTTTGAAGTGTGTTATCTTGTCCTCCTGCCTTCTTATTTTCTGATCAGTGCATAGCCAAAAGATATTTAATGTTAAATGTTATAGAGAAACAATTTTCATGAATTTTATACAAACCATTAACCACAAACAGGTTAATATGCCATCGTCTCTATTCTCCTCAAAAACAGTAAAGGTAATAAATATAGTTTAGAACACACCAGGTTTGGGATGATTATGGAATATTTGAATGAAGATGCTTAGTAGGCAGCTGAATACTTACGTCTGACAGTGAGAAGAGTATAGGAAAGTATTTGAGAATCATTGGTTTATGACAAAGAATGAAAGCTCTGTGTATTGATGCCTAGCTTGATGACTCCCTGGGAATATAGAATAAATGAAGAAGGTGAAAAATATGCATATATTCATGTCTATAGTAACATGGATAAAGATTTATGTCTATAAATAGACATAACATACAGAAAAATGAGAGGTTAATCAAGGAGGAATATTAAATTTGTGGTTTTCAAGCCTCTACTATGAATATTTTGGGGCTGATATTAAAACTCATGGCTTTGGCCACTCTTACACATTAATAACTGAGTTCTGACAGTCAGTGACACAATCCCCATGTCAGTGTTATGAATTAAAAAGAAGAGGTGTAGGGAAATAAAGTGACCAAATCCAAGTTATGTAAGTAAAATTGTGATACCTTTTTCTTTCTTTTCGTTGTCACTGCCCATCCCCTACTCAATACGTTTAGGTTATAAATTACTTAGCCTTAACTGGATTATTAGTAATTAAGGCTAAGTAACTTAAAAGACTCCAAGAAGCATTTCTAACCTTGATTTTCAATGAATTTAGCAAACATCAAGCATCTATTGTTTGCCAAATACTGTTAGACCCTAGCTATAGAGTGCTGTATAAGCCAGATATATCTCTACTCTCACAGATTTTTAAGAAAGTAGAAAATACAGACATTGAACAAAGAACTCCCATCATGGTGAAAATTGTGAAAGGGGAAATATAGAGTAATATAGCACTCATATCCTGAGGATCTAATATGGAAGTTACAAATTCTTTGCACTATCATCATTTTTTTAAGACTTATATTCTCAGTAAGTGTTAGCCAAATCACAATGGAAAGAATGATAATCTGAGGTCAGGGTTCAGAAGGACTAAACATTAAAGAACAAAGGTGAGACTGAGAGAAAATAGTAGAAGCTGAGGCTTGAGAATCAGTACTAGGAGCCAGGGGGGTCTCCTAAGACATGTTTAGTGTTTTGGGCTTTAAGAACTGTGAAAAACCTGCTGCAAAGCTTTAAGCTTTGCAAGCAATTTACCAAAACAGCATTATGGTTGTAGTGTGGAAAACTGATTGGAAGGAGGATTTCTAGAGCCATGACTGTTAAGGGGATGCTTAAAGAATCCAGATGTGATTTTATGGTGACCTCCATTATGTTTTGGGGAATGTAGATGAAGAGAAGTTAAACAGATGAAAAAGATACCTTGAATGGAGAATTAGCAGGACACTATTACTGATTGTATGTGAATCCCTTGAGTGTTTTGTTCATTAATATTTTCTTACTTTGTCTCATACTTTTAATGCTGACAAGAGATTTCCAACATGGCTTGAAAGATGGACCTATACTTCTTTCAATTTTAAGAATTCCTACTTTCATATTTTGGATGTGCAGTGATAATCTTGATTTATTAGAATATCACCATAGCTAGGCTGAGATCCAAAAGTAGATCTTCATTTAGACACCCAGGCATTTCTCAGGTTATATATAACCTGATGTTTCAGGGCCTTAACCTAACAAGTATCTTACACATTTACAATTTAATTTCAAGGGACACCAGATTAGACCATATATTAATCAGTCTTCACGCTGCTGATAAAGACATACCTGAGTCTGGATAATTTATAAAGAAAAAGGGGTTTAATGGACTTACTGTTCAACATAGCTTGGGGAGGACTCACAATCATGGTGAAAGGCAAAAGGCACATCTTACAGGGAAGCAGACAAGAGAGAAAATGAGAGGTAAGCAAATGGGGAAATCAATTATAAAATCATCAGATCTCCTGAGACTTATTCACTACCATAAGAACAGTATGGGGGAAACCACCCCCATGATTCAATTATCTCCCATTGGGTCCCTCCCACAACATGTGGGAATTATGGGAAATACAATTCAAGATGAGATTTGGGTGGGGACACAGCCAAACCATATCAGAGCAGAAGCAATCTGCCTTACCCCACTGTTGGAAAAACAATACAAATCTGGCATTTGAGGGACACTAAATTAATATTTTATCTAGGAAAAATGGCTTTATACAAAGAAGGATGAGCACAACTCAAACATGATAAATACCTATTTTAGCTAAGTGATCTTTCATTTTGTTCTTCATGAATATATTCTATATTATATACTGTCCAGATATTAACATGAAAGATGCATAACTTATGTGTACCAATGATGCATGGAAACTATTAAGGTTTCTCATGAGTGCAAGAAATATCATCATCTTTCACAGTGAAAAATTGCATTTCCGTGCTCAGAAGTGCTACACATTAGAGTAGATATGTTTGGCATGCTTGTGAATGAGTTAAGAGTGTCAGATCAAGTTCAGCAAGTAGTATCCTTTTGCTCACTCTGAATTCTGTGGGATTACACAAAAACATTCAGATTTCCTTTAATATTTGCTCTTCAGTTCATTGACTTTTTATACAGTAGAATGAGCTGTTTAGAATGTGAGTGGTCCTGAGGCTACACCTGAGAAGTTATCTGCATATTAATATAAGTTTCTTTTCAGGAAAAAAAATAACCTTGACCTTCTGAATCATGCCTATTGAGGAAGGCTATGGATCATGAATTGCTAGCCTATTCATATTAATAAGCTGTGTGCAGACAAAACCATATTCATTTGCATAAGCTTCTTCTCTCTGTAGCCCATGAAATTAACATTGTTTAATGGCTGGAAATAAGATCACCTTTAGCTATACGAGTCATACTGTCATCTCAAAAGGGAAAAATAAATGGGTCTTGACTCAATAAGCAGAAAACTGTTTTAAATTTCAAGTACTTTTATTAGGCAACCAGTGTGAGCTCAAGTGACAAAAGCAATGTCATCTCTAGATGAGTGTAGGATTCTAATGCAAATCATAGAATTTAAGCCCCTTCTCACCCATCATCTTTGACCACCATCTCATCCAATAATTTTTTAACCTAACAGTTACTTATGTAATAAATATTGTAATTGTTCCTAGGACCTCCCTCCAAAGGCCTCACAGTCTATAGTGGGAAGGGAATGACCAACTTTGTACTAGGAGCTTTGGGAAAAGTTTCACAGAGAACATGACATTTGCATTGGGCTTTGAAGAATGTGTAGGAGTTCTTGGGTTTAGGAGTAGAGCAATTCAGGTAGAAGAATGAATATATTATGAAAGGAGCTTAGTGTTTTGAAGAAAGAACAAGAAGTGTGATGCAGGGCTGGCTATATAATTTGCAAAGCTCAGTGAAAAAATTAAAATGCCAGCCCCTTTGTTTAAAAAATGCAGGAAAAATTCTGTTAAAACTTTTATATTTTTTTCATGTTTCATGTTTATCTGGAGTATCAGTCCAATTTTTTGAATATATTTTCTTAGTGAAAGACTTTTTCCTACAGGTATATCTATAGTGTTGGTTAATCTCTTTTTTATTTGCCATTTAGTGTCTTCCTATGTAAAAAACCTAAACATTCAAATTATTATTTTAAATTTTCCCATTCATCTTTATACTGTGTCATGCAAGTTTTAAATGCAAATATAAGAGCATTTAACTCATAAGCCAAAATTATACAGTTATTTCATGGAAAATACATACATATGTATTTTATTCTTACATAAGAGTGGAAATTCTATACAAAACTAATGCAACTGTTTCTATTTCACATATTGATAGGTGCATATTATATCAACACTCTCCACCTTCAGCTTACTGATGAGTAGAAATAACTGAAAGGAAAAAGAACTATAGGTTGTCTTATCTTTCCCTTCCTTCTGTGTCATCATGTTAAATAAGTAGCTGCTTAATATAGGTAAGTAACATGAATAAAAAAAGATATGACAAGATTACTTGATCGTTTGTGGTTTTTAGAATGACATCACCATCTTTCGACATTCAATGGAAGGTCTTGCTAAAACAAAAAGTGTAGGCTCTCAAGTCTTTTAAAGAAACCACTTACTTAGCTTTAGTTATCACAAACATATTGCACTTGCTTAGAGTCCTGCTGAACTTTCATACATTGTGGGTCCATGGAATTCTGTGTTCATGGGGCATCACAAACATTTGCAGAGGCAGAAGCAATGAACTGCAGACATACATAGTGTGCCTATCTCCTCTGCTCATTTATGTGCTCCATTATTCCACTAGACTTCATTTCCAAAACACATATTCAAAGGCAGAATTATTAAGAATTTCAAGACAGCAATAGTATAGCTTTAAACCAAGTAAGAGGTGCTTCTGAGGACATAATCCTGAACATCTGCCCAGGTTGAACAATCATGATGCCAGCCATAGTGTGCTAACTATAGTATGCATGAAGTAGAAATTTAGAATCTACAATGAAGATAGATTGAGCCCAAATTGTAAATGACCATATATAACAAGGTATGGACTTTGGAAATGATACTTTTTGATATAAGAAAGCAAAAATTTTTTTTACATATGGAAATGATTAGGTTTTACAAAGCTAACTTTGTAAAAGTATGTTTAGGTTTTACAAAGCTAACTTTGTAAAAGTATGTTTAGGTTTTACAAAGATAACTTTGGAGGCAATGTGGTAAATGAATTGGAATGGTAGCAGAGATAGTTGGGAAATGAACAATGCCAGTGACCAAAAGACTGTGAGGTGGAGATGAAAAATTTTATATGGGCGATAGTTCTGAGAGGGAGAGAAAGAATCCTTAATATTTGGTGCCTGAATTTAGGAATAAAGTAGAGGGAGAAGTGAATGAATAAAACTGGTTTTTGAACTAAGCTTAGCACTTAATTTTCAACCTGCATATCACACCCTGCAACTCCAAGTCTCCTAAATTATAAATAATAAATGTTTAGTATTATATGTATTTTAATCCTTTCAAATTCTTAAAAAAAATAGATGACAAGTGCTTAGATTATGTGGTAGCACTTACTTTGTGAGAACTCCCTGTGCTCTGACCAGGGAGTATAACTGAGCTCATTGAGGTTTTTCAAAATGGGTAAATCAAGAATGCCATTGTTACTCTGAGTTCAAAAATAGGTGATACATATTTTGAACACCAAGGGCAATGACCTCTTCATATTCCAAAAGCCAGCAGATATACTAGATATGCAAAGCAACAATTGAAATCCATGGTTTCATGTAGTTCACTGATAATGTGTGTCTCTCTGAAGACATATCAAATTTAAAAAAACTTCATGTCTTGAGCCGATTATTGAGAATGAGAAATATTCCAGCTGCCAGGATTCACACTCTTCTAGCTGGAGGTGAGAATGTGTTACTCAGTCATTTGATAGTTTACCTCAAAGAAAGTGTTAATTGAAATGGTGACTTACTCAATGTTTTATTTAATTAGCCAATATGCTTTCCTGGGACTTTTTTTGGGCTATTATTTTGTTTAAGGCAGTCCGTAAAATGTTATCTTTTAAAAGATAGAATTCTGGGAAAGTGGTGGAGTAGGAAGTATCAGAAATTTGTCTCCCCACCCAGACAAAAATTGCACTTGCATAATTTGTCTAATGTAATTATTTCGGAGATCTGGAGCCTATTAAAAGCTTGCAAATTTCAGAGGAAAGCTTGGACAGTAAATTGTAGTTAATTTTGATTAATTTTAGCTCTTAGCACAGTAGTAGCTACCTATCCCCTCCCACCTGGTGGCAGATAGCTGTGCACATGTTCCAGGAACAGCTTGAAAGAGACAGGTGAGCAAAAAGCACCTTGTCCTTCAAAGATTGGGTATCTGTGGTTTGACTAATGACTGCTGCTTCTGATCATGGAAGTGCAGATAAAGATGCAGGGAGCTATTGTTTTTGCCCCTTCCTCCATTGTTGCATGCGCCTTCCTCTCTGGGGATTTAAGGGTCCAGCACCCTTCTCTCCTCTCACCCTTATTTTTCTCTTTTTCCCCTTCAGGAGTCAAAAATTAAAGACTAAAACGTTCAAAGGTAATTACATGTATGAAGGAAATTAGAAAGTGGCCATGCATGCCCAGGGAAAGAAACAGGCTCAGACATATTTTAACAGTCCTGATTCTTGGCACAGTCACAGCCTACAACAATGAAAAAATATATACTTAAAGATACTCAGAGATCTAAAGGAAGATGTGGAGAAAGTCAAGAAAACTTGGTATGAAGAAAATGAAAATATCAAAGAAGAGATAGAAAACCTAAAGGAAACAAAATAATTGTGAAGCTGAATAGTACAACTGAAATAAAAAATTTACTAGAAGGACTAAAAGGAAGATGTTAGTAGGCAGAAGAAAGAAATGGATGAACATGAATATAAGACAATAGAAATTACTGAATCTGAGGAGCAGAACAAAAAAAAGATTGACAAAAAGTGAACAGAGCCTGAGGTACCTGTGGGACACCACCAACTGGACCAACACGTACATTGTAGCTGTCCAAAAATAAGAGACAGAAAGGGGCAAAGAGGATATTTGAAGAAATTATGGCTGTAAACTTTTCAAACGTGATGCAAGACAGGAATAAGAACATTCAGGAAACTCAATGAGCTCCAAGTAAGATAACCTCAAGGCAATCTGCACTGAGATAGATAATAATCAAACTTTTGACAGACAAAGATAAAGAGAGAATCTTGAAAGCAATGAAAGGGAAATGGCTTGTCATATACAAGGGATACTCAATAAGAATATCAGAGATTTCTCACGAGAGAATTTGGAAGCCAGAAGGCTGTGGACTGATATGTTCAATCTGCGAAAAGTAAAAAGAATGTCAACTAAAAATCTTACACCTGGAAAAACTGTACTTCAAAAGTGAGGGAGAAATTATAACATGCCCAACAGTACAAAAGCCAGGGTGTTTGTAACCATGAGAACTTTGCTGCAGGAAATTATCAAGGGAGTCTTGCAGGAATAAAATGAAAGGTCACTAGACAGTGACTTGAAGCTTTGTGAAGAAGTAAAGATCTCAATAAAGGTAAATACATGAACAATTATAAAAGCTAGTGTTACTGTAACAGGAGTTTATTTCTCTAGTTTTTATACAATTTAAGAGAGGAATACATTGCAAAGATCATTAGTCCAAAGCTAATACAGTTAGCTACAGTTTGTTTTCTACATAATTTAAAAGGCTAATGTTTTTTCAAAAATTGACAGTTTGTGTTTTTAGATACACAATGTATAAAGATATAGTGATGTAACTTTGTGACATCAACAACCGAAAGGGTGAGAATGGGGATGGAAAGAAAGAAAATTATTGTACAATATTTAAGTTAAGCTAATATAAATTCAAATTAGAGTGCTATAACTTTAGGAAGTAAAATATAATCCCCATGGTAACCACAAATAAAATAGCCGTAGAATATACATGAAGAGAAATGAGAAATAAATAAACGTTTCACTGAAAAAAATCATCTAAACACAAAGAAAACAGTAGTGCAGGGAGAAAAAGCATAAGAAATATGAAAATCAAATAAAAAATGACAGAATTAAGTTCTTCCTTGTAAGCTCTTAGTTTAAATGTAAATAGATATTAAACTGTCCAATCAAAAGACAGAAACTGGCAGAATGAATTTTAAAAATGATTCAGTTATATGTTATTTGCAAGAGACTCACTTTAGATCCAAAGACATGTATAAATTAAAAGTGGTAGGATGGAAAAGATATTCCATGCAAATAGTAACTAAAAGACAGAAGGATTTGCTATATTAATATTAGACAAAATAAACTTCGAGAAAAAGAAGGCTATTATATGTTAGCAAAATATTCAATACAGCAAAAAGATATACTAACTATAAACACTTATGGTCCTAGGAACATACCACCAAAGTTTATGAAGAAAAATGTGGCAGAATTGAAGAGAGAAATAATGCTTGGAGACCTCAATATCCCACCCTTAATAATAACAAGAACAACCAGATATGATTAAAAAGGAGAGGACTTGAACAACACAATAAATCAAATAGCTCTCACAGACATATACAGAACTTTCTATCCAATAACAACAGCATATACATTCTTCTGAAGAGGACGTGAGACAATTTCCAGTATAGATCATATGTTAGGCCATAAATTAAGTCCTAATATATTAAAAAAGATATCATACAATTATCTTTTCTGACTGTAAGATTGTGAAGTTAGAAATCAATAACAGAAGAAAAACTGGAAAATTTACAAATTTGTTGAAATTGAACATCACACTCTTAAACAACCAATGGATCAAAGAAAAAATCACATGGGAAATTAGAAAATACTTAGAGATTAATGAAAATTAAAATGTAACATACCCAAACTTATATAATGTATTGAAAGCAGTGCTAAATCAATGTAAGAAACTAGCAAAAGAAGAAACTAAACCCAAAACTAGCAGAAGGAAGAAAATTATAAAGATTAGAGCAAAGATAAACAAAATAGAGAATAGAAAAACAATAAAGAAAATAAATGAAACCAAAAGTTGCTTATTTGAAAAGATGAACAAAATTGACAAATTTTTGCTTATAGGAACTATGAAAAAAAGGAAAGGAGACTCAAATTACCAAAATCAGAAATGAAAGTGAGGATGTTATCACCAATTCTACAGAAATAGAAACATCTAAAAGTGAATACTATGAATTATTGTACATCAACAAATTGATATCCTACATAAAATGGACAATTTCCTAGAAAGAAAAAACCTACTAAATAATAAAGAAACAGAAAATCTGAAAAGACCAAAAGTAAGAAAATAAACAATCTCTTGACAAAGAAAAGCCTTGGACCTGATGGCTTCACTGGTGATTTCTACCAAACATTTAAATAATTAATACCAATCTCTCTAACTTTTCCAAAAAATTGAAGAAGAAGAGGTACTTCCTACCTCGCTCTATCAGTCAGCATTAGCCTGATACAGAAACTAGACAAGGACATTACAAGGAAAGGAAACTATAGGTCAACATCCTATATGAATGTTGTTGCAAAAATCCTTGACAAAATACTATTAAATCAAATTAAGAAGAATATTGAAAAGATTACACACCATGACCAAGTGAAATTTATTCCTGAATGTAAGAATGGTGCAACATATGAAAATCAATCAATGTAATACACCATATTAACAGAATGAAGTAACAAAAACAACTCCACATGATTGATCATATCAATTGAGGCAGAAAAAGTATTTGACAAAATGCAACACCCTTTCATGATAAAAGCACTCAATAAACACAGAATAGAAGGAAACTACCTCAATACAATAAAAGTTGTATATGAAAAACCCATGGCAAACAACAAACTTTTCCTCTAAGATCAGGAACTAGGCAAGGATGCCTATTTCACTATTTCTATTAAACATAATACTGAATCTTTTAGCCAGAGAAAGTGGGCAAGAGAAAGAAATAAAAGCAATTCAAACTGGAAAGGCAGAAGTAAAATTATCTCTGTTAACAGTTAATGTAATCTTATATGTATAAAACCTTAAGATTCCACAAGAAACTTGTAAAAACTAATAAACATATTTATAAAAGTAGCAGAATGTAAAGGCAACAAAGGAATATCATATGCATTTCTATATACTGACAAGGAACAGTATGAAAAAACTTAAAAAAAATTCTAAATATAATAGCATTGAAAAAATGTTAGGAATTGTTATTAGTCCATTCTCACAATGCTATAAAGAACTACCTGAGACTGAATAATTTACAAACAAAAAAGGTTTAATTGAGTCACAGTTCCCCATGGCTGGAGAAGCCTCAGGAAACTTACAATAATGGCAGAAGGCAAAAAAAAAAAAAGTAAGGCATGTCTTCTCATCTCATGGCAGCAGGAGAGAGAGAGAGAGTGCGAGGGGGGAATTACTAAACACTTTTAAAGGATCAGGTCTCATGAGAACTCACTCACTATCACAAGAACAGGATGGGGGAAACCACCTACATGATCCAACCACATTTCACCAGGTCTCTCCCTTGACATGTGGGGATTACAATTTGAGATGAGATTTGTGTGGGGACACCGAGCCAAACCATATCAGGAATTAATCAAGGAGGAGAATGACTTGTACAGTGAAAACTACACAACATTGCTGAAATAAATCAAAGACATAAATAAATAAAAACACATCCTGTGTTAATGGATAAGGTTTAATATTGTTAAAATGTCAATACTACCCCCAAACATCTACACATTCAACGCAATTTCTTTCAAAATTCAAATGATGTTTTTGCAGAAATAAAAAAAAACCTATCCTAAAGTTCATATGGAATCTCAAACAGTAAAGAATACAAAGTGCATTGTTTTGTTTTTATTTGGCAAACTAGAAAATTCACAAATGTATTTTCTTAATAGTGATTGATCTGGTCTGGATCAGCAATAGCCCTTGAATACCATTGTTTTCAAAGGGCATTAATTAGCTGATATTCAATTTCATTACATTCCAATGAAAACATGCTCTTCTTTTCTATTTTCTTTACTCAGAGTCTTATCTAATTGTCTTAGGAGTACTAGTCTAGACACTAAAAGAACATCATTCTCCAAAACCATACATTCCTCTTATTCAGCTACTTCTAAAATTTTTCCTGTTGTCAAGATGAATTGTCAAAGGTCTAAGCATTGAAATTACTATTTACACTAGGATGATTGTAACACTGTAGTTGTCAGGTATGGCTACAATGCTGCATGACAAACACCCTCCCTCATCCTAATACCTTATAGCAACTAATATTTATTTTTCTCACTCATAAATCAGTGGGTTATATGGAGTTTTGCTGATCCTGGCTGAATTAGGAAGGACTTGACTCCAGGCTGCAGGTCAGGTCTGGGTCTGCTCCACATGGCTCCATCTGGCATTGAATCAGGAGCAAAGGAGAACTGAGACAGGCTCCTCTTATACCAGATTATAGAAGCTCAAGAGAAAGAGGGGAAACACAGAATGCCTCTTAAGCCCTCAGCTAGGAACTGGTTCAATGTCAACTCCTCCCCTGTCCTTTTATGAGAGAAATTCACTTGGCCAGGCCCGAAATCAGTTGATCAGGTAAATGTACTCTGACCATAGTGGGAAGCCTTACACAGTCACATGGTAAAGGGCTTGGTGTGTAACTTTATCAAAAAATTGAGAACAATAATCCAACATATTTTTGCCCCTTAAGAAATGATTTAGGTGTATAAAAGGACAATTTCAAATGAGTGTTAAAAACAGGATCTAAAAATTATTCTGGGATAATTGTCTGGGATTGTGCCTAGAATAAATGAATTCGAGGGTAGGGTAGATAATTTAAAGAAAGTTTAGGAGGCACAAATCCACTGGTGCTCAATTCAAGACCCAGTTCAACCATGCATGTGGGTGATGTTAGGCGGTTTCCATAATCTTTCTGGATTAATTTTCTTAAATTTTGAAAAACATGCAATAATACTTACCCTGCTTATGAGGAAAGTATGAGATAATGTACTTGGCCATACTTGGCAAAATCTAAAATGCAAAAAAGGAGTTTGATATGATTATCAATTTCATTTAGTTATTTCAAAGTTGTGATTTGAAATTACATAACTGTATAGTTGAGTATGCCATATTTTTACTTCTGGCTTGTTTCAAGAATGACGGATTAAAAAAAAAGATTAATAAGCCCATGAAAACTTTAGATGCTTAATGCAGAGGTCACAAACTCATGACCTATAGGCCATATCTGCTTTGGTTTGGCACACAGTGTATTTTGCAAACATCTGTATTGATTTTCAATTTTAAGAAATTGGGAGATTTCTCATTGAAATCACGAATTTTAGCTTCTTTTGAAGCATCAGAAGATTAAGCACCATAGACCTACATGCCCACATGGCAACAATCTTCTACAGCTATACAGCAACATCTTCCTTAAGGGGTAGAAACTCTCCAAGTCCCCACATTTTCCATTAGCTCTTACTGTACTACCCCTACCCACTTAATTCATTTCCATTATCTTTTGGGATCCTTTAAACATGGCTACTATTTAATATGCATAGCTATAAAAGCCAAGAACCACTCAGAAAGAACATCAGTCATAAGGTGCTGAAACAGTGTTGTGGGGCACATCCCACTGTGATGCCAGGCAGTAGCCCTTCAGGTGCTGGCATATGGGAAAATTCAGAGGCTTTTGGGGATGAGGCCACAGTGGCCACAATGGTGATGGGGACACTCTAGGGGCTCAGGAGTTCATTATTAAGCCATAAAAAAGTATTTCAGGCTGTACGCAGTGGCTCACGCCTGTAATCCCAGCACTTTGGGAGGCCGAGGTGGGTGGATCACTTGAGGTCAGGAGTTCGAGAGCAGCCTGGCCAATATGGTGAAACCCTGTCTCTACTAAAAATAAGCCGGGTGTGGTGGCGCACACCTGTAATCCCAGCTACTCAGGAGGCTGAGGTATGAGAATCGCTTGAACCTGGGAGGCGGAGGTTACAGTAAGCTAAGATAGAGCCACTGCACTCCAGCCTGGGTGACAGAGTGAGACTCTGTCTCAAAAAAAAAAAAAAAAGAAAAAAGAAAAAAATGTATTTCAACATTTTAATAATAGGCATATACCTGTTGTACATATCCTTGAGTATCAGACCTATTATAAAATTTGCATTTTTATTCTAAAAGACTAAGATATGGATTAGGAATATAAATTATTAACAACCTAAGTTCAGAAAACTTGACCAAGTTCCTTAGGAGTATGGCTAGAATATAGAGGACCAAAAGAAATAATTGCTTATTCTGGGAAAGCTGTTTGTTTCTTGTGTTATGTCGATGCTGTTCTTTTGTCTGTTTTAGGACAGTCGTTCAGTCATGCATTAAATGAGTTTCTTCTTGGACCTCAGAATTCACTGGCTGTCCTCTGACTGGTCTGTCTCAGACTGGACCTCTTGTTGTTAGGAGTTTAGGTGGTGTCAATGAGATGTAGGTGCTGAGAAAACTGCCTGACTGCTGTTGATCTTTTACAGATAAGATATCCCCAATTTATGATGTCTCTTAATGAAATATAATGGGTTTAGCACTGGAATTTATAGCTCCTTTCTGTTGTTCTCCATGTAATATCTGTTTCTGTCTTATAAGTTGTTTAAGCTTCTCATCCATAAAAAAAGGTAAGTATGCTATTTCACTTATGAGAAAGAATATTTTTCCCATGATCATCTTGAAGATTTTGTGCTTGTGGCAGGAGAAATGAAGTTTTTAAAAATGTCAATTTCATGACTCTTCAAATAGCATATTTCTCTGAGGTTTCCATTTTTAGAGTGGAATGTGCCATTTAAACGGAATAGTCTATTTTATGGTGAAAAAATTCTGATGTCACAGTGAAAAAAAAAAGAGCAATAATTCAGTAGTGTAGTGGGACATGCACCAGAGAAGATGGAATAGGATGGCTTGGGGAGCCTAAAGCTATAACTATAGTCATTTCTCACTTCATATTCCTCAAACTAGGCACCAAAATACTGATGATTTGCTCTCTTGAGAACTGCACAGCTTCAGGGCACCGAGCTCAATCCGCCTTTGTAGGGGAAGATGCACTTGGAATATTTATCTGGGAGCCCCTTAAAGTATAAAGCTTGGGATATTTTCTTGAAAATTACGGTGAAGCATCTGGGCAATGTGATGTGTACTGCACTGATTTAAGGCTCCATGAAATCAAGGAAATTAGCTGGCAGATTAAATCTACCACTCCAGATTTTTTTGAAAAAAATAGTTACAGTGTGTTTCTTGAAACTGCAATAGGCGTAAAAAGATTTGATGCTGGTTTACTTACTTCACTAGCACAAATTCACTATGAGTAGTTATATCTGGGATAATTCTCCATATTTCTGAAGAGTCTTTATGGCATGCTGGAGGATGTAAAATCAATAAGTAACTTTAAAAATCTTCATTATTTCCTCATATTTTTCTCTTTCTCTAACCTCTGTCTTCTTTCTTCCCACTTTCCCTTACAATCTTTCTTTTCCTCTCACTTATTTATTACCTATTTCTTAAACTCCTTTGGTTGTTATTGAACAGGATTTTAAGCAATTGGAAGTGAAATGAAGTTGCAGGACCATGCAGAGAAGCAAAGTGAAAAAACACATCATTATGAAATGTCAAACAGGTTGTGTTATTTCATCCTCAAAAATTTACATGGAAGATACTATTATTATTATTGTTTTTATCATTATTATATTTATTTTATCAGTTGAAGAAACTGAAGCCAAAGGACCTGAAGTTAAAAGTCTCAACCCTGGGATTTGTCCTCAAGTCTATGTTACATTAAACTCCCTTTAATTTTATTTCTTTCCTGGAAAGAAATTAGATGAAAAAAATCTTTCTTTATTTCCTGTGGTCTTTCTTCTACCTTTTCAATCTACACTTCTCTTCTGTTTCCACTTGGCCTGTCTTAACTCCTAGGCTAAGTAGGCTAGAGAAATAAATCTTATGCTTAGTAGAGCGACAAGGAGCTCCTATGTAAATATAAAATGAGTGAACTATGGGATGTTGTAATACTTTACTCCAGAGAGCAGAGTACACAAATCTATTTCCAAAATAATTTTAGGATTAATTGGATAAACTTTGGTGAGCATCTACCATGAGTAAGATACACTATTGGGAATACGAAGATAGAAGAGTAAGATAGAATTTTTCTCATTAGGGAGTACCTTCACGTAGAGAAACACTTATAGAAATCCTAGCCTATAATGAAAGGCCAATTAAAATAGACATTGGAGATAAAATGAATGCATTGGAGAAGCACAGAGAAGAGGGGAGATTCATTGTCATGGGAGTTCATTGGTGTTCATTTGTCAAATATGTGGCATTTGAAATTTCCCTTGAAAGAGAAGAAATTTGATAGGAGATAAAGATGAATATCCATATCTCCAATTGAGAAGACAGCATAAAATAGAAAATATGAGAAGTTGTTTGGCTCTGGCTTGAGAATAGTAGGGTTTGTAAATGACATAAGGGAAGATTCTACTGTAAAAATAGATTGAGATCAGTGGGACTATGTGAAAAGACCAAATCTACGTCTGATTGGTGTACCTGAAAGTGACGGGGAGAATGGAAACAAGTTGGAAAACACTCTGCAGGATATTATCCAGGAGAACTTCCCCAATCTAGCAAGGCAGGCGAACATTCAGATTCAGGAAATACAGAGAACGCCACAAAGATACTCCTCGAGAAGAGCAACTCCAAGACACATAATTGTCAGATTCACCAAAGTTGAAATGAAGGAAAAAATGTTAAGGGCAGCCAGAGAGAAAGGTCGGGTTACCATCAAAGGGAAGCCCATCAGACTAACAGCGGATCTCTCGGCAGAAACCCTACAAGCCAGAAGAGAGTGGGGGCCAATATTCAACATTCTTAAAGAAAAGAATTTTCAACCCAGAATTTCATATCCTGCCAAACTAAGCTTCATAAGTGAAGGAGAAATAAAATACTTTACAGACAAGCAAATGCTGAGAGATTTTGTCACCACCAGGCCTGCCCTTGAAAAGCCATATGTAGCCTGTGTTTTATTTAATAGACAAGTAGGAATTGGTATATAATGTTTAATTTTGGGAAAAACACAATTTGACCTGTGCTGAAATACTTCTAATACTGTATAAAAGATGTACTAGGGACAGTCTATGGGCACAGTGATGAGTTAGAAGGCTCTTGTGGTTATGTGGGTAAGAGATGAGAGATAATATGTTAGCAATCCATTGCTGGACAACAGACTAGTTCAAAATTTAGTGGTTTGAAACAGCAAAGCTTTTTTTTTTATTTCCATAGGTTTGTGGAAAACAGGTGTATTTGGTTACATGAATAAGTTTTTTAGTGGTGATCTGTGAGATTTTGGTGCACCCATCATCCAAGCAGTATACACTGAACCTAATTTGTAGCCTTTTATCCCTCAGTATGTTCCCACCCTTTCCGCCCAAGTCCCCTAGGTCCGTTGTATCATTCTTACGACTTTGCATCCTCATAGCTTAGCTCCCACTTATAAGTGAGAACATACAATGTTTGATTTTCCATTCCTGAGTAACTTCACTTAGAATAATAGCCTTCAATCCCATCCAGGTTCCTGCAAATGTTATTAATTCATTACTTTTTATGGCTGAGTAGTGTTCCATTGTGTATATATAAACATATATATTACAGTTTCCTAATGGGCCTTTGGGCTGGTTCCATATTTTTGCAATTGCAAATTGTGCTGCTATGAACGTGCATGTGCAAGTATCTTTTTCGTATAATGACTTCTTTTTCTTAAGATACCCAGTAGTAGGATTGGTGGATCAAATGATAGTTCTACTTTTAGTTCCTTAAGGAATCTCCACATTGTTTTCCATAGTGGTTGTACTAGTTTACATTCCCACCAGCAGTGTAAAAGTGTTCCCTTTTCACTGCATCCAGGCCAATATCTATTATTTTTTGATTTTTTGATTTTTTGATTATGGCTGTTCCTGCAGGAGTAAGATGGTATTGCATCCTGGTTTTGATTTGCATCTCCCTGATCATTAGTGATGTTGAGCATTTTTTTCATATATTTGTTGGCCATTTGTATATCCTCTTTTGAGAATTGTCTATTCATGAATTTAGCCCACTTTTTGATGGAATTGTTTGTTTTTTTTTCTTGCTAATTTGAGTTCCTTGTAGATTCTGGATATTAGTACTTTGTTGGATATATAGATTGTGGAGATTTTCTTCCTCTCTGGGTTATCTGTTTACTCTGCTGACTGTTCCTTTTGCTGTGCAGAAGCTCGTTAGATTAATTAAGTCCCACCAATTTATCTTTGTTTTGTTGTATTTGCTTTTCGGATCTTGGTCATGAAATCTTTGCCAAAGTCGATGTCTGGAAGGGTTTTTCTGATGTTATCTTCTAGAACGTTTATAGTTTCAGGTCTTAGATTTAAGTCTTTCATACATCCTGAGTTGATTTTTGTATAAGGTGAGAGATGAGAATCCAGTTTTAATCTCTTACTTGTGGCTTGCCAGTTATCTCAGCACCATTTGTTGAATAGGGTGCCCTTTCCCTACTTTATGTTTTTGTTTGCTTTGTCAAATATCAGTTGGCTGTAAGTATTTGGCTTTATTTCTGGGTTCTCTTCTGTTTCATTGGTCTATGTGGCTATTTTTATACAAGTACCATGCTGTTTTAGTGACTATGGCCTTATAGTATAGTTTGAAATCAGGTAATGTGATGCCTCCAGATTTGTTCTTTTTGCTTAGTCTTGCTTTAGCTATGTGAGCTCTTTTTTAGTTCCATATGAATTTTAGGATTTTTTTTCTAGCTCTGTAAAGAATGATGGTGGTATTTTGATGGGAATTGCATTGAATTTGTAGATGGCTTTTGGCAGTATAGTCATTTTTACAATATTAATTTGATCATCCCATCCATGAGCATGAGATGTGTTTCCCTTTGTTTGGGTTGTCTATGATTTCTTTCAGCAGTGTTTTGTAGTTTTCCCTATAAAGGTCTTTCACCTCCTTGGTTAGGTATATTCCTAAATATTTTAATTTGTGTTATTTTTGCAGCCATTGTAAAAGGGGTTGAGTTCTTGATTTGATTCTCAGCTTGGTCACTGTCGGTGTATAGCAGAGCTACTGATTTGTGTACATTAATTTTATGTACATTACCTTTGCTGTATTCATTTATCAGTTCTAGGAGCTTTTTGGAGAAGTCTTTAGAGTTTTCTGGTTATACCATCATGTCATCAGCAAACAGCGACAGTTTGACTTCCTCTTTACTGAAGAGGAAGTCAAACATTATTTCTTTCTCTTGTCTGATTGCCATTTATTTCTTTCTCTTGTCTGATTGCTCTGGCTAGGGTTTCCAGTACTCTGTTGAAAAGTAGTGAGAGTGGGCATCTTTGTCTTGTTCCATTCCTCAGAGAGAATGCTTTCAATTTTTCCTTGTTCGGTATTATGTTGGCTGTGGGTTTGTCATTGATGGCTTTTATTACATTGAGGTATGTTCCTTGTATACTGATTTTGCTGAGGGTTTTAATTATAAAGGGATGCTGGATTTTGTCAAATGCTTTTTCTGCATCTATTGAGATGACCATGTGATTTTTGTTTTTCATTCTGTTTATGTGGTGTATTACATTTATTGACTTGCATATGTTAAACCATCCCTGTATCCCTAGTATGAAACCCACTTAATCATGATGGATTATCTTTTTGATACACTGATGGATTTTGTTAGTATTTTGTTAAGGATTTTTTCATCTATGTTCATCAGAGATATTGGCCTGTAGTTTTCTTTTTTTGTTATGTCCTTTCCTGGTTTTGATATTAGGTTGATATTGACTTCATAGAATGACTTAAGGAGGATTTCCTCTTTCTTTATCTTGTGGAATAGTGTCAATAGGATTGGTACCGATTCTTCTTTGAATGTCTGATAGAATTCAACTGTGAATCCATCTAGTCCTAGACTATTTTTTTGTTGGTATTTTTTTTTATTACCATTTCAATCTCACTGCTTGTTATTGGTCTGTTCAGGATTTCTAATTCTTCCTGATTTAAGCTAGGAGGACTGTATCTTTCCAGGAATTTATTAATCTCTTCTAGGTTTTCTAGTTTATGAATGTAAAGGTGTTCATAGTAGCCTTGAATAATTTATTGTATTTCTGTGGTGTCAGTTGCAATATCTCCCATTTTATTTCTAATTGAGCTTAGTTGGATCTTCTCTCTTCTTTTCTTGGTTAGTCATGCTAATGCTCCATCAATTTTATTTATTTTTTCAAATAACCAGCTTTTTATTTCACTCATCTTTTACAGTTTTTTTGTTTCAATTTCATTTAGTTCTCCTCTGATCTTGCTTATTTCCTTTCTTCTGCTGGGTTTTGGTTTTGTTTGTTCTTGTTTCCGTTATTCCTTGAGGTGTGACCTTCAATTGTGTATTTGTGATCTTTCAGACTTTTCAATGAAGACATTTAAGGCTATGAACTATCCTCTTAGCACCACCTTTGCTGTGTCCCAGAGGCTTTGATAGGTTGTGCCACTGTTATTATTCACTTCAAAAAATTTTTCAATTTTCATTTTGATTTCATTGTTGACCCAATGATCATTCAGTATCGTGTTATTTAATTTCCATGTATTTGCATGGTTTTGAAGGTTCCCTTTGGAGTTGATTTCCAATTTTATTCCACTGTGGTCTGACAGAGCACTTACATAATTTCAATATTCTTGAATTTATTGAGACTTGTTTTGTGGCCTATCATATGGTCTGTCTTGGAGAAAGTTTCATACACTGATGAACAGAATGTATATTCTGTGGTTGTTGGGTAGAATGTTCTGTAAATATCTGTTAAGTCAATTTGTTCTAGGGTATGGTTTAAATCCATTGTTTCTTTGTTGACTTTCTTTTTTGATGACCTGTCATGTGCTGTCAGTGGAGTATTGAAGTCCCCCACTATTATTGTGTTGCTGTCTATCTCATTTCTTAGGTCTAGCAGTAATTATTTTATAAATGTGGGAGCTCCAGTGTTAGGTGCATATATATTTAGCAGTGTGATATTTTACTGTTAAACAAGGCCTTTTTATCATTATATATAATGTCCCTCTTTGTCTTCCATTTCTTTAAGGTTTGTTTTGTCTGATATAAGAACAGCTACTCCTTTCACCTTTGGTGTCCATTTGCATGGAATGTCTTTTTCCACCCCTTTACCTTAAGTTTATGTGAGTCCTTATGCGTTAAGTAAGTCTCTTGAAGCAGCAGATACTTGGTTGGTGAATTCTTATCCATTCTGCAATTCTGTATATTTTAAGTGGGGCATTTAGGCGACAATAAATATTTATTATCTCACAGTTTCCATGGGTGAGGAATCCTGGTATGATTAAGCCAGGTGCTTCTGTCTCAAGATCTTTAATGAGACTGAAATCAGGTTGTTGGCCTGGGCTGCAATCATTGCAAGACTTAGGGAGGATCCACTTCCAATTTCATTTGCAGGGCTGTTCATAGGACTCAGGTCCTTGGTGGCTGTGGGCTACAAACATCTGTTCCTTGCCATGTGACTTTCTCCATAGCATGACTCACAACATGGCTGCTAACTTTCCTCAGAGCAAGAGAGGGTACCCAGAGGGGAAGCTTATTTTTTGTAAGCTAATCTTGAAAGTGATCTTTTATCAATTTTGCCATATTATTCTTGTTAGAAGCTATTTACCAGGTCCAGCCCACATTTTAAGAGGAGGAGATTACACAAAGATATGAATGCCAGTAGGCAGGGGTCATGGAGGCCATCTTTGAGGCTGCCTAAAATATAGAACTATTAGGGGCTGAGTTATGTCTCTCCCCCAATTCATATGTTGAAGTTCTAACCCCCAGTACCTCAGAATGTGACTATATTTGTAGATAGGGCTTCAAAAGTGTTAATTAAGGTAAAATGAGGTCATATGAGTGAGCCCTAATTCAACATGACACGTGTCTTTATCAGGAGAGGAAATTAGGACACAGACATGCACAGAGGGAACACCATGTGAAATATAGGGAGAAGACAGCCATTGAATAGCCAAGGGGGGAGGACTTAGACTCAGAATAATAACAACTCTGCAAATACCTTGCTCTTGAACCTCCAGCCTCCAGAACTGTGAGGAAATAAATTTCTGTTGTTTAAGCTCCTCTCCCCACCCCTCCATCTGTAATATTGTGTTCTGGCAGCCCTACCAAACTAATACAAGGATGAAGGTCTAAACCTGGGCAGGGAGAAGGGAATGGAATGGAAGAGGGAAGGTTATAAGAAATATTCAACAATTGCACTGCTGGTTCCTGGAAAAAGAAGTGTGAACTCTAAGTAAGAGAAAGGGATGTTTTAGTACAAATCAAGTTAAACAAAACTATTTTTCTTTGGTTATTCATTTACTTCTTTATTTGATATGGGAAACAGAACAGATAGAGCAGATTCAATATAACTTAATTTCAGCTACACATTCAACAATATTTTCTGTCACAGGATGGCCCCACAGAAGTTCCAGAAGCAGATGCTGACACAGAATTTGAGGTGCAAGATGAAGGGGTTGGCTGGGCACAGTGGCTCATGCCTTTAATCTAAGCTTTTGGAAGGCCAAGATGGGAGGATTACTTCAGTCCAGGAGCTTGACATGAGCCTGGGCAACATGGTGAGACCCCCATCTCTACAAAAACTATAAAAATTAGCTGAACATGGTAGCCAGGCACCTGTAGTGCCAGCTACTCAGAGGCTGAGGTGAGGGAGGTTGTATCCCTTAGATGGAGGTTGAGGCTACAGTGAGCTGTGAATGTGCCACTGCATTCCTGTCTGGGCCACAAAGTGAGACTCTGCCTCAACAAAGAAACAAAGAAACAAACAAATAAACACCTCAAAAAGTTGTAGGGATCAACACATGTGAAAGAGATAGAAAGCAAGACTGGGTAGAGGGAGAGGCCAAACTGTAATGCAGGACTTCTCTCATCAGAAGATCTGGAAAAAGTATTGCTTGTTAAATTATCCCACATTGAACCAAAATGGCTAGACCTAGATAATCTCCAACGTCCAATCACTTCATGTAGGCTGTCCCAGAAGGGCATGACGATGGCAAGGTGGCTTTGCAGCTGAGGCAAACCCTGGAGGAGTTGAAAGTTGGAGGTATCTGCAGTCTACTGACTGCTCCCCTTGTGGCTGGGCAGCAAGTCCATCTTTGAAGGTGATTGAGTGATATGTTTCCAGTTTTATCAAACCTTCCAGACGAAATACATATTATGAAATAGCGTGGTAACCTGAACTCGAAACTAGGCTACGTGTAAAAATATCACCAGCCATTATATTTAAAAAGTTGATTATGTGCTAGTCATGATGCTGTCATCTATAACATCATTTTATTTATTTTTCAAATGAGCATATCTTCTTTTTATTTCCATTATGCAGGTAAAAGGCATTAGTATTTAGACAAGTTGAAGTTACTCCCTCAATGTCTTGCCATAGGTAGAAGACCCAGGAATAAAATTTGTGTCCCTTGACTCTGGAACCTATAACTTAACTACTAATTTATACTCCGTGTTGATGAATAGATGGTGTCAAACATGAAGTGTTTCTTAAGGGATGTGCTGGAGGATTTTTTTTCACATATCTTTACTTTGGGATAGCACTTTCAATGACTGGATGAAGGCATAACAGACATGCTTGTCAAATCTGTAGATAAAAAAAGCTAAGAAGGATAAAAAATACTTTGGACACAAAAATCAAAGATATTCCTAGACTGCAGTGATGTTCAAAATTATCAGGACGAAATTTAGAAGGGATACACATTATATTTTACACTTGGGTTTAGAATTTTCCTGCACAAATTCTCAATGTCAGAAACCTAACTTAACGGTGAGTCATGTGAGAAAAAAACCCTTAGGGGATTTAACTGACTCTAAGGCAACTCAGTAAGTGGAAAAAAGATTAAGCTTGAATATCAGCTGTACCTGAATTTGGGTCCTGGTTCCAATACTTACACATGGCTGGATACTTTGACTTTCTGAGTTGGTATTATTAATCTAAAATGAGAATAGTGATATTATTTGCCTTGACTACTTTAGAGATTTCTTAAGACTATTTTGTGAAAAAATAAACACATAAAAAGAGCTGTATAAACTGTTCTGTAGCACATAAAATTCATATCTTTACCACTATTTTATCATCTCACGTCAGACACAGTAGGTAGGCAATATGAAGTATGAACTTAAAGCAGGGTTGTTCTAGAATACACCTGATTTTCCCTGGGCAACATTCATGTCAGTTCTTTCTTCAAGTGTTTTGGGGTCTGGCTTTTGTTGACAGCATTATTTCAAATGGTAGACTTGAAAGAAATCAACATCCCAGTAATAGTTGTAGTTAGATTATTTAGATAACTTTTTGTGGAAATCCACTAAGAGAAAGAATAGCTACATATTCCAGAAAGACTGAAAGGGGCAAAAACATTGATTATAACAAATTTCACTCTCAGAAAATCTGTGGATAATGTTTAAGTTTACTTCCCACCAAAGACTCTCTGAGTATGAAATTTATTATAACCAATTTTTCTTTGCTCCTCTCAGTTTGGGGGAATCTGTAGCTATTCTCTCTCAGTGGATTTTTACAGAATGTTCATCTAAATAGAGAAAGAATAAGGAAACAACTAGCATTAAGTGTCAATTATGTATTAATCACTTCTCTACAATATTCTACAAATATTTTGTCTCATCATTGTCCTCAATTTGAAGTTAGAAGAACTGAGGCTTTGTTTAAATAAATATTTTATAAATAGATAAATTATTCACGTGGTAACTAGAGGAGTTGGATTGGAATCTAGGCTTCTGACTCCAAAGCTCTGTGTTGAACATCCTTCCATGTGCATCATGAAGACAACACTGAGAAAAGTGCTTTTAACTCATTGTGCTCTGTGTTCACGTCACCTGTGCCACACTGTCGGGGAAAGTAGACAGTTTCACAGAAACTCACAGAAGGATTGGCAAAGATAGTGATGACAGTTCTTGTTTTGAGCAATAACGTCTTCTATGGAATAAGATGAGGTTTTAAAGGCATATGATCATCCCTACTCCTGTCCTTCTTATAACTGTGACCTCCATGAGATTCCAGAGACCAGTCAAGCTTTAACATTAAGTAGATTTTATGGAGGCCATAAATCATTCAAACAGGTGGTGAAATATCTCAGGCTCAGCCTCAAGAAGTCAACTGTGATAACTATTGACAAAAGTTAAAGGTCCTCTGGGACCCTTCAAATTGCAACAATATTCACCAAACTCTCTCAGTTTAGCCTTTTACCTACACCATAGTAACACATTCTAGAATAAAACAGTGGAGTCAGTTTGGGGTTAGGGTTTATTAGCAGATGTAGAGGAACTTGCCTTCATGTTCTACCTGCATTCCCAGTTCAGAGCTCCAGGGCCTCTTCCAGTGAATTGCAAGCCTTTAGATCATGGGCCACTCAGCAATTTAAACTTCCTTGCATGGAAGTGAGCACCACTGACGCCTACCTACCAAGAATATTGCTTATATCTATAGAAACTCACCCCAACAAACCACCAAGAGTACATTAAATCCTAAGAACACCAGCTCAGACTCTCAGACTATACCCTAATCATGAAAGGACTGTAAAATGCTATAAGATAAGAGGGAATGTGAGATGACACCGAATGGCACTATCTATAGGTACAGAAATGCATCCTATTAGTGAGCTATAAAAGCACTCTCCTGAGCTACAAAGGAAGGAAATTTAATGCTAGGCAAGTTTGAAATATTTCCTAATTTCAGACCTCGGTTCTTTACTCTGGGTACCCAGACAGCCCACACTTTCCCATATAATATTTGTGAAAGTGCTCTGCAAATGTGATGTGCTATTTAAAATTTTTGAGTTGTTACCATTTTCTTTATTACCATACCTTTGGCCAGGAGCAGAGCAGTGTAATATTCGAGTTGGACTCCACCAACAGAAAGAGAGCATTCTTCTTTGATTGACTCAAGAAGTCCTCTGAAAGAGGTTAATGGTGGAAGTGAAAAGCATCATTCTACAACCCGGGGGACATTCTTGGCATATCACAAAATTGAACCCTCGGGAGTAAAACAAGCATAACTCAGATCCCCTTACCTGGGTCTAAGGAATTTGGTGCCAACAAATGTGGCTTATTAGAATGAACAAACCAACTAAGAGTTGTTCTGATTCTAAATTATTACTTGATCCACCAGCATAGACTACGCTCTTAAGCCATGTTTAAAAAATTTTATGTAGCAGCAAGCTTCTGTTTTGACATAATGAACCTCTGGCATACGGAGAGCATAAAGGGAATTAGGAATTAACCTTTTCAAACCTGAAAATCAGCCAAGATGAAGTTACCTCAATGCCACATAAGAGGCCTTTGAAGTTCTGCCCTCTTTCCATGTAAGGTAATTAATCACAGCCCAACTAATCAGAACATTTGAGAAAACAGAATCTCCTCACAGTCTTTACTCTTGTTGAATAAAAAGACAAATAATGGGAATTTGACTAGTTAGGTTAATTTCCTTTCATAATGGCCCCAGTTAAGAAAATCTGAATTTCAGGATAAAAAATGAATTAATGACACAACAAATTTTCCAGACTCTGCTCTTGATTCAACAGAATCACTACCCCTCCACACAGCCCATTCAATAGCTGGGCACTTAGCAATGCCGTCAAATGCTGAAATATAATCTATCTCCTTTGAAAACTTATCTTTAGCACTGTAATTATGCCATCTCCTCTCCAGTGTTATAAACCCTGCTCAGGCTTTAGTGCCCGTTTGTCTACTGACATTGCTCATTTCAAGATCACCAATGACCACCACATAGCCAAATACAATGGGCAATTTTATTAGTTTCCTAGAGTTGAAACAACAAAGTACCACAAACTGGGTGGCTTAAACAGCATAAATTTATTTTCTCACAATTCTAGAGGTTAGAAGTCTGAGATCATGGCATTAGCAGGGTTGGTTTCTTCTGAGGCTTCTCTCCTTGGCTTGTAGAAGGCTGCCTTCCTGTGTCTTCATGTGATATTCCCCATTGTACTTGTTTGTGTCCATATTTCCTCCTTGCATAAGGACATTAGTCAGATTGAATGAGGATGTAGCCTAATTACCTCATTTTAACATAATCACCTCTTTAAAGACCCTACCTCTAAATATAATCACATTTTGAGGTACTGAAGTTTAGGTCTCATTTGCTAAATCCTCCATCTTTGCAATCTCTAAAACCTTAGAGTGCTCCAGGGTACTTTAATCAATTCTGTCTATACTCACATCATAGATGATCTCATTTGGTCCCAGAAATTAAAAACTATGTATAAGAGTGGCTCTCACATGTATACATGTAGTACCCTCTATCTGTGCTTTTAAGTTCCATGGTTTCAATTAATCGCTGTATAGCACGATAAGATATTTTGAGAGACAGAGCACATTCACATAACCTTTATTACAGCATATTGTTATAATTGTTCTATTTTATTATTAGTTATTGCTGTTAATCTTTTACTGTGCCTAATTTATAAATTAAACTTTATCATAGTTATGCATGCATAGGAAAAAAACATACATACAGGGTTTGGTACTGTCTGCGGTTTTGGGCATCCACTGGGAGTCTTGGAATGTATCCCCTATAGTGAGTGGAGGACAGCATTAACTCCAAGGCAAGACTTTTTCCCTGGTACTGATATATCTAATGCATATGTCTAACTGCCTACTTAACTTATTCCAAATCAAATTTCTGATCTAACTCCCACTTCAAACCTGCTACTTATGCTTCTTCCCCATCACAGTAAGTGACATTTCTCCTTACTAGCAACTTAGGCCAACATTTTGGAGCCATCCTCAATTTAATTATTTCTGTTATATCTCACATCAATTCCAACACAGCTTTATCTTCAAAGTATATCCAGAACGCATTTGCTTCCTACCTCCTCTACCATTAATCCTTATGCAAACATTTCTTACTGGGAAAATAGCTCTAGCATCCAACTCATCTCCTTGCTTTGACTATAAACCTCCCTTACAATCTATTCTCCACACAGCACTTATAGTGATTCTTTACAAACCCATTGGATAATATGACTTCTCTTTTTAAACATTCCTATGGCTTCCTGTCATACAGATAAAAACCTAAAGTCTTTAACATGTTTTACAGTTCCCTGTGTGGTCTGTTTCCTACTATTCTCCCCCTTGTTTTTTCTAATCTGTCTTCACTGTGCTGGGCCTCTGAGCTGTTTCTTAAACATACCAATAGTACTGCCTTCTCAGGCCTTTGCATTTGCATTTCATTGCTCCTCCCCTGGTCTGAAAAGCCTTTGTCCTGGACACCTGCCTTGCTCCCTTTCTCACTTTATTCCAGTCGCTGATCAAATATCATCTGAACAAGTAGGCGTTTCATTACCTCACATTTAAAGTAGGCTCTCTATCCCTCTCTTTCTCCATATTCTTCCTATTTATTTATTTATTTATTTATTTATATTTCCATAGCTTTAGGAGTACACATGGTTTTTAGTTACATGGATGATGAAGTCTGAAATTTTAGTACCCTGTCACCCGAATAGGTAAATAGTACCCAATATGTAGTTTTTTTATCCCTCATCCTTCTCCCACCCTCCTCCCTTTTAAGTTTGTAATGTCCATTAGACCACTATGTATGTCTTTGTGTACCCATTGCTTAGCTTCCACTTATAAGTAAGATCCTGTGGCATTTGGTTTTTCATTCTTGAGTTCCTTCACTTAGAATAATGGCCTCTGGTTCCATACGAGTTACTGCAAAAGACATTATTTCATTTATTTTTATGGCTGAGTAGTATTCCATGGCGCATATATATATATATATATGTATACACACACACATATATGTGTGTGTATATATGTATATGTATCCACATATGTACATATACATATATTTTTCATATATATATCTACACACATATATATATACACACACACACACACACACACACACCACATTTTCTGTATCCACTCATTGGTTGTTGGGCAGTTAAGTTGGTTCCATGTCTTTGCAACTGTGAATTGTCCTGCAATAAACATACACGTGCAGGTGTCTTTTTGACATTATGACTTCTTTTCCTTTGGGTGTATACTAAGTAGCAGAATTGCTGGATCAAATGATAGATATACTTTTTGTTCTTTGAGAAATTTCCATTCTGTTTTTCATAGAGTTTTTAGTAATTTACATTCCTACCAGTAATGTATAAAAACATACATTTTTACCACATCCAAACCAATGTTTATTGTTTTTTGACTTTTTAATAATGACTATTCTGGCTGGGGTAAGGTGTTACCACATTATGGTTTTAATTTGCATTTCCCTGGTGATTGGTGGTGTAGAACTTTTTTTCACATGTTTGTTGGCCATTTGTGTATCTTCTTTTGAGAAACGTCTATTCATGTCATTTGTTCACTTTTTAATGGGATTATTGTTTTTTCTTGCTGATTTGTTTGAGTTCCTCATAGATTCTGGATATTAGTCCTTTGTCAGGTGCATAGTTTTCAAATATTTCCTCCCTTTCTGTGGGTTGTCTGTGCACTCTGATGGTTCTTTCTTTGGCTGTACAGAAGCTTTTTAGTTTACTTAGGTCCCATCGATTTATTTTTTTGTTTTGTTGTATTTGCTTTTGTGGTCATAGTCATAAATTCTTTGCCTAGGCAAATGTCCTGGAGAGTTTTTTCTAGGTTTTATTTTACAGAATTTTTATAGTTTCAGGTCTTAGATTTAAGTCTCTAATCCATCTGGAGTTGATATTTGTATGTGGTGAGAGATAGAGATCCAGTTTCATTCCTCTACAAATTTATGTTTTTATATGTTTTGTCAAAGATAACTTGATTATAAGTATTTGGCTTTATTTCTGGGTTCTCAGTTCTGTTACATTGGCCTATGTGTCTACTTTTATGCCACTACCATACTATTTTGGTTGCTATAGGCTTGTAGTATTATTTGAAGTCAACCAATGTTTGATGCCTCCAGATTTGTTTTTTTGTTTGTTCATTTGTTTTGTTTTGTTTTTGTTTTTGAGTCAGAGTCTCACTCTGTTCCCCAGGCTGGAGCGCAGTGGCGCAATCTTGGCTCACTGTAGTCTCCAACTTCTGGGTTCAACTGATTTTCCAGGCTCAGCCTCCTGAGTATCTGATATTACAGGTGCCTACCAGCTGGCTAATTTTTGTAATTTTAGTAGAGATGGGGTTTCACCATGTTGACCAAGGGTTCAAACTCCTGACCTCATGTGATCTGCCTGCCTCTGCCTCTCAAAGTGCTGGGATTACAGGCATGAGCCAGTGTGCCTGGTGCAGATTCGTTCTTTTTGATTAGGATTGCTTTGGCTATTGAGGGTTTTTTTTTTTTTCTGTTACAAATGAATGTTAGGATTTTTTTTTTTCTATCTCAGTGAAAAATGATGTTGATATTTTGATAAGAATTGCGTTGAAATCTGCAGATTGCTTCGGACAGCATGGTCATTTTCATATGGATTCTTCAAATTCGTGATTATGGAATGTGCTTCCATTTGTGTCATCCATGTTTTCTTTCAGAAGTGTTTTGTAGTTCTTATAGAGATCTTTCACCTTTTTGGTTAAAAAGTATATTCCTAGTTGTTTTCTTCTCCAGCTATTATAAAAGGATTTGAGTTCCTGATTTGATTCTCAGCTTGGTTGGTGTTGGTGTATAGTGCTGCTACTGATTTGTGTACATTGATTTTGTAACATGAGACTTTATTGAATTCATTTATCAAATACAGGATTCCTTTGGAGGAGTCTTTAGGGTTTTCTAGGCATACCATCATGTTATTGCCAAACAGAGATAGTTTAACCTTCTCTTTTCCAATCTGTATGCTCTTTATTTCTTTCTCTTGCCTGATTGGTCAGGCTAGAACTTCAGTAATATGTAGAATAGAAATGGTGGAAATGGGCATCCTTTTCTTGTTCCAGTTCTAAGGGGGGATGCTTTCAACTTTTTCCCATTCTGTATTATGTTGGCTGTGGGTTTGTTATGGCTTTTGTTATTTTAAAGTATGTTCCTTCTGTGCCTAGTTTGTTGAGAGTTTTTATCATAAAGCAAAGATAAAATTTATCAAATGCCCTTTCTGCATCTATTGAGATGATCCTATGGCTTTTGTTTTTAATTCTGTTTATGTGATGAATCATATTTATTGACTTGTGTCTGTTGAATCATCCCTGAATCCCTGGGATTAAACCCACTTGATAATGGTAAATAGTTTTTGATATGCTATTGGATTACTTTGCTAGTATTTTGTTGAGAATTTTTGCACCTATTTTCATCAGAGATATTGGTCTGCAGTTTTCTTTTTCTGTTATGTCCTTGACTGGTTTTGGTATCAGGGTGACACTGGATCCATAGAATAAGTTAGGGAGGATTCCCTCTTTCTCAATCTTTTGGAGTAATTTGAGTAGAATTGATACCAATTCTTCTTTGAACATCTGGTAGGATTCAGCGGTGAATCTGTCTGGCTCTGGGCTTTTCTGTAGTTGTAGCAAATTTTTTATTTCTGATTCAATCTCACTGCTTGTTATTGGTTTGTTCAGAATTTCTATTTATTTCTCATTCAAGTTAGGAAAATTACATGTTTCCAGAAATTTATCAATTTCTTTTACATTTTCTAGTTTGTGTGCATAGAGGTGTTCACAGTAGTCTCAAGTGATCTTTTGTATTCCTGTGGTGTTGGTTGTAATGTTTTCATTTTCAATTATTATTGAGCTTATTTGAATCTTCTACCTCCTTTTTTGGTGAATCTAGCTAATGGTCTATTAGTTTTGTTTATCTTTTCAAATAACGAACATTTCATTTTATGGATCCTTTGTATTTTTTTGGTTTCAATTTTATTTAGATCTGCTCTGATCTTTGTTATTCTTCTTCCTCTGCTAGCTTTGGTTTGGTTTGCTTTGTTCTTGTTTCTGTAATTCCTTGAAGTGTGATGTTAGATTGTCAATTTATGATCTTTCAGACATTTATTTTATTTTGAGACAGGGTGTCACTTTATCTCCCAGGCTGGAGTGCAGTGGCATAATCATGGCTTACTGCATCCCCAACCTCCTGGGGTCAAGCAGTTCTCCCACCTCAGCCTCCCAAGTAGCTACAGCTACATGCATGCATCAACATTCCCAGTTAATTTCTGTACTTTTCATAGAGACAGGGTTTCACCAGTTACCCAGGCTAATCTCAAACTCTTGGGCTCAAGCGATCTACCCAACTTGGCCTCCCAAAATGCTAAGATTACAGGCATGAACCACCGCACCTGGCCCAGAATTTTTGATGTAGGTATTTAGCACTATAAATTTTCCTTGTAGCACTGTTTTTGTTGTATCCAAGAGGTTTTGATAACTTGTGTCACTTTTATTATTCATTTCAAAGATTTTTAAAATTTCCATTTGATTTGATTGTTAACCCCAAAATCATTTAGAAACAGATTGCTTAATTTCCATTATTTGTACAGTTTTGAAAGTTATTTTTGGAATTGATTTCTTGTTTTATTCTACCACGGTGTAAGAAGATATTTGATGTGGTTTCAGTTTATTTTATTTAAGATCTGGGATACATGTGCAGGGTGTGTTGGCTTGTTACATAGGTAAATGTGAGCCATGGTGGTTTGCTGCACCTATCAGCCTATCACTTAGGTATTAAGCCCTGCATGCATTAACCATTTATCCTAATGCTCTCCCTCCTCCTGCCAGGCTCCAGTGTGTGTTGTTCCCCTCCCTGTGTCCATATGTTCTCATTGTTCAGCTCCCACTTATAAGTGAGAACATACAGAATTTGGTTTTCTGTTTCTGTGTTAGTTTGCTGAGGATAATGGGTTCCAGTTTGATCCATGTCCTTGAAAAATACATGATCTTGTTCCTTTTTATGGCTGCATAGTATTCCATGGTGTATATACACCACATTTTTAAATCCAGTCTATCATTGATGGGCATTTGGGTTAATTCCATGTCTTCGTTACTGTGAATAGTGCTGCACTGAACATACGCATGTATGTGTCTTTATGGTAGAACTATTTTATATTCCTTTGGGTATATACCCAGTAATGGGATTTGTGGGTCAAATGGTATTTCTGGTTCTAGGTCTTTGAGGAATCACCACTGTTTTCCACAATGGTTGAACTCATTTACATTCCCACCCCAACAATGTAAAAGTGTTCTTATTTCTCCACAGCTTCACCAGCATCTGTTGTTTCTTGACCTTTTAATAATCACCATTCTGACTGGTGTGAGATGGTGTCTCGTTATGGTTTTGATTTGCATTTCTCTAATGATCAGTTATGTTGAACTTCTTCTTACATGTTTGTTGGCCTTATAATGTCTTCTTTTGAGAAGTGACTGTTCATGTTATTTGCCTACTTTTTAATGGGATTGTATGTGTTCTTTCTGGTAAATGTATTTAAGTTCCTCATAGATTCTGGATATTAGACCTTAGTCAGACAAATAGATTGCAAAAATTTTCTTCCATTCTGTAGGTTGTCTGTTCACTTCTTTTGCTGTACAGAAGCTCTTTAGTTTAATTATATCCTATTTGTCAATTATTGCTTTTGCTGCAATCGCTTTTGACATTTTCATAATGAAATACTTGCCCATTCCTATGTCCTGAGTGGTATTGCCTAGATTTTCTTCTAGGGTTTTATAGTTTTGGGTTTTACATTTAAGTCTTTAATCCATTTTGAGTTATTTTTTGTGTAAGGTGTAAGGAAGGGTTTCAGTTTCAATTTTCTGCATATGGGTAGCCAGTTCTTCCAGCATCATTTATTAAATAGGTTCCCCATTGCTTGTTTTTGAGAAGTTTATCAAAGATAGATGGTTGTAGATGTGTGATCTTATTTCTGAGTTCTCTATTTTCTTCCATTGGTCTATGTGTCTGTTTTGGTACCAGTACCATGCTGTTTTGGTTACTATAGCCTTGAAGTACTGTTTGAAGTCAGGTAGCATGATGCCTCCAATTTTGTTCTTTTTGCTTAGGATTATCTTGGCTATACAGACTCTTTTTTGTTTCCATATGAATTTTAAAGTAGTCTTTCCTAATTCTGTGAGGAACATCAGTCTAGTTTAATGGGAATAGCATTGAATCTATAAATTACTTTGGGCAGTATGGCCATTTTCACTATATTGATTCTTCCCATCCCTGAGCATGGAATGTTTTTTCCATTTGTTTATTTCTTTCTGATTTCTCTGAGCAATGATTTGTAGTTCTCTTGAAGATGTCCTTCACTTCCCTTGATAGCTGTATTCTTAGATATTTTATTCTCGTGGCAATTGTGAATGGGAGTTCATTCATGATTTGTCTCTCTGCTTGTCTATTGTTGGTGTATAGGAATGCTTGTGATTTTTGCACACTGATTTTGTGTTCTGAGACATTGCTGAAGTAGTTTATCAGCTCAAGAAGCTTTGGGGCTGAGATGATGGGGTTTTCTAGATACGGGATCATGTCATCAGCAAACAGAGGCAGTTTGAGATCCTCTCTTCCTTTTTGAATGCACTATGTGTCTTTCTCTTGACTGATAGCCTTGGCCAGAACTTCCAGTACTATGTTGAATAGGAGTGGTGAGGGGACATCCTGGTCTTGTGCCAGTTTTCAAGGAGAAGAGAATGCTTCCATCTTTTGCCCATTCAGTATGACACTGGCTGTGGGCTTGTCGTAAGTAGTTCTTATTATTTTCAGGTATGTTCCATCAGTACCTGCCTAGTTTATTGAGAGTTTTTAACATGAAGGAATGTCAAATTTTTTCTAAGGCCTTTTCTGCAGCTATTGAGATAATCATGTGGTTTTTGTCTTTATTTCTGTTTTTGTGATGAATTATGTTTATTGATTTGCATATGTTGAACCAGCTTTGCATCTTGGGGATGAAGCTCACTCAATCATGGATAAGTTTTTGATGTGCTGCTGGATTCAGTTTGCCAGTATTTTATTGAGGATTTTCACTTCAATATTCATCAGGGATATTGGCCTGAAGTTTTCTTTATTTGTTTTATCTCTGCCAGGTTTTGGCATCAGGATGATACTGGCCTCATAAAATGAGTTAAGGAGGAGTCCCTCCTTTTTAATTGTTTGGAATAGGAAAAAAATGATACCAGCTTCTCCTTGCACCTCTGGTAGAATTCAGCTGTAAATCCAGCTTTTTTTGGCTGGTAGGCAATTTATTACTGCCTCAATTTCAGAACTTGCTATTAGTCTATTCAGGGATTCAATTTCTTTCTGATTCAGTTTTGGGAGGATGTATGTTTCCAGGAATTTATCAATTTCTTCTAGATTTTCTAGTTTATTTGCATAGAGGTATTTATAGTATTCTCTGATGGTTGTTTTTCTACTGGCTCAGTGGTGGTATCCTCTTTATCATTTTTTATTGTATCTATTTGATACTCAGTTGCAGTGTAGGATTCACTCGCTGTTTTCATTCTACCCCTTGTGCAAGCCTGAACCTGGAAGGCACTCATCCTGTGGGAATGCAGTCACCATGAAGTGTTCCAGAAAGGCTGTTTACAGGTGCACCCATGCTGAGCTCCCATAGGAGAAGCCTCAGCTTTGTCTGCAGTGGTGGCTGATGGGAAGAAGTCCCTTTCTTTAATACCTTTCACAAGCATGAGGGCTACCTGACTGTTGAGATAGAGCTGCAGACTTTCCCTACTGAGCCTAGCACTGAACCTGTGTCTCTGCTGAAAGAAACTTTCCACAAGCAGAAAGTTCTGAGACTCAAGACCTGCCATATGAATTATTTCATCTCTCAGGGTGCTCCCTTGATGTGGTGCACTCCTTCATCCCCTAGGAGTAGGAGCCCCTGAAGGCCAGACTACTGTGAATCTTGCTGCTCCTCTGGGGTCTAGCCATCTAGTGGGACTGCCACACTCAAGGGTGGTGCTAGGGAATATCTGCAAGGGATTCGGTGATGTAACCTGTCCTCATGTCTCTCAGCAGCAGGCACCAGCACCAGCTCTGATGGGGATGGTGCAGGAGTGGTGACACAGACTCTGAAATTTCTTTGGTCATAAATAACCTTAGTTTGTTGGCCTTCTCAAATGCCAGTTGTAGTAGTACTGAACTGATCACATGGACAGACTCAAGACCTCCTGGTTAGCCAGGGTGATGCAGGCAATGGTAAGAGCTGAAGTCACGAAAACGTTTTTTTCTTCTTGGATGCTGTGTTATTCTGCCTGCAGATGCCGTAATGAGCTGTGTCAGTTGACCTCCAGTCAGAAAGTGGCACTTGCAAAAGAGCATCAACTGCATTGGTACTGGTGGGATTTGTGCTTGCCTTATGTTTCCCAGGGGAGGTACTCTCATGTCTCAGGCAATGGACAGGGACATGGAGCTCCCAAAAGTTTCTGTCCTTTGTGTTAAGCTTTCAAGGTGGATGGATGGGCAACGCCAGGTAGAGGCTGGGCCAGACAAGTCTGTGCTCTGGTCTCTATGTTTGGATGCAAGCAGGGGCTGCAATGGGAATCAGAGGGAAGTTCTCTGGCCACTATGGTAATGTTCCAGGAGGAGCACAGCTTCCTTTGCTGTACAGAAAAATCTGCATGGAGAATGGGGAGTAGCAGGCAGCAGTAAGCGCCACCCAGCTCCCATGCACTTGGGAGGGCAGATCTCACACCCATAGTGTTCCACTAGCAGTAGCTAGCTAGGTTCCAGGCAGTTGCACTCAGAGTTCAAAACTGCCCCAGACTATAAGCCTTTATCACCAGGACAGAAACCACAGTTGCAGGCCACGTTCCTCTCTGTGTGCCCACATAGCAAGGGTACCCAGCTTCTGTGCCTGTATGTACACTTTCCCTTTGTCCCTCATTTCTGGCCAGAGGAGTTCATGCCCACTGAAGACTATATTGCATACCTCAGTTAGGAGCTTCTCTCAACCTATGTCCACTGCCTGAATTAGGTGGCCAACTTCCACAAGGTTCCCTGTGAGGTAGAATCAGGAATGGCTTCCCTTCATCCTCACTCAATTCTGACAGTGTACGCAATGTACATTCTGATGCCACTCCTCATATACTCCCACTGCTCACTAAGTCAGCTCCAGTGCTGGGCAGGGTTAAGGCCTTCCACCATGGCCTGGATTGCCAGATTCCTCAGTAGAAATGTGTATCCCAGTGTCAGTCTCTCCTCTTCTGACACTCTGGAGACTCACAGTTTTCCTCCTGGCTCACAGTGTAGGCTGAAGCCTACTGATTCTTTCAAAGGCTCTGTGATTTCAGTTTTCCTGTAACGTTCTTGTGTTGCTTCTTGAATAAAAGTTCACAGCATGAGTCTCTAAACAGTATTTTGTCTTTCCAAGTGGAAGAGGCATGTTAGCAATGCTTCCAATCCACCATCTTGGAAAAATATTCTTCCCTGTTTTCCTTTATAGTTTTTATCACTTATATATATATATTTATTTGTTTATTTTCTATTTCTCACTGATAGAATGCCAGCTCTCAATACAATGGGAGGAGTTCTTTTATCCCCTTCACAGTTCTTTTATCCCCTTCACAGGTCACAAAGTGTGACAGGGGTATGGCTCACTTCTTTGGTGCCCCGCTGCTCAAACCCCTAGGGGAGCATGCAGATGGGCAGGCTGTGGGGAGTGTCTTTGGCTCTGACCCCACAGCAGCATCTAGGGTTGAGTGTTTTCAGCTCCCAAAGCCCCGGTGGGCATGTGTTACACTGTGCTCTTTCAGTTTTGTCATCTGCAGGCAGCTCGTGCTAATCAGCTCAATTAGACCTTGTGCCTTATTGCCAGGGCAGAGGGCTTTCTGTATCCCGAGTTCTTGCCCTAATGTACCAGAAAAATCAGATCACAGGTGGGCTTGGAGAATATGTGCAAGATTTTATTTAGTGGTGGAATTTGCTCTAGTGATGTGGATGCGGAGCCAGAAGGGCGATGGAGTGGGAAGATGGTCTTCTCTTGGAATTGGGCCGCCCAGTGGTCGGACTCTTCTCGACCATCCCTACCGAATTCCATATCGATGGCCTGCTGGCACCTGCTGGTGTCTGTTGATGTGCTCTTCTGCTCATCTGCTCCTCTCGATGTCCAGCTGCTTGTGTGTGTGTGCCACTAAGTTCTCTTGGGTTCATATGGCCACAGGATGGGGGCGTGGCTGGCCAGAGTGGTCTTGGAAAATGCAACATTTGGGCATGAATACAGGAGTTCCTGCTCTCACTTAGGTCTGTGGGCACAAGCCTGAGGGTGGAGCCCCAGCCAAGGACCCTGCCCTTCTCTACCCGGCACTTTCCTGCCCCCTCTCTCATATCATTTCCCGTCTCTGAAGAGGTACATCTAACTGCCATTAGAATATGCATGACGACTGGTCTTAGCTACTTTCTGCTGACATGGGGGTTGTTTTGGGGAAAATGACAGTCAGGTTAAGTATGCATGGATTAAACATGTGTATTATACAAGGAAAGAATTTAGTGCCAAGGATCACAGAGATAAGAAGTGAAATATACTAACAACAACATTTTACCCCAAGCTGTTTCGCCCTGTTGAAAGAAACTAAACCTTGTATGGGAGTGGTTAAAGTTTCGAAGAGAGATAACTGTTCTTGCCATATCTTTAGCAGTTAACTGATGTACCCTGGGAATTCTGGAGTTTGTGGGCCATTAATACTTCTGCCTCTTTCTTGTGCCTCCCTTTCTCTATTGTAAAAGACTAAGGTGGCCACTTTCAGGCGGTCCTCTGATGTACCGTCTGGCCCCAGAGCTCGTTTCTGCAACTTCCTCCTGATATCAGGGGCTTCCTTTTACTGTCCTTTTACTGACTCAGGAGATAGCTAGGTATGCTTTATCAAGGCCTGTCTTAGCTTTTCCAGGAAGGCAGTAGGATTTTCATCAAATCCCTCGTCAATCATGGACAAGTTAGTATAATTGAGAGACTTGGTCCTAGTTCTATGTAAGCCTTCCATATACACACCTCAAAGTGTCTACTCTTCCAGTCTTCCATCTTGTCACTGGGATCCCATTTAGGGTCATTCACTGGTACTGCTTCTCTTCCAGTTGGATAATATTTGCCCCTTCCCTGAAACTACATGTGATGTAAAGCTTATCCCCAAATCTCTCTGCTGCTTATAGAACGACCTGCTTTTAAGTGTCTGTCAGGGTCTGATTCAAAAGTAACAGAACATCTCTCCAGGAGAGTTCAAATATTCGGGTGAAATTCTGGAAAGCCTCTATATATCTATCAGGGTCATCTGAAAACTTGCAAAGATCCCTCTTAATTTGCTTTAAGTTTTGTAGGGAGAAGGAAACTTGGACCTTACTAGGCCCAAATTCACTGGGCATCTGTTGCAAGGGCAAGAGTGAGACTGGGGCTTGTTTAGGATGAAGATTTCTATAGGATGCAAGTGAGAGGCTGAAGCTGAATAGGGAGGTCATGGTAGACCCAGAGAAGCAGGACTGGAGGGAGCTGGTTCCTCTGCTAGGGATGCCTCTGGGACTTGTATCTTTAATTCCCTGGGCTTGCCCCTTGCAGTCTTCCCTGAGATGGCAAACAGGAGGGCTGGATCAATTCTACACCATCAGCAAAGGTCTGGATTGCCTTACAAGGTATAGAAAGTCTGCACATATGGGGTCTCAGGCCATCTGTCCTCATGTCTACAGAAAAGTTCCAACTACTGGATGGTATTGAAACGAATGGTTCCTTTCTGAGACCAAGCCAGTTCTTGCTGTAAATCATAATTTGGCCAAACCTTTGTGCAGAGGGCTATGAGATGTTTTTCCTCCAGATTCTGAGGGTCAAAGCAGTCTCAATGGTTCAGGATAAACTCCTGAGGAGTACAAACTGGGGGTGGTGAAGAGAGCTTGTTGCTCATTCTGAAAGACAGGGAATAAAAGCATCCCTCACTTCCCTTCCTTCTTTCAGCGAAAACTCAGAGTGCGATGGAGAGAGAACATGAGCGTCCTCCTTTCCCCTGCCATCCTTTTATCCCTGAGTCCTGGCGACCTTGGCAGGTGCTGGCCATAGGTACCAATGTGGTATATATTCATGAAGCAGGAAACCCTAGAGAATAGGAATTAACTGCCCTCACCTATGTCTCCATCTCCCCCTGCTTTGACAATCTTTGAGTTCCATGGGCCTATTTATGCCATGGAGCATGAACTCTTTCCACGGGGTGGGGGTTCAGTCAGCAAGAATTGGTCCTGCCCATTGACACTGTGCCTACTGCCTGGCTTTGGATCCCTCAGACCTGGTTTTCCTTTCTAGGGACTCAGCCTGAAGCTTGGAGTCAAGCTTGGGACTGAAAAAGTATTTCAGGGCCTGTTCGTATCTGTTTAGAGTGTCTCAAATGAGCCCTGCTGAATTTGCAGCTATCAGCCAGCAGGGGTTTTTCCATTAACTTTCCTATCAGAATCAGATTGCTGGGGAGGGCGAGCCCTCTCACTTAGAAAAGAAAAAAGAGAAAAACAAAGGAGCGAAAGGGGGAGGTCCTGGGAGACGAACCCTTTGCTTAGTGCAAGTGGATCTCTTTAATCTTTGCATCCTTCCCTCCATTCAGACCAGGTTGAATTCCTTGGCCAGTGGAGAAAAGTTTTGTTGGCACTGTGGGCAAGAAGGACCCACCTGTTAGCCTTGTGGGGTCCTGGTGGTAACTACAGTTTTCTTTCCCATCCCTTGTGGCTGTTGGGCATGGCTTTTGCATGCTATGGACATGCCCAGGTACCTGAGCTGGGAGGAGAGAGGGTAAGGGAAGGTACCCTGAATCATGTGCCTCTAGCTGTCAGGGTGGAGGTAGAGATGGTACTTCTAAGAAAAATTGCTCTGATTGCACCTTTGGTGGCTGAGCCATATGCTCATTTTACTTAGTAACATTGTGCAGCCTGTAGCAAAACTCTTAACATTATAAAGGAAGAGATAAGAGCCATTTCAAACCGTGAGAGAGAGAGAAAAGATACGAAGTCTAGGAGTTTTGACCAACCCACTTAGGGTGGTTAAGCCTCTGTAAAGGGAAACAGAGCTTTTTTTTTTTTTTTTAACCTGCAGGAAAGAGAGAGAGATGGCAGGGTTTTGGAAAAGAAGCAGATCCTACAGTTTTGCATTTGCAGTCATTTTCCCATATCCCAGGTGAGGCCCCAGTTGAAACGGGAGGAGTTCCCTTATCCCTATCGAAGGGCGTGCAACAAGAGTGTGGCTCGCTTCTTTGGTGCCCCACTGCTCAACCCCCTAGAGGGAGTATGCAGATGGGCAGGTCGTGGGGAGCATTTTTTGGGCTCCAACCCCACAGCAGCATTTGGAGTTGAGTGTTTGCAGCTCCCGAAGCCTTGGTGGGCGTATGTTACTGACAGACAGGACTAGCTGGGTTTCCTAGGCCGACTAAAAATTCCTAAGCCTAGCTGGGGAAGGTGACCGCACCCATCTTTAAACACAGGGCTTGTAACTCAGCTCACACCCGACCAATCAGGTAGCAAAGAGGGCTCACTAAAATACAAATTAGGCTAAAAGCAGGAGGTAAAGAAATAGTCAAATCATCTATCATCTGAGAGCACAGGGGGAGGAACAATAATTGGGATGTAAACCCCAGGCATTCGAGCTGGGAGTGGCAACTCCCTTTGGGGGGCAGCCGCCTTTGGGTCCCCTCCCATTGTATGGGAATTCTGTTTTCACTCTATTAAATCTTGTAACTGCACACTCTTCCGGTCCGTGTTTGTTACAGCTCGAGCTGAGCTTTCGCTCACCGTCCACCACTGCTGTTTGCCACCATCGCAGACCTGCCACTGACTTCCACCCCTCTGGATCTGGCTGGGTGTCTGCTGCGCTTCTGATCCAGCAAGGTGCCCACTGCCGCTCCCAGCTGGGCTAAGGCTCGCCATTGTTCCTGCACAGCTAAGTGCCTGGGTTCATCCTAATCAAGCTGAACACTAGTTGCTGGGTTCTACGGTTCTCTTCTGTGACCCACGGCTTCTAATCAAGCTGTAACACTCACCGCATGGCCCAAGGTTTCATTCCTTGGAATCTGTGAGGCCAAGAACCCCAGATCAGAGAACAAAAGGCTTGCTGCCATCTGGGAGTGGCTGCCACCATGTTGGGAGCGGCCCACCCCCATCTTGGGAGCTCTAAGAACATAGACCCACCCATAACATTACAGTGTACTCTTTCATTTATGCCATCTACAGGCAGCTTGTGCTTATCAGCTCAATCAGACCCTCTGCCTTATTGCAAGGGCAGGGGGATTTCTGTATCCTAAGTTGTTGCCCTAGTGTACCAGAAAAAATCAGGTCACACCTGGGCTTGGAGGATAGGTGCAAGGTTTTATTGAATGGTGGAAGTTGCTCTCAGTGAGGTGGATGGGGAGACACAAGGGGGACAGAGTGGGAATGTTGTCTTCTGGAGTTGGGCCACCCAGTATCCAGACTCTCCTCTGATTGCCCTCGACTGAATTCCACATTGTCCCACTGTTGATGGCTTGCCGGCATCTGCTGGTGTCTGCTCTTCGGCTCCTCTTGACATCTAGTCACTTGTGTGTGTATGCCTGCTAAGTTCTCTCGGGTTTATATGGGCACAGGATGGGGGGTGTGGCAGGCCAGAGTGATCCTGAAACATGTAACATTTGGGCCCAAAAACAGGAGTGCCTGTTCTCACTTAGGTCCAAGGGCACAAGCCCAAGGGTGGAGCCCTTGGCAGGGACCCCATCCTTCTCTACCCTTCCCATATCATCAAGGCCAGGATATTAATTTATTTTGTATTTATTTATTCATTAATTCATCCATTCAGCAAACATTAGATATTAAGCAGACTGGAAACAAAATTAAATGTATTATTGAGCACCACTGTATAACATGTACTGTTCTAAATATTATAGATTCGTTAGTGAGTCAAAAACAAACATGAGGGCTCTTTAAGCACTCTTTGAAGACCATCACTCACTTTCATTTATGTCCCCCCAAAATTCTTACATAGATCTATTAGAGGTAGAAAAAAGGATGTTCATGCCAGGTTATTTGTGTCTGCAGAGAGTTGGAGGAAATGCAGAGAATTACAGAGAAATACAGAGGCTTACAACATGGAGAATGGAGAGGTAAAATACAATGAATGAACATTATGACGAACCATGCAAGTGTTACAAACAGCAGATTGGCACACAGAGTAATGTAGACAGATGACAAAGGCACAGTGCTGAGTGAAAAGAATGAACTATTTAATAAAATAACTTTTATGTGATTTTTTTTTTTTCACTCTGTTGCCCAGGCAGGAGTGCAGTGGCACAATCTCGGCTCACTGCAACCTCTGCCTCCTGGGTTCAAGCAATTCCCCTGTCTCAGCCTCCCAAGTAGTTGGGATTACAGGTGCGTGCCACCATGCCCGGCTTATTTTTGTATTTTTAGTAGAGACGAGGTTTTGCCATGTTGGCCAGGCTGGTCTTGAACTCCTGTGTTCAGGTGATCCACCTACCTTGGCCTCCCAAAGTGCTGGGATTACAGGCATGAGCCACTGTGGCTGGCCCTTTTATGTGAATTTAAAATATGTAAGGACAAAACACCAATATTTTCTTGAAAAGAATACTTTTTTTTTCCACTGGGAATTAAAGTCTTTACTTAAAGGAAATCAATATGTATTAATAGGATTTTTTTCTTTTTTTTATTATTATTATACTTTAAGTTTTAGGGTACATGTGCACAACGTGCAGGTTTGTTACATATGTATGCATGTGCCATGTTCGTGTGCTGCACCCATTAACTCATCATTTAGCATTAGGTATATCGCCTAATGCTATCCCTCCCCTGTCCCCCCACCCCACAACAGTCCCCAGTGTGTGATGTTCCCCTTCCTGTGTCCACGTGTTCTCATTGTTCAATTCCCTCCTATCAGTGAGAACATGCGGTGTTTGGTTTTTTGTCCTTGTGATAGTTTACTGAGAATGATAGTTTCCAGCTTCATCCCTGTCCCTACAAAGGAAATGAACTCATCATTTTTTATGGCTGCATAGTATTCCATGGTGTACATGTGCCACATTTTCTTAATCCAGTCTATCATTGTTGGACATCTGGGTTGGTTCCAAGTCTTTGCTATTGTGAATAGTGCTGCAATAAACATACGTGTGCATGTGTCTTTATAGCAGCATGATTTATAATCCTTTGGGTATATAGAACACTATTTAAAAAATAGACAAATACATTAAAATGCTGCCTTGGTAGGAAGGACATGAAATGGAGAATGAGAAAAAGGCAATGAAATGAAGCAGTGAGTGTGTAAGTGAGCAAGTGAGACCTAAAAGAGCAGTGTTCAGTGGACCGATGATGCTAACATTTTATGTTTAACTTAATCAATGACCCAAGTTTTCTCATACCCAGGGTGAGTAGAGCTTTTTGAGCAGCTTTTTGTGTGTTACAATTTTTAGAATCTGCGGCATCTTAGATCATTTCTTCTGAGTGCATCTAATTCTGTCTCCAGTTTTCTGATATCCGTATATGTTTTCCTGTAACCATATGTGGAACAATACAAGCATACCTTGGAGATACTGAGAGTTTGGTTCTAGAACACTGCAATACAGTGAATATCACAATGAAGCAAATCAGGCAAATTTTTTGGGTTCCCAGTGCATATAAAAGTTATATTTACACCATACGGTATTCAATTAAGTGTACAATGGGATTATGTATAAAAAACCAATGTACATACTTGAATTAAAAATACTTCATTGCTAAAAAAAATGCTAACAATCATCAGAGACTTAAGTGAATTGTAACCATTTTACTAGTAGAGGGTCTTGCCTCCATGTTGATGGCTGCTAACTGATTAGGGTGGTGGTAGGTGAAGGCTGGGGTGGCTGTGACAATTTTTTTAAGACAACAGTGAATTTTGCTGCATTGATTGACTCTTCATTTCACTAAAGGTTTCTCTGTAGCACATACTGCTGTTTGATAGTATTTTAGCCAAAGTAGAACTTCTTTCAACACTGGGGTCAATTGTCTCAAATTCTGCTACTGCTTTATCAATTAGTTTATGTAATATTCTAAATCCTTTCTTGTCATTTCAACAATGTTCACAGCATCTTCAACATGAGTGCATTCCAACTCAAGAAGCCACTTTCCTTGCTTATGAATAAGGAGCAACTCTCTCTGTTCAAGTTTTATCATGAGAGTGAAGCATTTCAGTCACATCTTCAGGCTCTGTTTCTAATTCTAGTTTTTTTTTTTTTTTGCTATGTCCAATACATCTGCAGTCAGTTCCTCCACTGTAGTCTTGACTTCCCCAATTCATAAGGGTTGGAATCAATTTGTTGCAAACTCTCCTTAATGTTGATTTTTTTTCTTTTTTTGAGATGGGTCCTCACTCAGTTGCTCAGGCTGGAGTAGAGTTGCATGATCTTGGCTCATTGCAACCTCCACCCACTGAGCTCAAGCAATTTTTTCACCTGAGACTTCCAAGTAGCTGGGACTACAAATGTGTGCCACCACACTTGGCTAATTTTTTTTATATATTTGGTAGACACAGGGTTTCACTGTTTCTCCCAGGCTGTTCTTGAACTCTTGAGTTCAAGCAATTCACCTGCCTTGGCCTCCTAAAGTGCTGGGATTACAGGCATGAGCCACCATGCCTGGCCTAATGTTGATATTTTGACCTCCACCCATGAATCACAAATATTTTTAATGCCTAGAGTGGTGAATTTTTTCAGAAGATTTTCAATGTACTTTGCCCAGATCAATTAGATGAATAATTACCTATGACAACTATAGCTTCAAGAAGTGTATTTCTGAAAAGTCAGCATTACTCCTTGATTCATGGGCTTCAGAATGGATGTTGTGTTGGCAGGCATGGAAATAACATTCATCTCCTTGTACATCTTCATCAGAGGTCTTGGGTGACAAGACATATGTCAATGAGCAGTCATATTTGGAAAGAAATCCTTTATTCTGAGCAGTAGGTCTCAACAGTGTGCTTAAAATATTCAGTAAATCATGCTGCAAGCAGATGTGCCATCATCCAAGCTTTGTTGTTTCATTTCTAAAACACAGTCAGGGAATATGTAACATAATTCTCAAGGATCCTACCATTTTGGGAATGGTAAATGAACATTGGCCTCAACTTAAAGTCACCAGCTAAGTTCACCCCTAACAAGAGGATCAGCCTGTACTTTGAAGGTCTGAATTGGGCAATAGTTTCTCTTCTCTAGCTCTGAGAGTCCTAGGGACATATTTTTCCAATAGAAGGCTGTTTTGTCTGCATTGAAAATTTGTAATTTGGTTTAGCCAGCTTCATCAATGTTCTTAGCTAGATCATCTTGATAACTGCTGCAGCTTCTCTATTAGCACTTGCTGTATCACCTTGCAGTTTTACATTATGGAGATAGCTTTTTTTCCTCAAACCTCATGAACTAACTTCTGTTAGCTTCCAATTTTTCTCCTGTCACTTCCTCACTTCTCTCAGCCTTCATAGAATTGAAGAGTTAGGGCCTTTCTCTGGATTATGTTTTGGCTTAAAGGAATGTTGTGGCTAGTTTGATCTATTCAGACCACTCAAACTTTCTCCACATAAAAGTAATAAGACTGTTTTGTTTTCTTGTCATTGTTTGTTCACTGGAACAGTACTTTTAATTTCCTTCAGGAATTTTCCCTTTGCATTCACCATTTGGCTTAATGTTTGGTGCAAGAGGCCTAGCTTTTGACCTATCTCAGTTCATCATGCCTTCCTCACTTAATCACTTCTAGCTCTTGATTTTAAGGGAGAAATATAAGACTCTTTCTTTCACTTAAGAGGCCATTGTGGAGTTATTAATTGGACTAATTTTAATATTGTTGTGTCTCGGGCAATAATGAGGCCTGAAGAGAGAGAGACAAGAAACTGCTGGTGGGAGGAGCAGGCAGAACACATGCAACATTTATTAATTAAGTTTGCTGTCTTTTATGGGTGTTGTTTGGGGTGTCCCAAAACAATTACAATAGTAACATCAAAAGTGACTGATAAAAGATCACCATAGCAGATGTAATAATAATTAAAAAGTTTGAAGTATTGTGAGAATTACCATAACATGACACAGAGACATAATGTGAGCACATGCTGTTAGCAAAATAATGTCAATCGCCTTACTTCACACTGAGTTGCCACAAACCTTCAATTTATGAAAAAATCCAATATCCATGAAGCACAATAAAATGAGTTATGCCTAGGCTGGGTGTGGTGGCTCATGCCTGTAATCCCAGCACTTTGGGATTGATTATCTGCCGAAGAAGGCAGATAATATGAGGTCAGGATTTTGAGACCAGCCTAGCCAACATGGTGAAACCCCGTTTCTACTAAAAATACAAAAATTAGCAGGGCATGATGGCATGCCCCTGTAATCCCAGCTACTCAGGAGGCTGAGGCAAGAGAATCACTTGAACTTGGGAGGTAAATGTTGCAGTGAGCCATGACCACACCACTGTACTCCAGCTTGGGTGACAGAAAGACTCCATCTCAAAAAAAAAAAAAAAAAGTTATGCCTATATATGTGTGTTTCTGTGTGTATGAGTTTGTACACATATACATTTCTCTATTGTCATTTATTCAGCTCTTTTGATTAGAAATCCCATGGAGAAAAGGAGGAAATTACCAGGGGGAAAGAATTCACCTTTGATTTCTTTTTTTTTCTATGAACAATGATGATACCTATTATTTATTCACTATTTGCTATGTGACAATGTGCTAAACAATTTTACACCCACCACTGCATTAAAGTCTTCAAACTTTTCCACACAAAGCTACCATTGTACCAATTTTATGGATGGAAAGACTAAAAGCAAGATTAAGACTGAGTTTATGTAACTTAACATTTACTATAACATTGGTCAGTGGGGATTCTGATCCTGGTTGTACATAAAAATCATTTGGGAAACTTGAAAAAAGGCCATGTCAGCACCTCAAGATACTTTAATTTAAATAACCTACTTATTGCACATACTGGCATTTTTTTTTCTTCATGGGTTTTTTTTTTCTTTAAATTCTGGGGTACATGTGCAGAACATGCAGTTTTGTTACATAGGTATACACGTGCCATGGTGGTCGTGCCATGGTGGTTTGCTGCACCCATCAACCCATCACCTACATTAGGTATTTCTCCTAATGTTATCCCTCCCCTAGCCCCCCACCACCCAACAGACCCCAGTGTGTGATGTCCCCCTCCCTATGTCCATGTGTTCTCATTGTTCCACTGCTCAAGGAAATAAGAGAGGACACAAACAAATGGAAAAACATTCCATGCTCATGGATAGGAAGAATCAATGTCGTGAAAATGGTCACACCATCCAAAGTAGATTATAGATTCAATGCTAACCCCATCAACTTAACCACTGACTTTCTTCACAGAATTGGGAAAAACTACTTTAAACTTCATATGGAACCAAAAAAGAGCCTTCATAGCCAAGACAATCCTGGGCAAGAAGAACAAAGCTGGAGGCATCACACTACCTGACTTCAAACTATACTACAAGGCTACAGTAACCAAAACAGCATGGTACTGGTACCAAAACAGATAAATAGACCAATGGAACAGAATAGAGCCCTCAGAAATAACACCACACATCTACAACCATCTGATCTTTGACAAATCTGACACAAACAAGCAATGGGGAAAAGATTCCCTACTTAATAAATGTGTTGGGAAAACTGGCTAGCCATATGCAGAAAACTGAAATTGGACCCCTTCCTTACATCTTATACAAAAATTAACTCAAGATGGATTAAAGAGTTAAATGTAAGACCTAGGACCATAAAATTCCTAGAAGAAAACTTTGGCAGTACCATTCAGGACATAGGCATGGGCAAAGACTTCATGTCTAAAACACCAAAAGCAATGGCAACAAAAGCCAAAATTGACAAATGGGATCTAATTAAACTAAAGAGCTTCTGCACAGAAAAATAAACTATTATCAGAGTGAACAGGCAACCTACAGAATGGGAGAAAATTTTTGCAACCTACCCATCTGACAAAGGGCTAATATCCAGAATCTACAAAGAACTTAAAGAAATTTACAAGAAAAAAACAAACAATCCCATCAAAAAGTGGGCAAAGGATATGAGCAGACTCTTCTCAAAAGAAGACATTTATGCAGCCAACAGACATATGTAGAAATGCTCATCATCACTGGTTATTAGAGAAATGAAAATCAAAGCCACGATGAAATACCGTCTCATGCCAGTTAGAATGGTGATCATTAAAAAGTCAGGAAACAACAGGTGCTGGAGAGGATGTGGAGAAATAGGGACACTTTTACACTGTTGGTGGGAATGTAAATTAGTTCAACTATTGTGGAAGACAGTGTGGTGATTCTTCAAGAATCTAGAACTAGAAATACCATTTGACCCAGCAATTCCATTACTGGGTATGTGCCCAAAGGATTATAAGTCACCTTTGATTTCTAGCTGTTAGCAAAATAATGCCAGTCACCTTGCTTCACACTGAGTTGCCACGAATCAGGAAGGAATCTAGTTTTTGTGAGTCCAGTTGTTTGTGTAAAGTGAGGGATTCTTGTTATGAAAATAAAATTATAAACACATAATTATGATAAATTATAAATTTTTTATAGCTAACAAACAACACAACTATAAAAAAAATCCAGACAATTAACATTTTTAATTAACTAATGTCCTGAAAAACCTTTTTAATACATATTTATCTAAATTTTAAGGCTGTAAAATTTTTTTTATCATTTTTCTCATGTGCAATTATGTTTAATACTTTCTGTAGAATAACAATGTTATTCTGAATTTCCTCTGGCATTGTTAATCTAGGTTTGTTTCTTGTTGACAGAGTAGAAGAATTTTTTTCAGTTTCAAGACTCAGTTTTTGGTAGTATTCATCTGTAATTTTCTTTTTGGTTCTACTCAAATGCATTTCTGGCTCAGCAACAAGCCTACAAAGAACTCCAGTCATTCGCTCTCCCTATGTCCAGCAGAGCACAGAGAGATCTTTGCTTGCCTCAGCACCACCTGCCACTCTCATACTGTTCCACCATCACGATCCTGGGAATCTGAGGGACCAATTTGCCATAAGCTAGATGGTAGTGGCCCCATGATGATGCACAGCAGCATGTTATTGTTTTGTTGAAATCTAAGGTAGGGTTGGGATGATTGTTGAGGTACAATGGGGGCAGGCTGCTGATGGAACCAGACATAGATAGAAGTAGTAATGGAAGCCTGTCAGCCCACCTACAGTATCAGCACTGCCACCAGGAGCAGGTCTCCTGTTTTTCTGTTTATTTCTACTGCCTTGGAGAATAACACATGGAGAAATGGAAGATGCATATCTAAGTTGTAGGTTCTGAAACTTATGCTTCATCTGCTACATGGTAGATCTGCCTCTGTATAAACCTTTTTTGGATGGTTCTTTTTCAGGCTTTGTTTCTTTTGCCTTGAAGTCTTTCCTCCCTTTGAGGCACATTCCTGCTTATAGTTCTATACACAGCTAAACTGTTACATCATCTCTGGACACTCCTGCCAGAGTTAAGTGTAACATCCTGCAGTATTTTACTCATTTTTTAATCAAAACATTCACCATGGCATATTGTAATTTGTGTAATTGTATGTATCTCTCTTACTATATCGAGATGTTATTAAGGTTGGGAACCATCTCTATTAATTTTATATCTTCTGCCTCTACTACAAGTTTTGTCACATAGTAAGATTTTAACAAATAATCATTAAATGAATAATTAAAAGTTTTACCTCTAAGCACCACCACCTCTAAAGCATTTAACTCCTTTTCAAAGAATTATTCCAGTGTTTTGTAGTATCAAATTCTTAACAAACTGTACAGCAGAAATTAGTGTGTATTTTTTATTGTATTCACTAGATTATTAGCACATCATAGAAAAAAATCTAGTGCTTGATTTTTGTTCTCAGAATCTAACACAGCACCTGACATGGTTGGATAAAGGAATGATTTACTTTGTTAAGATAGAAAAAGTTAACATTTACTGAGTATGCATTGGGTACTAGGCACTGTTTTAGGTGCTTTACATGAAATATTGCACTTAATTCTTACAGTAACCTTGTAAGCAGGGATGTTATCCTCCCTTTCAAAATAGAAATACGGGGGCTCTCTAAAGCTATATGCACCAATCCTGTTGTCAGCAAGTAGAAAAAACAGAATACAACCACTAGCCAGCTGAATCCAGAAACCCTGATTATAATCAATTCACTACACTGCCTTTCAAGAAATCAATATTCAGTGGTTTGGGTCACTACGTGACTCACTTTTACTGCTGCCAGTGATGGCTACATATGCCTTATAACTTTATGTAAGTCACATCCAATAAAATATCTGTCAACTGGAAAGCTCAGAGCATCTAGTTAATTGAATTTTTAAATTAAAATTTAGTAACCATTACCTTGCCTTAATAAGTAGAGAAAACATAACATAATTGAATGCTTATTTTCAAATTTATAATCACTTAAGTTCTCAAGGACAGAATTTTGACTCTTAGTACTTTCAGGTATGCCTCTTTTTATTGTACTTCATTATATTGTGCTTTGCAGATATTTTTTATAAATTGAAGATTGTGGCAACTCATCAAGGAACAAGTACATTGGCACCATTTTTCCAATGGCATGTGCTCACTTTGTGTCTCTGTGTTATATTTTGGTAACTCTCACAATATTTCAAACTTTGTAATATTTGGTTATTAAAAATTAACTGTTATGATCTGTGATTAGTGATCTTTGATGTTGTTATTGTAATGGTTTGGGACACCCTGGACTGCACCCATAAAAGATGGCAAACTTAATCAACAAAGGTAGTGTGTGTTCTGACTGCTCTGATGACTGTTCTTCATCTCGTTCCTTCTCCTCAGGCCTCCTTATTCTCTGAGAAACAACAGCATTGAAATTGGGCCAATTAATAACGTTACAATGGTCTCTAAGTGTTTAAGTGAAAGGAAGTTTCCCACATGTCTCACATTTAATCAAAAATCAGAAATGATTATACTTAGTGTGAAAGACATGTCGAAAGACCACATAGGCCAAAGGCTCGGTCTCTTGTGTCAAACAACCAAGTTATGAATGCAAAGGGAAAGTTCTTGAAGGAAATTAAAAGTGATAATTCAGTGAACACATAAATGATAAGAAAGCAAAATAGCCTTATTGCCAATATGGAGGAAGTTTGAGTGTATAAATAGAAAATCACACCAGCCACAACATTCCGTTAAGCCAAAGCCTAATTCAGAGACACGTGCTCTTTAATTCTATGAAGGCTGAGAGAGGTGAGGATGTGACAAGAAACTCTGGAAGCTAGCAAAAGTTGGTTCATGAGATTTAAGGAAATAAGCCATCTTCATAATGTAAAAGTGCAAGGTGAAGCAGCAAGTACTGATGGAGAAGCTGCAGCAACTTATCAAGAAGATCTATCCAAGAACATTGATAAAACTGGCTAAACTAAACAATGGATTTTCAATGCAGACAAAAGAGCCTTCTATTGGAAGAAGATGCCACTGAGCACTTGCGTAGTTAGAGAAGAGAAATCATTGCCTGGCTTCAAAGCTTTAAAGTACAGGCTGACCCCTCTTGCTAGGGGTGAATTCAACTGGTGACTTTAAGTTGAATCCAATGCCCATTTACCATTCTCAAAATCCTAGGGTCCTTAATAATTATGTTAAATCTTCACCACCTGTGCTGTATACATAGAAAAACAAAGTTTGGATGACAGCACATCTCTTTGATGCATGGTTTACTGAATATTTTAAGCCCACTGTTGAGACCTACTGCTCAGAAATAAAGGATTCCTTTCCAAATATTACTGCTCACTGACAATGACACTGATCACCCAAGAGCTCTGATAAAGATGTACAGGACGTGATGTCATTTTCATGCCTGCTAACATAACATCCATTCTGCAGGCCATAGATCAGGAGTAATTTTGATTTTCAAGTTTTATGATTTCAGAAATATATTTCTTAAAGCTATAGCTGTCATAGGTAGTGACTCTAATTCATCTGGGTAAAGTAGATATAAAATCTTCTGGAAAAAATTCACCATTCTCAATGCCATTAAAAACATTTGTGATTCATGGGAGAAGGTCAAAATATCAACATTAACAGGAGTTTGGAAGAAGTTGACTGTAAACCTCATAAATGACTTTGAAGAGTTAAATACTTCAGTAGAGGAAGTACCTGTAAATGTGGTATAAATAGCAAGAGACCTGTAATGAGAAGTGGAGCCTGAAGATGTAAGTGAATTGCTTCAATTGAATGATAAAATTTGAATGGATCAGGAATTATTTTTTATGGATGATCAAAGAAAGTAGTTTTTTGAGATAGAATCCACTCTTGGTGAAAATGATATGAACATTGTCAGAATGACAACAAAGTATTTGGAGTAATACATAAACCTAATTAATAAAACAGCAGCAGGGTTTGAGAAGATGAACTCCAATTTTGAAAGAAATTATACTGTGGCTAAAATGTTGTCAAACAGCATATCATGCTACAGAGAAAACTTTTATGAAAGGAAGAGTCAATAGTTGTAGAAAAATTTTTGTTATTTAATTTTAAGAAATTATGACAGCCACCTCAACCTTCAGTAGCCACCACCCTGATCAGTCCAGCAGACATCAACAATGAGGTAAGACCCAGCATCAGCTAAAGATTACAGCTTGCTGAAGGCTCTGATGATTGTTAGCATTTTTTTTTTGCAATAAAGTGGTTTTAAATTAAGGCATGTATATTGTTGTTTAGACATAGTGCTCTTGCACACTCAATGGACAATGGCATAGTGTAAACATAACTTTTACATGCCCTGGGAAACTAAAAACTACACTGGACTCATTTTATTGCAATATTTGCTTTATTGTGGTGGTTTCGAACCACACTTGCATATCGCTGAGCTATGCCAGTGTTTTTAAAGAAGATAATTTTGGAATCAGTAGATTAGATAAATAGAAGTAAAAGGGAATATTCAGAGAAGTAGTTTCCATATATCAGGAAAAAGGTAAAGATCTGGACAGAGACAATTACAGAAAGGATGAGAAAAAGAGTAAGAATTTACAGGCTTTCCTAAGGGACATTTGAATGTAGTAGATGACTAGTTTCTTTCTGGAACTATAAGATGAGGAGGGTTAACGTTTTCTTTATACTTGGGGAGTTGATAACTTGTGGCATTGTGGAGACAGAATGATCACCCAAAAGAATGGATTTTATGAGAAAAATTGTGAGCTCAGTAGGTAGAAAGAAATATGGATTTAGAGACTTGGTGAGATATCAGGAGTGTAGATAAAGATGTAGATGTTATCAACATATGGATGGTAGTTGCAGCATTGCAAAAGGAGAAGATATATAAGAATAGTAAAGAACAAAGAGGGAAAATTCTAAAAAAAAAAAAAAAAGAAGAAGAAGAGAACAATTAAGGAATTCAGGGGGGAAATAAATAAAGCCAATGAATAAGTAAAGAAAAGTTGCCATAGAAGTTGAAACCGGAAATATTGTGTCACTTGAAGACTAAGGGGGGAGAGAGTTTCAAGTAGTGGATGGTTAATTTGAAAGATTTTAAACAAGGATCGAATATAATCAATTTTGCTTTTTAGAAACTGAACTAAATGAAAAAAAAATAAGAGAGAAAAGGAGCTGAATGCTATCATATGCTGAGAGAAAGGAATTGACCTCCACCAAGCTATAGAATTGAGGATATGAAGAAAAAAGAGGCAGAGAAGAGGTCACTTGGCTGGAGACTGATGGTGGCTAGATATAAAGACCAGAGAAGACAAGAGTCAAAGCTGATTTTTTGTTTCTGCCTTGGTGAATGGTTTTCTGTTAACTGAGATGGGGAATGGCAGAGAAGCTGGTTTGGGGAAATTTGGGAAGAAATAATGAGGTTTCATTCAAATTCATTGAATGTGACATACATGTCTTAAGACACTCAGGTGGGAACCTCCTGACAAAGACTCAGGAGGGAGTTTTGAGCTGGAGTTATAATTGAGAGTGGGAAGAACACAGGTTCTGGTAAACCGCGAGAGAGACTAGAGATTGCTTATTAAGAGCACATGAATGCTTGAGATAGAAAACTGACAGCTGTGTGAAAGAAGCGGAGCCAATGGGTAACCTTGAATAAACATTTTTCTAAATACCTTCATAAAAGGCAACCGGCAGGGTCACAGTGAAGCCATTTGACTTGGAATGTGTGGTGCTTATTAGTAACATATAAACTGAGGTAAGGAGAAGAAAGAATGTGGGCTGAAGAATGTTCCAAAGTTGGATTCAAATCCTGGACGTTTTCGTTGCGTGTTGTGGAACTTAGGGAAATTTACTTAATCTTGTTGACTTACAGTTTCTTTATGTGTAAGGTTATGATAAGAAGTTCTAGTAAGGCACAGATCTGCACAATGTAGGTGCTCAGTAAGGCTAACTTCCTCCATCTCTCACTTTCATTATAATACTTCTCTTGCTTTCTTTTTTTCTCTTTCTTCCCTGTTGCGTTTTCAATCATTTGCAATGAACACTGCTTTAGCTTATAATCTCAAATTGAAACACACTTTTTCTGTAGTTAAGGAATTATATCTTAGTCAGGATATGCAACCATAAATTGAAATAACTCTTCGGATACTCAGGTTAGCAGCACTCATTTGAGGACATCAATTGAATAGGCTCTGACACTAAGATGGGTCACCTAAAACACGAGGGAATGAGAGAGAGAGAAGGAGAGAAGAAAGGGAGAGAAAAATATTATGACAGGCTAATATGGTTTGGCTGTGTCCCCACCCAAATCTCATCTTGAATTCCCACATGTTATGGAAGGCACCCGGTGGGAGGTGATTGAATCATGGGGACAAGTCTTTCCTATGTGGTTCTTGTGATAGTGAATAAGTCTCATGAGACCTGATGGTTTTAGGAAGAGGAGTTCCCCTGCACAAGTTCTTTCTTTTGCCTGCCGCCATCCACGTAAGATATGACTTACTCTTCCTTGCCTTCCACCATGATTGTGAGGCTTCCCCAGCCACATGAAACTGTAAATCCAATTAAACTTCTTTCTTTTGCAAATTGCCCAGTCTCAGGTATATTTTTATCAGCAGCATGAAAACAGACTAATACACAAGCTAAATAAGTTCTGTTTTGTTATTTCCAAATAAGGACAATTTTAAAATGCTCTGAATACTATGTCCAGGGACATATTATAGAATCATTGAAAGAGCTAGTAAGGATCTTAGAGATTATGGAATCTGATATTTCTCATTTTGCTTTCTTTTGCAGCAGAACCTTCTTCTGGCAGATAAAATCTTATGCAAATTGTTAACAGAATTTCTCACATTGATGCAGGGATGGAAGCCACTGAGCCTTACTTTCTCAGCCTCCTTCAGCCCTCTACTTTGGATGGTCACTGAGGTACCATAGTGAAACCCTAGGGCTCTGAAGCATGAAATATGAAGTACATAATCATGCTTTTAGTCCAACTGCCTTAAGGAAGGAAACTGAGTCATATGAAGGTAAGTAGCTTGCACTAGATCCTGGCAGAGCAGTCTTCACTTCTCCCCCAGGGCTTTTGTTGGAGTGGCCTTTTAAAGCCTGCATTTTGAGCAAATCACCACCTTACCACTTTATTTTTGCAACCAGTGCTCCATAAAAATAAGAAAATATTCATAATGGAACTGCAGCCCCTCCATCTACAGGAAGAGTCCCAGGAGGATGACAATCATATGGGAAAAATACATAAAGTTTTCATTCAGGGGACTAACTAACCACCTGCCAAGTTCAACTAAGTAGGAGTGGTAGTTGGCCAGGGAGGTGGGCCTGAATGAGTAGAGTCCTTGAGGGCAAGCAAGAAGTAGAAGTCTCTCACGTGAAGATGTAGCACAGAATCCAACTGGGACTAAACTGCATGTCTGGAAGCCAGGACTTAATGGGCACACATTCATCTCTGGTACTTAGACAAGGAGACCGCTGTTGTTGGGCTTTCCAAAAGCCATCTGTGTGTGTGTGTGTGTGTGTGTGTGTGTGTGTGTGTGTGTCAAGGGAATAAGAGGTCTGAGCTATGCATAGTCAGGAGGCACCAAAGAGACATCGGGGACTTTGAGGATGTTTGAGGATGAGGTTTGCTGGTTTTAGGAGGAAGGAAATGATGTAACAACCAATCTTTTCTGGGTAAAATCTCAGATTTTATCCCAGTGGAATATTCAACTGATTTAAAATAATTTTCTGAGCATCTACTATGTCCAAAAAGTTGTATGATGAGCTTCGGATGATCAAAATAAGTTATTTTCTTTAAGAATTAGATACAGTGAGAGAAGTAAGCATGCAAGTAAAAACTGAAATAGTGGCTTATTCATTTGTTCTTCATTGTCTCATATGGTGCTTAGCTCAGTGTATTTACTTATCGAATGCATTTATAGCCCGTCTACATCTGAAAAAGATTTGAATCAGTCACAAAACACTTTTTAAAAGTATATTAATAGAAAGAAAAATCAGGAGCAGAACAGAAAGAGTAATATAATTTTGGGCTGCAAAAGAGGATTGCATTAAATTGGTTTCAGGTCATGAGTCTACCACTTATTACCTGTGTGAACACTTGGAAGTTATATAAACATTCTCTCCTTCAGTCTCTTCAGCTATAAAGTTCAGTCTTTTCAGCTTATGGATTGTTGTGAGGATTAAATGACAACACATCTAAAGTTGTGATCAATAAAGTTTAATTATTTTGCTTTGCTTTCTGGGAAATTTCTTCTATATTTCCTTCCTCCTGTTTTATGAAGTTCTAAATTGCTATTGAATCTTGATGCTTCTACTTAACTTCCAAGGACTATTTTGGGTATTAAAAGTGTTCCTTTTTTGTGTGTAATGTACTTCATTAATATCATTATAGTTTTTCTGAATATAGTAAGGGTCTTTCATTCATAATTCATTTTAGTTTTCTTCTATCTGCATAGACTGATTTTTCCAAGATTTTACAATCAATTTTTTGGTGGTTATTATCAATGAAATTATAGCATGGACTTTTAAACACATTTGACTGTACAGTAAAAAGTATTTTTTATTTCTGTACCCACTACACATCTCACTCATACGCACACACACATGAAAAGACAGGGCAGGAGAGAGAGAAATACACATTTGCACATCATTGGGGATTAGAACTTCATGTAACAGTATTTCCCTTACTATATGAACTATTAGACATCTGATCATCCATGACTAAAAATACTAATTGAAGGCTCTAAATGTGCTGATAGGCATTATTGACTGTGAGTTTCACTAAATTGACCTGGCTGGGTCATGCAGTTGATGATACATCAATGTTAATATTGTTAAGACTTTTCTCTTAGGCTCAGCACATTCTCAGGGAGGTTGCTACTAATTTCCTGCCTAGGTGGTCAAGGACTGGTTGCCAGAAGTTTGGAAGCACAGTGGGGAAAAATGCTCAGGATTTCAGCGTCCAAATGCACTTCCTTTATTCAATGCAATGTATCAAGTCTCAATTCTATTTGGTGAGCCACATCACAAAGACTGTTTTTACATTTTCAGAAAATAAATCTTCTGATTCTTGCCAGAGGAGGGAAGAAGTAGTTACCTGATTGTGTGGATTGTATGGAGTACTGTCTGATCTTTTTTAATTTTTGAGACAGAATCTCACTCTGTTGTCCAGGCTGAAGTGCAGTGGAGCAATCTTGGCTCACTGCGACCTACTTCCTGGGCTCAAGCGATCCTCCCACTTTAGCCTGCTGAATAGCTGGGACTACAGGCATGTGCCTCCATGCCTAGTTAATTTTTGTGTTTTTTATAGAGATGGAGTTTTGTCATGTTGCCCAGGCTGGTCTGAAACTTCTAGGCTTAAGCAATCCACCCACCTCAGCCCCGCAAAGTGCTGGGATTACAGGCATGAGCTACTGTGTGTGGACGTAATCTGATTTTTGTAGTTGATTCCTACCCAGATATTCAACTAATCTTTGTAATTTTAGCCCTATTCATTCCCTCTTTCAGAGTACTGATGTTACCAATTCCTGAACCTACTGGGAATTCCGCAGCCTCAAATTGATTTGGTTTTTAACTTTCACCCCATCAGCCTATGGTTTAGTATTTTCAAATCTCCCAAATATTGACCTCTCATCCATTTGTTTTTTAGACTTTATGAGTTTGCTTCTGATGTCCTCTCTGTCTGTCTCCCTATCCTTTGTGATTATGCCTAAAAACTTCTTTACTATCAGTTTAATGGAGTTTTGGAAGGGGTTGAAAGTAAATATGTACATTCAGTGCACATCTTTAACTGAAAATCCTTTTCCATCTATATGCTTAAGTAGCTGTGTGTCTTTGAGCAAGAATACGACAATAGTAAGATCTTATAAAATGATAAGATACTTTCCTTGGGTATGAAAAGTACCTTGCATAGTTTCTGCAACATTAAAAGCAGAAGTGACATTCAAAATATTTAACAAACATTACAGCATGAGCACTGGCCACCTAGATTCATCATGATTTTCGTTTCATTTCAAGACTATTAGAGTCTCAGGAGAAAGAAGCCTATTTCATGTTTCTTATTTTTTCTCCTTTTCCATGGCCTATTATTAGGAGCCAATCATTGTTTCTACTAATCTTGCAGATATAGGCAGTGGCTTTTCATTACACTTACTGATAATTCTTATAGATTTGTACTTTAAAAAACTGTTACTCTAATTTAATTTGGGCTTTATATCACTGTGGATATGCCTTTTTGAAAATGTCATTCTCTTATCCTGCTACCTGGTTAGGATGGGATAAGTCATGTAGAAAAAAAGCAAGGGGACTGGGTGTGGTGGCACATGCCTGTAATTCCAGCACTTTTGGAGGCTGAGGCAGGTGGATCACCCAAGGTCAGGAGTTCGAGACCAGCCTGACCAACAAGGTGAAACCCTATTGTTGGGAATAGGCCCCCAAAATCTGGTCATAAACTGGCCCCAAAATGGGTCAGAAACAAAATTTCTGCAGCACTGTGACATGTTCGTGGTGGCCATGACACCCACACTGGAAGGTTGTGGGTTTACCGGAATGAGGGCAAGGAACACCTGTCCCACCCAGGGCAGAAAACCACTTAAAGGCGTTCTTAAACCGGAAACAATAGCATCAGTGATGTGTGCCTTAAGGACATTCTCCTGCTGCAGGTAACTAGCCAGAGCCCATCCCTTTACTTTGGCCCATCCCTTTGTTTCCTGTAAGGAATACTTTTAGTTAATCTATAATCTATAGAAACAATGCTTATCACTGGCTTGCTATCAATAAATATGTGGGTAAATCTCCGTTCAAGGCTCTCAGCTCTGAAGGCTGAGAGACCCCTGATTTCCCTGATTTCTTCTAGAGCCGCTGGGTTAGGGTCTCCCCGACTCGGCACCATATCTCTACTAAAAATACAAAAAATTAGCCAGGCTTGGTTGCAGGCACCTGTAGTCCCAGTTACTCAGGAGGCTGAGATAGGAGAAATGCTTGAACTGGGAGAAAGAGGTTGCAATGAGCCGAGATTGCACCTCTGCACTCCAGCCTGGGCAACAGAGTGAGACTCTGTATCAAAAAAATAAATAAATAAATAAATAAAGCAAAGGGAACATTCATTTTGGGATCACTGAGCTATTGTCTCCCCAGCCAGAGCCTTGAGAGTGAGAATCTCCACTGGTGGAGTACATGGCGGTTACTCTTTCTCCAAATGGAGTGAAGAAGTGGATGAATTTGAGGACAAGGAATAAATGTTAGAATTTGGTAGGCACTTCACTACTTCTCCAAAGTGTAAGCTCTGAAAGAGTGTTAAGGAGAAATAAGAAAAGGAAAAACATCTTATACAATGTAATTTACACAACAGCATTGGGTTTTTCCTCACATTTTCTGGCTAGAACAGAATGCTATGTCCCCTTCAAGAGGTATTTTCTCTCTGGCCTAGTTACATGTTTCTTTTTCTTCACTACATTAACAGTTGTACAAGTACCTTATGCAATTTCAGTGAATTGTTGCTCAGATCAATCAATAAAGTTCCAGTACTGACAATTTCTCAAAGTACATACCCCTTAAAAGCCACCTTGTGAACAATTCTGTATAAGCCTCGTTTAAGGCTCCCTTGGAATTTAAGTACTCTGTAGGAACGATGATGCCTAATCGATTTTCCACAGCAAATTGACCCCCTCAGACCTTGGGCAAGCATTGGAGCTTGCCATAATAAACTGAAATGGGAGCCTTTAGGATAAATGGTTGTGGGGTTTGGGAGAGAAGATTCAGAGGTGCCGACCTGCATTGGAGAATGCTGACTCATTCATCCTCCCAAATAGCCAGTTAGCATAGAAGCTCTCATAGTGGTAAAAGAGATAACCAAAATGCCTGTATTCCTACTTTTGCTGAAAACTACAGGCCCTTTAATTCACATTTTCTTGATATTTTGCCCTTAAGATGGAGAATACAACTAGGTATGCTGATCATATTTTTAAATAAAATGTAAGATTTTTTTTTTTCCCATTACAAGAGGAACATACTCATCTAAAAAATTATAATATACAGAAAGGCCAAAACAAGCAGGGAACATTCTGCCATATTCTTAACATAGAGAAATAATTATTGTTTCTGTATATTTTGGGGAGTCCTTTTTCTCCCTAGAAGTAAATTTTTGAATATATATGAAAAAATACAGTTTTAAGCCTATTGTTCCTAGAATTTAATTGCTTGCTTTCCTCCAGCATAAGAAGAAGCTAATGAAAATTCATTATAAACATTGTATTTAATTACAGCCCAATACTTTATTGAATAGTTTGATTTAATTATCTTTTACTGTGGGATATTCAAGTTATTTCCAGTTATTTCAAATTTAGAATCTGATAAAGATAGTATTTCAAAGTAGTGGGCAAATGAAGATAATGTTCTGAACACCATCACCCCAAAATAAGCGCAAATTAGATTACCCTTCTTAACTTTTTTCTAAATAAATTCTAGATGGATTGATCATTTAATATTTAAAATGGTATCTAAAAGGGCTAGCAGAATATAAGGGTGAATTATTATATAATCTTGGTATAGAAGGGAATTTCTGAGAAACAAAGCAGAAGTCACAAAGAAAATATTTAGTATATTTAAATGCACAGAATTTAAAAGCTGCTTTTAATTATGGATACATACATACATAATGTTGAAGGAAATGTGACAAACCAAACTATCTAAAAAGCTCTTAGAAATCAATAATTAAAAATACAAAAAAAGACAAAAATGGTCTAAGCTTGATGCATAGATGATACACTACAGAAAAGATGACAAACATTTAAAATGTTCATATAGTAACAAAAGACATGTACTTAAAATATGTTGTTTTATCTAAACACTAGTAACATCTTATGCTGTCAGAACTGTGGGGAAATAGATATTTCCAAGGACTTATAGGAGTTGATATAACTTCCCTATAAGATACTTTAACAGTATATATATCAAAGACCCTAAATATTGGGTACTTTAAAGAAATTGGGCCAGGCATAGTGACTCACACCTATAATCCTAGCACTCTGAGAGCCTAAGATGAAAGGGTTGCTTGAGGCCAGGAGTTGGAAACCAGTCTGGTCAGCATAGCGAACCCTGTCTCCACAAAAGAAAAATTTCAAAATCAGCTGGGTCTGGTGGTGCGCTTATGCAGTCCTAGCTACTCAGGAGGCTGAAGCAGGAGGATTGCTTGACCCTAGGAGGTCGAGGCTGCAGTGAGCCATGATCGTGCCACTGCACTCCAGCCTGGTGACAGAGCAAGACCCTGTCTCAAAAAAATTGAGATAAAAATAAAAAAAGAAAGAAAAAAGTAATTGAATTCCTTGTATTTATTCTAAGCATGGAATTAAAGAAGTATCCATAGGTATGTACAGATAGATATTCATCTCCGTGTTGTATATAAACCATGAACAGTGGAAAGCAACCTAAATGTCTAGCAATACTAGATTGTTAGAAAACATATTGGCATGGTCTCATAATAGAAAGCCATGTGGTTCCTAAGTAAAACGATGTACATTTATATATTATGGTATTACAGAATTGAGGAGAATTATTATTTGTAAATGGGAAAAAACATTATTAAAGAAAATGTTATTTTATGGTTATCTATTTTTTGCATATATTTATGTTTCTGATCACTTGGAAAACAACTGGAAGAATCAGCCAGAAAATGTTAACAATGATTATTTCTGGGGAATGAGATTTTGGCTGATGTAACTTTACATACCTCCCCCAATCTATATTTTCTATTTTTTGTTTTATTAGAATCATGTATTTCTTAGTCTGTACTTGTTTAAGTAATGAAAATATGTAGTAATATTTCAACAAATACTGAAATCCATATGTTCTTAAGTATAATTATATTTATTATTTTTTACCTTAGGACACATAATTAGAATTGGGAAGTTCAGTTCAAAAGGTGGGAACATTCTTGAAATTCTTCACATATGTTGCAAATTGTCCTGTGTCAGCATAGCAACTCCAGAAACAGCAACACAAAAGTGCCCATTTTTACCATACTCTTGTCATCACTGGTGAAGTGATTATTAGTAAGAGTACATTTTCACATTTTAAAATGTTTGTTAACCAGTAGAATTTTCACTGTTGAAAATTATTTCTTGGAAGGCATATTTGAAAAAACCATATAAAGAGAGCTTATATTGTAGACAGTAGGTTTTTAGGTCATCTTAAAAGGCCACATTAATTCCTTGGCCTATGGGGTAATAGTTATTCTAGGAGGCAAAGCAAATTGGAAGGCTCAGGAACTCCCTCACTCCAAGAAAGATAATTAAAACAAAACAACAACCACCTCATCCTAAGGAAGAGTTCTTGAGTGCAGTGGAGTAATCTCGGCTCACTGCAACCCCTGCCTCCCGGGTTCAAGCGATTCTCCTGCCTCAGCCTCCCAAGTAGCTGGGATTATAGGCGCCCACCACCACACCCAGCTAATTTTTTGCATTTTTGGTAGAGACGGGGTTTCACTATGTTGGCCAGGCTGGTCTCAAACTCCTGACCTCGTGATCCACACTCCTTGGCCTCCCAAAGTGCTGGGATTACAGGCATGAGCCACCGCACCCGGCCGGGGATGATCCTGTTAATCCACCATTTAACACACCATGATTGCCCTGGAAAAGCAGACAGGTCTTGGAGGGTGACAGTGGACTCTCATAAACTTGAACAAGTACTTGTTCCGATTGCAGCTGTTGTGCCAGATGTGGTATCTTTGCTAGAGCAGGTTAATGCTGCCTCGGGACATTAAATGTGTCCACTGATCCTGCGAATACATTCTTTTCCATTTCTATCAGGAGGAAGGAACAGAAGCAATTTTCATTCACATGGGATGGAGCACATTTTACATTCATGATTTTGCCCCAGGGCTATGCTAACTCACTGGGCTTGTCATAATATAATCCAAAGGGATCTGGATTGTCTGAACATTCCACAGAATATCAATGTAGTTCAATGAATCAGAGGCATCATGTTTATGGGATCAAATAAGAAAGAAGTGGAAAGTACCTTAGAGGTACTTCAGAGAGTGGAAGAGAAATCTTAGGAAGCGTCCTGCCAAATTAATGACAGTTTTAGAGGTTCAGGATTTGAGGGTATGCCACAAAATCCCCTCACATTAAAGAACAAATTATTTCATTTTGAAATTTTCACAACTAAGAGGGAATCACAACATTGGGTAGACATTTCTGGGTTCTAGAAGCACATATTCCACACGAGAATATGGCTCTATTAATGAGCTCAGAGCAATAAAGCCCTCAGCACTTGATACAGGCTACAATGTAGGCAGCCCTGACATTGGGCAGTATGTCTGGATAGTTCATATAGCATTATAGATATCTATGATGAGAAAAAATGCTATGTGGAATTTATAGCAAGCTGTGGTTTAAAAAACTACAATACAGACCTTGAGTGTTCTAAATAAAAAAGTCATGTCATCTGCTGCAATGGATTACAAACCATTTGATAGAGAACTCGTAACATGCTACTGCACCCTGATAAAGACAGAGCTTGCCATCATGAGCCATTAAGCACCATTTGAACAGAACAGCTCATAAGAAGCTGGATTCTGTCAGGCCCACAAGTAAGGCATGTATCTGGGCAGATACAGCCGGAATAAGGTCACTGTGAGGAGCACCACACAAGACCTCAGGAGTCATATGGGAATGGAGGACTGAGACTGACCAGAACTGGCCAGCCTACTGATTAAGAATGAACACTTTTGCCTAGCAACAAAAAAAGTCCAGGACCAGACTGATTCACGGCCGAATCCTACCAGAGGTACAAAGAGGAGCTGGTACCATTCCTTCTGAAACTATTCCAATCAATAGAAAAAGAGGCAATCCTCCCTAACTCATTTTATGAGGCCAGCATCATCCTGATACCAAAGCCTGGTAGAGACACGACAAAAAAAGAGAATTTTAGACCAATAACCATGATGAATATCAATGCAAAAATCCTCAATAAAATACTGGCAAACCAAATCCAGCAGCACATCAAAAAGCTTATCCACCGTGATCAAGTGAACTTCATCCCTGGGATGCAAGGCTGGTTCAACATATGCAAATCAATAAACGTAATCCATCACGTAAACAGAAACAATGACAAAAACCACATGATTACCTCAATAGATGCAGAAAAGGCCTTCAACAATATTCAACAGCCCTTCATGCTAAAAACTCTCAATAAATTAGGTATTGATGGGACGTATCTTAAAATAATCAGAGCTATTTCTGACAAACCCACAGCCAATATCATACTGAATGGGCAAAAACTGGAAGCATTCCCTTTGAAAACTGGCACGAGACAGGGATACCCTCTCTTACCACTCCTATTCAACATAGTGTTGGAAGTTCTGGCCAGGGCAATCAGGCAGGAGAAGGAAATAAAGGGTATTCAATTAGGAAAAGAGGAAGTCAAATTGTCCCTGTTTGCAGATGACATGATTGTATACCTAGAAAACCCCATCATCTCAGTCCAAAATCTCCTTAAGCTGCTAAGCAACTTCAGCAAAGTCTCAGGATACAAAATCAATGTGCAAAAATTACAAACATTCCTATACACCAATAACAGACAGAGAGCCAAATCATGAGTGAACTCCCATTCACAATTGCTTCAAAGAGAATAAAATACCTAGGAATCCAACTTAAAAGGGATGTGAAGGACCTCTTCAAGGCGAATTACAAACCACTGCTTAATGAAATAAAAGAGTATACAAACAAATAGAAGAATATTCCATGCTCATGGGTAGGACGAATCAATATAGTGAAAATGGCCATACTGCCCAAGAATCAATGCCATCCGCATCAAAATACTAATGACTTTCTTCACAGAATTGGAAAAAGCTGCTTTAAAGTTCCTTATGGAACCAAAAAAGATCCCACATTACCAAGACAATCCTAAACCAAAAGAACAAAGCTGGAGGCATCACCCTACCCAACTTTAAACTATACTACAAGGCTGTAGTAACCAAAACAGCATGGTACTGGTACCAAAACAGAGATATAGATCAATGGAACAGAACAGAGCCCTCAGAAATAACACCACACATCTACAACCATCTGATCTTTAACAAACCTGACAAAAACAAGCAATGGGGAAAGGATTCCCTATTTAATAAATGGTGCTGGGAAAACTGGCTAGCCATATGTAGAAAGCTGAAACTGGATCCCTTCCTTACACCTTATACAAAAATTAATTCAAGATGGATTAAAGACTTAAATGTCAGACCTAAAACCATAAAAACCCTAGAAGAAAACCTAGGCATTACCATTCAGGACATAGGCATGGCCAAGGACTTCATGTCTAAAACACCAAAAGCAATGGCAACAAAAGCCAAAATTGACAAATGGGATCTAATTAAACTGAAGAGCTTCTGCACAGCAAAAGAAACTACCATCAGAATGAACAGGCAACCTACAGAATGGGAGAAAATTTTTGCAATCTACCCATCTGACAAAGGGCTAGTATACAGAATCTACAAAGAACTTAAACAAATTTACAAAAAAAAAAAAAAAAAAAAAAACAACCCCATCAAAAAGTGGGTGAAGGATATGAACAGACACTTCTCAAAAGAAGACATTTATGCAGCCAACAGACATGTGAAAAAATGCTCATCATCACTGGCCATCAGAGAAATGCAAATCAAAACCACAATGAGATACCATCTCACACCAGTTAGAATGGCGATCATTAAAAAGTCAGGAAACAACAGGTGCTGGAGAGGATGTGGAGAAATAGGAACACTTTTACACTGTTGGTGGGACTGTAAACTAGTTCAACCATTGTGGAAGACAGTGTGGCAAGTCCTCAAGTATCTAGAACTAGAAATACCATTTGACCCAGCCATCCCATTACTGGGTGTATACCCAAAGGACTATAAATCATGCTGTTATAAAGACACATGCACACGTATGTTTATTGTGGCACTAGTCACAATAGCAAAGACTTGGAACCAACCCAAATGTCCATCAATGATAGACTGGATTAAGAAAGTGTGGAACATATAGATCATGGAATACTATGCAGCCATAAAAAAGAATGAGTTCATGTCCTTTGTAGGGACATGGATGAAGCTGGAAACCATCATTCTGAACAAACTGTCGCAAGGACAGAAAACCAAACACGGCATGTTCTCACTCACAGGTGGGAAATGAACAATGAGAACACTTGGACACAGGGTGGGAACATTACACACCGGGGCCTGTTGTGGGGTGGGCAGAGAGGGGAGGGATAGCATTAGGAGATATACCTAATGTAAATGATGAGTTAATGGGTGCAGCACACCAACATGGCACGTGTGTACATATGTAACAAACCTTCATGTTGTGCACATGTACCCTAGAACTTAAAGTATAATAAAAAAATTCTAATTCAGTCAAAAATAAAAAAAATTTAAAAAAAGAACACTTTTTAGTCTTAATCCAAGACCCTGTCATCTATCACTAAAGATAGAATTACATCATTAAATAAGCCAGTACATGGTCCTGAAAATTCTTATGAATTAATTGTCAAACTTCTACTATTCAAATGAGTGGAGTCATTTTTGTAAGGCTTGATATATTAATTGTTTATATCATGAGAATGACTCTCAGTTAAATCTCAAGAGCTTTCATAAACCTTAGGGTGACACTGGCATTTAATAAGATGTTGGATATACTCCCTAACTTTAATATTCTTTATATACCTTCTTGTTTGATTCCTCCACCACAGTTATCATCTAACATATTATATATTATTTATCTTATTTATCATCTCTTTCTCCCACCAGAATGTAAGCTCAACAGGAGGAGTGATTTCTGTCTGTTTTGGTAACTGAAACTAAGACTGTACTTAGCATACAACAGTTGCTCAATAAATATTTTCTGAATGAATGAAAGATATATAGGAGTCTAGTGCAGTATCCTACTTCTGTCTGGTTAATAGGGTTATATTAGTACACGGAACCTGGAGGGAAATAAAATGAGTACTCCAGTTATAGCAATAACTGTGAGTTACAGCAAAAACTGGGAGAAGGGGAGAAGCTGCCTTATGAAGGTGTTAACTATTTTCTGACTCTTTTATTTATTTATTTTTTCTTAGAGACAGGGACTCGTTCTGTTGCCAAAGTTGGAGGGCAGTGGCATGATCATAACTCACTGCAGCCTCCAACTCCTGGGCTCAAGTGATCCTCCCACCTCAGTCTGCCTGGTAGCTGGGACTATAGGCATGCCACCATGCCCAGATTTTTTTAAATTTTTTGTAGAGACAGAGTCTTTCTATGTTGCCCACGCAGGTCTCAAACTCCTGGGCTTATGTAATCCTTCTGCCTTGGCCTCCCAAAGTGCTGGGATTACAGGTGTGAGCCACTGTGCCCAGCTGGCTTTCTGGCTATTTGTTTATGTCCTTTCTTGAGGGGACAACAGTGGTCCTGGTTAACCACAGACCCAGCTTTCAGCTACTTTATTTAATAACAGGAAAAACCAAAAGTAGGAACATTCTGACCTTTCAGGTGATTTTGAAGTTCTCCCTTTGGTGAAGGAACGCAGGTGCAGAAGCTGTTCCTACTAATTTGAGGTTGCAACCTTTGAAAGCCATGGATGTGAAGCCTGGACTAGCTTTACTCTGGATATTGGGAAATGCCCTTTCACTTTTGCTTTTTCTTCTCTGGTGTCTCTTCTTTGAACTGGTATATCTTTGCCCTCAGAGTGAGAGATACGTATTTGGTAGTAGAGAGATAGGTAGTGAGAGATAGGCTCAGGGGTGAACAAAGGGGAAGTTACAGTTTGGTCAGCACATAAATATGACAAAAATGGTGTGTGGATTCAGCCCAACTTGTTAACAGATGCAAGGCAGAATGGCAAAAAGGAAATTATTTATTATGTCCAACAGCATACCTAAAGGCAAAATAATTTATGGTGATGAAGAGACTATACATGTCTCAAACAATAGGAAATTAATAATGATGCTTCTGTACTCCTGGAATCAGACGTGAATTCAGCGATTCCTGGGAATTCCAACAGCTACTTCTTATCCACATTCAAATTAAATTTATATCAGCATTAAGCTAAGAGAAACTGTATCTGTCAATTTATTCTTACAAAGGGTCACATATCTACTATCTATCTTAGGAAATTCCTTGCCACGAGAAAGCAGTGGAAACATATTTAGGCGAGAATATTTTATTTAAGATTTTAAGAACTTGTTGAGGCTTGTTTTATTGATCCAGTCTGGAAAATCTTAGGCCGTGGCTCCGGAATGGCTCTTTTTAATTATATATATATATATATATACCCATATATATATACCCATATATATATATACCACACACACATATTGTTGGTGTCATGTCATGCAGTGTGAAAAGACAGCTAGAATTTGAATAGAATAGCATGCGGTTCAGAACATCCCACACTTCCTTCAAGGTAAAATTCACAGAATCCAAAAGTCAGTATTTTTGTGCTAGATCAACTCCCTCAAGTGGCAGGCTACAAATTCTTGAATTTTGACAAATTTGAAAAAAAACCTTATTTTTTAAAATACATATTCATATACATATACACACACATATGATATATACACATATATGTGTATATGTAGATATATACACATATATGTGTATATGTAGATATATACACATATATGTGTATATGTAGATATGTACACATATATGTGTATATGTAGATATGTACACATATATGTGTATATGTAGATATGTACACATATATGTGTATATGTAGATATGTACACATATATGTGTATATGTAGATATGTACACATATATGTGTATATGTAGATATGTACACATATATGTGTATATGTAGATATGTACACATATATGTGTATATGTAGATATGTACACATATATGTGTATATGTAGATATGTACACATACATATATACGTATTTTTTAAAATTAAATTTAATTCTATTAAATTCTGTTAAATTAAATTAAATTCTATTAAATTAAATTAAATCCTATTTTAAGTTCTTGGATACGTGTACAGCACGTGCAGTTCTGTTGCGTAGGTAAATGGGTGCTATGGTGGTTTGCTGCACCTATCAACCTATCACCTAGGTATTAAACCCCACGTGCATTAGCCATTTATCCTGATGCTCTCCCTCCCTACCAACTCCCTGACAGTGTGTGTTGTTCCCTTCCCTGTGTCCATGTGTTCTGATTGTTCAGCTCCTACTTATAAGTGAGTGCATGCAGTGTTTGGTTTCCTGTTTCTGTGTTAGTTTGCTGAGGATAATGGCTTCCGGCTCCATCCATGACCCTGCAAAGCACATTATCTTATTACTTTTTATGGCTGCATAGTATTTCCTGGTGTATATGCCCCACATTTTCTTTACCCAGTCTATCATTTATGGGCATTTGGGTTGATACCATGTCTTTGCTATTGTGAATAGTGCTTTAATGAACATATGCGTGCATGTATCTTTATAATAGAGTAATTTATATTCCTTTGGGTATATACCCAGTAATGGGATTGCTGGGTCAAATGGTATTTCTGGTTCTAAGCCTCTGGGGAATCACCACACTGTCTTCCACAATGGTTGAACCAATTTACATTCCCTAGGTGAGAATTTTTAGATAATATTGCATTCCATTTCCAAATAAAAAGATAGCAAAATAAATCTAAATTGATCCAAGCTCTTGATAACCTCTTCAATATGGTTATATAAACTGCCATGTTATTCCATTAGAATATAATCACTTTAAATTCATTTTCTACTGAGGATTCATTACGAATGATGAAATTCTTCCAAAGTACTATCACTAGAGTGAATCAAAGTGAATATTTGAAACTTCAGTGTCTAAAATAAGTTTTTTTTTCAAATTTGTCAAAATTCAGGAATTTGTAGCATGACACTTGAGGGAGATGATCTAGCACAAAAATACTGACTTTTGGATCCTGTGAATTTTACCTTGAAGGAAGTGTGGGATGTTCTGAACTGCATGCTATTCTATTCAAATTCTAGCTGTCTTTTCACACTGCATGACATGACACCAACAGTATCTGCCACTGATTGACCACTAGTAAACATCAGGAACTTAATGAGGTGACTATTATATAATAGTCACTATTATAATGAGGTGACTATATATATATATACACATATGTATACGTATATGTATATATACATGAATAAATTAAAACTATGTATATATTTATGATATATACTTTAATTTATCCCTCATAAATTCCACAGTGAATGCAACTATGAACAGTTCATGTTATTATTCCCATTTTATGGATGAGGAAACTGAAGATCAAATAATTTACATAATTGTATCCGAAGATTACATGACAAGCAAGTGTGATCGGTCACATTATTCCAAAGCCAGTTTGTCCAACAATAAAGCCTGTCTTCACCAATATTATGCTTGGCTGCTTGTTACTATAATAGTGTCATTTTCTGATATCCATACCATTGTTTAATGTTTACCTGGAAGTATCTGGAAAGGTGCCAGCAAGGTATCCCATCATTTTTTTGTCCCCTTTTTAACACAGTCTCTTCATCCTATGAGCTAGTTTTTTTAAAAAGTAGAAACAAGGAAAAAATTAAGATATACTACATACAAAAAAAAGAGTTACGTTCACTTGAAGGACACTAGAGCATTTTTTAAAAGTCAAGGTGTACATGTGTCTTCTAAGTATAAAGACCTGAGTTTCAATCACAGGTTTGCCACTTATGGCTGTGAGTCCCTGTTTGATATTCTGGTCAATAGCCTAGTTGCTCTTCGATCTTTTCCTTGTACTTTCTCTGCTCTATTCTGTATTGCAGGGCACTGACTTCATCAAACTGCATTTCACAAGCTCTTTTGCCAATTGTATTCTAGCTAGGACCAGCCAATGGAGGGCACTGGAAGAGAACTGAAAGGTGAAACAAGAAGAAAACTGGTTTCTTTCTCTCCCACTCTTTCTGTTACAGGGAGTCCTTGGGCAGTGGAGTCCATCTTCTTTGTAGTTTATAGTTCTTGCACTGTAGTGATTGTAGCTTACACCAGGCCACTCTAGCACTTGGAGTCTGGTAATACCACCTACTCCTTGGCCCTTCAGTCCCAGGGCTGATGATGGCTTTTTGCTATTCCTGAGTTCTGAGTTGCTTCACTACCTCTTACTTGCTTTTTCAGCTCTGCCAACTGCTTTGAGAATAGTTCTCCATATTAAATATTTTCTACTGAGCTACTCACTGTGGATTCAATTTTGCTAACTGAAAGTCACATAGCATGGCCAGATATTGAACTTTACTGAGACTCAGTTTCCTTATTTACAAAATAAGAATGATAGTAACTACTTGCAAGTTACTTGAATCCTTAGCTAGAATAACTAAGAAAAAAAGATTTAGTAAAATCAAAAATTAAAAGGAAGATATTTCAACAGATGCCTTAGATATAAAAAGGATCATAAGACTATTATAAATAATTATATGCCATAAATTATATAATCATGAAGAAATGGATAAATTCCTAGAAACATACACTCTATCAAGACTGCTCAAGAAGAAATAGGAGCCCTGAACAGACTAATAACTTATTTGTTATTAAGCTTTAAGCTGCAAACAAAACCTCTCAACAAAGAAAAACCCAGAACTTGATACTTTTAACAGCTGAATCTTGTAAAACATTTAAAGAACTAATAATAATTCTTCTTAAACTCTTCTATAAAACAGTGAAAGACAAAACACTTCCCAACTCATTTTATGAGGCCAACATCACTCTGGTAACAAAGCCAAAGACACCACAAGAGAACCATATATCTAATGAACATAGATGCACAATTTCTCGACAAAATACTACTAGCAAATTAAATTCAACAGCACATGAAAAAAATTATACACCATGACCAATTGTGATTTATCCCTGGGATTCAAGTTTGTTTTAACACATGGAAATTAATCAATATGACACACCACATTAACAAAATGAAAAATAACCACATGACCATCTCAAAAGACACAGAAAAAGTATTAGCAAAGCTCAATATTTACTCATGATAAAAACTCTCAACAAAAAGGGTGTATAAAGAACATATCCCAACACAATAAGGGCCATTTATGGAAAACTGCAGCTAACATAATCAGTGGGTAAATACTGAAAGCTTTTCTTTTAATTAGTAACAAGGTAAGGATGCCCTCTCCTACCACTTCTATTTGACATTGTACTGGAAGTCCTAGCCAGAGCAATTAGACAAGAAAAATAAATAAAAGGCATCTAAAAAAGAAAGAAAAAAGTAAAATTATCTGTTTATAGATAAGACCTTATATATAGAAAACTCTAAAGACACCATTAAAAACTATTAGAACTAATAAATAAATTGAGTAAAGTTGCAAGAAACAAAATCAACATGCAGAAATCAATAGCATTTTTTACACTACCACCAAACTATTCAAAAAAGGAAATTAAAACAAACCTCACTTACAACAATATCAAAAAGAAAAACATACTTAGGAATAAATTTAACCAAAGACACAAAAGATATGTTCATGAAAAACTAGAAAACATTAATGAAAATAATTGAAGAAGACACCAATTAATGGAAAGATATCTTTTGTTCATGGATTGGAAGAAATAATATTGTTAAAATACCTTTAACACCCAAAGAAATCTATAGAACAGATTCAGTGAAATCCATATCAAAAATCCAGTGGCATTTTTCGCAGAAATGGGGGAAATAATTTTTGAATCCTAACTCAAAGTCTGGGTCAGTGAGAGCGATCACTTCTGGTATTAGGGGCAGAAAAGCACGAAAAGGTTTCACCCCAGGTGAGTCCCTTGGCAAGACTCTTCTCAGCACCTGGAGAATGGCAAAGCTAAGTCAACAGAGCATGCTTGGTGTGGCCAGCACAGGAAGTTTGAGAAAAGGACATTAGAGAAAAAAGAAATAGTATATAGAGGAATTTTTCTGGAAATCTGCCTGTATGTTGAGCTAAAGAGAATCCTGACTTGAATTCTCCAGATGACCCATTCCAACCAGAATTTTATATAAAGTAGGAAGATGGGGAAAGAATGACAATGACTATATAACTCATGTAGTATTCTGGTAAAAGTCACATAGCAAGAATGAACTGCACCCTTGTTCCAACTCTATTACTGGCTTACTTGGTGATACTCTATTTATTTCTCCATCTGCAAATACTTCCTGACCCACAGAGCTAGACTTTGGTAAGGTGAAATTTGATAAATATTTATTAACATTTATTGTGTGTCTGGTAGTGGTATACATCTAGGGATGCAACAAAGTGATTTCATTCCAGCAGGAGAGTCAGACAATTAAAAAAAAAAACGTACTTGAGTAGCATGGATAGTATGTTAGATGGTGGTAAATTACAGAAAGAATGAAGTAGGGAGTGTGGAGAAAGGGGCATATTTTAAATAAAATGATGAGGGGAGGCCTCAATAAAGAATATTAAATATGGGTAAAGACTAAGCAAATGAAGAAACAAGCAATTGTCTTTCTAGGGATAGATCATTTAAACAGAGGAGAGATGAAGCAAATGTTCTGACACAGGAATGCTCAGTGGGTTTATGAACTAACAAGATAGCCAGCATGTGGATGAAAGAAGGATGACAGAAGATTCAGAGAAGTAACAGCATGGGGTAGGGTATAATAATCTATAGGATCTTGGAGGCTACTTTGGCTTTAGTCAGAATGAACAGCAAAGCCATTCAAGTCTTTTGAGCAGAGAAGTTATATTATCTAATTTATGTTTTAACATGATGCCTGCAGTTTCCGTTGTTGGCAGGATGAAGCAAGGCAAGAGTGGGAGAGGGGAGACTGGTTAAGAAAGCCCACCTTCCACTTGCTTCTTTCTGTGTCCTTAGCCTTTCCTTGCGGGTCGTATACTTCCTTCCCAACCCCTACTCCCACTGCTCTTTTACTGCAAGTCCTCTTATAATGCTCTTTCTAATTTTCTCAGGAAAAGAGACAATAAACGCATTCACTTTGAATTATAAGTGACATATAAGCTTTGTTGAATAAGCAGAGTGTGTAGCTTAAACAAAAAGAATGGAGCTCTAAAAAAAAAAAGAATGGAGCTCTAATTGTAGAATTTCAGATATAAGTGGACAATATTTTATTTGGGTCAGAGGGTCTTCTGAAAATACCTAAATGACTTTATACAGATACTCAGATACTCAGAGTAATGAGGCTAGCTTCAGTTCAAATCTTTTGTAATAAAAGGCAAGTTGTACACACAGAAATGCAAACAGAAGACCAGGCTTCCTTACAAATCTCACAGGATAATAGAATATTACATTTACACTAACAACCTTAATCCAGTTACTTACTATGTCTTTTATGGGTTCCATCTCCTTAATCTGTCTCCAATCAATCTCTTCCTATTGTTAGGACATTCAACTTCGATTTTGAGAACTGATTTAGTCTCCTAATTTGTTTTCAGTGCTCCAGGCTTGATCCCCAACCAAACCAATTTTCACACCAGAATGATCTTCCTAAAATTCAATAAATAAATAAATAAATAAATAAATAAATATATAAATAAAAATTAAAAGTTGCAATGGCTCTCCCTTGCCTTAGGATAGTCCAGTCTCTTTTTCTGATGCATGAGTTCCATTAGGAACCCAACTATCCCACTGCCATATTAATACCTCCCACACACATTTTCTGCTCCAGCCACACTCCATGCTGTCTCTTTCCTCTGGGGTTTGGTGCTCTCTATTTTGTTTTCCTGGTAAATATTCTTGTTCTCTTTATCTCCCTACTTTCCACCAACTTCTCTAACAGCTCATTTCTATTCATTCTTCAGGGTTTGGTATAGACATCTACTCCTACGAAAAGCCTTCCCTGATGCCTATGACTCAGATTCCTCTTCCAAGGGTTCCCATAGCAACCTTCTCTGGCATTCTCACACTTACATAGCAAAGGGATTTTATGTTAGTTACTGGTTTGTCCTCCCCATTAGATTTTGAGTGCTTAAGGGCAGGAATCTTGCTTTATTTGAGTGTCTATGGTGCCTAAGAGGACGTCTAATATATAATAAAACTCAATAGATGACTGGGTATATAAATGAAATGATTGGGTATATAAATGAAAGCTGTATATGGAACTTCTTATGAAAGTTCCAAATAAGAAAGAAGAGAAAATGATACTATTATTCTCCAAACAAACCAGTTGCTTAGGAGAAATATAACTATCCCTGATGCTGAGACAAAAGGGAAGTTTCTACCTTCGATCTTCATAGAATGTACTAACAGTATATAACAGGCTTAAATACTATGTAAAAAGTAGTAAACAATTACCCCATTAGTTACTATAAATTGGTGCCAGTAATCTTTAATTTACTGAAGTTAGTGAGGCTAGACATGATGATGACTTTAGTCTTTTTCCAGTTTTAAGTAGTGTTTAAATAGCGATGATTATTGCAGTGTAATTCCCTGCAAAAAGTTCACATATTCATTTGTGGGTGATTTTCTTAAACTGAAACATATGCTAAAAACCTTTTTAAACAGAACATTTGTCTAATTTAACACTACTTTAGGTAAATAATTCTTCAGTGTAAAATAGAGAATTATTATATGTGATAGTCTAAAGAAATATCTTATGATTATAAAAATGCAGTATAAAAAGCCCAATTACAGCATAATGTTAAATTGCAATTTTTTTCAAGGCCATTAAACAATGAAATTATGTTTTTCTTTCAATTAAGCTACAAATTCTTTAGTTCTAAAAATAAAAATGAAAATGAATATGTATCTCTTTTTTCATTTTTAAAAACTTTATTGGAAAATAGCAATCATTGGCCAATTGATTATTATTATTATTTCCTTTTGGGTTAAGAGTAGGTTACTTAAATCACTTCGGGTTCCCATTAGGTTCTAGGGATTAATTACAGTTTTTCAAACCCTGAAATTTCTTGTCCACATTGTGACCCCAGCCTGCCTGCTTTGAAGATCTATTTTCATGTTCTCGAGGCTCTAGAGGGAAACTTTCTGAACTCACGACAGCTCCCTCCTGAGATCCATGCCTTAGCAATAACAGACAATGAACTAAGTACTTCATCTGTATTCTCTCAATAAATTAAAAAGAAAAAACTGAGGAAAAATTAATATAAGTAGAGTTCATTTGGACCCTGCTTTGGACAGCAATCTGGGAGGATAAAGTCAAGTTGTCCTAAATATATACTCTAATTAACAGAAGTTATCAATGGATTTTCTTTTCTTTTTGTTTTTCAAAGTTCAGCTTTCTGATATATCGAAAGGATTTCTAATGAAAAAGAAGAGGCGGTTCCAGAACTGTTTACCAATAATTTACATTAAAATAGCATAATCTATTGATGAGCTATACATTATTCTTTGTGTCACAAATTCCGTGGCCAGGCACAGTTGCTCATGCCTATAATTCCAGCATTTTGGGAGGCCAAAGCAGGAGGATCACTTGAGTCCAGAAGTTTGAGATCAGCCTGGGCAACACAGCAAGACCTCATCTCTATTGAAAATAAAAAAATAAAATAAAATAAATTAGCCTGGTGAGATGGTACACACCTGTAGTCCCAGCTACTCGGGAGGCTGAGGTGGGAAGATTGCTTAAGTCTGGGAGCTTGAGGCTGCAGTGAGTTATGATCACGTCACTGCACTCCAGCCTGGGCAATAGAGCAAGACTTTGTCTCAAAAAAAAAAAAAAGAAAAAGAAAAAAGAAAAAAGAACAGGCAAAGAAAGAAAAGAAAAGAAAAAGAAAAAACAAACTGAAATTCCAGAAATATGAAGATAATGGGTGAGACAGCTAGTCAGGAGCAAAATTACTTTAAACAATTGCCCTCAGGCATGGGGGAGGAGGTGACATGACTGAAGTCCCACACTCCTGTCTCTCTGGGCCTGATACATTTTACGTACTTCACACAGCTCAGATTGCTCTGAACGATTTTTCTTTTTTCAAGTTTTCAGTCCAAATCATCCTCTAAATTGCTGTGTAAATCTGGTCAAGGAACATCATGCCTGTAGTTCTACTAAAGGAGGTATTTGAATAAAAGGTTCCCTAAATTTCATTTCATCTTTACTGTCCTAAGTTTTGGGACTATTATTGTACAGGGAATTTTAATTGTTTCTGTAAATTTTCCAGCCAGACAAGTGCTGATCTGGATGCCTCAGGCAATGTGTACCTCTTTGAACCCCTAGACTGATGTTATCAGTACTTGGACCTCCTTTTTAGGATTTAGCCCTTCGGGTGTCCTAGGACGCTATAAAAGAACACACACACTTTTTTTCACCATAAAAAATGTTTACTGCCTCATTGTCACCCACCTTACCATGGAAGTAAGGTAATGTCTTAGTCCAATCTTGCTCAGAGAGAGATACTTTCATGAAGAAATCAGCTCAATAATGACAGCATTTTCTATATCTGGTCATCATAGTAATCTTCACTACAAAGGGGATAAAAGGAGACGTCTGCTGAGATTTCAAGTGCCACACAGACTAGATTCCAAGTTTAGAACACCTGTCAATTTAGAATTCAGCATTAAAGATTCCAGGGTATTTTACGTTTCATTGGAGCTAGTGAGAACAAAAATCAAAGGAGGAAAAAAAAGTGAAAGTCAGTATGCAAACCAGTTGCCGTTTAAAACCCTTTGGCTTTGAGGACATGAGACAGAGTAAATGCAGGAAGGAGAAATATGAACTATCTAACTTCTGGGGTCCTGCAAACCCTGGTTCCAGCTGTATCTGAAATCAGTAAAGCAAAACCAGAACTGAAGAACTTACATGGAAATTTAAATGGTGGTTGGTGATGACATCATTTGTGGTTGGACTGGATGCGAAGTGTGAAAGAAAGAGAAAAGTCAAGAATTACTCTGTTTCTGACCTAAGCAACTAGGACAGAGTTACCATCAATTATAATGAGGAAGACTATTGACACAGTGTGCATTTGGTCTAAGCTTGTTTTGTGAGATAAATTGTTCGTGTTTCCATCTCCATTGATGGCCCAGAATAGTTGCAGAATCATCAGATTTATCTTCTTAATTGTTCCCTCCAACTTGGCTTTTTCAAACCGTTGTCATTGTTGCCATTTATAAAGGACAAAGCACTCTTGGAGATGGAGAACCAGCCAAACCACCTGAAGTAAGGGACTGTCATCACAAGAAAAATATTCAAGTGCTAGTGTTTGATGAGAAATTTCAGAATAATGACAAGGCTGCTCCTATGAAAATCCAACATATCTTCTCCCTTAATATATACCTCAATTTGATTAATTCTCCAAAAGAACCATGACATTTTGCAGACATTTATACATAAAGTAAGACAACAGTTTGGTTCCGTGGAATCAGGCTGTAACCTCTTCCAGAGACAGTGTTGGTGCCCTCAGAATACACTATTTGAACAGATTACAGTACCCACCGAAGTTGTGCAATGCACTGGCCTTGACCTCATCATTCTAATTCCACTGAGAAGAGTTACGGAGAGGGTGAATTATAAATTTGTGCAGGTGCTGATTGTAATAAAGAGCCACAGTGTGTACACTTTACTTAAAACCGAGTGAATAATGGAGTGAATAAATAAAATTTTCCAAAATAACATTTCCAGAAATGTCTAGCATGTTTCGTTTCTTTTCTTTTTGGGGGGGCCAAAACTGTGTAACATGGACACCTCTAATTGCAAGGAAGGCTGGGATTTTGTTTGTTGTTTGTTTGTTTTGTAGCCTGGGAACACTGATGCTCCAGATGGATAAGTCTCTTAGTAACACAGAAGAGAATGAATAATTTGGTAGGCAGCCAGCACTAGTAGTGTCTGCCATATATACCCCTTTCTTTGTTTATATAAATTAACTTGGTTAACCATTTGTTTTCTTTGCAAAAAGCTCTTGGATACGTGCAAAAAATTCCAGCTAGCATTTGAGAAATTGCCCAATGATGACATTTTATATAAAATGCACTTTGTTGCAATAAGAAGTAACAAAGAGAAAGACCACTGAGTTTGTTTCTTGGTTTTCTTTTTAATATAGAATGGGTTATGATAACATTATCTTGAAAACTAATGTCTTATCCTAATCTTTGATTTTACTAGTTTAGTTATTAATTTATGGAAAATAAACTCAAAGACATACTCAGAAAACACATTTATTCTTTATTAACGCAAAAAAATTAGTGACCAGAATTGTTATTATCTAAGTACCCTTAGACACGGTAGTGCAAACAAAATACTTAGAACAGTATTTTGATATTTGTTAAACAATCAATTATGCCACTTGAACTTTTTCATTCTTACCATATCCTGCAATACTTGAAAAGCCAGATTCAAAATATGAATGTTCTGGGCAACATAGCAAGACCTTATCTCTACCAAAAAAATTAAAAATTAGCAAAGCCTGGTGGTGCGGGCCTGTAGTCTTAGCTACTCAGGAGGCTGAAGGTGGGTGGATCACTTGAGACCAGAAGGTTGAGATTGCAGTAAGTCATGACTACACCACTACACTCCAGCCTGCATGACAGAGCAATAGCCTGTCTCTAAATAAATAAACAAATAAATAGAAATACAACAGTTTTTGGAAAATATGAAATCAGAGCAAAATAAATTAGTTAGAAATGAATAAAATAGGCCATGTGAAACCCAGAGAACTGTCATTATTCCAGAGTACACCACTTTGTTGAGCAAAATGCTTATTTTCCACATAGTCTCTGTCCCTTTTTCTGTTTCTGTGCTTCCCACCTGCCTCTCCTTCTCTGTCTCTTCTCTCTTTCCATGTGAGGATAAGATTTGATAAATGATGCTTCCTGGTCTCTGGTGTATCATTTCTGAAATCACGTTGATAAGGACAGAAGGCAGGAAAATACTGGGTAGAAAAGGACTGTACCCTGCAAAGGCCCCACCCTCAAGCCTGGAAACACACAGCCCTAAATGGAAACAGGCATTCCTAGTTTTCCTGTCCAAATGTTGCCTTTTCCAAGGCACTCTGGCCTCTCATGCCCCTATCCTCTGCTCATATAGATCCCAAGCTCCACAAGCAGAGTAACAGAGGAGCAGAAGAGTGGCAGAGTGGTAGAGCAGTGCAGGAGAGAAGGAGAGATGAGAAGGAGCACCTGAATGTTGAGAGAAGTTTGGCTAGGGACGGTTGGAGGGGAATTGACCATAGACAGCCAAACCCCAGTGGAAGGTCATCTTCCCACTCCATCCCCTTTCCAGCTCCCCATCCATCTCACTGAAAGCCACCTCCACCACTCAATAAAAGCCCCTCAGTCACCATCCTTCAAGTCCGAGTGACCTGATTCTTCCTGGACACCAGACAAGGACCTGGGTACCAAGTAGTCAGGGTGTAAAAGGCTGTTACCCCGACTCTCCACTGAGCTGGTTTAACACTTAGCCATCCGTGGATGGCAACTGCTAAAAGGGCATTAATTGTGACACACCCCTAGATGCTACCATGGGACTGGAGCCCAAAAACACTTGCCTCAGCTCCTGTACTTGCCCGTCTGCATGCTCCCCCCCATAAGGGGCTTGAGTGAGTGATGTTGAACAAATGAGTCACACCCCTGTCACAAGTCCCATGAGGGGGTCAGGGAACTCTCCCATTTCAACATGCTAATCAACAACTTATATCTACCTACAACATTTCTTTAAGACAGTCATTTTAAGGTTTTTATATTTGTTTCTTTTTAGATGGTTGCTTTCCATTTTAGGGGCACTTCTTTTTCTCCTTGCCAAACTGATGAAAATATCCCAACCTGTTAGAATACTTTTTTATCTTACTTCTTTGAAAGCCATCAATTTTTCTTGCATTATATTAGCTTACATTCAGAAAATGACATTTCTATCTTTTCTTTTGATTCTAGGAGTTTTTTTTTTATTACAGTCCTGCCACACTATATTCCCTGCCTAAAATACTCTATTCTTTGGAAACCATCTAATGTGAATCTCAGAAAAGGCCCACTAATGAGCTAAAGATTGACACAGTAATTGTTGTTTCAATGGGAAAAACATTCAGAGGGTGAGGAGTGTGCATTTCTCTTATTTCATTTCAATAGTAGCAATCAAACTTCTAATTAAAATTAGGCCTGCAATTATTTCTAAATGATTTTGATGACTTCATTAATCTGAAGTGATGAGTTACCTCTCTAATATTTAATATCCTAAAAGGGCAAGCCACGTATTATCAAGCACAATTCAAATTTCAGTCAGACCTCTATTTCTGGACACTAAGAATCCATTGCTTCTCTTGTATGGTGAGGGGCATATTTTCAGACAGTTCCTGTCCTAAATAGACTGAACATTTGTCTCACATTGTAAACTTCCAGAGGGCAGACAACAGTGGCAGTTGTAATGCATTTTAGCTCCCTGAAAGGAGCACTAAGGGGAGGCGAAGAAGCTGCTCATCAACTCTCCGGGCCACTCGGCTGGAACTCCTTGGTTTTGAGGTTGAAGTAGCTGCTCTCAGAAGCTAGTGGGACCTCTTTTATTCCTTTTGTAAGAATAAAAGTTGCCCTTTTGTAAGAATCATGTCTTTAAAGAACAATTTTATTGTAACATGCTCAGAGGTTGCTTTTGTCATAGTCCTGTCCTTGGGGAATCTCATCTGTGATCTCATGATGCTCCTAATCTTTACCTCCAATCCTATCTTCTCTTTTGTGATCTGGACTCAACTGAAACCATCCTTATAAATTTTATAAAATTTATCATAGAAGAAGGGAGGGGGAGAAACCAAAATAAACCAAGCTTCCAGCACATTCAGCATTAATCATTAGGTCAGCTTGTTCTCTGATCTGCGTCCTCGTGGTTGTTCACAGCCTACTGCCTCAGAATCACATAAGCCCTGTCACAGATTATAGCTCCCCTTAACTGCTTTGTAGTCACAACCTACACATTATGAAATATTAAATTTACCCATCTGAGGTATTCTTTCAAGGCCTGCATACCAGTGAAATTACTGACATCAGCTGGTCTGAAGGACCCCAGGAGAAGCTGACTTACCAAAACAATGCAGTTTCCACATCCTGATGATTTCATCCCTCTTGCCCCAACCAATGAATGGCCTCAATTTTTAATTCCCTTGCCCTCCATAAATCCCTTTAAAACCCCGGCCCAGCCGGGCGCGGTGGCTCACGCCTCTAATCCCAGCACTTTGGGAGGCCGAGGCGGGCGGATCACGAGGTCAGGAGATCGAGACCATCCTGGCTAACACGGTGAAACCCCGTCTCTACTAAAAATACAAGAAATTAGCCGGGTGTGCCGGCACGTGTCCCAGCTACTCGCGAGGCTGAGGCAGGAGAATGGCGTGAACCCGGGAGGCGGAACTTGCAGTGAGCCGAGATGGCGCCACTGCACTCCAGCATGGGTGACAGAGTGAGATTCCGTCTCAAAAAAAAAAAATAAATAAATAATAATGATAATAATAATAAATAAAGCCTCAGCCCAAAACTCCTTGGAGAGATGGATTTGAGGGTCTCCTTCCATCTCCTCAGCTACCTTGAGATCATTAATCACTTTCTCTGATGTAAACCCAGCTGCCTCAGTGTTTAGGTCTGTTATTATGCAGCGGGCATATGAACTTGTTGGTCCTCTAACACAACCATTCAGCTTATTTCTAAACCTCACTTGAATAACGAAGAATCAGGGCTTTGTCAACTCATTTTCTTTACTTTAAAATATGTTCATTATTGAGGAATCCCAGTTATCCATGTCAGACAGTTGAGGGTCCTTTCTCAATTTCTTTATTTTTTTAACCTCTCATAATTAATCAATGACCATCTCTCAATTCTTCCATCCTTTTAACATTTATCTATCCTCTCCATTACTTCATTCCTGAAATTTAAAAAAAAAAAAAATGGACCATTATCATTCAAAGTACCTCTTGATAGCTGTCTCCCAAGCACTCCTTTCCTGTTCCCAATAGTAATCTAAATGTTGTTCCCATATACACCTTTCCCATATATGACCTGGATAATTCAGAAAAACCTAATCCAACCCCCAACTTCAGGGATAGGTCTGATTGATTGAATGGCAATTCTACCATCCTTATCCCAAAGAGTGGCTCCTAAACCTAGCTTTTCATATTCCTGTGAATGAAAGATTAGATGAAGAGCACATAATCCATTTCACCAATGAGACGCAAGGGGACAACTGCTGGAAATTTTCTGAAGACTTAAAACCTGAATTAATTCACCACATGAGGAAAACCAGCCAGAAGATAAAGTATAGCCTAGGAACAAAAGAGAAATGGATCTGAGACAAGTGCATTAATCCATCTTCAAAGCCCACCCTACTTCACTACTTTCATTGCATGAGCCAATAAGCTTACTTATTTATTAACAGAATTTGACTTGGAATGTCTCTCATTTGCAACAAAGAAATCTTAACTATTGGTTTTCTCTCACCATGGTTATCACAGCAGTCTCCCAAGTTATTTCTCTATCTATGGTATAACCCCCTAATGTTGATCATTCATTCTCTTGACAGTGATCTTTTGAAAAACTTTTAAAATCTATCCATGTGTTCCCTGCTTAATCTCCTACCATGATACCCTATCATCTTTAAAATAAATTAAACCTCATCAACCTGACACACAAGATATCAATTATTGAATTTTTTTCTGTCTCCCCAGCCTCATATCTCCCTTCTTCTGAATGTAAATTCTATGCTACAACCCTGGTCAAATGATTATGGCTCCCAGAACACAAGGTTATCATTCACCTCTTTGCCTTTGACATGCAGGTTTCTCATTGTAGAATTCAATTTAGCTCCATTCTCTTCAGCAACCACCTATTTTGAACCTACATTGTATCCAAATGTGTGCAATGTGCTGGCAAAGTTGTTTTCTCCTTGCTTACCTGATGCCACCCTGTTGTAAAGCCTGTCTCCTCCTTGGAGAACTGTCCTTTGTCCTCTGTTTCATGCTTCCTTTCTTGTTAACACATATCCACTGTTTCAATGGTTTGTTATAATTGGCCTCTGTTTAGTGTCTGTCTTAAAGGCAAGATACATTTATTATTTATCTCTGTATTTCCAAATTCCTAAGGTTGAGGTTGGTATATTGATTTATTCACACAATTAAGCAAACAGAAAACCAGACCATTAAAATTGAGAGTCACATTAGGTATGAGCTAATACTAAGGGTGAATGAGTGAGGTGACCTACTGCCTGCTGAAAAATGGCCCCTGATACTTGGCTTCCATGTAAGGGGGGCCATAGCAAGTGAAGTGGCTGATGGTGATTGGAGAGCATGTGCAGATGCCGGAGGCATGCACATCTCTGCTCAGATCATTGCTGGGAGGTAAATAGGCTCCATGTTGCCAGCACATCTGATGTTCATTCAAAAAAAGAAAAGAAAAACCCACCACACAGGGCCAATATGTTTGGCCTCCCTTCTATGGACTAAATATGTCCAGGACCCGATAGCATCCTCCAATTTATTCCAGTCTCATTTTGCAAGTGAGGAAACCAAAACCAGAACCAAAACACAGTTTCCCCTAAGAGATCACTTGATTGAAAGTACATGCCTCTCCTTCACACTCTTATGGACCCTGCATATTTAACAATTTGGAGCAGTTTATCTGTATCCCTCCTCCATCACAGTGCACGTTCTATGAGTGTAGAGAGTGCCCTTATCTTTCTCCTTTCATAGGACCAGGAACACAGTGCTCTGGAAATACTCCTTGAATGGATATTAAATGGAAATCATCCTCCTGGAAGACAGTATTTGACTCTTGGCATCATCACCACCTTTAACATATAGATTTGTAGATCCACTCAATAGGACATTTAATAAAACTTTCTATGCTGAACTCTTGAAAGTTGGGAGTGGAATGGATGGCGGATCTTAAAGTACTGGGAGAGTTATGTGGATAAGTCTCTTCTACAAGGCATAAAGGTGACATAGAAGAATAACGGCTTGTGTTAGGCAAAGAGGGAGAAGCATCAGTTATAGAGGTGGATATGGAGAGCTTCCTTAACTGAGTGACCAAGTGTATGTAGGGTTCTGACAAATAGAGAATGAACTGTTGGCCTGAGGAGTTGGTGTGCCACCTCAGTGAATGCTGGGCATACTTTCACAGTGTCTTGCTGCATTCATTTTTGCCTCCATGAGCATCTCTGTACTAAGTAAATGTGTAACAGAGTTTTCCTAGCTGTAAAAGGCAGAATAATGGCCTGCTACATATCCATAGCCTAATCCTCAGAACCTGTGACTATGTTAGGTTACATGGCAAAGAGTAACTAAGGTAATACATGGAATTATTGTGGCTAATCAGCTGACCTTAAAATAGAGAGATTATTCTGGATTATCCAGATAAAACCAATGTAATAATAGAGTCCTTATAAGTGCAAGACAGAGACAAAAGAGCCAGAGTCAGGTGTAAACTAAAAATAAAATTCTAAGCCCCAACCAACTGTACAAACCCCCTCTTGGCTAAGAAGACACCAGAAAAAAACTTGAAAACTAACAGGATGGGAGGTCAAACACACCTGGTTATACTCCCTCCCTTTTGGAGTTTAGAGAAAACAATGTTAAACTGGAGATCATAAGACTGACAGGACAGACTTTGTGGCAGTCAGATACCAAATTACAAACAAGACAAAAGGCCATGCCAGGCAAGGGTTAAGTCATCCACCCCTACACTTAAAGAATAAATTATGTTCTAATTGTCACAAATTTTTCCTTTTTCTCTAGCAAGAGGCTAAACAAATACTGGCCTTGAAATAAGCAATGTTGAAACTTTCCACTTTACCAATCATTAAACACTGACTAACTGAGGGCCCCCTGTCCCACCAGCCCTAACTAAAGCTTTGATTGGACAAGAGACTGATTTCAGCAACTTTCTCCCTATTAGAAGACCGCTGACCATGGATAGGTTTTGGTCAGTTTACAGAGGCTGCACACTTGAGTGCCTTTGTGTTCTGAGAAGACATTTAGACATACAGGATCTAATTGTCATGTATCTAAGTGTTAAGTCTCCACGTCAAAGTGAACATAGACTGTATGTTACATGCATGTTTATTCAGCGCGCATTGTGTCAGGACCACCTTCCTGAATATTCAGAGCTTCTCCCACATCCTGTTAAATATGTATGTGTAGCCAATCTGTTCATCATAAAGCTCCTAGCCTAACCTCTCCTCCTTTGAAGTGCCGTCTCTTCTCTTTGCCAGAGACTATGCTTCCGACTCTGTGAAATGGTCATGTGTAGGCTGCAACCCTTTACAAGAAATAACATCTCCTTTTCTAAATGTGTGGATCTTGTGGTTTTTAAATTGACAGAGTCTGTGATATGTGACCATGAAGGCAGAGGTTAGAGTGATGAAGTTGTGAGCTTTGAAGATTGAGGAAGGCAACCATGAGCCAGGCTATGTAGGCAGCCTCTAGTAGATGGGAAAGGCAAGGAAACAGGGTCTCTAGAGTCTCCAGAAAGAAACACTCCCTTATTTTTGGCCTAGTAAGAGTCATTTTGGACTTCTGATTCCAGAATTGTAAGAAAAGTAATTAGCATTGTTTTAAGCCGCTGTTTGTGGAAATTTGTTGCAGCAGCCATAGGAAATTCGTATATTAGCTGTTTGACCTTGACAAATCACCACGACTGTTGGAGCCTTGCCTGTGTGACACAGTATATAAAATCAACCCTAAAAACTAGCTTTACTCTTATGATTAATATTGCATAGACAATACTATTGAACTAACAATAGTTTTAAAGGAGTGTAGGCCTCTGCCTTTATCATAATTGTGTTCAACCTACATGCTTAATTTTTCTGTTTACATGGTGCTATCAACCCTGAACAGCTCTGGGCAGAGAAATCTGGCTGACTCATTGCAAGCTTCACTGAATTCCCACTGCATATTGCCATGTTCACTGACTGAGGTTTTTGCTGGAAATATCTGTTGCCTAGTTAAGGGAGTGTTCCCTGCTTTGAAGCCTAGGCAACTGCATATGTGAAAGTTTCTGGTTTCCTGGGATTACAAATTAAATGTCAGGGAAGATAAAAATGCTGTGAAAGGATTCCAAGAAGCAGTGCAGTGAATTAGGTAAGGAGAAGAATCCCTGCTTGGCTTGGGAAGCACTTTCATTGAAGCCACTAATAGATAAGTCTTAGATGATGGCATTCCCCTCATCCACAGCTCCTCACCTATTATAATAAAATTGGATGTTGCGCTGGTTGAAAATCATGCACCCTTTCTCTCCCGAGTAAGATCAGGAATCAGAATAGGCTGTGTTTTTACCATTAGCAAGTTATATTTACATTCTCTTTGATTCTATTTCCTCATCTGTAATATGATACTAAAAGAGTAATAAAAGACACTGCAAAATTTAAACATGATAAGGCTAACATTTTTGACTGCTTACTATGTGCAAGGAATTGTTCCAAGTACTTTTAATGTAATATTTATTCTTCACAACATTATGAAACATTCTAGTTTTATAGATGAGAAAATTGAGGGATAGGGAGATACATTTCTCTAGGACTCAGAGGTACTAAGTGCTGAAAATTTTACTAATGTGCTTAAATGCCTCTCTAAGATTTGGTACTTGGCATGGTAAGGGTTCAATACTGTGAACTGATGTTATTATATATCTGCCTTGCAGTGTAGTGTAGTTGTTAGGATTAAGGAGAATGTCCTTCGAAAATAAAACAATAGCATGTAAGTAGCATTTCTACAAGGGAAATGCTATCACTCCTTCCTCTTTGTGCATTCTTAGCTTGCCTGGCATTTGCAACCACATCCTAATTCTTCTTCCTCCAGTATGTTCCCTGACCTCACAATGCTGTGAGAATGATATTCTAAAATGCAAACCAGAAGGTGGCATTCCATGACTGAAAGCAAATATGCAATATATTCAACTCCTATAATGTACTATAAAGGCCTTTCAACATGCCGTGGTTAACACCCACCTCTCCAATCCCTCTGGGGCTCCATGTTCACTAATATACTTTATTCAAGCTCTGTTAAAATACTTACTTCATTAACTATGGCACACTAACCGTATCACATTACTTTTTGGCTGGACACATTTGCACATGTTATTTCTTGGATGTAGAATATCCTTACACCATTTTCATGCCAGGTCAAGCCATGCTCACCTTCTAAACTACGTGCCTGATGTGGTGCAATATTTTTAGTGAACATTAGATAATGTGCAAAGTGACGGGTCTACAAATAACATTTTTGCAAAAGGAAATATCTTATCTTTTGTTCAGTGTTTTTATTTCCTGGGTTGAATTCCCTCACTCCATTCCTTGTTTCTTGTTTTATTCACACAAGCCCCCTGGTTGTTTTCTACTTGACTTTTATCCTTCTGTTTGGTACACAGTTCAGGTTCTCCTAACTCCAGGATTCAGCTTCCTTCCCAGCTACATCATTGTTCCCCTTATTCACAGACAACCATCATGGTAATACCTCTTTGGGCTCCCACCACTTTCAGGACCTCCCCTTACTGGAGATTAAGGCCTGGGATTTTAGATCAAAGGTCAACTTCTTTTGAGAAGTCTTTTCTGATCTCTCCAGGAAAAGCTGTGCTCTCCTCCTATGGAGTTGGTTCGTTGTTTTACCACAGCATCCATCTTGTTGGGTGACTAATATGTACTGATTCTGTATCTAGAGTAGAGTGGGCCTCTCTAGAAAGCAGCAATAATGTTCTAACTATTCCTCTTGCAGGCCTTACCACTTAGGTTTGGATGAACCATTTAACCTTCTTTTAATTTCACTTTCCTAAACTATGAATGGGTATAATACTTTTCTATAGAGCTATAAGAATTAGGCACCATGTAAAAACATAGAATAGTGTCTGCACATAGTAAGAACTAATATTTGTTAGCCAATACTATTATCTAAATTCAAAGAGACACTGGACAATTTCCTCAAGACTGAAGGTGAAGAGGAGGAAGAGGGTTGGCTTTGCCTTCTCAACTTATTCAGAGGCCACAACTGATCAATCATTAACTATGGCATCAGCCTTAACCATCAGAGTGAAGGGTAAAGAACCAGAGTTATGAATTTGTTTCATTGCCATTGCATCAGTACCCAGTGCATCTGGAGTAGATCCTAGGCACCTATGACATCAGTGATGTCCAGCCTTCCATAGCCCATCTTTGTGGGGTTGGCTGTTCACTTTGCTGTTTGATTGTCTCCATAGGCCTTCTACCAGGGCTGCCTATGTCAAAGGATATACCCCTTTTGACCCATGACCTGGGCTTTGCCAAATCTCTTCTCTGAAGGCCAGATCTGGTCTTTTCTACATCATGGCTGAATGCTCCCAAAAGCCTGTTTATTCTACTGCTTGAGCACTATCAATTGGACTACTGTCTGGGGAGGACACAGCCCTATAGCCCAATTTGTGTTCTCAGCCCTGGCTTGTCCTCCTTATTCCCCTAGTGACACTTCTAAGTTTCCAGAATTTCTTGCTACTCAGAGTTCATATGAGTTATGTGAGAGGATGACTCATATTTTTGTAAGAGTCGAAAGACTGATGACAAGTAACTAGATTCTGATATTCCATCCCTTCCTTCCCAAGCCAATTTATAAATTCTGATGATGCATTTATTGGCAAAGGCTCTCCCTTCACTTCCTATTTCTATGTGCTTCAAGACCATCACTACATCTCACAAAAAAGAGAGTTGTTTGATCAAGCTCCTCATATTGTTTGGTTCGTTCAACTGCCTTTAAAAAAAATGGAGAAGAAAACGTGTTTTCTCTTAAACCTGGATATCAGTACAGGCTATCAGTTTGAAAGTAACTTGTAGCAAGTACTGCTTATTAATATTATCCATAAAGTCCATCTGGTACCCAAATTCCTATCATAAAATGAGATTTTGTGGTAGGAACATTTCAAAAAGAGCCTTTGTGTAATGCAAAGGGGTGTAACTACTAAATCAAAACCAATGAATGTTCACCCAGGCCCATCTTTCATATTCTTTCTAAAGATACCTTTGAATGCAGTGGGATGAATTCATCTTTTGGCATAACTTTTAATACCTAGATTGCCTCTTTGCACTATGCCAAATAGAAAACCTTCAGTCAGGGACAAAATCTCATCTGTAGAAATTATAATTTTGTGAGTTTGTTGAAAACTCAAAGGAAAATTTTCTCTAAGCACTGGTTTCCCAAAAGATCTTAAAAGGTACATTTTTGGAATTTTTCCTGGTGAATTAAATTGTGAACTGGACTATGTGACTTACTGCTTGAACAGTTTAGCTTGTGCTCTTCTTGATAAGAACTGAAGGAAATATGAATCATAAAAAATGACTTCAGAATTAAGTAACCAAACATAAGGATTGGGATGGGTAATAATGGAGTCCTATAATGGACTTATAAAAGTACATGACAGAGCTCTTCTATATATGTCTATTCACTTTTATTCTGGGCTTTAGAAATTATCGGATGCTATTTTCCATGTGAAACTCACTTTTTTGGACTTTGAATTCATGTTATTATTCTTGACTTTTAAACTAATTAATCTTCTTTGGTTTTATGAAATCAGGATTATCTTCAGCTATTCCTTTTCTAATTCTTCATAGTTTGTCAGTCAACAAGTCCTGCCAGTTTTGTCATTGAAATGTTTCTCTAGTTCTCACTCACTTCCACCACAGCATAACACAAGACTGTCAAAACACATACCCTCCAGTTACATTACCAGTATTCTATTTCAGGGTCAGCAAACAACTGCCTGTGGGGGAGTATGCCAACTGTTTTTGCTAAGAAAGTTTTATTGGAACACATCCATGTTCATATGTTTATGCATTGTCTGTGGCTTTTTTGGCATTACAATGACTGAGTTGAGTAGTTGCAAAGTCTAAAATATTTGTTATCAATCAGGCTTTCCACAAAAAAGTGTTTCATGACTCCTGTTCTAGTTAGTACTTGCATCACTTGGGTAATTGTAGACAGTCTTCCCATTGGTTTCCTTGGTGCTACTCACTCTAAAACTAATCAATTAATCATACTGATGTCAAAATCACTTTCTTTCTCAGATTCTAGCAAATTCCATCTAATTCTTCAAGGTCCAGATTACCTTCAACCATAAATTTAGGAACTAAAGATACACAGGTGAGCAAAATAAGCCAGATTCTTTTTCTTACAGCTTTTGTTCTCTACTTTAGAGCAGATAGGCCATCAATCAGCAATGATATAACTGTGTAATCTGTACCTCGACAGGTATGATAATCTAGACAAACTGTCTAGATTTAAATACTAGCTCCATTCTATGCCATCTGTGTAACTACGAGACATTTACCAACTTTTAACCTCAGTTTTCTTATCTCTGCTATGGTTTTAGTCATTAAATGAGATCATTAATGTCAAACATATGATATTATGTCTGGCACATACAAAATAGATTTAAGCAATAATTATAGAGAAATTATAACTTTGGAAATAATGAGCAGAAATATTTAGGTTTGCCTTCAGTGTTGTGGAATAACTGGTATGACTGATGTTTACACTGAAATCCAAGGGTAGGCTATCAATAAGAAAAGGAACAGTGTTCTGGGAACTGGGATAAGTACATGCAAAAATTTGGAGGAAGAAAATTTTCTAATTCCCTGAATGCTAAATAATTGCTGTCATCTCTGTGCTCCCTATAGTACTATATTTATACTGCTAATATACCTGTTAACACATCATGTTACAGTTGTGCTTTTGAGGATATGGCCTGGTCTTACATTTTCATCTTTGTATTCCCAGCACTTATAAGAAGCTTAACACATAACACAAATGCTCAAAAAAATTTGTTTCGTAAAAGCCCGCAAAAGTCAAACAGCATGATCTTTCGAATCAAAAAAAGCCTAGGCTTAATATCAGGTCTGCCATTAAAAGGTGGATGACTTTGAACACATTGAATGACTTCTCTGACCCATGAGTGACTCAGCTCTCAAATGTGGAAAGGAACACCTGCTACACAGATTCGTAAGACTTAATTACAGAGCACAGGAAAAACTTTTGTTGTGTCTGCACATAATAGGTATTATTGATAATGAAGCTTTTATTAATTTGGACTCAGGGTAATAGCACAAACTCTTTTAGAGGTAAACTGAGCAACTGAGAGATACCAGCTGACTTCACAAACATGCAGTCCAGGTAAACGGACTAAATATCCAGGTTTTATGCCTACTTCTTTTCATTTTATCCAACAAATATTTATGGAGTGTTTACTCTGTGGTGGGTACCTGAGAAGGTGCCAGGAAATTTATATTGAACAAGACATGTCCAACCCCTGCCTTCTTGGAGCATACAGTTTAACACAACATGATTGTCAAGCATATCATGCATTTTGTCCGAGATAATTTTTTAAGCAATGTGTAAGTAGCCTGTGTAGACCCTTACTTAGGGTAAGTGAACTCTGAGTGTCTTTAATTGAGAAGGTACTGAGTAGAGCCAGAAGTGGCATATTTAATTTAACTGGGCCAACAAGAATGAGTATTTGTTTTGTTTTTGTATTTTTTTCTGCTTATATTCCCAGGAAGTAGCCAATACAAATACAGTGATTACTCACTCTGGCATCAATCCTACCACATAAGGCCTTAACCTTATTGAAATCACCTTCCCTTCTACTATGCAGGTTTCTCTGTACCTCCTGCTCACTATTCTCTACATGTGATAATCTGATAATAAACTAATTAATAAATATCATTTGAATAATATATGTCATAAAAAAGTAAAGATCAAATAAAAATAGATAAGAATGATAATGGCCACTCTTAACTTTCTTTTTACCACAATCTAGGCATTTTATATTACTCCTAGTCCTCAAAAACTATCACAATTTAGAAATTATTTAATTCATTTTGCAAATAGAAAACTAAGTCTCAGAGAGGTTATCTGGCTAAACTCATTTACTGGGTGAGAGAGTGCACTTGGATTGTAGTATAGATTCACCTGAGCCTGAAACCCATGCACTCTCCATGGTGCAACATCTCCTGTGAGAGGCAGAATAATGGTCCCCAAAATGTTCACATCCCAATTTCCAGAACCTGTGAATATGTTACCTTACATGGCAAAGCGGAATTAAGTTTTCATGTGGAATTATATTGGATGATCTGGGTAGCCTAATGTAATCACAGAAGCCATTAAAAGTGGGTGAGGGAAGTAGAAGAGTAGGTAAGAGTACACTTCCACCAATCGTATCTAAGAGTATTATTTTGCTGTAGTCTTTTTAATGTGATGGGTAGGATCAACCTTGTTTATCACTGTTAATCCGTCAGGAATAGAATGGATACTAGTTACTTTAACATGTATTTATTTAATTAGACATTAATTCTTTCAACAAGTGCTTGTCAACAAATATATTTTTCAATAAAAGCAATTTTTATGAGATAAGATGTGATGTGGGGACTCAGCCCACTTTTGCTAGCTTTGAAGTTGGAGAAAAAGGCCACAGGCTAAGGAATGCAGGCAACCTCCAGAAGCTGGAAAAAGAAAATAAATAGATTCTTCCCTAGAGTTTCCTGAAAGGAACACAGCCCTACTGACACGGTGATTTTAGCCCAGTGTGAAGGTTAATTTTATTTGTGTCTCTAGACAATACAGACTAACACACACTGTGAGACCTATGTCAGGCTTCTGGTCTACAGGTATTATAAGATAATAAATTTATATGGTTTAAGTAGCTAAGTTTAAGTTAATCTGTTATGGCAGCAATAGAAAACTAGTACACCACCTTTGTAGGCACAAAATGATTTAAAAATATATGCCAGAAAGTGATAGAGTTACATCTTATCATCCTGTTGGAAAGTACTTTAGAGGATCAGAACTTAGAAAAAAGATGCATTCAGTATCAATTTTGGTATATGAGTAAGACTTCATGTAGAAATAAAGAATTCTAAGGATGAATTTAAATCAAGTCTTATTAAAATAGAATGTGATTGCATATTATAGCTGGGAGTTATAACTGAAAGGAGAGAAGAGAAGGAAGGAGAAAGAAACTAAAAACAGGAAAGGAAAGGAAAAAAATTTCAACTGTGTTTCTTTAAAAAAGAAAGCAGATTCGAGTAACTTATTTTTTGTAATTATTAAGAAGGAAGCAGCATGAAAACAAAAATAATAGAGCAAGAAACATCTTTTATCATTGCTTTCAGTTCTGGATCTTTGCATTACATTAATTCAATAGGGAAGTTTTTCTTCCCTCTATGCCTTATCCAAGCAATCATTTTACCTTTTTGAAAAATAAATAATACAAATAGGCTTTGTGGAGATCTTGCATTTACTCATGAAAATAATAGACAGATCTGAATTATTTATAAAGCCAATTATTTTTACAAAGACACTGAATGGCAGGTAATGGCGAAGGAGGGATTTGCTGGTAATTTAATTTTAAAAAAATTGTGAAGAAATCTGTGCCAGGTTTTAAAGCTTAATTAATCTGTGGTGCATTAATAGAAATGCTTGAAAATAAGCCCGTCTGGTGGTAACTTTGATTAGAGTGGGAAAGCTGCAGGCAAATCTAGTATCACAATGCTGCCTGCAAGTCCTTTTGGGCTTTTGCTTGCAAACAAATGTAAAGATGTGTGGTTATATGAACATTATTCTGAATTATATTCCAGGAAAAAAAAACTGAGCCTCAAAAGTTAAGAGCTAGACTAAGGCTTGAAATAAGGTTGCAAAACTCTTAAGGTTTACTAATTTTCCAGAATTCTAGAGAGAAATAGTTTCTTCTCACTTGAAACATTCCTTAGCTTGTCTATTCTTTGTTAGAGATGACTGTTGTGAGTTTAAGAAAACATCTATCATGATGTCTTTGCAATAACAGCTTTTTGTACTCTCATGTATCAGTTGATAATTTTGATTAATAAGGTGCTGGAGTCCTTCTAAATTGAAACAGCAAAATAAGCATATGTGGAAAAAGAACTAACAGTACCAATGTGTGCTCAGTGAAAAGTAAATTTTCCACTATTCCAGACCCCTGCTCCACCTCCCAATGACAATCAATGTCACCAGTTTCTTAATCAGCTTCCTAAAAATAGTGTGCTTATACACAAACCACTTATCCATTTATTTTACACATTTTTTTACAATGAGTAGTATTCTGCATCTTGCTTTTCTCATTTAACAATGCATTTCAGAGATAATTTGCTATCAGTACTTATAGGTTTTACTTCACACTTATCAATAAAGGGAAATTCTTCCATTTAATAGATATATCATAATCTATGTAAGTAGTCTTCTATTGATAGGCATTTATATTATTTCCAGGATTTTACCATCACAAAAACTCCATAGGGAATGTACTTGAGCATGTGTTTCTGCACTCATATGAGTATGTCTGTGGGGTACCTTCCTAGAAGTAGACTAGCATGACTAAAGCAAATAGATGTTTGGCCTTCTAACAGAGATTTCTAAATTGTTCTCCAAGAGGTTGTTCCAATTTACATTTCTGCCAATGATATCTAAGAATATTATTTTTCTGTAGTCTTTTTAATGTGATAGATATGATCAACCTTGCTTATCATTGCTAATCTGTCAGGAATAGAATGGACACTCATTACTTTAATATGTATCTATTTAATTGGAAATTCATTTATTCAACCAGTGCTTGCCAACAAATAAATTTTTCAATCAAAACAATTATTACAGGTAGATTTTTCCAGTTATCTATTGCTGTAGACAACTATCCCAAAACTTAGTAGCTTGAAACATTTTATTACTATTTTATCTCATGATTCTGTGGGTTGGGATTTCAGAAAGAATGCAGTGGGAACAGCTGGTACCTGTACACAAAGTAAAAATACAAACTGTGTTAAGTGCTATAAAATGTATACATGAAGATCCTCATCCGGTCTCTGGGATTAGGGCAAGGTTTCCTTGAGGAATTGAAATTTGAAATGAGATCAGAAAAAAAGGGGAGGAATGGAGTATGTAAAGAGCACCAGTGCAGACAGCAGGGCTTTAGAGAAAAGGTGGAGTGGGAAGAGAGGGGACTGATAGGTAAGGCATGTATTTCAGTGAAAGGCTAGAGCATTTACAAATTCTTTAAAATGGGAGATGACATGATGGTTCAAGGACCCAAAACAAAGTCAAGTGGCTACAGAGCACAGAGCTAGGAAAGAAGGCACAAAGGCTTTTCTTATGGGCCATCTTAAGGATTTAAGTCTTTATCCAAAAATCAGTAGGTACTAAATAACTAGGAATTGCCTTCCCACTCCAGGCTCTTGGTTTATTACTGTGTCCTCTCTCAACAATCCAGACTCTGCCCATGATTCAGGCTCCTGTGACAATGTCTTCCTCCCATCCTTTCCAGTCTCCTGGTTTATTTATGGAAATAAATCAGGCAAAGGATTTGAGATGCTGGAAGGTTTCTCTTTCCGATGGTTACCCTATTAGGAGTTAGTGCAGGGAAAAGAAACAATTCCATGTCTTTCTAGAAGTAAGGGTTTTAATGTAAGGAATTAGGTGCTTATAAAATGATTGGAGGGTCTATGGAGAAGCAAAGTCAGGAGGTCTACTAGTGAACTACTGATTGCAAGATCTAGCTCCTGTAGGTGAAAACCATCAAGACACTACTGGTGCTGCAGTCACAGTCACAGCTGCCTCACACCCATGGAACACCAGAGCAAAGAGTACAGTCATCTCCATCATGGACATTTGTTGGAACTTTGGGGAAATGACTCCCACATGCTTTCCACCTCCCAAATCTTGAAGGAGTACATTTCGTTGAAAGAAACCTAATTGTATACACAATCCTATTTGCAAGACAGCCAGTGCTAAGTGGTTTTCTAGCTTGTAATTGCTGAACAACATGAAAGGCAGTGGGAATAAATGCTGAGAACCAACAGATAAGGTCCAGTACATTCACTGAACCTCTCTTTCCTGAGAGAAACGTTGAGAAATAAGCAAGGGATGAGAAATAAGGAATGAACCATAGTAAATGCTCAATGATTTTCAGTAATAATTGAGGCTGTGGTCCGGGGAGATAAAAATTCAAAATGCCTGATACTGTGTTGGTCATTGTATGTACTTTTCGGATGAATGTCCCCAACAGATAGCACCTTGTTTCTCTAATCTGTTTGCAAAGAAGTTGAAAAATATTACAAAAAGTAAACATGGAGATCAAAATGTTTCATTCACAATTCACTGAAAGTTGAACTTTTATGTGTAGGATTATGTTACAGGTGTGTTATGTATGATAGTCTTTTCCATTATAACCAGAACTTTGATTCTTTTTCCAGTATATGTAATTATTAAAGTAATGTATCTAATTACTTTACCAGGTTTTGAGAAATAGTGTAATTGCCTGCAACTGAATATATCATATAATGAGAAAATGTGAGTTATCATTCTTGTCACTTTCTTGAAAAGTCACAACCTTTTGGTACTTCAATTTCCTCACATGTGAAAATAGAATTTTGGGGTAAAAAAATTTCCCAGGTACATCCTCTAAAAGTCTACTTTATTATTTTGTAATTTTATGAATTCAGTAAATTGAGTTGGATGCAGGCATAACCATACTGAATCTTCCATTTTGGTTTGAAGTCTAGAAGCTGCTTAGAAACTTTGAACTACTCTTCTCTTGTTGCTTTAAAGAAAACAAACCTATAAAGGTTTCTTTAGGTTTCTCTTTATAGGTTTCTCTCCACATCTCACTACATAGATTCTTTTTCATCCCTGAGGTAAAAAAACAATCAGTACATTATACTTGTTTTTCAAGAGGAAAGTTTGCAGTATTGGAAACATCCCTTTAAATCACCCTATGTAAACTTTCCCAGTGAGCAGAATGTCCAGTAATTCAGCATCCATAGCATAGACTTCTTATAATTCGGCATCCATAGCATAGACTTCTTAAAATCTGTCACTGGTAGTTAGCAAATACCATGAGAGCAGTTGAGGTCCAAGTCCTCATTCAAGACAATGTAACCATTTTGACCTACGAGGACTCCATCTACATACATTCATTCAACTTTCTCTGAAGACTCTTGTGTCACAAACAAGAGACCTCTATGCAGCGTGAGGCTTCTTATTTGAAAAACCAATTTCATGAACAATAAAATTTCACATTTTTTGGTTCTTACCAATTACAGTTGCTTGAAATGGATGCTGGGTTTTCATGAGCTGCTTTTTTAAAATACAAAGAACGAAGGCTTCCCAGGCATTGCTAGAGGTACCAGCTGTGGTCCTGCTGTGAGGACTTGTATAGGGCTGTCTTGTTCTATAAAAGACAGTAAAAAAATTTGAATTTGTATTGGGCATTTTTCCCTTCCAGCTGCAGAGTTTTTTTTTTTTCTGAATGCAATTTTTTATGTTGATGCTTCTTCTATCTTTATATCCTTTTTTGACCACTGGAGCAATTTATTGAATGTGATCTTTCTGGAAAGATTTTTGTCTTTCTAGAATTAACATGCTGAGTCAGAAGCTGTCCTATATATCCACCAAGCATAAACATCAAGATGCCTGACTATGTCAAGCTTACTCTGTAAGACGAAGCTATGAGTCCAAATGCCTATCAATATTTTTATCTCTTTTCTAATGGGATATCTTATTTTTCTGCTGTATTAATTTTCCTTTTCAGATGTCTGAGGTTGTATGACATTACTAATTCTACCTATTATAACTCAGTGTGGCTGTTTATCTGTAATGTCATTGCAAGTTTACCTGTAATGTTACCCAATATGATGGTATTTGAAGATGGGGCTTTTAGGAGATAACTAGGTTATGAGGGTGGAACCTCATTAAGGGGATTAGTGTCCTTACAAGAAGAGGCAAGGAACTACCTCAGTCTCCTTCCACCGTGCAATGATAGAAGAAGTCAGCTATGTGCAACCTGAAAGAGATCTCTCACCAGAACCTGACCATAGTATCACCATGATCTCTTACTTCCAGCCTCCAGAACTGTAAAAAATACATTTCTGTTGTTGACCAGCCACCTATGCTATGGTATTTTGTTATAGCTGCCCAAGCTGACTAAGATACTGACTTTAAAAAAGGTTCAAAAGTAACTGGAAGGTTGAAGGGGAACCTGAAGGAGTCATGCAGACTGATGGCTGCTGAAAATATTTCCTGGGGACTGTTCATTTATTGAGCCTGTGCTCCATGTCATGCACTGTGCCACAAGCTGAGACACAACAATTAAGTCTGTGACCTCAAAAAGCTCACACCTAATGGACAAATGAACAAGCTGCTTCAGTAGAGTGAGACGAGTGCGGCATTGGTGAGGGATATATGCCAGGTGGTTGGAATAAGCAATAGTTGGCTTCAATGTCACCAAGTAATTGGTGACATTTGTGCTGAATATTCAAATAGGATGTGGTGGCTTATCAAGAGGTCCAAAGCACAACAAAGGAAATATTCAATCAGTGGGGCCAGGGATGCAGAATTCTGCTCAGGAGAATAGCATATGCAAAACTATGGAGAAATTTATCCTTAGAAAGCTATTAATGTTTTGGCATCGTTGGATACCAAGTTGAAGAACTACTTAAAGAGTTATAGGACTAAATAGATACATATCAGAACAGTGAGATTTCTCCTCATTACTTTAGGGACCACACTGCTTCTTTTCTAATTGAGGGTTTTCCCTTTCTTCGGCTGATTTTCCTTCTCAAATCACTGATGTAATCATTACATTCTTAGAATTCCTCATGTTAAACTTTGATTTTCAAGTAAATGTTCAAAACCCTGGCTTAATAAGGTGGATACAGAAATGACAGTTACTTTTTTGGGAAAGACAACACATGTCATTGTGACACTGTAGGGAGAGAGGCCTGGGGAGGGGTGAGGAATATTGAGAAAGAGTGGCTCAGAGGCAGCCAGAAACGACTCTTCATGGAGAGAATGGAAGTCTCCTAGAAGTGCCCAAAATGAATATAAGAACTAATAGGAAAACAAACTAAGATCTCCTTTTTCTAATGGAATGGTGGTGTTCTGCTGTTGGAACTGAAGAGACAGAATAGGAAAAATTGCAAGTTGATAGAGTCTTGGAGTAAAATAGTATTCCATGCCTTCATGGAATCAAGGAAATGGAGAAAATAGTTAACATTAGGGATAGAGTGATGAGGAAGACTCAAGGAAATATTGAGGCTGAGGAAGAGGTAAAGGTTGAGGTAAAGCTCAAAGTTGGCTCAATGCTTGGATATAGAATGAGGGATTGGCATAATAATAGGAGATATCTGTTGCACTAATATTTTAGCACTAATATGGCTATTATGGTTCCAAAGAAAAAATACTACCTTCAGATATTGCATCTGAATATTCCTTGAGCTAAGAAATCAGTGCTGAAGCAGATATCAGTGAGGGTTTTCTGCCCAGAATCAAAATTCAGTATATGTTCTTTTGTGGGAAAGGAACACATTAAGTAAAATATTCCAGAAATTTTCTCATTCAGAAATCTGGCAAAAGAAAGAATTTAGCGTCTGTACTGGAGTCCTGGGAACCACAGCAAGTAGATTCCAAATTTCCAGCCAGGAAAGCAGAAGTGTTTTCAGGTAAAGTGATGAGCTTTACAGAGTAGAGGTCATCAGGAGTTTTCAACATGTAAAGGTGGTCTATATACTGAGTGTTAATAAATGTGCTTTGTAGCATTTCTGTTAATTATACTCCCTAATATAAATTTATGTTCAGAGTGCTTATCTAATATTTCAGGTTTTCGCAGGAGTACTGGCAAACTATGGGGTAGATTTCCAACCCCATTTTTTTCATGAAAGTGATTACATAAGAATTCATGAACAATTTCATTGTTGAAAATACTATATAATTTTATTTCCGTTGTGAGCAAGTATACCATACTGATAGAGATGTGAATAGGCAAGCATTTTGAAGAACCAGGAAATCATGGAGTAAGAATTTCAGAAAATTTATGTTTAATCCTAAGAGATTTAGCAGAGCTCTAGGGCAATGAGTTAGTAATGGAAATTCTGACGAGGAGTTAGCACAATGGTTTACGAGAGGTAGTACGAAAACCAGAGTTCTGGACAGGACTGTTTATAACCCAATAGGGCAAGAGAACGTCTGAAGTTAGGAAAAGGAAGTTGGTTAAAAATCTGAAAGTGATTGTCATGGTTTTGAGCAGATTTAAGATTCAAAGATATTTATAATAAAATTGGAGCCATAAACTAACAGTCCTTGTAGAGAACAAAACAAGAGAAAGGATGAGCTCAGATGCATTCCTGAAAATTTGCTATTATGATTCTAGCTTGATGTTAATGTCTTTGAGGGAAACTGAGATGCAGCACAGAGCTTTGTAACCAAAACTATTCACTCCTTTAAGAAGCCTTCTCAAAATGTTTATTCAACTGTATCTTTACCAAAAAGAAGTAGCCTCAGACAGGTTCTTCATGGGTACTCCTCAAGATGTCTCCGTGGACAATATGAAGCCAAGGTAAAAGATCTCTTTGTTAGAAGACAATAGGTGACTAGTCACATGGGCAAAGTGGCATAGGGCGTGGAGGAGGACTAGGGAGAATGGGTACCTCCTTTGATTCTTGCTGCAACCTGTCAATAACAGATGAGACAGATGAACCAAGAACTTCCATTTAACATTTCGTGGAGGTCATTATGGGAGTGAAATAAGCCAGGCACAGAAAGACAAACATCACATGTTCTCATTCATACATGGGAGCTAAAAAAGTGTATCTCATGGAGGTAGAGAGTAGAATGGTGGTTACCTTAGGCTGAGAATGGGAGTGGGAAGGGAAGAATGAAGAGAAGTTGGTTAAGGGTTACAAAGATACAATTAGAGAGAAAAAATAGGTACTAGTATTGGTAGGACAGTAGGGAAATCATAGTTAACAATAACTTATTGTATATTTTAAAATATCTAGAAGAAAAGAATTGTAATGTTCCCAATGCACACAAAAAAGATAAATATTTGAGGTAATAGATACCTCAGTTACCCTGATTTGCTCATTACACATTGTATCAAAATAGCACCTGTATCTCAAAAGTGTGTACAACTATTATATGTCAATTTTAATTTTTAAAAAATTCACAGACATAATGTGCAGCGATTCACATTTTATTTATTTTTGAAATGTTGTGCCATCACATGTTTATAAGAAGGAAAAATATCTTAAATATAGTAAACAGTAAAAGCCTGACAGGCTCTTGAAGACATTAGCCAGAGTCACATAGCAATGGATCTTCCATGTTAACACTGAAAATGCCTGGCCAGAAAGTCCTTCACTACTGAGAGGAAGATTTTAAACTCAGCATCTCCACCAACACTTTACTTTGATTAGAGAGCCTGTCAATAGGTTTGATCAATGTTCTGCTTGCCTGGTGGTACCACCTAAATTCTCATTTGCAGCTGTCACTTTTTAGGGAATTGCAAACTCTCAGATCATTAAAGTGGCATGCCATGTGACTCACATTTGACAGACAATCGCTTACTAAAAATATCTGTCCTGATCAGTGCTGATGTTCTAAAAGGGTATTTTCAGCTTCTTGTTCTCTCTGCCTTTCTGTGATGACACTGTACCCGGTGAGTTAAAAGCAACAGAAGAAAGAGCATTATTAAAGGCAGCAGATTATTGTAGAACATGGCCTGCCAATGGGGATTTGGGTCGGAAGCAGGAGCTCATGCAGCCCTGTAAAGGTAATATCTCTGCTGATCCTTGTAGCACATGGACCTGTCACTGCATACTCCCACGCTTCTCAGACAGCCATAACTCTTCTCTCCAAATGGCCTTTAATTAGAACTGCTGTCGCTGTTGCTTGGTTGGGTAGGTTTGATCTCACTTTGTTCAAGGCCATTATAATCTCTCCAGGTTCATGTTCAATTGGTGTGTCAGAGATCAGGGCCTTGCATGATTTCTCAAATTGACAAGTAGTGATGGTTATGGGCTGGGATGCCTAGATACATTGTGAGAAGTGGGTCTCAAGACGTCATTACGAGGTTAATCTATGGTGTTCTCAACTCCTCTATTACATATGTCCTGGGATTTAAACAGGATGGGTAACAAATGGCAGGGTAGAAATTGGCATTATAAGCTGCCTTCTTTTGTGAATCCTACTTACATGACTTGCCCACTCTGGGATTTGGAATTTTAACTGTAATTGTCATTGTGACTTACCCATTCCAGTGTCTACCTTTAGCTATTGCTGAAAGAGTCGCTTTACAAACATTCTTGATATTTCTGTTGAGAAGTATCTATTTCCAAACTGAATACCACATCAATAATAACTACCCACTCAATAGAAATAAGTTGTTATTTCTCCTTATGTCATGTTTTCAAAGATCATTTCTTTACTCTAAATCTAGAAGCCCAAGATCGTGCTGTTTAAATATTTCACCCTCACTATATACAGGCTATTTTTGCTGACACTTGGTGTTACTACTTTGTTGTAAGTGAATGCAGTGAAAATGTAACTGACATTTTTTCCTTCTGCCATGACTGTTCAGTCCTCTAGAATTGCATTGAATGATGAACTCAATCAATAAGTCAGGGCCCAGTGTCTACCCAGATTTTGAGCTAACTGAGGCAGGGACAGAGAACATGGTTCTCCAATATGGTTAGTATTGGATTGAAGATTTATTTTTAACTATCTGATGAGTTAAAGATAAGGCCTATGGCTCTGTGTAATCTCTTGAGTTATAGAATCCTACTTGCATTTCCTCTCTTCTGGTCCATTTCATAGGAGTGTATTTTTAAACTGGGTTCTTTGCCCAGCACTCCACATGAACTGGAACTCTTCCTGAAATCTCACATCTTCTCATGGGAACTGTGACCACCGGGTCGCTCCCACATACTTCCTCTCTTAAGGATCTGTATTCCATTCTAAGTGACTCTGTAATTAGTCGGAATCTTTCCACAAAGAGTCTGGAATTTCTCTCCACAATATTCTCTTATAAAATTAAGTTCTTCTAACTCTCTTCTCCCATTGATGAGGGCCCCCAACACCTGGCTTTGTAAAACTGCCATTCCTCTCACCAGCCTCACAGCCTGATTTTTCCAGCCCATGCAACAATCTGGAGTGACTGAGGCTACATCTAATCCTAGAATGCTGTGGTCACCATTGGTGAGTTTGTGCTAAGGTTCTAGAACACTTCATACCCAAACCTCCTCTCAGCATAATTCATTACTGATAACACCACCAATGCTATAGGACTAGGGGAAGAGGGAAGGGTAATTTAGTTACATTCTGTAAAGGCTTCTTAAAATTTTTCTGCAGAGCTATATTAAATCACAATTTCTTTTTCTTTTTGTTTGTTGAAACTTTTAACTTGCTTTAAATTTTTATTTCAGTTATACATGTATATTGTCCAAAATGTTAGTTAGTGCTTCTAGGCTGATCATGGAAAAGCAGGAGTTTCTGTCTCTAAATATCCTTTCATCTGATTCTCACTCCATGAGGACAGTCTCTTTATGCACATTTCACTGTTTCTTCTGGTATTTAATACCATATTTCTAAAATTAGCTATCTATTGCTGTTTCTTGCTTTTTCCAGTTTTGAGGTTATTTATGCATTTTGAACTCATGGAAGATGAGCCTTAGGGTTCTCACTACCCTCCAGTCACCATAGTCTCACCCAAGTTTTATTCCACCCCTCCTCTGAGCATATTTCTATCACCATTTAGATTGAACAAAAATGTAATATGTTTATTATTCTGACTCTCAACTCTGTTCATACCTCAACTAAGGGGTGTACTATCATTATACTTTCTTTCTTCAACTTTTAATTTTTCCTGAAATGGCTAATTGTTTCTTTTCTTTGTTTGTTCAGTTTTCTTTTTATGTACCATGAATTCATCACCAAACTCTCCAATACAACAATGAAACGCCTCTCAATTATGTCAAAGTGGTAGGGTAATCTATTGCCCTATTTCTTTTAATATTACTATCCCTCCTGGAGCACTCTCTTTTTCTTTTCTAATCCAGACAATCTGCATGCTGGTTTTACTGCACAGCTGCCACCCTGGGATTTCCTTTCACTTTCCTTCTAGGATTCCTCTAACTTATACACTGTTTCCTGCATCCTGTATCTTCATCTTTCTTGGTTTACTACATTCATTTTGGTAGAACATATCCATGGTAGAGAGATTCTAAGTTACTGCCATTATTCCTACATCCTGATATTCATGCCCTTGCATTGGTGGGGACATAGAAGCTTGCTTTTATCTAATATAATATGGCAAAGATGATGGATTGTCAGTTCCATGATTATATTACATAAGATTGTAATGCATAATGCTCATCTTACTAGAAGGCTCTCTTTCTTACTGGCTTGAAAAAAAAAAAAAAGCTTCCATACTGTGAGATGTACTATGGAGAGGGTCACATAGTGAGGTGGTGAGGGCAGCCTCTGGCTGACACTCAGCAAGAAACTGATGTCCTCAGTTTGACATCCTGCAGGAACTGAATGCTGCCAACAAACATGAGAATGTGGGAGCAAATCCTTCCCAGTCGGATCTTCAGATGAGAGCAAAGTCCCAGTTATCATCTTGGCTATAGCCTTGCAGAGAACCCAGCTAAGTCATGCCCAAGCTTCAGCTCCAAAGAATGTATTGAATAGTTAAAATATACAGTTTTAAGTCACTAAGTTTGTGGTAATATTATTACACAGCAAAAGATACGAATATAGACTTCAGAACCTGGAAGTAAATATTAAAAATTGTGGAAAGGACTTTGGAACTTGGCAGTGGATGGAGGCTGGAAGAATTTTGAGAAGAATAACAGAAAAATATTGATAGATTGTTATAAATTTGGACTTTAAGGATCCTGCCAGTGAGGACTCAGAGGCAGCGAGTAACACATTATTGGAAATTGGATAAAGGAGCATCCCTCTTATGTAGTGGCAGAAAGCTTAGTGAAATTGTGACCTGCAGTCATCTGGGAAGGAGAGCATGTAAGTAATAGACTTATTTAGCTAAGAAGATTTCCAAACAAAGTGTTGAAGTTTCAACCTAGTATCTTCATGCTGCTTATGGTAAAATGTGTGAGGAGAGACATACTGTGAGGGAAGACAGTAAATAAAAAAGAAACAGAAATTGATTATTCTGAAAAATTTTAGCTTCTCCATATGTCAAAAGACATTAAAATTAAGAGATGGCTTCCAAGCACTGTTAGAAAAGTATAGTCTTGACAAAAATCCAAGTGTATGCCTATACAATTTTTTATTAAAACTTCAGATCAAAGGATCATAGTAGTACTCAATCACACAAGGAGCCCTTGAAAGAGACTAAGAGTATGCTTCTTGGAATCTCTCAATCAAACCATATGGCATTTAGAAATATTAAGGGTATTGTTCTTCACCTATCTCAGAAGGAATCCGAAGTGCAGAAGAACTTGAAAAAAATGTGACTTTTGCCTGATGGAGTGGACCACAGAAGATTTAAACATTTTTGAAAATGTTATTTCAGCAAAACCACTGCCAGCTTGAACTGAAAGGTAGAGGGACAGTGTCAAACACAAAGAGGCTATCAACCACTTAAATTCTATTGGCAAGATGCAGGCTAATATAACTGCTGAGTAACAAATGCTTGTTATACTTTTCTTGACTCAGAGGGTAGAACTAAAAGTCCAGAACCAGGGAAAATAATTCCTAGATCTTCAAAGCTAATCAAGAAACTCCCAACATTTGTGAAGCTGGCTTTTAGAATTGCTGTGATTCAGTGATTCTTGCATACTATTTATCCTCCTTTTTAAAATGAAAATGTCTATAGCTGTTATCCTATGCCTGTCCCATCACCATAATTGGAGTGTGTGGGGGGAAGGTAACTTGTCTGTTTGGTTTTAAAGATCCATGCATCAAGAGGAGCTACACCCAAGAAAACTCATCCATGCCTGGACTTAATTTATATAAGGAAATTCTGAACTTTCAATAGATGCTGTAATAGGATGAGAGTTTTGGAGATCTTGGGAGGGAATGAATGTATTTCGCATGGGGAAGGGACATGAATCACTGAGGCCCAGATGATGGACAATGGCAGACAGACTCTAAAAATGTCCCCATGATCTCCACCTCCTGGTATCCATATCTTCTACAATCCCTTCCCCTTATTCAATAGAGTACATAAGAAGGACAGGATTTCACTTCTGTTATTACATTACATACAATTGTAGTACCTGTCTTGCTGGAAGACTTCCCCTTTCCTGGCTTTAAAGAAAAAGTTACAAATTGTGAACAGCGGCCCCATGTAGAAGCCATGTTACAATGAACTGAGGAAAGCCACCAGACAACATCCAGCAAGAATCTGAGGCCCTCAGTCCGCATTCCTCAAGAAACTGAATGCTGCTGACAAAAATACAAGAGGAAGTGGATCCATCCCCAGTCAAGCCTCCAGAAAAGAACCCAGTCTTGGCCAAAACCTTGGTGGTAACCTTGGAGAAGACTCAGCTAAGTTGTGCCTGGACTTCTGACTCACTGAAACTGTGGGATAATAAATGTGTGTTATTTTAAGCCAATAAATTTGCAATAATATTATTATGCAGCAAAAGTTAACTAATTTAGTATCTTTCAGTACCTTATCCTTGATTGATGTTTGTTCTATATAAAATTGCATACTTAAAATATATAATTTTTACTCAAAATTTTGAAAAATAATAGTGTCTTCTAACCCATAATGTTGATATTTAGAAATCTGATACATTATAATTTTTGAACCCTTGTATCTAGTCTCTCTTTTTTTTTCCTATTATAAGCTTCTAGGATTTTTGCTTGATGCCAAATGTTTAAAAAGATAATGTTCATTGATGCAGGTCATTTGGGTGGCCTCTGCCAATTTAGAAGCAGATGTCCACCAGTTCTGAGAAATTTCTTTTTTTAAACGCTAATTTCGTCTTTTTTTTCTAATTTTCTGTTTCTAGATAGCCTATTAACCACCTTCCTGAATCAATCTTCAGACTTTTGTATTTTTTCTCTATTTTCCAAAGTTTTAATCTTTTTATTTTCTTGGACCTTTTCTTAACTTTATCTGCCAACTCATTTGTGAAATGTCTTATTTCTGTTGTCATGCCTTTAATTTCCAAGTATTCTTTTTATTTTTATTTTTTTCATTTTATTCTAGGTGTTATGCCTGGCTCACCAGGCAATGAAATAATGACTGGTCCAGTGGGGTTTGTACTTGAGCAACGCAAATTAAAAGATGGCCTATCACAGCACTACTCCTCAGAACTATAAAGTTCTCACATACTTTATTATTTTTGACCTCATTTGATCATAACACACCTTCTTCCAGGTCACCAAGGATAAAATTCCTGGTGACTGTAGACACGGAGTTTGGAGTCAATGAGATCTGGGCTTGCGTCCTGGTATTGCAACTTAATAGCTATGGCATCTTGGGCAAATTCTTTAAATTCCCTAATGTTCCAGTTTCCTCATCCATAAAATGAGACCAGTGATTTTGGAGGCCAAGATGGGTGGATCACGAGGTCAGGAGTTTGAGACCAGCCTGGCCAACCTGGTGAAACCCCATCCTTACTAAAGATACAAAATTTAGCAGGGCGTGGTGGCTTGCACCTGTAATCCCAGCTACTCGGGAGGCTGAGGCAGGAGAATCGCTTGAACCTGGGAGGTGAAGTTTGCAGTAAGCTGAGATGATGCCTTTGCACTCTAGCCTGGGCGACAGAGTGAGACTCTATCTCAAAAAAAAAAAAAAAAAGAAAGAAAAAAAAGAAAATGAGACCAGTGACTTCAACTGGCTAGTGTTAGGTTGAATCAATATAATTCCTACCAAGTTCTTAATATATTGCAGGGTAAGTGAACCATAAATGTGTCTCTTGCTGTTGGTGGTGTTGCAGCCCTTCTTTAGAGTCAGCTGGAGAAATACTTCACAAAGCTCTCCTTGACTGTCTTTATTACATATTTAGTTTCTGTTTCTCTATGTTTCTACTTCACTAGTTCATGCTTCCCTTATATAACCCTTTTTGTCTTCTAGTTTCATACTCTAAGCTCCTTGAAGGAAGGCCTTATGCCTTTTCATTCACATAATTTCAATGCCTAATACAGTGTCGGCATCGCACTAATGCTCAGTAAATGATTTTTGAATGAATCCTCAAATGAATTTTACATTTTGTGCAGTGGAATTTGTTCTTAGTCAATTTTTGCTCTGTATCTGCATCCACACTTGCATCTGAGGCTGTAGAGGCATTGTTGATATAAATAGCTTTTAGCAGCTTAATACGCCATAAGCCGCAAGGGAGATAACTCTGAAGCAGAATCGCCTACAAGCACAAATTTCACTAAAAAATTTGTTCAACTCAAGGACATAATTTATTTCTATTCTTTGTATATACAAAGATGTAAATGAAGCACCAGAATAACCCTTTGTATTAAAGAAAAATCATTCTTTTAGACCTAACTGAAGCCCCACCTCTCCCAAAATGACTTTCTGGGCAAAGCAGACCCAACCAGATTTTCTTTCCTCCTTCTCTTCCCTGTCTATGTTCTTCCTTTCTCATATATTTATTGCCCCATTACACACAGCATCCCAGGTATTATGGCAGGTGCTAAATATTAAGTCATAAACTCAATAGACATAATGTCTGCCTCTGCAGAGCTCACTTTATAGTGAGGGTCTCAGGCAATTGTCCACATGTGGGTCAGATTGGACTTTTGATAGACAGACCTGTGAGTAAACTATCACACTCACTAGGGTCTTGAGTGTGCTCTGGGAACCAGCCTTCCAACAGTCGGAGAAAATTTGCAGATACTGAGAAAGATGCCCATCTTTGGGGTTCACATGGGACTCCAAAGACCTGACAGAATGTGACTCTGACCAGCAATGGGGTTCAGGCATATAGAGAAAGAGATAATGATGAAGGAAAATCATATGAAGGAAAATAACTGTTAGAGCTTTCCCTGTCCCCTTGCAATCTCTCCCTGCCAGAATCCATGAAACTCAAGGCCTTGATGCAGCTGTGTGAAGCTGATGGTCCTCTGAAACTCAGGGATAGACTAAGACAGTACAGTTATATCCAATTTACTCAGTGTCCAAGTGTCCTATGAAGGAGAGGACAGTGGTACAAGACAAACATCATCATTATGTTAGATTAGATTCTTGCCCAAATGATCTGCTCCTCTCCAGAAGCAGAAGACTTGTTGCTTTCTGGAGAGGGAGAAGAGCACCAAGGTCAGCAGTCCAGACAAGGTCTTCAAGGGAACCAGCAGTGGCCTCTTTTCTTCAGTGAGCAGAGGAATCTCCGAAGGAGCAGTCATCGGAGCAGAAGGGCCACAGAACTGTAAGCAGCAGAGGAGGTTCTTTGTGAGGGTCACATTTCTCCCCGTGCCCAAGGACTCTCGGTGAGTAGAATTAGGGAGAAAGACAATATTTCCTATTAGTCAAGAGTATAAAATCTTGGACGATTGCACTTTGGGATATTTTTGTAATTTTCACATAGTTATACTTACTGGCAGGTGAGACATGGGGATATATGGGTTACATTATTAAATACACAATTGCAATACAATGTTAATGTAGTAATACCTAATATCTGCTGATGCTTACCATATGGTAACATTCTAAGCATGGCATGTGGATTATCTCATTTAATAATCATAACAAACATATGAAATAAGAACTTGCTATGGTTTAAATGTATGAGTCCTTCCAAATTTTATTGTTGAAACTTAAACTTCAAGGTGATGGTATTAAGAGGTGGGGCCTGTGGGAGGTAATTAGGCCATGAGAGCTTGATAAGGGATGAGATTAATGCCTTTATAAAAGGGTTTGAGGGAGATTCATCTCACATGTTCTATCATGTGAGAACACAGCAAGAAGATGCCATCCTGAAAGCAGAAAGTGAGCCCCTACCAGACAGAGAATTGTCTGGTGCCTTGATCTTGGTGTTTTCAACCTTCAGAACTGTGAGAAATATATTTCTAGTACTTACACATTACCCAGCTGGAGGTATTAGGTTACAGCAGCAGGGATAGACTAAGACAGTACAATTATATTTAATTTACACATGAGGAAATCTCACTTTAATAAATGAGATTAAATTACTTGCCCAAGGTCACACAGAATTCACCACTTCTCTGATTATCATGTCAATGAAACCTTGTCTTCTAACTATATATAAGCTTTTCAAGGGCTGAGACTGTGTCTTCTGTCTATTTAAAGCAACTCCACAGATATGTAACATAATCCTGGGCATGGGGCCCCCCTGTACTCAAGGCTTCCAACAAGTAACCTGTACTCCATTAGCCCAATGTTCTACCTGCTGTGTTCCTTCTTCACCCCTCATTTACACCTATCCATGCATCTCAAATATCTGGCAGGTTACATTGCTAAGTACTTTTCCAAACTACCTGTCCTGGGTAGTCTTCCACCTAGCCTGGTCATAATTGCCTCACATTATAACTTGCTCCTTCTTCCCTCAGTAGGAGACTCCTTTATTTTAACATAACAGATCTTTCTCAGGTGAATCAAGGAAAGCAGTTCAATTAGGATAACTCAAGTAAGCCTGAAGTCATTCGGTAATCATTTATTGAATGTTTTTATTGTTCCAAGCACTACGATGAATAATGTACTCCAGGAGATGTAGTGTTTGCAATAAGAGCTATAAAATTAGGTGAAATGAATTAGGTATCCAATTTGTGGTATGACAGGAGAATTTGGAAAAGGGAGAAATCACATTGGACTTGAGATGCCAACGCCTCCTGAAAGTGGCATTTGAGCTAGTCCTTGCAGTGTTGACATAGATAAGAAAAAATGTTTATTTTCAGGAGGCAGCAGAGGACACTCCAATAAGGGAGCCCTTTATCCCTCTAAGAATTATTTGAATTTTTAAAATGAATGTCAAGTCAAATGAATCTCTAATGAGTGAAACTGCTGCCTGTGGGAAAAGGGAATGGAAAGATAACTGTCACTAATGGGGTTCTTATTCAGCACCCTGTCCTATGCTAGTTGCTTTGCCTATTTTACTGCATTTAAGTTCACAGCTCAATGCACTGACCATTATTATCTGCATTTATAGAAGAGGATATTGAGACTTAGAAGTTAAGGAACTTACCTACATTCCAAGTTAATAGATGGCTGAGCTGGAAGGAAGATTCGATTCGATTCTGCCTGGGTACACAACTGGACTTCCCCCTGCCTAGCTGTTTTGAAGTGTATGCTATGGTACATTACCTAGAAATAAGAAAAAGCGAAAAAATAAGGGGGAAGGAAGAGTTCTACAGGCAAATAAAATGGAAAACTACACTAAAGTTAAACAGATCCCATTATTTCAGGCATTCTGGGAGTCTTACTGTTAGTCAACATTAAGAATCTTCAAGAGTAGGTATAGGCTGAATTATTTCCCAAACTGGACCATGAAAGTGAAATTTTTGAGCATCTCTGAGATCTGTTTATCAAATACATCTTGGAAAATGCTGCTTTATAGCCAGAAAGACAGAGCAGAGTGGTAGGTGACATTGGTCAAGAGGAGAATGAGGTGGTGACTATTTAGGACACAGAAACTTTCCTATTTCTAGTTGAAGCATAGCAATCAGCTTCCCTAGCTTCAAGATAGGTCAGCCTTGGCTGAGCACATCTTAGGAGCTCAATCAATACTTAGAAAATTGAACCGAATTAGGGAATGCAGCATACCTTCTCATTTCACCAGAGTTGTTGCCAACAGCAGGACTATTTAGAGAGAGTAGCTGTGTGAGGGACTGCTCTGGCAATGCTTTGATACAGCTGCTCTGGAGGCAGCAGCAGGTCATTTTGTGGGGGTCCTCCCTCTCTGCACAAGCCAATAGGAAATTCCGGAGTTTCTCCTTCTACTCAGGATCAGCTTCTGTCTTTATCCCCAGCCTCAAAATGTGACCTAAAGTCCTAGGGTGTGTGTTTTTAATGTTGTGCATTCTTAATATTTCAAAGGGAGAATAGTTTGCAGTTCTCTTTTCATCAAACATTTGTATGGTGGTTCGTTTTGATGAAAAAATACTGTACTTTGTGCTCACTGAGAAATAATTGCAGCATTGTGATCTTTATCTGAGCTATGAAACTCCAGAAACAAGTCCACATACTTTCTTGAATTTTCAGGTAGATGGAAAATATGATTTTGAAAATAAAAAGAGAAGAAGTCTGACCCACATGACTTCAAATTTTATTCGATCACCTTTTCAGTTTTAAAAAAACAGTGTTTGTGCTTTCTTCTTAGAGTGTGGTAGAGAAGAACAGTGATAGCTCCATTTATGTGGTACTTTTAGCTACTCAGAAGATTTTTAATATTCATTTTATTACTAACCTTGATTGTTACTACAATACTCTAAGGCAAAAAGGTCAATTATTGAATGATCTCCATATTATAGAAGAGAAAACTGAGATCTGAGAGGATAGCAACCATTAATGGCCACAAATCTATTTAATTTATTCAAACATATCTATTAAGCAGTAATATATGCTAAGCACTGTACTAGGACCTGGCAATATGGAGATTAATGTAAATAAGATACTATCAGAATCCAGGAAGAAAGACCAAATGTAAATGGAAAACTCAAATCTGTTTTGATAAGCACATGACAAGGTCAGCTCACAGTGCTGAGGGAGCATCTCTTCTTTAGTGAGACATGACAGACATGTGCCGAGAGTGATTTGGGGCAGTGGTACTCAAACTTCAGTGCACACCAGAATCACCACAGAGTGGGGAATGGTGAAGCCCACTCACCAGACTTCTGACTCACTAGGTCTGGGGTAAAGCCTGAGGATGCTTTTGAAGACATAATGTTGATGCTGCTGATCTGGGGATCACACTTCAAGAGCCACTGACTTGGGGGACTTGTTAATGCAGGGCCTTGGAAGTGTGACAAAAGTTGGATTCATCATTAAAGGGACAAGAAAAGGGTATTAATTAAGGCTCAGGAGGAAGATTGTCAAATTGTCCTGAAAGCCCAGAGATATGGGAAGTTATAAATTTTTAATGGGATAAAATTAATACCTCTGCACAATGTTGCTACCAAGGCTTGGAAACATGAGAAGAAAAGTGGATAAATAGGATGTATCAATGTATCCTTGCTTAAGACTGTCCCAGAAGCAGAAAATAATGGATGCTGGTGACAGTGTTGTTAGACATGTGGTTTTATTTTTGTAGGAAGGAAGTAAAGACAGGTTGAGACTGATGGGCTTACCACAGTTGTTTCTATACTGTGAAATAACAGAAAAAATTATCATGGCTGTATATCTGTAGAGGTGCCTTGAGGGGAAAAGGCAGGCTTTTTGTCCCCGACTCATTGCTGCAAGTAGAGCAGCTCTGCTTTTATTTTGTATCTGCTGGGAAACCTTGTGATAATTCATTTCAGAAAAGGTTCTGCAGCAAAATGGAATTTGACCACAATGAAATTAGTGTAAAAGAAGAGGTTAAGGATTTGAGGGATTTTATGGGATTTTCTGAAATGGGGGTTCTTTGTAGTTCCATCATAGCTCGTGCTCCTTCTGGTTGCCAAGGTGAAAAATCCTTTGTGTAGCAGTGACTCTGGAATAATGTTTTCATGGAGAAAACCCAAGCGAGAGATAAACAGCTGTCTGCTAGTGGAAAGGTTATATACAATTACTCCTAAGGGCTTTGGGGAAGAGAAGCAATGAGTAGCCCTTTTAGCTCAATACTGTGTCCAGGGGTCATTTGTTTATTGGAAACATTGGGTAATTAGCAGATTTGCTGGTCCAGTTGGCATTTGTCTTATTGATCCCCTGATATTTTGTAAATGCTTTCATTCTTGCAATGCTATTTGCTCTCCTTATACAGCCTTTCTAGTGTGTTTCTAGAGAAAGTGTTGGAGAAAAATAAGATAATTAAATATAAAGATATATATAATATATATATAAATGCATCCACCAGAACAAGGATAAAGTGGGGGCAAAATAAAAGCAATGTCATAATTTAAGCCATTATTTCCAAAGTATGTTTGGATAATAAATCATATAAAATGCTTCTCAATAGTAAGATGTCTAAATATAGAACTACTAAATCAAAATTTCAGTGGGATACCTAGAATTTGTACCTTTACAAGTTCCTAGGTGATTCTTTGCAGTCAACTCATTGTCAGACATTTAAAAAATATGGATTTAGGCCACCGAGACACCTACATATGCCCCTATTTGATGTATTCAACCAGGGTCAGTTGACAATGCACAAAGCTATGGACAACCAGGGGGGTAGCCTATCCTTAGCACCCACTACTCATTCGTCATCACCATTTTTATTTGTCTGATTGTTCAAAATAAACGTGCGTACCCCACAAAAAATATGTTCAAAATAAACACTAATGATCCTCTAACAAACTGGTGGCAAAAACTGTAAAAAATTTAGTTGACTGAACTACCCTCAGGGAGAAATGCAAACTAATTCCAGGATTGAAAAAGCTATTTGATCCTTAAATGTCTAAGAAAAGTGCTATGGTCTGGATGTTTGTGTCCCCCCTAAATTTCTACACTGAAACCTAGACTCCAATGTTATAGTATTAAGAAGTGAGGTTTTACAGGAGATGATTAGGTCATAAAATTGGAGCTCTCATGAATGGGATTAGTGCCCTTATAAGAACTATGCACTAACGGATTGTGCTACTGGAGCTACAGTTAGTGCCCTTATAAAATAGGTTCAAGGGGGCTCATTTGCCTCTTCCACAATGTGAGGATACAGTGAGAAGTCAATAGTCTGCAACCTAGAAAATGGCCTTCACGAGAATCTGGCTATGTTGGCACACTGACGTTGGGTTTCCCAGCCTCTAGAACTGTGAAAACAAATTTTTATTGTTTATAAGCTACAAAGTTTGTGGTATTTTGCTATATCAGCCTGAGTGGATGAAATAGAAATTGATATCAAGAAGCAGGGTGTTCCTATAAAATGTGGAAATGGCTTTGGAATTGTGTAATGGGTAAAGGCTGAAAGAGTTTTTAAGTGCTTTCTAGAAAAAGTCTACATTGTTGTCAATAGACCAAAAGGAGTCACTCTGGTGAGGGTTAGAAGAAAAGGAGAGCTGTAGAGAAAAAGCATCAACCTGCTTAGGGATTACCTATGTGGTCATGAACAGAATGTTGATAGAAATATGAATGATAAAGGCCATTCTGATGAAATCTCAGATGGAAATTAGAAACATTACTGGAGACTGGAAAAAAGTGATCCTTGTTATAAGGAAGCAAAGAATTTGGGTGAATTCAGTTTGTATCCTAGTGTTTTGTAAAGATGGAACTTGTGAGCAATAAAACATGATATTTGGTAGAAGAAATTTCTAAGAAAAGTGTTGAAGGTGCCATTCAGCCTCTATTCAATGTTTATGGTAAAATACAATAAGAGAGAAATGATTTAGAGATGGTATTTTTAATCAAAAGAGAAATGCAACTTAGAAAAATTTGGAAAATTCTTAGCCTATTAATATTGAAGGAAATAAGAAAGTGTGCTTAGAAGAGAAGATAAAATGTGTCCAAGCAACTGTTTGACGAGGAGATTTGTATGATTCAGGGGAACGCACTTGCTTTTCCTCAGGACAATGGAAGAATGGTTCCAAAGGCTTTTTGGAGATAGTTGGAGCTACCCCTCCCATCACAAACCCAGAGTATAAAGATCTTGAGAGCAATTTCAAGGCTTCTCTCCCTGTATTTCAGCTCATCAATCCCCAGCAGTGGGCTCAGAGTCTTGGGGGCCCAACCCCCACCCCAGTGTGTCCAGAAGGTGAGATATTGAGTCAAAAAACATTATTTTTGAGCCTTAAGATTTAATTGTGTTTGCTGTATTGGATTTTGGACTTAGCTGTGACTTGTTACTTCTTTCTTCTTTATAATTTCTCTGTTCCAGAATAGAAATGTCTATCCTATGCCTGTCTCACTATTGTGTTTTTGAAGTGCATAACTTGTATGATTTCACAGGCTCACAATGGAGATAAATTTGCCTCAGAATGAATTGTACCTTGAATCTCACCCATAACTGATATAGAAGATATTTAAATGAGTCTCTTGACTTCAGAATTTTGAGTCAATCCTGGACAGGGTTAAGACTTTCAGGTCTAATGAGATAGAATGAACATATTTTTCATGTGAGAAGGATATAAAATTTGGGCCAGGGTAGATTGTTTTAGTCTGAATATTTGTGTCCACCCAAACCTCTTATGTTGAAACCTAATTTTTAATGTGATTGATAGTATTAGGAGGTGGAGTCTTTTGAGAGGTGATTAGGTCATGATGGTAGAGCCCTTGTGAACGGAATCAGTGACCTTATAAAATAGTCCCAAGGGAGCTCATTTGACTGTTTCATTACATAAGGACAACCCTCAGCAGAGCCTGACCCTGCTGGCACCCGACTCTTGGAGTTCTCGGTTTCCAGAACTGTAAAAAATAAATTTCTGTTGTTTATAAGTCATCCAGTCTATGGTATGTAACAGATTGAACACACAAAGGCAAATGGTTTCCATATTTTGGTGCTGCTGAAATAATGCAGTTGCTATAGCACTTGCAGAGAACATGGGAAGAGAGAATATCTTAATTCTATCACCTTTTTAGACCCTCAAAATAATTCCGCATTGTAACATCATTATCCCTTGTGTCTAGATGGGGGAACTGAGGCCCAGCATAAATGACTACCTCATTGTCATATAGCTAATGGCAGCATCAGGGCTCAAACCCAAATCTTTCTGATTCCAAAGGCTATGCTTTTTCACTATGTCATGAAATGTCTATGCAGCTTATCATGTTTCCTGCCAACATTAGCACTGATGAATGCCAAGATGCATTCTAAGGAAATAGCAGTGTATCTGGGATTGCTTAACTAAGGCTGCTCAGAAGGAGGGTGATTGTGTGTATGGAACCGTACAGAACACAGAGGATGGGAGCAGGCACTGGGATTCAGGCTTAAAATTCAATACACCCAATAAATTTGTGTGACCTTGAGCAAATTATTTTAGGACCACTAAGTCTCAGTTTTCTTATCAGCAAAATGGATGTAATTATAATACCTACTTAGAGGGTTGTTAAAAAAAATTGCCTTCTATAAAGGGTGTACTCAGCACAGGGCTGATAGAATTAAAATTATACAATACAATGATCAAGTTGGAGTCATTATTACCCCCAACTAGTCATGTAGGTCCAAATCACCCAAGTCCAGCACATTGTTGGGAGTTATATTCTGGATTCTTTTTATTAAATTATTTTATTTTTCTGTGAAGCAAGAGCCTTTCTTTATCATATTAATGAAGTCATATATTTTTCAGGATAATTCTGGTTCCATAAAATTTAAGGATTCATGACTTGTGTAATTTATAACTATATAATTGAAAATAGTTTGACTTTACTGTCATAAAACAGAATCTTAGAATGGAAAGGGCTTGGATTTTGAATTCATACAATGAAAGATTGGGTCCAAATGTCTCTACCATCATTCTCTGGTTGTTTAAACTTGGGCCGTTTCTTCAAAACTTTTCAATCTGTAAAATAAAGATAATGGTTATTGTGAGGATTAAATGTTGAAAGGATCTAATAACATGTGAAATAGCTGGAAATTAGTAGAAGTGCCGTTTAAAAATGTTTTCAGCAGCAAATAACAGGAAACAAGGTGGCTTAAACAAATAGTGTCTTAGTTTGTTCAGGCTACAGTAACAAAATACCATAGACTGGGTAATTTATAGCTTATAAACAACAGAAATTTATTTCTTACAGTTCTAAAGCCTGGAAAGTCCAAGACTAAGTCACTGGCAGTTTCAATGTCTGGTGAGAACCCATTTCTTGGCTCACAGGTGGCACCTCCTGCTGTGTCCTTACATGGTAGAAGAAGCAAGGCAACTCTCCAGAGCCTCTTTTTATAAGGAACTAATCCCATTCATGAGGACTCTCTGCCCATGTCATAATCATCTCCCAGAAGACCCCACCTCCTAATGCCATTACATTAAGGGGTAGGATTTCAATGTACAAATTTAGGGAGACACAAACATTCAGGCCATAGCAAATGAGGCTCTGATAATAAAATTTCCAGGGAAGATAATTGTTGGCATGGGATCAGCTACACAGTAATAATGACAGAAACTTAAACTCTTTTATTTCTACCAGCCTAGAACATGATCTTTCATCCTAATGTTATATCATGATCACAAGATGGCTTGAACAACAACACACTTCAGTTCCAAGAAGGTGAGCAAAAAGAGAATTAAAAAGTCCTCTCTTCAGGAGACTTGTGCTTTGCATTCATAAGTAGAATTCTTCCTCAGCAGAGTACTCTTGTACAGATCATTAGCCACAACTGGGTCACATGATCCCTGTAAATCAGTCAATGGCCGAAGGTAATAAAATTACCATGATTCATCACTTGGGCTGGAACAAGGAAGGATCTGGTCTATATGCAAAAGGGGAACCTTGACCAGATTTCTGAAACAATTAGGGTTCTATCAGACAAGAAGAAGGAGGCGGTACGGTGAGGAAGATCTTGGGGAGCCCACAGACAGTATCTGCCATGATGGTCATTCAACAAAAGCTACTTTTTCTCTCCCCTTAACTGAAAAAATTAGTAAATATATAAATAAATCAATCTTGTGCCAGTTTATGAGTCCTGATATTTAGCTCACGAAAAAATTTTAACTCTAAATATACTATAGAATCTAGACAATTGGCCTTTAAGGGAGGCAGATTTTCAAGAAATCAACTTATTAATTTTGGTCATGTTTTTTGCCTGAATTCAAAAGAATGTATTTTAATTTAAATATTGGAAAAGATTAATAACAACCCATATGCCACTTTCAAAGAATGCTGGTGTTGGCTTAAGGCTTAAATAATAGAACTGTCTGGGATGGTAAGATTTGCCTTGGACCTTTTCCCAGGACTGCATTAGTCAGGCGCTGTAAGTGGAGGACAAAAGAGCTGGAGACATAGCTAAGTGTCAAGGACTGCCTCTTCTCATGTGGGAAGGTTTGGATTGTGAAATCGGGACATCATTTCGTTACAGGTCTTGCCCAAGTCACGATCTGACTTATGCACACTTCCAGCCTCAAATCTACCCTAGCACCTCTCCATGTGCACCACAGCTTCTTGCCTTCCCTGAAACCCTTACCTAGGATAGATTTCCCTGTTACAAACTGCCTGAGCACCTGGTACTTTCTTCTGTTGCACATACCCACTTGTAATTAATTGATCGATTACTTGTACAATTATAGTTTACTCTTTCTTCCCCAGTAGAACATAAGCTCCTTGAGGCGCCATATGCTCGGCACTAACAAATGCTTGATACATGTTAAGCGATCTACAAATGTTTATTTTTAAATATGTATATTTAGAACACACCAGTTAAGAAATTTATCTGAAAATCCAAATATGCTGACAGATTGGGAAGGAGGGAGTGAATTTTCACTTCACAAAATAAGTTCCCAGAGGAGTTTTTTAAACATGGACCTTCTTTAGGCATTTAAAATAGGATTTTATTTACCAGAATTTGACGCATGTTACTTTTCAAGAACACAGACACACACATCTAGTTCAAAGCCTTATGCTATAAACACACACTCTAAATTTTTCCTTTCCAGGTGTAATTCCAAGCCAATTATAAAGAAATGAAAAGAGGGGTGAAAAACCAAGCCTGTTCTAGAATACCAGAACAAAGATCAACAGAATAGCATATCTGTAAGAAAGCTCCAATGTCCCCTAAGGGAATTAGGATAGGAGTGTGTGGCCTTAAAATAATCACCTCCCACCCTTGCTTCTAATTGCGGTTTTGGTTTTGAGGCAATTCTGGGCCATGAGTCTGTTTTGTGGAGGACTGGAATAGTCGTTCCTCTCTTAAACAAGCCAGGTGGGGTGCTGACTGACTGTGTTAGTATCAGTGTGTGTGTGTTGAAGGGGAGAGAATTGTGGAACACTAAGACCTGAATAATGATGATAACGGCAGCTAACAGTCCCTGAGCACTTGCGTGTACCACACATAGCGATATGCACTGTACTAGGATCATTCCTTTTAAACTTTGAACTCCTATGTGCCACTTACTCCCTTCATAATTTTTGAAGAGTCATTTGATCACTTACCATTCAGGAACATCTCAACAAATGGTCTCACTCATTATTACATCACAAAATATTTTGAGGCTCATAGGAGATGATGGATATGAATGTTCTTTCTCACCTGTAAAACCCTACAGAAATATTATATTTAACAGAGCTTTAAATTTACTTATGTTTTATATTTACTTATGTTTTATATTTAACAGAGCTTTAAATTTACTTACGTTTTACATATATAGTTTTATGTATGTATGTTATATATTATTTATGTATTTTATGTGTATATTTGTATTTATTTTGTTTCAGCAAACATTAAGTTAGATTTATGCTCACATGAGACAGGAGCCATCTGTCTCATCTGTGTCACCAAGGCATGAGGTTATGAAAAGACGGATTGGATAAAGAAAGTCCAAAGTTGCTTTTTGAAAGATGGGGAAGAGTTAGTTGCCTAAGCAAAGTGGAATGAGGGAGTCAAGTTACAGCAGGTAGAGGCAAGAGAATGGGCAAAACTGTAACAGCATCCAACAGTATGGTTTTTACTGGGAAGCAAAAAGCAGTTCAGTATTGGTAAATATAGGACATGTCAGGTAGGGTCAAACAATGAGGCTAGAAAATTAGACAAAGGCCAGGTTATGTTGAGTGTTCTGTGCTGTTATGGTCTGAATATTTATTTCCCCGCAAAATTCACATGTTAAAATCTTAACTCCCAAGTGATGATATTAGAAGGTAGAGAGCCTTTGAGAGGAGATTGGGTCATAAGGGCAGAACCTTCATAAATGAGATTAGTGCCCTCATACAAGAGTCCTGAATGAGACCTCTTGCCCCTTCTGCCATGTGAGGACACAGTGAGAAGGCACTGTCTATGAACAAGGAAGTAGGCTGTCATCAGACACTGAGCCTGTTGGCACCTTAATTTTGGACTTCTCAGCTTCTAGGATTGTGAGATATAAATTTCTGTTGTTTATGAACTACCCAGTTTATGGTACTTTTGTTATAGCAGCCCAACAGACTTAGACACATGCCCTACTACAGGCAGCATGTTTTTGATCTGTATTTATAGGTGATGGAAAACAAATGAACTGTTTTAAACAGGGAGATGACATGACATGTTCATATTTATATTTTATTAGGGTCAATCCGGAGGCAGCATGAAAGATAAATTTGGGAAGAGCCAGACTGGAGAAGGAAAGTTAAGAGACTAATATGGTAATTGCAGCCTGATGACCAGACCTCAATTAGGATAATGGTAGGAGGGATGAAGAGGCGGAAATGGATTTCTTAAATATATGTATATGGATGGAGAGGTTCATATTGGCATGATCTGGTTACTCATTAAATACAGCAATAAAAGAGGAAAAAAGGAAAGTCTAAGGTGAATCCAAGATCAATAAATACTTTTCTGGATGGATGATGGGTAGATACATGGTTGGATGGAAGGATGGATGGATGGATGGATGGATGGATGGATGGATGGATGGATGTTGAATGGTTGGATGAGTGGATGGATGGATAGATGAATATTTTGTGTATGTAAATGCTGAAAGAATTAGGTTTGGTTCTGGATCGCGTAAGGTATCAGATATTTCATTTGGTTTTTACTCCTATAAGTCTGATTACTCGGTGAAATTACTCAGTCACTCAAATACCAAAATCTCATGAACCTTGCCGTGTACCAGTTATAGTACTAGGCTATGCTGGGATATTATTCAAAAGTGAATAATGCTGACCCCATCCTTTAAGAAGTTTTCACTCTTGGTAGGGACACATGACTTAAAGGTGTCTGGGAGTAAATGATAGATCCATATTAGTGGTTTAAGTCCTCAGATGTGAGAGATGGGATAGGGTAGCCTGGATGGCTTCCTGTGGCATTTGCAATTTTAGTTGGGAAAAGGAAACACAGATTGAAGGGGTAGGGAAGGAATTTGTGGCAGGGAGACTAAAAGGTGTTGAGCTGAGGGCATTGGCAGAGCTGGGATTGAGAACTGTAAGCAGGCTAGTGTGTTTGGAAATGCTGTCGCTCTTGTCTGATGACCTATGGAACATGCTAAGTGATCCAGCTTTTGCATGGACCTCTTTGATTTATCATAGCAGATCTCTTTAGGGACCCTTGTGACCTTCTAAATGTTTTAGCTGTCAAATTATTCCCCTGTCCTAGTTGAACACTGAATTCCAATATATAAAATAAATAAAAGGAGAACTGAACTTATCACAATGGAGGGGAGGAGCTAGCCCCTGTTCATCCCATCACCCCAGAGATAAGGCACCCCACCCAAGATAGTTGTGAGGAAATTTTAGCCTTCTAAAGACCTCACAGTTTGGAAACCATTGGTTTAGTCCAGTTCTTTCATTTTATAGATAGTAAAACAGGGACACAGAGAGGTTATGAGACTTGCTCAAAGCCACATGCACAAATATCCTCTCACTCAGTGGAGTTAAGCTATAAATAGAACTCATGTTTCCTGGAACAAGTCTAACCCAGAACAGTTTCTACATCCTTGGTTGGAGAGAGGCATCTTATTAAATCATACGCTGTCCAGTTTTTGACTCTTTTCAGACACTTGCAAGTTGCCCTTGTCCTCGGGATATGCAGAGTCTGCAAATGCCCTGCCTGGCTTCTAAGTGAGGGTGGTTCAGAAGGCAGCTAGGAAGCTTCTCTTTTGTAGGAAATCACCAGGATAAGGAAGTATTTGCATTCAGCAGTGGGCACAGTTGTGATGTGCCTTGTACTAGAGCAGCATTAATTTCCCCTGCTCTGTGTTCTAAAGAAAATATTCCCATTTTTGACAGATGTTCTAATTCAACAATTAGCAGTGACTATGACATGCAAAAATTACCAGTTGCTAAAGCCCCACTTAGCCAAATGGGAGGCATAGAGTATTTTTATACTCAGCAGCCTTGGGCTGTGTAGCTTGAAGCACACACTTGCCCAGCATTTCTCTGGCTTATGTGTTTTACCACTAACTGTAATTTATTTTTAAATACTCTAAAAATGTGCCCATCGCAACAGCTTCTGGGTGGTGGGAGGAGAAGAGAAAAGCATAAGATGCTGTATGAAATGGCATCCACTAAAGGGCTCCCTTCCAAGCCCTTGATACCATTAGATCATGAGAAATGCTGGTAGCTCTTTAGCCAAGGGGCAGGTTTGCTAAGACGATTCAGCTCCAGCAAATGAGTCACCCCACCCTTGCCACTTAGGGTTCTTGGTAAAATCAAGAAAGGAGATTTAGTTGGTTTCAATGCTCCCAGCCTCCCTCTGTGTATGTTTTCCTCCTCCTATTAATAATAAAAATATCCTCTTTCCATTTGTCCACTCCACCCAGGTCATTCTCATACCTCCATTTTTCACCCAAAAATGTCTTCTCTCCAGAAAATTCAATCTTAGTATTTTGAAACAGTTACAGTGCCTCAGAGTTGTCAAATTATTGACAGCTATGATCTACACCTCTTTCCATAAAATAAATACACATATACATATATATACATATATTTAGATTCATATCCTCACATACATAAAAATGAGCAGACACATACAATATAGGTGTACTTATAAAATACATGCACAATGTACATCCAGGAAAATCATAATAGCTAATTACAGTGAATGCAAATAGTTTTCTTAATAATTTTAATAATTTTGACCAAATGGTTGTCAAATCTGATTTGAGTGTCAATTTTTAAATTTTGATGTGGTTAATGAAGGCTTCATACAAGGGATAGGAGGGAGAAGTCTTAGTTGTACCATTTTCTTGTAGTTGAATACTACATAAATTATTTATATGATCTTCACCTGTGCAATTCCTCAGTGAGTATCGTATAAGCCAAACATGTATTTTTGTGAGGATTCGTTTGTTTAATACCAGATATTCTACTCTGTACACCTACCTTGCGTAAAGGATAATTTGTGGCAATATCCCAAAAGCAATCCCCAAGTGCAGGCACCATAGCCAACCTTTCCACCTATGAAGTCCTAATCTCCAGTATGTACTGATTTAACAACATACAGACTCGAGTCAAGAGGCTGGTCTCATTCTAGGTATTAGATATTAGCATTTTTTTCTCTTTAATTCTTTTTACATTAAAAATTAAAAGTTTTAATATTTATTTCTCATTTTCTTGAACATTCCACTTGGGAGGCTGTGAATGAGACTTGGTGGGTGGGCCCTTCTGTCCTTTCTAGAGGGAGTAGTCTACACATTTGGATTGACTGAATGGTCTGTGTTGATTGTGAGGCCTTAGAGAGAGGTTATGGATAACAGGGCAAATCCTCAGTGGTCCAAACCTGGATTCTAGGAGATGTGGGTTGCACACAGTCAAATTCAACTTCTTCAAATCTGCATTTGCCAATTGGCAATGCAAATTGCCCAGGAAGGTATAGCCAGAATGGCTATGAACAAGCCAGCCAAGGGAATAGCCTGACCTAGCCACAAAAGTGCTAAATTCTAAAGGTCATTGGGGATCTCTTTCTGATTTTGTTACCAGTCTCCTCATAACAGTCTATGCTCTCTTTCAATCTCTCCCCTCCTCCCCACCCCACTCCCCCCTCTCTCTCTGTGTGTGATTCTCTCACCACTTTCAGGCAATTAGGTTACTTGCTATTACCACCATATGAGGCATTCATAGTACTCTCAAACAGAGCATGCCTGGCTCCCTATATCCGGCTCCTTACCAATTCCTGTGGGTTCCAGTCCACAATGCCTCTTACACTGTCTACTTTTCTCTAACCTCACTGTTAGCATCCTAATTCAGGCCTCATTATCTCTTGCCTCAATTGGGATAACAGCCCCCTACCAATATCCCCACCTCTCATCTTCCTTCACACAAATCTCTCCTCCACGCCACTGACACCTCCAAATATACTTCACTTTGCTTGGAAGTTTTCAATGGCTCCTCCACTCCCTATGGCACTGAGTAATCAGCAAGTTGGATTGACATTCACGTTCATATTACATGTGACCAATCTGTTTATTCTGACTTCCTGCACTTCTCTCTCAATTATTTTTTATTTTCTAGACAAATGAATCCTTTTTCTATTCCTTTATCAAATCTCACATTGTCACCTTGTGCCTTTGTTACTAGTTTCTTCTGCCTGAAATACAATCCCCAACCTTCATGCTTTAATCTATTTATTCAACTGCTAATTCCTAAGCATCTGCTATGATTTTCAAAATTTCTCACCTATAAAATGTCTACTTGTCCTTCTATAACCTCTTCCATGAAGTCTTTCTTGCCTTTGCAAAGCAATGCCATTTCTATGTCTTCTAAACTTCTTCAGCATCTTAATTTTGCTTTTCTTACATACTGCTTTCTGTTTGTTTGTTTGTTTGTTATGTCTTACATTTTGGTAAAAAACCATTTAAGAAATGTCTAGTTTGTGCTAAGCATTATAATATGCCATGTAGGATTATATTTAATACTTCCAATATCTTTGCTAGACCCATAAGCTTATTCCCATTTTAAAGATTAGAAAATGAAGCTCAGAAAAATTAAGTTACTTGCTCAAGGCCAAACCACTAAGGTTCAATGGCTAGGAATCACACCAGACTTGTTTTCTTTCCTGATTACATGATATACTGATTATAATCATCACTGTACTTTTTCATACCCAATAATACATCACAATGTCCTTGAATACATGACTGAATTAATTGAGTTCAATTCAATCAAATTGTACCTGAGGGAATTTGCAGAAGGGAAGTCAAAGGGGTGGTCTCAATATGCCTTTAGATTGGCCAATCACATAGTATGGGCCTTCCCCAGACCTATTATAAGACAGCCTGAAATAGCTCAGTCAGCCTCATTCTACATAGGTTTTAATTTTTTAGCTTTCCAGAAGTCACTGCTGCCTAACTCCTGGCTGCTGCACAACATGTTGTAGCTTTAAATATTCTCCATGTTAATGCTGATTACTGAATAAAGTGGCAATTAAGTTTTCATGGCATAATTTCTATGTTCCTCTGAACAGTACTAATAGTACATTGTGTCTGTCCCTTCCAAGAACCCACCTGTTTTGCGGGGAGATGGCAGCAGGCTGGTGCTGCAGGCTGCTGAGCAAAGTGCTAGTGTCACTCAGGGATTTGATCACAGCATCAGCAGCCACAGAAGACCTGGGCTACATGAGAGCTAAAAACTGTGCACATTCCTTCACCTCTGCCCCTCCAAAGGTAAATTTGTCTTAGACTAGAAGAAAACCTCCTCTGTGGCTTTTGCCGCTTTGTATTTCTTGGTACTTGAAAAAGCAAATGGAGCCATATTTTACAGGCAACAGGAAAAACCACAAACCTTCTGTGAAATTGTACCCGTGCCACAAGAAATTTCTCTCTGTCTTGTCTACCTCTTTACATTTGCAGTCTCAACCTTCATTTTCCCACAGCAGTTCTCAGGCCTTTAACTCATTTTTTCATCTCTGCTCCTCATGTTGGAGTCAGAGTCTTACTTCAGTCTGACTCTTCATTTCCCCAGCCCACTGTCATTCAGGAAGCTGACTTCTGCTCCTCTTTGCTCTGGCTTTGGGTCCCACAGCCAAGGCCAAGTCTCAGTTCCTAGACTCCAGCCCCAGTGTAGAGTCATGAATATACCTTTCTTAGCAAGCCCTGCTGTCAGATATGCTGGGATCTTAGTAGCAGTCAGGATGGACAGAGCTAAGAATGGGAAGGGGAAAGACTGGAGCTGGAGGTACTGGCTCAGCTACAGGACTGACTACTAGAAAAAAAAGGTGATTTTGGTTTGGCTGTGTTCCCACCCAAATCTCAACTTGACTTATAGCTCCCATAATGTCCACGTGTTGTGGGAGGGACCTGGTGGGAGATAATTGAATTGTGGGAGTGGTTTCCCCATACTCTCTTCTCATGGTAGTGACTAAGTCTCATGAAATTTGATGGTTTTATAAAGGAAAACCCCTTTTGCTTGGCTCTCATTTCTCTCTTTTGCCTGCCTCCATGTAAGGTGTACCTTTCACCTTCCACCATGATTGTGAGTCCTCCCCAGCCTTGTGGAACTGTGAGTCCATTAAACCTTTTTCTTTATAAGTTACCTAGTTTCGGGTATGTCTTTATCAGCAGTGTGAAAATGGACTAATACAGGAGGTCATCAAGTAAAATCTCACTTCTACAGTGGCCTGGAGAATAGAACCAGTCTCAAGCCTAAGATAGTTCTTTCTGGTGTACAGTGCATAGGAATTAGAATCCTAGTAACTGGCAACATACAACATCAGACTGGTGGTAGCTTTGTTCATGTGAGTGGTTTGCATAATTTGGAGAAGTTTATCCTAGCCAAAGGTGAGTTAGGCATAATGGAAAGGGATTTAGGCTTTGGAGTTAAAAAGACTTGGTTCCTAATTCCTGATTATTCATAACTAGCACTGTGATTTTGGCAAGTTCATTAATCTCTGTGAACCTTAGTCTTCTAATATACAAATAGGGAAAAAAAATAATTACCTTATAAGGCTTGTGGTGAGATTTGAAAATGGAAATAACAAATATTTCATGCAAGAGCTAACAATAAAAGACAGTTATTCGTATGGATGGTGGGGTTGAGAGCCCAGAAAAGGTGAGGGGATACAGGCAGATAGTAAATAGTGGCCCGTGTTCAGGGTCTCAGCAGTGGAAATGAAGTGTATATCAGGAAACAAGGTCTGAAGACCAGAAATACAGATGGAACACTGTGAACCCGATCCACGGCAGGACAATGTCAGGGCTCCCTGATCCATCTGGCTAAGACAAGACACATTTTAGAGCTCACCAGCTGGTAGGTCAGAAGCTGTTAAGGTGCTTGCTCCCTGCCTTGGTCAGGTTTGGTCCAAATTGGGCAGGGAGCCCTCAGAGGGCATAGAAGAGCAGGCTGGACTCTCAGGTCAATAATGAGAGCAGCTGCTTGAGAAGCAATGGGAGAGGCACTGCCAGCAGTCCTGCCTGCCTCCACCTCTGCCAGGAGCTGGGGCCACCTGGAATCCCCAAACTCAGGCTGCAATAGCTCTGTACTTGGCACTTGGGCTGGTGGACCTGAGTAGGGCACGGCTAATTGGTGTTCACAAAACATCTTGGAAAAGAGTAATGTCATCCTCTAAGGGGAGAAGCAGATCAGAAGTCAGGTGCCAAAATGTGTCCACTAACAAGTCCTCAGTGGTCTTTTCTGTTGCTTTTGCTGGTTCTTGGTTAATTTCTCTACATCTGGCCCCCGAGCTTCTTTAACAGCCATGTTATATGTATGTATACGTATGAATGCGTGTATGTGTGTGTGCACTTAAACATTTATGTAAAAACAAGACAAGAGTGAGTACTGGAAAATCAAGGGTATAGTAAAAAAGTTGCCTAAATATTTCAAAGGTTCCATGATTCTAATCTTTCTTCCCATATTAATAATATAAGCATCCCTACCCCAAACTTTAAATTCCATGAGAACAGGGAGGATTTTCCGTGTCTGTCTAGCACAGAGTATGCACCTGGGAAATATTAGTTGAATGAGTCATCTATATTTTACGCCCATGTGAGGTTTTCACTGTATTATTTCTAATCTCAGTCACAACCCTATGAAAAAACATCAACCTAATTTAATAAACAACAAAACTGACATTCACAGAAAGTTCGTACAAAATTTGTAAGTGATAGAGTTTGGAAATAGCTTGCACTCTAGTTCTCGTATTATAATGTTTCCAGATTTGAGTTTTGGAAACACGGTTATTCATTACTAGCTCTAAAGTAGGAGGGAGACTCTCAGGAATTCCGGGGTTAAGTGGGTAAAATAAAATGTCACAGACGGGAGGAATAAAAACTGCTGTTTCCAGAATGACATAATTAACATTACTGCTTTTGCCTGACTTAGTATTGCCACATTTAGCAAATAAAAATATAGGACTCTAGGTACATTCTAATTTCAGATAATGATTTTTTAGTATATCTTGAACATTTCATGAGACATACTAAAAATTACTGAACATTTATCTAAAATTAAAATGTAACTGAGCGTTTTTATTTTATCTGGCATCTCTATTTTGGTTTAAGATATGAGACAATACCTTGGTATTAAGAAATTGGTTAACATTGATGGGGATGGAGTTCTGGCTGAAAAAGTCATCTAGAGGTGGAACAAAGTTTGTCTGATATGTATTCTTTCAGTCACTCAACAAACGTTTTTGGGCAATTGTTCCTTGCAAGGCATTGCAAAGAGAGAGAAGTGTCTTGGTCCCAGTTAATCCTCTTTTGGTACTTGGAGCTCAATAGAAGAGCAAAGTATATTACTTACTGTGATAATAGGCTATGGGAAGTATGTGACACATCACTGGCGGAGATTTAATATTGCCTGGACACAGGAAAAGCTCCTTAGGGAAGCATTTACCCGAGCTAGGCATGACCCAAGTCTCATTTCCTTGCTCCCAGTTCACAATCTAAGTGCCACACTCCTGCCAAAATGATCTTTCAAAATGCATAGCCAATATCCTACTGAATGGGCAAAAGCTGGAAGCATTCCCTTTGAGAACCGGCACAAGACAAGGTTGCCCTCTTTCTCCACTCCTATTTAACATATCATTGAAAGTTCTGACCAGGGCTATCAGGCAAGAGAAAGAAATAAAAGGTATTCAAATAGGAAGAGAGGAAATCAAATTGTCTCTGTTTGCAGATGACATGATTGCGTATTTAGAAAACCCCATCGTCTCAGTCCAAAAACTCCTTAAGCTGATATGCAATTTCGGCAGTCTCAGGATACAAAATCAATGTGCAAAAATCACAAGCATTCCTATACACCAATAAAAGACAAACAGAGAGCCAAATCATGAGTGAACTCCCATTCATAAATGCTAAAAAGAGAATAAAATACCTAGGAATAAAAATTACAAGGGATGTGAAGGACCTCTTCAAGAAGAACTACAAACCACTACTCAAGGAAATAAGAGAGGACACAAACAAATGGAAAAAAGTTCCATGCTCATGGATAGGAAGAATCAATATCATGAAACTGGCCATACTGCCCAAAGTAATTTACAGATTCAATGTTATTTCCATGAAGTTACCATTGACTTTCTTTGCAAAATTAGAAAAAAACTACTTTAAATTTCATACAGAACCAAGAAAGAGCCCAGATAGCCAAGATAATCCTAAGCAAAAAGAATAAAGCTGGAGGCATCATGCTACCTGACTTCAAACTATACTAGAAGACTACAGTAACCAAAACAGCGTGATACTGGTACCGGAACTGAACAGAGACCTCAGAAATAACACCACACATCTACAACCATCTGATCTTCAACAAGCCTGACAAAAACAAGCAATGGGGAAAGGATTCCCTATTTAATAAATGGTGCAGGGAAAATTAGCTAGCCATATGCAGAAAACAGAAACTGGACCCCTTCCTTACACCTGATACAAAAATTAACTCAAGATGGATTAAAGTCTTAAACATAAAACCCAAAACCATAAAAACCCTAGAGGAAAACCTAGGCCATACCATTCAGGACATAGCCATGGATAAAGACTTCATGATGAAAACACCAAAAGCAATTGCAACCAAAGCCAAAATTGACAAATGGGATCTAATCAAACTAAGGAGCTTCTGCACAGCAAAAGAAACTATCATCAGAGTGAACAGGCAGCCTACAGAATAGGAGAAAATTTTTGCAATCTTTCCATCTGACAAAGGTCTAATATCTGAATCTACAAAGAACTTAAATTTACAAGAAAAAAACAAACAGTCCCATCAAAAAGTGGGTTAAAGATATGAACAGACACTTCTCAAAAGAAGATATTTATGCAGCCAACAAACATATGAAAGAAAGTTCATCATCACTGGTCATTAGAGAAAAGCAAATCAAAACCATAATGAGATACCATCTCACACCAGTTATAGTAGCAATCACTAAAAGTCAGGAAATGACAGATGCTACTGAGGCTGTGGAGAAATAGGAAAGCTTTTATACTGTTGGTGGGAGTATAAATTAGTTCATCATCATGGAAGACAGTGTGACAATTTCTCAACATCTAGAACCAGAAATACCATTTGACCCAGCAATCCCATTACTGGGATATATGCCTAAAGGATTATAAATCATTCTACTTTAAAGACACATGCACACGTATATTTATTGCAACACTATTCACAACAGCAAAGACTTGGAACCAACACAAATGATAGAATGGATAAAGAAAATGTGTCATATATACAACATGTAATACTATGCAGCTATAAAAAAGAATGAATGAGTTCATGTCCTTTCCAGGTACATGGACAAAGCTGGAAACCATCATTCTCAGCAAACTAACACAGGAACAGAGAACCAAACACTGCATATTGTCACTCATAAGTGGAAGTTGCCCAATGAGAACACGTGGACACAGAGAGGGGAACATCACATACTGGGGCCTGCTGGGGGTGGGGGGCAAGAGAAGGGAGAGCATTAAGACAAATACCTAATGCAAGCAAGACTTAAAACCTAGATGATGGGTTGATAGGTGCAGCAAACCACCATAGTACATGTATACCTGTGTAACAAACCTGCACGTTCTGCACATGTATCCCAGAACTTAAAGTAAAATTAAAAAAAAAAAAGCAACTCTGTGTACATCCCTGCCCTTGCTTAAAACCCTCTAATGTTCTTGTCATCTTTTAATTTAAACACCAAGCCCTTCTGCATGGGATAAAAGTATCTATCTAATAGAGACCATATGAACTGCCCAGCCTCATCTCCACTCTGTCCTGGCTGTGAAGAAACGTCCTGCAGCTTCGGTCATGCACTCCTTGACCTCATGCTTCCCCTTAAGCTGGTTGTACCCCTGATGTGGCTTTAGCCTCTCCTCACAGTTGCCTAACTCCAGCTGTCTTTTCTACATTACCACTGGGTATAAAACATCTTCTATGTGGCCAACTCTCTATAAGATACTGAAATCACTTAATCCTCCAGGATTCAGAGTCACACCTTCTTGAAGCCTACCCTTCCCTGTCTGTGACCTTGTGGACTCCTCCTGTTAGCTTTCCTTTACTAGAGTAACTGCAACCAGCTGAGGTCATTGTCAGTTGACTTTTCTGTCTTTACTACAAAGTGAGATCTTTGAATAGAAGGGTAGTGTATTACCTTTGTCTGTATCTTCACAAACTAACACTGCACCAGGCATGTGGAAAGGATTCAGACAATTACATAAATGAATAAATATTGTTAAGAAAATTAGAACCCCCCCCATAATAACATTAGTACTAATAACTATTATTTACTGAACCAGAAGCTGTGTTAAGTATTTTATATGCATGGCTTTACTTAATACCCTCAGTGACTACCTAAGGTAAAAATTTTTATTACCAGCATTTCAGAAATGAGGAAACAGAGGTTAGAAATGATAGGTAACTTGCCCAAGCTAGTGATGAGGCTAGCATTTACATTCAAACCCAGGTGAGTCTGACTGTAGAGTCCACGGTCTTAACCACTAGGCAGTCCTGCCTCTCAGATGTCCCCTAAGATTGTCATCATCTTCCCTAAGCTATACCTTCTAGTCATTCCCTAACGGGTTAAGCACACTTGTCACGTCTGGCTGCTCAGGAAAACTCAACAGGGCCAAAGAAAACATCTCTGTTGAGAGATTCAGGGCTTATGCAAATATCCAGACGGGAAGAAGGCCTGTGGTTTTCTTTTGTGCCCTGTTTGTAATAAATAAGCCACAGCAATATGCTTAGGTTGTTAACAGAGATAGATGAAGCCAACCAAACCATCACTCTGCACTTGCCCAAATGGAATTGCTGTTCTGTTCATGAGGCTGCTCCATTTGTGGAGCAGGGTCATGAAGGGATTCCACGGCCATTATGTGCTTCAAGAGAATGACCACACAGGGGAGGAGAAATGGGGTGTAGGAGAAGCCTCCAAAGGAATTTTTGGGAAAAGCCCTTACCAAAGAAGGCAAATGAGGGACTGGCTGGTGCAGAGTCAAGTGTGTGATCTGCCTGCAAGTCTTTGTACCCCTGAGATATCAGTGTCCTCTTCTGTAAAATGGTCTTGGGATGTCCACAGTGTTTTCTGATACACACTAATTCTGTGGTATGTTAAAAGGCATTAAAGGGTAAAAATAACTTCCTTTTTAAAACAAATGGGGAAATGTCTGTTTAGACAAGGGTTGCTGTTTTTGTTTTTGTGTGTTTTTTACTGCAGGATTTTTCACGGCCTTTAAAGGCTAATATAATTATTAATCTCCCAGAGATGATAAACTTGAAAGCATTTCCCAACTTGATCACCAAAAAACTTTTCAAAGAGTCTATTATGGGATACAGTTTCCCGGGAGAGAGCTCAGGAGAGTGCTACGCTATTTGCTGTCTGGGTGTGATTTGTCTGAAGGAAAGCTTGGCTGCCACTTCTTTTTGTAAAGAGATCTTGGGATGGAGTGGCAAAGCTGATTCATCTTATTGGGGGATATAGAGAAGGACACACACAGATGTGCTTTTTTGGTTAAAAGTTCTTTGCACATCTGTGTCCCCAAAACTTCTCCACTTACTTGTTAGTACCTAAAATCCTGTCAGAGACAAATTGACTTTACATTGTGCTTTGAGAAATAGAGTTTATGCCTACACTGAACACACATTGCACCACACGTTTTACATAAATTTTATATAAATTATCTCATTTCATTTTCACAGGACTCCCACCACAATGGTTGTGCGTATTGTGTAGTAGATGACTTTCATATTCTTGCCTGAAATATACACATTATTGTTCCTATTGAAATGGTAAATTGAGGTCTAGGGAGCTTAAGTATCAGGAAAGGTAATAAGCATAGGAACTGGTATATAAACCTAAGTCTCTTTCTATTGAAGTACCAAGGATAATCTTAATTCTTTTCCAGTTAATTTTTTACTTTTTAAAATCAGGCTGACCTCAATAAGTAGTAATTTACAAATGTGAACCTTAGTACAAATTCAGAATTCAACTTTATCTTGGCCACTCGAAGAAAAATGAAGGTTGCTGAAGTGTATGATAATTTTGATTAATTATCTATTTCTGCATAATAAACCACCTGAAAACTTAGAGGCTTCAAGTGATTTATCTTCCCATAGTACTTCTAATAATCTTACTTGGGGTCGTTCATATGGCAGCAGTCACCTGATGGCTCAGTTGCAACCAGGAGGCCTAGCACAGCCTTGCTATCATAACTGATGATGGTTGCTGGCTCACAACAGGAAACTCCCCCCATCCCTAGACCCCAGTACCCAACAGACAACTGCGGGATTCTTCACATGATGATAACAACATGCTCGGGCTTCTTGAGACTTAGACGAATAGACTCTTAAACCATCACTTCCCCTAAATTCTGTTACTAAAAGCAAGTCACAAATCCAGTTCAGATATAAGGGGCAGGAAATAGATTATCATTCTTGATAGTAGAAACAACAAAGTCATACTGCAGAGGGCCTACAGACATGAATTATTGCTGTAATCTTTGCAAACACTTGACCACCATTTTAGCAGACACCTCGTAGAACATCCGTTTAGTCAATGTCCCATTTTCTGGGAATCTATCTTCCATTTTCTGGGAGTCTACCTCCTTGTTAATGCAATAGGGCTAATCCTAGTCCCCTAGTAAGAGCTAATTAGACAAGAGATAGACCCCTACCTCAGAAGGGGTCAATGCATTGCCAGAATTGATTCAACCAGATTATTTCTTAAGAATTTTAAATTCTGAAGCAAAGAAATAAGTTAGTGAATCAGTAGTACTGAAATCAAAAGCCATTAGATGCAGCCATTTTTTCTCCAAAAGATATCCAATTCATTTGTTCATTGAAAAATATTTAGCCATATCCATTATGTGCTTGGCACTGCAATAGGCACTTGGCTCACTCAACTGAGAAAGAATAATAAAAGCATATGCACAGGGATAAGAGACTAAACTCCATACGTTTCCAAAGAGACAGAGGCTCTGGTTCCAGAACCTGATGATGTCTGGTTATTTATCCTTCCCTTGTTTGCTCCAAATTGCCTCTGGAACTGAACAATAAAAACTCTTATTTTCCTTAAGCTGGTAGAAATGGCTTCTATTACTTGTATCTAAATGAGTCTGGATATAGTATTCTATTGAGAGAAACTGCCAGTTACTTTCTGTATTGGCAGAGAGACTATAACACTGAAACTAACTGTCTACTATTCCTGGAACTTTTAAGAGTTAGTACCTGGGTGGTATGGTCATTTGAATTTGTTGACAGCAGGACCTGAAACTGTCAGGCAGATTCTTCTTTATTTTTATACAGCAAGATGTTTCCAAATGTAGTAAATCTCTGACTTGCTTACTGGGCATAAAATGACTCAGGAGGAATAAGCCTATCTTTCTGATAATACTTATTTATTCAGCTGTCCACTGATTATTCTTTGAGTGCTTATTGTCAGGCACCATTCTAGGCACTTAAGAAACATCAACAAACCAAATTGACAAAAGTTCCTGTTCTTACAGAGCTTACAGGTTAGCACATTCTTCCCTAGTTATAAAGAAAATGAAAAAAATAAAAGCATAGATGTCATTTTTAATTCTCTTGGTCTGTTTAGAAAGAGATATTTTCTAAAATTGGTATTTTCTAGAATAGATATTTTCTTATTGAGAAATCCAATGGTCAATAAAGTTATCTAGTCCTTAAACATTGTAGAATGTACAAGTGCAGTAGAAAATGAAAAAGAGCAACAACAAAGATATTAAACAGGATCCAGTGATGTTGATATACTAAATGTTTCTGTGAAATAATTCACTCATTCTCTTGCAAGATTGAGTGTATATTTCTGGCTGGAGAAATGCTGAACTGCCCTCTGCATTGAGATAGAACTGGTAAGGTCAGGGGATAATAGATAATAGAGCAGAATTCAGAGCACTGTAATTCATCTATTGTATGAATGCTAAGAGCTTGATTTCATTCTCATTAGTCGTGGGTAGTCTATGTTTTTCCTCTGGCAAAGTATAATATTGTTAACACAGATTTCAATCAGTTGCTTCTTCTGTCTATTGGGAGAAAAAGTCTATTTAGCTTTTAAAGTATTTTTTAAAATTAATACTCAAATATTTCTTGAGTTGCTTTTATACAGGAGAAGCTTTGACTTTTAAAAAAATGTGGCTTCTTTTATAATAGTCAAGCTGTTGCTTCTCAGATGGCTGGCTTTGAATTTCTACTCTAGGAGTTCAAACATTAATATATTTCCTAAATAATCTACATGCTAGCTAATATACTCACAAAATAATATTTACTAAATCAATTTTCAAAACAAACTTTTACCCCAGAATGCTGCAAATGCCTCTACAACAGGGGGATATGGGAGAGGATAGATCTATGATATATAGATAGAGATACAGAAATATATTGATAGAGATATAGCACTTTTGATACTCATACTGTATTTGCTATTGGAAATCATTATCCTCTTGGTGGACCCTGTGAAGGCTTAATCAGAACAGTTGAAGTTGTGCCTATGTTTGATACCATTTCTTTTTGCTCAGCCCATAGAAACATGTCTGCACAGTTGGCCTGGTCAATTAAAGACATTATACAGAGAAAGACTTCATGTACCAACTACTCTATAAAAAGAGAGGTGACCTAGCATAGAAACTGTGAATATAGGTCTTGAAGATAAACAGACAGGTTTCGATTAAAGCTTGGTCTCTTACTGGCCACGTGACCTTGAACAAATTGCTTAGCGTCTCTAAACCTTGAGCTTTCTCATCTATTATGAGGACACCCTTATCCCATTTAGTTCATATTCATATATGTGTGTGTGTAAATAAAATAATACACAATGGCACTGAATAAGGCATTGTTATCACTACTGCAAGATGATAGAACAATAGTAGGGGTAAGGAAATATAAGTGAGTAGAACATAGATTTATGGAATCTCAAAGCGGAAACAAACCTTACCAATAAGTAAGCTCTTCTATGTTTTTCATTTTATAAACCCTGAGTCAGAGGCCCAGGGAAGTTAAGTGACTCACTGTGAGTGACCAAGCAAGCTGACAGAGCCAAGAGTTATACAATGAGAGGTAAGATGCTTTGTAACTGTTCTTTTCTTTCCTTTTCCCTCTCATAATAAGAAGGCAATGTCTGTGATCATTATAGTCATATTACCTGAGTAGCTTTAGCAGTAATTTCAATCCAAGGAGTTACCTGAGACTCCACCACTTAAATGTAGATTTTTCAAAAAGAGGAAACTTTTGTATCATCAGGATAAAAGGGAGCCCAGTGCTTGAAGAACAAATTGTATCCCTGAGTCTATTAACTCTCTTTGTATGCTTCAAAAGAAAATTCTCTTGGGCAGATTAGAAGTTGGTATTGTAAAAGGTAATAAATACATAAATTTTCATGCTCAACAGTCAGGGCTTGAGCAGGCTTGTCTACAATGCAGCCCACACCATCCAGAGCTTTCCCCCAGCTTCCCAGCTCTTGTGCACTACTCATGGCTCTGAGCAACAGAGGAGGGCAGCGCTCATTGTTCAAGATACAAATTCGTCAGCTGAGGGGGCTGTTCTAAGTGGAAATGTACACTCTTCCCTCCTACCATGTATTTCCCCCCTGAAGATGCCAGATAGGTTGTGAGGAGCTTGGAGGGCGGTGGTGGAAGAAGCCACTTGCACTGCATTATGTGGGCACTTGACGCTCCCTGCTGGACCACAATGCTGAGCTCCCTGGGCTGAGCATCTGTACCTTATAAATAGAGCCTTTAAGAATCTGCATCTGTAACTTTCCCAGGTGATGCTGCCCTGCTAACCTGGAAAAAGACAGTGATACAAAAATAATCCATTTTTGCTTGGAGTAGCAGCTCAGAAATGCCATAGTGATCAGCTATTTAGTTCCATGGGCATGTTCTTTCATGGCCTCTGACAGGGAAATGTTTATTTAGTTTCTTCTAGATTGCTAGGCCAGGTTATTTTCAGAGGGAATTCAAAAAAGAAAATAATCTTTTAGTAAGATAAAAGCTAATTGCTTATAATTAAGTTCAATAAAGACATCCTCCATAATTTATTAAAACGTATTTATTCTATTTAAGGTCTTTAATGTTTTATACATGCCTGCTGAATGAAACAACAGAAGGCTATTTCACAAAGTAAGATTCAAATAACTAGGGAATGATTTGTGCTTTCTAAGCCCTAAGTTTTCAGTCTGGGTTCTTGGAAAAGGAAGAAAATGAATGTAGATTATTTGTTTCTGGAACAACACATTTTATTTGTCTTCATTCTTGCCTTGAAAAATATTCATGAGTTTAAGTTGCAGAGGCCAAATGATGCTTCTTAAATATTATTCATAATATTCTGAGCTGAAACATAATGAGACAGGAAATATTTGAATGTGTGCCCTGATCCCACCCACACTGACTAACATCATCTCCTGAAACAGAATAGCTGTGAATGGCCATAGACAGATTTCTTGTTGGTCCTATTCTCCCCTTTACTTTGTCCCTCTGTTCCCCTTATCACTTAGAATACCTTAGCTAAAGCACTTTTATTTGTGGTCAGTTGAGCCCTTGTGACTCAGATTGTAGCCAGGGGAAGGTATATTTTCTTACTGCCATTTCCTATTGATGTATAAAATTAAGGTAACTTGTTATCTTTAAATCTCAAGCCTGGATGTTCTTGTTAGTGCTGTGGATCATGGAGTAGCTAAGGAGACAAAGCACTCCCACCCCTCTGGATAAGAATCAGCAACCTCTTCTCCAATCTGTTTTGTTATATGCGTTGCCATGGTGTTGGAAGGCGGTGGCCTAGATAAAGCATTGCAGTACTGTGGTTCAGAGAAAAGCTATGTGAAATATCTTCTGTCTCAGTCAGCCCTAGACTTAGCTAGAGTCTTCATCTAACTTCTGTGATCTGATGGATGCAGTATCTATGTCATCAACAGAGTCTTCTAAAATGATCTTTGCTTAAGTTCTTCTAAAAAGTTCTTATAATGATCTTCTAAAAAGATCATTAAGTCTCCTTAATGATCTTTGCTGTCTTTACATTTCCGAAGGTCCCCAAAGTGCCTTCGTGCCTATCTTTCTGTTTCTCTCTTCTCTGTTTCTCCCCACTTTCCCTCCTGTCTTTCTTTCTCTCTGTCTTTTACACTTATTTATTGAGTACCACGTACAGTACTGTGCGACAGGGGACTGCTTCCTCGTAACACAACCCTGTTACCAGGTATTATTTTTCCCTTCTTAACACATATTGCACCTGAAGCCTTGGGCAGTTGAGTGCTTTAGTGCTGTAATAGGATTACACTGCCTGGAAGCTTTGCGGAGCCAGGTTTCAAGTCAAGTTCTCTCTGACATCAGAGCCGCTGCACTTTTCATCATATCCAGGACTTTCAGGTCTAAAGTGATCCGTTGGCTGCAGGTACCCGTAAGGCTCTCCAAGTAGCCGACTTGTTACTAATTTGTAGATCTCAGGATCTCCTTATTGGTGAGGAAATTAATAGTAAAATCTAAAAAGAATAATTACCTGAGGTGGCTGAGGGGATCCTATAGGAATCGACTGCTTGCATCTAAAAGCAGAGTGTGTAATTCAACGCTGCAGCAAATCATTTTAATTTTATAAGACTTACTCAGAGAACGCTAATTAAAAATTCAATTCTTGATCCTGTAGCCTGTCTTTATGATTTACTAGAACAGATATGGAGCCCAGGAATCTGAATTTTTAGCAGTTTCCCTGGGTGATCCTATGCAAGTGTTCTGGGGACCATACTTTAGTATGCACTGCTGGAAGGCAGTGTTATCAAAGTGGAGAAGATTGAAATAGCCTGGGAAGCTTTAAAATAATACAGATTTCCAAGCCTCACCCCGCACCAATGGAATTAGAATCTTTGCAACAGGCAAAGATGGACCCTGAGATTCTGTACTTTTTTAAAGTTCCACAGGTGATTTTGAAATAACCAGTCTTATCACTATCATTTGGTAAATGTTTTCAACTACTTTCCCATCCATATGTCATTAGTGTCAGACTCTTGGTTCTATATCTGCAATCCTGACACCTCCTTCCAGGCCTTTGACTGTACCACCTCTTCCCCCTCTCCCCTGCTCCTCTTTCTAAGGGGTTAGAATACGCTTAAAGCCAGACTGCCATTTTGAAAAAATATTCCCCTAGGAGACAAGCACATTTCAAGCACCATTCTGAGCTGAATTCTTGATTTCACCAAAATAATAATAATAATAATAAGCTGTTGTAAAATGATGAAAAAACATGGTTTAGTGAAACTATTGAGAATTCCATAAAATTTATCCTACATGACTAAGCAGTAGCAGCTTTTTGTATTCAGTTTAACCCACATGGAAAATGTTAAATCACCATATTAACAACACAATCTAGCAGTTAAATAGCATGACAGTTACCATGGAAATGTGCCAAACACAGGTGGGCTGGCAATGTGTGTAGGGGGTTTTGGAGGGGGGATGTGTTGTAGATTAGAACTGCTATGCCTGTTTTTATATTTAAATTACTTATACAGTCAACGGATTTTAAGGAAATGTAGCTGGACTTTCTAAATTATGATCTTCCGCCTCTTTACCTTGTCAAACTGTTAGAGGGAATTATTTAATTGCTATAAATGCAAACTTTTTCTTTTGGTGAAAACATGGTTATTTCTTCCTTCAGCTAGAATCTCTGATTCTTTTAATACACACACTTCTGGGTGTAGTAATAATAATAATAATAATAATTACCAAAAATGTAAAATCCAAGTGCATTCTATATCCTGCAAGACGCTAGATAAATGGAAGCTTACCTACCTCTCTGATGTCGCCTTGTACAGCCACTTGTTTTATCCTTATCATAACCCTATGATATAGATCCTATTCTTATTTTTTCTTGTTTCATAGATAAATAGAAAACTTAGTAGAATAAGAGCTAGAAAGCAAGCCTAGCCTTTTGGATGCCAAAGCCTATAACACTGTACTGCCTCATGACCAAAGATCTTACAGATTTAAACAGCAACAATGAAACCGAGTGTTAAACTTGTTAAAGGAGACTTGCTACCCACACATTTAGATTCATTACCCACACTGGTTTGGCCAACTCCTGGTGGCACATTTGTGAGTCTGCATCATAATCACTCATGGAGATTATTAAAAATAACAGTGCCTGGCTCTACCCCAGACCCACGGAATCAGATTTCCAGGGGTGAGTCGTGAGGAGATACAGAGCTCAAGTAAAGGTAGTCTTAAGGCATTCTAGGTTATTCTGATGCACAAGGGTTGAGAATGACTGTTGAATTATAAAATAGCTTATTTTGCACATGAGACATTTGTGATGTTTAGTGCTGTTAGGGCAGGACTAAGAAGTTTCATAAAGTCATTTCCATGTTTTATTTGTCTTTTTATCATCAGTGCCTAGTCCAGTGTCAGGTCAATAATAGCACTACTCGCCAGGTGTGGTGGCTCACACCTGTAATCTGAAGACTTTGGGAGGCCGAGGCAGGTGGATCACCTGAGTTCAGGAGTTTGAGACCAGCCTGACCAACATGGTGAAACCCCGTCTTTACAAAAATACAAAAATTAACAGGGCATGATGGCAGGTGCCTGTAATCCCAGCTATATGGGAGACTGAGGAGGGATAATCTCTTGAGCCCGGGAGGCAGAAGTTTCAGTGAGCCGAAATCACACCATTGCACTCCAGCCTGGGCAACAGAGCAAAACTCTATCTCAAAAAAAAAAAAAAAAGATAACACTGCTATTGCTTCTATTCATATTAACAATTAATATTCGAAATAATGATAGTAAATGCTGAGTTGAAGTGATTTCTCTGGATTAGGCATTGTACAAAATTATGCATATTATCTTGTTTAATCTTGCAAATAACCTGTGGAGGTAGGTACCGAAATTACCTTGTGCATTTTTCAGATAAGGCAATTGAAGGTCACCCAGGCTAAGTTATTTGCACTGGGTCCCATATTAAATGTGTAAAGCAGATGTTCTTCTTATTTTAACTCTAGTCTTAACCTCTACACAGTATTTCTTCTCAAAGATATTTATCTAATGTTTTTGGAAGAAGGAACTGGCAATAAGGAAAGAAAGAAGAAATAACAGATGAATGCAAGGAAGAAAGAGAGGAAGTGAGACAGGGAGGTGAACCATAATGGAGGGAAAAGGAAGGGAAGATGGAGGTAAGAAGAGTATTTGTGCTATGAAAATAGAAATACAAGTCAACCCTGAAGTCAACTCACACCTGCTTTTCTTCAGAAAATGAGACTCTGTTGTCACTCACCAGCAATATGTCTTATGTCTGTCACCTGTGGGGCTCCTGTCTTCCAGGAGTTATGGAAATGGCCATCTCTTTTCTCCCAAAGGAAAAGTGCCAATATGGGACAGTGACGTTAAAGTACATTCTTAAGTTGTGGTGTTTGGGGGGTAGAATTTTTGGTGTACTGAACAAAGGGATTAAAAATGTCAGTTTTGTGTAGGGACTTTCTTTGCTGGGGAGGGAAGGTCTCATCCTCAAGAATTATTTCTTTACTTTCCCTTCCCAGAGTTTTTACATGGAAGTATGAAATATTACCTTCCTACTATATAATTAATAGAAAAAATAAGCAGAGCCTGGATTATACTATTATGTTAAGGTGTGGGGGAATGAGAAAAGGATTCAGCCAAGTGCCCCAGATAATAGGTTTTACTCTGAGTTTTCTTTCTCCGGTTTTATCTTTTATTGTCTCTTCTCATCACTGGAGTGATAACGTTTCGAGGCCCAAGATTAGGCTGTGGTTCTGGGGTAAGGTAGCAAGGGGCCACAGTCTTCCTTTGATCTGGGCCTCTCATATCTGCCCACTGTAAGCCAAAGTTGTTCCTATTTAGCTCAACAATTCTGTAGTTTTCATACGGGGTCAGAGACCAATGTCCCACAGGGTAATAAAATGTATGCATTTGGTTGGAGTGTACCTTCTATGTATCTTATGCTGGGATCTGAATGAGTAACATATGGCTATTCAAAAAATTCATGGATCCTGGGTCCTAGTCAAATATCACCTCTTCATGAATAACAGAGCCCTCCTTTCTCAGAGCCCGCAGTGAAGAGAGTACTACTTAACTTAGCAGTTCCTAACACCAGTGAATACCAAAGTCTCCTGTCGCTAAAGAGCAATTTCTTTTGTAAGGATTGTAGCAGGTTTCCAGGCAGGGCTTCACCTGCTTGAATTGGGAAACTTTTTCCAAGCCCCAGGTCTCTTGCATTGTGAAAAATGCTGCTTCTATTTTTCTTTAATTAAAAAAAAAAAAAAAAAAAAAAACAGAGCAGAAAAGTACATTGTATGAGAGCACTACCTTCAGAGTCAGACACACCCAGGTTTCATTCATGAAAATTACTCAATACGAATTTGGATTTTCTGTAAATCTATTTCCTTATCTCTATATCATGGATAATAACAATGACCATATAGGTATTTTGTTATGATTAAATGCAACACTCTTGCATTGGTCTTTAAGTGTTTATTTTATATTGTGTTCTTTCCCCCAAGTCTCACATCTTTGGCCTCAAAGGGATTAAAATGATGCAGGTCGTGTTCCCCAGGAAGCCAACCCTGAGATGTAGTTTAGTGTGCAGTATGTTCAGATGGGAGAGTTCTTGGGACTAAGTCCCATGAAAGAAAAGGAAGGAAGTAGGATTGAGCAAAGGAGAAGGCTGAGTGGTCTTAGCTGATCCCACAGGAAGATCTGATCTGAAGTGACTGTCAGAATTATCCTTTATTAGGCTGAAATGACTATGCCTTTTTACCTGTGCCTCAACACTCATTGGATGTTGCTGCCTGAGGAGCCCATTACCTTAGATGAAGTGGCTCTCTGCAGCTGAGGCAACTGGCAGCTGGAATGTGCCTGGTGGCAGCACCCCCTATAACTGAGCAACAAGTGCTCCTTGAAGAGGGTTTTGGGTGGGTCATCCCTGTGTCCCCTACACCATGCCCTTGACACGTGATGCTTAATGATAACTAGCTTTTGGTTTCCTATGTTCCAAGCAATGTGTCATAAATTTGGATACATCTATCTACCTATCTATCTATCTATCTATCTATCTATCTATCTATCTATCTATATCTATCATCTATCCATCCTAAGCACACATAACTAAATTGCCCAACATCAACCATCTGGTAAATGATAGTGTGGCCTTTAAAGCAACATAATCTAGCTGCAGTGCTCCTAGTCTTAAACTCTGCTCTACTCCATCTTGCAGTGACCTGGGTGTTTAAAGAGATCTGCTGGTCCTGTCAGACATAGCTGTGTGTTTCTAGTACAGTGGTTCTCAAACTTTGATCCCCAGGTTAGCATCATCAGCATCAGTGGAAATTTGTTAGAAATGCGAATCTTCTGGCCTTACCCAGACCCAGAATCAGATACTTTCAGAGCAAGACTCACAATCTATATTTTGAGAGGTCCTCTAAGGGATTCTGCTGCACCCTCAACCTTGAGAAACATTGCAATAATATACAGGGACAACAACAGCAAAAATAACCTAGCACATTCTAAGGGTCTTTCTATTCAATCTTCTTTTCAGCTACCCTCTCCCTTACCTCTCCCATGGAACTCTGATCCTTCCTGGCCAATGGTTCCAGCTGCTGAAATCTTCCCCTGCTGGATTTCACATTAGAAATGGACAACTCTTTATTCCATCATGTTGCCATCACTCCCTCTTATCCTCAAGGATGGTGTTCCATTAGTTTTTTTATTTATAATTTGATGTTGCCCCAAGGCAAGAGTGGCAACCCAAACCATGTATGTTGGTTTTATTGGCAGGCCAAAGAGCCCTGAGTTGAAATCTCAGGCCCATGACTAACTAAAAGTATGTCCTTGACCAATCTCAAATTGATCTTTGTTTCAACGTTTTTTTTTTTTTTTTTTTTTGAGACAGAGTCTCTCTCTGTCACCCCAGGCTGGAGTGCAGTGGCGCCATCTCGGCTCACTGCAAGCTCCGCCTCCCGGGTTCATGCCATTCTCCAGCCTCAGCCTCCCGAGTAGCTGGGACTACAGGCACCCGCCACCACCCCTGGCTAATTTTTTTTTTTTTTTTTAGTAGAAATGGGGTTTCACCGTGGTCTTGATCTCCTGACCTCATGATCCGCCCGCCTCGGCCTCCCAAAGTGCTGGGATTACAAGCGTGAGCCACCACGCCCACCCTGTTTCAATGTTTTTATCTGCAAAACTGGGAGTAAAGATACCTGCCTCAGAGAGCTGCTCTGCATATTTAATTAGATCATTAATCTCTATATTCCCCTAGTGTCTAACACATAAAATATGCTCTATGAGAGACTTGTTTAAAACTTACATGGAAGCCCCTTTCCCTCTTCCTGCTGAGATATCTTTGAAAAGCCACTGGACTTAAGAATTAGCACCATTTGAATATATGATATATTCATTCTAAGTACAGCATTCTACTCATTTATCCTTCTTAACCTCACCAAGAAAAGCATTTATTAAAATATTTTACATTTTTTCTAAAGAAAGTCCCAGTAAAATGCCAGAAACATACTCAAGTGGATTTGTTCAATCTGAATATATGTGTGTACACACACACACACACACACACATTTAAGCTGTTGTAAAAAACCTTCATATAATCATGTTATGAGTCTGTAGAAACAGAAAAGTATGATACTTTTCCTCATCTATCATAAGGGTCACGACTAACACTCCTATAACAAAAAACATGTTAACAAGAGAAAAGCATGACAAATTTATTTCATCAAAGTTCCATATGGCATAAATGAAAAGCCAAAGACCCAGGGGAAAATGTCTATTTTTTATGCTTTGATTCAATGAAGAATGGATAGTCATGTAGAAAGGTGACTGGACCAAAAGGGTATGACCTAATGATAACAGACTGGGGTGGGGAACCCAGAAGACCTCTTCATTTATGTTCTCATTGGCATCTCTGTACCACATTCCTTCCTCCTGGGTATACGGTAGGAGCCCTCTGGAATGAAGGTCTTATGACCTATGGTCAGACAAGTTAGGTCAGAGAGTTTCTTTGTGGCCATCTACACAGAGAGATGGGGAAAGGTTAAAATTATATTTCTATGTTTTATGCCTTGCTTTAGGAGAAAGGGGTTCTAGTTTCTATGATCCACCTTGGAAAGGAGAAATTCTGATTTCTATGACTTACTTCTGGGGAGAAAAGGGGGCAGGAGACAGGAAGGCAGGAAAAGATCACAGACACTTTGCTTCTGAGGCTGCTTCTGATGCTTTCCAGCCTCCTTTAGTTCAAAGTACTCAGCATGCCAAAGCATCATACTTTAGGATGGTACTTTTTGACCCTAAAAAGTCCAATATCAATTATATGAGTTAAATATAGACTTTTCCATTTTAGTGATGACAAACCACCGTTGATAGTGGTTTAACTATCTTCCCAATATTATGCAGTTAACAAAGGGCAGAACCAGAATTGGAGCTCAGAATCCCAGTATAGTTTTCTTTCCATTATACATCCCTACCTCAAAGAATTCTGATTAGCTCTTAAATTAATTTTTTTAAACTGAGAAAGATATCTAGGTGTTGATGATAGATAAGGACAGTACCCAGATAATGACATTCACCTTTTCTAATCAGAGAATTACTGAAGATTTCTCTTTAGATAGATGTTGGGAACCTTGCAGAGAAAAGGTTGTGATCAGCAGGGCCCAAAAATCCTGTAATGTGAAAGAAGTTGGAAAGTTATTAAAATACCAAGGGATTATGATTTAAACCTAACCTAAGGAGCCTGTGAAAGGAGAGAAGAATGAATATCTCCTGGAGTGAGGCCCATTAACATCCTATGAAGCGCTAACTGTGGAATAGGACACAGTTAGGAACTAAGAGCTTTCTAGAGGTTGACGTTGAAAACCCAACCAGTCTCCACAGGGGTCTTGATCTACAGAAGTCCTGGCTGAGCTGCAGTTTCCTAGGCATTAACTCACATAAGAGTGACCAGAGCAGTAGTAGTTCTCATGGCTGCATGTTAGGATCGTCTGGGGAGATTTTTAAAATTCTGATGCCTGGGCCACACCTAGACTAATTAAATCAGGATTGCTAAAGGTAGGACCCAGTCATTAATATTTTTTAAAGCTCCTTGTGTGATGATAGTGCATAGCTCAAGTAGAGAGCCACTGTTCTGGAAGCTAAAATGTTTTTCTCTCTTTTTTCTCTTTTGTTCCTTTGTATTTTTTGCCTTCCTTTCTTCCTCTCTTTCTCCTTCCTTCCCATCCTTCTTCCCATTCTTTCTTAAAAACAGGTTTGAGAATTTATTACACAGAAGCCATGACTATAAAGATATATAAGATGTGATTTCTGTCCCTCTCTTGTTTTTATGTAGCTTTGCAGCAAATCTATGCAAATTTAGAGATTTAAATTGCACCTATATATTAACTAATAGTTCTGTAGTTCAGAAGTCTGTCACAGCATAAGTGGGCTCCCTGCTCAGGGTATCGGAAGGCTGCAATGAAAGTGTCAGCCAGGCTCAGTTCTCATCTTGAGGTGCTAGGAAAAAAATCCACTTCCAGGCTTATTCAGGCTGTTGGCTGTATTCAGTTCCTCAGGTTGAAGTATTGATCATTTTGATCTCAGTTTTCTTGCTATCTGTCAGGAAGGGGCTTCCCTCAGCACCTAAATGCCACCCATGTTTCTTGCTATTTGATATCCTCCATCTCCTAGCCAGCAATGGTGCAAAGAATCCTTCATGCTTCAAATCTATGATTTCAACTTCTGTGACCAGCTGGACAAAAGTCTTTGCTTTTAAAGAGTTGAAATGATTAGGTCAAATCCATTTAGATAATCTCCCTATCTAAAGGTCAGTTGATTTGGGACTTAATTACATCTTCAAAACTGCCTTCACAGCAGCACCCTAGATTAGGATTTAAAGAACTGGGAGAAGGTTTGTGCATATACAGGACAAGAATCTTGGGGGCCCTCTTAAAATTCTGCTACCACAGCCTCCAAGGAGTTCACCAGTAGGGAAACAGGCTTGGGACTCAGTATAAAGCACTAAAGGACAGTCACAGTTACAAGAAATAGAAGTGGTACCATGTGATAATCTTGTTCTTGGAAGAGGGGCCAAGGTGGCTGAATAGGAACAGCTATGGTCTGCAGCTCCCAGTAGGCCAACGCAGAAGGTGAGTGATTTTTGCATTTCCAACTGAGGTTCCCAATTCCTCTCATTGGGACTGGTTAGGCAGTGGATGCAGCCTATGGTGGGAGAGCAGAAGCAGGGTGGTAAGTGCAAGGAGCCTGGGGGACCTCCTTCCCGCAGCCAAGGGAAGCCATGAGGGACTGTGCTACTTGGCCCAGATACTACATTTTTCCCACGTTTTTTTGCAATCTGCAGATCAGGAGATTCCCTTGTGTGCCTACACCAGGGCCCTGGGTTTCAAGCACAAAACTGGGCAGCTGTTTGGGCAGACACTGAGCTAGCTGCAGGAGTTTTTTTCATACCCCAGTGGCACCAGTGAGATGGAAACCACTCAATCCCTTGGAAAGAGGGCTGAAGCCAGGGAGCCAAGTTGTCTTTGCTCAGTAGGTTCCACTCCTGTGGACCCCAGCAAGCTAAGAACCACTGACTTGAAATTCTCACTGCCAGCACAGCAGTCTGAAGTCGACCTGGGATAATCAAGCTTGGATGGAGGGAGGTGTCCACCATTACTGAGGCTTTATTAGGCGGTTTTCCCCTGACACTGCTAAGGAGGCTAGAAGGTGTGGACTGGGTGGAATATACCACAGCATGGCAAAGTGGTTGTGGCCAGACTACTTCTCTAGGTTCCTCATCACTGGGCAGGGCATCCTTGAAGGAAAGGTAACAGCCCCAGTCAGGGGCTTACAGAAAAAACTACCATCTCCCTGGGACAGAGCCCCTGGGGGAAGGGGTGGTTATAGGCACAGCTTCAGCAGATTTAATCTCTCCTGCCTGCTGGCTCTGAAGAAAGCAACTTACTCTGACAAGAGGAATTCTCCTGGCACAGTACACCAGCTCTGCTAAGGGATAGAGTACCTCCTCAAGTGGGTCCCTGATGTCCGTGCCTCCTGACTGGGAGAGACCTCCCAACAGGAGACAACAGACAACTCATACAGGAGAACTCCAGCTGGTATCTGGCAGGCACCCCTTTGGGACGAAGCTTCCAGAAGAAGGAGCAGGCAGCAATCTTTGCTGTTCTGCAGCCTCTGCTGATGATACCCAGGTGAACAGGATCTTGAGTGGACCTCCAGCAAACTGCAGCAGACCTGCCAAAGAGAGGCCTGACTGTTAGAAGAAAAACTAACAAACAGCAAGCAACAGCATCAACATCAACAACAACAACAAAAAAAAACCCACACAAAAACCCCATCCATAGGTCATCAGCCTCAAAGATCAAAGGTAGATAAATCCTTGAAGATGAGGAAAAACTAGTGCAAAATCGCTGAAAATTACAAAAACCAGAATGCCTCTTCTCCTCCAAATGATCTCAACTCCTCTCCAGCAGGGGAATCCCACCCCAAATCAACAGAATATTATTCTTCTCAGCACCACATAGTACTAATTCTAAAATCAACCACATAATTGGAAGTAAAACACTCCTTGGCAAATGAAAACTGAACAGAGAATAAGATTGACGAATTGACAGAAGTAGGTTTCAGAAGGTGGGTAATAACAAACTCCTCTAAGGTAAGAGAGCATGTTCTAACTCAATGCAGGGAAGCTAAGAACCTTGATAAAAAGTTTTGGGAACTAGTAACTAGAATAACCACTTTAGAGAGAAACACCAATGACTTGATGGAGCTGAAAAGCACAGCACAAGAACTTCATGAAGCATACACAAGTATCAATAGCTGAATCAATCAAGCGGAAGAAAGGATATCAAGATTGAAGATCAACTTACTGAAATAAAGCATGAAGACAAGATTTGAGAAAAAATAATGAAAAGGAATGAACAAAGCCTCCGAGAAATATGGGACCATGTGAAAAGACCAAACTTACGAATGACTGTGTACCTGAAAGTGATGGGGAGAATGGAACCAAGTTGGAAAACACACTTCGGGATATTATCCAGGAGAACTTCCCCAACCTAGCAAGATGGGCCAACATTCAAATTCAGGAAATACAAAGAACACCACTGAGATACTCCTCAAGAAGAGCAACCCTAGGACACATAACCATCAGATTCTCCAAGGTTGAAACAAAGGAAAAAATGTTAAGGGCAGCCAGACAGAAAGGTCAGATTACCTACAAAGAGAAGCCCATAAGACTAGCAGTGGATCTCTCTGCAGAAACCCTACAAACCAGAAGAGAGTAGGGGCTAATATTCAACATTCTTTTTTTTTTTTTTTTGAGACAGAGTCTCACTCTGTTGCCCAGGTTGGAGTGCAGTGGCGCCATCTCGGCTCGCTGCAACCTCTGCCTCCCAGGTTCAAGCCATTCTCCTGCCTCAGCCTCCTGAGTAGCTGGGACTACAGGCAATCGCCACTACGTCTGGCTAATTTTTTTTTATTTTTAGTAGAGATGGGGTGTCACTGCTTTAGCCAGGATGGTCTTGATCTCCTGACCTCGTGATCTGCCTGCCTCCACCTCCCAAAGTGCTGGGATTACAGGCGTGAGCCACCACATTCAGCATAACATTCTTATGGAGAAGACTTTTCAACCCAGAATTTTATATCAAGTCAAACTAAGCTGCGTAAGTGAAGGAGAAATAAAATCCTTTCCAGACAAGCAAATGCTGATGGATTTTGTCACCACCAGGCCTGCCTTATAAGAGCTCCTGAAGGAAGCACTAAATATAGAAAGGAAAAACTGGTCCCAGTCACTGTAAAAACACACCAAATATAAAGGTTAATGACACTATGAAGAAACTGCATCAACTAACATGCAAAATAACCAGCTAGGATTATGATGACAGAATCAAATTCACACATAACAATATTAACCTTAAATGTAAATGGGCTGAATGCCCCAATTAAAAGACACAGACTGGCAAAGATAAAGAGTCAAGACCCATCAGAATGCTGTATTCAGGAGACAAACATAGGCTTTTTTGTCTCTCTTGCAAAGACACACATAGGCTTAAATAAAGGGCTGGCGGAAAATGTACCAAGCAAATGGAAAGCAAAATAAAAAAGAAAAAATCAGGGGTTGCAATCCTAGTCTCTGACAAAACAGACTTTAAACCAGCAAAGATAAGAAAAGACAAAGAAGGGCATTATATAATGATAAAAAGAACAATTCAAAAAGAAGAGCTAATTATCCTAAATATATATGCACCTAATATAGGAGCACCCAGATTCATAAAACAAATTCTTAGAGACCTACAAAGAGACTTAGACTCCCACACAATAATAGTGGGAGATTTTAACATCCCACTATCAATATTAGACAGACCAACAAGACAGAAAACTAACAAGGATATTCAAAACTTGAACTCAGCTCTGGACCAAGCAGACGTAATAGACATCTACAGAACTCTCCACCCCAAATCAACAGAATATTATTCTTCTCAGCACCACATAGTACTAATTCTAAAATCAACCACATAATTGGAAGTAAAACACTCCTTGGCAAATGAAAAAGAACGGAAATCATAACAAACAGTCTCTCAGACCACAGTGCAATCAAATTAGAACTCAGGATTAAGAAACTCACTCAGAAGTGCACAACTACATGGAAATTGAACAACCTGCTCCAGAATGACTACTAGGTAAATAACGAAATTAGGGCAGAAATCAAGAAGTTCTTTGAAACCAACAAGAAGAGACAACGTACCAGAGTCTCTGGGACACAGCTAAAACAGTGTTAAGAGAGAATTATATAGCAGTAAATGCCCACATCAGAAAGCTGGAAAGATCTAAAATTGACACCCTAACATAACAATTAAAATAACTAGAGAAGCAAAAGCAAACAAATTCAAAAGCTAGAAGACAGGAAATAACTAAGATCAGAGCAGAACTGAAGGAGATAGAAACATGAAAAACCCTTCAAAAAATCAATGAGTCCAGGAGCTGGTTTTTTGAAAAGATTAACAAAATAGATAGACTGCTAGCTAGACTAATAAAGAAGAAAACAGAGAAGAATCAAATAGACACAATAAAAAATGATAAAGGGGATATCACCACTGATCCCACAGAAATACAAACTACCATCAGAGAATTCTATAGACACCTCTACACAAATAAACTAGAAAATCTAGAAGAAATGGATAAACTCCTGGACACATATAGCCTCCCAAGACTAAACCATGAGGAAGTTGAATCCCTAAATAGACCAATAACAAGTTCTGAAATTAATAGCCTACCAACCAAAAAAAGCCCAGGACCTGACAGATTCACAGACAAATCCTACCAGAGGTACACAGAGGAGCTGATACCATTCCTTCTGAAACTATTCCAAACAATAGGAAAAGAGGAACTCCGCCATAATTCATTTTATGAAGCCAGCATCATCCTGATACCAAAACCTGGCAGAGACACAACAACAAGGAATAATTTCAGGCCAATATCCCCGATGAACATCGATGTGAAAATCTTCAATAAAATGCTGGCAAACCAAATCCAGCAGCGCATCAAAAAACTTATCCACCACGATCAAGTTGGCTTCATCCCTGGGATGCATGGCTGGTTCAACATACACAGATCAATAAACGTAATCCATCACATAAACAGAACCAATAACAAAAATCACATGATTATCTCAATAGATGCAGAAAAGGCCTTTGATAAAATTAAATATCCCTTCTTGCAAAAAATTCAATAAACTAGGTATTGATGGAACCTATCTCAAAATAATAAGAGCTACTTATGAAAAACCCATAGCCAACATTATACTGAATAGGAAAAAATTGAAAACATTCCCTTTGAAAACCAGCACAAAACAAGGAAGACCTCTCTCACTACTCCCAATCAACATAGTATTGGAAGGTCTTGCCAGGGCAATTAGGCAAGAGAAAGAAATAAAGGTATTCAAATAGGAAGAGAGGAAGTCAAATTGCTCCATTTGCAGATGACATGATTGTGTATTTAGAAAACCCCATTATCTCAGCCCAAAAACTCCTTAAACCAATAAACAACTTCAGTAAAGTATCAGGATACAGAATCAATGTGCAAAAATCACAAGCATTCCTATACAACAATAATAGACAAGCAGAGTGCCAAATCATGAGTGAACTCCCATTTATAATTGCTACAAAGAGAATAAAATACTTAGGAATACAACTTACAAGGGACATGAAGGACCTCTTCAGGAACTACAAACCACTGCTCAATAAATATGACAGGACACAAACAAATGGAAAAAAAACTTCCATGCTCATGGATAGGATGAATCAGTATTGTGAAAATGGCCATACTGCCCAAAGTAATTTATAGATTCAATGCTATCCCCATCAAGCTACCACTGACATTCTTTGCAGAATTAGACAAAACTACTTTAAATTTCATATGGAACCAAAAAAGAGCCCATATAGCCAAGACAATCCTAAGAAAAAAAGAACAAAGCTGGAGACATCAAGCTACCTGACTTCAAATTATACTACAAGGCTACAGTAACCAAAACAGCATGGTTTTGTTACCAAAACAGATACACAGACCAATGGAACGGAACAGAGACCTCAGAAATAACATCAGACACTTAGAACCATCTGATCTTCGACAAATATGAGAAAAACAAGCAATGGGGAAAGGAATCCCTATTTAATAAATGGTGCTTGGAAAACTGGCTACCCATATGCTGAAAACTGAAACTGGACCCCTTCCTTACACCTTACACAAAAATTAACTCAAAATGTATTAAAGACTTAAATGTAAAACCTAAAACCATAAAAACCCCAGAAGAAAACCTAGGCAATAGCATTCAGAACATAGGCATGGGTAAAGACTTCATGACGAAAATACCAAAAGCAATTGCAACAAAAGCCAAAATTGACAAATGGGATCTAATTAAACTAAAGAGCTTCTTCACAGCAAAAAAAAAAAAAACTATCATTAGAGTGAACAGGCAACCTACGGAATGGGAGAAAATTTTTGCAATCTATACATCTGACAAGTCTAATATCCAGAATCTACAAGGAACTTAAACAAGTTTACAAGACAAAAACAGACAACCCCATCAAAAAGTGGGTGAAGGATATGAACAGACATTTCTCAAAAGAAGACATTTATGTGGCCAATAAACATAGGAAAAAAAGCTCATCATCACTGGTCATTAGAGAAATGCAAATCAAAATCACAATGAGATATCATCTCACGCCAGTTAGAATGGTGATTATTAAAAAGTCAGGAAACAACAGATGCTGGCGAGGCTGTGGAGAAATAGGAACACTTTTACACTGTTGGTGGGAGTGCAAATTAGTTCAACCATTGTGGAAGACAGTGGGTGATTCTCCAAGGATCTAGAACCAGAAATACCATTTGACCCAGCAATCCCATTGCTGGGTATATATCCAAAGGATTAGAAATCATTCTACTATAAAGATTCATGCACAAGTATGTTTATTGCAGCACTATTTACAATAGCAAAGACTTGGAACCATCCCAAATGCCCATCAATGATAGACTGGATAAAGAAAATGTGGCACATATACACCATGTAATACTATGTAGCCATAAAAAAGAATAAGTTCATGTCCTTTGCAGGGACATGGATGAAGGTGGAAGCCATCATTCTCAGCAAACTAACACAGGAACAGAAAACCAAACACTGCATGTTCTCACTCATAAGTGGAAGCTGAATAGTGAGAACACATGGACACAGGGAGGGGAACATCACATACTGGGGCCTGTTGGGGGTGGGGGGCAAGGGGAGGGAGAGCATTAAGACAAATACCTAATGCATGTGGGGCTTAAAACCTAGATGATGGATTGATAGGTGCAGCAAACCACCATGGCACATGTATACCTATGTAACAAACCTGCACGTTCTGCACATGTATCCCAGAACTTAAAGTAAAATAAAATAAAATAAAGACATTTAAAAAAGAAGTGGTACTAATGAATTACTGAAAGACTAACTCCAGGAGATATGTGTAAAGGGTCAAAGTAGGCTTCCTAGAGGAGTTGACACCTTAGCACAATCATGCACTGGACAATTACTTATTAAGTAACTACTGTATATACCAGCCACTGAGATGAATTTTGAGAGATAAATAGTTATTTTCTGGGTGGATAGGAGAAAGGATGAGCTTTCTGGAGAGGAGTCATTCTATATGACAAAGCATGTGACCAACATGTGACAAAGAAGAGAAGTGTTTAAGGGATTAGCTGCAGTTCAGTCCTACTAGCAAAATATATGTAGAAAGTGGCTGGCAAGGAAGCCAAAGTGAGGTCAGATATCCTGTGACAGATTTTATCTTACTCTTTGGTGATAGGGAAACACTGAGGGTTTCTCCCCCTACTTTACTGAGGCATAAAGTACAATCAGTTGTACATATGTAAAATGTACAGGTTGATGAATTTTTACACATTTATAGACCCATGAAACTTTCACCACAATCAAGAAAACAAGTATTTTCTATCACTCCAAAAGTTTTCTTATGCCCTTTTGTAACCCACAGCCACAGGTAACCACTGTTTTGTCTTCTGTCTCTATACATTAGTTTCCATTATTTAGAATTTTATATAAATGGATTTATATGGGAGGCACTCATTTGTGCTTGGCTTCTTTTATTCAGCATAATTTTCAGGTTAATCTGTGTTGTTGCAAGTATTGACGAGTCATTTTTTTTATTCCTGAGAGCCATTCCATTGTATTGTATGAACATAACAAAGTATGAAGCCTGTGGAAAAAAGGGGTCAATGTGAAATAATTGTGATAATGTGAAAGCAACGAGGCAACTGGGTGAAGAAGTTGGTATTTAAGGCCAGGAGCGGTGGCTCACACCTCTAATCCCAGCACTTTGGGAGGCTGAGGTGGGTGGATCACGAGGTCAGGAGTTCCAGACCAGCCTGGCCAACATGGTGAAACTCCATCTCTACTAAAGATACAAAAAATTAGCCAGGCGTGGTGGTGCGTGCTTGTAATCCCAGGTACTCGGGAGGCTGAGGCAGGAGAATTTCTTGAACTGGGGAGGTGGAGGTTGCAGTGGTCTGAGATTGCGCCATTGTACTCCAGCATGAGTGACAGGGCCAGACTCCATCTAAAAAAAAAAAAAAAGAAAGAAAGAAAAAAGTATTTAATAAAGATTTTGGAGGCAGATGATATTTTTTTATTGTTTGACATGATAGGAGAACATTTTGGGCATAGGAAACTATATAAGTGAAAGCTTGAGGGTATGGCTACGTACATCATGTTTGCAGGTCAAAGTCTTGTGTTGTGGATAAAGTAGGGTAATGTGGGTAAGTGAAGAACTGATGGGTTTAGTGAGATTTGAGGCTGGAAAGAAAGGTTTGGGCTAGATGACATGTGACTTCAGGTACCTGGATATACAGCACTTTGTCAGGTCCTATGTTAGATTAATCTGACATAGTAAGACATGGTCCCTGCCTCTGAGAAACTCATTATTCAGTGATTCAAATAATCCAATAAGTAATTAAGAAGAGGCTGAAACATGCAGTAAAGTGGAAGGCACAAAGTAAGAAGTAACTTCTTCTGCCCGTGGAAATCAGAAACTCTTCACTCAGGAGAGTCTTAAATGGCAAGTGGAGGTTTCCGGAGGCTGTAGGATGGGGCATTGTTTGAAGAAGGCTTTCCAGATAAAGAGAGCAATATGATCGGAAGTGTGCTCAGGCTCCATCAGATCTCTCTTATTTCTTTTTCTCTTGCTTCTAACTAAAGGAAATACAATGTAACAATCTGTGTTTGGGTTTGGAATGAAGAAAGATACTGCTTCAGCTTCCAGTGTCAACTGAGTCAATTTAATCTACCAACACCAGAGAGTCCTTATTATGGTGTCAGGTGCTAGCCCAGCTTTAATGATGAAGTGGTACTTTATTTCTCTTTGTGATATTGGTCCTTGTGTAAATCTGCTTCAGAAATCTCAGTGAGGAAGTGATGATTACAAGGCAAGGTTCAGGTTTTCTTATTTTCCCATAGACACCTTACCCATCCCTATTATTTTGCAGTGAAGGACAGTTCTCAGAGCAGACAAGGCTTTCACTGGAAATGCTAAATTTCCAGAGGCTTCTACAAAGCTATTTGTTGTTTTCTTGGCTCAGTGGGCTCTCCTTATTGCCTGTATCAGAGCTCTGCAGTTTCTTGCATTCTGATGGTGAGAAACCTTAGAGGAGACAATGCAGCTGTTTGGAATTTCAAGTGATTCAGCACCGCTGGGGACATGACGTACTGGAAATGACAATCTCTCTATTTCCACCTGCCAGAAACTCAGGGACCAGCAGCACCGTCTCTCCATGTCATGAATATGATGAATAGCCTTGTGCTCACCAGGCAGTTATCTTGTTGGAGTAATTCAGGTTGAGAAGATGCTTTCTAAATAGAAAGCTCAAGTTTTAACTCAGAAAGTACTTAAGCATATTGGAATCTCTCTCTATATAATCCATTTGTTTCTTGGACTCATTGGAGTCCAAAAAATAACCCTAGTCATATAGGCAATGGTGACTATATGTGACTGTATCCTAGTCTTATAGTCAGTGGTGACAGAGTGACTGCCTCATGTTGAGTTTCCTGGGAAGCAGATGCTGAGGTGAAGTGTATTAGTCAGCTTGGGCTGCCATAGTTAAATACCATTGACTGGGTGGCTTAAACAACAAAAATTTATTTTCTCACAATTCTGGAGTCTTGAAGTTTCAGATCAGGACGCTGGCATGGCCAAGTTCTGATAACTCTTTTTCTGGCTTGCTCTTGTTGCCTTTCATCTGTCTTTGCACATGCAGAGAGAGAGAGAGAGAGAGAGAGAGAGAATCCCTTTCTTCCTCTTTTTATAAGCCCACTAGTCCTATCAGATTAGGATTTCACCTTTATAATCTCATTTAACTTTAATCTATCTCCAAATACACCCATGTCCAGGGTTAGGCCTTCAACATATGAATCTGGGGAAGACATATTTCAGCCTATAGCCCAGAGATTACCTTGCAAGAGCTTGATTTAGCAGTGCCTCGATTCACCACTTCTGGAAGGGAAGAGAAGGAAACAGGATTGAACAGAAGAAGTTGGGCTGTGAGGCAAACTCACTGAAGATCTCAGTTAACCCTATAAGGAACTCTAAAATCCATTTAGAGTTGTCTCGACTTGAAGTCTTTTTATTACCATGCCAACCAGTCCTTGGATGTAGGCTGCCCTAGTAAAAGTTTTTAAATTCTCATGTGTATGCATTTTAAGGATATGTGGCTAGATTTCTGGGCAGTTGACATTATTCTATAGGAATGTGAAAAGCCTGTTTCAGATTCTTGTTATAGATGATGCTTTTGATAACTCATGTTCAAAAGTGGTGGGGGCACAATGGGGAGGGAGAATCCAGACAAAAGGATTATGCTTCTGAAGTCTGTCTAGAAAGCAGACACTCAAAATTTCCTAGTTGTGGGTGAAAATGAAGAAAATACCAGCATCAGAAATATATAGTTATCACTTTAAGTGATTCAATTTCTAAGTAACGTATTTACCTGTCTATGTTTTTTAAATCAAGGCTGACTGGCTCAGTTAGCTATGTTAACCATTTCACTTTCTGATCTCTCATCTAGAAAATATTTCTATATTTCCACCCTGTTAGTCACTAGAAACTTTTAAGCTTTAGCTTCTCCTAATCTCACAGAATTAAGGTTTTCTATTATGGTCTTCTTAGAATACAGTACTGTGTTCTTGGCAGCAGGTCCCACATATGTGATTACCTGACTGCTTCTCTGTTAGGAGGTAAATCCCATAAAGATAAGGAAACATGCTTGTCCTATTCACCCTTGTATTACCAGTATCCAGCACAATGCTTGGCATACAGTCAATGCTCAAATATTATCTGTTGAATAAATAAATGGATGAATGAATAAATGTTTGCAAGGAAAATGTATCAACCATATCTTTTGGAGTCAGTCTATATCTATGAGGTAGAGTCCACAGTGTATGTGTCTATATATTAACATGTAACATGTTTTAATAGCTCATTTTAAGAGCTAATTGTCAAAACTGTATATACTTTTTCCTCAGATGATTACATTGGCAGACAACATCTTGGGATTGATTTTCTTGACATACATTAACAATAATTTGAAATTGTAAAAAAAAAAAGAAAAAAAGCAGTGATATAAATTTGTTCTTCATGGTCCCTGACAACACATTAGGGGGTTCTCACAGGGAGATGCACATATGTATTCATATCCCTTTACTAAAGGACAGTCCCTTATCATGGAAAGTTTCTGTCTTTGAGTGAAGCAAAATGGAGGATGCTTACCTTGCTGGTCAGAGGACGCAAGTTCACCTTGTGTTTTAAAGCATCACAGCTAGATCACTCTACTGTTCAACTTCCCTTTTCTATTTCAAAATTTAAAAATTGGCTTATTAAGTTCATACAAAGAGGTTGTATTATTAATTATCCTCAAAAAGACTGTCAGGTTTGTCTTGGCCAGGTGGTAGAGATTGATACTAAGTCATGTAAATCGTTTATGTTTCCGTGTTAATGTTGGTCCTTAGCTGGCAAATCGTATCTAGATTTATTGGAATAACTGCCTCAACCTTTAAAGAAGCTATTGCAAACATGTGCTGTGGTTACTTGTATTTCTATATTGATCATCATGGGAGATACCACCAGTTATTAACAATACTTATTCCTATTAGACCTAAAACTTCTTCAGAATCCTTCTCAATGTAAAATATTAGGCAGCCACTATCACCATGTTGATATATGAGAGGAAATCTCTTTTCCATCCTTACTCTAAGAGAAGACATGATTTAATTGGGCAAAACTCTAATTTAGGAACACATCAACAATTGAGTGATGGATCAAGGGATAGTGTAAATACTCAAGTGGATGAATCAAACATGCTTATACATGTTCCCATTACCAGGAATTCTGTACATGTACTAGTCTGTTCTCAGGTGCTAATAAAGACATATCCAAGACTGAGTAATTGATAAAGGAAAGAGGTTTAATTGACTCACAGTTCAGCATGCTGGGGAGGCCTGAGGAAACTTACAATCATGGTGGAAACGGAAGCAAACACATCCTTCTTCACATGGTGGCAGGAAGGAGAAGTGCAGAGGGAAGGGGGTGAAAAGCCCCTCATGCATCATGACATCTTGTGAGAACTCACTCACTGTCATGAGAATAGCATGGAGGTAACCACCACCATGATTCAATTACCTCTCACCAGGTTCCTCCAAAGACACATGAGGATTATGGGAGCTACAGATTTGGGTGTGACACAGCCAAACCATATCAGTGCACATTCTTTCATTTGATATTCACAACATCCCTATGGAATAGGCAAATCAGGTATTTTCTTCCCATCTTACAGACTTAAAAAGCAAGACAGAGAAGTTAAGGGGCTTGCAGACTTACTTGGGATCATAAAGCTAACAAACAGAAAACAATTGGTCTTCTGATTCCAAATTATTTATATTTTCTATAGAAACACAGTGGTTTTTAGTAATTTCTTTCTAATGACCTTATTAATTTTTATCTAAAGACTCTGAGCAAAACTTTCTGAGGTTAAAAAATATAATGTGTCAAGCTTTCTATTATCTGATAAGAAACCAATTAACGGCATCAAGGATAAAACACGATCCTCATATGAACTTTATTCAAGACAACTGAAAAGGTCTTCTGACTCAGAGAAAAACTGGTTGTTTTCCAGAGCTATTGTCAAAATATTGGCTAATTATTATCTTTTGGGTAAACAAACTGCTCGAAAGTCATCCTGGGGTGCTCATGGTAAGCCCTATCACTGAGCAAGAAAGCAAGAAACATTACTATGCTTGCTTAGCATAGGCACAGTCACTCCGGGAAGGAAGACAATACTGAAACTCACAATCCTGGCTGCACTTCTGTTTTCCCAAATCTCTTCCCTCTCAGCACTCTCAAGCTCTTCTAGACAGGTTCAATACCAATGGATCTCTCAGTTTTGATTGGTTTTGGATGGCCTGATTTATTTTATCGTATAAAAAATAATTGTATGTGATGCCAGGGGCTGCAAAGTATGGGTCAAGTTGTGAGGGTTTCTAAAATAAACGCATATGTCTGTATCTGTATCTGTGTGTGATTGGTTGGAAATAAATGACCTTAAGACAAGGCATGAAGTTTGCTTAATTTAGAGAGCTTTCCAAATTTATATGTAGTCATTTCCAGTAGTTGGTTTGAAAAAAGTAAAAATAAAATCCTTCAAGAATAACAGACTGGGCACTGTGACTCATGCCTGCAATCCCAGTATTTTGGGAGGCCAAGGTGGACAGATTATTTGAGGTTAGGAGTTCGAGACCAGCCTGGCCAACATGGGGAAACCCCATAGCTACTAAAAATACAAAAATTAGCCGGGCGTGGTGGTACACGCCTGTAATTCCAGTGACACAGGGGGCTGAGGCACGAGAGTTACTTGAACCTGGGAGGCGAAGGTTGCAGTGAAACAAGATCTCACCACTGCACTCCAAACTAGGCAACAGAGCAAGACTATTTTCCCCAAAAAAAGAATAACAAAAATAATATTTCTTTAACAATAAGAACAATATGTATCCGATATTAAAACCAAATATTTATTAAAGACAAAGTCATTATATTAAATACAATGAGCAATTGAAGAAATCAAGACCAATGGATGTGTGAAACAAATGGTCCTATTTAAAAGCATAAGTAATGTAAAATATATACGGAGATCTTAATTTTAGTTGTACCTTAATTAATTAAGTTTTTATTCAGCTTTAGTTTTGTCATCGGGACTTGCTCTGAGTAGCCCCTCCTTCTGCTTCATAAAATTAATATCTTTAATTTGCAGGCTCAGTCCTGAGCCAATTCTGATGAAAAGCTCTACTGTATAATATCAGAATTCTGGTTACACTGATGGTAGGGTCTGGCTGTGAAGCCTGGTGTTGACTTTGCCTAGGTTGAGCACTGAGCAAGACTCAAAAGAGATTATTGTTTCTTGTGTCTATTACCTTTGCTATAATAAAACCATAAATTAAGAAGTGCCTAGGAGAATGCTTCATTTTCTGTGGCTGCTGTTACTGAAAGCAAATCAAGGATCTATCATAAAATAGCCAACATGAATACTTTATATGCAAGAAAAATATACTGTTGTTTATTTGACTTTATGTTTCTTTCCTTTTTTATTTGTATGTGTTACACAGATATTTCTGGTTTCCTGGAATTTTGGCCACAGATCATACCATCAAGTATGTGGTACTGTTTCAAAATAAGGAGCAAATGAAAACTGCCTAAACATGACTGAAGAATTTGTGTGATAAAATGACATAAATTCTGAATTTTGACTCAGTGATTACATGCCAGGCATTACTGGACAGTAGAACATGTATGCACTTTGAAATCAGAAATACCTATTGAGATTAAAAAGAATGGTTTGGCCTGTAAAATCTGACGTGCCAAAATTAGATATTTTATTCACTACTGAACTTTGCTAGTAATTAAAAAGATATGGGTGATAGCAATTCATTGGCAATGTGTTTCGTTGCCTTTGGAAAGATTTGAAACAATAATACAGTTCCATTAGGAACTATTCAGTTTTTTATTAAACATGTTATGTTCTAGGCAATACATCCATAATATTGCTTGTTATAGAAGGAGCCATTTTGGTAATTGAACAGCTCCTTTTTATACTTCACTTATTATCTAGTTTATGTGATGTCTTCCAGTGATCTATGACCCATATATCTATGAATTCTTGGGGTATGTACAATTGCAACCTAGACATACCAGATGTACTCTGCTAAAAGTTTTTCATATGTAAGGACTTTCTGTATTATCTTTTTTTTTTTAAATTTATTTATTTATTTATTTATTATTATTATACTTTAAGTTTTAGGGTACATGTGCACAATGTGCAGGTTAGTTACATATGTATACATGTGCCACGCTGGTGCGCTGCACCCACTAACTCGTCATCTAGCATTAGGTATATCTCCCAATGCTATCCCTCCCCCCCTCCCCCACCCCACAACAGTCCCCGAAGTGTGATGTTCCCCTTCCTGTGTCCATGTGTTCTCATTGTTCAATTCCCACCTATGGGTGAGAATATGCGGTGTTTGGTTTTTTGTTCTTGCGATAGTTTACTGAGAATGATGATTTCCAATTTCATCCATGTCCCTACAAAGGACATGAACTCATCATTTTTTATGGCTGCATAGTGTTCCATGGTGTATATGTGCCACATTTTCTTAATCCAGTCTATCATTGTTGGACATTTGGGTTGGTTCCAAGTCTTTGCTATTGTGAATAATGCTGCAATAAACATACGTGTGCATGTGTCTTTATAGCAGCATGATTTATAGTCCTTTGGGTATATACCCAGTAATGGGATGGCTGGGTCAAATGGAATTTCTAGTTCTAGATCCCTGAGGAATCACCACACTGACTTCCACAAGGATTGAACTAGTTTACAGTCCCACCAACAGTGTGAAAGTGTTCCTATTTCTCCACATCCTCTCCAGCACCTGTTGTTTCCTGACTTTTTAATGATTGCCATTCTAACTGGTGTGAGATGCTATCTCATTGTGGTTTTGATTTGCATTTCTCTGATGGCCAGTGATGGTGAGCATTTTTTCATGTGTTTTTTGGCTGCATAAATGTCTTCTTTTGAGAAGTGTCTGTTCATGTCCTTTGCCCACTTTTCGATGGGGTTGTTTGTTTTTTTCTTGTAAATTAGTTTGAGTTCATTGTAGATTCTGGATATTAGCCCTTTGTCAGATGAGTATTTTGCGAAAATTTTCTCCCATTTTGTAGGTTGCCTGTTCACTCTGATGGTAGTTTCCTTTGCTGTGCAGAAGCTCTTGAGTTTAATTAGATCCCATTTGTCAATTTTGGCTTTTGTTGCCATTGCTTTTGGTGTCCCTTTGAAAACTGGCACAAGACAGGGATGCCCTCTCTCACCACTCCTATTCAACATAGTGTTGGAAGTTCTGGCCAGGGCAATTAGGCAGGAGAAGGAAATAAAGGGTATTCAATTAGGAAAAGAGGAAGTCAAATTGTCCCTGTTTGCAGATGACATGATTGTATATCTAGAAAACCCCATTGTCTCAGCCCAAAATCTCCTTAAGCTGATAAGCAACTTCAGCAAAGTCTCAAGATACAAAATCAATGTGCAAAAATCACAAGCATTCTTATACACCAACAACAGACAAACAGAGAGCCAAATCATGAGTGAACTCCCATTCACAATTGCTTCAAAGAGAATAAAATACCTAGGAATCCAACTTACAAGGGACTTGAAGGACCTCTTCAAGGAGAACTACAAACCACTGCTCAAGGAAATAAAAGAGGATACAAACAAATGGAAGAACATTCCATGCTCATGGGTAGGAAGAATCAATATCGTGAAAATGGCCAGACTGCCCAAGGTAATTTACAGATTCAATGCCATCCCCATCAAGCTACCAATGACTTTCCTCACAGAATTGGAAAAAACTACTTTAAAGTTCATATGGGACCAAAAAAGAGCCTGCATCACCAAGTCAATCCTAAGCCAAAAGAACAAAGCTGGAGGCATCACACTACCTGACTTCAAACTATACTACAAGGCTACAGTAACCAAAACAGCATGGTACTGGTACCAAAACAGACATATAGATCAATGGAACAGAACAGAGCCCTCAGAAATAACGCCGCATATCTACAACTATCTGATCTTTGACAAACCTGACAAAAACAAGCAATGGGGAAAGGATTCCCTATTTAATAAATGGTGCTGGGAAAACTGGCTAGCCATATGTAGAAAGCTGAAACTGGATCCCTTCCTTACACCTTATACAAAAATCAATTCAAGATGGATTAAAGACTTAAATGTTAGACCTAAAACCATAAAAACCCTAGAAGAAAACCTAGGCATTACCATTCAGGACATAGGCATAGGCAAGGACTTCATGTATTATCTTTCTGCTAGTAATTTAAAAAGGACTTTGACCAGAACATCTTGTTCTTTCCTAGATGTCCCTAGTAAAGAAAGAAAATATTTCATGGATATCATAAGGTTGCCACTAACATGTTCTTTCCCACATGAACTCAAATCCTTTCTTCATTGTTTTCTCACTAATTGTGATTATTCTGGGAGACCTTTGTCAATTTCCTCTATATTAAGTCTTAAGGCCTCTGATTTCCACCATACAGATTATTATTTTTATTTTTATCACTACAAATTATTTCTAACCCTGGATAAGTTATTTTTTCAAAGCCAGAATAGGCTTTACCCTAGAATGCAGAAAGCTGGAAAAAGCATTGCTTCTATGCTAAAAACAAGAAAAAGCAAGAGAAAAAATTAAAAGTCACACCTTTTCTTGAACCCATCAGGTAGCTGAATTGTAAGAAAACCAAGTAGCCTGAAATCCAAGGACAGATGGAACACTGGGCCGAGATCATCAGTGGAAGACAATAGGAGACTTATATAGCAGCTATACAAGTAGGTAGGAAGAAATCAGCCAGAAATTTTTTTAGCAATCTCCATAATTTTATTTAGAGTTGACTTAAATTATTTTACTTAGAGTGGGAAATTTAAAATAGTTAATCCATAGAAACTTATTTAAGCCTTTATTTTAGGTTCAGGGGTATATATGCAGGTTTGCTATACAGGTAAACTCGTATCACTGGGGGTTGTTGTACAGATTATTTCATCATCCAGGTACTACCCAATAGTCATTTTTTTTCTGCTCCTCTCCCTCATCCCACCCTCCACCCTCAAGTAGACCCCAGGGCTTATTGTTCCCTTCTTTGTGTCCATGAGTTCTCATCGTTTAGCTCCCACTTATAAGTGAGAACCTGTGGTAATTGGTTTTCTGTTCCTGCATAAGTTTGCTAAGGATAATGGCCTCAATGTTCCCACAAATGACATTCTCTCATTCTTTTTTATGCCTGCATAGAATTTCATTGTGTATATATACCATATTTTCTTTATCTAATCTGTCAATGATGGGTGTTCAGGTTGATTCCATGTCTTTGCTATTGTGAATGAACATACGCATGCATGTATCTTTATGGTAAAGTGATATATATTCCTCTGGGTACATACCTAGTAATGAGATTGCTGGGTGAAATGGAAGTTCTGTTTTTAGCTCTTTGAGGAATTGCCACACTGCTTTCCACAATGATTGAACTTATTTACCCTCCCACCAACAGTGTATATGTGTTCCTTTTCTACATAACCTCTTCAGCATCTGTTATTTTTTAACTTTTTAATAATAGCCATTCTGACTGATATGAAATGGTATTTCATTGTTTTGATTTGCGTTTCTCTAATGATCGGTGATGTTTTCATATGCTTGTGGGCCATTTGTATGTTTTCTTTCGAAAAGTGTCTGTCATGTACTTTGCACACTTTTAAATAGGGTTGTTTGTTTTTTTTCTGGTAAATTTGTTTAAGTTCCTTATAGATGCTGGATTTTAAATTTTTGTCAAATGCAGAGTTTTCAAAAATCTTCTCCCATTCTCTAGGGTGTCTATTTACTCTGTTGATAGTTTCTTTGGCTGTGCAGAAGCTCTTAAGCTTAATTAGATCCCATTTGTCAATTTTTGTTTTTGTTGGGATTGCTTTTGGCATCTTTGTCATGAAATCTTTGATCATTCTTATGTCCAGAATAGTATTGCCTAGGTTGTCTTCCAGGGTTTTTATAGTTTTGATTTTTACATTTAACTCTTTACTCCATCTTGAGTTGATTTTTGTATGTGGTGTAAGAAGGGTTCAGTTTCAATCTTTCCCATATAACTAGCCAGTTATTCTAGCACCATTTATTGAATAGTGAGTCCTTTCTGCATTACTCATTTTGGTCAGTTTTTTTGAAGATCAGATGGTTGTAGGTGTGCAGTCTGATTTCTGGCTTTCCATTCTGTTCCTTTCTTCTATGTGTCTGTTTTTGTACCAGTTCCATGCTATTTTGGTTATTGTAGCTCTGTAGTATAGTTTCAAGTTGAGTAATGGAATGCCTCAGCTTTGTTCTTTTGGCTTGAATCGGCTAAAATTTGAATGGATTGGTAAGTTAAATGTGGGCTAGCACTATAGTATAGACCACTGGGAAGACTAGAGGCAAAAGAAGTTTGTATTCACTGTAGATTTGGAGTAGGTAGGTAGTCCAGAGAGAGCTACCTTCAGTGTGCAGGGGTCCAGAAGGGGATCTGCTGCCAGAGCAGGAAAGGCATGAAGCCCCATCCCCTGCTTAGATTCCTCTCTCAATGGGAAAAAGCCTTAAATAAAGAAAGGGCAACAAACCTTGTCAACAGGAGTGAAGATTCATTGCCCCTGGAGGAAGTGTGGAAAGCACCCTCTACTCACGGGGAAGCTGTAGGCCAGAGCCTTCTATCTAAAATCCTGTAAAACTATTAGAGATCTCCTACCACTGGAGGAGGAGCAAAAAGCTTCCACCTGCCCATGACCCATACAGAAAATAGGCAGAGTTTGGCTGCCATGTGGAAGAGGGGCAAGAACACTGTGGAAATCCCACCACAAAGCCCAGACACACAAAGCCTACTTCCATTTAGCTGAACTAGACAGCATAGAACCTCCCTTTCATCAGCCCAGTAAGCGCCAAGTATCAAGCAATAGCAGTCTGATACTGAGAAAGGATAAAAGTGTGACAAGAGACCCCCTGTAGAGTATAGGCAAATCAGGATGGCAGAAAGTTCAGTGTGGAGCACACACATTAAGGCAGAGCCTCAGAGGAATTTGAATTTTATAGTACCCTGAGGGTAGCCATAGCAAAAACAAAATCCAAATCCAGCTTAACTCTTGACTAGATCGACTCAATTTTCCAATAATAATGGCCTGGCTGAAGAAGAGGCATATGTACTTTCAAGCATGAATAGTATTGCCTCCATCTCTATTGTTCTACATAATGTGGCTGGCATTCTTCTGAACTCATCGTATTTACTAACATCCAAACATCTTCTCTATATCTTTCCTACTCTTCAAGTTGTCCAGCCATTGAGCAAATAAGTAATAGATTTTACTTAGGACCAAAACACAAAGTGTTCAGCCAACCAACAAATTTGCCTTCTCACTGTGTCTTCACATGGTGGAAGGAGAAAGGCAGCTCTCTGGGGTCTGTTTGATAAGGGCACTAATCCCACTCTGGAGACTCTGCCCGCATGACCTAGTCGTCCCTCCAAGGCTTCACCTCTTAATATCATCACTTTGGTGATCAGGTTTTCAACATAGGAATTTGGGGGGAACACAGTCATTCAGACCACATTATACACCATCAAAAGAAATAAGTAATTCAGGATGCAAAGCAGTTTTAGAAGGAACATAAAAAGTCAGTTGTGGCTCTCAACACTGTGCATTAGAACCACCTGAGATACTCTTAGAGCCAGTTTTAAACTGTCTAATTTTCCCACTAAATGAAAATATAATGAGAACATGAGTCACATCATCTCTGAGTGCACAGTTATACCCAACAGCTTAGTGTTTGGCATAATAGGTGCTTTTAAAATAAATAAAATTCCTGAATTATCAAAAATTCTAAAACTTATATTACTTCTCTTAGGTTGAAGTAGTCAGGGTTTGGTAAGGAAACTGCACTAAATATGTCAAGTGATAAGGGATCTAATGCAGGGAATTAGAGTCCAGAGAAAGCTTCCTTTATTGGTACAGGCATATAGGAGATCTGCCACCGCCGCAAGAAAGGCATGAAGAAAGACATGAAATCCCTTTTAATACAGGGAATTAGAGGCTTACATAACCTTTGGAAACTGTGGAGGCATGAAGGCATGAGAAACACTGCTATCTTTTCAGGAGATCCATAAGAGAATGGATTGCAGAAAATGTGCTGTCAGTAATCTCAATTTCCTGAAAAGTCTAGGTGCGGCATTCTCAGGAGGACAGCTGGAACCTGCTAGCAAAATCTCACATCTGCCATTTTTCAATTCCATGTCTGCCCGTTGCTACTACAGAAAAATTATGGCTTTTCTCTTTTTTCTCCACCTCCCAAATATTAAATATGTTCCCGAACATTATTTTTTAAATGCCATTTTAAGTGTCATTTTTTAGCCACTGTAGTAAAAGGGAGAACTTTGAAAGGCGGGTGTAACATCAACATCAAATGATATCTGGCAGATATAATGTGTATTTTATTCTTAGGGCCTTTCAAAAAAGGTAGAAGGCAACCCTTTCACAAGTGTTTTTGTCTTCTCTTCCCTCCAATATGCAAAATTTAGGGACCACCTTTCTTTTCCCCTCTCTTGCCTCACAAATGCACATTTTCTTGTACTTTTGTTCAATATAAATATTTGATATCATCTGCTGATAGACTGATTCTTTCCATTTAATTCAACTGTGTATAATAACTTCTAGTGTAATTCCATTTAGTGTTGTTATTATTGTCACAGATTTTACTCCCTTTTTTTTTTTTTTTTTGAGATGGAGTCTCGCTCAGTTGCCCAGGCTGGAGTACAGTGGCGCGTCTCAGCTCACTGCAACCTCCAGCTCCCTGGTTCAAGTGATTCTCCTGCCTCAGCCTCCTGAGTAGCTGGGATTACAGGCATGTGCCACAATGCCCAGCTAATTTTTGTATTTTCAGTAGAGACCGGGTTTCACCATGTTGGCCAGGATGGTCTTGATCTCCTGACCTCATGATCTGCCCGTCTTGGCCTCCCAAAGTGCTGGGATTACAGGTGTGAGCCACCGTGCCCAACCACAGATTATACTCTTAAAGAGAAAAGGTATGATTGCTTTCTTGGCTCTGATTATGTTATTCACAGAGTACACTCATCAAAAGTTGAGCCAGGGCTGAGCACGTCTGTGTCCTCACATGGTGGAAGGGGAAAGGCAACACTCCCTGTAATCCCAGCACTTTGGGGGGTCGAGGTGGGTGGATCATGAGGTCATGAGTTCAAGACCAGCCTGACCAACATAGTGAAACTCCATCTCCACTAAAATTATACAAATTAGTGGGGCATGGTGGTGGGCACTTGTAGTTCCAGTTACTCGGGAGGCTGAGGCAGGAGAAATGCTTGAACCTGGAGGCAAAGGTTGCAGTGAGCCGAGATTGTGCTATTGCATTCCAGCCTGGGCAACAACAGTGAAACTCTGTCTCAAAAGACAAAAAAGTTGAGCCAGGTGTCAGGACCGCAGAAGAATAAAAGCACTATTTGAAGAAACCCATTCATCACCTGGTCCAACCTCTCATTCAATGTACAAAAATCATAACATCTCAAAAACTCTTCCAACTACCAAGTTCTCACTTTATGGTGAGGAGTCCTTTCTGGTTTTTTTTTTTTTTTTCTCACAGATCAGATATTTACTCATTTCATATGGAGGATTTGTTTTCTAGTAATGCATAGACAATTAAATATTTTTTATCAAATGAATAGCATGAAGACATGATCCTACTTTTACTTAGGTAAATATTTTCCCTTCTAAATGTAAGGCTTTATGTCTCTAAAATTTCACAGTGTCTGTTGCAGTTGCATAATAACATTTTCTGTTTCAATTGCACCATCCAATACACAAGTCAAATTTCTCAGCTGTACATATCTCAAATAAGAAGTAGCATTCCATATATTAACTCAAAACACTCTTAAAATAAGGAGAGAAAAATATAATTATAACAGGACTATGGGGCAAATCACTCCTATTCTCACTTCAGTTAGACCCCAATGTATCATTCAATGGTTGAAGTTTAATTAGCTACAAATCTACCTGACAATAGCAATATAGTGTAACCATCTCAATTTTGGCCAAAAGACACATCATTATCAAATATCTTGCTGAAGTTCATTCTTTAAAAATATTTTACTGAAATGCAATTGACATAAAGTGAAACACACAGATCTTGCATTACCATTATATGAGTTTTGACAAATGCCATCATCCAGGTAATCCACATCCCCTAAAAAGATACAGATATTATTGTTACCCCAAAAAGTTCCCTTGTGTATCATCCAAGTCCTCTCACACTTTCCTCTCTCCAAAAGCAAGCAATATTCTGATTTATGTCACCATGTTAGTTTTACCTGTTCTAGAATTTCACATAAAAGGTATCAAAGAAATAATGTGCATACTTTTGTGTATGGCTGTTTTCTTTTAGCACAACATCTCTCAGGACGACATGTGGTGCATATTTTAAGTAGTTCATATTTTTTAAGTTGGTGACTAGTAGATTATAAATATATTATCATTTTATGTATTCATTCTCAAGTAGATAGGCATTTGGGCTGGTTCCAGGTTTAGCTGTCATGAATTAAACTGCTATGAGCATTCTTATACAAGTGTTTTTGTTGACACATATATTCCTTTCTCTCAAATAAATACTTACGAATAGAACTACTGGGATATAGGGTAGTTGTATGTAATTTTCCCAAAATGATTATATTATTTTTTATTTACAACAGAAATGTGTGAGACACTTGGATACTCCAGATTCTCACAATGTTTTCAGTCTCCTATATTTTAATTATTCTAATGTGTGAATAATGATGAATTCCTTTTCATATAGTTATTAGCTGTTCACATATCTTTTTTGTGACAGAAGTTTACAGATTTAAACCATTTCTTAAAAAATTGGGTTACTTTATTTTTTAGCGACTTGTAGGGATTCTTTATATACTCTGGATGAAAGTATGTGTATTTACATACATGTCTATGTGTGTATGTGTGTGTGTGTGTGTGTGTGTGTGTATGCCCAAATATGTACTTACTGTTGTATGCCACTCTATGATTTGCCTACACATTTTCTTGATACTGCCTTTTGATGAGCAGACATTTTAATTTATAAGTAAATGTAAATTATCAGATTTTATGGCTATTGCTTTCTGTGCCTTATCTAAAAGTTATTTACTTACCCCAAGGTCATGAAAATATTCTTATATTTTCACCTAAAAGATTTATAGTGTTGGGGTCTATACTTAGATCTATAAAGGTTTAATTTATATCTTCTCAGTAGTCTTTTTACAATTTGCTGAAAGACTTTCCTTTCCACATTAAATTGCTTTGACTATTTTTTTAATGAATTGACCACACAAAAATGTGTATATCTCTGGACCCTCTATTCTGTTTCATTGATCTATTTTTTATCTTTTTGCTAATATCAAACTGTCTAAATTACTATGACTTAGCAAAATATCTTGAAATTAAATAGAACAATTCTTAGTTCTCTTTTTTCTTTTCTCAAAAATTGTGTTGGTATTCTAAGCCCTTTGAATTTCCACTTAGACTTTAGATTTAGCTTGCTGATTTATATTTTTATAAGTCTGCTGGGAATTTTATTGAGATTGTATTGAATCAATGGATCAATATTTAAAAATTACATTTTAACATTATTGAATCTTTTGATCTACAAACATGTATATTTATATAGGTTTTTTAAAATTTGTCTCACAATGTTTAGCAGTTGTCAATATAGAAGTTTTGCATTCTTTTAGTAAATTTATTTCAAAGCATACTTTTGTTTTTGCTATTATAAATAATATTTTCTAAAATTTTATTTTCCATTTGTATGCTGCTAATAAAGCTTTTATAAATTTCTGTATTAATATTGAATCTTATCACATTGCTAAATTCACTTATTAGATTTAGTATTTTTTGTAGATGCATTGAGTTTTTTTTATTATTATTATACTTTAAGCTCTAGGGTACATGTGCACAACGTATATGTATACATGCTCCATGTTGGTGTATTGCACCCATTAACTCTTCATTTACATTAGGTATATCTCCTAATGCTATCCTTCCCCCCTACCCCCACCCCATGACAGGCCCCAGTGTGTGATGTTCCCCTTCCTGTATCCAAGTGTTCTCATTGTTCAATTCCCACCTGTGAGTGAGAACATGCGATGTTTGATTTTTTGTCCTTGCAATAGTTTACTGAGAATGGTGGTTTCCAGCTTCACCCATGTCCCTATGAAGGACATGAACTCATCCTTTTTTATGGCTGCATAGTACTACGTGGTGTTATGGACACCATCATGCTCTTCTATTCAAGAGTTGTATTTCTTTCTTTACAATCTATAGGACTTTTGACTTTTTTTTTTTTGCTTTGTTGTGGCAACAATAATCATCAGTTCAATCTTGAATAGAAGTGGTGAAAGAGGATTTATTATGTTTTCTGCCTCCATTGACATAATTAGATGGATTTTCCCTTTTATTCTTATTTAATATGGTGAATTACATTGATTTTTCAATGGTAAACCAACCTGGATTTCCTTGGACACAATATATTATCCTTTTATATGTTGTTGTATTTAATGTGCTAATATTTTATTAAATATTTGCGCATGCATGTTCAAAAGGAATATTAATCACTAATTTATTTTCCTTGTAAGAGTATTTTCTGGTTTTGATATGAGGGTCATTCAGCCTCATGAAAAGCAATGGAACATATAATTTCCCCCTCTATTTTCTGAAAACATTTAGTAATATTGGTATTATTTCTCCCTAAAATGTGTAATAGAATTCACCTGTGAAGCCATCTGGATTTCAACTTTTCTTTGTGAGAAAATTTCTGATAAGAAATTTTAATAGCTGATCACATATTAAGCCATTCATATTCTCAGTTTTTCTTTCAATTAGGTTTGGTAAATTTCATTCTTTCAAAGAATTTTTATATTTTAACTAAATTGTTGACTATATTGGCATATATTTTTATTAATATTTTCTCTATATTTTGCCTTTTTTTTTTTTAAATGAGGTCTTCCCTTCCTGCCCAGGCTGGTCTCAAATCCTGGGCTTGAGCAATCCTCCTGCCTCAGCCTCCCAAGTAGATGGGACTACAGACACATGCCACCTTGCCCAACTTTAATATTTTCTTATTATGTATTTAATAACAACCCCAGGCAGTAGAGATAGTTTCTGTCTTTCAATCCTGATATTGGTAATTTGTGGTTTTTTAAAAGTCAATGTAGCAAGTTTTTAAATTAATTTTATTGATTTTTTTCAAGGAATCAATAAACCAAATATTTTCCTCATGCTGATTTTTTTTTTTATTTATTGATCTTCACTTTTGTCTTTATTATGTTCTTCCTTCTACTTACTTTGGATTTAATTTTCTCTTCTTTTTATAAAAGTGTTTAAAGGTGGATATTAAATTACTGATTTGACACCTTTATTATTTTCTGTCATAATCATTTGATGGTGTAAGTTTCTCTCTAAATATTCAGCTTTAGCTTATTCCCAGAAATCTTGATAGGATTTGTTTTTATTCTTATTTAATCCAAAATGTTTTCTAATTTCCTTTCAGGTTTATTCTTTGACCCACAAGAAATTTTAACATGTCATTTTGTCATTGATTTCTAATTTAATTTTTTATGGTTGAAAAAATACTTTGTATCATTTAATTTAAAAATTATTGAAACTTATTTTATGATGCATTATATTAGACAATATCCTTGAAGGATGTGTCATGTATAATTGAAAAAATGTGTACTCTACACTTGTTAAATGCTCTGAAAATGTCAGTTATCATGAGTTGGTCAGTGGTGTTTCTCAATTTTTCTATATTTTTACTGAATTATGACAACTTTTCTCTAACAATTGAGAAAACAGCAAAAAATTTCCAACTATAATTTTGAATTTGACATTTTATTTCTTTAGTTCTGTCAGTATTTGCTGCCTATATTTTGTTCTATTATCAGATGTGTACACATTTAGAATCTTTTTTTTCAGAAACAGTCTCACTCTGTCACCCCAAATGGAGTGCAATGGCGTTATCAAAGTTCATTGCAGCCTTGAACTCATGGATTCAAGAAACACTCCTGCCTCAGCCTCCTGAGTAGCTGGGACTACAGGAATGCACCACCACACCCAGCATTTTTTTAATACTTTTTTACAGATGGGGTATTGCTATGTTGCTCAGGCTGGACTTTTGGCTTCTTAATGAATTAACCCTTTTATCATTATTAAATATCTCCCTTAAATTCTGGTGATATCATGAAGTCTATTTTTTTGCTGATAATAATAGAACCACTTTATCTTTTTTATTCTGACTTTTAGCATGGTATATACTTTTATTATTCTTTTACTTTCATACTTACATTTAAAGTACTTATGGTTAAATTGTATCTTTAAATATAAGCTCATACTTTAAGTGTGCTATGAAGATTACATTTTGTATCAACTTTACTGCACCATAAGATGCTCAGACTGTACATTATTTCTGGGTGTGTCTGTGAGGATGTTTCTAGATGAGAGTAATTTAAATCAGGGATTCAATGAAGTAGATTGCCTTCTATAATGTGAATGAGCATCATCCAATCCATTATTGAAGGCCTCAATATAACAAAAAGGCCAAAGGAAGGAACAAAGAAGGAAGAATTTTCCCCTTTTTGCTTCTTGTCTGCTTGCTTTAACTGAGATATCGGTCTTCTGCACTTGAACTAGGATTGACACCATCAGCTCCCCTGATTCCCAGGCCTTCAGACTTGAACTGGAATTACTCCATTGGCTTTCCTGAGTCTCTAATTTGCAGATGGCAGATCGTTGAACTTCTCAGCCCTCATAAATGGGTAAGTGAATTCCTCATAGCAAATATCTTATCTGTATCTCTATCTATATCTATCTATCTATCTATACATATATATATAGAGGTTCTGGTTCTCTGGAGAACCTTCACCTAAAACATGAGCTTAAAGTGTGTAGTGTCTCTTTAAAATAGTATCTAGTTAAGTATTGCTTTTCAAAATACAGCCTGACAATCTCTGCATTTTAATTGGAGTGTTTAGTTTATTTACATTTAGTATAATTATTTATCTGATTAGATTTAGAAGTACCATTTTCTCTTTGTTTTCTTATGATCTGATGTAGTTTTTTTTTTATACCTTTATTGTTAATTGAATTTTTTCAGTATTCAATTTTATTTCATCTACTGGCTTATCAAACATATCTCTATATTTTTAATTATTATATTTTATTGGTTGTTTTAGTGATATTATATGGATCCTTAATTTATCACAGTCCACCATAAATTAATATTATATTTCCTCATATATTATGCAAGACATTGCAACAGTATACTCTTTTTTTTTTTTTTTTTGAGATTGAGTCTCATTCTGTTGCCCAGGCTGGAGTGTAGTGGCATGTTCTCAGCTCACTGCAATCTCCGCCTCCCAGGTTCAAGCGATGCTTGTATCTCAGCCTCCCCAGTAGCTGGAACTACAGGTGTGAGCAGCCACACCCAGTTAATTTTTGTATATTTAGTAGAGACAGGGTTTCACCATGTTAGCCAGGCTGGTCACAAACTCCTGACCTCAGGTGATCCACCCACCTCAGCCTCCCAAAGTTATGGGATTACCAGTGTGAGCCACTGCACTTGGCCACAACAGTATACTTTTGTTTACATTCCTCCCATCTTTGTGTTATTGTTGTCATATAGCTTATTCAACATGAGTTATAATCCCCACACTACATAAGTATTATTTTTCTTTATACAGATAATTATCATTTAAGTAAATCAAAATATAAAGTAAAAAATGTTTCATATTCATCCATATATTTACTATTTAAAATTTAAAAAAATAATTTGTGTATATCTGAGTTTTCTTCTAATGTCATTTTTCCTCTGACTAAAGAACTTTTAACATGTCTTGTAGTACAGGTCTGCTGCAACAACAACAACAACAACAACAACAAAAATTCATCAGCTTCCTTTTCTCTGAGAAATTACTTATTGGCCTTCATTTTTTAAAAACATGCAGAGGGTATTTTATTCTTGCTTGGCAGTTATATTTTTTTCCTCTCTTAGCAATTTAAAAGTGTCATTCCATTTTTCTCTTCCTTAAATTGTTTCTGGCTTGAATTCAGCAGTCAATGTTATCTTTGTTTTTCTCGATGTAATATATATTTTCTGCTAAATGATTAAAAATTAAATCTTCATCATCATTTTTTAGCAATGCTACTATGATTTATCTAGGTATGGTGTTCTTTCTATTTATTGTACTTAGAATTCAGTAACCTGCTTGTATCTGTAGCTTGATATCCCTCATTAAAATGTGCTACTGAACATTATTTTTTCGAAATTTTTATACCACAATCTGTCTCTTCTGGAAGTACAATTCCCCGCTTGTTAAACTGCTTAAGCTTGCTTTGTTAATCTTTTCTCAGCATTTTTTTCTCTCTGTGCTTAATTTTGGATAATTTATATTTTATTATCTTCAAGTTTACTGACTTTTTTAGCATTACACAATCTGCTATAAAGCGAATCTATTTAATTTATTTTAAATATTGAAATCTTCAATTCTAGAATTTTCATTTTTCATAACATCCATTTCTTTTCTGAAATTTCCTGCCTCTTTACTTGTTTTGTTCATTTTTTTCTTTTAATTCCTTAAACTGTCTGTAATAGCTCTTTTAAAGTCATTGTCTGCTAATTCTGACATTTCTGTTATCTCTGAGTCTGTTTCCAATTGCTAGTTTTTTTCTAGTTATAGGTAATATATTCCCGTTCCTTTGCATTTGTAGTATTTTGTTTTGTTTTGCTTTCTTACTACTGTTGATAGTATATTATAAGTAACCTTGGCTTATGTTATATTTTTTTAAAGAGTGCTGTGCTTTGATCTGGCATCCAGTCAATTTTCTGAACCAACTAGGTGCTTTTCAAGCATATTTTAAAATATTCTAAGGTGGATCATGAGTATCTTTTACACTCAGGCTAGAGTGGCCCTACTGCTCTTCTGCAGTATCATCTGAATATTCAAGGTGTTTGCTGAGGTCTCTATTCTGTCTGCCTGGAACTTCTACTTTTGGTATGATCTCAAGAATTTCCATTCAGCTGACATTTCCTTAGAAATTGTTCTATAATAGCCCTTAAGGAGATTTCCTCAGCTCGTATGCAAATATTTGGTCAAAGACATTAGAACACCACTGTGAGTTTATGGTGCATCTATTCTGCACAGTACTTTTCTCTTCAGTATCATGTCCCATGCATTCTATCTGCCTCATCATCACCAAACTCTGGTATCTGTCTTACCAGCTTAGTGAGAATATCATGCTTTGCTTGGCATGTCTTCCTGTGCTACAGTACGGACAGTGACTGCAGACAGAAAGCCAGAGTGACTAAGGGTCTTACCTGATGTTTCTCTTATTTGGAGGGTCACGATCTTATGCTGCTTTTTGTTGAATATCTAAAACTGCCATTTCATATATTTTGTCCCTTTCCATAGCTGTTTATAGTGGGAGGGCTAGACCAGTAGTTATTCAATCATGCCCAGAAGCAGAAACAAAATAAAATTTTACCACAGCTGTCTCAATTTTTCAGACAAATAACGAAAGTGTATTCCTAACTTCTAGAGTCACAATAGTATTTTAGAACCTAAAGCATAGACTCAAAGTTATCTGAGATTGGGTAAAGACAGATAATCTGTCTTCTCTGTTAGTTTGGCCACTTCTGAATGATAGGCAGTTTAGGCCACTTGTCCTAATAGCAATAAGTTGTGAATAAAACTTTAATAGGGAGAAATCTACAAGGAGAGTCATTTTAAGATTGTGTGAATTACTACAGGTAGAATAAACCATATATATGCATTCTGTCCTCTGCTGGTGAAGAATGATATCTGAGACATTGCTACATTATTTTGCAGTTTTTTTTAATTGCAATCGTCACAGTCATCTTCACCTTCCATCTAGCATATTCAAAGCTTATTAATTCTCATTTGACCATTGGCTCCCATGTTTCTGGTACCAGTACTAAAATGATTATAGGGTCAGTTTAGTGACAGCTTTCTTGGTACCTTTGAAAAGACATTTTAAGTTTTATGGTAGCTATTGACAGTCTTGCTATGGGATTTCTTACACCTCAGAAACCTGCTTTCTTGGAAAAATACTCCTATTGATCACATTTGTTCCATATAGATAATTATGCTTGGTGGATTCCGGAAGAAATCTTGTTACTCTAAGGACCCAGTGATGACCAAAGACCTCTCTTTTGCAATCATCAAATCATTTGTTTTCTTATTTTTTAATGTTTTGGAACTTTCTTTCGCTAAATCTGTTTCTGGAATAAGATTCGCTTCCAGTGTTTTATTTTTTCTCTATTGTTCCCCTATGTGCCTTTTATACACACCTTTTAGGAAGCGCTCAATTGTGTTCATAATAGCTTTACCTGCTTCTTGGATTGGTCTTTTAGTTTCTCTAATACGTGTAATGTGAGATGGAACCAAAAGCTGTCTTTCGTTTTACCTTCTCTTCTTCTTATTCCCAAAGAGAGAAAAATTCAATTTTCTACATATTCCTCTTATTTGTCTTTTCTATTGTCCTATAGTGAGATATATGAAGTCAATGAATTCTGAGCATACCAAAGCAACCGGTGAAGAAATATATCTTGTCAGTCTTATTTCTCTGAGCTGGACAATATCGCCCAGAGATTATTATCCCATTGGACAAGTATTTTGCCTAGGTCTGATGTCAATTTATTTTTGACTTTCTTGTCTCCCCTTAATCTGCCTTATCTTAGCTATGTCTACCCCAGAGTTATATTTTCAAAATTTGGGGGCATAATTTTCTCAGGGCATACTCAGCAACTGCAAGCTAACCACAATATTGTTGACAACTTGAAGATCACCCAGCAGTTCTTAAAGTCTGTGTTCTAATAGGATTTTCTGATATCTCTATCCCAATCCAGTGTAATTTGTAACTTTCTAGTTTATCTCTTGGGAGTATAGGTAGTATATGTAACTGTTCTTACTCTGAATTCTCGAATTGCAGCTTTACGAGTATATTTCTTAGTAGTCCCCCAGAACCTGATTCCTTCTGGGGAGCTGATAGACTGAGAATTTGCATGTTTTCTTTTGCTGTTTACTTTGGATTCCAATTCCCTTTTCTGCTTATAACAGCATCTCTCTCTCTCTTCTAACACCCCCTACAAGAATAACTAGATAGGGCTACAATTATCCTTTTTCCTATATCTCCCTTAGTCTTTAAGATCTCATTTTCCTTTCCTTCTATGAATAATGTGTCCTCTAAGATCTTTATCATTTCCAAGCCCTAAAGAAATGTATTTCTTCTTCAAGCTAGTTAGCTTAGGTTCATTTACTCCCCTTCATTTACTCAGATACTTCTCTGTGCATCTGTTCTAATGAGAATACTGAAGAGTATTTTTAAATATGCCAGTTCTTCCCTTATTTTTTAGGCAAATGTGATTGTTAGAAACACAATATATTTAAATACCTTGGGTACCTTTGGATTTGCCAGAATTTCCTTGATTTCATGCTATACATTTACCAAGTAAAATATGTTATCTTTAAAATTAGGGAGCACATTCATTTTTTATTTGTTTATGAACAAAATCCTTCACATTATTGCGGATGCACCACTTCAGTTGACTGAAATCAAGTTCAGAACTTGTATAAAAGGAAAAATCCATTACAAGTTGTAATCATGCGATGATGGGTGATTCTTGAATTTGGCAAAGATGTTGTAACTGCACCTAAAAAGGCTTAGCACTAAAGATTTAAAGCTAGAACCTCAAAAAGGCTCTGAAGCAGAGGCATCTCAACTGCTAATCCAGTTTTAGGCCTATATCCCTGCCAAACATTTGATTTAAAAGCAGGGAAAAACAGCAATTAATTTTTTACAATGCTGGCTGGCAAGTAAGACTTTCTGGGGGAAGAGAAAGAGATTGTTTTTCAATTGTTCAATTTATTTTTTAAAAAACTCAGACCTAGAAAGAAAATTGTAAGAATATTACAAAGAACACACACACACACACACACACACACACACACACTCACATTCTTCATCTAGGTTTGCCTAGATGTTTCCTCACACACACATACACATACACACACACACACATCTATATGTAAATATATAATATATTCATTAATTCTGAGAAAACATTTGAGAATAAAGTGTAAACATTGAGACATTTTATTTCTAAAAACTGTAGAATAGATAATGTATCTCCTAACAAGGGGATTCTCTTACGTAACTACAGTTAAATGATCAATTTCAGGAAATTTAGGATTCAATACTATTATCTAATATACAATCCATACTCAACTTTTTCTAAATTAAAGCAATATTTTCTTTTATAGAAATTTTTTTTTCTCAACACAAGATCCAATCCAAGATTAACCACTGTGTTAGTTTTTGTTTCTCTTTATTCTCCTTTACTCTGGCAAAGATACTTAGGCTCATTTTCTCTTTTATAACATTAACATTAACATTTTTGAAGAAAAAGGCCCAATATTTTTTAGAATGTCCCTCAATTTTGGTTTGTCTGATATTTTTATGATTTAAGATACCTTGTGTGTGCGTGATTTTATTTCTATTCTAACCTTGCCTATGATAACAAACTAAGGAGTACTATGTAGTTCAAGGTCAGCTGCATTTGGCCAGTACACTAAGCCCTTACAGCTGACATTTGTTACAATTTGCACCTGCACCCTTCCCTGTATAAAAACAACACTTACTCAAATAATGTACCAAACCTTACAGTGATCTACCGAGGTTAAAGTCTTACATGCATACTGGAACCTGAGGCTTAAAGCTACTTAGGCCACATCAATTAAAAACTATCTGCATGATTATAAAAGATATTCTGCCTAACTCAACATAAATTGCTGTGAGCCACTATAGTTAAAGAAAATACCTATGGACTATGCTTACTAAAGTGCCACAAAAGCCTAAAGTCACCTGCACTAGCCAAGTGAGGAGTTCCAATCTTTCTGTGTTACCTCTGTCTCCAAATTTAATCCTTTGCTTATGTTTCAAAGATCTCAGCACAATATAGACACAGTGCCTATGACTGGTGGGGTCTTAATACATAATTGCTATGTCAGATGGGATTGCAACGGATTACACTGATGTTTGGGCCTAAAACAAGATGTCCTTTTGCAAATGTGGTAAGAGCATAATTTTCTCCCGGTGTTGGAGAAAAATTACCTCCATTTTCCCATTAGATTATCCACCCAAATAGACAGTCAAATTTGATATTTCAACAAGGCTTAACCACAAATTCAGTTAGCCAAAAAATTGGGCATTGAAACAGAAGCACTCCTTAAGTGATGGGCTGAACTTCAAGGGCACTCATCAGACCCTGGATTTTGACATCCATGAAAGTGAATACCAGGCACAGAGATCACAGAGGTGTTGTTGCTGTTGACAGAAAAGACCCTGCAGTGTTGGCAAACAGAAATGAAAATGATGAACAAATCAGTCCAGAAAACAGGTGCTGACATGTGGCTTCATATCAGATGGAACACTTCCTTCACTTGTGTGACAAGAAAATCGAGGACAGAACACCCAGCAACATTACACAAAAACAAAATCTTGAAAAAAGAAACAGAGAGGCATAAAAATGATAGATGAAAAGGCCATAAGAAATGGCCTGATCAAACAATTCAAAACCGTTGGTGATTGAAGGCTGTGTGGTGATGCTTTACTCCTGGCTTCTGTCCTTGGCCTCTGGTGACTTCACCTCAGCTGGTTCTTGCATTGAATGAAGATGGTAATACACAGTTCTTTTTGGTGGACTAAAAAGGTTCTTTCGGTTTCAATGCAGGTTTGAAGAGCCCTGGACTTCTAACCATGAAAAAAGGGAAAAACTAGGACCAAGAAGCTTATTTTAGCACATCATAATGTAGCATTTTCTAACCTATAGAATTTTCTAGAAAGAATATCAGCCAGCAGTTTTCAAAGTCTGATGTAGAGTCTCTAACTGTTCCTGAAACTCTTTAAAGGAGTTTGTGCAGTCAGAACTATTTACATAACACTAAAATGTTATTTGCCCTTTTCACTCTTATTTTCTTACGAGTGTAACCATGGAATTTTCCAGAGGCTACCTGTAGTGTGATGGCATTATCATTATCAATCTGATAGCTAATGGAATGTATATTTACATATTCTGAAATTTTCTAAGGTAGTATAAATATATACTTTCTCAGGGATTAACTCAGTTTGTTCTCAGTGCTTTTCTTTTACTATCTCTGGCTATCTGCAATTATACCTCCCAGTCTTTCTAAGTTTGTCATCAAAAAAGTCATTATTTTGAAATTCCTAGATAAACCCTACAATTTTATAAAAAAGACAAAAGGTACATTTTGGAATTTCAACATAATAACTTTATTAGGTAATAATGAGGTTATATGGGAAGTAAAATTACTAGTACAACAGTGGCAACAAGGTGTACTGGTAACTTATCCCTATCATACTAGTAAATGCCAGTTTTACATAAAACCATCTTTGATAAAGTTGTAGCAATGTCTAACTTTATCAGGTATTGACCCTTGAGTACTTCGTTATTATATTTTGTGTGACAAAATGGGAAATATATGTAAAGTAGTTCTGCACACCAAAGTACAATAGTTGTATCAAGAAAAAGCACTTGATTTTGTGTGATTTTGTTTTGATCTAACTGCTTTTCTCATAGAACAGAAATAGAGCAACCATGGTTATTCAGACTGATATATTTGGCAGACATTTTCTGAAAAATGGACAAAGTGAGTCTGCCATTTTGAAGAAAATAGTGACCAATATTTGTAGTCAATGATAAAATTAGGGCTTTCTAGCAAAAATTAAGATTTTGGCAAACTTGTGTCCATCAGTATTAACTTTTAAACTTTGCAATACTTAAAAACTTTACTATGGAGCTCAGTAATGATATTAACAAATGTGATTTATTGATGTTATTATCTAATAAAATGTGTCTATGGAAGATCCACATAAATCATTAAATATTAAATATCAACTAATATTTTTCGAGTGATCCATGCATGATGTTACATCATACATGAGTCAAACATTCCTTGAGACTACAGTTAGACTAATGAAATTTAATGTAACAATTCACTGACATGGTTTCAGATTCTATGTTGCAAATAACCTAGACAAAACTACTACTTATGTCATTTTTGTGTGGTATCAAAGAACAGCATATATAATTATTTGAAAATGCTGCTGAAATATGTACTTCTCCTTCCAATTCAGATCTGTGTCAAACTGATTTTCTTCATTTACTTCAGCTAAAACTACATACTAGAACTCATTGGGTGATGAAGCAGATATGAGAGTCTAGTTAACGTCTAGCAAGCCAGAATTCAAAGAGGTTTGCAGAAATATAAAATAATGCCATTTTCTCACTATTTTTGGAAAGTATACATTTATTTTAACAAGTAGTACTTTTTGTGAATTAATATTTGTTTTATATTGCTAATGGAAGTAATATAGCTATACAGACAAAATAAATATAAGCTCTTTGGGCTCTCAATTTTTTATAGTATAAAGGGATAATTAGACCAAAAAGTTGAAAACTTCTGACATAAGCTACTTTTCATTTCTATAATATCAAAACAATTGTGGACATTTATCTCAGGAACTATTCTAGGTGTCAGAGTGTCAGAGGAGAAAAAAAACAGAACATACATTTAAGATGCATATGTTGAATGTAGTAAAGAAAAAAACTTGAAAGGCACCTGACCTTATTTCTGTAACATTAATGTGAACTATACGCTAATATTACAAGAATTAGATGCTTTCCAAGTTTTCGTTGTTGCTGTTGTTTTGAGACAGGGTCTCTCTGTCTCACCCAGGCTGGAGTGCAGTGTTGTGATCTTGGCTCACTGCAACCTAAATCTCCCATGCTCAAGCAATCCTCCCACCTCAGCCTCTGGAGTAACTGGGACTACAGGCAAATGCCACCACCCTCAGCTATTTATTTTACTTTATTTTTTGAGAGATGAGGTCTCACTATGTTTCCCAGGCTGGCCTCACACTCCTGGGGTCAAGTGAGCCTCCCGCTTTGGCCTCCCAAAGTGTTAGGATGACAAGCTTGAGTCACTGTGCCTGGCTGCCTTCCAAGTTTTACTCAAAACATTCAATATTTATTGAATGCCTACAGTATGTCAGGTGCTTCATATTCATTATTTCTAAATTTTGCAGTCTCTGTCAAATATCTCCATGTGAACAATGAAGTTGAGATCTAAAGAAGTAAAGAAACATGCCCATGAATGCATTACTATTTGTTGAGAGAGCCATAAATCAAGCATGGGACTGTCTGTTTCTAAAATGCAGATTGTTTCCATTTTACAAAAGCAGTATCACATAGAAAATGCTTAGATAGAAATTTGATGACTCAAAAAAAGAAATGTTGTGTAAAATTTTCCTGCATCAGAGGTGGCTGGACCAATTAGCATTTTGATACTGTCTATATCACAGATATTGCGAGTATTGTGATTCAAATATTCATTCAATATTGTGATTCAAATATTGTGATTCAAATATTTATTGTTAATATGGTACATTATATTGTTATTTAAATTTAAAAATACCATCACTTTCCTGGAATGCCACCCACACAGTTATAATGTAATACATCATTATCCTATATAAGTACTAATGGATTTGGAACATAAATCTTAGATCTTGGCTTGGTTTTCCTATGAAGGTTATGCCTTCTACCACAGTTTTCTGAAAATGTTTGTGTACAAGTGAAAGTCTTTTCTAAACATTCGACAATGGAATCTTATTTGTGGAAATGTTTGTAATTACAAAGGTATTTCTTTTATAAGATATAGGGATATTCACATGTTCTATTTTACAATGTGTTAGATTTTGGTAATTTGAGTCTTATTAATAGCAATTTGTCTATTTTATCTAAGTTACTGGAATTTTATGAGTATAAAATTGTTCATAACATTTTATTAGTTTATAAATGTGGAGGATCTGTAGTAACAGCCTTCTATTTCTGATATTATTAATTTATGTTTTGTATTTTATTCCTTATTAGTTTGGCTAGCAGTTTTTAAAATGTTATTAGTTTTAGCATAAATAAACTTTTGACTCAATAACTTTCTCTACGATTTTCTATCAACATTTCTTTTTGCTCCTATTTTTATTATTTTCTTTCTTCTATCTACTTTGGATTTAATTTTCTCTCTTTTTCTTAAATTCTTACTGTAGAAGCTAGATTATTTTTCATGCCTTTCTTCTTTTTAATGTAAATAAAGATGTAAATTTCTCTAGCCAATAACTTAGCATCATCCCATAAATTTTTATTTGTATTACCATTCCGTTCCAAATTATTTTCTATTTCCCTTGTAATTGTTCTTTGATATGTAATTCATTTAAATTGGTGTTGTTAGTAATATTTGGAGGTTTTCCAAATATAATTTTGTTATTAGTAACTAATTTAACTTCACTGTGGTTAGATCATATTTCAACCTTTTAAAATTTATTGCAACATGTTTTATGACCCAACATATGTTCCAATTTGGCCAGCATTCCATGTACATTTGAAAATAATATGTATTCTGCAGTTGTTGGGTGTGGTTTAATATAAATGTCAAAAAGATCAAGGTGATTGATAGTGTTGTTCAAATTAACTATATCCTTAGTGATTTTATTTCTATTGTTCTATCAATTATCAATAAAAGGTGTTAAAATCTCCAATCATGGTTGTGAATTTGTTTTTCTTTTTAGTGTTGCCAGTTTTTAGTCCATATATTCTGAGGCCCTGTTTATTAAGTGCATACATATTTAGGATTATTATATTTTCTTGCTCAATCCACTCTTTTGTCACCTTGAAATGCTCTCTCTTTATCTCTTCCAATAATCTTGTCTTTAAGTCTATTGTGTCTGATATGAATCACTACCATCAATGCCATTTATTTTTAAAAAACTATCTATTATCTAATAGATTGCATTTGTATCTCTGTCAAAAATTAGTAGACCATATTTGTATGTGTCTTTTTTTGTACTCTCTCTTCTGTTTTATTGATCTGTCTATTCTTTCTTTCACCAATACCACATTGTCTTGTTTACTGAAGATCAAAATTGGGTTACTGCTTCTTTTAAATTTGTTCACCTTTTAAACATTGTTTTGATTATTTTAGTTCCTTGGCTTTCCATATAAATTCTAGAATCAGCTTATTTACATTTACAGAAACATTTCTGGGAGTTTAGTTTGCATTGCATTAAATCTATTCAATTTTTTTGGAAAAATTGACATCCTAACTACATAGAATACCTTAATCCATAAATAAACATACTTTTCTTCATTTATTTAAATTTTTTGTTTATTTCATTAGTGTTGTATATTTTTCAGGAGAATCTGTGCATATTGATTATATTTATACCTAAATATTTTATCTTTCATACAGCTATTGTAGGTGGTATTGTTTTCTTAATTTCAGTTTCCAATTTTCTGACGTTTATTTGTAGAAATATGGCTAATTTTTGTTGGATGATTTTTTATGCATGATATGAACTTGTTAACTTCACTTAATAGTTCTAGGAGCTTTTCTTGTAGATTGTGTAAGGTTTTCATCAGAGATAATCTTGCTAATTTAAGATGGGGCAGTTTTCTTTCTTTTCCATAATCTGCATGCCTTCAATTATTTTTCTTGTAATATTGTACTCTTTAGAATGTTTAGTATGATGTTGAATAGGTGGTAAGCATGGACATGCTTGCCTTGTCCCTAAGCTGAGGAAGAAATTATTCAGTTTTTCACCATAAAATATGATGTTTGTTGTAGACGTTTTTCAAATTTATTGTATCAGTGTTAACAATGGCTCCTTCTATTTTTAGTTTGCTGACAGTTATTATCATGAATTGACATTGAATTTTGTCACTAGTATGTTCTACACCAATTGATAAGAATCTGTAATTTCTCTTGTTTAGGCTATAAAGATGGTAGGTTACATTAATTTTCAAATGTTTAACCAGCCATCCATTCCCAGGATAAATCCCACTTTGTGGTGATATATTAGTCTTTTCATATATTGTTTCATTAGATTTACAGTATTTATTGAGGATTTTTGTGATTACATTCATAATAAATATATATCTGTTGTTAACTGTCCTTCCTTGTGAGTTTTTTGACTGATTTTAGAATTTGTGTAATGTTGGAATAAAATGAGATTTACCTCTACTTCTAATTTATAAAGAGATTGCATAGAATTTGTGTTACTATTTTATTCTTTAAAAGTTTGGACTGTTCAGGTTATTTATTTCCTCTCAGGTAATTTTGATAATGTGTGACTTTGAGAAATGTATTATTTCATCTAAGTTGTTCAATTTATGTTCAAGGAGTTTTTAATAATATTCTCTTTCTTTTTTAATGTCTTTATGGTCTGTAGTGATATGCTTTCTTCCATTCCTGATATTAGTTATTTGTGCCCTCTCTCTCTCTCTATGAAATTGAATCTTACTGTATGTTTATTTTTCTATTTTTATTTTTTATTATTATTATACTTTAAGTTTTAGGGTACATGTGCACAATGTGCAGGTTAGTTACATATGTATACATGTGCCATGCTGATGCGCTGCACCCACTAACTCGTCATCTAGCATTAGGTATATCTTCCAGTGCTATCCCTCTCCCATCCCCCCACCCAACAACAGTCCCCAGAGTGTGATGTTCCCCTTCCTGTGTCCATGTGTTCTCATTGTTCAATTCCCACCTATGAGTGAGAATATGCGGTGTTTGGTTTTTTGTTCTTGTGATAGTTTACTGAGAATGATGATTTCCAATTTCATCCATGTCCCTACAAAGGACATGAACTCATCATTTTTTATGGCTGCATAGTATTCCATGGTGTATACGTGCCACATTTTCTTAATCCAGTCTATCATTGTTGGACATTTGGGTTGGTTCCAAGTCTTTGCTATTGTGAATAATGCCGCAATAAACATACATGTGCATGTGTCTTTATAGCAGCATGATTTATAGTCCTTTGGGTATACATCCAGTAATGGGATGGCTGGGTCAAATGGAATTTCTAGTTCTAGATCCCTGAGGAATCGCCACACTGACTTCCACAAGGGTTGAACTAGTTTACAGTCCCACCAACAGTGTAAAAGTGTTCCTATTTCTCCACATCCTCTCCAGCACCTGTTGTTTCCTGACTTTTTAATGATTGCCATTCTAACTGGTGTGAGATGGTGTCTCATTGTGGTTTTGATTTACATTTCTCTGATGGCCAGTGATGGTGAGCATTTTTTCATGTGTTTTTTGGCTGCATAAATGTCTTCTTTTGAGAAGTGTCTGTTCATGTCCTTCGCCCACTTTTTGATGGGGTTGTTTGTTTTTTTCTTGTAAATTAGTTTGAGTTCATTGTAGATTCTGGATACTAGCCCTTTGTCAGAGGAGTAGGTTGCGAAAGTTTTCTCCCATTTTGTAGGTTGCCTGTTCATTCTGATGGTAGTTTCTTTTGCTGTGCAGAAGCTCTTTAGTTTAATGAGATCCCATTTGTCAATTTTGGCTTTTGTTGCCATTGCTTTTGGTGTTTTAGACATGAAGTCCTTGGCCATGCCTATGTCCTGAATGGTAATGCCTAGGTTTTCTTCTAGGGTTTTTATGGTTTTAGGTCTAATGTTTAAGTCTTTAATCCATCTTGAATTGATTTTTGTATAAGGTGTAAGGAAGGGATCCAGTTTCAGCTTTCTACATATGGCTAGCCAGTTTTCCCAGCACCGTTTATTAAATAAGGAATCTTTTCCCCATTGCTTGTTTTTGTCAGGTTTGTCAAAGATCAGATAGTTGTAGATATGCAGCATTATTTCTGAGGGCTCTGTTCTGTTCCATTGATCTATATCTCTGTTTTGGTACCAGTACCATGCTGTTTTGGTTACTGTAGCCTTGTAGTATAGTTTGAAGTCAGGTAGTGTGATGCCTCCAACTTTGTTCTTTTGGCTTAGGATTGACTTGGCGATGTGGGCTCTTTTTTGGTTCCATATGAACTTTAAAGTAGTTTTTTCCAATTCTGTGAAGAAAGTCATTGGTAGCTTGATGGGGATGGCATTGAATCTGTAAATTACCTTGGGCAGTCTGGCCATTTTCACGATATTGATTCTTCCTACCCATGAGCATGGAATGTTCTTCCATTTGTTTGTATCCTCTTTTATTTCCTTGAGCAATGGTTTGTAGTTCTCCTTGAAGAGGTCCTTCACATCCCTTGTAAGTTGGATTCCTAGGTATTTTATTCTCTTTGAAGCAATTATGAATGGGAGTTCACTCATGATTTGGCTCTCTGTTTGTCTGTTATTGGTATATAAGAATGCTTGTGATTTTTGTACATTGATTTTGTATCCTGAGACTTTGCTGAAGTTGCTTATCAGCTTAAGGAGATTTTGGGCTGAGACAATGGGGTTTTCTAGATATACAATCATGTCGTCTGCAAACAGGGACAATTTGACTTCCTCTTTTCCTAATTGAATACCCTTTATTTCCTTCTCCTGCCTAATTGCCCTGGCCAGAACTTCCAACTGTATGTTTATTAGTTTTATTGATTTTTTCCAAAGAACAAGTATGTTAGTCAAAGTTCTTCACAGAAATATAAATAACAGAAGATATTTGTTTATTTATTTATATGAATGAATTGGCCCACATGACTGTGAAGGCTTTGCAAGTTTAAAATCCAATGAGAAAGGTTGACAGTTTGGAGACTCAGGAAAAAGTAGTGGTTTGAGTCCATGGACAGTCGTTGAAAAGTGCTGCAAATGGAATCTGAAGTCGGTCTGCTAGAAAACTAGGAAGAGCTTATGTTTCAGATGAGGTCTTAAGAACTTTCAGCTGATTGGATAAGACCCACCCAAATTATGAAGGGCAATCTGATTTACTTAAAATTTATCAATTTAAATGTAAGTTACATCTAAATAAAACCTTCACAGAAATATTCAGAATAATGTTTGACCAAATATCTGGACAATATGGCTCAACCAAGTTGACACATAAAATTAACTATCACAACAAAATTTGGTTTCATTGATTTCTCTATTTTTTCCCTGATTTCAACTTCATTGATTTTTTGAAATCTTTTTCTTATTATTTTTCCTTCTGCTTACTATGGGTTTATGCTACTTTTTTTCTGATTTTTTTTAGATAAAAAATAATTATTCAAAGTCTTTCTTTTATATTAGTAATATTTAAAACTGTAAATTTCCCTCTAACAACTGTTTTAACTTCATCCCATAAATGTTGATGTATTATATTCTAATTTCCCTTCAATTAAAAATATATTCTCATTTCTTGAAAATTCCTTTTGATCTTTGTTTAATTTCCAAGTATTTGAGAATTTTGTTCATGTATTTCTGCTATAGATCCCTAATTCAATTATATTGTGGCCAAAAAAACAAACTTTGTGTAATTTCAATTCTTTACATTTATTGACATTTATTTTATGACTCATGATGATAAATCTACTGTGATAAGTGTTCTATGTGCACTTGAAAGTAATGTGGATTCTGCTGTTGTTATGTGTAATACTCTATAAATATCAATAAGATCTAACTGGTTGATGGTGTTTTTCCAATCATCTTTATCCATATGGATTTCATTATGTTTGCCCTATTGTTAAACCTGCCACCTATAATTGTGATTTTGCTTATTTATCCTTTAAATTGTATCAGTTTTGTTTCATGTATTCCAAATATCTGTTGTGAGGTGCCTATACACTTAGGGTTATTATATCTTCTTAAATAAACCCTTCTATCATATTGTTTTCTTCTTATTCCTGATAATTTTCTTTGGGATGACATGCAATTTTTCTGATATTACTATGGATCCTTGAGCTTTCTTTTGATTAGTTTTTGCATGTTATTTTTTAAACTGTTTTTATTTTAAACTATCTATACCATTATATTATATTTAAACTATCTATACCAGTATATACATTAGCTTTCTATACCAGTATATACATATGCAACTTATAATTGGGCTTTGTTTTTTTAATCCAATTTGACAATCTTTCACTTGGTGTGTTTCGATCATTTACATTTGATGTAATTATTAATATGCTTGAATGTATGCTAGTATTTTATTACTTGATATCTATTTGTCCTCTTTGCTTTTAGTTTTTATTTTTCCTTCTCCTGCTTTTTGGTTGAATTTTTAAATCCTTTTTGCTATTGCATTTTTATTTAATGAGTTTTTTACTATATTTTTGTTCAATATACTCAGTGATTTCTCTAAGGATTATAATATACATATTTACTTTACAATCCACTTGAAACTAATGTTTTATCACTGCAGTTTGAATTTGCAAATCTTGCCACCACAGTCCTTTATTCTTTCTCCTTCTTGTTGTTGTCATATATATTACATCTACATACATTCACAAAACCCACCAGGTAATGTTATAATTTTTAATATGTCATACCTATCCTATTTAAAATTGTAATATATTTTAATACACTTAACCACATTGTTACAATCTTTTTTTGTTCTCCCTTCATTTCTGAAATTTGTCCCACCCTGAAGTTTCCTGTAACATTTCTTTCAGTATAAATCTGCTGAAGACAGATTTTCTTTGTTTTTCTTCACCTGAGAATGTTTTTATTTCACCTTCACTCTTTAATGAATTTTTTTTATATAGAATTCTGGATCGATAATTATTTTCTTTCATCACTTGACAAATGTTTTACTGCCTCTGTGGATTCAGATAAGAAATCCACTATTATATAAATCCACTATTATATGAATTCTTGTTCCTCTAAAGGTAATGTATCATTTCCATTTTTTCCCCTTTGATTTCCACAAGTTGGATCATCCTATGTGTGAGTGTGGGATTCCTTGGGTTTATACATTGAGGGCTTTTTCAAAAACCGTTTAATGGAGGGGCTTCAAGATGGCTGACTAGATACATCTGCTGCTTACCTCTTCCATGAGGAGGAACCAAAATAACGAATAGACAATCAGATTTGGAATAGGTTATCTAAGAGAGAACTCTGACATTCAATAGAGAAGTGACAGAAAGCACCAAAAGCAAAGAGAGAAATGAGGCAGCATGTTTGCCTGGGATTGGCTGGGAATTGAAGTAGCTCCTTAATACGGGGCAAAGGTAAGTGAGAGACCCTCAGTATTCCACATTCCTGCCACAGACTCCTAGAATTCCGGGAGTGGAAGAGCCCCTTAACCCTCACAGGTCCCAGGATTAACATAAAAAAGCTGCCTGGATACTGTGTGAAGGCATTGCTCTAGAGAGAGTGCTCATACGGGGTACCACAAACCCCCATGTCCCAAGCAGTTGCAGCATGGTGCTGTTATAAGAACACAGTGTTTGCTAGTCAGTATCCTACACTGCCACCTGGGCTGAGGTATGAACCATGAACAATGATGCCACACATTCCCCTGACCCCAGCACAGGTACTGCCTCACATTTTCATGCTTCCCAAGGACAAATTCCACTGCCAGCAACTGCCACTGCTGTGGGCTGCTGCATAGCTGAGGCACAAGTGAAATTGATGCCCCACAGCTGCTTGTTTGTGGCTGCTCCCAGGGAAAGAAAGCTTACCCTTTCCAGCAACAGGGTGTCGGTACAGCCTCTGGAGTACCCCTTGAGCATTCTATCAGCTACCTCGGGATAACCATATCTCTGCTTACCACAACTAACACTTTAATGAACAATTCACCACTAAGGGGCCTGAAGGTAGGTCCAGGTTCACCAAACTTCTCCCCCATAGTACCTAAGCATACTGTCCAGAAACATGAAGCCCAGTCCAATTCACCACCAGTGGCACCTGAATTCTCCTGGGGTCTGAGATCAGGACCACTCAATCTGCGCTACCACCACTACTGGCACCCACCTGCATAAACTACCTTTAGGTCTGGGCACCAGCCTGTCCAACCTGTTGCAACCACTACGCATACCCACGTGCACCGCTTTGGTCCTAGGCATTGTCCCACCACTGCTACTGTCATCACCCATGCCACATTCAATGCTTAAGTGTTCGAGGACCCACCCATCTACCCAAACCACCACTGTCATTCCTAGAACATGAGCAAGCCACCTGGAGGCCCAATAATCAGCCTGCCTGGACTTGCTAACACCAGTGCCAGCATACACCACTCAACGACAGGCATGCTAAACCCACCAGTGCCATCTCTGGGGCCTAAAGACTGGCCCACCTGGAAGTCAGGTGCCCAGAAAAACTTCACCACAGCCTCCACTAATAACCATACCCTCAGCCACCAAGGAAATCATAGACACCACTGACACTGTTTATAGCCAAAGAAATTATACAAAGACTACAGTACTGAATGCAGCCAGAAGCAAAACTAAAATGTTTTATCCAACCAACACCACAGATACATTTTCAGAAAAATGTCCTTCACAATGAAAGCAAATTCAAAAACTGGAAGAAGCAACAATTATACCAGAAGCACATATATCAATGTAAAAACACACGAAACATGAAAAAACAAGGAAATATGACATCTCCAAAGGAACACAATAATTCTCCAGCAACAGATCCCAATCAAAAAGAAATTCATAAAATCCCAGAAAAAGCATTCAAAATATGCATAATATAGAAGCTCAGTGAGATAAAAGATAATTCTGAAAAACGAAACAAATCATAAAAACAATTCAGAATATGAATGAGAAATGTATCAAAGAGATAGATATCATACAAAAGGAAAAACTCCAGAAATTCTGGAACTAAATAATTCATTGAATAAAATACAAAATACATTCAGCATCTTTGACAATACACTGTATCAAGCAAAAAAGAGAACCTCAGAAATTGAAAATAGGTCTATTGAAATAATCCAATCAGGTAATTATAAAGAAGAAGGAATAAAAATGAATGAGCAAAGTCTTCATGATATATGGAACATCAAAAAGTGACAAAATATTCAGCTTTTTGGTGTCCTAAAAGGCAAAGAGACAATGAAAGGGTTAGAAGACCTATGTAATGAAATCATAGGTGAAAACTGCCCAAGTCTAGCAAGAGATTTAGATATCCAGATTCAGGAGGTTTAAAAGATCCCCAAATAAATATAATACAAAAAATTCTGTTTTAGAACACATTATATCTAGTCAAAGACAAAGAGAACATTTTAAAAACAGCAAAAGAAAAGTGTCTAGTCACCTATAAAAGAACCCCCATCAGTTTAACAGTGGATTTCTCAGCAGATTTACAGGCCAGGGGAAAATGGGATGATATATTCAAAGTGCTGAAAGGAAAAAACAATGTCATTTTTCACAGAATTAGAGAAAAACAATCATAAAATGTGTATGAAATCAAGAGAGAGTTCAAACAGCCAAGGCAATCCTGAGCAAAGGCACCCAAGCTGAAGGCATAACATTACCTGACTTCCAAATATATTACATATAGTAACCAAAACAGCATCCTATTGGTATGGAAACGGACACATAGACCAATGAAATAAAACAGAGAACCCAGAAATAAATATTTATAGACAACTGATTTTTGACAAAGGCATCAAGAACTTACACTGGGGAAAGGACACCCTCTTTAATAATTCATTATGTGAAAAATGAATATCCACATGCAGAAGAATAAAACTTGAAAGCCTATATCTCACCATATACAAAAATCAACTCAGGATGGGTTAATGGCAAAAAAGTAAGACCCAAAACTATAAAACTATTAGAAGAATACATATGGAAAACACTCAGGACATTGGTCTAGGCAAACGTTTTTATGGGAAAGACCTCAAAAGCACAGGCAACTAAAACAAAAAAAGGCAAATTGGAACTATGTTAAACTCAAAAGTTTCTACACAGCAAGCAATCAATAGGGTAAAGAGACATCTTGTTGAATGGGAGAAAATACTTTCCAACTGTTCATCTGACAAGGGACTAATATTCAGAATAGACGAGGAACTCAAACAACTCAACAGAGAACCCAGTAAAACAAATAATTCTATTAAAAGTGGCCAGAGAATATGAATAAATATTTCTCAAAAGAAGTTGTACAAATGGCCAACAGGTATATGAAAAAAAAAATCCTTACTATGACTAATCATCAGAAAAATGTAAATCAATACATCAATGAGATATCATCTTACCCGGATAAAATGGTTATTATTAAAAAGACAAAAAGTAACAGATGCTGGTGAGGACATGGAGAAAAGGGAACTGTTACACACTATTGGTGGGAATGTACATTAGTGCAACCACTATGGAAAACATTATGGAGATTTCTCAATAAATTAAACATGGAACTCTTTTATGATCCTGCAACCTCAATGTTGGGTATTGATCCAAAGGAAAAGAAATCAGTATAGCAAAGTGATACCTGTATCAACACTGTATCACCTGTAGTTGCATATTTATTACAGCACACAGCACTGTACAAAATAGCACAGATATAAGATCAACCTAAGTGTCCATCAATGATGAATACATAGAGAAAAGGGGTAGATATACTATTTGGCCATCAAAAGAATAAAATTATGTCATTTGCGGGGACATGGATGAAACTAGCGATTATGTTAAGTGAACTAAGCCAGACCCAGAGAGACAAATTTTACATATACTTACTCGAATTGGGAGCTAAAAAATTTGATCGCATGGAAGTGAAGAGTAGAATGATAGATACCTGAGCTTGGGAAAAGTGTGTGTGTGGGAGGAAGAAATGAAGAGAGATTGGCTAATGGGCACAAGCATGCAGTTAGATACAAGGTGTAAGTTTCACTGTTTGATAGCTCAGTAGGGCGACCATAATTAGCAACACTGTATTGTATATTTCAGAGTAGCTACCAGATAGAACGTGAAATGTTCACAAAACATAGAAACGATAAACACTCAAGGTGATGGATATCCCAAATACCCTGACTCAATCATTACACATTATATGCATGCAACAAAATATCACATGTACCCCATAAATATGTAAAATATTAGGTATCAATAAAAATTTTAAATTAATTTTTAAAATCTTTAATTTATAAATTTATTTGTTTTACCAAAATTAGGAAGTTTTCAGTCATTATTTCTTCAAAAATTGTTTCTGCACTACACTCTGTTCTAATTCTGATCTTCCAGTAGCATGAATTTAGACCTTTTGATATTATCCCACAGATCAGTGTCAAATTAGTGTTTCAAAACATCATGGAATCCCTATGGGTCACATGACAAGGTAAAACTTTATAAACAAAATAGACCTGAACTCATTCTTGATGGATAAAAAAGATTGGAACACACTGAGAGAAATGGAAAAAAATATATTATTGGTGACTGTAGAATCCTGAAACCACACTGCAGGAGAAAAACTGATGACTCCCTTCTACTTTTTTATAAACCAGACTTTTATGTAAAGGAGGTAACTCTAGATAAACATGATATATTCTAAACCATAAGGTTCAGTCATGGCAAGGATGAAGATCCTATCTAGCCCCCACAAAACTGACACAAGCAAATATTTTCTTGACATCTCATGCCTACCTTCTCTCATTATCTGCCTGTTGGCCATCCTTTATCTTGTCTGCTTCCCTGACTATGGGGCATCCAGCACATTTATTTATCTCAGGCTGCTTATGAATTTTGGGTAACAAACTGAAAAGTATAAGCACAATTGTTAAAAATTCAATGTGATATTCTTTTCAAGAAAATTCACTTTTTAAAAAGAATAGCAATTATCATATAAAATAAATTATTAATGGAAGAATGTCATGACTCATACCGTATAATAATTTGGAATAGCTGAAGGCTTTCTTCTCTTTCACTTACAATATGTGGGTCAGGAATTAGTGTTCCCATGTACATAGAAGTGACCCACTGATACTAGTAATCAAGATGCTCATTCAAAAAATGTTATATACCATGCAAAATTTTTGCATACTCAGAAGAGAATGCAATTAAATATTAAATACATAATATTTCTTGAGAAATATTTGAGTCCTCAATGAATGAAAATCTATAATAAAAAAGGCAGAAGAATAGAATGGGGGTGGAATATGTTTGTTTCAAGATAGGCATGACATAATGAAAATATTTATTAATATCTTGAGCACTAAATTGACAGCTGATTCAGGAGAATGTAGTTCTTTGATTCCAGCTCATAAAGAAAACATTCAGATGTATGTGAATGCCATTAGCTCAAAGAAATAAAATGTAGTTGTTGTTTGAAGGAAACTGCTTCTGTTTTTATTTTCCTTGACTGGTAATAAATCTTTATTCTCTATAAAGCATTTTATTAAGATTGTGGGATGTAAAGAAAGAAAATTCGTTCTTCAAAGAAACCTAAGAAACCCTGGTTATTTCATCAAGTTCTGTATTGTAAATTTGGAATTAAATTTCATTCTTAAAAATTCCTACTGAGTATTCATAATGTGACTGACAATCATTGTAGTAGATGCTTAACATCTGCATTTCATTTGATCAATACAAGCATTCTGTGATATAAGTGTTATGATTCCTATTCTTTATTTGTTTGTTTCTTTGTTTATATTTTAGAGGCAGACTCTCACTCTGTGACTCAAGCTGGAGTACTGTGGTGTGATTACAGCTCACTTCAGCCTTGAACTCCTTGGCTGAAGTAATCCTCTCACCTCAGCCTCCCAAGTAGCTGGGACTACAGGTATGCACCACCATACGCAGCTAATTTTTGAATTTTGTTTTTACAGATGGTGTCTTACTATGTTTCCCAGGCTAGTCTCAAACTTCTGGCCTCAAGCAATCTTCTACCTCAGGCCTCAAGACTACAGGCATGATTAACAAATATGGAAACCCAGGTTCAGAGAAGTCGAGTGATTTGGCCAAGTTAGTTATGATGGCTAATACTACTAAGTGTCAACTCAATTGGATTGAAGAATGCAAGTACTGATCCTGGGTGTGTCTGTGAGGGTGTTGCCAAAGGAGATTAACATTTGAGTCACAGGGCTGGAAAAGGTAGACCCACCCTTAATCTGGGTGGGCACCATCTTATCAGCTGCCAGCACAGCCAGGATATAAAGCAGGCAGAAGAACATGAAAAGGCTAGACTGGCTTAGCTTCCCAGCCTACATTTTTCTCCCATGCTGGATGCTTCCTGCCCTTGAATATCAGACTCCAAGTTCTTCAGCTTTGGGACTTGGACTGGATTCCTTGCTCCTCAGCTTGCAGATGGTCTATTGTGGGACCATGTGATGGCATGAGCTAATACTACTTAACATACTTGATATACTCCCATGTATATATATATGTGTGTGTGTGTATATATATATGTGTGTGTGTATATATATATATGTGTGTGTGTATATATATATGTGTGTGTGTATATATATATGTGTGTGTGTATATATATATGTGTGTGTGTATATATATATATGTGTGTGTGTGTGTATATATATATTCTATTAGTTCTGTCCCTCTCAAGAACCCTGACTAATACAGTAGTACAACTGTAAAGAAGAAGAATGACATAAACCCTGATCCTTGAGTCTGAATAATGTAATTTTTCCATTTACTTTATTAAAATCTTCCCACTATAGTTTAAGATAAAGAAAAATAAACTGAGGAGGCAAAGCCAGATGGTGAAATAGAAAGCTCCACCAATCATACCCCTGTAAGGACATCTAGTAAAAATTATCTACATAAAAAAGACATCATCATAAGAACAAAAAATCAGTTGAGCACTCAAGTGCCTGGTTTTAACTTTATGTTACTGAAAGAGGCACTGAAGAGCTAGAAAAAACAGTCCTTAATCACCTACACCACCTTTCTCCAACCCCTAGCTGTGGTGACAGGATATGGAGAGCATCTCTGGACCCGGAAGAACACAGCAACTGTAAGGCACTGAACTCAGTGCTGTCCTGTTAGAGCAGGAAGAAAAAACGGACCAAACTCAGCTGTTGTCTGCCCACGGAGGTAGCATTTAAACCAGCTCCAGCCAAGGGGAATTGCCAGTCCCAGTGGTACAAACCTGAGTGCCTACAAACCTTACCACTGAGGGCTACAGCACTTTTTGTCTCCAAGTAAACTTGAAAGGCAGTCTAGGCTACAAGGACTGCAATGCTTAGGTGAGTTTCAGTGCTGAACTAGGCCCAGAGATGGTGGACTGGGGGAGTGGAGGAATGGAACATACTAAGACACCAGTTGGGGCAGAAAAGAGAGTGCTGGCATCACGCCTCCCCTAACCCCAGGCTGCACAGCATGCAGTTCCAAAAGAGACCTCTTACTTCCTCTTCAGGAGAGGTGAAGGAAAAGTGGGGAGGATTTTGTCTTGCTTCTAGGATACCAGCTCATTTATAGCAGGATAGGGCACTGGTAAGAGTCGTGAGGCCCGTGTTACAGGCCCTAGCTCCCAGATGACACTTCTAGACACACTCTGGGCCAGAAGGGAACCCACTGCCTTGAATGAAAGGACCCAGTCCTGGCAGTATTCATTACCTGCTAACTAAAGAGCCCCTGGACCCTGAATAACCAGCAACAATACCCAGGTACAACATCAGGAGCCATGGGCGAACCTTGTTGGCTTCAGTTGAGACTCAACACATTACCAGCTATGGTGGCTACAGGGCAAAAATCCTTCTGCTTGAGAAAAGTGGATGGAAAAGTAAAGGGGACTTTGTCTTGCACCTTAAATACTAAGATGGCCACAGAAGGAGAGAACGGCAAGTGGGCTCTTGAGGTCTCCGATTCCAGGATTTGACTCTTGGGTGGCATTTCTGGACCCTTTCTGGACCAGTAAGGAGCCCACTGCCCTGAAGGGTGAGTGGCCAGGAAACATTCACCACAAGATGACTTAAGAGACCTTGGGCCCTAAGGAAACATTTGTGGTAGTCTGGTAGTACTCCTTGTGGCCTAGGGTGGCAGTGGCTACAGGGTGAGGCTCCTCTGCTTTTGATAAGGGGAGGGAAGAGTGGGAAGAACTGCATCTTGTGGTTTGAGTGTCAGCTTAGCTGCAGTAAAATAGAACACCAGGTAGACTTTAAAAACCTTAGAAGTCCTTGACTCCCAGATGAAACTTCTGGATCCACCCAGAGTCTGGGGGACTTTGCTACCCTCAAGGGAAGTACACAGGGTGGCTGGCTTTGCCACTGGCTGATTATAGAGCCCCAGGGCCTTGAACGAACATAGGTAGTAGCCAGAAAGTGGTTACAGCCAGCCTTGGGTGAGGCCCAGTGCCATGCTGGCTTCAGGTCTGACCCAGTGCAGTCATAGTAGTGGTGGCCACAGGGGTGCTTGTGTCATTGCACCCCCAGCTTTAGGACAGAAAGAGAGATGCTGCCTGTTTGGGAGGACGTAAGGGAAGAGAACAAGAGTCTTTGCATGGTAATCCAGAGAACTCTCCTGGACGTTGCCCAAGACTATCAAAGCGGTACCCCTACAAGTCTGCAAGAACTACAGGGTTACTGGCTGGCTTGAGGTGACCCATAAAGCAGATACTGCTTACATAACAACACCCAAGTCCTTTCAAATATCTGGAAAGCTTTCCCAAGAAAGATGGCTACAAATAAGCCCAGACAGTAAAGACTACAAAAATACCTAATTCTTCAATGCCCAGACACTGAAGAACATCTACTAGCATTCACACCATCTAGTAAAACATGACCTCAACAAATAAACTAAATAAGGCACCAGGGACTAGTCCTGAAGAAACACAGATATATGACCTTTCAGACAGATAATTCAAAATAGCTGTGTTGAGGAAACTCAAAAAAATTCAAGATAACAACAAAGAAGGAATTCAGAATCCTATGAGATATATTTGACAAATAAATTGAAACAATTTAAAAGAATTAAGAAGAAATCCTGAAGCAGAAAAATGCAATTGGCATATTGAAGAATGCATCAGAGTCCTTTAATAGCATAATTGATCAAGCAGAATAAAGAACTGGTGAGACTGAAGATAGCTATTTGAAAATACACAGAGGAGACAAAAAGAAAAAAAGAATAAAAAACAATGAGGGATGCCTAGAAGATCTGGAAAATAGTCTCAAAGGGGCAAGTCTAAGAGTCACGGGCTTTAAAGAGGAGGTAGAGAAAGCAATAGTGGACAAAGTTTATTCAAAGGGATAAAAACAGAGAACTTCCCAAACCTAGAGAAATATATCAATATCCAAGTACAAGAAGACTATAGAACACCAAGCAGATTTAACCAAAAGAAGACTATCTGGAGACATTTCGTAATAAAACTCCAAAAGGTCAAGGATAAAGAAAGAATCCTAAAAGCAGCAAGAGAAAAAAAATAATAATAACATACAATGAAACTCCAATATATCTGGCTGCAGATTTGTCAGTGGAAACCTTACAGGCCAGGAGAAAGTAGCATGATATATTTAAAGTGCTGAAGGAAAAAAAAAACACAAAAAACCAAAAAAAACAAAAATAAAACCTTTTGCCCTAGAATAGTATATCCACTGAAAATATCATTCAAACATGAAGGCGAAATAGACTTTCCCAGACAAATATAAGCTGATGGGTTTCATTAGTACCAGATCTGCCCTAAAAGAAATGCTGAAGGGAGTACTTCAATCATAAAGAAAAGGACATTTATGAGCAATAAATCATCTCCTGAAGGTATAAAAATTACTGGTAATAGTAAGTACAAAGGAAAACACAGTATTATAACATGCTGTAACTGTGATGTGTAAACTACTCTTATACTAAAAGAGAAAGGCTAAATGATGAATCAATCAACAATAACTACAACAACTTTTTAAAACATTGTCACTACAATAAGATACAAGTAGAAACAATGAAAAGTTAAAAAGTTGGGGGACAAAGTTAAGGCATAGAGTTTTTATTAGTTTTCTTTTTCTTTGTTTATGCAAACAGTGTTAAGTTGTTATCTGGTTAAAATAATGCATTATAAGATAGTATTTGCAAGCCTTATTATAATCTCAAATGAAAATTCATACAATGAATACACAAAAAATAAAATGAAAAAAACTAAATCATATCACCAGATAAAATCATCTTCACTAGAGGAAGACAGGAAGGAAAGAAAAAAAAGGAAGAGAAGACCAGAAAACAAATAACAAAATGGCAGGAGTAAGTCCATACTTATCAATAATAACATTGAATGTAAATGGACTAAACTCTCCAGTCAAGAGACAGAGACTAGCTGAATGGATGAAAAAACAAAACCCATTGATCTGTTGCCCGTAAGAAACATATTTCACCTATAAAGATACACAGACTGAAAATAAAGGGATGGAAAAAGATATTCCATGTTAATGGAAACCAAACAAAAGAGCAGGAGTCACTATACTTAACATCAGACAAAATAGATTTCAAGACAAAAACTATGAGAAGAGACAAAGAAGGTCACTATCTAATGATAAAGGGGTCAATTCACCAAGAGGATATAACAATTTTAAATATATACACAGTCAACATGGGGGCACCCAGATATATAAAGGAAATATTATTAGAGCTAAAGAGAAAAATAGGTCCCCACACAATAATAGCTGGAGATTTTAACACCCCACTTTCAGCATTGGACAAATCTTCCAGACAGAAAATCAACAAAGAAACATCAGACTTAATCTGTAGTGTAGACCAAAGGGATCTAATAGATGTTTACATAACATTTCATCCATGCTGCAGAATACACATTCCTTTCCACAGCACAAGAATTATTCTCGAGGATAGACCATGTGTTAGGTGAGAAAACAAGTCTTAAAATATTCAAAAAATTGAAATAATAGCAAGCATCTTCTCTGACCACAATGGAATAAAACTAGAAATTAATAACAGGAGGAATGTTGGAAACTATACAAATACTGGAGACTAAACAATATGCTCCTGAATGACCAGCGGGTCAAGGAATAAATTAAGAATGAAATTGAAAAAATTCTTGAAACACATAGTAATGGAAACACAACATACAAAAACCTATGGGATAGAGAAAAAGCAGTACTAAGAAAAAAATTCATAGCTATAACTGCCTACCTCGAGAAAGAATAAATACTTCAAATGAACAATCTAATGATGCATCTTAATGAACTAGAAAACCAGCCAGGCACAGCAGCTCACACCTGTAATCCCAGCACCTTGGGAGGCAGAGGTGGGCAGATCACGAGGTCAAGAGTTTGAGACCAGCCTGACCAACATGGTGAAACCCCGTCTCTACTAAAAATACAAAAATTAGCTGGGCGGGGTGGCATTCATCTGTAATCCCAGCTACTCAGGAGGCTGGGGCAGAAGAATCGCTTGAACCCAGGAGGCAGAGGTTGCAGTGAGCCGAGATCATCCCACAGCACTCCAGCCTCGGTGACAGAGCGAGACTCCATCTCAAAAAAAAAGAAAAGCAAGAGTAAGCCAAAACCAAAATTAGTAGAAGAAAAGAAATAATAAAGATCAGAGTAGAAATAAATAAAACTGAAATGAAAAAAGCAATACAAAAGATCAAAGCTGTTTGTTGAAAAGTTAAACAAAATTGATAAACCATTAGCTAGACTAAGAAAAAAAGAGAGATGATCCAAATAAACAAAATCAGAAATGAAAAAGGAGACATTACAACTTATACCACAGAAATTCAAAGGTTCATTAGTGGCTACTATGAGCAACTATATGCCAAAAAATTGGAAAATCTAGAATAAATGGACAAATTCCTAGCTACATACAACCTACCAAGACTGAATCATTAAGCCCAAAACCTGAACAGAACAAATAGCAAGCAACAAGACGAAAGCCATGATAAAGAGTTCCAGTAAAGAAAAGCCTGTTATCTGATTGCTTCGCTGTAGAATTCTACCAAACATTTAAAAAAGCACTAATACCAATCCTTCTCAAACTATTCCAAAAAATAGAGGAGGAAATACTTCCAAACTCGTTCTGCCAGGCCAATGTTACCCTGACACGAAAACCAGACAAAGATACATTAAAAAAAAGAAAACTACAAGCCACTATCTCTGATGAATATTGATGCAAAAATTCTCAACAAAATACTAGCAAACTCAATTCAACTATACATTAGAAAGGTCATTTATCATGACCAAGTGGGATTTATCCTGGGGATGCAAAGATGGTTCAACCTAAGTGTCCATCAACAGATGAATGGATAAGAAAAATGTGGTATGTAAACAAAAAGGAGTATTATTCAGCCATAATGAAGAATGAGATCCAGTCATTTTCAACAACATGGATGGAACTGAAGATGGTTATGTTAAGTGAAATAAGCCAGGTACAGAAAGACAAACATCACATGTTCTCACTTATGTATGGGATCTAAACACCAAAACATTTGAACTCATGGACACAGAGAGTAGAAGGATGGTTACCAGAGACTGGGAAGGTTAGTGGGGAATATGGGGGAGGTGAAGTTGGTTAATAGGTATTAAAAAAACACAGAAAGAATAAATCAGGCCTACTATTGGATAGCACAATGCAGTGGCCATAGTCACTAATAACTAAATTGTATATTTTAAAATAACTTGAAGAGTGTAATATGCTCGAGGGGATGGACACCCCATTCTCCATGGTGTGCTTATTTCGCATTGCATGCCTGTTTCAATATATCTCATGTACCCCATAAATATATATACACCTGCTTGGACCCACAGAAATTAAAGAATAAAATAAATAAAATATATTAAAAAATAGACTACGTTTTTACTTACAAATTTGTATTTTGTTGCCTTACAAAAGCAAAATAGGCCAGGCGCAGTGGCTCGCGCCTGTAATCCCAGCACTTTGGGCAGCCAAGGTGGGTGGATCACGAGGTCAGGAGGTTGAGACCAGCCTAACCAACATGGTGAAACAGCATCTTTACTAAAAATAGAAAAATTAGCCAGGCGTGGTGGCACGAGCCTATAGTACCAGCTACTCAGGAGGCTGAGGCAGAAGGATTGCTTGAACCCAGGGGTCAGAGGTTGCAGTGAGCCGAGATCGCGGCAGTGCACTCCAGCCTGGGTGACAGGGTGAGACTCCATCTCAAAAAAAAAAGAAAAAAAAAAGTACAACAATACATGTGTTCCTAAGAATTTACACATGTACATGTATATATAAATATCTGCATGTATGCATGTACATATGCGAAATGAAGTTGAGGGAAAAATAAAATAAAATACATTGATGATAATAATAGCAATGAACTAAGAAATAAGATTAATTTAACTCTCTGTACCTAAAGACTAAAGAGAAAGGAAAAAGAGAGACAATTAATAAAAGTAGGCTATCCCAAATGAGAAATACGAAAATTTTGAGAAAAAAATTCAAGTACAAATAAAACTTAGTCTAAAAACATTGCTGATATTAAATTTGTTAGTCAAAATTATGCAGTTAACATTATTATTTATAATTAGTTTCAATTAACTTTATAGTTTTAGCTTCCCATGATATTAAGACTTTTTGAGGATGTAATTTTTAATGCTATATAGTTGTCTAACATACAGATAGACTGCAATTTATTTTATTATTTTATAGCACTATTGGAAATGTAGGATTATGTCTGTTCTTAATATTACAAATTATGATTTGATTGACATGCTTGTACATTTTGGTCAGAATTTTTGATCATTTCTTTTTTTTTTTTTTTTTTTGAAAGAAATTTTATTTTATTTTATTTTATTTTATTTTATTTTATTTATTTATTTTTTCATTTTTGAATTGTGAGAACCCACTTTATTTTTTTTTTCTTTTTTTTTTCTTTTATTATTATTATTATTATTATTATTATTATACTTTAGGTTTTATGGTACATGTGCGCAATGTGCAGGTAAGTTACATATGTATACATGTGCCATGCTGGTGCGCTGCACCCACCAACTCGTCATCTAGCATTAGGTATATCTCCCAATGCTATCCCTCCCCCCTCCCCCCACCCCACAACAGTCCCCAGAGTGTGATGTTCCCCTTCCTGTGTCCATGTGTTCTCATTGTTCAATTCCCACCTATGAGTGAGAATATGCGGTGTTTGGTTTTTTGTTCTTGCGATAGTTTACTGAGAATGATGATTTCCAATTTCATCCATGTCCCTACAAAGGACGTGAACTCATCATTTTTTATGGCTGCATAGTATTCCATGGTGTATATGTGCCACATTTTCTTAATCCAGTCTATCATTGTTGGACATTTGGGTTGGTTCCAAGTCTTTGCTATTGTGAATAATGCCGCAATAAACATACGTGTGCATGTGTCTTTATAGCAGCATGATTTATAGTCCTTTGGGTATATACCCAGTAATGGGATGGCTGGGTCAAATGGAATTTCTAGTTCTAGATCCCTGAGGAATCGCCACACTGACTTCCACAAGGATTGAACTAGTTTACAGTCCCACCAACAGTGTAAAAGTGTTCCTATTTCTCCACATCCTCTCCAGCACCTGTTGTTTCCTGACTTTTTAATGATTGCCATTCTAACTGATGTGAGATGGTATCTCATTGTGGTTTTGATTTGCATTTCTCTGATGACCAGTGATGGTGAGCATTTTTTCATGTGTTTTTTGGCTGCATAAATGTCTTCTTTTGAGAAGTGTCTGTTCATGTCCTTCGCCCACTTTTTGATGGGGTTGTTTGTTTTTTTCTTGTAAATTTGTTGGAGTTCATTGTAGATTCTGGATATTAGCCCTTTGTCAGATGAGTAGGTTGTGAAAATTTTCTCCCATTTTGTAGGTTGCCTGTTCACTCTGATGGTAGTTTCTTTTGCTGTGCAGAAGCTCTTGAGTTTAATTAGATCCCATTTGTCAATTTTGGCTTTTGTTGCCATTGCTTTTGGTGTTTTAGACATGAAGTCCTTGCCCATGCCTATGTCCTGAATGGTAATGCCTAGGTTTTCTTCTAGGGTTTTTATGGTTTTAGGTCTAACATTTAAGTCTTTAATCCATCTTGAATTGATTTTTGTATAAGGTGTAAGGAAGGGATCCAGTTTCAGCTTTCTACATATGGCTAGCCAGTTTTCCCAGCACCATTTATTAAATAGGGAATCCTTTCCCCATTTCTTGTTTTTGTCAGGTTTGTCAAAGATCAGATACTTGTAGATATGTGGCATTATTTCTGACGGCTCTGTTCTGTTCCATTGATCTATATCTCTGTTTTGGTACCAGTACCATGCTGTTTTGGTTACTGTAGCCTTGTAGTATAGTTTGAAGTCAGGTAGTGTGATGCCTCCAGCTTTGTTCTTTTGGCTTAGGATTGACTTGGCGATGCGGGCTCTTTTTTGGTTCCATATGAACTTTAAAGTAGTTTTTTCCAATTCTGTGAAGAAAGTCATTGGTAGCTTGATGGGGATGGCATTGAATCTGTAAATTACCTTGGGAAGGATGGCCATTTTCATGATATTGATTCTTCCTACCCATGAGCATGGAATGTTCTTCCATTTCTTTGTATCCTCTTTTATTTCCTTGAGCAGTGGTTTGTAGTTCTCCTTGAAGAGGTCTTTCACATCCCTTGTAAGTTGGATTCCTAGGTATTTTATTCTCTTTGAAGCAATTGTGAATGGGAGTTCACTCATGATTTGGCTCTCTGTTTGTCTGTTATTGATGTATAAGAATGCTTGTGATTTTTGCACATTGATTTTGTATCCTGAGACTTTGCTGAAGTTGCTTATCAGCTTAAGGAGATTTTGGGCTGAGACAATGGGGTTTTCTAGATATACTATCATGTCATCTGCAAACAGGGACAATTTGATTTCCTCTTTTCCTAATTGAATACCCTTGATTTCCTTCTCCTGCCTAATTGCCCTGGCCAGAACTTCCAACACTATGTTGAATAGAAGTGGTGAGAGAGGGCATCCCTGTCTTGTGCCAGTTTTCAAAGGGAATGCTTCCAGTTTTTGCCCATTCAGTATGATATTGGCTGTGGGGTTGTCATAAATAGCTCTTATTATTTTGAGATACGTCCCATCAATTCCTAATTTATTGAGAGTTTTTAGCATGAAGGGTTGTTGAATTTTGTCAAAGGCCTTTTCTGCATCTATTGAGATAATCATGTGGTTTTTGTCTTTCGTTCTGTTTATATGCTGGATTACATTTATTGATTTGCGTATATTGAACCAGCCTTGCATCCCAGGGATGAAGCCCACTTGATCATGGTGGATAAGCTTTTTGATGTGCTGCTGGATTCTGTTTGCCAGTATTTTATTGAGGATTTTTGCATCAATGTTCATCAAGGATATTGGTCTAAAATTCTCTTTTTTTGTTGTGTCTCTGCCAGGCTTTGGTATCAGGATGATGCTGGCCTCATAAAATGAGTTAGCGAGGATTCCCTCTTTTTCTATTGATTGGAATCGTTTCAGAAGGAATGGTACCAGCTCCTCCTTGTACCTCTGGTAGAATTCGGCTGTGAATCCATCTGGACCTGGACTTTTTTTGGTGGGTAAGCTATTGATTATTGCCACAATTTCAGCTCCTGTTATTGGTCTATTCAGAGATTCAACTTCTTCCTGGTTTAGTCTTGGGAGGGTGTATGTGTTGAGGAATTTATCCATTTCTTCTAGATTTTCTAGTTTATTTGCATAGAGGTGTTTGTAATATTCTCTGATGGTAGTTTGTATTTCTGTGGGATCAGTGGTGATATCCCCTTTATCATTTTTTATTGCATCTATGTGATTCTTCTCTCTTTTTTTCTTTATTAATCTTGCTAGCGGTCTATCAATTTTGTTGATCCTTTCAAAAAGCCAGCTCCTGGATTCATTTATTTTTTGAAGGGTTTTTTGTGTCTCTATTTCCTTCAGTTCTGCTCTGATTTTAGTTATTTCTTGCCTTCTGCTAGCTTTTGAATGTGTTTGCTCTTGCTTTTCTAGTTCTTTTAATTGTGATGTTAGGGTGTCAATTCTGGATCTTTCCTGCTTTCTCTTGTGGGCATTTAGTGCTATAAATTTCCCTCTACACACTGCTTTGAATGCATCCCAGAGATTCTGGTATGTTGTGTCTTGGTTCTCGTTGGTTTCAAAGAACATCTTTATTTCTGCCTTCATTTCGTTATGTACCCAGTAGTCATTCAGGAGCAGGTTGTTCAGTTTCCACATAGTTGAGCCGTTTTGAGTGAGATTCTTAATCCTGAGTTCTAGCTTGATTGCACTGTGATCTGTGAGACAGTTTGTTACAATTTCTGTTCTTTTACATTTACTGAGGAGAGCTTTACTTCCAAGTATATGGTCAATTTTGGAATAGGTGTGGTGTGGTGCTGAAAAAAATGTATAGTCTGTTGATTTGGGGTGGAGAGTTCTGTAGATGTCTATTAGGTCCGCTTGGTGCAGAGCTGAGTTCAATTCCTGGGTATCCTTGTTGACTTTCTGTCTCGTTGATCTGTCTAATGTTGATAGTGGGGTGTTAAAGTCTCCCATTATTAATGTGTGGGAGTCTAAGTCTCTTTGTAGGTCACTCAGGACTTGCTTTATGAATCTGGGTGCTCCTGTATTGGGTGCATATATATTTAGGATAGTTAGCTCTTCTTGTTGAATTAATCCCTTTACCATTATGTAATGGCCTTCTTTGTCTCTTTTGATCTTTGTTGGTTTAAAGTCTGTTTTATCAGAGACTAGGATTGCAACCCCTGCCTTTTTTTGTTTTCCATTTGCTTGGTAGATCTTCCTCCATCCTTTTATTTTGAGCCTATGTGTGTCTCTGCACGTGAGATGGGTTTCCTGAATACAGCACACTGATGGGTCTTGACTCTTTATCCAATTTGCCAGTCTGTGTCTTTTAATTGGAGCATTTAGTCCATTGACATTTAAAGTTAATATTGTTATGTGTGAATTTGATCCTGTCATTATGATGTTAGCTGGATATTTTGCTCGTTAGTTGATGCAGTCTCTTCCTAGTCTCGATGTTCTTTACATTTCGGTATGATTTTGCAGTGGCTGGTACCGGTTGTGCCTTTCCATGTTTAGCGCTTCCTTCAGGAGCTCTTTTAGGGCAGGCCTGGTGGTGACAAAATCTGTCAGCATTTGCTTGTCTGTAAAGTATTTTATTTCTCCTTCACTTATGAAGCTTAGTTTGGCAGGATATGAAATTCTGGGTTGAAAATTCTTTTCTTTAAGAATGTTGAATATTGGCCCCCACTCTCTTCTGGCTTGTAGGGTTTCTGCCGAGAGATCCGCTGTTAGTCTGATGGGCTTCCCTTTGATGGTAACCCGACCTTTCTCTCTGGCTGCCCTTAACATTTTTTCCTTCATTTCAACTTTGGTGAATCTGACAATTATGTGTCTTGGAGTTGCTCTTCTCGAGGAGTATCTTTGTGGCGTTCTCTGTATTTCCTGAATCTGAATGTTGGCCTGCCTTGCTAGATTGGGGAAGTTCTCCTGGATAATATCCTGCAGAGTGTTTTCCAACTTGTTTCCATTCTCCCCGTCACTTTCAGGTACACCAATCAGACGTAGATTTGGTCTTTTCACATAGTCCCACATTTCTTGGAGGCTTTGCTCGTTTCTTTTTATTCTTTTTTCTCTAAACTTCCCTTCTCGCTTCATTTCATTCATTTCATCTTCCAGGGCTGATACCCTTTCTTCCATTTGATCGCATCGGCTCCTGAGGCTTCTGCATTCTTCACGTAGTTCTCGAGCCTTGGTTTTCAGCTCCATCAGCTCCTTTAAGCACTTCTCTGTATTGGTTATTCTAGTTATACATTCTTCTAAATTTTTTTCAAAGTTTTCAACTTCTTTGCCTTTGGTTTGTATATCCTCCCGTAGCTCGGAGTAATTTGATCGTCTGAAGCCTTCTTCTCTCAGCTCGTCAAAGTCATTCTCCGTCCAGCTTTGTTCCGTTGCTGGTGAGGAACTGCGTTCCTTTGGAGGAGGAGAGGTACTCTGCTTTTTAGAGTTTCCAGTTTTTCTGCTCTGTTTTTTCCCCATCTTTGTGGTTTTATCTACTTTTGGTCTTTGATGATGGTGATGTACAGATGGGTTTTTGGTGTGGATGTCCTTTCTGTTAGTTTTCCTTCTAACAGACAGGACCCTCAGCTGCAGGTCTGTTGGAGTACCTGGCCGGCCGTGTGAGGTGTCAGTCTGCCCCTGCTGGGGGGTGCCTCCCAGTTAGGCTGCTCGGGGGTCAGGGGTCAGGGACCCACTTGAGGAGGCAGTCAGCCCATTCTCAGATCTCCAGTTGCGTGCTGGGAGAACCACTGCTCTCCTCAAAGCTGTCAGACTGGGACATTTAAGTCTGCAGAGGTTACTGCTGTCTTTTTGTTTGTCTGTTCCCTGCCCCCAGAGGTGGAGCCTACAGAGGCAGGCAGGCCTCCTTGCGCTGTGGTGGGCTGCACCCAGTTCAAGCTTCCCAGCTGCTTTGTTTACCTAAGCGAGCCTGGGCAATGGCGGGCGCCCCTCCCCCAGCCTCGCTGCCGACTTGCTGTTTGATCTCAGACTGCTGTGCTAGCAATCAGCGAGACTCCGTGGGCGTAGGACCCTCTGAGCCAGGTGCGGGCTATACTCTCCTGGAGCACCGTTTCCTAAGCCCGTCGGAAAAGCACAGTATTCGGGTGGGAGTGGCCCGATTTTCCAGGTGCCGTCTGTCACCCCTGGAAGGGGAACTCCCTGACCCCTTGCACTTCCCGAGTGAGGCAATGCCTCGCCCCTGCTTCGGCTGGTGCACGGTGCGCTCACCGACTGACCTGCACCCACTGTCTGGCACTCCCTAGTGAGATGAACACGGTACCTCAGATGGAAATGCAGAAATCACCCGTCTTCTGCGTCGCTCGCGCTGGGAGCTGTAGACCGGAGCTGTTCCTATTCGGCCATCTTGGCTCTGATCATTTCTATAGTGTACATTCTGAGAAGTAGAATACACAGACCAAAAGGTATGGATATTTTTAAGACTTCTTGGAAAATTGCTCTCTGAAAAACTTTTCTCTCTTTGTACTGACATCAACAATATATTAGCATGTCTATCTTAACATCCTTTGTAACAGTGAGCATTAGTTTTAGATTTGATTATTTACGAGTAAATTAAGTTAATTCATTATATTTTTGTTTAATGTCTTTATTGATAAATTTGACATATTTCTTTATATAATTATTGGGTGTCTGTGAAGAATAAAATACATGTGCTTTTAAATTTCTCTGAGCAAAGCTAATTAGCTAATTTTACCCAAATAATAATAATACCTCTAAGTAGGTACAATTACAAATTTTATACATACATACACACACATATGTATATGTGTGTGTATGTATGTGTGTGTGTGTATATATACATATGTATTGGTGCAAAAGTAATTGCAATTTTTGTTATGGAAAGTAATGGCAAAAAACACAATAATTATTACACCAACCTATATTTATTATGTAAATATGTAAATAAATAAATATCCATATATGGGTTCATATAGATATGGAGATATGTGTATGGAGATGTATGGGTTTAATTTAACAAATGTGTTTATTATATTAAATGAATATAAACCTAGGTGAATAGTCCTGGAATTTTCCCCTTTTAACAACTATACGTTATTCACTTTCTAATGACATTCATTTCTAAGTGTGTTCATATTTGTACCTGTTATTTTTATGACTATACTAGACTGTATCAAAATTTTATTCTCAAGATGAAATGCTACTTCTCATAGAGACAGAAAATATATTTTGATCAGAAAATGATGCTCTTGCAAGAGATGAGACCTTTTATGTGATTTATATTGATTTAGACTGCATAAAATAAGACTATCTAGATTAAAAATAGCACATACAGGTCAGAAGCTAGTTCATTTTCCCATCTGAGTCATCTTATAATGGAGCTATTTTACTGAAGAGACATTTAATTCTGTGCATTTTACCTTTAGAACAAGCAGAACTTTGATAGTTGAGAAAACAGTCTTAAGTATGATTAAAGGCAATAAAAACACAGTGGTAAAAGAAACAGATATGCACTATTAGAGAAACAAAAACATTAGGGTCTCTTAGTTGTCTAGAAATATATGTAAGATAACATTAATCTATTATTCTGTAAAATTTGGTGCGAATGTGTCTCTCAGTTTTCCTTTAAATTTTATGATATTTTTGATATTCAAAAATATTAGATTACCTATTTTTTAAAAACTTTTTTTAACTTTTATTTTAGGTTCAGAGGTATCTGTGCAGATTTGTTATATAGGTAAACTGCTTGTCACTGGGGTTTGGTATACAGATTATTTCATTACACATGTAATAGGCATAGTACCCAAGAGGTAATTTTTCTGATCCTCCCTTTCCTGCCACCCTCTACCCTCAAACAGGCCAGTGTGTGTCGTTCCCCTCTATGTGGTGTCAATGCGATCTCATCATTTAGCTCCCCCTTATAAGTGAGAGTACGTGGTATTTAGTTTTCTGTTCCTGTTTTAGATAATGGCCTCCCACTCCATCCATGTCCCTGCAAAGGACATGATCTCACTCTTTTTTATGGCTGGATAGTATTTCCATGGTGTAAATGTACCACAGTACCACATTTTATTTTATCCAGTCTACCACTGATAGACGCTAAGGTTGATTTCATGTCTTTGCTACTGCAAATAGTGCCACAATGAACATGTGTGTTCATGTGTCTTTATGGTAGAAAAATTTATATTCTTTTGGGTATATACCTAATAAAAGGATTACTGGATCAAATGGCAGCTCAGTTTTAAGTTATTTGAGGAATTGCCACACTACTTTTCACAATGGCTGAACCAATTTACAATCCCACCAGCAGTGTACAAGCATTCCCTTTCTCTCTGTAACCTCAGCAGCATCTGGTTTTTTTTTGACTTTTTGCTAATAGCCATTCTGACTAATGTGAGATGGTATCTCATTTTGGTTTTGATTTGCAATTCTCTAATAATTAGTGATGTTGAGCATTTTTTATAGGCTTGTACACACTGCATGTATATCTTCTTTTGAAAAATGTCTGTTCAGTCCTTTGCCCACTTTTTAATAGGGTTGTTTGATTTTGCTTATAAATTTGTTTAAGTTCCTTATAGATTCTGGATATTAGATCTTTGTTGAATACATAGTTTGCAAATATTTTCTCCTATTCTGTAGTTTGTTCACTCTGTTGATAGTTTCTTTTGCTCTGCAGTGACTCTTTAGTTTAATTGTATCCCATTTGTCAATTTTTTGTTTTGTTGCAATTGGTTTTGGCAACTTTGCCAAGTCCTGTGTCCAGAATGGTATTTCCTAGGTTATCTTTCAGGGTTTTTATAGCTTTTCATTTTACATTTAAGTCTTTAGTTCATCTTGAGTTGATTTTTGTATGTGGTTTAAGGTAGGGATCTAGTTTCTATCTTCTGTGTATGAATAGCAAGTTATTCTAGCATAATTTTTGAATAGAGAGTCCTTTTCCCATTGGTGGTTTTTGTCAGCTTTGTCAAAGATCAGATGGTCATCATTGTGCGGCCTTATTTCTGGGTTCCCTATTCTGTTCCATTGGCCTATATGTCTGGTTTTGTACCAGTACTAGGCTGTATTGTTTACTGTAGCTCTGTAGCCCTGTAGCCCATAATATTGTTTGAAGTCAGGTAGCCTGATGCCTCCAGCTTTGTACTTTTTGCTTAGAACTTCTTTGGCTCTTCAGGCTTTTTTGGTTCCATATGAATTTTGAATTTTTTTTTCTAGTTCCGTGAAGAATGTCATTGGTAGTTATATCGCAGTGGGGCAGAGAAGTGCTAGGTAGGAGAAAGGTGGGGTCCTGGCAAGGGCACCACCTTCGGGCTTGTGCCCACTGGCCTAGGTGATGACAGGCACTCCTGTTTTCATGCTCAAATGTTGCATTTTCCAAGACCACTCTGGCCCACCACACTCCCATCCTATTCCTATAAAAACCCCGAGACCCTAGTGGGCAGACACAAGTGGCTGGACGTCGAGAGAAGCAGAGGGGTGGAAGAACACACCAGCAGAATAACACACTGATGGACCCCAGCAGGCCATCCACTGCAGAACTATGCGGATGAAGTGGAATTCAGCTGAGGGTGGTCTGAGGAGAGTCCGGCCACTGGGAAGCCCACCTCCTGGGGAAAACCACCTTCCCACTCCGTCCCCTTCAAGCTTTCCCATTCACCTCGCTGAGAGCTACCTTCAGTCAATAAAACCTTGCACTCATTCTCCAAACCCACGTGTGATTCGATATTTTCAGTATGCTAAGGCAAGAACCTGGGATACAGAAAGCCCTCTGTCCTTGCAATAAGGCAAAAGGTCTAACTGAGCTGATTAAATAGAAGCCACCTGTGGATGGCTAAGCTGAAAGAGCACACTATAAAACACACACTGGGGCTTCGGGAGCTGTAAACACTTAACCCTAGATGCTGCCATGGGGTCGGAGCCCACGCTTCCCACGACCTGCCCATCTGCCTGCTCACCTTAGGGGTTTTGAGCAACAGGACACTGAAGAAGTGAGCCACAGCCCCATCACATGCCCTGCGAGGGGGACAAGGGAACTTTTCCTGTTTCAGCAGTTTGATAGGAATAGCATTGAATCTGCAAATTGCTTTGAAAAGTATGTACATTTTAACAATATTGGTGCTTTCTATCCATGAGCATGGAATATTTTTTCATTTGCTTGTGTCATCTCTGACTTCTTTGAGTAGTGTTTTCTAATTTTCATTGTAGTGATCTTTCACCTCCCTGGTTAGTTGTAGCTGTAGGTATTTTATTCTTTTTGTGGCAATTGTGAATGAGATTGCATTCTTGATTTAGCTTTCAGCTTGGATGTTGTTGTTGTATAGAAATGCTACTGATTTTTTGTAGATTGATTTTGTAACCTGAAACTTTGCTGAAGTTGTTTATCAGATTAAAGAGCCTTTGGGAAGAGATTATGAGGTTTTCTAGATATAGAATCATGCTGTCTTCTAACAGGGATAGTTTGACTTCCTCTCTTGCTATTTAGATGCTTTGTATTTGTTTCTCTTGCCTAATTGCTCTGGTCAGGACTTTCACTACTATGTTGACTAAGAGTGGTGAAGGAGAGCATCTTTCTCTTGTTAAGAGTTTTGGAGAGGACTGCTTCCAGCTTTTTTCCATTCAGTATAATGGCGGCGGTTTTGTTATAGATGGCTCTTATTATTTTGAAGTATGTTCTTGCAATGCCTAGTTTATTGAGGGCTGTTAACATGAAGGAATGTTGAATTTTATCCAAAGCCTTTTCTGCATCTATTGATAAAATCTTGTGGTTTTTGTTTTTAGTTCTGTTTACGTGATGAATCACATTTATTTGTTTGCATATGTTGAACCAACCTTGCATCTTGGGGATGAAGCCTACTTGATCATAGTGGATTAGCTTTTTGATGTGCTGCTGTATTTGGTTTGCTAGTATTTTTGAGGCTTTTTGCATCTATGTTCATCAAGAATATTGGCCTGAATTTGTGTGTGTGTGTGTGTGTGTTTTGTCTCTGCCATGTTTTAGTATCAGGATGATTCTGGCCTCATATAATGAGTTAAAGAGGAGCCCCTCCTTTTCAATTTTTTGGAATAGTTTCAGTAGAAATGGTACCAGCTCTTCTCTATACTTGTGGTAGAATTCAGTTGTAAACTAATCTGGTCCTGGGCTTTTTGGTTGGTAAGCTTTCTATTATTGATTCAATTTTAGAACTCTTTATTGGTCTGTTCAGAGATTCAATTTCTTCCTGGCTCAAACTTGGGAGACTGTATGTGGGGAATTTATCCATTTCTTCTAGATTTTCTAGTTGACATGCAGAGAGGTATTCAAAATGGTCTCTGTTTTTGTTTTTGTTTTGTTTTGTTTTGGGTTTTTTTTGTATTTTCTGTGAGGTCAGTGGCAATATCCCCTTTGTCATTTTTAATTGTATTGATCTGGATCTTCTCTCTTTTTTCTTTTATTAGTCTAGCTAGCATTCTATGTATTTGATTAATGTTTTCAAATGAGAAACTCCTGAATTTGTTGATCTTTATACGGGTTTTTGCGTCTCAATCTCCTGCAGTTCATCTCTGATTTTGGTTATTTCTTTTCTTCTGCTAGCTTTGGTGTTGGTTTGCTCTTGCTTTTCTAATTCTTCTAGTAGTGATGTTAGATTTTAATTTTAGAGCTTTCTAACTTTTTGATGTGGGTGTTTAGTGCTATAAACTTCCCTCTTAACACTGCTTTGGCTGTATCCCAGATATTCTGGTATATTGTATCTTTAATCTCATTAGTTTCAAAAAATATCTTGATTTCTGCCTTAATTTCATTATTTGCCATAAGGTCATTCAGAAGCAGGCTTTATGTTCCCTTCCCAGCTTGGAGGTAGCAGGGGAAAGGACCTTAGCCGTGGTTGTGGCAGAGGGTCTTTCACTTGTCTCTTGAGGTTCCATCCCGAAGAGATGTGGAACCACTATCAATCAGTGTGAACGGCCTGGGATGGGACAGCTATGTTGTGGGCCAAGACAGGAAGCCCCTACCTGGTGATGAATTGGGGGGTGGGTGGAAACTGGTTGAGGCCGACTGGCCTTCTCCTTAGAGCAACTGTGGCTTTCTAGAAGTTTGGTTAAAGCACTCAGGGCCTTTGCTCCTTCCCCAATCTGGGGGCAGCAAGGAGAGTAGCAGTGCAGTGGCAGTGGCAATGGTGCTTTCGGTTGCCTCTGGGAGCTCTACCTCAGAGAAATGCAGAGCTGCTCCTACTAGGAATGTCCAGTGAGTGGCACAGATTCTCTGCTAGCCCATGCTGAGGGCTCTACTTGGTAAAGAGCAGGAGGATTGAAGGCTCACAAAGATGAGAGACTGGGCTCCTCTCCATATGGTGACTGTGGCATGCTGGAAGCTCCAGTGAAACCCTCAGGCTTTTTGTTTCTTCTCTAGACTGAAGGCAGCAGAGGCTAAACTGTGTGGCAGTGGCAGATGGGCTATCAGTTGCCTCTGGGAGCCACTCCCCAAGGAAGTACAGAGCCACCAATAGTAGGCTCAGGGGTGTGTGGGATGGCTATTCTCCAGTTCCAAGCTGGGGGACCTGCCTGGTGAAGAGTGGACAGTGGGGGCTCACAAGAAAGAGACTGGACTCCTATCTTACAGTGGCTGCAGTGTGCTGCAGGTGGCAGCATAGCAACTAGACCCTTTGTTCTTTCCCTTGCCCAAGGGTGTTACGGTGGTACCACTGCAACTGCAATGGCAGAGTGGCTGTGGATTGTCATGGGGATTTCCTCCTCAGAGAACTGCAGAGCTACCTCTGACTAAAGTGTTCAGGTGAGAGCAGGGTAGCTGTGCTGGAGTCTAGGTCGGGAGGCCCTGCCTAGTTGGCAGAAGCAGAGGTGGCAACCTGTGTGAAGAATAGTCCAGATACTTTTCCCTGGAATGGCTACGCTGTGCTGGAGATCCATGTAACTCCTAATCACTGCTTTATCTCCAGAGGTTGAAGGCTATATTAGTGGAGGCTGCAAGACAGCAAAAGCAGAGGTCAATCTCTCCCTCTGGAAGCTCTGTCCTACACAAGTACAGAGCTGCTACCAGCCCAAGATGCCCAGTGGGTGGTGGCTGGAGTCCCAGGTTGAGGGGGTCTCATTCCATGAGAAGTGGGATTAGGAACCCATGTAAAAAGTAGTCTGGCCACCTTCTTGTGTGATGGTTGTGCTGTGCTGGGGATCTGTGCCACTCCTTAATCACCACTGGACCCTGAAGGCTATAGTGGCGAGGGTCGTGAGATAGCAAAAATGGTAACCAGTCTCTCTTTCTGGGAGCTCATCCCAAGGAAATAGAGAACTGCTACCAGCCCAAGAGCCCAGACAGGGTTGGCTGGAGACTCAGGCCAGACGGCCTTATCCTGTGAGATGCAGGGTAGGTGAGGCCTGCAGTCTGTTGCTGCTCAGCCCCCCAGATTTGGCCCCTTTCCTGAAGGTGTGCAAGAAAGCCTGACTTTCCCACTCCTGGAGCTGCAGCTGCTAATGCTAGGATGCCTGGGGATTCAAGGCTCCTGGGACTCCATGTGTGCTGGAGCAGAGGCTCTGTCCAGACTCCACATAGCTCTCTGTGTCAGTCTAGAGGTTCCAGAGGGGTGAGCTTACAAGGGGATTGCCTGAGCCTAGGGTTGCAAAGGTCCATGGCAGAAGCGTCTGTCCCTGGGGACTCAATTACTCATCATTTCCCCAAGGTAGAAAAGTCTCCCCTGGCTCCATGCCACACCTGAGTGGGAGGTTGTCCTGTCTCGCTCCTCTCTGTTCTCCATAGGTCAAGTTGTTTCTTTGATGGATCCCAATGTGTTCCAGTTGAATGTTGCAGCTGAAGATCTAGTAATTACTTGCTACCCTTTCTTTCCATGAGAGTGATGCACACTAGTTGCTTCTAGTCAGCCATGTTGGCCTCCTCCCTAAAATCTTTTCAGTGTAGTTTATCTCATTGCTTTTATCATAAGAAAGTCATTCCATAAGGTAAGGTTACCCAAATTGTCTTTGCTATGCTAATTTTTACAACTCTATAATTTACATTTTATTCTCTAAGGCATCAAAAATTCATTGTGGTCTATGGTGAAAGCTAATAATATAACTTTATTTTCTAATACTTTGGCAATTTTTAAAACAATGGTTTGTTTGTTACAGTGAGGGTGAATACTGTTAATTTTTTAGTATTATTGCACTGTCGCTTTACGAGTTTTACTTCTGAAAATTGATTGAGGTTATTTTTCTTATATGTTTCAAAACATTCTATGAGGGTTTGGCAATATTTATTTATTTTATTTTTACAAACTCGATACATATTTTTATTGTATATATTTCAGGTTTATAACATGATGTTTTCATATACATAGTGAAATGATTACAAGTAAGCAACTTTTACATCACCTCCCATAGTTAATTCATGTGTGTGTGTGTGTGTGTGTGTGTCACTAGCATACAAAATATGAACTCAAACAAATTTACAAGAAAAAAACAACCCCATCAAAAAGTGGGCAAAGGACATGAGCAGACACTTCTCAAAAGAGGACATTTATGCAGCCAAAAACCACATGAAAAAATGCTCACCATCACTGGCCATCAGAGAAATGCAAATCAAAACCACAATGAGATACCATCTCACACCAGTTAGAATGGCAATCATTAAAAAGTCAGGAAACAGCAGGTGCTGGAGAGGATGTGGAGAAATAGGAACACTTTTACACTGTTGGTGGGACTGTAAACTAGTTCAACCATTGTGGAAGTCAGCGTGGCGATTCCTCAGGGATCTAGAACTAGAAATACCATTTGACCCAGCCATCCCATTACTGGGTATATACCCAAAGGACTATAAATCATGCTTCTATAAAGACACACGCACACGTATGTTTATTGTGGCACTATTCACAATAGCAAAGACTTGGAACCCACCCAAATGTCCAACAATGATAGACTGGATTAAGAAAATGTGGCACATATACACCATGGAATACTATGCAGCCATAAAAAAGGATGAGTTCATGTCCTTTGTAGAGACATGGATGAAATTGGAAATCATCATTCTCAGCAAACTATCGCAAGAACAAAAAACCAAACACCGCATATTCTCACTCATAGGTGGGAATTGAACAATGAGAACACATGGACACAGGAAGGGGAACATCACACTCTGGGGACTGTTGTTGGGTTGGGGGGAGGGGGGAGGGAAAGCATTAGGAGATATACCTAATGTTAAATGACGAGTTAATGGGTGCCGCACACCAGCATGGCACATGTATACGTATGTAACTAACCTGCACATTGTGCACATGTACCCTAAAACTTAAAGTATAATAATAAAAAACAATTTGTTATGTAGGATGAATAATATTGCATTAAAAATTTGTTAATAGAATATATTTTGGCAATATTTATTTAATTTTTAGATATACATTGAATGTATTCACTATTCAATGTACATCTAAAAATAATATATATCTAAAAATTAAATAAATGTTATCATTCAGATTTTTCAAATACTCTATATTCTTTATTTTGGTTTCAGTTGTCCCATAACAATTGCACATACTGAGAAATTACATCAGGTTCTTCTGGTTAAATAACATTTTAAACTTGAAAATACGAAGACAAGCTAGGATATTTTCGTTTGAAGAAACAAAATAGTTTTGAAGTTTTATAAAAATCTAAGTAAATTCAAACATAAAATAATAGAAAGAACATGAGTAGATGAAGCTTAGCAATTAAGACTTGGTAATGTGTTTTTTTTTTTTTTTGCCTTTTCTTTTTTTTTTAATTATACTTTAAGTTTTAGGGTACATGTGCACAACGTGCAGGTTTGTTACATATGTATACATGTGCCATGTTGGTGTGCTGCACCCATTAACTCGTCATTTAACATTAGGTATATCTCCTAATGCTATCCCTCCCCCCTCCTCCCACCCCACAACAGGCCCCGGTGTATGATATTCCCCTTCCTGTGTCCATGTGTTCTCATTGTTCAATTCCCACCTATGAGTGAGAACATGCGGTGTTTGTAATGTGGGGTCTTAAACATCATGGCAAGGAGCTGAGACCTTGTTATTTAGGCCACCTATTTTTAAATGCTGGTTTTGTTTCAGCTGTATAAAAATAACCTGAGGATTTTTGTAAGTATACATTGAAATCATATTTAAGTTACAGTTAGATTCTGACGGCAACTTTAAGAGGCAAATATCTTGTATTATCAAAATAAGTGCTGAAAAATCTCTTAGCGTATACTTGTGTGGTCACCTTGTACAGTAACTCCTATGGATGCTAAACTCTGAGTATCAGCAAAAAATGAGAATGTTGTGAAGATGATTGGGCATTCAAACTTATCTACACTTAAGATAAATATCCATATATATTGGTGAATGACAATTAGGTTGAAATATTGTTCCTGGCCCAGTCTGTTTCCCTTTTGCTTCTAGTACTCCAATTACTTGTTTAATAATCCTTATTAAAATAATAGATATTTCTCTACTCCTTTTTTAATTTTCTGTCATCTTGCCTCTCAATGATTTAGTCTAGATTTATTTTTTGAACCACCTTCCATTTTGACAATTCTTACTTTATATGTGTCTAATTTGTTAATGCCATTGATTGAATTTTACTTTATTATATTTTTATATTTTATATTACATTATATTTTGTTACATATTTATATAATAATGAAGAGAGATATATTATATATATATATTACCTTGTTATTACATTTTTCAGTGCTAGGATTTCTAATTGATACAGTTTCCAGTCCTCTGCCTAAATTGTCCACCTTGTATTTTAATTACTTGAGCATATTAATCACAGTTTTAGAGTGGATTTGAAAATTCACTTATGTATAGCTCTGGTGGGGATTTTATTTGCTCTTTTTCTTTGTTTTTTGATGAAATCTTTTTGTATGTTTGGGGCTTTTATTACAATTTTTACATTAAATGTACTTTTTACATTAAATGTAAAAATTGTAAACATAATTTGAGACTCTAGATGTTTTCACTCTCCAAAAAAAGATTTCAATTTTGTTTCTAGCATGTATCTAGCGGGGACAATACCAGATCTAGCAATACCAGATCATCTTAATACAATAAAGGTGTGAGATAATTTGAAGCTGAAACTTAATCCTTCTCTTAGCTTTCACCCTTATTCCTATGCTTAGCCCTTTAAAGTCCCAACAGAAACCTATGCATGTGCCAGAACCCTTCCTGCTTAGTGGGTCCTGAACTCCAGTTTTGGTTCTCTCAGCTCTTTCTGTCTGCCAAAATCTCTGCCTACATTCTCAAACTTTCCAAAGATACTTTCGGAGTTAGCCAATTCCTCAACAGGAAACGTAGTACTAATTGCCAAGCTCATCTCTTTGGTTTTCCTCTTGCCCCCCACATACAAAATCCTAGCCCTCAAAATTTTATTGTCTGATAACTTTTCAATGCCTTTAGATATTTTAAAGCCGCTTTGCCCAACATTCCTAGGAAGTATAAGAATTTTGTATCAGAGTTCTCCAAGAAACAGAGGACAAAATAGAATTAGCCATGCAAGAGATGTATTGGAAGCAATGTCTGTAAACATAAAGGTGAGAAAGTGAAAGAGTAGGCAGAGAGATTCTTCAGACGATGATGCAGTTCTGAAACCCTGGAAAGAGGAGAGGGAAGGAAGAATAATTGGTTAGGAAAAGCTTTACGCTACAATGTACTTCTGGGGAAGTCTCAGCCCAGACGAGGGGGAGCTACAAAGTGAAGATTAACTATCAAAGAAGTCTCGTGTTAGCAGAAATGGCCCAGCTATAATACCCCCACCAAGTTCAGTCATTAGCTTTGAGCAACTCCGAGTGAGCATGGCCTTGGGGAAAACACTGAACTGTAGAGGATCGAAAGATGTGGTAACTGGAAGATCTTTTCCAGCTACTGTGCTCATAGCAAGTTTCCTTGAAGGGATAGCTAGTGACCTATGGAACCACAGGCCTTATAGCATAAATGTACTGCATAAATATTATGTATGATTGATTCCCCATCCCCTTTACTTTTTCTTACCTTGCTATTTAGTGATTGATTTGTGTATTTATAAGACTGCTTCAAAATAGCATTGGAATAAAGCAGACTATAATATTTTTAAACTTGTGGATTAACCTAAAAAATAAATATCTAAAAATAAATATTGGAACACACTAGAAATAGAATGGATGTCATTTTACTTAACTGGATAGTTTATTAAATCTCTTAAGCTTTTGATTATATTGATTTCTATTTTTGTTTTATGTTTTGTTCATCAGCATATTACCTGTAGGTCTTATTTACTGATTTTGGAGATGTAAAAGGCCTAAATGTGTTTTCTTCTTTCCACCTATTGCCAGATGCTTGAATTATACAATCAGATTAACAATATATTGTCTCATACTTCATGTTTTCCCCTGCCTCTCCCTGGAGTGACCGTCACTGCTTCTTATTGTGGTTATTTCTTATGTCTCTTTCAAGGATCAGTTCAAGCATCATCATCGTCAGGAAGTACCCCCATATAACTTTTCTATGTTTCTGTAATATCTTATGGATATGTTCATTATATCACTTACCCCACTGTGCTATAATGATTGTTTGAGCTCCTTGAACACAGACCTTGCTTGTGTTTTTCACAGTATTTCTTATAAGTAGTAATTTGTAAATAAGTGCTCAATAAATATTTGTTCAATAAAAAAGCTTAAGTTTCATGAGAAAATATATACAACCGTAAGTATGTTTAGCACCTCTATTTAGTCATATTCACTGATTGTGATGAAGACAGGCATAGGTTTTGCTTGACGTAGGGGGCAGGATGCAGTTCTAGGTACTAGTGATGGGGCACTGCATATTGAAGAAGGTTTAAAAAAATGGCCACCCCATCACGAGGTCAGGAATTTGAGAACAGCCTGGCCAACATAGTGAAACCCCGTCTCTACTAAAAATACAAAAAATTAGCCAGGAGTGATGATGGGCACCTGTAACCCTAGCTACTAAGGAAACTGAAGCAGAAGAATCACTTGAATCCAGGAGATGGAGGTTGTAGTGAGCCGAGCACTCAGCCTGGACGACAGAGCGAGACTTTGTCTCAAAAAAAACAAACAAACAACTGGCCACCCCTAAAGAGCATAGAATGTGCTTACCATGGGAAACCTGAGACTAAGTTACTTGCTGAAAAGTAACTCACAATTTTTCACAAAGCTCTCTGGGATTTCAATTTTAGTTTGTTTTCAGTATCTATTACCTAAGCCTAAGTGGATTGGTTTGGTAAACTAAGTGTTTTTAGCCATTAGTAAAAAGCAAATGGCATTCATACATCTGCTTAATGAAAAAAAAAAAGCAAAACATGTTTTGTTGGTTTCCTACAGATGTGGTCAAGAATACGGTGTTAGTTATACCTAGGAGCAAAAAAAAATCAATATCAAATGTGAAGTGTCACTTACAGCTTTATCTTGCCAGTTTTTCTTTTAGACCTCGCTTGATTTCTGGAACAGAGGCTCTGAGACTATTCATTTGCGTGGTTGTCTTAGTTGTTCTCCTCTAGAACACTCACCAGCCTTTTGATTCCCAGCTCCCTTATTTCTGTTGTCCTCACCTCCAGAACACTGTTCAGATTGAATGGGAACTAGGCTGGAGAAACACTGTAGCTCTGCTTTATGCAATATCACACTTACACAGCAATTGGCATAACTATCATGCTTTAAAAATTAATAATAGGCCTGGTGCGGTGGCTCACGCCTGTAATCCCAGCACTTGGGAGGCTGAGATAGGTGGATCACCTGAGGTCAGGAGTCCAAGAACAGCCTGGGCAACATGGTGAAACCTCGTCTCTATTAAAAATACAAAAATTAGCAGGGCATGGTAGCACTTGCCTGTAATCCCAGCTACTCGGGAGGCTGAGGCACAAGAATCACTTGAACCCAGGAGGCAGAGGTTGCAGTAAGCTGAATCATACCACTGCACTCCAGCCTGAGTGACAGAGTGAGATTCTGTCTCAAAAAAAATAATAATGAGAATTATGACATGTTAGAAATTTCACAAATAAGATTACTCTGAATTATATTTATAAATATACCTTTATTTTTTCCTTATAGTGAGCTTAAGATACATGACTATGGAAAACCTATTATAAGAGCAAAAAAACGAAATATTTTTCTCTAAGCTTTGTGGACATCACCTTTCTGCTTAAAATTTTCCAATGGCTTTGCACTGCAAATTGAATAAATTTCAAATGTAATGTCTGCAAGGCCTTACATAATCTAGATGTCGCCTGTCTTTATAATTTATTCTCTTAATATTTTTGCCTGGTTCCCTATTCCCAGTAGACTTCCTTTTAATATTCAGTCATGTCTAGGCTCTTCCTTCCTAAGAAATTTTGCCTATCATCATCCACATTTTCCCTGGTCTTCATGTATCTGGATTTTTTTGTTTGTTTGTTTTCTTTTTTTCATTCAGTTCTCAGCTCAAATGTCATCTTCTTAGAAATGTTTACTTTATCTAAGATTGTCAGATCTTAGATAAAGTAGGCCCCTCCTCACCCTGCCTCTATTTTATTAGTCTATTTTACTTACTCTAAAGTATTCTACATTACCTTAACCTGTTGATTCCATGAGGGCATGAACTTTGTTTGGTCGCTATAAAGGAGACAACTTGGCTACAAATATCAACAGTGTCATATGTGATCCTGCCACCTTCAGATTCAGTTCTTTGAAAGCCCAAAGATTAGCTTTGATTGTGAGAGAGGAGAACAGAAGAAAATGGTCAAGCAGATGGTTAGGGTGGGCCTTTGTTTGAATTGTTTTGAACAAAAGAACAGCCTAAAAAATCAAGCTGTAGGCACAGATAAGAGAACTTGCACAGCGGAGCTTGCCTAAGACATGCCTACTGCAGCATGGACAAGAAAGGCTACACAGGTGACCTGCCCAGACATGCCCACAATGGAAAATTCCATCCCCTAACACATGTGCAGTAAGGGGAACAAAGCAATATAGAGTAACTCAAGCTAAGGGCCCACATACACACTAGGAGGCTGGGGATGGAGCTACCAGAAATTTGTGCCTTGTGAAAATTAGACATCCAGGCCTCATCAGTTTCTTATAAAAGCCTTTGCATTCCACTGTAAAAACGGCAACGTGTTTGGTCCCCTTCTCTGCTGCAGAGAGCTTCTTTCACTTATTAAATTTTTGCTCCAACCTCACCCTTTGTGTCCACGTTCCTTAATTCTCTTTGTTGTGAGACAAAGAACTCCAGGTGACACATCACAATGAAAGACTGCTACATTGTGGTACATTGGTAACACTGTAACAATTGGACTGACTTCACATATGGGTAGTCACTGAGAAGAGGACAACTGGCTACAAATATCAATAGGCTTTAACAGTTTTCTTACCTTCAAGTCCAGTTCTTTGAAAGTCCAAATTTGCTCTGAACTGACTTCAAGCAAGTGCCCACTCTTGAACCAATTACTGAGGCTGGAGGATAAAGACACAAATTGGCCAAACTTGGATTACCTGCCTTCTGCATCTTAAAGGTAGGACCAGCTCAGAGAGTAAAGACTGAGAATATGAACGAATGATTTTCCAGAGAAAATTAGGGTAATTTTTCTGAAAAAATTGGGGTTTGGGAGAATGGGAACTAGGCAGTGAAAGCAGCAGTTGCTAACTAAAAGAAATAGTAATTGATATGTTCAGTTTAAAGGGCTGCAAGGCATTCCTTAGGGTGGATGTATACTAATATAGCTTATCATTTCCCTGTGGATGAATATTTTAGGTTGTTTGCAAAATGGTGTTATGATAAACATCATTGTTCGTTTATTTTGATTATATCAAAATTATTCCTAGCCACATATGTAGTTGTAAATTTTCTAATAATCACATTTAAGAAGTAAAAAGGGGCGGGGCCCGGTGGCTCACGCCTGTGATTCCAGCACTTTGGGAGGCCAAGGTGGGCAGATCACAAGGTCAGGAGTTTGAGACCAGCCTGGCCAACATGGTGAAACCCTGTCTCTAATAAAAATACAAAAATTAGCTGGGCATGGTGTCACATGCCTGTAATTCCAGCTACTCGGAAGGCTGAGGCAGGAGAATCACTTGAACCAGGGAGTCGGAGGATGCAGTGAGCCAAGATCGCACCACTGCACTCCAGCCTGGTGACAGAGCAAGACTCCCCCCACCAAAATAAAAATAAAAAAATTTAAAAAATAATAAAAAGTAAAAAGAAACAAGTGAAGTTAATCATTTATGTATTTGTTTAACCCAAAAATCAACAATAGTCTATTTTAACATGTAATTAATACTAACATTTATTTATGGTATTGTTTACATTTTGTTCTTTTACTAAAGTCTGAAACCTGGGGTGCATTTTAGACTTACAACATGCTCAATATGGATTAATGTTCAGCAGCCAAGTGGAATAAGTGACTATCTTATTGGAGAGCACAGCTCTAGAATATTCCAGTTCTAGTAAACACATAGGGGGTTTTACATACCCAAGTGCTCTCAGAGACTGGTTTCTGGGTAATAATTTAAATCTAGCTTTAAATTGAACCTAGTGCAAATCACTCATTAATCAATAGACTGTCCATCTCTAAAAAAAAGTCTTACTCTAGGTTGTGGTTTGGAAATACATAGTGGAGAAAACTTGACAACATCTCAAACCAATAATGAAGACAAGAGTAGTCACCAGGAGGAGGCCTAAGAAAAATGCTGAGTCTTAGAATAATGAAAAGTTTGCCTGGGGTGTGGTGAGAAATGGTAAGACTCTGGGAAAACTTAGATAAAGCTACCCAAAGGAGAAGAATGTGAATCTGGTAAACTCCAGTTATGAAACACCAGTGCAGTAAGTTCCACTGTGATCTCAGAGAGTTCATCAGACTTTGGGTGAAATACAGTTTTAGATTGTGCAAATCTTTTTACTGTGATTTCAGAAACATATCTAATATATATTGAATGCTTACTCAGAGTTGTGTTCTGTGTTCATTTATTTCTCACAACACATGAATTAGGAACTATTCTTATAGTAATTTTGCTAATAAACCAATTGAGATGCAAAGTAATTAGTTTCATTGTTAGCAACTGGTGATGCTGAGATTTAAACTGCTGATTTCTAACTCTAGAGTCCACCACATTAGCTCTGTTCTATTTTATTCTCAGTATATTACATGTGTTTTTACAGTCAAGCCTTTTGACTAATATTTATCTTTCTGCGAACACTGACACTAGCAAATAGGTCCCTTAAAATCTTAGACATAAGTGTTCTAATCAGCTAAAGCTATATTTCCCTTTGAAAATTACTGCTTAGAAATTCAACTTATATTTTGATGTCTTATGAAATGGCTAACAATGTTAGTCTCAAGGCCCCAGTGAACTCTGGGTATGAAAAAAAAAATTATTTAAAGTTCAAGGCTGTAGGAGAGAAAAAAACAATATATTTTTCTCCTCACCCATTGCAAGGTTCATGGCTGATGCCTCTATAACAAAAGGCAGATTAATAAGAAAAAATATATAAATTTATTTAGTAGTTTTATATGACATAGAAGTGTTCAGAAATAAAGACCCAAAGATCTATGGAAAACCCTACTTTTATGGATAGTCGTGCAGAAGTGTGACTGGAAGACAAAGAGTATGATCTAATTCTAATAAGCTGGAGGGAACTTACCAAGGCCTGTTTTTTCACATTCTTCCTGGTTTCTAGATGAAGAGTAAAGACGCTGTGGAATGAGGGTCTTCTGACTTACTTTCAGCAGAGATAGTCAGAGGCTTCTTGTATGACCTGCTTCAAGACATAAAGGCAGAAGATCAGAGTGACAACCTTGCTGCTACTGTGGATTTCTTGATTTCCTTCTGCTTAAGATGCTCAGCATGCCAAGATGCCATATTTGTGGTATTGTGGTAATGTGATCTGAGGTCTGACAAGACCAAATCCTGAATCCTGGAGACTCCATTAGACCCTACCTGAATAGCCATCCTCTCCACCTGTCTTTATGACCTTGCCATCTCATCTTTCAGACAATTCTATTGAGTTGTTAGAAAGAAATTGCCCTGGGATAAATAAGAAAGCATCTGTCATCTTAATGTGACAGTTAGTAAAGTAGCACAGGACCAGAACAATAATCATTTAATTGTTTTCGATTGCTTGGGAAATGCCACTGAGCCTCAAACAAATGCCTGGGGGAGGGTGTAATGAAAATGTCGGTGTGGGAGTGTGCATTATCTCATTCCAATTCCCAAAGTTAGTTGGAGATCCAATAGTCTGACCCACTCCCACCACCCCCACAACCCAATAAAAAGAAAGAAAGAAAAGAACAGGAAAAAAAAGTTACTAGACTGAGAATGTAAATGTTGTTATGTTTCTTTGCTATTAGTTACTTCGAGGCTTCAATTTTTGACTTGGAGAAAGTCTGTCTGCTGGTGGCACCGTGCTTGAGGCAATGGGAAAAATATGTGAACCAGTATTCTTCCTATAAGCCAGGAGAAAATGCTGTTATACATAGTATTTATAAACAGCCTCCAAAATAATTACTGAATTCAGAAACAGTTTATCATAGGTAAGCACAAGGCTGAGCAGAGAAAGTTTTAGGATTTAAAAGCTCAAGTGGCAGAGAAAATGACTTTTTCTTTTAATGAAATGTTTTGTTGAAGTGTTTGGAACGTGATTACCGGAGTAAAAAGATAGTCCAGCAGACTTTTCCAGCCTCTCAGGCGTAGTGCTCAGGGAAGGCAGATATCATTCTTCCTCAACCTGTTTTGGAATCCTAACAGCATGGTAAAGAGGGATTTGGCAAAGGTTCCTGAGGATAGAAACTGTGTTTCTCTTGTTTTTTGCTGTATCCTCAGGCTGTGGCACTGGCAAGGCATTATGTAGAGTTTTATAAGTATCTGTTAAAAGCTGCTGAATAAATAAGAGACTTTGTCTTATCGCCCAGAATTTCTTTCATTAGTGATTGTTTGGCTGTGTATCTGGAATTAAATATAAGCTAGTGGACCTCTTGGTAGACTGCCATAGAGGAAATTCAGAGGGGATCAAAGCAGATAACCTCAATGTCAGTTTTAATCTTGAGAGGCTGCAATTCTAAAACCTTTCAAAGACTCAATTTGATGGGCCTGATTAAGCAAAATGTCTAGTCCCTCAGTGTCAGGAACAACACACCTCTGATGGAATTTGTGAATTTTTTGATGAAGATATATATTTACAAGAAAAGACTGCTGGACTCCTCCAGATACAGGCTGATACACAGAGTTTATCTGTCACAAGTGTAAAATCAGAGCCTCCCAACAATTTTAGAAAATAATTTTTTTATTAGGCTCAGAAATGACCTCAACAAAGTTTTGGGGAATTTCTCTCAAGGTCCTTGAGCTCCATGGGAACCATTTGAGTCTGGGAAGGTACCTGGGTGACCTGAACTTAATTGGCTCCTCTCTTGGCTCCTCTGAGACCCTCACTGAATCACCACATACCTGGAAGTAAGGACACTTACCGCCTTGCATTCATTAGTATAATAGCTTTAATGATTTGATTTGCTCCTATAAAAGGTGCTATATAAATGCAAATGATTGCCAAGGATGATAATTAACAGTCTTCAGCTGCAAACTACTTAGACCTCAAGTCCATAGGTCACAGAAAAGAGAAATGTAAGGGTATTATTTAAGAAGACTGTTACCTCTTTGTGCTAAATATGATGACAGGCATTTGTAAAAGCTGCGTCTTTCTCTAGTTACATAGCCTGGGTATTTTTGCTGACTGAAGGAGATACTTGTATAATTCATCTTTCAGATGTGTTAAATGCTAGGGTGGTAAGATGTTGCATTAAAGATGGGGGAGGGGGTAAGAGAAAGGAGGAGGAACCAGGGAGTCTATTTCTAGGTAGGAAAATGCAAAGTCCCGGAACCCTAAGTGTATTTAATAGAGAAAGATTTATCATGATATGTATGCTGCCAGCAGTGTACACAAACAGTTTTACAAGATAAAAACAAAAAGTGCAATAGCAGAACCCAAGCATTTCAAGTGAAATGTAATTTACTCCCTTATGTATTGTTTACTTTGTCATGGCCACGTATTAGATACTTCTTATTGACAACATTGATTATCTCCATGAAACCAACAATTCGATTAAATAGCAAAAGCTTCAGTTCTCTCCATTTTAATCTGGAAGGAAGAGAGAATTTTTGTTGCTAGCGATGAGCTACATTTGCTCATTAAGTCCAGCTGCCCATCTTGCTGTTAAATTACAATAAAATAAAATTAAATTAAAAAATGAGATTAGCTAAAATAAAAGGAAAAGGTGGCTATGCTTTCTCTTCTCTCACAGGTTGGCTCCCTTTTTTAAAAGATTAAATTTTATAAAGTTTTGATTTTTACAATGTGAGCTAGAGAGCTAGAGTACAGCCTTTGTTTTTTCTGTTAACTGATATATTGCTTTAATAACCCTAGTAGATGGACATGTGGCAAAACCCTCTACTCAGCATATCACTCAGCATATTACCTAAATAGAGAATTAAGTAAGAATAAAGAATCTTTGCCACCTGCTTAGGTGTCTTATCTTCCTTGGTTTGTAGGGACAGTTATTTTTACATCTTTTAGGAGTTCTCATTAACTTCTTATAGTGTCACAAAGTTCTCTGATCTTAAATGCTTGCCTTCTCTTTGTAAGCCATTCTAGTTTTACAGCTTATCTCTTTCATCTATTGCTTGATCCAAGATCAGTCTTTCATTTGTTTATAGATAATTTACTTCTACTGGCTATTTGGGATTTTCAAACACAAAATGTCAATCGAAGTGAGAAGTTCAGAAAAGAAACTCAAGTACTTTGAAGTAGAAGACATTTAATGTTCATCTGAGTGAAACCGCCTTTGCGAAATTAGGACTGAGACAGTGAAAGAGATCTAAACTAACTGACTCTATCTTGCTTCTAACCTTTAAGCTGCCCTGGTTATTTCCTGGGCATAGACTGGCTAATTTTGGGAGGAACTTAGTTTATAGTTTAAAACAAAGGCAATAACAGTCCTTTCCCAAAACAAACCTCCTTCTTGCCCAGGGACTAGAATGCCTTTGTAGAACTAACAAATTAGCCACAAGATTAGAAATTATGGTTTAGAAGTCATGCACCTGGAAGATACAAGATTCTGACCCTCCCTAAACTGTTCCTAAAGTTAGTGCTTGAGATATTTGGTGGATATTTTCCTGCATTTGATGGATCAGCTGGCACCACCTAGATGGATAAACTGGCACATCTGATCTTGTGGCCGCCACCCAGGAACTGACTCAGTGCAAGAGGACAGCTTCAGTTCCCTATGATTTCATCTCCTTCCTGACCAATCAGCACTCCCGGCTCACTGGCTTCCCCAACTCACCAAGTTGTCCTTAAAAACTCTGATCCCCGAATGCTCAGGGAGACTGATTTGAGTAATAATAAAACTCCAGTCTCCCACACAGCTGGCTCTGCATGAATTACTCTTTCTCTATTACTCAGTTGGCCAGTGGGCAAGCTGAACCCATTGGGCAGTTGCATGGTGAGGGGCATTCATGCTCCAAAGGTGAGAAGTCTTATAAAGGTTGAAAGACTCGATTAAGAAAATGTGGCACATATACACCATGGAATACTATGCAGCCATAAAAAATGATGAGTTCACGTCCTTTGTAGGGACATGGATGAAATTGGAAATCATCATTCTCAGTAAACTATCGCAAGAACAAAAAACCAAACACCGCATATTCTCACTCATAGGTGGGAATTGAACAATGAGAACACATGGACACAGGAAGGGGAACATCACACTCTGGGGACTGTTTTGGGGTGGGGGGAGGGGGGAGGGATAGCATTGGGAGATATACCTAATGCTAGATGACGAGTTGGTGGGTGCAGCGCACCAGCATGGCACATGTATACATATGTAACTTACCTGCACATTGTGCACATGTACCATAAAACCTAAAGTATAATAATAATAATAATAATAATAAAAGAAAAAAAATAAATAAATAAATAAAAAAAAAAAGAAAGATGCAGTTACTCTTTCAAAAACTTGCATCTTTATAAATAAATAGCAAAAAAAAAAAAAGAAAAAAAAGAAAGACTGGTAAACCCATGAACTGACTTCTAATGTCTCATGTAATTTGCTTTTAAAAAAGAAGCAGTGTGTTTGTAATCTGAGTTCAAAATAGAGTACACACTGATATGGCTCCAGTGAGTGGAGAATCACCAGGGTTCTTTGGCTCCAGTGAGTGGAGAATCACCAGGGTTCTTTGCCTCGAGTCGAATTAGATAAAATGACATGGACACACATGGAGTGGTTTTAAGGAGCAGAGAGTTTAATAGGCAAGTAAGGAGCAGAGAGTTTAATAGGCAAGTAAGCTCCCTCATACAGAGACAGAGGGAGGCGGGCTCCAAACCCAAGAGAGGAAATCCCTTGTGCAATGGAAAAGTGGCTGCTTATATAAGGAGGTGGGAGGAGGTGGTGTCTGATTTGCATAGGGCTCAGGGGATTGATTTGACCAGGCATGTCACTTGCAAAAAAAAAAAAAAAAAAAACTGGCCCTCCCACCCTAGGCTTTTAATATGCAAATGCAGGGCACCATGATGTTCTACACGTGTGGTGATAGGTGGGGGCAAGGAAGAAGACAGCTGGAATTTCCATGTTTGGGTGGACCCAGTTTCTAATGGCTAATATTTGCATATCAAAGGTTGCCTGCCCAGCTCTAAGACCTGGGGCTTTCCTGCTAGACAAGAAACATTTCTGGAGCTGCTTTCAAAGGAAATAAAAACTTTCCAAGTAGCCCTTTTCCTCTCTATCTGCCTAAAATAATTTCTTAATAACTCCTACAACAACAAAATGAGAAAACTAATACTGAACTTTGCATCTATACTGGAAGAAATTGATTCTGCAGCCAGCTAGTGGTACATATTAAAATATAAGTTATGTGAATAAGGAAAAAATAATTTTGTCTCTACCCTGATAAGTTCTTGGCTGCAGTCCTTGTAACAAAAGACAAATTAACAGGAGCAAAACAAACAAGTTTATTAACATTTATATTTCATATATACATGGGAGATACCCAGAGCAATGTGTAGTTCAAAGTGGTGGCTTAGATTCAGGCCTAAATATCACCTTTAGCTAAATCAAAGAAAGAAGGGTGTTGGCAAAGTCACAGGGAGGAAACCAAGAAAAGCCCATTAGACAAGAATAAGTTTTGCTATGTAGATTAAAGTCAGTACCTTCTCCATAGACGAGTTTCTCTTGTGATTTACAGTCATCCTGATTTTCCTGGTGCAGAGAAGGAGACACCATTACAAATAGAGATTTTCTTTATAAATGTAAATTTCCATTGTAAAAGGGTAACTTCTACTCTGTTTTAGAGCTTTTCCTGTGTCTGCTGTTTCTCAAAATAATCAGCTCAAAGTAATCCTTATGCCAAAGAGGCATATTTGAGGTGGCATATTCTGGCCTCCTACAGTCGTATTTTGGGGTGGCATATTCTGGTCTCTTACAGTCATATTTTGAAGTGGCATATTCTGGTCTCTGACAGTGGTAATATTTTTAAAGCATATTTTAAAGCAATCCAACCCAATTACAGGGTTAAAGTTATTTGAATCCTCAGCAAGTTTTCAAAATTTGCAAATTTGTTTTTGTTTCCTCATTTTTTTCTATCTTTTACTGTTCTTGTTTACCCTGGTGCTCTTTTGGCCTCACCTATATTTTAGCTGTTTAAATTTCATCTGGCACTTAACATCCCATATGCCCCCTTTTTCTTATCCCATATGCCCCCTTTTTCTTCATGTCCTTCAAAAGCCTTTTCTCTGTAAGGTGATTTCAGCTAGGTGTTAGGAGTTGTTGACGAGAAGAGATGAACTCTGTAAAATATTTAAAGAGATGTATTCTGAGCCAAATGTGAGTGGCCATGGCCTGTGATGCAGCGTTCAGGAGGTCCTGAGAACATTTGCCCAAGGTGGTTGGGGTGCAGCTTGGTTTTATACATTTCAGAGAAGCGTGAGACATCAATCAAACATTTAAGAAATACATTGATTTGGTCCAGAAAGGTGGGAAAACTCAAAGTGAGGGCTCCCAGGCTATAGGTAAATTTAAACATTTTCTGATTGACAAATTGGTTGAGTTTGTCCAAAGACCTGGGATTGATAGAAAGGGAATGTTCAGGTTAAGATAAAGACTGTGGAAACCAAAGTTCTTTTGAAGTCTTATAGTGGCTTCCCTTCGAGACAATAGATGACAAATGTTTCCTATTCAGATCTTAGTTAATCTCTTTGGGATTGGGAGGGTCTGGAAGAAAAAGATCTAGCTGTATTAATAGAGATTCTTTACAGATGCAAATTTTCCCCCACAAAGAATAGGGTCATTTCAGAATATGGCAAAAACAAAACAAAACAAAAACCATGTTTTGGGGTTAAACATTTTGATTTTCTTGCTTGTCTTCTAATGTTATGCTAGAGTCAGGCTGGAAAGTAAGTCACAATATACATGGTTAAATATCACCCATCTAATGAGAATTTATGATTTGTAGGGCATGACTCACCAGACGCTTTAGATAAGAATTTGGGCAAGATTAAATAATCAGAGTTTAGTCCTCAGAATAAATAACTTATCTTTACTAGACTAGTTGTGAAAAATACACTTGGAGAAAAAAAATCTTATTAAAATAACAAAATTCCAATATGATGGCTGCTTACTGGTTTTGTTCCTTCTGGGAAACAGAATCTTGATGTTGTGAGGGACAAGTTCTTTGCTCCCTTAAAGACTCACTGAAAAATCACTGACATGAGGTACATTAATTAATGAGGAAAAGGGCATACAAACTTATTTAACATTTATACATGAGAACCTTCAGAATGAAGACCTCCCCACAATAAGGTACCTAAGCTTATGTACCATCTTGAGATTATAGAAAAAAGTGGGCTTAGAATCTGGTAAAACAGGTTATGTGAGGAGGGAGAAGAGGAATTCTATTGAGGGGCAATAAATGATTACTTGGGGGAATGATTGGATCAGGAAACAAATTCTGAATAGTTTTCTTTGGAGTTAAATGATTCTTAGAGATAGCCATCATTTGGCAAAGGGTCTGTTTAGATGTGGTTACATTCTTGGTCCTCTTTTCTGCTATTACATGGAGGGAAGGAAAAAAATGTTCTCTTTGGTGGGTCTGGAATTTAGGCAGACAAAGGAATCTTCAGAAAAGTTTTACCCACTAAAAACTGAGTTGGTAGCTGTGGAGGGAAAAACTGAGTTAATTGCTGAGTGGAAAAGGATCCAATTTGACCATTCTCCCATTTCTGGGAATAGGCCAGTCTCATTAAACAGCTGTGTCTAATTTTAGGACATGACATTGAAGATAGGCTTTCAAAAGAAGAAAACGAAAATTAATGTTGAGAGCAGTCTAAGAACCCATGTCCTTAGAGTCTGGAGGGCAGCCAGTTGAAGTGTCCAGATGTTAGACTCAAAGCATCTTCAGTTAAAGTGAAAGAAGGCAGTGGCAATCTGACAAGTTTTTCCCACCTGTATTTCAAGGTATGAGCTTAAGCTTGCAGGGCCTTAGGAAAAAGGTAGTGGCAATTTCTTTAAGTCCAAGTGAGAAAAACAGAATAAAAATGTAAAAATCTTAGTTTAGAGACTTGTAGTCAGGAAAGAATTCAGCATTCATTCTAAATTGGAAGTAAATAATAAAAACTGAAAAACAATGGAAGAAGCTAGAATTTAATAACAAGTATACTATAGTTTTTTATTTTATTTTATTAAGTTCCAGGATATATATGCAGAATGTGCAGGTTTGTTACATATGTAAACGTATGCCATGGTGGTTTGTTGGACCTATCAACCCATCACCTAGGTATTAAGGCCCACATGACTTAGCTATTAATCCTGATGCTCTCCCTCCCTCTTTCCCCCCAACACACCCTGGTGTGTGGTGTTCCCCTCCCTGTGTCCATGTGTTCTCATTGTTCAGCTCCCGCTTATGAGTGAGAACATGCAGTGTTTGGTTTTCTGTTCCTGTGTTAGTTTGCTGAGGATGGTGGCTTCCAGCTTCATCCATGTCCCTGCAAAAAACATGATCTCATTCCTTTTTATGGCTGCATAGAATTCCATGGTGTATATGTACCACATTTTCTTTATCCAGTCTATTATTGATGGGCATTTTGATTGATTCCAAGTCTTTGCTATTGTGAATAGTGCTGCAATAAACATACGTGTGAATGTATCTTTATAACAGAATGATTTATATTCCTTTGGGTACATACCCAGTAATGGGATTTCTGGGTCAAGTGGGATTTCTGGTTCCAGATCCTTGAGGAATTGCCACACTGTCTTCCACAGCAGTTTAACTAATTTACTTTCCCACCACCAATGTAAAAGCATTCCTGTTTCTCCAAAGCCTTGCCAGCATCTGTTGTTTTCTGACTTTTTAATAATTTCCATTCTTACCGGCATGAGATGGTATGTCATTGTGGTTTTGACTTGCATTTCTCTAATGATCAGTGATGTTGAGCTTTTTTTCATGTTTGTGGGCCCCATAAATGTCTTCTTTTGAGAAGTGGTCTGTTCATGTTCTTTGCCCAATTTTTGATGGAGTTGTTTGTTTTTTTCCTGTAAATTTTTTTAAGTTTCCTGTAAATTCTGGATATTAGTCATTTGTCACATGGGTAGATTACAAAAATTCTCTCCCATTCTGTAGGCTGCTGGTTCACACTGATGATAGTTTTTTTGCTGTACAGAAGCTCTTTAGTTTAATTGGATCCCATTTATCAATTTTGCTTTTGTTGCAATTGCTTTTGGCAATTTCATCATAAAATCTTTGCCCATGCCTATGTCTTGAATTGTATTGCCTAGATTTTCTTCTAGGGTTTTTATGGTTTTGTGTTGTACATTTAAGTCTTTAATTCATCTTAAGTTAATTTTTGTATAAAATCTAATGAAGGAGTCCAGTTTCAGTTTTCTGCATATGGCTAGCCAGTCTTCCCAGCACCATTTATTAAATAGGGAATACTTTCCCTATTGATTTTTTTCTGTCAGGTTTGTCAAACATCAGATGGTTGTAGATGTGTGGACTTATTTCTGAGATCTCTATTCTGTTCCATTGGTTTATTTGTCTATTTTGGTACCAGTACCATGCTGTTTTGGATCCTGTAGCATTGTAGTATAGTTTGAAGTCAGATAGCGTGATGCCTCCAGCTGAGCTGCATTCTTTTTGCTTAGGATTGTCTTGGCTATATGGGTTTTTTGGTTTCATGTAAATTTTATTTTATTTTATTTATTTATTTTGAGATGGAGTCTCACTTTGTCACCTAGGCTGGAGTGCAGTGGGACAATCTTGGCTCACTGCAACCTCCGCCTCCTGGGTTCAAGTGACCCTCCTGCCTCACCCTCCCGAGTAGCTGGGATTACAGGTGCATGCCACCACACCCAGCTGATTTTTGTACTTTTAGTAGAGATGGGGTTTACTATGTTGGCCAGGCTGGTCTCAAACTTCTGACCTCAGATGATCCACGCACCTCAGCCTCCCAAAGTGTTGGGATCACAGGCATGAACCACCATGTCTGGCCAGTTTCATGTAAATTTTAAAATAGTTTAAAAAAAAAAATTCTGTGAAGAATGTCAATGGTAGTTCAACGGGAATAACATTGGAACTATAAATTACTTTGGGCAGGATGGCCATTTTTATATTGATTCTTCCTATCCATGTGCATGGAATGTTTTTCCATTTGTGTCCTCTCTTATTTCCTTGAGCAGTGGTTTGTATTTCTCCTTGAAGAGGTCCTTCATATCCCTTGTTAGCTGTATTCCTAGGCATTTTATTCTCTTTGTAGCAATTGTAAATGGGAGTTCATTAATGACTTGTCTCTCTGCTTGTCTATTGTTGGTGTATAGAAATGCTTGTGATTTTGTCACATTGATTTTGTATTCTGAGACTTTGCTGAAGTTGCTTATCAGCTAAAGGAGCTTTTGGGCTGAGATGATGGGGTTTGCTAGATATAGGATAATGTTGTTTGCAAATAGAGACAATTTGACTTCCTCTCTTCCTATTTGAATACCCTTTATTTCTTTCTCTTACCTGTTTGCCCTGGCCAGAACATCCAATACTATGTTTCATAGGAGCGTTGAGAGAGGGCATCCTTGTGCTGGTTTTCAAAGGGAATGCTTCCAGTTTTTGCCCATTCAGTATGATATTGGCTGTGGGTTTGTCATAAACGGTTCTTACTATTTTGAGATATGTTCCATCAGTAACTGGTTTATTGAGAGTTTTTAACATGAAAGGATGTTGAATTTTATTGAAGGTGTTGTCTGCATCTGTTGAGATAATCATGTGGTTTTTGTCATTGGTTCTGCTTCTGTGATGAATTATGCTTATTGATTTGTGTGTGTTGAACCAGCCTTGCATTCTGGCAATAAAACCATGTTGATCATAGTGGATAAGCTTTTTGATGTGCTGCTGGATTCAGTTTGTGAGTATTTTATTGAGGATTTTCACATCAATGTTTATCAGGGATATGGGCCTGAAGTTCTCTTTTTTGTGTATGTCTCTGCCAGGTTTTGGTATCAGGATGATGCTGGCCTCAGAAAATCAGTTAGGGAGAAGTCCTTCCTTTTCAACCATTTGGCATTATTTCAGAAAAAAAATGGTACCTGCTCATCTTTATTCTTTGGTAGAATTTGGCTGTGAATCTGTCTGGTCCTGGGCCTTTATTGGCTGGTCAGCTATTTATTACTGCCTCAATTTCAGAACTTCTTATTGATCTATTCAAGGAATAGACTGAATAACAGAAATTTATCCATTTATCCAGGAATTTATCCATTTCTTCTAAATTTTCTAGTTCATTTGCATAGAAGTGTTTATAGTATTCTCTGACAGTATTTTGTATTTCTGTGAGGTCAGTGGTGATACCCCTTTTATCATTTTTTATTGTGTCTATTTGATTTTTCTCTCTTTTCTTCTTAATCTAGCAGTCTATCTACTTTATTATTTTTTTTTCAAAAACCAGCTCTCGGATTCATTGATTTTTTGAAGGATTCTTTATGTCTCTATCTCCTTCAGTTCCAATCTTATCTTAGTTATTTTTTGTCTTCTGCTAGCTTTTAGATTTGTTTGCTCTTGCTTCTCTAGATCTTTTAGTTTCAATGTTACAATGTTGATTGGAGATCTTTTGAGACTTCTGATGTGAGCATTTAGTACTATAAATTTCCTTCTTAATGCTGCTTTAGCTGTGTCCCAGAGATTCTGGTACATTATCACTTTGTTCTTATTCCTTTCATAGAACTTCTTGATTTCTGCCTTAATTTCTTTATTTACCCAGGATTTATTCAGGAGCAGCTTGTTCAATGTCCATGTAATTGTGTGGTTTTGAGTGAATTTCTTAATCTTGAGTTCTAATTCAATTGTGCTGTGGTCTGAAAAACTGTTATGATTTCAGTATTTTTTGTATTTGCTGAGGAGTGTTTTACTTCCAATTATGTGATTGATTTTAGAGTAAGTGTGAGAAGAATGCATATTCTGTTGTTTTGGGGTGGAGAGTTCTCTAGATATCTATCAGGTCCACTTAATCCAGAGCTGAGTTTAAGTCCTAAATATCCTTGTTAATTTTCTTTCTCAATGATCTGTTTAATATTGACAGTGGGGTGTTAAAGTCTTCCACTATTATTGTATGTCAGTCTAAGTATCTTTGTAGGTCTCTATGAACTTGTTTCATGGATCTGGGTGTTCTTGTAATGGGTGCATATATATTTAGTATAGTTAGCTCTTCTTGTTTATTTGAACCCTTTACCATTATGTAATGCCCTTCTTTGTCTCTTTTGATCTTTGTTGGTTTAAAGTCTGTTTTGTCAGAGATAAGGATTGCAACCCCTGCTTTTTTCTGCTTTCCATTTGCTTAGTACATTTTCCTCCATCTCTTTAATTTGAGCCTATGTGTGTCTTTGAGATGGGTCTCTTGAATACAGCACACTCATGAATCTTGACTTTTTACTTATTTGGCCAGTCTGTGTCTTTTAATTGGGGCACTTAGCCCATTTACATTTGAGTTTAATATTGTTATGTGTGAATTTGATTCTGTCATCATGATTCTATCTGGTTATTTGGCACACTAGTTGATACGGTTTCTTCATAGAGTCATTGGTATTTGTATTTCAGTGTGTTTTTGCAGTGGTTGGTACTAGTTTTTCCTTTTTATGTTTAGTGCTTTCTTCAGGAGCTCTTGCAAGGCAGGCCTGGTGGTGATGAAATCCCTCAGCATTTGCTTGTCTGAAAAGGATTTTATTTCTCCTTTGTTTATGAAGCTCAGTTTGGCTGGATATGAAATTCTGGGTTGAAAATTCTTTTCTTTAAGAATGTTGAATATTGGCCCCCAATCTCTTCTGGCTTGTAGGGTTTCTACTGGAGTTCTGCTGTTAGTCTGATGGGCTTCCCTTTGTAGGTGACCTGGCCTTTCTCTCTGGATGTTCTTAACATTTTTTCCTTCATTTCAACCTTAGAGAATCTGATGATTATGTGTCTTGGGGTTGATCTTCTTATGGAGTATCTTACTGGGGTTCTCCGTATTTCCTGAATTTGAATGTTGGTCTGTATTGCTAGGTTGGGGAATTTCTCCTGGATGGTATGCTGAAGTGTGTTTTCCAGCTTGGTTTCATTCTCCTCATCTCTTTCAGGTACTCCTATCAGTCATGGGTTTGGTCATTTTACAGAGTCCCATAGTTCTTGGATGTTTTGTTCATTCCGTTTCATTCTTTTTTCTCTATTCTTGTTTCCCTAGCTTATTTCAATGAGATAGTCTTCAAGCTCTGATGTTCTTTCTTCCACTTGATTGATTCAGCTATTGATACTTGTGTATGCATCATGAAGTTCTCATGCTGTGTTTTTCAGGTCATTTATGTTCCTCTCTAAACTGGTTATGCTAGTAAGGAGTTCCAGTAACCTTTCATCATGATTCTTAGCTTCTTTGCATTGGGTTAGAACATGCTGCTTTACCTCAGCAAAGTTTGTTATTACCCACCTTCTGAAGCCTACTTCTGTCAATTCGTCCATTTCCTTCTCTGTCCAGTTTTGTTCCTTTGCTGGAGAGATGATGTCAGATGTTGTGATCATTTGGAGGAGAAAAGGCACTCTAGCCTTGTGAGTTTTCAGTGTTTTTTCATTGATTCTTTTTATCTTCATGAGTTTGTCTGGTTTTGATCTTTGAGGCTGTTTGATGAGGTTTTTGTGGGGACTTTTTGTTGATTGCTGTTGAGGCTTTCTGTTTGCTTTACTTTTAATAGTCAGGTTCCTCTTCTGTAGAGCTGTTGAAGTTTGCTGGGGATTCACTTCAGGTCCTATTCATATGGGGCACCACTGCACCTGGGGATGTCACACGAGGAGGCTGGAAAAAAGCAAAGATGGGTGCCTGCTCCTTCCTCTGTGATCTTTGACCTCAAGGGGCACTGACCTGATGTGACTAGGAACGCTCCTGTATAGGGTGTCTGGTCACCCCTGTTGGGGGGGGGTCTCACCCAGTTGAGGGGCATGGGAATCAAGACCCATTTAACAAAGCAGTTTGGCTATCTGTTGGTGGAGGGGGTGTGTTGTGCTGCGGGGAAAGCCACTCATCTGGGCTGCTTGGATTCCTCAGGGCTAGCAAGGCAAAAGGCTAAGCCTGCTGATCTATGGAGACTATGACCACCCCACCCCTTACAGGTTCAGACCCAGGGACATCAGAATTCTGTCCCTAAGCACCTGGCTAGAGTTGCTGGAGTTGCTGCAGGGAGGCCCAGTCCAGTGAGGAAGGATGGGTCAGGGTCTGGCCTAAAGAGGCAGTCTGGCCATGGTCTGCTACAGCTGGTGTGCTGTGCTGTGGGGAATACCTACTGGGACCAAGCCATCTAATTTTCCCCGTTCCAGCAGTGGAAAAATGCGGCCTGGAGCTATAGGGATTGCTGCTGCCCTTCCCCCCAGGAGTTCAGTGTTTTAGGCAGTTAGCAGCCACCATGATGGCTGCCATCTCTCTCCTGGGGAACTCAGCTTTCTCAGGGAGCTGGCAGCTGCAGTGATGCTGGCTGCTCCTCCCTCGGGGAGCTCAGTTGTCTTAGGCAGCCATGATGATGACTGCTACCCTTTCTCTAGGGAGCTCAGATGGCTTAGACAGCAGGCAGCAGCAGTAATGATAGCTGCCCCTCCCTTTAGGAACATGATGGTCTTAGGCAAACTCCAGCTAAGTGGCTGATGAGAACCTGCATGGCTCTGTGGTTGGGGCCCAAGGACCTGGTGGTATGGGCTCCTGAGTGGGATCTTCTGATCTGTAGGTTGCACGGTTCCATGGAAAAAGCACCCTTTCCCAGGCTGAGTAGCATGCTCATTCACCCCCTTCCTTGGCTGGGGGTGGGGGTTCCCCTGCCCCATGTGGCTCTCAGGTGGGCCAATGCACCACCCTGCTTTTCCTTGCTTTCCGAGGGTAATGCCAACTGCCTAGTTAGTTCTGATGATAGAACCTGGATACCTTGTGTATTAGTCCATTTTCATGCTGCTGATGAAGACATACCCAAGACTGGGCAATTTACACACACACACACACACACACACACACACACACACACACAAAAAAAAAAAAAAAAAAAAAAGAGAGAGAGGTTTATTAGACTCACAGTTTTACGTGCCTGGGGAGGCCTCACAATCATGGTGGAAGGTGAAATGTACATCTCACATGGAAGCAGATGAGAGAAGAGAGCTTGTGCAGGGAAACTCCCATTTTTAAAACCATCAGATCATATGAGACTTATTCACTATCACAAGAACAGCAAGGGAAAGACCCACCTCCATGATTCAACTTACCTCCCAACATGTTTTTTCATAACATGTGGGAATTATGGGAATGAGATTTGGGTGGTGACACAGCCAAACTGTATTATTCCACCCCTGACTCCTCATGTCCTCACATTTCAAAACCAGTAATGCCTTCCCAACGGTCTCCCAAAGTCTTAACTCATTTCAGCATTAACTCAAAAGTCCACAGTCCAAAGTCTCATCCAAGACAAGGCATATTACTTCCATCTACGAGCCTGTAAAATCAAAAGCAAGTTAGTTAGTTCCTAGATACAATGGGGGTACAGGCATTGGGTAAATACAGGCATTCCAAACGGGAGAAATTGGCCAAAACAAAGAGGCTACAGGTCCCATGCAAGTCTGAAATCCAGCAGGGCAGTAAAATCTTAAGTCTCCAAAATGATCTCCTTTGACTCCATGTCTTGCATCTAGGTCACACTGATGTAAGAAGTGGGTTCCCATGGTCTTGGGCAGCTCTGACCCTTTGGCTTTGCAGGGTACAGCTTCCCTCCTGGCTACTTTCATGGGCTGACGTTGAGTGTCAGTGTCTGTGGCTTTTCCAGGTGCATGGTACAAATAGTTGGTGAATCTACCATTCTGGGGTCTGGAGGATAGTGGCCCTCTTTTCATGCCTCCACTAGGTGGTGACCCAGTAGGGACTCTGTGTGGCAGCTTCAACCCCAAATTTCCCTTCCACACTGCCCTAGTAGAGGTTCTCCATGAGGGCCCCACTGCTGCAGCAAACTTCTGCCTGGGCATCCAGGAGTCTCTGTAAGTCTTCTGAAATCTAGGCAGAGGTTCCCAAACCTCAATTCTTGACTTCTATGTACTTGCATGCACAACACCACATGAAAACTGCCAAGGCTTGGGGCTTGCACCCTCTGAAGCTGTGGCCCAAGCTCTCCTTTGGCCCCTTTTAGCCATGGCTGAAGCAACTGGGATGTAGGACAACTAGTCCCCATGCTGCACACAGCATGGGGACCCTGGGCCTGGCACATGAAACCACTGTTTCCTCCTAGCCTCTGGGAGGGGCTGCCAGGAAGGCCTCTGACATTCCCTGGAGACATTTTCCCAATTGTCTTGGGGATTAATATCTGGCTTCTCATTATTTATGCAAATTTCTGCAGCCAGCTTGGATTTCTTCTCAGAAAATGGGATTTTCTTTTCTACTGCATTGTCATGCTGCAAATGTTCTGAATTTTTATGCTCTGCTTCCCTTATAAAACTGAATGTCTTTAACAGCACCTGTCACTTCTTAAATACTTTGCTGCTTAGAAATTTCTTCTGTCAGATACCCTTAATCATCTCTCTCAAGTTCAAAGTTCCACAAATCTCTAAGGCAGGGGCAAAATGCTGACAGTCTCTTTGCTAAAACATAACAGGAGTCACCTTTGTTCCAGGTTTCAGTAAGTTTCTCCTTTCCATCTGAGACCACCTCAGCCTGAATTTTATTGTTCATATTGCTATCAGCATTTTGTGCAAAGCCATTCAACAAGTATGTAGGAATTTCTAGTTTCCCACATTTTCCTGTCTTCCTCTGAACTCTCCAAACTGTTCCAACTCCTGGCTGTTACCCTGTTTCACAGTTGCTGCCACATTTTCAGGTATCTTTCCAGTGGTGCTCCATTCTACTGGTACCAATTTACTGTATTAGTCCGTTTTCATGCTGCTAATAAGGACATATCTGAGACTGGGCAATTTACAAAACAAAGAGGTTTATTGGACTCACAGTTCCACCTGGCTGGGGAGGCCTCACAATCATGGTGGAAGGTGAAAGGCACATCTCAGATGGTGGCAGACAGGAGAAGAGAGCTTGTGCAGGGAAACTCCCATTGTTAAAACTATCATATCTTGTGAGACTTATTCACTATCATGAGAACAGCACAGGAAAGATCCATCCCCATGAGTCAATTATCTCCCAACAGGTCCCTCCTACAGCACATGGGAATTATGGGAGTTACAATGCAAGATGAGATTTGGGTGGGGACACAGCCAAACCATATCACCTTGGTTGCCGGTGCAGGATTCACATGCTGTTTTGGTTCTTCTTGGTGGGAGCCTCCAACTGCTGCTGCTTCTAGTTGGCCATCTTAGCCCCACTCCTCTACAGTTTTCTTTAGAAACATAATTTTCCCTCTCCTCCTTCCCATTTCTACGAAAGACAAGTTAAAATAGGAACAACTTATTTGAAAAATTTATTTTAGTCTTATTATACTTGGTGTGATTATTTTTATAGTAGTGTGCACAAATCATAGTTATTGGCTATACAGGCTCTTTTAAAATTGGCTTTTCTGTACTTTTTTTCATAAAGAATTTTAAGTTAGACTTTTAAAAGCCTCTTGAGCCAAGCCAAAAATTTATCTATGCCTGCAGATACCTGTATGAAATTGGTAAATTCCTCTCTTTTTGATGTTCTAAAATAACTTGGTGTTCCTGAGCCTGTCAGAAAGTGGCATTCTTTACTTACTACAGGAATTTTGTAAAGAAATTATATTATATAAAGGAAGTATCAGAGCAGTCTTTTCAAGGATCCTTTTCTCACCTCTATAAAGTCAATCTTAATTCTTAAAAGTAGTCTGGTCATATTTGAAAATATGACATTTCAGTCAAAGCCTTGGTAAAATAACCAGTGTTTTCTATTGTGTCCTGTTGTAAAAGAGAACAAATACTTATTAAACTTATTCAAATAACTCTGATGCCATATATTAAGAATATTCACAGCTGGGTGATGGGATCACATGTGCCCCAAACCTCAGGTTTGCTCAGGTAAGAAACATGCACATGTAACCCCTGAATCTAAAGTCAAAGTTGAAAAAAATACTCAAAAATATTTTATTCTGGAGAAATCAGATGGAGAGAAAAAGATATGCTTTAAATTTTCCTTACAAGAGTAAGTATACTTTGCCCAATTTGTTGTAAGTTAAAAGTAGCCCAACAGAAAAAAGTTCATGACTCTGGAAAATAAAATATAAAAAGAATCAGTATGTTTCACATTTTAAAAGTAAAAGAAAAGTTTAGTTCTCTATTATTTCAATCTCATGTAATTAACTCTTGTTCTGCTTGATATTGGATTAGGAATCCCCATGAACAGACCAGCTTTTTAATTAAATTCTTGAAAGATTTTTTCCAAGCCCAAAGGTATAATCTCCAAAATTATCAGAAAACTGTACTCAACAGAACTTGCCACAGTCCTTTCTTTGATTTTCTTTAAAAAAGCAAATTTTTGACTGTGGCTGATTATAATCTATTTTTTGAGAAGAATCAAAGTAAAACAATAGTTGCTTTGAATGACGTTAGTCTTAGAACAATCATAATTAAAGACAAAATTGACAAGGAAATTGGGTTATTTCTGTGACACACAACAATTTACCATAATAATCATAATTATTAATCCTAACATATAGTAAGACATCAGAATTTTAGGAATTTCATGCAACTGTGGGACACATGTTAAAAACATGTTTTTTATAAACATAACCCACAGAAAGTTAAACATCACTTTATATTTGGCAATGCTTCTTGTATAATTTTAATAGGCTGATTATATCTCTCTTGGACTTTCAGGGGCCCTAATATCCAAACTGTTAATTTGAGGTAAAAAAGATTAAATTTATAATTTGAAATACAATTTTGGAAAATTTGTCAAATATCAAAGGTCTAAAAACTTGATATCACAAAATAGTTTCACAGGTCACTGTAAAATAAATCATTCATTTAGCCAATGTGATAATCCAAAGATTTCAAAAAGCAAAATCCTTCACTTTTTTATAGAGAGAAGACTTAGTTTCCCAAACAATCAAAATACATCAGAAGGCAAACTGAATCTATCTCTTCCTCTTTCCCTCTTTTTGTTTGTAGCTTACTCAAAAAGTAAACAAAAATATTTTATTTCTTATTATTATTACATGGAAATCTCTTTCCAAAGAGAAACCTAAATTTCACTTTTACATTCATGTATTATAATTCTAATGTTAATTGTAATAAAACCTAATAAACAAATACATTCTTAATCAGTTTGAATACGAGATAATATGGTTGTTTTATAAGGGGCACTTCCTGCTTCACTCAGCACTTCTTCCTGCTGCCTGTGAGCAAGATGCCTTGCTTCCCTTTCACCGTCTGCCATGATTGTCAGTTTACTGAGGCCTCCCTAGTCATGCTGAACTGTGAGTCAATTAAACTTCTTTCCTTTATGAATTACCCAGTTTCAGGCAGTTCTTTATAGCAGTATAAAAATGAACTAATACACAAGGTAAGATTACTATAAACCTTTCATAACGCTTTACAATATTTTCCATTCTCTTTTTTCAGCTTTCTATACATTGTTTTATTTATCATTCTTTTTATTTCATTTAAAACAACCCTTAAAGCCTCTAACTTAGGCAAAAATGCTTTTCCTTTAACAAAAATCACATCATTATCATGTCTTCTTATAATCTTTTTAAATCAAAAACACATCCTGCTTTTCTTATACACTTTGTATATAGAATTGTTTATCTCATATCTAGTGCTTTTAATTATATACATTAGTTACAGTGTTAACTGTTAGTAACCCTTGTTTTTAGTGAAAAACTTAGAAGGTAAATACTTTTAAAGATGCAGAACGCAGGACAAAGGCACAGAACTTAGATATAAACAAAGGTAAGATTTGTTATGTAAACTTTAAGACATTTTCTTCTACATCCTAAAAGTTTGTAGAGGTTTAGGTGCACAGAGATGCTCTCACAAACGGAGATTTTTGTTTATAGGTGTAAATTTATTTTATGAAAGAGGTTCATAATAGCCAGATAAATGTGAGAAAGTTGTATTTTGGCTTTTTAACTTAGCTCGTATCTTAATTATATTATTGGCTTCCAGGTGGAGCCCTTTAATGAGAAGAAAGAAAGTATGCAGTTTATAGTGCTAAAAATTTAAATGTGAAGAGCAGGCACAGGTCGAAGGTAGAATACAGGTCCCTCAAAATCAGAGATCCCATTTTTACATTAAACTCTGGGTCCCAAAAGTAGGGAAACACCATGGGACTAGAGAGTGCAATGCTTCCACGGAGTATCTCGCTGCAAGCACATTCCCATTCCCCAGAGGCTGGTGGGCAACTCACTGTTAAGTCAGCCCACTCTGTAATCACCTCATTCCCCATGAGTCTTATCCCTCAGGAGGGTTTCCATAACCTCTAAGGGTCTCCAAGTCAGCCTTATCCAAATGCACAAAGAGACAAGTAGCCCCCTGTGGTAATAATCATTTATTGCCAACAACTGTCATTAGCCACTTCTAACACAGTGAATAGTTCTATTTTCCAAATATTTGTGAAACCAGAACTCTATCCCACTGACATTCTTCGAAAGTAGAATTTGGAAGAATATATTCTGAAGAAATTTCGTAAAAGCATAACTTATACAGGAATGTATGAAGCAAACTAAGCAGAATGTATAATTGTGTTACATATAACATCCTCTTTTGTGACACTAACTAATTGTTCCACCTTACCAGATCAACTGCAGCAGCATACAACATAATGCAGTCATTTCTTTCATTTAAAAAAGCAATAGGTCAGGTGTGGTGGCTCACGCCTGTAATCCTAGCACTTTGGGAGGCTGAGGCAGGCGGATCACGAGGTCAGGAGGTCAAGACCAGCCTGGCCAACATGGTGAAACAAAAATTAGCTGGGCGTGGTAGCAGGCATCTGTAATCCCAGCTACTCGGGAGGCAGGCTGAGATAGGAGAATTGCTTACCTGGAGGCAGAGGTTGCAGTGAGCCGAGATTGTGCCACTGCACTCCAGCCTAGGTGACAGAGCAAGACTCCAACTCAAAAAATATATATAATAATAAAATAAAATAGAAATCTCTTTATTGAATGCACTCAATTACCATCCCAGTTTTCTGACCCCCTGTTCTGCTCATCTCATTTAAAAAGTTGTCTGTATGTGCTGTGTTTTGTGCTGAATTCTGTATCCCCTCTAAATTCATATATGGAATCCCTGACTCCCTGGTACCACAGAACGTGACTACATTTAGACATATGGCCTTGATTAAGTTAAAGCCAGGCCATTGGGGGGGCCCTAATCCAATATGACTAGTGTCCTTAAGAGGAAATTTGAACCCACAGAGAGACACTAGGGGAACGGGCACAGAGGAAAGACCACATGAAGATACCATGAGAAGGCAGCTCCCTGCAAGCCAAGGAGAAAGGCCTCAGGAGAAACCGGACCTGCCAACATCTTGATCTTTGGACTTTAAGCCTCCACAATGGAGAGGAAATATATTTCTGCTGTTTTAACCCAGCAGTCTGTGATATTTTATTATAGTCACCCTAGCTGCCTCCAATTCGTCTCTTCCATTTCCTCTTGAGCCTACTCCGCTTGGGTTTTTACCAACATAGCTCTTCCAAAATGACACATAGCAAGGACACCACACAGCATGTGATATAGTTGATTACTCTTTCTTCCTTAAAAACCACTTTTCACTTGGCTTCTGGGACACCAAACTCTTCTGGTTTTCCTCCTACTTTCCTGACCATACCTTCTCAGTCTTCATTCAGATTTTTCCTTGTCCCCCTAATCTCTTGAACAACCCTCCCACCCTGGGGTTCCCTACTCCACTGTTCTTCTTCTGCTCTCTCCGCCCATTATTATCTAGCTTGCATACTTATTATTATTGTCTGATTTCAACACAGGAAGGTGAGGATTTTTTGTCTGTTTTATCCACTGATAGATTACCACCTAGAACAGTTCCTGGCACATATTAAGTAAGCACAACAAATGCTTTTTGAATGAATAAATTAGATGATGTCAATCGATACACTTAAGAAAATGGTATTTTGTTTAGTCTAGGGTCCTGCTTTTCTCATTAAGTTCTCTTCTGATGAACTTTCCTTGTGTTTCTTTGTTTGGAAGCAGGAGAGGTTTATTTCAGTAACATTTCTGAAGTTCTAGGATAGTCTAGTGTCAAGAGCATGGGCTCCAGACCTGGATGTTGTACTTTCACTGGTTGTGATACTATGAGTACACTCTTTAACCTTTCTGTGCCTGTCAACTCAAATTTGAACAAAAGCTAGTAATTATTTCTCTCCATAGGGTTATCATGAAGGTTAAGTGAGAGAATGAGTATGTAACACAGAGCCTCTTGCCTTGCAAGCCCTCAGTGTTATCTTCCATCATTGATATGATTAGAATATCTGTAGCAAAAATACATCAGTTTCTTGAATAGAGGAATCTTGGCTTTTCTTTCTTTTTTTCCCCCACCAGTTGCTATTATTGTAATCTGCATAACGAAGCCACTCAGAAATTCTCCCCAATAACCTATAAGTAACCCCCAACTACCTAGAAGTAAGGAGACATCGGCGCCCCAAAGGTACAGACATCTGTGTAGAAGAGTGCCAGCACTCATTTTTATTTCTCTATTCAAAGCTTCACATGATGTCCAAAATATCTCTTGTAATTCTGTGCAAAAAGATGGAAGACAATCTGGGATCCTCTTCAAATTTAAGAGTTATGAGTCAATAAAATTATTTTTTGATTTGGAAGTGCAGTATATATGTGTGTATGTATATATATATGTGTATTATATGTGTGTATGTGTGTGTGTTTATGTATCACACACACACACAGAGATAGAGAGAGATAGAGATAGAGAGAGAGTCTCACTGTGTCACCTAGGCTGGAATGCAGTGGCCCAATCATGGCTCTCTGTAGCCTCGGCCCTTCCCCCAAGGGTCAGGTGATCCTCCTAACTCTGCCTCCTGAGTAGCTAGGACCACAGGTGTGCACCATCACTCCTGGCTAAGTTTTTTATTGTTATTTTTAGAGACGGGATCTCCCTATGTTGTTCAGGCTGGTCTCAAGCTCCTGGGTCCTACCTTGGCCTCCCAAAGTGTTGGGATTCCAGGTGTGAGTCACCATGCCCAGCCTGAAGTACAGTATAACATAGTTAAATAATGAGAGCATATAACATAGAAATTGTGACGGCGTTTATATCTTTATTCATTTGAGGAGGAATATAGTGTAAGTAGGAAGAAAGGGGTTTTAAGCTCATACTATAAGATGGACTTTAAATAATTTTATTATTTGCAGCACTTTCTCCTGTTTGCAGCAGAAAGCAGAGGGGTCATTCACATGGCTATGTATCAGTTTGAAGTGTCCCAAAGAAAGAAGCTTCAGCATTAAACACAGAGACATAAAAACCCCAACACAGGTTGTTAACGTGTGTAAGAGGCCTACATTTTTCAGAGGGCTTTGGAGGGAGCAAATCTCTGTGACACTGATAATAAATATGCTGTTGAAAATGCACATTAGGTATTAAAATAAGGAAAGGCTGGACATTTTGCAAATTTTAGAAAGGAAATTACAGGCAAATAGGCAAGCAAGTGTAAAGCAGGACCCAGTTAGCATAACAAGTGGTTTAGTACAGTTGGAACATAGTGTGGGGGTGAGGTTTTCAATATGCTTTTGTTTATAAGATAATTTTTAGATTATTGCAATTACTAGCTCTCCCCAGTCTTGTAAGCCAAAAGTGGACCAGAGTTTTCCTTTTCCTGGTATTGCATGAGAGATTTTGGACACTACAGTGCAAAACTCTAATAAGGAAATGGATTAAAGTTGCAAGAGGGGTTAAAGCTCAGCTTTGGTAAATGGTATAGTATAAAACCTGACAGACGTGCTTCGAGTTCAGGAAAACTAGGTTCATATTTTAGCTCTGTGACTTGCTAACAGGATGATCTTAGGCAAACCTAAATTCTATTTTACATAATGTAGAGATAATGCCTTCCTCACAAGATGGTTGTTAGGACTAAATAAAATTATGTATGGAAAGTATTTAGCACAGCACATGCCATGTAATTAATGTTTGGTAAGGGTAAATGATGACATTAATATTGACAACAGCAATGATTGAAATAGACCTAGAAGGGCGATATTGGGAAAAAAACTGTTTGCTTCAGAAAACGGACAAAACGGGCAAAAATTTAAATAAACCATATTAGTTTCTACATTATGCTGAGTGATAAGAACCTCAAAGCTTCACAAGCAAGAATGTGCTGGAATACTGGAACTTCTTGCATAATAGAAGGGAACTGGAGCTTGGGAGAGTAAGACAATGTAATCAACTTTCTGCCTTTGTACTTGGCACGTAGCTCACTCAGGAATGCTTTTCTCTCATCAGATGGCCACAGCTAGTGTCAAAAGATCAGTGCTAATCTCAGTGAACTCCAACATGCTTGATTCTAGAACTTTAGAATGCCACAATACTCGCTGACTGGGTGAGGCCAATAACAGAGAGAGAAATAGTCTCAATGGATTGTCAAGAATTAAAAAAGAAAATGTTTATTTTTAAAAGTCCTTTTGGCCTTAAAAAAAAAGTGCTTCTTTTGCAGTGATATTTCAGTTCTGTAGTGCTAGTCAGGTCTTATACTAGAAAGGATGTACAAATGCTGTCATAGGAAAATTCCTGCTGCTCTTTATTCTAAATTTCACCATCACCCTTTAAGACTATGCCCCCCATGGAAATATTATTTAAGGCCATCATTTTTCCTGAATTGTTTATTAAAACAATTTTTGAAATAGTTGAAGATTTTTATCTATGTTACCATCATCAATACCATGTCGATAAAATATTTTCCTGCTGATCTTCTCAGGCTCTAAAGAAAAGCTTTCTATCCCATAATATGCTCTGACTTCCAAGATGTTTACATTTTATGCTGGCTCATGGTATAAACTTTCAAAGCCACCAGCTGAGTTGTCATTGTAGTACAGCTGATTCCTTGATTGATATACAGTGTCTGAGATGTCTTTGTTCTATTGACTTCCCACTGATTAACAGATTACAGATCAGAATAAAAGAAAAGAGTATAATAACCAAAGGAACACTGGGGTCTCTAATGATATCAGAGGTTACCTTCTCTTTAAGAGAGGATTTGTTACTTTAAAATGATTGGATCATCCTAATATGTCATGCTGGGCAAGTCAACTCAACTAAAGATGGGGCTTTGGAAAGCTTTCCTCCTGATCCGGGAGTTCATCTAATTTTTGGCTGCAGAAAATCTAAGTCTTGAGAAATTAGATGTCTGGAACGATCTTTAATCTTAGTAGATGGCTTTTTTGGTTGTTGTTGGAGTGCTGCACAATTGTGAGGAAAAATACAATTTTCCTTATAATGCAGGGAAATAAAGGTCTTTTTTAAATTATGATTTTATTATGTAATAGGAATGCTGGCCTGTTAGTTTGCAGAAAAGAGATAATACTTTCCATTTGCTCTGAGAAAATTGTGGCTGTTTTGTTTTCTTTTCTTCCACAATGAAAGAAAATTGACGTATTGAGACATTCTTTGGAAAGTGTATAGGACATCTAGAGTCAGCTTCCATTCTGTGTATACTCAGCCTATCAAAATATTCAGAACTAAGCCTTGATCAGTTAACTAATTTTTCTGTTTTGGAAACTTCTCTGAATCCATTATTATGTAAAACAAATAAAATTGGTTTTTCTTTCAAAGATAAATATCCACTGTGCTTCAATACTTTTCAGGGTTATGACTTCCTAGCTGCCTATTTACCATTCTTCTACAGAAATGGAAACTCTGCCTCCTCCCTCCCTCATCTTCTCCATGGTGCAATAGCCAGGTGAGTTTGAGAGGTAAACACTTTAGATTTAAAACCACTTTGCTGAATCCCATCTGTGAGCTTTTACTCCTAATGAAATGCACTGATAGATCTTACACACTTGTCTCATGCAACAGCTATTTGGTGAAAGAAGTCAGCATGCAGAGGTATCCTCTAACAAGGAAAACTAAGACAAACCATATCACATTGTATTTGAATTGTTGTAGGCTGAGATCACCACAGAGAGTTTAGTCTATTTCAAACAGCCAAGGAGGAGAGTTTGAAACAAAAATCATTAGGCTGAACAGCATTCTGCTTGACAGTAAAATTTGAGTTGTTGTTTTATATCCATGAAGGATCTTTTTTTTTTCTAAGAAAACTTTTAAGTTCAGGGGTACAAATGCAGGTTTGTCACATAGGTAAACTTGTGTCATGGGGGTTTGTTGTACAGATTATTACATCACCCAGGTATTAGCCCTAGTACCCATTAGTTATTTTTCCTGATCCTGTCCCTTTTCCCACCCTCCCCCCTCTAAAAGGCCCCAGTGTGTGTTGTTTCTGTCTATGTGTCCATGTGTTTTCATCATTTAGCTCCCACTTATAAGTGAGAACATGTGATATTTGGTTTTCTGTTCCTGTGTTGGTTTGCTAAGGATAATGGCCTCCAGTTCCATCCATGTTCCTGTAAAGGACATGATCTCATTCTTCTTTATGGCTGCATAGTATGCCATGGTGTCTATGTGACACATTATCTTTACCAGGTCTATTATTGATGGACACTAAGGTTGACTCCATGTCTTTGCTATTATGAGTAGTGCTGCAGTGAACATACACATGCATGTATCTTTATAATAGAACACAAACAACAGTCAAGCTGAGAACCAAATCTGGAACGAACTCCCATTCACAATTCCCACAAAAGAATAAAATACCTAGGAATACAGACAACTAGGGAGGTGAAAGATTTCTACAAGGAGAACTACAAACCACTGCTCAAAGAAGTCAGAGATGACAAAAATGAATGGAAAAACATTCTCTGCTCGTGGATAGGAAGAATCAGTATCATGAAAATGTCCATACTGCCCAAAACAATTTATAGATTCAATGCTATTTCTATTAAACTATTATTGACATTCTTCAAAGAACTAGAGAAAACTATTTTAAAATTCATATAGAACCAATAAGAGGCTGAATAGCCAAGGCAATCCTAAGCAAAAAGAACAAAGCTGGAGGCATCACACTACACAACTTCAAACTACTACAGGGCTGCAGTAACCAAAACAGCATTGTATTGGTACAAAAACAGATACATCGACCAATGAAACAGAATACAGCATGATCTTATTTCATCAGACAGTTTCACCTTGCTCTATTCAGTCCCATTGTGCTAGGCTTAGGGACTTCAGTCCCAGTGAAGGAAATTAGAATATGTCACCCCCAAATATACCTCTTTAACATAGAGAAGGTAACCTCTAATTTTTTAACTAAAGGCAGTCAAGAAGCAGCAAAGGGAGAGAAGCTCTTTCTATCCTCCTTTTCTGCCTGAAGACAGGATATAAATTATCTTTTACTGGAGACATTTCTAATCAGCCCAGAGATGGCACCAGAGGAATATGCAAACAAGCCTTGCTCCATTAGTTTATTTTCATAAATTTACCTTCCCACAGTTTCCCACCTCTGGAAGCCTTAAACTGTTTTCCTTTGTCCCGTTACTTCTCTAAAATTTATTGTTCTTTGTTGAAGGTCTTATATAAGCCAGGTTTTTAAGCCAGTGCTTTGAGTCACCTTTCATTGAAGTTTCTTCTATGTGAAGTGCACTGCATGTATTTGTAAACCTACTTGTTTTTCTCCTGTTAATCTGTCTTTTGTTACAGGAGTCTGTCCCAACTACAAACTTCAGAGGATCACAGAAAACACCCACAAACTTATGAGGATCACAGAAAACACCCCTACACCAACTTATAGCCAATCTGTTCAACCTGCATTGTTAGCAGGTAAGACTGTTTGTTCAGGAGCTACCTATAATAGTAGAAAACACTTTGTTTTCTTAAAAGCAGACCTGAGAGGCTCTGACTACTTCAAATATGCTGATCTCCTTCCAATAGGCAATGTGCTGGTCTTATTTGTGGGAGAGATATGCAGCTGATCCTTCTGATCCATTTAACCAACAGTGAAAAAAAAAAAAAAAAAAAAACAACTCATGGCTGGAATTGCTATCTTTTACCTTGGAAACAAAAGTTTCACAGAGCTAGTGGGCATGATGGCTGTGACAGATAGCTATCGGTAGGATAGTATGGAGCCAACACATGGATATTTCAGAATAGCCACTCTAGCTGAGGAGGCAGAATAGCAAGGTATAAGATAAAGTGAGCTTGGAGGAAAGCATCTTTAGTAAGAAAAGCCTTTCCTTGGTTCTACTGGCCCCTCTGGGATCAGATTCCTATGATAAACAATATGCTCTGTTAATTCTTTTGCCCTGTGTGTCTCATGTAAATAATGGTGTCATTTATAGAATGCCTAACCGTGGTGCCTAAACAGGCACTGCATACATTAATTTAAAGTCACTTCTGTCAGATATTTGTATCATATCCTTCTTGTTTTACGGATGAAAACTATGATACTCAAGAGATTAAGTAACTTTCCCCAATTCACACAGCTAGTGCATATGTATTAGGATTCAAATCCACATGTATCTGATTCCCGTATTTTAATTACAATACAAAGCTGTCCCATTTCCTTTCTGCTTTGGCTCTTCTCTTTCCTAATAATTCTCAGGTTTGATTGTCAAGTTACTATCCAAGAGCAGAATTCTTTCTGGAGCCTCCTCACTAAAGAAGTTCTCTGTACTTGTGGATCATTAAGGCAAGGACACCAACTGAGAACTGTTACTAACTGCTTGACCACAGGTTCCAGTGCAAAGTGGCAATGCCGATGGACCTCTGTAGAAATGGATTTTTTTAAAGTAACTTTGGGCAAATAAATAGTATCAACTCTGTGACACTGACTGAGCTTAAATTATTCTCAAGCATAATGTTTAATGAAAAACAGAGACACGGAGATACTATCTGATTTTTTTTTAAGTGGACTCACTGCTGGATCTGTTTTAGGTCTAGGCACATGCTTAGAGCTCTGAGAGCTGTAGTTATAAATGTGTTATATTTACAGCATAGCGTGATATACTTCCAGTATTCTATATTGGAATAGATCTTAAATTATTGATGTTTGGTGATGATGCACATTCTAAGCCTCATAGGCCTTAGGCCAGGACATTGATGTCATGTGTTCCTATTATACTGTTTATAATAGGAAATACAGTATTTTTCCGATTTTAAACCCTCAAAGCAACAATGAGAGGAATCTAAGAAGATGAGCAAGAGAGGAGTTGAAGGTGCTAATTAGCTGAGAATAGAGGGTATCTGTGAAGTATGTCTCCAGCCATGAATACCCTGCCTACGGTTCCTTCTTGCTCCAGTACAGCCCCTTTGAAGCTGCTAAGGAGCAGACCCTATGCCTAGGAAAGCAGGACTTCAAGCCTTTTGAATTTAAAAACTCACTCTGGTTGCTTTTACTAGCAGCATTCACTTTTTGGTTGAGTAAGAGCAAGGCACTGATGGAGAGGAGAACATTAAGAAATATAAAATATTAGCTCTAACCCAAGAAGCCCAGTAGAGGTAGGGAGTGGGGAAATGTTTTAGATACGTATAGTGTTTAACAGAAGCACTTGTAAAATATTGAGTGCCAGAGTTGTGGGGTGAAATTTCAGAGGAAGGGTAAAGCATGTGATCTCACACGCTATATTCTAGCCACAATAATAGCTCATAGGTATAAGAGAATTTTTCAGAGGTCTTATGAGTGTGTGTGTGAGTGTGTGTGTAACTTTTTCCCATCAACCCAACAATGCTAAGCTCTAAGCTCTAGGTTTAAAATATCTGGTTTTGAAACGCACTTTCACCACCTTGTAGCTGAATTATGTTGTCTACATTTTTTGTGCCTCTATCTCCTTATCTGTTTTAAAAAAAACATTACTAATTTTAAAAAGCCTTATTGTATTAAATGTGAGGAGTAAATGAAATAATTTATATAAAGATCTCAGTGTAGAGCTTGGCACATGGAAGATTCGGTAAATAATACTGTGGCAGATATTGTCGATTGCTTACTTAATATTCATTCTCTCCTTTGCTGACAAAACTCCAGATTGGGGAGCAATGGGCCCAGATAGATGCTCATATTTCAGTTTCCCTTGAGCCAACAGTAGCCACACAGCTTCATTACTTGGTTCTGTGTCCTTCATTGCTTGGTTCTGTGTGCAGCTGTGCTTAACACGTGGTAGATGGAAGTCTCCTGAATGTTTTGGGGGAGGTTTCGCTTTCCTATTAAAAGGGGACATATCTGCCTGGCATCACCCCTTTCTCATTTTTCTTTCCTTGAATGTGGATCTAATGTCAGGAGCTGAAGCTACCATATGTGACCCAAGCACCGGGGCTCAGAAAATGATACCACAAAGTATGGCACTTTGGCATGCTGAGTACTTTGAACTAAAGGAGATGGGAAAGCCCCAAAAGCAAAATCTCTCTCTGACCTTCTCTTGCTCTCTTTCTCTCCCGAAGTGAGTGGTGGAATTCCTCTTGCCTAAGGTGGGTCATAGAAACTAGAACCCTTTTCCCAAAGCAAGCCATAAAACTTAGAAAGGTCACTCTTTTCTCTTCTCCCTTAAAGAACCTCATTTCAGAGGGGTCCTGGCCCATATCTAGGAGGAAGGAATTGTACAGAAACCCAGAAGAATCTGAACAGACAGGACTCACTAGGTTTTCCTCTGTCTTTTACCACTCAATCACCCTTTTTGTCTAATCACATTTCAACATGGATGTCCACTCTTCATCAAACCTAAGCATAAAAATAGTTTTCCCTGGGTCTTTTGGTCTTCATTTCCGAAGGCTCCTGTGTCACATAAAACTTTGATTAAACAAATTTGTCATGCTTTCCTCTTGTTAACCTATCTTTTATTATAGGAGGAGCAAACGTAGCACTTACGATGTGTAAGTGCTACGTTTGCTCCTCCTATAATACCAAGTTTTCACACCCCTTTCCTGCCCCTACAGTTTCTGGTGCCCAATGTGGGGTCATTGAAACACCTGACTCACACCAGAGCTTGGGACAACTGACAAAAAATCAACAACAACAACAACAACAAAACACTTTTTTTTTTTTTTTAACCAAGGTCACCTCTCCTGGATCTCTGCCTGTAGTGCCCAATTAAGAATGGAAGGTAAGCATTTCTTTTTATCCCTTCCTTCCAAAATTCAGATAAGCAGGAAGAAATCATTTGTTTGGATTGTGCCTTTTGTGTAAATTTGGTTTGGAAGTACATATTTGTTGTTGATCTTTTCCTTTCCAGAGACAGCCATTTCTTTCCTATTTGTCTTGTTCTGTGTCCTGAAGGTTTGGTTTTATGATCAGTGAGAATATTCTCTCTGGTCTCTGCCAGCTGGGGGGTGCAAGTGTCAGCTTACATCAGGCAGCCAGTCCAAATAGGCTGAGAGCCTGAATGTTTTTTTTTTGTCATGTAGTGTCAGCTCTCAGGGGAATTTGTCTTATTAGAAGTTCCAATTCATAAGAGGCTTGTTTTTGTTTGTTTGTTTGTTTGTTTTTTGGTCTCAGCCTTCATTGCTTAGTTCTGTGGCAACAAAGGTCTTTCTTTCTTTTGACTGTCTTTTTTTTTTTTTCTTTTATTATTATTATTATTATTATTATTATTATACTTTAGGTTTTATGGTACATGTGCGCAATGTGCAGGTAAGTTACATATGTATACATGTGCCATGCTGGTGCGCTGCACCCACCAACTCGTCATCTAGCATTAGGTATATCTCCCAATGCTATCCCTCCCCCCTCCCCCCACCCCACAACAGTCCCCGAAGTGTGATGTTCCCCTTCCTGTGTCCATGTGTTCTCATTGTTCAATTTTGTGGATTATTCTAGATCTTGGGAGGACTACATCTTTTTGCAACCTCTTTTCAGGACATCTCTTTCATCCTTGGTTAAGTCATAAAAGACTTACTGATTTTGGTTCTGAGTCACTTGGTAGGGGCCTCAGTTTAAAAGCAGAAAAAAAAAAAAAAAGCCACAAGTAGTTCAAGCAGTCGCTGTTTGTTCTGGCTGAAATCTGAAAATAAAAGATTTGAAAAGTTTTTTTGTTTTGTTTTTTTCTTCAAAGAACTCTGTGGTCAGAAGTCTGATTAATTGAAAGCTGATATTCAGGCTTTACTTTTTTTAAGGCCTTTGTGTTCTCGCTATTGGATATTGCTTCTTCCATGGGAACTTAGACTGAAACTCCTCTTATTGAATCCCTGCTAACTATATGCTCAGCCCTTCTGTTTTCTTTCTTGCTGGCAAGATTTTTTTGCTGAGGTGAATGTAGAATATCATTGGTGTTTTAGGAGGGTGGGGAAGGGTACTCAAAATCTTCTTAAACTGGCTCCTCTAAGACCCCTTCTTAGAAGGACCCTGGTTTCTGTGGCCAGATTTTAGTTAGGCTTCTAAACCTTCTCCTAGGTCCATCTGTGTATGTCCTTATAAAATCCTGTAGTAAATTCCCATAATTTTATGTTACCTCAGCATTCATTTTGAATCTTCCTCTGTGTCTCACTTAATTGACATACCTGAGCCTAATTATCCTCCCAGTCAGGGCTCTACCATAGAGTGGCTATCTTGATAAGCCTATCTCTCTCACTAGAGAGTGTCTATAAACACTCTCTAGAGAGAACTTCAGACAAAAATCGAGAAAAATGCAACAAATCCAGTTGTAACAGAAATGGATAACTCGTCCACTCAGGTGGGTCTTTGGAGACATTTAAACAGCTGTAAGATGTCTCCTCAGTCACCAGCTTACAATCTGGTTCATAGTCTCCATAAGATTGGTCTCTGATAGTAGGCTTTCTCTGTGCCTTTGATTTGTAAATTTTCTACACTCTTCTCTAGAACTTGATAGTTACCCTTTGCAATAACAACTTCAGGGAGATGACTTTCATAGAAAAGAGAAAAAAATAAACTATTTGGAAACTGGTCAAATGAAAATTCTTAAAAGCCTTCTCCAGAAAAATTGGTAAAAAGCTGTAGTCATCTGAGTAGATAACCTTACCTTACCCATTTGACAGATCCAGCTAGTGAGCTTTAAATTATTGAACCTGGCATGTGGCTAAAAGTTATAGAATAGAAACTGTAAAATCTGCTCTGTCTGTATGTTTATATCATTAAATCTAATACAGACATACATTTTTGCCTGGGTTTTTGGTACAGACAGGTTTATATTGTCTCTGATAGATGTTTAAGGTTATAAAACTAGAAATCTAGTCTAAAAGCAGAATGCACAGTAAAACATGAATTAATTGCTTGATGCATGTCAGTTTCTAAAAAAAAAAAAAAAGAGGAGAGAACATGTTTAGCTTTTTAGTTTATGTCTGTGATTTTTTGGTACTTCTCTGATTTGTCAACAAAAAAGATAAGATAGTGGTTAGCTTTATTTACTGTGTTATAAAATTTTCATAAACAGTTCAAGCATAATTCTTAAAGATGAATGAATTAGATGAATGTGAGATAAAAGTCTATAAGTAAAATTTTCAATATAATTGTGCTTTATAACATATGTCTACTTAAGAATAGCTTCAAAAATCTTTTTTGGTAACTTAAAACCTTAATGTAAGATTAAGTAATATATACTTACTATATGCTTCAGTAAGGTAAAATACTAAAACATTAAGTACTAAGCATAAGTTTAAGTTTAAATATTTTAGCATCCTATTTTTTGTGGCATAGAGAGCTACGTATATCTGAGTCTGGTAATAAGCATGAAAAACTGAGGAAACATCTTCTGGAAATTATAAAATGGTAAACGCTGATGTAAGCCAATTTACAATACTTGCTAGTTTTCATTAGAAATTAAGGTTACTAGAGTTAAAGATTATAATTAGCATATGTTATTAAGCTACTAGAAATTACAAGCATACCTTGGAGATGTTGCAGGTTTGGTTCCAGATCATTGCAATAAAGTGAATACTGCAATAAAGTGAGTCATACATACTTTTGATTTCCCAGTGTAATAGGAGTTATTAAGAAATTATTTTAGGCAAATAAAGAGGAAAAGGGGTCCTTGGGAAGTTTTTGTTTCTTTTAAGCAGCTCCAGAAACATTTTTTGCCTAGCAGGAAAGCCCTGGTTCTTAAAGCTCGGTCAGCAAACTTTGATATGCAAATGGGCCCTTAGAAACTGGGTCCACCCTAATATGTCAATTCCCGGCATCTTCTTCCTTGCCCCCCCACATGCCTGGCAACATGGCTGCCCCCACATATCCCCATGTGTGTAGAACATCATGGTGCCCTGCATTTGCATATTAAAAGGCTAGGGTGGAAGGGCTAGGTTTTTCATGGCTCTGTAAATGAACTGCCTGGTCAAAGCAGCACCTGAGCCCTGTGCAAATCAGACAACACCTCCTCCAGCCTTCTCATATAAGCAGCTACTTTTCCGCTGCACAGGGGAGTTTCCTCTCTTGGCTTTGGAGCCCTCCCTCCCTCTGTCTCTGTGTCGGGGAGTTTCTTCCTTCTTTCTTGTCTATTAAACTTCCCGCTCCTTAAAACCACTCCATGTGTCTCCGTGTCATTTTATCAAAATCGGCATGAGACCAGGGACCCTGATATCCCTCCAGTCATCGGAGTCATATCACTAGTGCATATAAAAGTCATATTTATACAATATTGTAGTCCATTAAGTGTTCAATAGCATTATGTTGAAAAAAAATTGTACTTGCCTTAATTTAAAAATACTTCATTGCTAAAAAAATGCTGACAAAAACAAAGTGAGCACATGCTATTGAAAAAATGATGCAAATAGACTCACTCAACTTAGAGTTGCCACGAATTGTCAATTTATTTAAAAATGCAATATCTGCAAAGCACAATAAAATGAAGAGCAACAAAATGAGATATGACTGTATAGAGAAACAACTCTGTATGTGAAGAAAACAGATGTTTTTGATAAAAAAAGGTACAAAAGTATTTTTTTTAAAAAAAGCTTATGGATATAACAAAAAGTTATAAAAGGTTTGTAAAAATTTTACCTTGTGTTATCAAAGATGACTGAGATTGGATAAATTTATTCATAAGGTTTTATTAAAATTAGCTGTATTACACTGATCTAACTAGAATTTCTTTTTCTTAGTTTAAAATCATGAAGTTTTCTTGGAGTATTGGTCTGAGAATGTGAAGGTTTTTTTTTTCTCCTTTTAAATAATTTGTTAGGAAACAAATATTTTATGTTTTGTCAAGATAATTTCTAGGCCAGGCGTGGTGGCTCACGTTGGCTCACACCTGTAATCCCAGCACTTTGGGAGGCCGAGGTGGGCAGATCACCCGAGGTCGGGAGTTCGAGACCAACCTGACCAACATGGAGAAACACTGTCTCTACTAAAAATACAAAATTAGCCGGGCGTGGTGGCACATGCCTGTAATCCCGGCTATTCGGGACGCTGAGGCAGGAGAATCACTTGAATCCTTGAGGCGGAGGTTGTGGTGAGCCAAGATTGCGCCATTGCATTCCAGCCTGTGCAACAAGAGCGAAACTTTGTCTCAAAAAAAAAAAAAAAGATAATTTCTTATGCTTTATGTTATTAGGTCTTTGATTACTATTTTTTTTTTTTTTTTTTTGAGACAGGATTTCACTTTGTCACTCAGCCTGGGGTGCAGTGGTGTGATCTCAGCTCTCTGCAACCTCCGCCTTCTGGGCTTAACTGATCTTTCATCTTAGCCTCCAAGTCCCAAGCTGGGTCCACAAGTGCATGCCACAATGTCCGACTAATTTTTTGTAGTTTTTGTAGAAATGGAGTTTTACTATGTTGCCCAGGCTAGTCTTGAACTCCTGGGATCAAGTGATTTGCACACCTCAGCCTCCCAAAATGTTGGAATTACAGGCCTGAGCCACCACACCCGGCCTTGATTATTTTTATTTTTATTAATAAAAAGTGAGTCTTCTCAGTATTAAAAGAGCTAGGTTGTTGTTCACAATATGTAACCTCCTGCATTTGCCTTTAAAATATGTTATTGTCATTTTGGATAGATAGCCAAGCTCATATTTAATCATGTGTTTTAAACCATTTGACATTTTTGACAAACTTCCCAAAGTCAAATTCTAAATTAACTCTGACTTTGAATTAACTTTGGAATTTTTCAGTTGGGTCCCTGGAAAGCTTAAAGGATGTGTCTCTCACTTTATAAACGAGAGATATTAAACTAATAAGTCTTATTTGATATGTTAAATTACATGGGATGCATTGTCAAATAATATTATAAGTGTTGCTAAACCTTTTAAACATATATATGTTAATATCAACATTAACATATAGTTTGGATAGTGTTCCAAAAATTATATAGAATTCCTAGAAATCTGTTATAATTTTGATTATTATATTAAAATGTTGTATACCACAGAAATAACCAAAATTTTTTGTAAGTTGCATCATTTTTATAATGAAGTCTCTCACCTGATTTTATACATGGCCATTCTTTGTCATTCATAGATGGCCATTCTTTGTCATACATGGCCATTCTTTGTCATTCATAGATGGTTATTGTTTTCCTTCTTCTCTAAAAGCACTTTTAATCAGCTATAGTCCAAACTTGATTCTTCAGGAAGATTCATGAAAAAGACTCTAAAGTACTCTTGAGTATAGGTTTCTGATAACTTAAAGAATACATCATTGGACTGGGTAAGACTGATGGCTTCATGAAACTGCTAACCAAAATCGAACAGAACAATAATTAATTACATGGAACTAAATTAACTGATAAGAATATTTTTGTCAGGGTACAGTGGCTCATGCCTGTAATCCCAGTACTTTGGGAGGCTGCTGCAGAAGGGTCACTTGAGGCCAGGAGTTCAAGACCAGCCTGGCCAACATGGTGAAAGCCTATCTCTATGAAAAATACAAAAATTAGTCAGGTGTGGTGGTGGTGGCATGCACCTGTAATCACAGCTACTTGGGTGGCTGAGGCATGAGAATCACTTGAACCCAGGAGGTGGAAGTTGCAGTGAGCTGGGATCATGCCACTGCAGCCTGGGTGACAAGGTGAGACCCTGTCTCAAAAAAGAAAAAAAAAATGTTTGTATGACATTTTCTTTGAAATTTTGTTGTTTTAATAAAAGTTTTGTTATTCAGATTTAAGAAATTTATTTTTGTTTAAGCTAGCTATAGCTTACAGTCATTTGGTAAACTATAATTTTATGAATAAAAATATAAAAATTTACTTTTTTTCACCTGATTCCTTCAGAATTAAAAAATATTATTTATGAGTATTCTTATTCTTTTTTCTTTTTCTTTTTTTTTTTTTTTTTGAGACAGAGTCTCACTCTCTGTTGCCCAGGCTGGAGTTCAGTGCATGATCTTGGCTCACTACAACCTTTGCCTCCTGGGTTCAAGTGATTCTCGTGCCTCAACCTCCCAAGTAGCTGGAATTACAGGCACCTGCCACCACACCTGGCTAATTTTTGTACTTTTAGTAGAGACGGAATTTTGCCTGGCTCCAAGTGATCTGCCCACCTTGGCCTCTCAAAGTGCTGGGATTACAGGCATGAGCCACCACACCTGGCCTGAGTATTCTTATTCTTATGGCAATATAGTTATTCGCATAAGTCCAATATAAATCTGTTATCCTTATAACAGGATACAAATATAAATATTGGTTTTATTACCAAAATTTTTTGGAATGCCTTATTTTCATTTGTGGTCAGACAACTTTAAGAAACTAGGGTTGACTTTATAGAGCCAATAAAGAACTCCTTGGAAAAACTGGCTTGCTACCTTAAATATATGGTCCACACAGTTACCCTTCAAGTAGGTAAAGAATCTCACTTCCTAACAGACCAAGAAACCTCGGGATATTTTGGGGACCTCAAGCAGAAATAAATTTATCCAAATTTATAGGTCCTATAGGTTAATTTTGATGGTGAGTTCTTGTCTTGACTTCCTCACTGATATTTCTTATAAGAAGTACCAGCAAAGCAAATGTAAAGAGAGCTTATTGGTCAATCACTATTCTTGCTGCACTTTTTAAAATAAGCAGGTCAAGTTGAATGAAACTAAACCAATTTTGCAAACAAATCAGTCTTACTCTGATTTATTTTTGGTAGAAATGGGGGTGACTGTACAAAAAAATTCTGTTTCAGAAGAAAATTATAGTGTACCTGTTATTAGATTCTAGCTCATTGTTTTTGAAGGTTTGTTAGTTACCTAAAATCTGGACTGCATTTTTGAATTTTCTAGTTTCCTCCCATTTCTGGCTGCAAGTCTTCAAATAATTAACACTAATTTTTCTCCCACTTTCTGGCTTGGAATCATTGGGAAAAAAAAAAACAAAAAACTGCTCTTTTCCTGAAGCCTAGCAAACTGAAGCTGGATCACTTTATATAGACTTCAGATAAATTACCACAACTTGTGTATGAACAACCTTCATGCCTGTTGCTGTATAGACTATTCAGGAAGTTCACTGGGGCACCCCATGCAAACAGTAAACCAAGAAAATTTGTTCAAATTACCACTGCCTGCCCTTGTTTCAACTGAAGCTACTTGGAGACTAACATCTAGAAATCTTGACCAGGTGCCCTCTGGACTCAAAAATTGAGTTTAGTTTGTTCTATTAACCTTTGTTTTTACTTTGTTTCTATAAAAATACATCTTATTAAATACTTGATTGCTTACACTACATAAAAGCCTAACTTTGGTGAAAGCTCACCTACAACATTTTCTCCTGAGATGAGATACAATTGTTAACTGTTTAACTGGACTGACCTATTCTTGAAATTGGGAGTCTGTTTTAATGGCAGATGAGACAACACACCAACCAAATTTCTCCTCCAAAGCAAGCCATAAAACCTAGAAAGTCACTCCTTTAATTTTTCTCTTGAAGACTCTCATTTCAGAGGGCTCTTGCCCCGTACCTGGGAGGAAAGAATGCTACACAGAAACCGAGAACAATCTGAACAGGCAAGCCTTACAGGGTCTCCCCTCCCTTACTATTCTATTACCATTACATTATACCCTTTGTCCAATCAGATTTCTACACAGCCATTTATTCTTCATTGTACCTAAGCATAAAATAGATAGCTTTCCCTGGGACTTTGGGTCTTCATTTCTGAAGGCTCCCACGTCACATAAAGCTTTGACTAAGTTTGTTATGCTTTTCTCTTGTTAACCCATCTTTCATGCAGAAGGCGTGTAGGCCATGATCCTTATAATGGGTGAGGAAATACATCATACCTTTCTGCCCTTAGAGAAGGAAGAAGAATGGAAATTTCAAGAAAATTTCAGAATCTCAGCCCAAATAGCCTCAACCTTCTAAATCAATATAGCAAGCACCTATCTCCAAGCTTATTTTTATGTAAGAAAAATATCCCTTTTTTTATTTTTATTTTTTATTATTATAATTTAAGTTCTAGGGGTACATGTGCACAACATGCAGATTTGTTACATATGTATACATGTGCCGTGTTGGTGTGCTGCACCCATTAACTCGTCATTGACATTAGGTATATCTCCTAATGCTATCCCTCCCCTCTCCCCCGACCACACGACAGGCCCCAGTGTGTGATGTTCCCCTTCTTGTGTCCAGGTGTTCTCATTGTTCAATTCCCACCTATGAGTGAGGACATGCTATGTTTGGTTTTTTGTCCTTGTGATAACTTGCTGAGAATGATGATTTCCAGCTTCATCCATGTCCCCACAAAGGACATGAACTATCCTTTTTATGGCTGCATAGTATTCCATGGTGTATATGTGCCACATTTTCTTAATCCAGTCTATCATTGAGGACATTTGGGTTGGTTCCAAGTCTTTGCTATTGTGAATAGTGCTGCAATAAACATACATGTGCATGTGTCTTTATAGCAGCATGATTTATAATCCTTTGGGTATATACCCAGTAATGGGATAGCTGTGTCAAATGGTATTTCTAGTTCTAGATCCTTGAGGAATCACCACACTGTCTTCCACAATGGTTGAACTAGTTTACAGTCCCACCAACAGTGTAAAAGTGTTCTTATTTCTCCACAACCTCTCCAGCACCTGTTATTTCCTGACTTTTTAATTATTGCCATTCTAACAGGTGTGAGATGGTATCTCATTGTGGTTTTGATTTGCATTTCTCTGATGGCCAGTGATGATGAGCATTTTTTCATGTGTCTGTTAGCTGCATACATGTCTTCTTTTGAGAAGTGTCTGTTCATATCCTTTGCCCACTTTTTGATGGGGTTGTTGGTTTTTTTCTTGTAAATTTGTTTGAGTTATTTGTAGATTCTGGATACTAGCCCTTTGTCAGATGAGTAGATTGCGAAAATTTTATCCCATTCTGTAGGTTGCCTGTTCACTCTGATGGTAGTTTATTTTGCTGTGCAGAAGCTCTTGAGTTTAATTAGATCCCATTGGTCAATTTTGGCTTTTGTTGCCATTGCTTTTGGTGTTTTAGACATGAAGTCCTTGCCCATGCCTATGTCCTGAATGGTATTGCCTAGGTTTTTTTCTAGGGTTTTTATGGTTTTAGGTCTGAGATTTAAGTCTTTAATCCATCTTGAATTAATTTTTTATAAGGTGTAAGGAAAGGATCCAGTTTCAGTTTTCTACATATGGCTAGCCAGTTTTCCCAGCACCATTTTGAAATAGGGAATCCTTTCCCTGTTTCTTGTTTTTGTCAGGTTTGTCAGAGATCAGATGGTTGTAGATGTGTGGTGTTATTTCTGAGGGCTCTGTTCTGTTCCATTGATCTATATCTCTGTTTTGGTACCAGTACCATGCTGTTTTGGTTACTGTAGACTTGTAGTATAGTTTGAAGTCGGGTAGTGTCGTGCCTCCAGCTTTGTTCTTTTGGTTTAGGATTGTCTTGGCAATGTGGGCTCTTTTTTGGTTCCATATGAACTTTAAAGTAGTTTTTTCCAATTCTGTGAAGAAAGTCATTGGTAGCTTGATGGGGATGGCATTGAATCTATAAATTATCTTGAGCAGTATGGCCATTTTCACGATATTGATTCTTCCTATCCATGAGCATGGAATGTTCTTCCATTTGTTTATGTCCTCTTATTTCATTGAGCAGTGGTTAGTAGTTCTCCTTGAAGTGGCCCTTCACATCCCTTGTAAGTTGGATTCCTAGGTATTTTATTCTCTTGGAAGCAATTGTGAATGGGAGTTCATTCATGATTTGGCTCTCTGTTTGTCTGTTATTGGTGTATAAGAATGCTTGTGATTTTTGCACATTGATTTTGTATCCTGAGACTTTGCCGAAGTTGCTTAGCAGCTTAAGGAGATTTTGGGTGGAGATAATTGGGTTTTCTAAATACACAATCACGTCATCTGCCAACAGGGACAATTTTACTTCCTCTTTTCCTAGTTGAACACCCTTTATTTCTTTCTCCTGCCCGATTGCCCTGGCTAGAACTTCCAACACTACGTTGAATAGGAGTGGTGAGAGAGGGCATCCCTGTCTTGTGCCAGTTTTCAAAGGGAATGCTTCCAGTTTTTGCCCATTCAGTATGATATTGGCTGTGGCTTTGTCCTAAATAGCTCTTATTATTTTGAGATATGTCCCATCAATACCTAATTTCTTGAGAGTTTTTAGCATGAAGTGCTGTTGAATTTTGTCAAAGGCCTTTTCTGCATCTATTGAGATAATCATGTGGTTTTTCTCTTTGGTTCTGTTTATATGCTGGATTACGTTTATTGATTTGCATATGTTGAACCAGCCTTGCATACCAGGAATGAAGCCTGCTTCATCATGATGGATAAGCTTTTTGATGTGCTGCTGGGTTCGGTTTGCCAGTATTTTATTGAGCATTTTTGCATCGATTTTCATCAGGGATATTGATCTAAAATTCTCTTTTTTTGTTGTGTCTCTGCCAGGCTTTGGTATCAGGATGATGCTGGCCTCATAAAATGAGTTAGGGAGGATTCCCTCTTTTTCTATTGATTGGAATAGTTTCAGAGGGAATGGTACCAGCTCCTCCTTGTACCTCCGGTAGAATTTGGCTGTGAATCCATCTGGTCCTGGACTTTTTTTTGTTGGTAGGCTATTAATTATTGCCTCAATTTCAGAGCCTGTTATTGGTCTGTTCAGGGATTCAACTTCTTCCTGGTTTAGTCTTGGGAGGGTGTAAGTATCCAGGAATTTATTCATTTCTTCTAGATTTTCTAGTTTATTTGTGTAAAGGTGTTTATAGTATTCTCTGATGGTAGTGTGTATTTCTGTGGGATCGGTGGTGATATCCCCTTTATCCTTTTTTATTGCATCTATTTGGTTATTCTCTCTTTTCTTCTTTATTAGTCTTGCTAGCTGTCTATCAATTTTGTTGACCTTTTCAAAAACCAGCTCTGGATTCATTGATTTTTTGAAGGGTTTTTTGTGTCTCTATTTCCTTCAGTTCTGCTCTGATCTTAGTTATTTCTTGCCTTCTGCTAGCTTTTGAATGTGTTTGCTCTTGCTTCTCTAGTTCTTTTTATTGTGATGTTAGGATGTCAATTTTAGATCTTTCCTGCTTTCTCTTGTGGGCAATTAGTGCTATAAATTTCCCTCTACACATGTAGAGGGAAATTTAATGTGTCCCAAAGATTCTGGTATGTTGTGTGTTTGTTCTTGTTGGTTTCAAAGAACATCTTTATTTCTGCCTTCATTTCGTTATGTACCCAGTAGTCATTCAGGGGCAGGTTGTTCAGTTTCCATGTAGTTGAGTGGTTTTGAGTGAGTTTCTTAATCCTGAGTTCTAGTTTGATTGCACTGTGGTCTGAGAGACAGTTTGTTATAATTTCTGTTCTTCTGCATTTGCTGAGGAGTGCTTTACTTCCAACTATGTGGACAATTTTGGAATAAGTGTGATGTGGTGCTGAGAAGAATGTATATTCTGTTGATTTGGGGTAGAGAGTTCTGTAGATGTCTATTAGGTATGCTTGGTGCAGAGCTGAGTTCAATTCCTGGATATCCTTTTTAACTTTCTGTCTCATTGATCTAATGTTGACAGTGGGTTGTTAAAGTCTCACATTATTATTGTGTGGGAGTCTAAGTCTCTGTTTAGGTCCCTAAGGACTTGCTTTATGAATCTGGGTGCTCCTGTATTGGGTGCATATATGTTTAGGATAGTATAGCTCTTCTTGTTGAATTGATCCCTTTACCATTATGTAATGGCCTTCTTTGTCTCTTTTGATCTTTGTTGGTTTAAAGTCTGTTTTATCATAGACTAGAATTGCAACCCATGCCTTTTTTTGTTTTCCCTTTGCTTGGTAGATCTTCCTCTATCCCTTTATTTTGAGCCTATGTGTGTCTCTGCACGTGAGATGAGTCTCCTTAATACATCACATTGATGGGTCTTGACTCTTTATCCACTTTGCCATTCTGTGTCTTTTAATTGGAGCATTTAGTCCATTTACATTTAAGGTTAATATTGTTATGTGTGAATTTGATCCTGTCATTATGATGTTAGCTGGTTATTTTGCTCGTTAGTTGATGCAGTTTTTTCCTAGCATTGATGGTCTTTACAATTTGGCATGTTTTTGCAGTGGCTGGTACCAGTTGTTCCTTTCCATGTTTAGTGCTTCCTTCAGGAGCTCTTGTAGGGCAGGCCTCGTGGTGACAAATATTCTCAGCATTTGCTTGTCTGTAAAGCATTTTATTTCTCCTTCACTTATGAAGCTTAGTTTGGCTGGATATGAAATTCTGGGTTGAAATTTCTTTTCTTTAAGAATGTTGAATGTTGGCCCCCACTCTCTTCTGGGTTGTAGAGTTTCTGCCGAGAGATCCGCTGTTAGTCTGATGGGCTTCCCTTTGTGGGTAACCTGACCTTTCTCTCTGGCTGCCCTTAACATTTTTTCCTTCATTTCTACTTTGGTGAATCTGACAATTATGTGTCTTGGAGTTGCTCTTCTTGAGGAGTATCTTTGTGGCGTTCTCTGTATTTCCTGAAATTGAATGTTGGCCTGCCTTACTAGGTTGGGGAAGTTCTCCTGAATAATATCCTGCAGAGTGTTTCCGACTTGGTTCCATTCTCCCTGTCACTTTCAGGTACACCAATCAGATGTAGATTTGTTCTTTTCACATAGTCCCATATTTCTTGGAGTCTTTGTTCGTTTCTTTTTACTCTTTTTTCTCTAAACTTCTCTTCTCACTTCATTTCATTCATTTGATCTTCAGTCACTGATACCCTTTCTTCCTGTTGATCAAATCAGCTACTGAAGCTTGTGCATTCATCATGTAGTTCTCATGCCATGGTTTTCAGCTCCATCAGGTCATTTAAGGAATTCTCTACACTGGTTATTCTAGTTAGCCATTTGTCTAGTCTTTTTTCAAGGTTTTTAGCTTCTTTGCAATGTGTTCAAACTTCCTCCTTTAGTTCAGAGAAGTTTGATCATCTGAAGGCTTCTTCTCTCAACTCATCAAAGTCATTCTCCATCCAGCTTTGTTCCATTGCTGGCAAGGAGCTGCATTCCTTTGGAGGGGGAAAGGTGCTCTGATTTTTAGAATTTTCAGCTTTTCTGCTCTGCTTTTTCCCCATCTTTGTAGTTTTATCTGCCTTTGGTCTTTGATGATGGTGACATACACATGGGGTTTTGGTGTGGGTGTCCTTTCTGCTTGTTAGTTTTCCTTGTAACAGTCAGGACCCTCAGCTGCAGGTCTGCTGGAGTTTGCTGGAGGTCCACTCCAGACCCTTTTTGCCTGGGTATCACCAGCGGAGGCTGCAGAACAATGAATATTGCTGAACAGCAAATGTTGCTGCCTGATCGTTCCTCTGGAAGCTTCGTCTCAAAGGGGTACTGGCCATGTCAGGTGTCAGTCTGCCCCTACTGGGGGGTGCCTCCCAGTTAGGCTACTCGGGGGTCAGGGACCCACTTGAGGAGGCAGTCTGTCCGTTCTCAGATCTCAGATTCTGTGCTGGGAGAACCACTGCTCTCTTCAAAGCTGTCAGACATGGACATTTAAGTCTGCAGAGGTTTCTGCTGCCTTTTGTTCGGCTATACCCTGCCCCCAGAGGTGGAGTCTACAGAGGCAGGCAGGCCTTCTTGAGCTGTGGTGGCCTCCACCCAGTTAGAGCTTCCTGGCCGCTTTGTTTACCTACTCAAACCTCAGCAGTGGTGGGCGTCCCTCCCCCAGCCTCGCTGCCACCTTGCAGTTCGACCTCAGACTGCTGTGCTAGCAATGAGTGAGGCTCCATGGGCATGGGACCCGCCGAGCCCAGCGCAGGATATAATCTCCTGGTGTGCCATTTGCTAAGATGGTTGGAAAAGTGCAGTATTAGGGTGGGAGTAACCCAATTTTCCAGGTGTCGTCTGTCACAGCTTCCCTTGGCTAGGAAAGGGAATTCCCTGACCCCTTGTGCTTCCCGGGTGAGGTGATGCCTCCCCCTGCTTTGGCTCACGTTCGGTGCGCTGCACCCACTGTCCTGCACCCACTGTCCAACAAGCCCCAGTGAGATGAACTCAGTACCTCAGTTGGAAATGCAGAAATGACCCATCTTCGGCATTGCTCATGCTGGGAGCTGTAGACTGGAGCTGTTTCTATTTGGCCATCTTGGAACTGCCCCGTTTTTTTGTTTTTATATTGACTCTGCCAGAAGGTCTTCTGTTATTTGTAGCTGAATGCATTCCTAATACTTATCTATTTTTTATTTTTACTTTGAGACAAGCATTACTTTTTTAATTTTTATAAAATTCCAGGAGAGTAGGTAGTTTTTTTTCTGAGTTGAGATTTTTTAAAGGTTGGTATAAAAAAGTTTAAAAGTAAGCTATTTGATATTAAAAATAATAGTCACAATAATATAAATAATAAAATCTATTAAAATAGTAATATAATAACCTGACAGTTTTTGATTGCCTAATTTTATGCCACTTGAATTATATGTGTTTAATCCTTACAGTAACTCCACAGAAAAAGCATTGTTATAATCTCTACTTTACAGATGAAAAGTATGAGACATAGAAAGGTTACATAACTTGCTCAAAGTCACAGAATTGAGATCCAGATCCAGATCTTTCCGACCACCAAGCTTATGTGCCTAATTTCGTAACTAATTCTATCTGTCTTCCTGCAGTTGCAAAATGCTTTCTGTCTTTTCCAGGTCTTTGTATATGCTGTTCCTTGTGCCTGGAACAGTTTTTTTTCCCACTCTTTTCTTGGCTAAGTCTTGTTCATGTTTTTATACTTCAATTTAAATATATCTTCTTGGAAGCCTTCCCTCACATCCCTTCTTCTCTACATGATTCATTGTCTCTATCAGCCCATGATCCATTCTTTTGCATGCTTTATTTACCTGTCACTAAGCCATTGGAATATTGTATTCTTGATCACTGAATCACCTGAATTCCTTCCTTGTTTACTGCCATTGTTCTAGGCTTTGGCATATAGTATACTTTCAAGCAAAATGTGTCAAGAGTTGACTATCCCTTTTGTTTTAGTTTGGGTGCTGGAGGGGAGTCATGGTTCCTGGGGAGGCAAGAGCAAAAGGAGGTTTGAAGGAGAGGAGAATGATAGGCTTCATTTTAGGGCACCTAACAGGACCTGCGTGCAGGTCATTTTATGTCCTTCCAGTGAAATTGTTTGCTGTTTTAGCATTTACTGCAATCAGCTGTAGGAGGGCTCCTTAGTCCATGATAAAAAAAAAAAAAAAAGAAAAAAGTGCTCTGAAAAGGTAGCAATGTGTGTCTCTGGAAGGCAAGCCTAGACATGTGGTAGGAGTTAAAGATATGTAGAATTACAAAAAAGAATCCCTCCTACGAATGTCTAAAAATGATGTTCCTAGCAGCTTTAGGTATCACAGTTGTGCAGGCAGAAAAGTAGTCGATTAACTCACTGGCATTATCTCTGAGGAGTGGGTGTCTTGGAAAACTGCATGCACAATATTCCTTTTGGATAAGCTACTAGACCATTGTTCTACATATTCTGCACTGTGGCCCTTCAGCTCACTCTGTACATGGCTGAAGACATATGTTTAAAAAAATTGTCCCTCCCAAGGTTAAGATAGCTGTGCTGTGGCCATTTTGTGCCTGGCATTTAAGAAAAAGATACTGAAATTTAAAGTTGACTTGAAATAGAATTTCTGAATGTACCAGAATAGGCAACACAGCCCACTCCACCCTCTTCACCCTCTATACTCTACTTTCTCCTGAAGGTTTTCAGATAGCTCTTTTTCATCCACATTTTTCCTCCTGTATTCAAGTATGTGGTGAATCAGATTTCGTTCATTTAGGTGGCAGTTAGTCATACTGTGATATGGAAGCCTGCTAAGGCCACATAGGATAGGATCTCCAGAAACAACGGGATAACAATGTGGTTTGCCCAGTATATTCTCCCCATTCTGCCCCCTTTCTGCCCCTGAGTCAGAAACACTTTAATTGAGTGATTCCCACTGTCTTTTCACCCCAAGGTTTAAAATGAGAAATCCAGGCAAAAGGAAATCTGAATTTCCAAATGCGGCTAGGTATTCCTGTTACCTTACTTGAGTCCATTGATTTATCAATGATTCCATTCATTTCTCTATTTGATTTAGTAGTAATAATAATAAACAGTTTTAGATCACAGGAATATTCAATAGGTTTATTTCCTTGTCAAATTTCAGTCAACCGGTAGTGGGTACCAGGAGGAAAATGGCTCCAGATTTGTTGATAACAAATCTGAAGCTGTGTCTTAGTTACCAGATCATTATGCTCTAATCCAGAGGTTGGCAAACTTTTTCTGTATAGGGCCAGATAGTAAATATTTTAGGCTTTGCAAGCCATATGATCTCTGTTGCAACTGCTCGATTTTGCTGTTTTTGGTTCAAAAGCAGCCAAGACAATACATAAATGAAATGGTGTCGCTGTGTCCCAAAAAACCTTCCTTTACAAAAACAGTTTGCAGGCTTTGGCCCACTGCTGGGCCAGAGTTTGTTGACCCCTGCAATTAGCAGTGCTGTCAGTGGACAGAGACGGATTGGTGACACAGATGCCATACATGTCTCATCCCTAATATAGACACTTACTGCATCCAAACATTTTCACTTTTACAGTCTCACTGGTTCTGCTCAACAAATGTGAGGAAGTGCAGCAGCAGGTTATTTTAGGATAGTGATGTATTCTGGTTAAGAACAGAAGCTTTGGAAAGAGATTGGAATAGGAATTTAGTTCTGTTACTTATGAGCTGTGTGTGCTTGGGCAGACAATTACCCTCTTAGTTCCTGAGCCACCTAATCTGTTAGATGAAGGTAGTAGTATCTGCCTGAAGCATAAAGAGCCCTTCAATAGATTCTTGAGATAAATGCAATTATTATAATTATTATTATCTTCTCTGTATAAACTGGGGTTAAGCTCCTATGATATTTATGAATATTAAATAAGGTAGCATATGTAAATCTCACAGCACAATAGTTAATACATAATAATTTTTAATGAACAATTATTATTCATATTCCCATTTTATAAATAAGGAAAGTTTTAAATGATCAATAAGTTCTGCCAAAGCTTTACAGTGAATAATAGTAAAAATGAAGTGAAACCTAGTCCTTGGATTCCAGAGGTCATTCTATACCCACTAAAACTAACAAATGTGTGTTAAAACTAACAAATGTGTGTTTAAACTCCCTGAACAGGTACAAAGTGAAACTCAAGTAGATTTTTTTTTTTTTGAGATAAGAGTCTCACTCTGTTGCCCCGGCTGGAGTGCAGTAGTGTAATCTGGGCTCACTGCAACCTCTGCCTCCCGGTTCAAGCAATTCTCGTGTCTCAGCCCCCCAAGTAGCTGGGATGACAGGTGCGCACCAACACACCTGACTAATTATTGTATTTTTAGCAGAGAGGAATTTTGCCATGTTGGCCAGGTTGGTCTTGAACTCCTGGGCCTCAAGTGATCCACCTGCTTTGGCCTCGCAAAGTGCTGGGATTATGAGCCACCGTGCCTGGCAGAAACATTTTTCATTAGAAGTGATTGTACATAGACAAATTCTAACTTTTCACTCATTTCATTTGTTAATTAATTAGTTAATTAATTTTTAGTCATATGTTTCTCTGTAAAATACCTTGAATTGAAACTTTTATTTTTTTTAATGGCCTACTAAGAGACAGCTTGGCTCTGGGAATAGAGCACAGGCTTAAGAACTGTTAGAGGGAAGATATTCTGTATTGCTTTTTCTACTAGACATGTTTCATCCTTTATGAAACATAATCAATTGCTCTAAATACCTATGTTTTATTTAACGTTGATCCCATCATCTTGGCCCCAGCTGAGTTAAGAAAATGGTAGACACATAAACCAAAGTGAAAGAGAGGCTATAGATACATGACTTGTGTGCTTGTGTGGCTCAAAACGGTGATCTGGGACAATCAGAACCATTCCTACCATTCTCTCTCTCTCTCTGTCTTGGGAGTTTTTACTTAGGGACTCAGAAAAAGTTGCCAGTTTACAATGGCACACAAAGTTTAAGTAGAGTTAGGGCACAGAAGATGGCAATATGAGCTCTATGAACTATCGGTAAATAGGAAGATAATCAGTAAAGAGAAATGGAATGATTTAGATGGGCAGAGAGGAGGAGTACAATTCCCGGTTCAGTCCCCATCGGGTCAGCTGTACTCAATTCCTATTCCTGGATCTGTATGAGAACCTACTGAGCAGCCTTATAATACCACAGGTTCCAGGTTAATTGATCTAGCTTTGTGGGCCTTTGTTCTTTGCAAACTAAAGAACTCTGGCTGAAATAGTGATGTCACAGAGGCATTGTCAGTGGGACAGACATTTGAACTATTTCATACCCTTGCTACTTCACATGCAGGGATAGGAAGAAAAAAAAAGAGAAACATTCACTTTCAAGATTTGTTCTAAATATTTGCTTCAAAGCATAAATCAAAAGCCTTAGTAAATATAACTACATACGGAGGCCTAACTGATTGCCAGCAAGAGTTCCTGAAGAAAGCCATATATGGACCCTACTATAGTTATTCTATGATTGTTGCTCATTAGGAAAAAAAAAAATCCTTTCTTCCCAATACAAGTTGATGCATTCTTTAGTGATATGGTGTGCATTTTATAATTTAGAAAATAAAATGTTTAGACACAATGTATTTGTTGGTATTTTGCTCAAAGGAGTGATGGATTGGAAGGATGTTCAGGTAGGAAATTCCAGGAAATGTTTTAATGGTGGTGGGATGGATGGTGACAGCAGAGATTCAACTGATGGTATGAGAAGGCAGGTTGCAGAGCACTGAATTTCTTGTTGCAGCCTCTTTTATTTCAGATACAATGTGGCCACATCCTAAGTAATAAAGCAAAGCCTCCAAAGGCAGTTCAAACTTAATATGTATTTAGCACTTGTGTGCCAGAGATTATACAAGTTTTAAGTGACGTATCAAAAGAATAAGTAAATAAATACCCTTGAAAATCCCAATAATGATTCCAGGGAGATTGACAGGCAAATAAACCATTGATTATGGTATAGTGTGATAAGTTTTTGTGATGGACCTAGGTGCACCAAACTATGAGAATTCATAGGAAGAAGCAATTCATTCTGCCATGGACTGTGGCAAGGTAGGGAAAGGTTTCAGAGAGGAGATGGTACTAAGAAGGGCATAAAGATCGAGACCATCCTGGCTAACACAGTGAAACCTCGTCTCTACGAAAAAAATACAAAAAATTATCCGGGTGTGGTGGTGGGCACCTGTAGTCCCAGGTACTCGGGAGGCTGAGGCAGGAGAATTGTGTGAACCCGGGAGGCAGGGCTTGCAGTGAGCTGAGATTGCGCCACTGCACTCCAGCCTGGGTTTCAGAGTGAGACTCTGTCTCAAAAAAAAAAAAAAAAAAAAAAAAAAAGAAGGGCATAAAGAATGAATAGGAATTCAGAAAGAACAGAAAGGGAAAGTTATTGCAGGGAGGAAGCACAGACTAAGCAAAGAATTGTTGGCTGGAAAGGAGAGCGAGAGCCTAAGGAGAACTGCCAGGAAGCTTCTGAGATAGTTTCTTGGTAAATACCTAGCATAGTTTGGTGGCTATAGCAGAATCATTCAAATACTCTTGGCTGCCCAATCCCTTTCTCCACTCCCATTAGGTTGAACATTTTGAGTGAAATTTAATTTAAAATCAGCAGCTGATACAGACATTAGTGATGGGGAGTAAGTTGTCTCAAGGAAATCTCTTCATAAGTCATTTGATATGTCCTTGTTTCCTATCCAGAGGCACCCACAGACTCCTTGACCCATGTTCAAACTGGCCCTGGGCTAAGCGGGGTATGGTTAACTCGAATGAAACTAACCTTTGCAAATACTGTTCCATGAGTAATACCAAGCTCTAGAAGAATACATTTACTTAAAATAGAAGGGAAATGAGAAGGAAAATGCCCAGGAGAAGGTACAGATGAGCACCTTTAAATATTTAAAAATAGGAAAGAAAGAAAAGCGAACACTTTAAAAAGATGCCTCTTTCAGCACTAACATGCAACCGAGAAAGACATTTGTCAAGATCCCATGTGTTTTCTTGATGATACATCTCCTCCCTCTGTGAACAAATTGATAAAATATCAAGAGCTGTTCTGGAGATAGCAAGCACAAAAGAACTTACAGTAGGTGTTGTACTTTGCAGCAGTGACTGTGTCTATTTGATTCTAGCCAAAACAGTCTCCTACTTGCCTGCAGAGAAGGGTGGAGATTCTGGCCATGACTCATAGAGGGATGGCCAGAAGAAGTGGATAGACAAGCATGGGCATGTCAGGATTTAGTATGCCTGGTGTACCCTTGTGTGCCTGAAGAATTGTGGGGGCAACCTTCCCTCATCTGCCTCCATTTACTTTTCACTCTCTCCACCTCTTTCTCTCTCTACCCCCACAAGTACATGCACACATTGAAGAGAAGAGGCTATTTTGGGAATGCTTGCAAAGAAAGAAATCACATTCAGACATAAAAATGCTAGGAGAAAACACTGCTGAGAAAGCAGATCACATCTGTGAACAACTGAGTTGAGAGGAGGACCCTTCATAAGGAAAGAGACCTGCAGGTGACATTTGGTTTTTCCCTTTTGATTGGCTTGTTTTGCTTCAGTATTTAAAATTTTTCTGAATTTTGGCCATTGGGAGCTTCCATAACAGTTTCTGAAAGAATGACAGAGTGGCTCCTTCAAGCAGAATTTCTTCCCTACAATTCACTTGAAAATGTAACATGTATTTCCTTAAATTTTGGAAGAATGGCATAGCCCAACTAATTCTTGGGGGGTCTGGTCATGTTCTGTTCTCTTTCGATTCATATATTGGGGAGGAAATGAGTCATACTTGATTAAGGGGTTGATAACACCTACTCATACAAATTATGTGTTTGGCCAAGGAAAGATGAAGCAGAATACCATGGGGTAACAATGCTCCTTCCTCTGCTTGAATGTTGACTTTGCAGGCTGCAACTCCCAGCATCTTGATCCACAAGCTGTGAGGTCTGCAGCCAACTCTGCAGAGAAGTAGAATATGTGTGTGTGTGTGTGTGTGTATGTGTGTGTATGTGTGTACCAGAACTCTGGTTCATCATGATTGTCAAACTATTATTTATGTGATCTTTATTGACTTTGTGGAAGAGACTATTTGAATGCCAAATCAAACTGCCAGGGACAAATCGTGGTAATAACAATAATGGTTATTTATTATTTGTTTTGAGCTTGGCAGTATGCTGTATGCATCTCCTCTTTTAATCCTATCCCATATTCCATAGAAGCAGATATTTATAATGTCTATTATAATAATCTCAGGGAGTTTAAATGAGTCAGCTTAACCTTAGATCTGTTTATCTCTAAAATTTGTGCTATTTTATAGCCTTTCCAATCTGATTTTGGAATTGCATTGTGAAACCCACCAACGTTTAAAAACATTCCTATGAAATGTAAGACAGTGAAATTGAATATTTTATTCATAATGTATGACAGAGCCAGAAATTGAAGATGTTTCAATATCTGCACCACTTAATTTAGCATATAGTTTTATATTCTCACAAATTGTTCTGTTTCTTTTATGAAGATCAATCCTTGAGGGCAGCTTGGCTTATTTTTTTATTTTTTTAAAGTGTTCTTTGTATCCTCCTCTGGGCCTCACGTAAGATAAGAAATTCAGCTACAGCAAAGACAAGGGAGCAGACAAGATTTTATCATGTGTGTGCTCAACACAGGTTCCTTTGGAATCACATTTTATGTGAGGATTAGATTCTAAAGTCAACACATATGGTGATTACTTTTCCCAGCATCAAGTTGCCTGGAAAGGCATATGCTCACTTCCTAGCCATGTGGAATTTGAATGAGACTGGTCCATCACAGCTTTAGGATGGGCCCTAATTGACTCATATCAGTCAATGAATTCCATGTCGTTCATCCTTGGCTATAGTTATTGATTCAAGGATGTCACATGTCTCCAGAAAAACCAATTGAGACATAATTTCTGGGTTTTGGCTTGAGGTATAAGAAAAGTTCATTTCCTTTTTCCACAGCTTCAAGTCAAGTCCTTTGTTAGGACCAAGAAGAAAATCCTGAGCTATAAAATGGTGAACAAGACCTGGGTCTCAAGAATATTGTTTGAGTACCAAGTCCCTCCTGACCCAAGACTAGGAACTAATAGTTTTTTTATTGTTTAGGACAGTTTGAGTTGTTTTTCTATTCCTCACAACTACAAATCCTACCTGAATATCCAGGGAAAGTAAAAAGTCTCATGTCGTTATGTTAGAGATAGTCACAAAATCTCATAGTAAGACCAATACAACAAGTGCTTTTTCTTTATTGTTGAAACAGATTGTTGCTTTTTGAATTGAGCAGGAGCTTGTTTTTTGTTTGTTTGTTTTGTTTTTTTGAGATGGAGTCTCACTCTGTCACCGGGCTAGAGTGCAGTGGTGTGATCTCGGCTCACTACAATCTCCACCTCCTGGGTTCAGGTGATTCCCTTGCTTCAGCCTCCCAAGTAGCTGGGACTACAGGCATGCACCACCACACTCGGCTAATTTTTTGTGTTTCAGTAGAGATGGGGTTTCACCATGTTGGTCAGGATGGTCTTGATCTCCTGACCTCATGATCTGCCTGCCTCAGCCTCCCAAAGTGCTGGGATTACAGGCGTGAACCACTGCGCCCGGCCATGCTTGGTTTTTATTAAGGGCCATGTTAGGAAAAATATACTTTTAAAACTCTCTAATAATACCCTGTGTAGTGAGATGCACAAAATGTGTAAGGCAAATGAGAACTGAGTTTATTTCAATAAATATTACAGATTCTTGTTCTTGCTCTAGGACATTTGCTCATTGAGAGATTGTCAGGTAATACCACAGACATTATTTAAAATTCTCTCTGTCTCTCTGCCAAGTATACATACTTTTGAAATCACATAAGAAAAATAAATATGCCTAGGATATGACTCCACCATATTATCTAGTGTTGTCCTCACAATATCATTTAAAGGAAGGGGTCAGTATTTCAGTTTTTTACATCTGAGGGACATTGAGACTCAGGATAATTTAGTGCTTTTTTTCAACCTTTTAAAGAGCATAACTAAAGCCAGGATATGCAGCCAGGCCTGTCAGACACAAGCTACATGACACAGGAGATCAATACATTCATTTTGATTGATTGGAAAGCTTATTGGATTTTAATTTAATGAAAGTTATAAATATGATGGCAAAACTGCTATCACCCAGAAATCAATGAGACTGTTTAATAATGTGGTGTTTAGAAGTCTTGACCTATATCTTTGACTGTTTGAGTTTGAGCCACTATACTTAATTTTAGAATCTTAGATACCTCCAAATTACAACATGCATGGGATCTATGTAATATCATGTCCCTCAAGTAGTTCTATATGGCTAAAAACTGGTAATTTCTTATGAAGCTAGGAAGTCATCTAATAAAATATCACAGAAAATAGTTACTGGAATTAATACAAATATTATAATTACTCACTGAAAGGAAAGAACTAGAAATAGAAATAACTTCATGATTATGATTTAAAAAAATCAAACTAGTTTTTAACTTTTTTTCTTTTTAGAAGAGGAGGAAAGCCAGAGGAGGGCCAAGGTCTGCCAAACTCCAATGCAAAAGATGGTGCCATTTGCTCAACCAGAAAATACAACACAAAACCCAGGACAGAAAATGGCTGCCTGGCATTAGCTGCTGAATTATTACTCTCTGAGGGATAAAGGTCACTCTAAGGGATTGGTCCCTGAAAGGCTTGAGTTGACCCTTTCAGTTTACCTGAGGGATGCAATGATGCAAGGAGTAGAATTAGGAGAAGCAGTGACTGATAAACTTTGAATATTTTTTCCTATTTCAGAAATGCTGTAGATTATATGAGCAGAGAGATACGTCTGAGGCTTGTGAGACCAAATGTTTACATTCCCAGGATTGTGTATTCTCTTTTGATTAGGAAAAAACAATAGTGGGAGAGGAGCCAGGCTCTGCTCCTAGCTCTTAGAGCTCACCCTGGGTAGAGTTTCTTTTCACATTTTTCTTATTAGCAGGGTGGAGAGAAAGAACTAACATTTATCAAGGGCATATATTAAACTAATCTCTTTCTTAGTGACATTATTCATCTTCATCACTTGAACATCTCTTTGAGATAGATTTCTGTTTTACAGAGTTAAACAAATCTTTGGAAATTTAAGAGATTTGCCAAAATTAATTCAACATTGGAAATCTAAGTCTTTAGACTTGCAAATCCAGATCAGAGTCAACTAGACCACATGTGTTTGCAAGTCTCTCGGCTATCAGAAGTGATCGCCGCACAGATGTTTTCTAAAGCTTTCTCCAAATCTACACCTTGATGACTGGGGAGATTTTCAGCTTACTTGTTTTTAAGTTAAAGAAATTAGTTCTCAATACTTTTCTTTGAATTTCTCTGCTAGACTGGGACTTCATCATTTTTCCTGGCATTGCATATACTTTCTAGCCTAACTGTTGAGTGGTAATACATATTGAGAGAGAGTAGAAAGTGAGTGAAAATGTATGATCTTGGAAGGTTATCTAACCACTATGAACCTCCATTTTTTTCTCATTCTTAAGATGGGGATAATGAATCTTCATAAGATTGTTCTAATACTTTAAAAGTATAAGTACCTTACACAGCTGTATTTCAATCCACCATGTCCATCTTCCTTCTGTGGTTAACTTTGGCAAAGGAATAGAAATCAAGTAATCATTAGACAAAGACTAATCATTTAATACATTCCAGCCAATGTACTTCATCTTGGATCACCATCCTGGAGGAGGGTTATTCAATATTCTGTTGTTATTTAATGCTTATAACAGCTTGTTGTCTTCAGTTCTTTCCAGTAATTCTCAGTCATGGCTGTGCATAGGAACAGTTGATGAACTTTCTAAAAACCTGCATGCCTCAAGCTGACTCTGACCTGACCTGACTCATAGGCCTTCTGGGCTAGGGATCAGAGGAGGAGCCCAGTAATATGTGCTTTTTACAAGCCACATAGGGGATTCTACTGCACATGCCAGGTTGAGAATTACCATACTTTGGCCACATGTTCTAGAATGGCTCACTCTTGAAAATGTGAAAAGGTTGCGTTCCCAGAAGTCAACTATACTATACCATTTCCTAAATATCTGTAGCTGTGTTTCTTAAAGCACTATCTCTAAACTACCTGCATCAGTAATACCTGGTGTTCTTGTTGCAAGTACAGCTTTCTAGGCCTAACCCCAGATTAGAATCCTTGTTTATGCAGTCTCAGTAATTTATGGGGTTTCTGTATTTAACATGTTTCCTAGATTATACTTATGCAATTGAATTTTAAAAATTATTGACAGAGCGATTTCCAGCCAGAGATACTTTGAGGACAGACTGGAGAGTAAAACAAAAATCTGCCTTAATTAGTAAAGTCTTTGTTTAGGGTAGAGGCAAAATAATAAGCATCCTTTGGGTTTCTCGATTTTGTATCATTTTGATGAAAGCCTGTAGATATGAGTTTATGTTACATTTGAATGAATCCAGTAAAGAAGGATAAAATATCACTTGTCTTTATAAATCAGAAGGGAAACTACTTGGCAAAGCATGCAGCTCAATGCCCTAGTTTTTGACAGCCTATCTGGGAAAATGTCATGCTGCAATAGCAGGGAAATTGCCAATCTCCTACAAAGAAAAGCACTTTTTTTTTGGTAACTAAGGAGGTTTAGGGTGCACTGGGATGTGAAGACTTGAAAGCACTTGAATCTTCTATGGAAATGCCTGAGCCACGCTTACCACCACCATGTCTGCATCAATCAAATGCAGTTTTTGTGAAAGTTGCTTTGATTTAGCCTCTTTCTAATCATGACTTCTGCCGAAATTTGATCATGTGGACAGGGCTTAGAAATAAAAGAACAACTGTGGTTTTAGAGACTTTTGTTTTGTTTTAAATATATCTTGATTAAAATGAATTAAGCTTCAGTCAATTTAACATCCCTTGCAATAAATTCATCAGATCTCTGAAAACATGAAGGAATATAAAATTGCTGCCATGTGCATGTATTCAGCTTCTGGTCTTTAGTATTCTATGCTTTATCAGTTTAGATTTTTGGCCACCATTTCCTGAAGTATCCTTTTTTCAGTGTTGGGGAGAAGAAACCAGGAGGAAAAACAATTACTTTGTAATTACCTCAATTGTTCTGATGCAAGTTATTTTTGAACAGTGTTGGGTCACAACTTTAGATTTTGTATTTATTGAAAGGGTAAGATGAAGTAACACATTTAGTGTACCGTGTCTGGCCCCACATATATCTGAATTTTGGTCTACAATTTCTCTAAAGTAGCAAGAGTCAAGAAGCATTTTGAGGGCTGATGGTTATCTGGATGTTGGTGTGATCTTCAGTGGCTTTTGTTCTAATTTAATTGATTTGTTTGTTTTTGTCATCACCATCCCAAAATGTGAGGATAGAGTATAGAATTCACATCTAATACTCAGTCTGATGGTCATCACATTACACCTTCCTCTTGCATATTTCTTTGCCTGTTTTGGGCTTAGATTCCATAGATATGAATCATGCCTTCTGTGAAATCTTTAAATCCCAAGGGAGAGAAAAATTTTGTTGCCCAAAAAGGAAGTGCTTCTAAAATAAATGGAGAAACTTTCTTGTAATTTAGAAATAAGGATTCAGATTGTGTTGAATAATTTAACACTATGATGGGTTATCTTAAAAAGGAAACATAAAAGATAGTATTTGAATTCAATAAATTTTACTTAACAGGATAAATTCCATGATCCTCAACATGTGTCTGAGGTCCTCTTTCATTTATGTGCTTCCTACCTTTTGGTCCATTCCTGTCACTCATCAGCTGACACTGAATATTTCAACAACACAGAAGTGTTTAAATTTTCTATATACACCATGCTGTAGGGAAACAAGGAGCAGGTGGTTTATCTGAGTCTGGAAGTTGGGATTGTCCTGAAAGAGCTAGAACCATGGTATGAGCTGTCTGGTGCGACCTGAGACTATAAAGAAATGGGTTTTCCCTTGGGAGGTAAATAAAAAAAAACACGGCAACTGCTAGAAATTCCACAATACAGACTGAGAGGCATGTAAATATTCTGGCTTCTCTTCCTGCCCTTCATTCTTCCACCAGTGACTTCCGTTGCCTAAACTAGTTACCGGACAGTTGGCAAGGGAGCTCAGGGAATGTCATTCCCTAAGATACAAAGCAGAGCAGCAAGGAGAGGAGAGTGAATCTTACAGCAAACGTGCACATGAATTCCACAACCTGTCTTAGATTTGGCCTACTCAAAAGTGCTCTGGAACCAGGACTTGAGTTCAAGTAGTTTACATGGGAGGTGAATCCAATGTACCTAGGAACAGAAGTAGAAAAATGATACACCGAAAATAAGGAAGTCAATGCATTAATAAGCAGATTGCCACTGTGCGCAACTGGGTAGAGCTCAGTCATGCTGGGGACACTGGAGAGATTACATAGAAAATGCATCAGATCTTCTACCTGAGGGGTGAGGAAGTCAACATATGTGTGCACCAACTCTCCTCCATCTTTGGTTGAAAACTGCTCTTGGGAGGAGATGGGCCAGTACCTGGATGGCACTTCCAGTCTGCCTTGGGCTTGGAGTTAACATGTTCCTACGGTCACAGAAAGTCCACAGGCAGAGAATCACAAGTGCTTGCAGTAAGATCCTGTCAGCACGTGCAGGAACGGTGAGTGACAAGGGGCTATGGCAGTACCTGCTGTATTCATAAGACTGAATTAGGTGCTTCTCTTCCGTGTGTCTTTAGTGCCTTCTTTATATGTCTATCACTGCATTTATTACCTATCTGTTTCTAATGCAAACTTTTGCTCCTTAAGGCAGAAGCTATTTCCTATTCTTTATCTAATCCCCGTTAATAGGCCACTGAAATCCTTAATATATGTAAGATATTAAATAGATATTTATTAACTCTATCAGACCCAAGTTCTTCCCTTTTTATTAACAGTAATTTGATATATTCTATTTACCACCCTGAAATTAAGATATAATATAACCTACTGTGATGGGCTAAATTGTTCTCCCAATATTCGTATGGTGCAACCCTAACTGTCAATGTGACTGTATTGGGAGACAGGGCCTTTAGGAAGTAATTAAGGTTAAATGAGCTTATAAGGTGTGGCCCTAATGTGATAGAACTTTGGCCTTATAAGAAGAAGAGATCTCCTTCTCCTCTTTCTTTTTTCTCCTCTCTCTCTCTCTCTGCCATGTAAGAACACAATGAGAAGTTGGCAGTCAGGAAGAGAGCCCTCGCCAGAACTGGACAATGCTGGCACTTTGATCTCAGATAGTCAGCCTCTGGAACTGTTAGAAAACAAGCTTCTGTTGTTATACCACACAGACTATGGTATTTTGTTATGGCAGCCTACTTATGCACATGATTAATGTGGGTATGTCTTAATTCTAATAAAAAGAAGGAATAATAAGCAATAATGTATAATAAAATAATATGAATTTCATTACATAAAAGATCAGGCATGAGTACACTAGAAGGCATAATATAAAGTACTTGCACGTACTTATAAAAATGTATTTAAAGAGAAAACAGAATACATTCCTGAATATTGTTGCCATTTAAAAAATCTTTGTTAATGAAATATGGGCTAATATGTAGACTCAATGTATATATAAATAGACTCAGTGTGAATACAATAATAAATATGCAGAATAACACGAAGTGTTATATTTACAAGTTAAATTTCGTGAGATTATGACTTATGGCATGCTTTTATCAACCTGAGGGCTTTTAGAAAATACAAGGATGATAAAGATCTAACTTGAAAAATGGAGGACAGAATTGGGGATGTTGAGTGGAGAAGAAAATATTTAGGGAAGACATAGTATATATGTAAGTGAATTGAAACTCAGAGAGGTTGAATAACTTGTCCAGGGTATCAAAACTAATACTGATTGTCATTTAATGTATCAAATAGTCATGGCCAGGGTGAGACTATACATCATTTGCAATGTTCACAATCAGCATGATTTTGTGAAGAAATAAAATGAAAGATTTAATTTCATTAAGAAATGAAATCTTAATTCACAGTGAAATTGCTTTTCTTATTGTTTAACATTATGACATTTCTGAAAAGTTCTTTGTAATTAAAATGTAGCAAAATATGTTTATATTTGTGTTTATTTGTAACTCTATGTAGAGAGCTAGAATCTAGGGTCAGTTATATAGAGATTATTCATCAACATAAATCTCCCACAGGATATTTGATAGTTTCCAGATATAGAACAGTTCTCTGATATACAGGATAGGCCTGGGCATTGAAGGATGGGTAGCATCCCTGTTCATCCCTAGATGATCCCCTAATCATTGTGACAACCGAAACATACCTAAAATTCAAAAACACCTCTTTGAAAGTGATACTGCACCATTGAGAACTGCTATGTTCAATGTTTGTTAAGTGCATCTGCTTATTGAGCAAATAGACCCTCAGTATTGTGTTAGTTGTGAATAGGTAAAATTTCAAGAAATTCAAATAGTCTAGGAATATAAAAAGTAGAAATTAACCAATGTTTTAAAAATCACCTCCTGACTATAAAGATTGATGCTTTAAAAATATGGGTTTAAAAACTTGGATATTTATTAGGATATTTAAAACCATCTTTTAGAAGAAAATATGATGGAAGTGACCATTTCAGTTCAGCATTTTCATAATAGCTTGGAAAAAGATATAGGTGTCATGCTTATCAGATATAGAAATAAAACAATGTTGAGAAGAATAATTAATGTGATGTGTCACACCCATCATAAAACAAGTTAAAACAAATATGGTGAAATTCAAACTCAAGTCTTAGAATATGATTGCATCAATATAGAATAAAGACATAGGCTCACTTATACACAGCACCTAATTACTGTCTTAATAAGTAAAGTGACACTGGTTTTACCTATGTCCATGTAATCTTTAACTATAATAGATGTCTAATATTCAAAACAGGCAAAGTTATGGCACTCTTGTGTTAGACTTGTCTATGGTAATGCCCTTAATTCTGAGTGCTCTACTTTAAGAGGAGCATTTATCAACCTGAGGGCTTTTAGAAAATACAAGGATGATAAAGATCTAACTTGAAAAATGAAGGACAAAATTGGGGATGTTGAGTGGAGAAGAAAATATTTGGGGAAGACATAGTATATATGTGAGTGAATTGAGACTCAGAGAGGTTGAATAACTTGTCCAAGGTATCAAAACTAATACCTATTGTCATTTAATTTATGAAATAGTCATTGCCAGAGTGAGACTATACATCATTTGCAATGTTCACAATCAGTACACGCATTGGTTGTAGTAATATAAACTGCTATAAATTAACCCCTACATTTTAGTAGCTTAACACAATAAAAGTTTATTCCATATATTTAACTACCCTGTCTTTGATCCTGTTAAATGATATGCTTTATTTCATGCAATGATTCTAGAACCTAGGCTTCCTGCATCTTGTGGGTCTTTTATCACCTAAAGTGCATAGAGTAGCACAACTGCTTCTTAACAGCTGCCTAGAAAATGAGTTCTTCCATTAGCCAGAATAACTCACAAGACCAAACTTCAAAGCAAGGGAGGTGGTGGTGAGATACGAGAGAACGAGTCAGAAAGGCCCTGGGAGATATAGGCCCCAAATGGGTGGCTGTTTCCCAAAAAGTCCTGGCTAGGAAAGAGAGAATAAATTTGGGAATGGATGACTAACTGTATTAGTCCATTTTCACACTGCTGTAAAGACATACCCAAGACTGGTTAATATATTAAAAAAAGAGGTTTAATGAATTCACAGTCGGCAGGGCTGGGGAGGCCTCAGGAAACTTACAGTCATGGTGGAAGTGGAAGAGGCACATCTTACATGGTGGCAGGCGAGAGAGAGAGAATGTGAAAGAAGCAAAAGGGGGAAGAGCCCCTTTTAAAACCATCAGATCTCATGAGAACTTATTTACTATCACAAGAATGGCATGGAGGAAATAGCTCCCTTTATCCAATGACCTCCTACCAGGTCCTGCCCTCAACACAATGGAATTATGGGGATTACAATTCAAGATGAGATTCGGGTGGGGACACAGAGCCAAACCATATCACTAAACTTCTCAGCCACAAAAAGCAAGATGCATTTCTCTTTCATTATTTTACAATTAAGAATACCAAAGGTCATGAAGATTCAAAGAACTTTAGGATTCATGACCTTTAAGTGGCTGCTCAATTTTTATCTAATTTTAAAGCGTAGATATGCAACACTACACTAAACCATCTTCAGTGAGCAACAGTCTTTTCTGTTCTTTCTTTGTGCCCTTTTCCCCAAATGAGGTCAACCTTCCTATTTTTACTGACTTTTTTAGATCAGCCAGTGGTATCTTAGCTAGTTCTAACTTTCTTGAATCAAGAATTACATGTTTTTTTTAAACAAATTCTTTGGTTAGTCCCCTGAGGCATGCCACCAATCATTTTTCTGGTTGAAACATGTACATACACATAGACATACACACTCACACATAGACTTGCAAGCTCCTTCACTGACCTTTTCTAACTCATGCATTTTTCTCCTTTGGGGGATTAAACTACTCTTGGCTCCACCTCTCTGGTATTTAAATTAGTCTGCATAAAATACTTAAGTCACTTATCTTCCAGGCTTTGCTCAGTCTCCTTAGCAACCTCCTTAGCAACAGATTTCTTTAGAAAAGAATCTCAAAAAAAGTTGCACAGGACCATATTCCTTGCAATTGTACTAAAAATTGGAAAAAAAAAAAATCTCATAACAACTTACATTGACTTCCCTCTCATTTGTTTATTCAACAACCCTTTGATATGTTGACCTGCCTGGTATTGTTCATTCTTCACATTGCTGTCAGAGTGAGCTCCAAACACAAATCAGTTTGTATCATTTTCCTACTAAAATCTCTCTTTGCAGTGGTTTCTGCTCCCACCCTGATGATACAACCCAAATTTTGATGAGCGCCTACAAAGCCAACTCCAGCTGTCCCTCAGACTTCACTGTCTCTGCCCTCCTTTTCTCCAACTATTCTGTCTTGCTGTTACTCATTTCTCTCTTCAAGGCCTTCACATTTGCTATTTTCTCTCTGCCTGGGCTGCTCTACCCCCAGATTTTTACATGATTCATACTTTCTCTTACTCAGTAAGGCACCTTCTCATACTCACGGACTACCTTAATTAATCTGCATTATTTTTAAATAGAATTTGACCCTATTTAAAAGTACTAACTTTACTTGTTTATACATTTATTTTGCATGTAATTTCCATGATGGGAGGGATTTTGCCTTCACTGCTTTACTCCCAACTTGGTACAGGTTTGGGTTGAATAAATTAAATAACAACCATCAATATTTGTTTAGTGCCTTTCATGTATCAGACTTCCTTGAGCAATTTGTTTGTTGTTTAGAGTATCGATAAAATGTCTGGTATATATAGAAGCCAGGGCCTAGTGACACACCCATCCTGGAAGCAAGGGTTTGTGTACCAGAGACACCCCACCACAGATTTTGTTCAAGAGCTGAACTGGTATTCTGGGAGGCAAGCAAAGCTGACCGTAATTAGTCTGCAGAAGTAGGAAAGGTGCTGTCTATGTAGTTTTGCTCCCTGTATTCATTTGCCTTCAAGATCATGCATAAAACATGTTTGCTTTAACTTTGGGCAAAGTTCAGCATACTGGAGTTGAAGGGAAATTCATCTTTCAGACAGGTGGTATGTGAGAGTCTAAAACTGAGCACAGGTGACAAAAGAGGTTTGCTTAAGAGGAGCGGAAGGATTCCTTAATGTTTTTTATGCCTGTCCCTCCACATCCTTTCTCAGAAATGGAGCTTGATAATAAAAAAAAATTTGGCTAAGTGGGTGCTTTATAGGTGATGCAGATTATTCCAGAGGAAATAAATGCAGCATATAAGTTAATCAAAAGAATTTCCCCCACGTTGACTTCCCTTCTTAGCTCTTTAATTAGCTATTCAAGAGCAGCACTCCTGCAAATGTCTAAAAACAGACAGAAGCCTGGTCAGGAAAAAAGTAAAGCAACCTGTTTTCTCTTTATTTCAATAGTGGTTCAGAGTTGCACATTAGTGTCATGAAGCTGATAGGTTTATAACATTTTTTTAAATTGTGCATCTATAATAGAAAAGGCATGCCTAGAGGTTTTACTCATTTTGAAAGCATAGTATTACATTAATTTTGCATAGAACTTTGTAGCTTGAAAAGCACTTTAATATAAATAATACAACTTTTCTTTTCTGGATACAAATAGGTAATATTAACATTAAAACCAAACATGGTGGCATCTTGCCCCCATTTATGCATACACTGGCAGTGCCTCTCATCTTTGTGTTTTATAAAGCTTGGAGGTGATGTTTGATCTTGTCTCAAAACATTGTGTGGCAGGTACTGTTATCCCAAGATGTCCATTGTTTTCTTTCTCTTCTGTTCTGGTTTGTCTTCTTCATGTTCTCTGTCCTCCAAACTACTTTGAAAATGCCTCATAGGGACTGTAACAATGCTAAAATGACAGTGCTAATGTTCATGCTGACCCTTGTACCAGAGAGGTGCTGTGTTCCCCAGGGAAGTGGAGAGAATGCTTCGTTCTAACCAATTTTATGCTACATTTTCCTCTCTTCTTCTTCCACATAATTGGATACTTATCACCAAGTACAGATTTTTTGAGCAGGCCCCCCATCAACTCACAAAGCATACTCAGAAAAACCCTAGCACTGGGCCCAGTTTAGGCTCATGCAGGAGGTTTTTCTGACAACCTTTTGAGACAGTTGGGGAAAGTCATTGTTTGTCCCATTTAACATATTAGAAACTAAAATACAAGGTAGTTGTTTTAAAAAAAATTTTAAAACAATTATTAATAATTAGTTAAATTAGGGAATCAGATACATTTCTACTTATCTTAACCTGGATCTTTTCTATTATTTCTTTGTCTAAGCAGTAGCAGCTCTGTGGTGTAAGGATGTCTAATTGCCCCTAAATGAGAAAAGCTGCCCAGGCAGAGGTGCATTTCATGTGAGTGGTTTAGAGGCAGACAGAGACTGGCCGCTGGTACATCGGAGTGATCAGATACCAGATGGGGAATATGAACTAGATAATCTCTATGATGACTTCCCAGTCCTCTTTTGGTCTGTAATCCCACAGCTAAATCGAAAACCAAACAAACAACAATATGGTTCTGCTGAAGGGAAGAGAAGGGTCTGGGCTTTTATTAAAAGAGGTGTGAGGGGCACTGGGAGGAATATACAAAGCAAAGTGGTTGATGATATCTCAGAGAAAGGCAGAGGGAATGGCTTCTCAGCTTACGTAAGGGCAGGGTGGAGAGAAGCAGGTTGTGGATTACTAACTCGATCCTAATGCAAGGGCAGAGAAGCATTGACCTGACTGTAAGTCTTCCCTGGCTGCAGAAATTTGAAGATAAAATAACGAAACAGGGTAAGGAGGGGACTGCCAGGTGCAGGTGCAAGAGTGGAGTGGGAGAAAAGTGTTTAGTTCAGAGGCAGCTCCACCAGACAGAGGAGTCTCAGAACACTCTCCAATTTAATTTTGTCTCCCTGTCCATGTCTAGGGGCAGCACCACCTAACAGACACCAGAGCAGTATCATTGGTAATGGTGGAACAAAACTCTCTGATACGTAGTAGCCAATCAGGGCAATTCAGCCTCACAGGAAAGAAGAAAGACAAATGACAGTTTGACACTTCCAGAAATCCCCTCTTCTAAGGCCCTCATTTTGAATAAACATGAATCAAAAAGTTCCAGGGCAAAGAATCATGACTTGACCACTGACACAGGTTGGGAGTCTAGAAGAAGTACCAGTTACTCTATTAAGCTTTCTGTGCTTTTCCACAGTTTTCTGTTCATTCATTTTTTGTTTTGGTTTTTTGTTTTTGAGACAGAGTCTCGCTCTGTTGCCCAGGCTGGAGTGCAGTGGCGCGATCTCAGCTCACTTCAAGCTCCGCCTCCCAGGTTCACGCCATTCTCCTGCCTCCCCCTCCCGAGTAGCTGGGACTACAGGTGCCTGCCACCACGCTGGGCTAATTTTTTGTATTTTTAGTAGAGACGGGGTTTCACCGTCTTAGCCAGGATGGTCTCGATCTCCTGACCTCGTGATCCTCCCGCCTCAGCCTCCCAAAGTGCTGGGATTACAGGCTTGAGCCACCATGCCCAGCCTGTTCATTCATTTTTCTACAGGCTTCGCAGCATCTAGGCTTTCAGTACACTTGATTCCTCTCACACACTAGGACTTGTCCGTGTGTGTGTGTGTGTGTGTGTGTGTGTTGATCATGTTAAAGAAAAAAATTATTCAGTATTCCTGTCATAGGGAACCCTTTATTTTAATAAGGAACACTTTATTTAGGACTATTTCAGTAGGTGCCAAACTATCTCAATACAGAGAGAGAAAAGGCTCAATTCTGAATACTTCAAAGATAGCTGGAGAACTGGGGATTTATAGTCAAGAAGCAAGGGGCAGGGGACAGTGGATAAAGAATTACTAAGAGAAGATATCAGTGCTATGGAGAATTTTTGCTGAACTAACTTAATGAAACCAAGGTTTGAGGATGAGGAATTTGATCAAATGTTGAGGATGATCAGATATAAAAGGTAGGGGAATTGCTCTAAAGTGACTTAGCAGGATTCTTGCTAAAACCAGATTAAGTAAGCCAAAGACAAGGCCCAAGAATGAGGCTTAGTTGAAAACAGGATTCAGAAGAGCTTGTCTAAAATCTCACAGAGGACAGTGTCTTGGTCAGTGGAAGGCAGTAGGCTTGTCATGGCACCATCTTTTCTTCTGAAATGACCTGTGTTTCTTACTTTTGACCTATGAACTGTGAACATTCATACTCCTAAGTCTTTAACCATTAGGACATGATATTCCACCTGACAACTCATACAGGTGCCTTTATTTCTTTTATCTCAGCTGTAGAAACTGAGTGTTGTAATAAACAACACTCTACTGAATGATGTAATATTTATTTTGAAATTGTATTTTTTTATGTTTAAAAACTGCGTTCAGACAGCTTTAATAATCTAAAATCTGAGTGAAGACCACATCAGAAAATAAAAGCAGTTTTTCTTTGCAGTTGGATAAACTGAGACAGGTAAAATGTGCTTCTCCTGGTAACAGCAAAAGTAACAGAATTGGGAATATAATTCACACTCTGATTCCTAGGTCCTTGTTCTCATCAATAAAATGCAGTCAACACCCTGCTCTCTTGCTCTGATTGCTGTATTTACATGCCCCAATTCTCCCATTAAATCTTAATTGTATTTGTATTTAAATGTAAATTGTATTTAGCTTCTCCAACAGAAGCTTTAATTTTTATAGCATGTTTAAGAACACTGAGGGGAGGTTATTAGAATTCTGTCTTGAGATCTCAGGTGAAAAGGTAGTGCAAAGGTTAAATGACTAATCACAGGACATATACAGACCACTATTGCCAGTGTAGATGATGTTTTTCCTTCTACTTTTGTGAATGTTTGAAAATTTTTAAACCAAAGCATTTAAAATAACAATGAAATCAAAATATGACAAATAAAAGGAAAAATAAGTATCCATTTGCCCACTAAGCTTGCTTCCTAATATAATACCTTTAATAGCTAATTATCTTTGATTCTTATGTTTTCCAAACCCCATTCACCTCTAGCATAGGTTTGCATGCATATAATGACTATGATGTGTTGAATAGCTTCAGGAAACATACTGAGGTTTGAACTTACATATTGTCTTGGTATATATGTGCTAACTATTGACATTAATATACTCTTGGTTCCTGACTACACATAAGATCCCTAAAGTGAAAGACACTGGATATAACATTGTAAGGAAATGGACATGATGAAATTTCCTAGTAATTCAGAATATTCCTATGTGACGAGGAAACTGAAAATTCTACCAATATTTTCAGGAATTTCTGTTCAATCCAGAATGTGGGTAAAGAATAATGTAAAGCTCTGGTTTTAACACAAAGAAAAAAATAAGACTTTATAGATTTTACCAAGAGTTGGTAAGTGGAACTCTTAATTAGAATAGAGCTAGGGAAGAGTAGAATTTGTGCAAAATATAGAAGGGAAAATTGGGAAAATCTTTTATATGACTACATATGCTATACAAGATACAGTATTTTAAGAAATTTAAGAAAGGGAATGACATAATTAATTTGCATGTTCTTAAAACAGCATGACAGTGATTAAGAGGGGAAAAAACAGGAGTCAAAAAGCCAATTTGGTGGTTTTACAGAAATGTAGATAAGAAATAATGGATGTCTAAACTAATACACTTACATGGTCAAAAGAAGGGGCCATATTTGAGGGATAATGAAGAGGTGAAATTAACAGTAAATATGAGACTTAAAGCATCTGCCTTAGAAATTTGGGTAGATGGTGGCTCAATTTACCAGGATAGAGGATGCACAAATCTGTTGAGAAAATGTTGAGATTTGGAAATTTTGCTCTGAAGTGGTTATGGGATATTTAATTTAAGATGACCAGCAGTCAATGGAAAAATCACACATGGAGCTCAATCAGGATATCTAGGGAGAGGTACTTATAGTATCCAGGTTATGGAGATATGAGATAACTGGAAAGACTACTACAAGTAGAAAGAGACCTACAGATTAAACCATGGAAATGCCACATGTAATTAATTAATAACAACTCTGCTATTGGCATTTTAAAGCACTAAATATAGTACTAAAATATATAGATATGTATCTTAATATATTTAATTATGTTTAAATATATTTAATGTATTTTAAAATATACATATATACACATATATTCATATGTAAAACACTTTGGAGCACATAAGAAGAAATATTCTGTTCTGAACTCTTTTCTAGTAAAGTAGACAACTTTTCCTTAATCTTGGAGAATGTCTTCTGAAAGAGGACGTAGACTTAGCCTACATAGTTTCAAAGGCATAATCAAGAGCAATTAAATAAGAAAGGACTTTCTAATAAATTGAACTGTGCCAAATAAGATAATTTGGCCAGGCAGAAGCAAATTTCCAGACACTAAAGTTATGTCTGACATACACAAGGCACACGATAAACATTTGTTAAATGAATAAGACTGATCATTTTTCTGAGAGTTGTAAATGATAAAATATTTAATGAGAAGCTCTTTAAAATGCCCCCTAAAATTGATTTCTGTCCAGTCTTATGACTCTAAGATTTTATACTGAGTAATTCTCTGGTCCATTTTTTGAGACCATTAAACATAAGAGCTCATCTAAAGATAAGATTTCCCTGAGATAGCTGCATAAAATTAACATCACCTTTCTCAGAGAAAAGGGTGTACCTGAATGTGTTGAGCCTACTCAGTCAAACATAACCTAAAAATCCAATAAGACATTTGCAAAGAACTAACACTTGACCGTTATCTTTACTTTGAACATCGTTAGTTTCCTTAAAATTTCAAGATTTTGTTCTATTTCCATTTCAGTTTCTCCTTTACCATTGTGCTATCCATGTATAATTACAGAGCTGAAAGTGGCCAGAAAGATCATTGATTAATCCATCTCCCTGGGTTCAGGCAGAATAACAGTTAGATAATTTTGGACTAATGAAGTCATAAAAATTGTCACATAACAATTTCATGGCATATTATTTTCATAATTCATAAGTTTTATATTTGGAAGTGTGAAGTACATAGGAACACATATTTGATTTATTCTAAGACCTTTCTTCTAACTTATCTAGCTTTACTATTTTTTAAAAGGTTCTAGCTTGCTTTTAGATAAAACTTGAAACATATGTGCACAATATCTCCTAATATTAACCTGTATGTATCTTTTAAAAATTGTTTTCATTTTTCTTACTTTTTTCTTACTGGTTATCCAACGTGTTTTTTTTCACGATATTATTCTATATGAACAGCGCATTCACATTTTAAATTTTATACTTTTTTCATTATTAAGTCTTCAATGGCTTTGCAATGCTTCTGAATTAGGATGATGTTTATTATTCTCAAAGACATGTTTTCATATATTCAACCTCTCTGGGTTTCCTAAATCTTGGTATTAATATATAAGCATGTTATTTTTATTTTTTATTTGTTTTGACACGGAGTCTTGCTCTGTTGCCCAGGCTGGAGTGCAGTAGTGCAATCTCAGCTCACTGCAATCTCCGTCTCCCAGGTTCAAGTGATTCTCCTGCCTCAGCCTCCCAAGTAAGTGGGACTACAGGTGTCTGCCACCATGCCCAGCTAATTTTTTGTATTTTTAGTAGAGATGGGGTTTCACCATGTTGATCAGGCTGGTCTTGATCTCCTGACCTTAGGTGATCCACCTGCTTTGGCCTCCCAAAGTGCTGGGATTACAGGCGTGAGCCTCCATGCTGGGGCAAACGTTATTTTTATTGCTGTACAGAATCCTCTTTACTTTTAAAACATGGTGCGACTTTATACTTCTGGATGCAATTAGGACCAAATATATATATTTTTAAAGTCAACTAGAATAAAATTGAATTTTAACACCAAACACATGCTATTGTCATTTTAGGGCACAGTCTAAAGTAGAAATTGTAGTGAGAAAAAAGTTAGCTTTCCTAAGCACATGAGTTAACAGAGAAGCACTAGCTTCTTCCATAATATTGATATTATAGCCGATATATGTAAATCATTTTTTTCTTTGAGTTCTGTGTGAAACCTTGTAGTTCAATATCTTACTGAATATACTGGTGGAAAAATATAAATAGTATGTAACTCATTTGACTCTTTACAGCACAAAGTATATAGGAACTTCATCCCTATTATTTAGATTGATGGTAGAGATGCGTGGCTTGTTCTGTCCATATGGGTCTAAATATTGACTGAGAAGTTATTACCAAGTATTTATTTTGTGCTTGGGACAACGCACAAAGTCTGATGCCATCGATTAAGATTATAAAGGTAATCTGGCCAAATAAAGGAACTAAAGAGATAATCAGTCCAAGTTCGACTCAGCAGATATTTAACACGTATGTATCAAGCATTTGCTAGATATTGTGTATGTGCAGGAAGAAAATTACTAAGTTAGTGCATCGCACTAACTGTGGTTTAGATAATGGTTTTAGGTAGTAGATTGAGATGGTATTAAATGGCAGAGCATCATACAATGGGCAAGCTCTTTTCACTTCTCTTCAAAACCTCCTAAGTATTATCAAGGAGAATACTTCAGCTTGATGCTCCTATACGTTAAGCTCCTCTCTAATACAAGTATGTTTACAAAAGGGAGAGAGGCATCATTCTAAATATTTGAGGTACCCAACAATATCATTACAATTTTATAATATGATTTTTATGTTTGTCATTTTAAGATTCCTCTTTAATTAGAGCTAAGATATCATTTTTCTTTAGAATAAATGTATTTAAACCGATAAGCAAATAGTTGTTTTTTTTTTATGGTGTCTTTTTTAAAAAAATTTATTTATTTATTTGTTTATTATTATTACACTTTAGGTTTTAGGGTACATGTGCACAATGTGCAGGTTAGTTACATATGTATACATGTGCCATGCTGGTGCGCTGCACCCACTAACTCAAAAGAATGTTGACAGTACAAGTGACACTCCAATATGGCAAACCTGTGGATTGTTACACAATGCATGAAGTTGGTAAGCACTGGACAGTTGTATTCTTTGCTCTTGAGAACCACCATCTGGGTTATTTTGCATGGGGTTATATTCTGTTCCTGAGTATTTTTTTCATTAGAAAAAATGCTCTGTTTTATATTACCGGTAATATGAGGACAAAGATCATCAGCATCCTAAAAGCCTGTGCTATTTTAAAAATGAGATATAAGTGGTAGGGATAAGATTTATATAAAAAGACAAAACTTTTTAAAAAAGAAATAATTGAGAGCCACGTCTGTCTCAAATGCATTTTTCATCAAACATCATTTGGGTGGGGTGTTGGGAGAAAATATAGACAAAAAAAGGAAGAAAGAATGGAAGAGAGGAAGGGAGGAGAAAAGGAAGGAGGGAGGGAGGGAGAGCAGGAGGGAAGAATGAAAAAAGAATGAGCAAATTCTATTATCTAGAAAGGATGTCTTTGCTTTTATTATCCCCGAATGTAGAGCTGTGAATTTAACCTAGATTTTAGCCCAAAAATATTTAACATGAATATATTCTTTTCTTAGATTGTAAGATAACTGCAATAACTGTTGGTCAAAAGTTGTTTCTTCCTTCGTATCCATTTTAACTATAGATTTTTCTTTTGGTTGAAAAAGAAGAATTATCTCTGAAGTAAGTACTGTCTATATGATATGGCAAGCATATATACATGGCAATCTCAAAATGCTTTAGTCAGGTTTTTTTTTACTTGTCTATGGGATTATTTTTGTTTTCAGCTCCCAAATGCCAAGAGAAAAGAAACATAATGCATTTTTTAAAATCTAGATGATTTTTAAAATCTAGATGATTTTAAAAATCTAGATGATTTTGCTTTTGATTTGAGATCTGGACACTCATCTTATTCTTGTACTGAAATTAGAATCAAGCAAATCATTAAGCATTTCTAAGAAGAAATCCTATGTGAATTTAAACCACTTACATTTTTGCTTCACTCTGTTGTTAATTCACTACATCACACATAAAAAAGCAGATCTAGGTCTCAGGTTTACCTAACAAATTTCTTGATACACCATTTTTATTGAGATAAAAACGTAACATTGATTTTTTTCTGCCCAGGTAGCTGCTTTCTAAATCCTCTATGATTATAAAAGTAAAAAGGAAGGAAGTAGATGTAGCGAAAGGAAGAGAGAGAGAAAGGAAAGGAGGGAAAGGACCTTTTACTTAGATTCTTAAAGCCGCAAATAGGTAACGTTTTCAAGGCAAGGCTTCAATGCTGGGAGAAAAATAATCAAAGAGTGGAGAAAATCTTGTATAAACATAGAAAAACTAAGGAGGATATTTGCTTTTCTGCCATGTTCTGGGAAACTTTAAGAAATGAATCTATGTTTTTTTATTATACAACATTGAACATCATTTCTCTCTATTGCATTTGATGTTTAAAATTTTCTTATTTTCCTCTTAATATTTTAGTACAGTTTTATAAAAACTATTCTTACCAACACTGAATCATGCTGTTCATAAGAGAGCTAGCATTGTACAAACACTGATATTTCATTGAGGTCAGGTACCAGTATTTTTCATCTTTATATCTTAATGCTTAGTAAAGTGGCTGAAATGTAGTAGACACACCATAAAGTATTTGATTAAAAAAAAGATGATTAAATGTTGTGTAAATGAGAAAGGTCAAATTTAAAACAAAACAAAATAAAACAATACACCAGCCTGAGTACCTAATGTAGTTGAAAATCACAAATGTTTACTGTGTGACTGCTATAGTTAACACGCTGAATTCAATGCTGTAAATTACAGGAAATTAGTAAGCGTCTGATCTTCAAAGAAGAGTTTTAATATCAGCCACATATTTTGTCATGGTGTTTTTAAGTACTCAGCATCAAGTTTTGTTTAATTGACATAATTGTGACATTATGTATTGAATATTAAGAATGCCATGATTAATCTTACTAATTAGTTTTCTGGCCTTTTGTCCATTTTGCAGAAACTCAGAGGAAAGAGTCTTCATGTGTAAAACTTTGTGCCAGAAAGATATAGCAGTCATTCACTGAAACTAGAGAAGCCTTTATAATTTTAAGTTTGATATGAAACTTGAAGTGATTTCATTTTAGTTTGAAAATGATCATATTTTTTAGTCCCTGGCCATTGAAGAACCAGGTGTTGAGATGGTCAATCAGGACAATGAGCCAAACTTAAAGTAACAATCAAGGCTTTATTCACTGACTGTGGCATAGCAATCAAGAGGCAAACATTGGCACTGGCTCGCTGGCATTTCTTTTTTTCCCTGTGGAACAGCAGTAGGTAAGGGTCAGGTGGATCCGTGCAGACGAGGAGGTGGTAAGGGGATGGCGGTCAGAGGAGAATTGTCTTACTGCCCAAGAGACCTGAATAAAAGGCTCCTGTGTTTTTTATGGACCAGTGGTTCAGGGGTGGAAGGGAGGAGTGGAAAAGTACTGAGTGAAAATGGAGAAAAATACCTCAGCCAAGGCCACCAGAGCAGAGATTTTGAATGAAGGCACCTAGGCTACAATGCAAATATGTACATGAGCATGGCTGACCCGGGGAAGTGGGAGTGGCTTGAGTACTTGACTGAAACTCCTTTCAGAAAACTACAGTGCACCAAGACTTGTGTAGAATGGGCAATTCCCTTCCATGAGTCCTGCCAGGCAAGACTTTATGGTTGCCTGTAATTGAGCTGGAAATATCACATGTAGTGATATCAGCCTGGAACCATAATGAACTGATTGACCATCATCCCTCAGCTCTTCAGCACTGGAGATTATATTAATGCATCTACATCAACCCTCTTCTGTTAGTGTCATCCTGACTGGAGTTCTCCAGCATTTGACTCAACAATATCATTTCTTTGTAAGCACTCACTATCTTTCAGATACTTGGTCTAATGGTCAATTACCCTCTTTTTCTGTTAATCTTAATTTCCACTTCATATTGGCCATCTGCCACAAATAACAGAATAAAATACTGTCCCTGAGTTCCTTCAGTACTGTCCAAAAACAAAATAACTTAACTTGTCATCTCTTGCCTTCCTTCTTCTTAGGAACAAAAATTCTTTTCCATCATATTTACATTTTTAAATATTATTCTCTTAAATTATTAAATGAGTCTTCTCATGGTTAAATGTGATTTTTTTTTCCAATCCAGACACCTGAATTCTGTTACCTCATTTACTGATATACTCCCTTGCTTTAACACACCCATCTCTTAGCATTTCAGTAGCAAGCCCTGCATTATCCTCACATTTTGCTTTCTCTACTCTGTTCCTACTTCTGGGCGACAGTGTTAGCTGTAGCCATCAAGCTTGGCTTACTAGACGCTTGTGCTCTCCAACCACAACTTGGCTGAGGACACTTGCTTGGCAATGCACTTGTTCATCCCTCATTGGATTTCTGGCTCCCTCCCTTCAGTGGCAGATCTAGTCTTTGGCCTTCCATTCCTTTTCTTTCACCCACCTCTCCTTACAGATGACAACTTTTTCTATTCCTTCAGTGAGGTGTGAATTCTCCATCCTCCTGCTTAGTACCTCCGTGTTTATCTTTACTATTCCCTGTAGAAGAAAAGATGATACTCTCTTTTTCTCTAAAAGTAACACAGTAGCATCTGAAATATTGTGGCATAGCATAATAGTTAAGAGCATAGGCTATTTTGGGAAAATATGAATTCACATACTGTATTTATAGCTAAAATAAAATATGATGCAGTCTCAGAATTGGATTTTCACTCAATGCCAAAATAATGCAGAAAAACACAAAAAAGAAGACAGACAAATATATGAAACACTTGTTTTCAAGACACTAGAATTAGCTACAAAAGATGATAAACCATAAAAGACAGGAAACAAATGAGGTAAGCCTTATAATTACCCAAGCTTAGCAGCTTGAGAGAGTTTCTAGGCTGTAGCTCACCGAGAGAAGACTCAGGCAGAAACCAAACAACTTCCTTAGTTGAGAAGATGAGAAACAAGATCAGGAAAACCAAAGTGACATGACAGAATAACAGAGAGCTGCATGAAGAAAAAAAGAAAAAAGAAAAAACCTTGAGATTTGCAGAGGATATTTCTCAACTATTCAGTTGTGGAGTAATCAGTGTGTGCATGTGAAGAAACAACTTGAGGCTAGAGAAAAAAGGGATTACTACCTTTATACTCATACAGGGTTGGGAGCAGTGCCTCTTCCCACCATCTTTAAATGGAGAAACTAATTGACAGGGTATTAGGTAGACTAATCAAGAAGGTCTTTTCTCAGGAGTGAAAAATAATTAGCCCTAGTTGGAGCACTGCTGAAAACCCACCTTGCAAAGCATAATATCCATACCCGAAAGAATTAAACTGTTTTCAAGTATTAAACAACTTAAAACTAAATTACTAAATTAAACACAACAAAGCTTAAATTGGGAGTACGAAAATATCCACCATTCAACAAGGTAAAATTCAAAATATGTGACATCCAATCAAATATTTTCAGGTGTACTGAAAAAGCAGAAAAACATGACTCACAATGAGAATAATTAGTAAGTTGAGGTGGATCCAGAATAGAAATAGATCTTAGAATTAGTAGGCAAAGATGTTTAATTAGTTGCTATAACTATATTCTATATGTTGAAAAAGTTAAGGGAAGACACATAAGATATAAAAAAGGTCAGAATCTGAATTATGAGGATTAAAACTACAATGACTGTGATTAAAAATGTACTAGATGATAACCTAGAGAAGATTAAAGGCATATTAGATATAGTAGAAGAAAAAATTGTGAATTTGAAGACATAACTAGAAAGTATCCAAACTGAAGCAAAAAGATAAAAGAAGACAAAATCAATAAAACAACACCAATGAGCTGTGAAATAACTTTAAGAAAAATAATATATGGATAATCAGAGTCCCTGAAGTAGAGGGAGGAGAAGTAAATCTGTGAATCCAAGAAACTCTATGAACCCCAAACATAAAAACTATGAAGAAAACTAAACCAAGGCACATCATGATTTAAATACTCAAAGCTTGTGACGAAGTAAAAAATTTGAACTTCAACCAGAGGGAAAACAAGATGAATTTCATGCAGAAGAACAAATTTAAGGGTAACAGCAGATTTCTTTTTGACAGCAATACAAATGAGAAGAAAATATAGCTAAGTCTTTATCGAAAGAAAAAAACTGTCAACCTAGAATTCTATACTCAACACAAATATATTTCAGAAGTGAAGGCTATATAACATAAACTCACTGTCAGACATACATACAAAAGCTGAAATAATTTATTACCAGTTAATTCACACCACAAAAAATATTAAAAAGTCCTCCAGGCAGAACAAAATAAAATGGAGATGGAAATATGGCTCTACACAAATGAATGTTCATGTCCTTTGCAGGGACATGGATAAGGTTGGAAACCATCATTCTCAGCAAACTAGCACAGGAACAGAAAACCAGCACAGGAACAGAAAACCAAACACCACATGTTCTCACTCATAAGAGCACTAGAAATGATAACCATGTGGGTAAATATAATATTATTTATTATTAGTTCTCTTTAAAAGATATTAAGAGCTTCTTTTGCACAGCAAAAGAAACTATCATCAGAGTGAACAGGCAACCTACAGAATGGGAGAAAATTTTTGCCATCTATACATCTGACAAAAGGCTGATATCCAGAATCTACAAAGAACTTAAACAAATTTACAAGAAAAAACAAACAACCCCATCAAAAATTGGGTGAAGGATATGAACAGACACTTCTCGAAAGAAGACATTTATGCAGCCAACAAACATATGAAAAAAGCTCTTCATCACTGGTCATTAAAGAAATGCAAATCAAAACCACAATGAGATACCATCTCATGCCAGTTAGAATGGCGATTATTAAAAAGTCAGGAAACAACAGATGCTGGAGAGGAGGTGGAGAAATAGAAATGCTTTTACACTGTTGGTGGGAGTGTAAATTAGTTCAACCATTGTGGAAGACAGTGTGGTGATTACCCAAAGATCTGGAACCAGAAATATTCTACCCAGCAATCCCATTACTGGGTATATACCCAAAGGATTGTAAGTCATTCTACTATAAAGACACATGCACACGTATGTTTATTGTGGCACTGTTCACAACAGCAAAGACTTGGAACCAACCCAAATGCCCATCAGTGATAGACTGGATAAAGAAAATGTGGCACATATACACCATGGAATACTATGCAGCCATAAAAAAGAATGATATCATGTCTTTTGCAGGGACATGGATGAAGCTGGAAACCATCATTCTCAGCAAACTAACACAGAAACAGAAAACCAAAAACCACATGTTCTCACTCATAAATGGGAGTCGAACAATGAGAACACATGACACAGGGAGGGGAACATCACACACCAGGATCTGTCCAGGGTGGGGGGCTAGGGGAGGGATAGCATTAGGAGAAATACTTAATGTAGATGATGGGTTGATGGATGCAGGAAACCACCATGGCACGTATATACCTATGTAACGAACCTGCGCATTCTGCACATGTATCCCAGAACTTAAAGTATAATAATAAAAAGATACTAGCTATAAAAATCAAAACAAATAACTGTACCTTATAGATTTTATTATAGATATAATGGTGAAATGTATGGCATTAAGGCCAAGCGGGGAAAAACAAAAGTATACCAAATGCTGACAAGGACGTGGAGCAACAGGAACTCTCATTCATTGCTGGTAGGAATGCAAAATGGTATAGCCACTATGAAAGACAGTTTGGCTGGCAGTTTTTAACAAAACTAAACATATTCTTACTATATGATCCACCAATCATCCTCCTTGGTATTTACCCAAATAAGCTGAAAACTTATATCCACATAAAAAATTACATATAATTGTTTACAGCAACTTTATTCATAATTGTCCAAACTTGGAAGCAACAAAGATATCCTTCAATAGTGAATAGAGAAATAAATTGTGGTACATACAATAAAATATTATTCATCACTCAAAAGAAATGGCTATCAAGCCATGAAAAAAGAGAGAAAACTTATATGCATATTATTAAGTGAAAGAAGACAATTTGAAAAGGCAACATACTCTATGAGTCTAAGTATATGACATTTGAGGAGAGGGAAATGATGGAGACATTAAAACAATTCATGGTTGTCTAGAGGTTGAGGAAAACAAGGGTGAACAAGTGGAGTACAGAGAATTTATTTATTTTTATTTTTTTGAGACAGAGTCTCACTCTGTTGCCCAGGCTGGAGCACAGTAGCATGATCTTGGCTCACTGCAACCTCTGTCTCCTGGGTTCAGATGATTTTCCTGCCTCAGCCTCCCAAGCAGCTGGGACTACAGGCATGTACCACCACGCCCTGCTAATTTTTGTATTCTTGGTAGAGATGAGGTTCTGTCATATTGGCCAGGCTGGTCTCAAACCCCTGACCTCAGGTGCTCCACCTGCCTCAGCTTCCCAAAGTGCTGGGATTACAGGCGTGAGCCACCATCCCCAGCCGAGAACTTTTAGTGTAGGAAAGCTATTCTGTATGATACTATAAAAGTGGATACACGTCATTATACATTTGTCCAGACCCACAGAATTTACAGCACCAAGAGTAAAACCTAATGTAAACTATGGGATTTGGGTGATAGTGAGGTGTCAATATAGGTTCATTAATTCTAACAAATGAACCACTCTGGTGGGGGATGTTGATAATAGGGAAGGCTATGCATGCATGGTGACAGGAGGTATATGGGGAACCTTTGTAACTTCTGCTCAATTATGCTATGAACATAAAACTTTGCTAAAAAATAAAGTCTACTTTTAAAAGTATACTATTCTAAGACTCATACTATACATGAAGTAAAATAATATCACTTACAGGTTTACTAAATGAGTTAAAGATGAATGCTAGAAATTCTAATGCAACCACTAAAATGATTTATAGCTAATAAGACAATAACAGAAATAAAATAGAATCATAAAAAATATTCAGTGAACTCAACCAAAGACAAAAAAGGAAACAAGAAAAGAGAAAATAAATAGAAAATAAATAGCAAGATGATAGCTTTAAACTTAACTATGTCAATAGTTAAGATCAATGTAAATGATCTAAGTGCATCAATTTAAAGATAGAGATTGTTATATTCGATTGAAAAAGCCAGACTTAACCATATGCTGCCTCACTTCAAATTAAAATGTTCCACAGATAAAGCTCAGATGGTTGCACTTTTAAATTCTAGCAAACATTTTAGGAAAATAATGCTGATTCAATACAAATGTTTTTCCAGAAAAATTGAAGAAGAAATACTTTAAAACTTATTGCATGAACAAGGCCAGTGATAGATGTTATTATTGCAGCACATATGAGGTATTTATAGATCTACCTGAGTTGATTAGGAAAGCTTTGAATTTTCTTTCAAACCTTGTTGATTGTACATGTCTGTAAGCTGTCAATACAATGCTGTGCCTTGAAATAACGGACAATATCTTCCCTGTTAGTACTGGAGGCAGTAACCAAAGAAATAGCCAGGAAAAAACAAATTTAAAAATGCATCATGAACAGAATGTCAGCTATGAAGCCATTAAATATCTATACTTTTAGAATTTTGATGTATTATTCACTGATAAACATTTTAAAGGTTATTGTAGAAATAATTTTGCTTGATAGAAATTTTGTATATCATTTCTTTAATGCAAGTTATTCCAATTACCATTTAGCTAATGAACTCTTCAAATTTCATTTGCATAATGGGTGCCAATTTTGACAAGAGGAATTTATCCTGCTGTGATAAAAGCATCATCGGACTCACCAATGGAGTGATGATTATTTAGTTTTAAATCAGCATGGACACACCATTGAACAGTCACAATCACTGGCTTGTCATTCTGGGTCTCCAGAGCTCTCATTTTCTTTCTGGTTATAGGACCTGCACTCAAAACATGATTAACTACACTTAACATTAAGGTTATAACTAGCAACGAGGCTTTCATTTGAATGGCTTCTTCAGATCAACTGAATGCTCTGATCTTCAAACTACCCCTTTCTCAAATATGATGTCATTTTTATATGCTCTTATCTGTGTAGTGGGGACTCTCTCAAACCTCTTTCTCTAGCTCCAACTTTGCCCTGAGCTCTAGAGCCATGTATTAAATTGCATACTAGACCTCCTTAGCTGGGTATCCTGTACTATGCTATGCTCTGTGCTGAGCACTTTCCATGCATTGTGTCAACCTTATTACAGCCTTTTAAAGGAGATAATATCATCCTTATTTACACATGAGAAAAAAAGAGATTACAAGTAAATTCCCAATTTCACACAGCTGGTAGAAGGAGAATGTAGAATTCAAATCAAATTACTCTGAGTCCTAGGCCATTTTATACTGCCTTGTACCTTATATTACATCTTGGAATTAATTTGACTTAAAATTGGGTTCCTAAACAAATTTGTGTTGTTTAAAATCATACCTTTAAAAATAAAAATAACTTCACCGTCCTGTACTCTTTATACTGATAGATAGTACAGTATCCTTTTGGTCAAACAAAAATGTCAGGTTTATTCTCTGCTTTCCTCCAAGCCAATAGTGGTAAACCATACCAACCTGTTTGCAAAAGCTGTGTCTGGAGATTTTCCTTAAGCAGAATATAGCCTGATTTCTTGGGGAATAAAGCAGTGGTTTGATGAAGCAGAATACTGGACAAAATTATTCTAAAACTGATCACTCTCGGGCCAGAGCATACTTAACAATTAGTACAGATGCCCACAATACAACTATGGCAATTCAGAATAATTATACAGATACAAAAAATTGACTCAGACCAATCATTATCTTTATGTATCTTGCATATACACAACCAGATTCAGGTATTTTATAAAACTCATAGGTCTGTGACATATCACTGAGCTTGATTATTATGATAAGGAGTGAGAGTATAAAACCAAGCTCATATTTCTTGTCTCTCATTAAACTCTATGAAACCTAGTGTCCTCTTGGAATTGCTGGGTGGATTAAATGTGATATAATGAAATCAGTGATAACAATGTTTCCCATATAACACAATAAAGCAGAGGTTCACTATTATTTTCATTGATTTAGATAAGTTAATTCAAGAGTACTAACCACTACTGGGTGGAAAATTGCCTTTATTAGAGAACAGAGGGATAGGTAACATAAGAAAAAAACTACATTTGAAAAATAATTAGGAACTTACCTAGAAATCAGAGCTCTAGTAGTCAGGGGAGTTTCAGGAATTTAACATTTGTTAAGTACTGATGGTGTGCTAGAAGGAGTATGCAAAATGCTTAATATGTTTTACTACATTTATTCCACAAGGATTTACTTAGTACTTAGAGTCTTGTGCATTGTGTTCCAAGCATAATGCTAGTAAAGAAACCTGTGATATCAGTGCTATTTTGTCCTTTTATCCCTTTGTAAATAAATTTAACATTAGAACTTTAAGTCACTTGCCCAGGATTTCACCTGTGTCAGTTAAAAAATTGAACCTGCATTTATTTGACTCCAAAGTACGTGTTCTCAAACCCTACATAACGCTGTCTTCTATATTCCTAGAAGTTTTTCTTTCCATATAGTAAAATTAGTATATAAAGCATGGTTTATAAAGGAAAAAAGAGATTGGAGTTTAAAATCTGGTTCCATGAATCGTTAATTTTATGATCATTGACGAGTCTGACGTCATGAGCCTCAGTTTCTTAACCAGTATAATGACTAATAAACTTTCAATTTATCCGGCTTGCAATGAAGATTACATGAAGCAGTGTATGCAAAGTGTGTGATATGTTGTCTTATAGTTCAAAAGTATTTATTATATTATTTTAGAAGATTGCTCTTCTTTTCACCCTGCATCTCAGCATTTCGTGTACTGTCTACTATGTTATAGACACTTAAGAAATACCTGTAGAATGAATAATGAATAAATGAGTAAATGATGTATACAGTGCCTCCAAAGGTTGCAGACCTCTCACAATATGAGTTCCTCACTGAAATAGTCAAGATATACTCCTACATTATCAGTGTTCCTGCTTATCTGCTTGCTTGCTTCTGAATGATTTTTGCTGTGAGATAATATCAATAATGCTTCACCTTGTATTTTAAAAACATGCAATGCCAGAGGATATAGCTGGAACTGAGTAAGCACAAATCATATCCAAACTAGGGCAAGAGAAAATAATCTGTTTATCCAGAATGCAACAACACTGTTACTGGCTCAGAATTACCAGAGATGGTTGAGTGCAATCTGATTTTATAAAATAGTCCATGGAATAAATACGCCATTAAGAAACTTCCAATGTGTAAAGATGTTTGGCGCTGTACTTAGAGTGAATCTTCCAACTCAGAGATGAAACACTGTAGCTAGGAATAATAAAAAGAAATATTCAGATAACATACAATTGTTTTAATGCAAATTGGCACAAAATTATGCATGGAGAAATTAAAAAGTGCTATTACTTTAGGAAATGGGTATTTAAATTTAACTGACATACTATTTGGAAATATTTGTATGTTACCTGTTCTGTAAAAGGTATGAACAAAGCCACTGAGACTAACTTTGCATTATGGCCTATGAACCTGATTATAATATCATTTTATATTGCTCACAAAAGCGGATTTTTCAAAACTGAGTAAAATAAAGCAACCATTTTTTTCAGAAAAAAGCATTTAAAACATCTAACTTATGTTATATTGATCCTTTTTACAGGCTTGACAAGTTGTGGTAGATTAGATTGTTATTCAAAATACTTATTCCCTCCTTTTCTTGATTTGAATGTACCTGACACTTTGGGCTCTTCCATGTAGCTTTTTTTGGCCAGTGAAATTTGTGTAGAAGCAATGATATTCCAGTTCTAAGCCTGACTTAACAGTAGGGTGGTCAGTAGCAAATAAAAAAGAGTGCCTGGTTAAATTTAAAATTCAGATATGCCACAAATATTTTTAACATAAGTATATCCCATGCAACATTAGACACATACTTATGCTAAGATGTATTCTTTCTTATCTGAATTTAAAAATTAACTAAGTGTGTTCTTTAAAAAGCACATTAAGTCCACTTTTCTTTGAAGACTTGTTTCACAGCTATCCTTACACACTATCTGTATGCAGCCATGGTAACACCTTTTCTGGTCTTACCTTTATTATTACACTCACCACATAATATTGTAATCATATGCTTTTGCATTTTTTCCTCTTGCTAAATGTTAAAAGCTGCAGCTGATGTATAAGTAGTCCTCAATAGATATTTATTAAAATTTTTATGAAATATTATCTTAAGGAAGGGGGATGAAGCCTTTGCTCACATTGAAAATTTCTGGAAATAAGAACATCTGTATTCTCTTTTGCCTGTATCAGAAGTTCACATAATGGTCTCTGCAGTAAGTTTAATTTATTTATAGTATTTCCATTATCTAATATATGACAGAGTATTGTCACTATGTCAGAATATTAATTAAAAATAATATTGTTTGTAAAGTACATGAAGTATTTCAGTGTATGATTAAAGTTATAATTTTTACCATTGTTCAATGATATAATTCTCCTCAAGAAACATTTTTGTCTTTGAAGAAAACATCAAACTACTTGAATACTTATCTTCATGATCTACGTTTCATTGCCCTTTATAAATAAGATTATAGATTGGTAGCTACATGCATGGAGAAAGAACGGGGAAGTGCTGGACGTGCCTAATGTTTGGTTCTCTTCAGAGATTTGTTTGAAAGGTCAATAGCCAAGGTTACTAAATCTGTAACTTTGTTAAAAAATACCCTATTACTCAAGAAAAATATTCCATTTTGATTTACTCCTAGTGGAGAGTGATGAATCAATATTTGTTGAATTGAATTGAAGTGCATTAAAAATCTGTTTCCTGTAACTCTTTTATCTAGAGCTCCTGAGTTATTTCTCAGGGAAAGAAAAAAAGGTCTAAGTTTGAAAATCCCAGTGAATAACAACAATTTTATTTCCAAATGCTTTCTCTATCTTTATTTTCTAAGCTCCCCTTTCCACTCTCCTTATAAATACTCTTCTAACTTTTAAAAAATTAATCTCCTGTGTAGAGCGTCAGCAAATGGAGCCAACTCACAGATGGAAAGTTAGAATTTGGGCTAGACAGCTAACGTATTCATCCACTGTCTTCCATAGTTAGTCAAGTGTGTCCAGCTGGTTTAGCATAATAGGAGACTTAATACAACATAGCATCATAGTCAGTGAATTGAGACTAAATTTTCTTTCAATAGAAATGAAACTATCCAGTCCCGGTGAGTCTTCCACAGACTATGGGGAAAATCACAAGCCAGTTTAAACTTAGGATTCCTCAGGACCTAACAAAAGGATTTTCATCATGGCAAGCCAAATACATATTTGCCTGGTACTGACTCTTATATCCCATTTACTATGAAGACATTTCCATCAATAACTAATAATAGCTATATAGGATAGATTTTTAGGGCACTTAGGAATAGATAAACTACAGTGTTCAAATCAAAATATTCTGATAGTGGCTTGAATTCCAGGTTGCCACAAGGTAGAAAGCCTGGAATATAAAATTCACAAGTGACATTTTAATAATTTTGCTTTCAATAAGGGCTCATCAATTTGTCACAGATTTTACAGTGAATATCTTAAGCACTATCATCTAATTATGAGACAAATTCTCCTTCACATCATTCCTACCCAGCAGATATTCTCAGAGAAGTGGAGAAGTCAGACAATTCTAAAGCTAAGTTACATAAGTAAACAAAATACTTAGGCTTAAAATATCTAAAGGAGTCCAGAACTTAGGTATATAAATTTTTCAACTTTCAAATTTATCTTGTTTGGCTTTTGCCTCTAACATTATGATATTTATTAATCTTAACTATTTGGAAACATAATGTATAAGTATAAAAACCTAGAAATGGTCTTAAGATGATGAAGTCAGCAATGATACTATTATTGTGGTGAATGTCAGAAGGATGTCGTATTTGAAAGACGCAGCATGGGGTATTGAAGAGCATGGACACTAGGATTTAAATACTGGCTTCACTAATTACCAGCTTTCGCTTGTAACATCAACTGTATTTTAAACTGTACTTATTACGCTCTGTATAGGAAAATTATAATAGCATCTACTTCATAGAATTCTTATGAGGATTTTCTTTTTTTTTTTTTTTTTTTTTTTTTTTTTTTCTGAGGCAGGGTTTTACCCTGTCTCCCAGGCTTGAGTGCAGTGGCACGATCTTGGCTCACTGCAGCCTCAACCTCCAGGGCTCAAACGATCCTCCCACTTCAGCGTCCTGAGTAGCTAGGACTATAGGCACTCACCACTATGCCTGGCTAATTTTTAAATATTTATTGTAGAGACAGGGTTTCGCCATGTTGCCCAGGCTGTTCTTGAACTCCTGGGCTCAAGCAATCCACCTACCTCGGTCATCCTAAAGTACTAGGATTATAGGCATGAGCCACCATGCCCAGACTTACAAGGATTATGATATAAGACAAAGCACTTAGAATACCGGCATATAATAAAAACTCAATCAATCATAGACATTATTATTACTATAATTATTTATCTGAAATATTATTCCTCAGATCCAGAAAGAAATGTATTTAGATCACAATTTTGTCACATGCTAGCTTTGTAAAGTTGAAAAACTTGTTTAGCTCCTTTGACTCAATTTATTTCTATGTTATAAAAGAATAATATTGTCTGCCTTATAGATATGCTGTCAGGTTTAAACAAAGCCTTCCTCGGAATTTTAAACTATACTGCAAAGCACCCATATAATTTCTGGCATAGCATTCAATAGGCAATAGTAATTGTTATTATCACCTAATTTTTTTGATGTTAATATTTTAAAGGCAAATATTGGGAAGTTAAAAAATATATGTTCCAAATCTCTTTCTAAATGTAATTAGGAAGTAAAGACATACAGAGTACACTAGGAAGTGAATCATCCAAACATTTAAAATTTTTGATAGCTCACAGTAAATCAGTTGGACTTTGCCAATACATGAATATTTTTATTTATATCTAAAAAAAACTACCATGTGTTATTGTACTAATGTATTATATATACAAACAGACTAAAAGAATGACATAAGACGTTATTAAAAATGTAAAATCTGACCAGGTTTGGTGGCTTACGCCTGTAATCCCAGCGCTTTGGGAGGCTGAGGCAGACGGATCATGAGGTCAGGAGTTCAACACCAGCCTGGCCAACATGGTGAAACCCCTCTCTACTAAAAATACAAAAATTAGCCAGGCATGATGGCGCACGCCTGTAATCCCAGCTACTCAGGAGGTGGAGGCAGGCGAATCGCTTGAATCCAGGCGGCAGAGGTTGAAGTGAGCCGAGATTGCACCACTGCACTCCAGCCTGGGTTACAGAGTGAGACTCCCTCTCAAAACGAACAAACAAACAAAAAACCGTAAAATCTTTTTTCCTCTTGCTAAAACAGTATTAACAATATATACGTATATTATTCTTTTGGAAAAGCAATGTGATTAAATACGCCTCCTTTATTTTTAATCTTGCTTTAGCATTTTGTGACATAGCAATAAAAAGGTCTAATTTTGCCTTCTTTTTTAAATTCCTGATTTTTGACTGTCATAACTGAAAAAAAAAGTAATCCAAATTGTAAAAAGGTATTATTGACTGTATTTTAAAAATTACACAAAAATTTAAGTTTATTTACCAATTATGCAAAGTTTATGTTAAATTTCATCTCATAAAATTTATTCTTCTGTGATTCAATTGATTGTTTATCAACCTAACTGCAAAATATTCCATTTTTATATTTTAAAAATAGGATTCAAACCACTTCAAAGATTTTAGGAAGATAAAAAACGTATGTTTCTGAGATGATATAGATTCCAGATATCAATGTTTTTAGGGATGATATACAGCATTTCTGGCAGTAATATCCGTAGGAATGGAAACAATTCTAAGCATCTATTTTTTATCTCTCCACAGTGAGAGTTTCTTTCAAAATGCGATTATTTTCTAACTTTTTAAAAAATTTGTACAAATTTATAGGTACATGTGCAAGTTTGTTACATGCATAGACTATGTACTTGTCAAGTCAGGGCTTTTAGTGTATACATTACCCAAATGATAATAATAATGGCTACCGATTGTATGCATTAACTAATTTTTCATCATCTACCCCCTTCCCATGTGCTCTGCCTTCTGAGTCTACATTGTCTAACTTCCATTCTCTATGTTCATGAGTATACATTTTTTACCACCCAATTATAAGTGAGAAGATGTGATGTTTGACTTTCTGTGACTGGTCTGTTTCACTTAAGACAATAACTTTCAGGTCCACTTATGTTGCTGCAAAGGACATAATTTCATTCTTTTTTATGGCTGAATAGTGTTCTGTTGTGTATATAGTCTACATTTTATTTACCCATTCATCCAGTGATGGATACTTAGGATGATTTTATATCTTTGCTATTATGAATAGTGCTGTGATAAACATATGAATGAAGATATCTTTTTGATATATTGATTTCTTTTCTTTTGGATAAATATCCAGTAGTGGGATTGCTGGAATAAATAAATCGTAGTTCTAGTTTTATTTCTTTGGGAAATATCCATACTCTTTTCCATGACACTGTACTAATTTACATTCCAACAATGTGTAAGAGTTTCCTTCTCTCCACCTCCTCAATGACATCTGTTAGTTTTTGTCCTTTTTATAATAGCCATTCTGACTCAGGAAAGATAATGTCTCACTGTGGTTTTGATTTGCATTTCCCTAGTGATTAGTGATGTTGAGCATATTTTTACATACCTGTTGGCCATTTGTATGTCTTCTTTTGAGAAATGTCTGTTCATACCCTTTGCCCATTTTTTAATGAAATCATTTGTTTTCTTAATGTGGAATTGTTTGAGTTCCTTATATATTCTGGATATTAGTCCACTGTCAATTACATAGTTAGCAAATATTTTCTCCCATTCTGCTGGTTGTCTCTTTACTCTGTTGATTGTTTCTTTTGCTGTGCAGAAGTTTTGTAGTTTTGTAGTTTAATTAAGTCTCATGTGTCTATTTTTGTTTTTCATGCCTGTGCTTTTGAGGTCTTAGTCATAAATTCTTTGTCTGGACCAATGTCCAGAAGAGTTTTCCCTAGATTTTCTTCTAGTATTTCTATAATTTTGAGACTTACATTCAAGTTTTTAATCCATCTTGATTTGAATTTTGTATATGGTAAGTTGGGCTACAGTTTTATTATTCTGCATATGACAATTCAATTTTCCCAGCATCATTTATTGAAAACAGTATCTTTTCCCCAATGTCTTTTCTTGTTGACTTTGTCAAGGACCAGTTGGCTTTAAATACATAGCTTTGTTTCTAAGCTCTCTATTATGTTCCGTTGATCTACATGTGAAAAATGACATTGGTATTTTGATAAAGATTGTATTGAATCTGTAGATTGGCAAGTATGGTCCTCTTAACAATGTTTATTTTTGTGTTTCATGAGTATGAAACCTTTTTCCATTTGTTTGTGTCATCTACAGTTTCTTTCATCAGTGTTGTAGTTTTTATTGTAGAGATCTTTCACCTCCTTGGTTAAATTTATTCTGTTATTTTTGTTGTTGTTGCTTTGTAAGTAGAATTGCTTTCTTGATTTCTTGCTCAGTTACATCATTATTGGTGTATAGAAATGCTACTGATTTTTGTGCTTTACCTTTGTATCCGGCAACTTTACTGAATTAATTTATCACATCTAAGAGGTTTTTGGAGGAGACTAAGTTTTTATAGATATAAGAAAATATCATCAGCAAAGAAGAACAGTTTGTCGTCTTCTTTTCCAATATGTATGTCTTTCATTTCTTTTTCTTGCCTGATTGTTCTGGTTAGGACTTCCAGTAATACATTGAATAGTCATGGTGAAAGTGGGCATCCTTGTCTTGTTCCAGTTCTTAGGAGAAATGCTTTCAACTCTTCCTCAGCTTATATAGCCTTTGTTATTTTGAGATATGTTCCTTCTCTGCCTGCTATGTTGAGGGTTTTTATCATGAAGGAATGATGAATTTTATCAAATGCTTTTTGTGTGTCTGTCAAGATGATCACATGGTATTTTGCCTTTGATTCTGTTTATATGATGCAGCACATTTATTGATTTGCATATGTAAACCATTCTTACATCCCTGAGATAAATACCATTTGATCATGGTGTATTATCTTTTTGATATGCTGTTGGATTCAGTTTGCTGGTATTTTTATATGAAGTTTTGCATCAATGTTCATCAGGCATATTGGTCTGTAGTTTTCATTTTTGTTGTGTCTTTGTCTGGTTTTGGTATCAGGATAATATTGGCCTTGTAGAAAGAGTTAAGAAAAATTTCCTTCTTGATTTTTTGGAGCAGTTTCTGGAGAATTAAAATTAGTTCTTCTTTGTATATTTGGTAGTACTCATCTGTGATTTTATTGCTCCTGGGATTTTTTTCCTTGGGAGTTTTTTAAAATTATTATTACAGGTTCAATCTTGCTACTTCTCATTATTGGGCTCTTCAGGTTTTTTATCTCTTCGTGGCTCAATCTTAGTAGATTTTGTGCTCATGAATTTATTCATTTTCTCTAGGTTTTCTAGTTTGTAAGCATGCAAATATAATAATTTATGATAATCTTTTATATTTCTGTGTTATCAGTTGTAATGTCTCCTTTTTAATTCTGAACTTGTTTGGATGTTTTCTCTTCTTATCTTTGTTAGTTCAGCTAGAAGTTTATCAATTTTGTTTTTCTTTCATAGGACCAACTTTTTGTTTCCTCAATTCTTTGTATTATTTTCTTAGTCTGTATTTCATTTAGTTCTGCTCTGAGCTTTGTTTCTCTTGTTCTGATGAATTGGGATTTTATTTGTTCTTGCTTTTCTAATTTCTTCAGATGCATCATTAGATTAATTTGTAGTCTCTATTTTTTTGAGTTAGGCATTTAATGATATAAACTTCCTTCTTAACACTGTTTTTGCTGTGTCCTACAAATTTTGGTATGTTGTCATTTTATTTTCACTTGTTTCAAAAAAATGTTTGATTCCTGTCTTAATTTCTTCACTGACCCAGTGATCATTCAAGATAATGATGCTTAATTCACATACTTTTATAGGTTCCAAAATTTTTCTTGGTATTGATTTCTAGTTTTGTTCCACTATGGCCTGAGAAGGCACTTGATATAATTTTGAATTCTAGAAAATGTGCTGAGACCTGTTTTGTGTCCTAACCTATAGTCTATTTTGGAGAATATTCCATGTGCTATTGAAAAGAATGTATATTCTGCAGTTATTGGGTAGAATATTCTGTAAATGTCTATAATGTCCATCTTGTCTAAAGTCCAACTTAAATTCAATATTTTTGGTTGATTTTTTTTTTTGTCTAGATGATATGTCTAATGCTGTGAGTGGGGTGTTGAAGGCTCCCATTATTACTGTATTTCTCTCTCTCTTTTTAGGTCTAGTAATATTTGTTTTATGAATCTGGGTGCTCCACAATTGGGTACATATGTATTTAGAATTGTGATTTCCTTTTGCCAAACTTATTCCTTTATCATTATATAATTTCCTTCTTTTTCTTTTTTACTGTTTTTAAGTCTGTTTTTTCTGGTAAAAGTATAGCTCCTGCTTGCTTTTGGTTTCAGTTTGCATGGAGTATCCCTTGTCATTCCCTTACTTTCAGTTGATACGTGTCTTTACAGGTAAGGTGAGTTTCTTGTAAGGAAAATATAGTTGGGTGGTTTTTTAATCCATTTAGTCAGTCTGTCTTTTTAACTGGAACATCCAATCCATTTGTGTTCAAGGTAAATGTACATATGTAAGGTTTTGTTTCTGTCATATTGTTAATTGTTTTCTAGTTGTGTCATTTTTTTTTCTTTTTTCTGTTTTTTTCATTGTGGTTGGTGGGATTCTGTGGTGATGCCATTTGATTCCTTTCTTTTTCTCTATTGTTTAATTGATTCACCAGTGAGTGTGATACTTTTGTGTGTTTTCATGAGGGTAAAAATTGTGCTGTTGTTTCCACGTTTAAGAATCCCTTAAACTATTTTTGTAGGACTGGTTTACTGGTGACAAATTTCCTTAGCATTTGCTTGTCTGGAAGAGGCTTTATTTCTCCTTCATTTACGTAGGTTAATTTTGCTGGATATCGAATTCTTGCCTGCCAGTTTTTTTCTTTCAGCACTTCAAATATGGTATCCCATTTTCTCCTGGCCTGTAAGGCTTCTTCTGAAAAATCTACTGTTAGTCTGATGAGATTTCCTCTACTTGTAACTAGATGGTTTTCCTGTGATGTTTTCAGAATTTTCTCTTACATTTTGCCTTTAGACAGTCTGATTGTAATGTGACGTGGCAAAATCCTTTATGCATTGTATTTTCCTGGAGATTGTTGAGCCTTCTGTATCTAGATGCCTAGATCTCTTGCTAGATTTGGGAAGTTTTCATCTGTTATTTCATTAAATAGGTTTCCTAAACCTTTCAATGTCTTTTCAATCTCAGAGATACAAATAATCTATAAATTTTGTCACTGTATATTGTCCCGAACATCTCAAATGCTTTATTTATTCTTTCAATTCTTTCTTCTTTGTTTTTATCTAATTGAATTATTTCAAAAGACCCCTATTCAAGTTCTGAAATTCTTCCTTCTGTTTGTTTGCTCTAGCCTGTTGTTGAAACTTTTGAATATGTTTTGTATTTCCTTCAATAAAATCTTTAGTTATAGAATTTCAGACTTTTTTGTTGTCTTGTTTTATTTTTATCTTATTTTTTATGATATCTATATCCTTCATGAATTTCTCATTCATATTCTGAATTATTTTTCTGAGCTTTTTATATTGGTTTTCAGATTTATCTTGCATCTCATTTAGCTTCTTTCAAAATCAATTTTTAAATACTTTAGGATTTAGATAATTTCTTTTGGGTTAATATTTATTGCTTGAGAATTATTATGGTTCTGTGAGGGTGCTATATTACCTCACTTTTTTATGTTTCCCATGTCTTTAACTTGATTTCTGCACATCTGGTGTAAATATTGCTGCTGCTTCTTTTAAAATATCCTTTCACTGTGGTGAAAGCTTTTTCCTGAAGATGTTACTATAATGTTGTTAGGTAGGCTACTATAATGTTGGTTAGGTAGGCTTTGCTTCTGTGTGCATGTAGTAGTGAAGTTTCTGTATGATTTCTTTGACTATAAACAGCATTATTGGTATCTGTATTTTCTTCAGTGTGTTAGAGTGCAGTTATCTGTGGAGGCTGTAGTGAAGTTGTGCTGGGGACTGGTATGCCGGACAGTCTAATTCTTGTGCCTCTGGGTGGCTTTCTCAAATGTGAGTTGTGGTAGCAGCGTACCAGGTGGATGAGCAGGATCTCAAGCCCCTAGGTGGCTGGCATAATATGGCAATAATGGTAGTGGTGTTGAGAGGCTTTTGTTGGTTTCAAATGCTATGTGCTTGGCAGTGGTTGCAATGGGTTTTGCAGGCTGGCCTCCAGACCAACAGGTAGTGCTTGCAGGTAGGAGGCAGCAGAGGTCATAGTGGTAGGACGTTTATGCCCAACCCTAGTACCCCGGAAGGAGTGTTCAGGTGTTTCATGTGGTGAACTCAGTTGTGTATCCTCCAGGACTCTGGATCTCACCCTCTGTTTTCTGTTCCATATGGGGGTGAAGCTGGGTAGAATCTGACTGAGCAAGCTTGCACTCAGGCTCCCAGTGGCAAGCACATTCACCATCCATGACAGGTAGGGGTATGGTGGTCTAAGGCTTCTGATAGAATGCTTGGGTGAGAGGCAGATGCCACTGCACGTACATTCTCCCGTAGTGGGTGAGGTCAGGCCCAGAAGCCACAGCCTTTACTGGTAGGTAGGGGACTTACATCCTTCTCATGCCTCAGTCCCAGCAGGGCTTGCTTCCCAGTCCTGACTGTCACAGCTGACCTAGCTGTTCCTTCAGATCCAGCAATTCGCTCCTAGCCCACAACTCATAGGATTGCCATAGGATCCCTCAACCAACCCAAGGCTAAGCCTCCGCAGTATCTTGTCCTGCTCAATTTTGGGGGTGGTTCCAACTTCCAGTGACAGTATCTAAATCCCACACCATGCTTGCTTCTCGGTCTTGGTTGCATGACCCCACCCCCTACTTTTGCCCTGGTTCAGCAAGCAGCAGCCCGTTTCCCTAACTCCTAGGACTGCTGTCACTGGTTCCCAGGTCTGTGCATAGTCTATTCAAAACTAGGATCAAGAATGACATCTTGCTGTAGCTGCTTAGGCTTCAGAAAGTGTGTGGGACCCAGAATGTGTCCCCTTCCTGAAGCAGTTTCTTCTGAGTCTCTCAGCCACAACCTAAGTTATATTTAGAGCTTTGGAGGTCAATGTGCTCTCCCAAGACCTGAATTGTAAAATTCCCCAGGGGGAAAGTGGAGATCCGAAATACTGTTACTCATGCTCTCTCATTCTGGGAAGTCACCCACAGTTCCTGGTCTATCCTGGTAAAACAGCTGCCTTTCTTCTTCTTCCTAGGTTTTGCTATTTCCCATCATTTGTCTGTTGAGCTCCCATGTTTCCTTTTGGATACTGTATTCAGCATGCAATTTTCTAGTCAGCCATCTTGAAAAAAATCTAATTTATTCTTGAAACATCACTTTTACGTGAAAAAGTTGTTTTTAAATTCTTTATTTTTAATGTAATTAACAATATGATAACATCTCATGAATTCAAACTATGATATGTTACAATATTGAAGCCGTCCAGTGAGACCACGACTATCAACATCTCCAACTTGTGGAGTTCTTCTGCTTTGCGGGGAAGATTTTCTGATATAAAGACGAGTAAAGATGTCACGGTTAGCCCATTTATTGAATATTATAAACCTTAATTTCCTCCTCATATTTATATTAAAAATAAATATCAGGTACTATAACTATATTTTCCTCCTGCCCTCAGTGGATCATCTTGCCCATTCCTGGTTATGCACCTCCCACTTTGTAGACCACTGTAAAAACTGCAACCTTTGAATGTAATGTATGTGGAAAAATTATCAAAAACTGGAGTGATAAGTAAAAGTGAGTTCTTTAAGTTTGAGTGAGGGGAAACAGCCTTGATTGGACACCTGTTTTGTGACAAGTCTTTTAGTAAGTACTTTCACATTCATTCTCCTTTTCTGTGTGGAAGAAAAATAGTAAATTCATATTCTCAGGGACCTGTATCTGTGGTATCCAGTAAAGTAGCTACCATCTACATGTGGCTATTTAAATTTAAATGAATTAAAATGAAATTATATTAAAATTGTTGGTTCCTTGGTTATGCCAGCTACATGTTAAACCACATGGCTAGTGATTACCATATTGGACAGTATATATTTTAGAATATTCCTATCATTTTATTTCTGTTACTGTTGGATAGAACTACTTTGGAATTAGACCTCTTAGAAGGCAGAGGTTTTCAAACAGAGATTTTCAAGCAGATATTTTTCCCGATGCCACTGTTACTATTTACAATTCTAAACAAACACTTTATTAATATATAATATTATAAAATGAAGAATTTTACTTCCTCAATTAGTCAAATACAATTAGAACTCTAGGCATAAATACTAACTTATACTGGTTAAGAGCTTACTTGGTACCAAACATCGTACCGTTTTGTAAAGTTTATTTCATTTAATTCTCACAACAGATTTATACAATAAGTTATTAAATAAATAAACAAAATAATTCGAGGCCATGAGGTTGATAAGCAGTAAAGCTGTAGCATAAATTCTGGAGCCAAGCAGTTAGTTAAGTGGCTCATGTTTGATGTCACATGCTCTATGGGACAGGGTGGAATGGAGAACTTCAGGCTCTTGCCTCAAGCACAAAATTTAAGGGAACAAAATTTGCCATACATCTCAGTAATAAAGATTGGTAATATTTTAATGCACTAATTTATTAAATTTAAAACTAATGCAAAAAAAACTATGCTGAATACAATATCAAAATTTTGAACAAAAATGGGATCATTATTAATGATTTTTTATTTTCCTTCAGGTTCCAATATGGCTGTGCCTGACACTTTATTTAAAATTGTGATATTTTGTTGATCATAATTTTTTTGCATTAATTTGGTTTTAAAAATACTCTCTTCATAATCTTTTTCAATTACTTTGTTTGACTCATGCTGAAATCATGCCTGATACAACTAATTAATCAGAATCTCTGAAGTTTTAAACTAGAAAGATTTTTTTTTTGACAGATCCTTAGGCTAGGTTTGGTAAATACTGGTCTATGGCTCTTTCCATGCTTTGTTTACTGGTGGTATATTCAGATATATTAACTACCCAGGTACAATGACGTTACTATATTAGCCTTTTGCAATCATACAACCTTAGTTACTTTCCCGATTTTTAGGGGAAATTTCTCTTCCCATGAGACCCTGAGTAACAAAAATAAGTGATACCTTAGATATAGAAATTATTAAATAGAAATTTCTAGGTATATAATTATTGGTGGCACATAGTATGCACTCAATAAAAGATAGCAATTGTATTAGATGCCTTTTTTCATTCTCTTTTATAAGTTTTTTTTGAGAGTTGAATACATTGACACAGAATAATTAAGAATTTAAAAAGTATAATGGAACTTCATAGTACATAAAATGAAGGCAGCCATAGTAAGTGATTGATAAGCAACACTGTTCTATTCTGTAAGACACTAGTACCTTCTAGAGTTGTAGCCTACCATGGCCACTAAAAAAACACAGGACACATTCCTTCCAAAGGTTTGTTCAATGTTCTATTCCCAGGTTTCACACTTTACAGGGTACCTCAGTTTCTAGAAGGCACTGTGACAAAGAGGAAAAGAAAAAGAGACAAGCATGAACTTTTAGCACAGATAGACTTGAGCTCAAAATTCCATCTCTGAAAGCTATGCAATCCTGGGCAAGACACTTGATCTCCCTGGAACTCAGTTTCCTCCTAGTTATCTGAGTATGTTTATATTTACTTTGGCTTGCGGTTTTTATTTTCCTAAGCTAAAGTATGTAGAGCTTGATTCGTTCTATGATTTTTAGGTCTAAAACATAACCTTTGCTATGTTATTACTAAATACCAGACACTGTATTTTCAGCTAATGAGACTAGAATCCTAGTGTGAAAAAGAAAACTAAATATCGAGAAAGGCAATTTAATGTAAATTTCTCCTAAGCAAATTAATCCAGCCTCCATATGTGAGTAAATTATATGAATAAAAGGGTAACTAGTAGGCACATTATTAGTATTCCATATTAGTTACCATGCCCTTTGGTATGCATTTGTGAGAAACCCAGAACTACCTTATAACAAACATAATATCAAATAATCAATTCCTATGTATTTGTGAAGGACAAACTTATTTCTTAAGCCTTTTGTATTCCTGACTCATCGTAATCAAGTATATTTGAAGAAATCACTAAATAATTAGAAAACTAGACTCAATGTCATATTATTCAGATACATTTTGGTGGATACCAGCAACTGTGTTTGTTTCAGATTAGTGTCAAATAAGTGGGAGTTGTGTATTAGGGAACCACAGTTTTAACTGAGATGTAACATAATTGTGTTGCATGTGATTTTATAATCAATATTTCTATTTCAGGTTTCTGCTGCTGCCTTAAAAAATACTATAAAACTTAGTGATACAAAACATTATTTATTTTTTCTCATAGTTCTGTGCATTGACTGGACTAATTTGGGTAGTTTTTCCAGGTGGCTGTGAGAACACATTTAACTGGAAAGTCAGCTGGGGCTGAAATGACCAAAATGTCATCTTATCCTCTAGGGTGCCTGTACAAATAGCTTGTTGACATACATTAGTCTTGTGACTTGGTTCCAAAAGGTAGAAAGCAGAACATGCAGTCTTCCTAACACTTAGATCCAGAATGCCAGTCTAGCTGCATTTAAAGGAAGTCAGAAGACTAGGCCAATCTCAAGCAGAGAGGAAATAGACTCCATTTCTTGATGAAGAGAGTGGCAGACATGGACAAGGATGGAAAGAAATGTTGACAGCCATATTTAGAGACCATCTATCTCTGTACTCTGCCACAACAATTCACATCTCCCTTCACCTGAAAATACATTCATATCTCCTTCAAAAGTGACGTCCCATTATGGAACCAGCTCCAAGTCCAGGACTCTGTCACTTCAATCAAGCCCAGATATGGAGAAAGATACTCAGGGTCTAAAGGATAAACTTGGGTAGAGTTTGCAACATAAAATATAAGGCCTTGCTTGGCATGTGACTGGGTAGCGGGCAGAGACCTGAATGGTAAGTGAGGTGATTGTTAAAGGAGGAAAATGGACACTGGGGAAATTGCTATGGAAAAGGGGAGAAAGGGTAGATCATGTCATGTATTGGCAGAAAAATTTGTGAGACTGTTGCCTAAAGTTACTTGGAAGACAGATAAAAGTATCTAAAGAACTCTGGATCTGGCTGGGTAAGTTTCTAGGCAAATTTTTGAAAATGGCTTTTTAAGCTGCCTATGAGAAAGTAATGCAAAAGACAGATGAACTAAAGAAGAAAATTTTCCGTTTTCAAACAGAATTGAGAAGAAATGTTTTTAACCCAGGTATTGCTGGGATGGAAAAGAACACTATTTCTTATTCTTAATTTTTCAAATCAACAAAAGGCTTCCAAAGTAAGAAGTAGCTTCAGAGAAAAGATGAAACTGAGGCTCTGACAATAATGTGTGGCCTCAGCATTAAGAACAAAGTAATGGTATAGAATGTTAAAAACTGAAAGATTGAAGGACAGTCCTTGGTAGAAAAATGCAACCAGACAAAAGCCTTCTAGGGATTTTAAAGATATTATCTTGGGGCATCCTGAATCTCAACTTAAAGTGGAGAGAGGCCTGCCTTAAAGAGATTTGTGATTGTGGCATTTTTCTAATGTAGTGGATTACAATTTGATATCTTGAAAACTCAGTGTTTTTTAAGGTAGTTGAATTATATTGGAACAAAGAAAAGGAACAAAGAAAGTTTAAAATGAAAAGAGGTATTTAAATTCCCAGCTTTCTATGGGCAGGATGAAGGCTGAGAAAGTTACTCAGCTATAACTATAGGACATCTCTTATCAAAAGGAAGGATCATTCCGAGGACAGAGCCAAAGGTCAAGGATGGAGCTTAGAGTCATGGAGAATCATTTCCAGGAAACAGACTAGAATCAGAATATTTTCTGTCCCAGAGTAGCAAGCTATGGGAACATATGCCTTGCCATTGTATACATATTTTTGTCTTCTTTGGATTACAAATCTCCAACTGACAAAATCCACATGGTAAGAGATGTATCTGATATGAACGTAGATCACATGATACTGGGCTTCAAACTCGATTCCATAATTAGATAAGACTTTTGTGTCTTGAGTGGGAGTGAGTGCGTTTGTATGTGGGATAGATGTGAATTGTTAAAGCCAGACAGTGTATTGTGGTAAATTACCTGAAAACATTACCATCAACAGTTAATTCCATTCAAATATGCCCATGATGCTCCAGCACTAAGAGGTGGAGTCTATTTCCTCTACTCTTGAACCTGAGATGCCATGTGCTCTGCTTAGACTAATTAAATAAGGGAGAAAGAAGGTCTGAGAGTGCTGAGTCTAAGCCTTAGGAGAATTGACAACTTCCACTTTTTCTCTCTTTTGGAGTTCTGAGCCACCATGTAAGTTCAGTTTTCCTGTTGTGGTGGGTGGCATGGGCGGAATGTGAGACTATCTTAGACATTTCATCTGAGCTCCCAGCTGAAGGTAACCATGTGATTATTCCAGCTGACCCCACATGAGACCAAGTCAACCCAAAGAAGCTTCAGAAATAATAAATCATTTTTGCTTCAGCCACTGTATTACTTTTCTGATGATACATAGGAAATTACCACAAATTTACTAGCATAAAACAACACACATTTATTATCTTAGAGTTTCTCTGAGTCAAAAGTCAGGTCTTAACCTAACTGGGTCCTCTGTTCAGGATCTCACAAGATTGTAATTAAGATGTTACACAAACTACCATCTCATCTAAGTGTTGTCTAGAGAAGAATCCACTTCCAGGCTCATTCAGGTTGTTGGCAGAATCCATTTCCTTGCAGCTATATACTTCATGGCCTGTCTTCTTTCTGGCTGTCAGCAGAAGGCCTCTCTGAGGTCCTGGAGACCATTAGCAGACCCTGCCTCATGGCCTTCTCCAGACGCCATTCACAATGTGGTGTTTGCTCCTTGCTCCAATCAGCTGAGACAGGGTCTTGTGTAATACAGCATAATCAAAGATGACATCCCATCACCTTCACCACACAACATAATCTAATCACTCAAGAGACATCTCATCACCTTTGTCATTTTCTAATGGTTAGAAGCAAGCCATAGATTCTACTTGAACTTAAGGGCATTTGCACAGATTCCACTTATGCAAGAGCATGACTCATGGGTGATCACCTTAGAGTGAGTCTCCCACAGCCACCTAAGTTTTAGATGGTTTCTCAAGCACCTATAGATAACCAGAAAACATCTTTCTTCCATCAGCAACTCTTTAGCTGAGTAAAATCTGTAATCTTTAGTCATTCAAATAAGAAATCCATTCAGAGAAGCCACTTCATTAACGTTTACAAAATTAAAGAAGCATCTTTTCAGTATTAATCTTGGACATAGTACTTAGGTAGAGACTGCTTCCCATTTGAGTCAGTAGGTGAGAAGAAGTACCAATTCTAGAAAATCTTTAGCCTATTTCAAACATTGAGCTCAAACTGAGTAGTATTCTATCCATAGTTTGCTTTTGTATTCAACATTCAAGCACATTCTTTTAGAGATAGGGTCACATTGGGTGAATATGCCATTTTAAAGCTCAAGAATAAAGTTCAGAGAAAGTTGCAATAATCCATATCACCTGACATCATATCATCTTGAAAGTTATAGGTCAAGAGTTGTGATGTATGTGTACAATAACAAGGGCCTTCGAATGTTCTAACTTCCATACTAACAATCAAACCACCCTACGTGAAAATGGGAAAAACATCAGATCATGCTGACTCCCTAACTGGAAAGGTAGCTCCCAGGTTAGCTCTCCTCAAAGGACTATTTATCAAGATTGCCAGGATCAACATGCATCATTCAGGTTGGGATTATATAATAGTATAATGTTTTTATATACTCTGCTGCAGATGTTTCTTCAGTGTAAACAGTAATGCACATATATAAACTATGATAATAATGTATAATGAATATAGCACTTAATGTCCACTACTCAATTAACACTCAACCTTGTTGTAACTATTATTGTAAACCTTTTAAAAAACAAATGAGAAAAGTGAGTCTGACAGGGTTTATTAAAATGCCAAAGTTTGCACAGCTAGGAATTAATGAAGCCATGACTCCAACTTCATTCACTGCCATCAGATTCCCAAAGCCCATGTTTTATCCATTATGCCAAATTGCTCTTTTATTTATCTTCACAAGTAGATGATGCCAAAACTTTCTGGGAAGGATTTGATTTGCACAACTGAAACCTAACCATTCCTCTCATTAGAAATAATAATAGACAGAGGCAAGGATTGTCTAGAGTTTTCTTCAAAGAATGAAGGTTGTATATAATAGACAGTATCATTTCAAATACAACAAATCACTGATGTCTAGAAATGTCGTTTTTGTTTGTTTATTAAGTTAAAAAGAAAAGTTTGAATAAGCAAAATAAGATCTTGATCCAGTCAGCATAGCTGGCTGGTTTTACCAATTGTAATGGTAATAAAACCCAGTGGCATTCTAAACACAGACAGCAGAAAGGAAGAATCAAATAATTAGAGTTTTTGAAAGTAATGCTTATGAAAAATAAAATCAATCAGTTGAAGAAGAAATTTTCAATGAAAGAATGAGTGTGTCCAGTCTCATAAATAAAGTAAAAAAGTTTCTTACTGCTGAGCAGAAGAGAGTTGCTATACTTCACACCACAGAACTTCACAGAACTGCTAAACTTCAAACAGTGGCTGCAGACAGCTATGAAAACTCAGGAATGCAGCCATTTTTCTAGGGTCACCTCAGAAGCTGGGCTACAGAAGAAAGAATTTTAGACCCACCAGTTTCACTCAGATGGCTTCAAAATAGGCTTAAAATTTTCCTTATTCATTCATTTATTTTATCATGTATAAATACTGCAATTCCTACCATGTGCAGCAGGGATTGAGATAAGTAAGACACATCTGTTTTCTGCTCTCACAAAGCTTATAGCATAATGCAGTGGGAAAGAAGGACAAGAAAACAGATATTTGTAATACAATGAAATAGGTTAAGTGCTGTGTTAAATGAGTCATAGGAGACACGCCCATGGTTAGTTGGAGTGTGTGTATGGGGATAATGTATGTCAGGTAAGACTTTTTGGAGGAAGTCAATCACACATATGGTGAAAACTGAATGATGATAGATGACCAAGTTAAGAAGACTTGGGGAGCCTGTTTTAGACAAGGAAATGGCTTGGGTGAAGACATAATTCCGAGAAAGAGCAAGATAAATTGAAATAATGGAACAGATTATTACCAGACAGAGTACACAGTATAAGGGTAGAAGTGGTGAGGGATGATGGTAGAGTGTTAGGCCAGAATAGAGTTTTGTGAATCTTTTGAGTCTCATTTGGGCAATGGGAAGGAGTTTGCTCAATAGGAAGCACTGAAGGGGACAGAAACATTCAGCTTATTCTGGCAGCTGTTTAGAAAATCAATTAGAGTTGGCGAGACATGATGCAGTGAGACTAGTATGATAGTCGTTGCATTATAGAAGCAACAGAGTTTGATGATTAATTGGCTGAAGGAACTTAGAGTGGGAAGGAATAAAGAAGGCCTCCAAAGCTCCTAGATTTGCTGTGAGTATGGGTGGTGGTGCTCTTCAGTAGATAGAAAATTCAAGATGGGGTTAGGGAGAATCAGGGAACGATGATGCAATGAGTTCAGTTTGAGGCAAGAAAAGATTTGTGTGTGTTTACTGAGAGCTACTAGAGTAAAAGATAGTATGCTTTGTGTTTCACCTGAATTACAGTTTAGCTTTTTTTCTTCTCAAGTTTTACTAGCATTACTTGCATTTCTACTACTACTATTACCATGACCATCACTCAGAATTTATTAAACAACTTCAAAGTATTAGGCTTGGTACAAATGAATTATATTGTTTAAATTATTATAGTTATTAGGTTAGGTAGATGCTGTGGGAAAACTGAGGCTTACTGAGGTTATGTAAACTATCTAGTGTCATACAGATAATATATGGCAGAGGAAGGAATTGAATATGGTCTGTTGCCAAACTCTGTGTTATCAATTGGTAGGGGATATTAAAACTAGTAGCTCACTTGGTAGTTAGAAGAAAATATTGTTCAGAAAAAAATACATCAATCTCTTTCTCTAAACTTCCAAATACCATTTCTACAGACATAAACACATCAAGCCCACCCATGAGGAGCACATACTTCAGTGAGAGAGAAAAGCAAACATATACTATTGCAATGCAATCTGTGAGAATTTCTTTAAGGGGAGCAGGCCAGTGGCATTGAGGAAACAATAAAGAGGCTTAATGCAAAGTGGAGAAGTCAAGGACAACTTTTAAAAAGTCACGAAAGTCATAGATGCAACATAAAGGACAGGACATTAAATGATGAAAAAAATTAAGAATAACTGGGTCACAGTGTAATATAAGAATGGTAAATGATACAGCTGAAAACAATCAGAAGTCAGATAATTAAAGTATTGGATGTCATGGTAAAGTGTTTTGATTTCAACCTAGAGTTAAATCTTTGGAAAATTTTTGAGTAGAGGAATTATGTCATTAGATTTACATCTTAAGACAGGTAATTTCAGCAGCCAAATAGAAGACTCAGAAAGAATAGGAATTAAGTCACAGAGACCGTGTACACAGAATTTGTAAACCAGTAGGAAATCTGGACACTGTGTTGGTAAATTTTAATCTTTTCAGTAGGAAAAACTCCAAGTAGTGCAACAGATTTCACTTTACTTAGAAGGAGAAATGGCCAGATGTGTGATTATATACTGAGTCATACACTCAGTATATAATGAGGCCAATGGCAGAATGGTCAGGGACTTGGAAGATGATTGGCAAATTGGTGACAAGGAAATTTTGGGAAAAGGTATGTAGATAGAGCTCTCTAAATAGGCAAAAAACCATAAAGATATTTGTGTGTCAAATGAATGCTTACCACAATGTGACCTAAGAAGAGGACGATTTTAAAAATGAAGTTGTTAGGAAGGCACATTCAGTAGATACAAGTCCACTTCTTTCTCCACTCACTCCTGCCATTGCCTAATAGGCTTATGGACAAAGTGGCCATGGTGGCAAGAACAGAGGTTATATATGGGCTCAGCAACATGGTCTTCTACTCATCAAGGTAAGCCTGGCTATGGCTGCTGCTGAGTGCCCTATCTACCAGCAGCAGAGACCAAGGGATATATTTGTTATGAATAATTTTATGTGTCAACTTACTGTGGAGGTAAAGATGTGGCGTTCCCAAATATACCAGATTGGTATTCTGCTTATTTGGAAAACATTGGAGAAATTGTAGTTTCACAAAGGGCTAGCTCATCTGTCTCTTCCTGCATGCAGCAAACCATAAAAGTTTTATCTGAAAGGGGTAGCCTCCCTGTATCAGGGTGAAAAAATAGCCCTGTCACCAGAGACTGGGAATTGGGGGCTGCAGTGGACCTGAATAAATATGCTTACTGAAGTAACCCTTATCTTCCATTAGTTTTACACCCCACCTCCTATATCTTCTAGTGACTTCTCTAAAAATTTACTGCCCTTAGCCAGATTTTTTTTGTCCTGTCATTTCTTCTAAATTTATTATTTTTTATCTAAAAAATATAGAAGCATTTTGCTTTGGCTACTTTTTTAGACTTCACTGCCTTGTGAAGATCCTCATGTACATGTAAAACTAATAAAACTTGTATTTTTTTTCTCCTGTTAATCTGCCTGGTGTCCATTTGATTTATAGATGCAGCTGAAGAGCCCACTCAAAGCCAAAGAGGACTTGGAGGTTGATATGGTTTGGCTCTGTGTCCCCACCCAAATCTCTTCTTGAATTGTACTCCCACAATTCCCATGTGTTGTGGAAGGGACACAGTGAGAGATAATTTGAATCATGGGGGCAGTTTCCCCTCTACTCTTCTCATGGTAGTAAATAAGTCTCATGAGAGCTGATGGTTTTATCAGGGGTTTCCGCTTTTAAATCTTTTCTCTTGCCACTGCCATGTATGAAGTGCCTTTTGCCTCCCACCATGATTCTGAGGCTTCTGCAGCCATATACAACTTTAAATCCAATTAAACCTCTCTTTCTTCCCAGTTTTTGGTATGACTTTATCAGCAGTGTGAAAACAAGCTAATACAGTAAATTGGTACCAATAGAATGGGGCATTGCTGATACCTGAAAATGTGGAAGTGACTTTGAAACTGGGTAACAGGCAGTGGTTGAAACAGTTTGGAGGACTCAGAAGACAGCAAAATGTGTGAAAGTTTGGAACCTCCTAGATGATTGTTGAATGGCTTTGACCAAAATGCTGATAATGATATAGGCAATGAAATCCAGGCTGAAGTGGTCTCAGATGGAGATGAGGAACTTGTTGGGAACTGGAGTAAAGGTGACTCTTGTTATGTTTTAGCAAACAGACTAGTGGCATGTTGCCCTTGCCTTAGAAATTTGTGGAACTTTGAACTTGAGAGAGATGAGTTAGGGTATCTGGTGGAAGAAATTCCTAAGCAGCAAAGCATTCAGGAGGTGACTTGGGTGCTGTTAAAGGCATTCAATTTTAAAAGGGAAACAGATCATTGGAAAATGTGTAGCCTGACAATGCAATAGAAAAGAAAATCCCATTTTCTGAGGAGAAATTCAAGCAATCTGGAGAAACTTGCATAAGTAACGAGAAGCCAAATGTTAATCCCTGAGACACTGGGGAAAATGTCTCCAGGGCATGTCAGGGGTCTTCATGGCAGCCCCTCCATCACAGGCCTGGAGGCCCAGGAGGAAAAAATGGTTTCATGGGCCGAGCTGAGGGTCCCTGTGCTGTGTGCAGCCTAGGGACTTGGTGCCATGCATTCCAGCCACTCCAACCATGGCTGGGACCAAGGTAGAGCTCGGGCCATGGCTTCACAGGATGCAAGCCCCAAGCCTTGGCAGCTTTCATGTGGTGTTGAGACTGCCAGCACACAGAAGTCAAGAATTGAAGTTTGGGAACCTCCCCCTAGATTTCAAATGATGTATGGAATTGCCTGGATGTCCAGGAAGAAGTTTGCTACAGGGGTTAGGGTCTCATGGAGAGCCTCTGCTAGGGCAGCATGGAAGGAAAATCTGGGGTCAGAGCTCCCACACAGAATCCCTACTGGGGCACTGCCTACTGGAGCTGTGAGAAGAGGACCACCATCTTCCAGACCCCAGAATAGTGGATCCACTGAGAGCTTGCACCATGTGCCTGGAAAAGGCACAGACACTCAATGCCAGCCCATGAAAGCAGCCAGAAAAGGGGCTATATCCTGCAAAGCCACAGAGGTGGAGCTTCCCAACGTGGTGGGAGCCCACATCTTGCATTAGCGTGACCTGGATGTGAGACATGGAGTCAGAGGAGATCATTTTGGAGCTTAAGATTTGACTGTCCCCCTGGATTTTGGACTTGCATGGGGCCTGTAGCACCTTTGTTTTGGCCCATTTCTCCCATTTAGAATGGCTATATTTACCTAATGCCTGTACCTCCATTGTATCTAGAAATTAACTAACTTGCTTCTGATTTTACAGGCTCATAGGCAAAAGGGACTTGCCATGAGACTTTGGACTGTGAACTTTTGAGTTAATGATGAAATGAGTTAAGGCTTTGGGGGACTGTTGGGAAGGCAAGATTGGTTTTGAAATGTAAGGACATGAGATTTGGAGTGGGCAGGGGCAGAATGATATGGTTTGGCTCTGTGTCCCCACCTAAATCTCATCTTGAATTGTACTCCCATAATTCCCATGTGTTGTGGAAGGGACCCAGTAGGAGATAATTTGAATCATGGGGTTGGTTTCCCCCAAGATTCTCACAGTTTTCATGTTAGTGAATAAGTCTCATGAGATCTGATGGTTTTATCAGGGCTTTCTGCCCTTGCATCTCTCTTATTTTTTCTTACCAACACCACGTAAGAAATGTCTTTCACCTCCTGCCATGATTCTGAGGCCTCCACCTGGTCATGTGGAACTGTAAGTCCAATTAAACCTCTTTTTCTTCCCAGTCTTAGGTATGTCTTTATCAGCAGTGTAAAAACAGACTAATACAGAGGTGATCTGGGGCTCCCCTGCAACAGGCCCACAGAATGATGAGATATCTGGCTAAACATTATTTCTGGGTGTGTCTATGAGGATGTTTTTAGAAGAGATTAGCATTTGAACTAGTAGACTAAGTAAAGTAGATGAGTCAAATGTGGGTGGGTACTATCCAATCCATTAAGAGCCTGAATAGAACAAGAAGATGAAGGAAGGCTGAATTTGCTTTTTGACTGGCTGCTTAAACTAAGACTTTGACCTTCACTTGCCCTCAGTTCTCCTTGTTCTTGGACATTCAGACTTAGACTGGGATCTACACTGCCAGTTTCCTGGGCCTCCAGCTTGCAGATGGCAGACTGTGGGACTTCTCAGCCTCCATAATTATGTGATCCAATACCTAATTATAAATTATATATATATATATATATATTCTATGGGTTCTGTTTTTCTGGAGAATTTTGACTAATACAGCTACAGAAGTATTTAGCCACCATGATGCAAAACAAAAGACATATAAATAACAAACAAAACTTTGCTTGTGAATGCTTTTAAAAGGGTCAAGAATTATTGTTTCTTGTAGTCCTCACTACTCCTGATTTTCTTACAGCTGTCTGTTTCACTTATTTATGTTACTATCCTAGTCCTTCAATTAATGGTTAAGACATTAAGGAATAAAATAACCTAAACCAAGAACGACTGTAGAAATAATTCAGAGCAAAGAGACTAGACAGAGATTAAAAAGATAGAACACAGAAGTTGAAATTGGGGAGCTGGTGCCAAAGAATATAATTTGAGTCACCACGAATTACAAAAGATGATCTCAAGGTAGATGAGCTCACCCCCTGTGGCTTTGCAGCCTGATAAGAGAAGCAGAGCAAGGGTGAAAGTTTGAGAAACATTGACTTAAAAGAATGTATTTAGGAAGAATAGTTCATAAAAAAGACCTTGAGGGTGGGCTAGTGTGCAATCTCTGCCTATCTCTGCCCTTCTTAAGCCTGTGACATTTGACTGTGGATCATGATTAAGAGAAATAAATGGGGGTAAAATGTCTCACATACACTAAAAATGTCCTTAAAGTCAGAGAGTTGCACTCAGCTCATTTTAACTTCCACTTCCTCAAAAGTAAATAGGAGAGCCCATCATGGCCAAATTAATGCATAGTACTATGCAGAGCCAAGGCCCTTGACCCCCTGGAAGTTCAAACATTACTGACATGAGGCAAATTAATAGGAAAAAAAGGTATATAAATTTATGTGTTTATGAGGGAACCTTCAGAACGAAGACCCAATCACCCACTGAGATTCAGAAGCTTATTTCCCATCTTGACAAAACAGGTTCTGGGAGGTGGGAGAAGAGGGATTCTGTTGAGAGACAGTAAAGACTGCTGGGGAGAATGAATGGGCAGGAACACAGATTAACTGGTAAGTAGATCTCTTTGGAATTTGCATGAGTCTGAGAGACAGCCATGATCTCATGTGTGCTCAGATGTGGTTACGTTCTTGGTCTTCTTTTCTGCGATAGATAATTAGACAACAGGGAGGGGAGGAAAACAGTTGTTCCCATTGGTCATAGAGAAAATTCAGAAAACAACTTTGTCCTTTCTTTCTCCTTTTTATACTGTTTTATCCTTTTTATCCTATGCTTTGGGAGAGATATGTGTGTTGGAGAGGCAGAGGGGAGTGTCAGAGGGACTTCGAGCCTTCTTTAGTCCAGTATGTCAAAATATCATATTTTTAGGTACTGGTTTCTGAGCTCCAAGAGTACTTCCAGCAACCTAATAATTTGTCTCCGTTTAAACCTAATATTGTTTAGATAATTGTTCACATTATTTAGTGGAAGTGGGGAGAAACTGATTTCATTAAATTGTTATTTAAATCATGCTATAGTCTGAACATATGTGCCTCCCTAAAATTTATATGTTGAAATCTAACCCCTCAAATCATGGTAATAAGAGATGGAGTTTTTGGAAAATGACTAAGTAATGACAGTGGAGCCCTCAGGAAAGTGATTAGTGCCCTTTAAAAAAGGCTCAATGGCGCCTTTCTGTCATATGAGGACACAGCAAGAAAGCATCTGTGATGCAGACAGCAAGCCTTCACAAGACACCAAATCTGCTGGAACTTGACCTTGAACTTCCCAGCCTCTAGAACTGTCAACAGTGAATTTCTGTTGCTTATATACTACCCAGTCTAAGGTATCTTGTTATAGCAGCCCAAATGGACTAAGACAAATCGCATAACATAAATATTAACTACTATTTTTTCCAATTTTTTATTGCAATAAAATAGACATAAAATAGAACTTACCATTTTAAGCAGCTTTAAGTTTGCATTTCAGTGGCATTAAGTATGTCATATTGTGCAACTATCACCATCTTCCATTTCCAGATCTTGCAATAATGAAACTCTACACCCATTAAAGACTAACTCCCCATTCTTCCCTCCCCCAGGCCCTGGCAACCAGCATTATACTTTCTGTCTCTATGATTTTGACTACTCTAAGGACCTCATATAAGTGAAATCATATAACATTTAACACTTTCTTTTGACTGGCTTATTTTACTCAGCATAATAACCTCAGGGTTCATCCATGTAGCATATGTCAGAAGTTCCTTCCTTTTTAAGGCTGACTGATAAGGAGGAATTTACTTCTGTCATTTTGCTATTTGTTTTCTATATGCCTTATGGCTGTTTTGCCCTTTGTTTCTTGTATTACTGTCTTCTTTTGTGCTTAGCTGATTTTTTGTAGTGAAATATTTAAACTCCTTTCTCATTTCCTTTTGTGTATATTCTACAGCTATTTTCTTTGTGGTTACCATGGGGATTACATTTAACATCCTAAAGTTATAACATTCTAATTTGGATTTATACCAGCTTAACTACAATACCATATAAAAATTGCTCCTTTATATCTTTCTCCCCACTCCTTTCAGTTTTTGATGTCACAAAATTACATCTTTATACATTGTGTGTTCAAAAACATAAACTCATAATTTTTCAAAATGTATTAGTCTTTTAAATTATGCAGAAAGCAAAATGTGCATTTGCAAACTGTTGTTACAATAATACTAGCTTTTATACTAATAATTGCCATATTTAAAATGTATTAGTATCTTAATATATTCAAGAGGGGGATGTATAACTACTATTACGTTAAGAGCTAAAAATGACCATGACCACAATTAACCCCAATTTACTATCCATTCCTTCCCCTGGAAGTTGCAAGCCTTCAGTGCTCGCCAGAGTTCCCAAATTGTTACAGCTGAAAGATTTTACCAGTGCAATTGTTGTCTAGGTGGGGAGAGAGAACCCTGGTGCTTCCCATTCTGCCATTTTCCCTGATTCTTACTGTTAAAAAATATCCAAATACTTTAAAAGTACAAAGAGCAGAAAATGAGTGTCTCCTTGCATTCCTTGCCCCTGATATTCCTCTGCATCTTCACAGCTTTGATTATATTACAGTTTACTGTTTGGTATATGTTTTCTGAGAAATTTTGTCTATGCTTTTATATGAACATTAGTACATCATTCTTTATTTGGATAAAACTGTTACACACTACATTTTTATATTGTGTAGTGAAAAATTATCCTTACCAAGGAGGAGTCTGAACTTCACCCTTGGCTTTTGGTAAGAGATCTCTAGGCCCTAGAACGTCATGCCTAATAGGAGTGTCTTTATTTGCCTTTGGGGGCTTTGGCCACTGGACAGTCTAACAATGTGATTTACGATGGGGACTTTGGGCTGTGATATACAAATTCCAAACTCCAGAGGAACTGATGACCAAAGGTATTAGCCAAATTTCCAGGAGGGGCTTGAGATTTAAGGTGAGTCATGCAGGTAGTATGTGACTGAGCTCCAATAAAAACTCTTGACACCAAGACTTGGGTGACAATACTCTGTGCATATTGTCATATAAGGTGACCAGGAGGAGGCAGTGCCATCCATGACACCACAGAAAGAAGACAATTGAAAGCTCCCTTTTTGGATCCTTCTTGGATTCTAGCCTATGTGTCTCTTCCCCTTAGCTGACTGTAATCTGTATCCTTTTTCTGTAATAAATCATATTGTGTGTATAATTACTTTCAATAAATTCTGTGAGTCCTTTAAGCTAATTATCAAACTTAAGGGTGGTTGTGGAAACATTTGTAAACTTCTAATTGATGTCACAAGTGAGGATGGTTTTGTGTGGGAACTGTGCTCTCAAACATTATAGCTTAGATAACTCCAGGTACACATAAATATGGATCTCCTTGTTACATGAAAGGTTAAGTACAGATTTTTAAAAGTTTCATTTTTGGCTGGGTGAGGTGGCTCATGCCTGTAATCCCAGCACTTTGGGAGGCCAAGGTGGGTGGATCACGAGGTCAGGAGATCGAGACCATCCTGGCTAACACAGGTGAAACCCCGTCTCTACTAAAAATATAAAAACTTAGCCGGGCGTTGGCGGGCGCCTGTAGTCCCAGCTACTCGGGAGGCTGAGGCAGGAGAATGGTGGGAAGCCGGGAGGCAGAGCTTGCAGTGAGCCGAGATCGGGCCACTGCACTCCAGCCTGGGCAACAGAGCAAGACTCCGTCTCAAAAAACAAAAACAAAAACAAAAACAAAATTTCATTTTTTCTCTTTTCCAAAAAATGTATTTACTATCTCTATTTATGTTTCTTTTCTTTCTTTTTCCTTTTCCTTTCTTTCTTTTTTAATAAATTGTAGAATTAACTTGTCATAGTTGACTAAGAATTTGGTTAGCATCATGTTTGGGACAACAGTGAATTTGTTTTTTAACATAGGAACATTTATAGATGTGGCATAATATTTACTTTTTCCATTTGTGAATTTTGTATGTCTATTTACCTTAGTCTTCTTTTATGTCCTTTGGTGTAATAAATATGCTAGGTACATTACTAGACATTTTATTTATTTTTTTGCTAATTCAAGTGACATTTTCCCTTTACTTTTTCTTATTGTTTATTTCTGTTGTATAAAGTAGTGGGGGTTTCTTGTATTAATCTGTTGTATTGATTTTTTGTATGGATCTTTTATATCCAGCAATGATAATAAAACCAGTTATTAATTTTGAGAAATTTTCAAGTCAATTCTCCCAGATTCTTTTTTTTAGAGACACATATCATTTGTAAATCCTTAAAGTTTATTTAGCCTTCTCAAATATATGTGCTTTTTATTTTTTCTGACTTACCTCATTGTCTGGGATATCCAGAAAGATAATGATAAATGACAGTGACAATTGGTGCTAGAAAACTAAATGTTTGTGTTCCCCCCAAAATTCATAAGTTGAATCCTGATTCCTCATGAAATGATATTTGGAAGTGGGGACTTTGGGGGGTAATTAGGTCATGAGATCGAAGCTCTCATGAATGAGATTAGTGTCCTTATAAGAAGAGACAAAGGAGAGCTTGGTTTTTTCTCTTTTTTTCCACCATTTGGGGAAACCAGGAAGTGGGCCCTCACAAAAATCTGATCATGCTAGCACTCTGATCTTGCATATCCAAGCCTCTAGAATTGTGAGAAAAGAAATATTTGTTGTTAAAACCACCCAGTGTCTTGTATTCTTGTTATAGTAGCCTGAACTCAGACAGTTAACATCTATAATTTGTTCCTGAGTTCAATGTAATTTTAAAAACTATTTACCCTTAAGTTTTGCTGGGAGATTCTGATATACAGATATTATATCAAATAAAAAAAAGTTTTCTTCTTTTGCTATTTGCTAATATATTTTTTAAACAAATATTACATCAAATGTTTTTTTCATCTGTTAGTTTTTTTTAATTCATGAATGCAGTGATATATATATATATATATATATATAAAATTTTATTAATGTAGAACTCTCTTTGTATTCCTTGGAAAGAAGCCCTTCTTGATCAGAATACATTATTTCTTGTCTATTTTTGTTGTTAATACTTATGCTTGTTTTGTGATATTACTTGAGAAACTTTCCAACCTTGTATATACTCTGAAAAGTTAATGATGTTGAGACATATTGGCATTTTGTCTCTCTTTTGATTATAACAGTTGTGGAGTATTGAAATATATTTATTTGTAGCATATATCTGTCTGCAAAAATGTATGTATGCAAAAGTAAATACTTTTCTAAGAACAGACATGACCAGTTAGGCTGTGTACATACAAAATATTCAAGTATTAAATGACTCTGACAGTGAGTTGTAAAATCTAAGGTTAGTGAGTAACACATCAGTGTGTCTCTGTTAAACCATAGCTCCTTCTGTGCTAGGCACAGGAGTGAAAATAAATATGAAAGTTGTTGCTGCCACATTAACTGACTTCTTACTCAGGAGGGCTGTGCATTACAAATGGAGTAACTTAGCAATAGCCTTGGTAATATGCGATTTGGTGTTAATGATCAGAGCTTTCAAGTGTCATATTCCTTGATTCTAGTATTTATCATATTTAACTAGAATTTAACATCTCCCCTCTATCTACTCAAAACACTCCTTTCCTGTGTTTTCTAAGTAAATGGCATCCAAAAATTATCATTAGAACTAGGAATCATTTGTAACTTCTACCTTTCCCTTATGTCCGTATTGCACTGATCTCAATTTCTAGAATTCTACCATTTAATATCTTGGAAATCCCTTTATTCTGCATTAATTTACTCTTAGGTCTTTATAGTTTCATTTCTTACTGTCATAGAAGTTGTTAATTAAATACCACAAAGAAATTGGGGGCAGGGATTTAAAAATTATAATACAAACATTATCTGATCCTAAAAGTTTGCTACAAATTGCTCGTAAAATTTCTGAGCCTAATATTTTTATAGGCAGATCCTAGGATATCTTTTCATATTTTTTATGCTCATTATTTAATTCAGGTTTTTGAAATGTTGTTGAGTCAACTTTTAAAAATTATACATTATATTTCTAGGTTTCTAATAATTACTTTTGATTTTGAAGCTTAATCTTTTTTTCAACAACGTTTAGGGTTAATTAATATTTGTATTCTCTATCTGATCAAAATCCAATCTGAGTCTTTGCAAAGTTTTACTTAATGGGGAACTTCTCTTCCATCTGCCTCTGCACAATTTTCTATGTAATCATCATCTTGGACTTTAGATTCATGTATTATCATTGATATTGCATATCAACATTTATTAAAACTTCACTGTTTTTATTGGAGTTTTCACTTTGCATCCTCTCTGAAATTTCACATATTATTTTTCTTGATTATATTTCACTTCGCCGCAGAAATTCTTCAATTATGTCTTAATATGTAATAATTTGCTCATCTATTTGACCAAAATGTTGGCTAAGTATACAATGCTTTTTTCAAAAGTATTTTCTAGGTTTTTTTTTTCAAAAGATTGAAGATATTACTCCATCCATTCTAGAATATAGGCACCCCTGAGAAATCTAACACAAATCTCTTTAAATGTTTTTGTAATTTGATAATTTTAAGGGTAGATTTTAGAATTTTTTCTTTATTCCTTGAGTAGGTAAATCAGAATATGTCTATTTTTTTTTTTTAAGATTCATGTTATTTGGCACCCAGTGACAATTTAAAGATAAGATTTGATGTTGTTTTTAGCTCAGTGGAAAGGTTTTCTATTATTTCCTTTCTTTGATTATCTGAATTCTTACATTTGGAACTCCCTTTAGATGGAAAATGGGTATCTTGTATTGCTCTCTGTGAAGCTTCATTTATTTACACTTTAAATTTTGTTGTCATGTTGCTCTTTATTAATTGTGACTTAACAGGATTTATTTTTCAGATCATTAATTTGTTATTTAGCCATTTCCTTTTTCTATTTAATCTTTCTTCTAATTTTTATTTCTAATTTTAGTTGCCGTTTTTATTTTAGCAATTTATTCTATAGTACAGACACTTTATATTTATCATTGCAATTGCAAATGAAAATTGTTGATCATATTTAGTTTTCCTCTGAAGCTGTTAATTAAATTATTATGAAAATTTCGTTTTTCCTTGAATTTTGTTTTTTTTCCAAAATCAACTCTTCTTATTTGTTTATCTTGGTCATTCTATTTTAGTTTATTGCTTTTCTTTTTATTCTTTTTGTTTGTTTGTTTGAGATGGAGTCTCACTCTGTCATCCAGGCTGGAGTGCAGTGGCGTGATCTCGGCTCACTGCAACCTCTGCCTCCTGGATTCAAGCGATTATCCTGCCTCAGCCTCCCAAGTAGCTGGGACTACCAGCATGCACCACCATGCTCAGCTAATTTTTGTATTTTTACTAGAGGTGGAGTTTTGCCATGTTGGTCAGGTTGATCTTGAACTCTTGACCTCAGGTGATCCGCCCGCCTCAGCCTCCCAAAGTTCTGGGATTACAGGTGCCAGCCACTGCACCCAGCCTATTGCTTTTCTTTAAAAGTCTAGTGGCACTTGTCTGCCAATCTGATTTAGGAATGAAGGACTAGATAGATTAGTAAAGGCAATGAAAGGCATTTTATTTCCAGAGATGTAAGTCTGTCTATCACCAACATTCCTCTCTTCTAACTGCTTGGGGTGGCTGCAGCATTTCTGTTTTCGTGGGAAGTGCAACAGGCAAGCTTCACTTTAAGGTGTGTTGGGGAAAATAGTCATGGGAGGACTGAGAACCTTACCCTACACTTCCACCAATTGCCAGAATAAGGAGGTTTGCCTTGGCTCTGAAGCACTTTAGATTATTTTCTTTCTGTCAGGGCCACCTTTCTTTGCTTTCCAACCCTATGCCCACCCTCCACCTTCACCGTAACTCATGTCGCAATCTGAAGTTGACTGAAGTTTTGCTCTGCTCTTCTTTCTGAGCCCCATGCCCACACTAGGAAGAAAGAAGAAATGTTAAGTTTTAAAAAGTATATAGTTGTTTTTAGGTGATTTCTCTAGGATCCTCTCTGGCTTTTTGAGCAACCTGTCTCTGAGTCTTGAGAATCATTTATAATTGTTTGAACTTAGATTCCAATTTTTCTCATATTTGTGACATTATTTGGTTTCTAGTCACAGTCTATTATATTTTTATTTCACTTTTCAGGTGGTCCTCAGATTTTCTGTTCTATTAGTGATATCCTATAATTTTATTCCACTGATATTCTGTAATCTATTTAAAAATATTTTTCTATAATTCAAAGAATTCTATGAAGAAAGAATTTATGATTATGCTGTATCTGTATTTTTCATCTAATTTTTATGATCGTCAAATTAATTAAAAGTGGATAATTCTTTATGTTTAAAATGAAAAATCTTTTATAATCATTAACCATTCTATAACTTTATTACATTTGTAGTTAACTTCTATTTCATAATTTTTCTGTCATTCATAAATAATGTTGGCCATTGGGTTATTAAGGGTTCTCCAGAGGAATAGAACCAATAAGATATGAGAATATACAAAGAGAAAGGCTTACTTTAGGAATTCCTCATTTTAAGGAATTGGTTCACGTGATTGTGGGGGCCTGGTAAGTATAAAATCTGCAGGGCAGGCTGGCAGGCTGAGACCCAGGAAAGATATAATGTTGCAGCTAGAGTTCAAAGACACTCTGGAGGCAGAATTCCCTCTTCCTCTGAGGATCTCAGTCTTTTTCTCTTGAGGCCTGCAACAGATTGGATAAGGTCCATCTACATTATGGAAAGTAATCTGCTTTACTGAAAGGCTATTGACTTCAGTGATAATCTTACCTAAAAAGTACCTCCATAAGAACATCTAGACTGGCATTTGATTGGATATCTGTGTTCCATGGCTTAGCCAAGTTGACACATAGAATTAACCATTAAGTCATACATATTCACTAGTGTATAAATTATACATATATAATGTATATATATACACATTATAATATACATATTATAATTTATATATATAAATTATAGTTATAATACATATGTATGATTTCAAAGCCTTGTTCAAAATATATTTTAAAAGTTCCCAAATATTTCTTGAGTTTTGAATTAAGTATTTTAGGAAGATTATTTATTCCCAACAGAAACTCCTATGTCAGTATTAGTCAATTTCAAAATTTCAACCTATTACAACTATTGAATTTAGGCAACTCTTAGAGGACTAGTCTCAAGGTTTCTGGCTTAGCTTGTCATGATACCAGTCAATTGGATGGATTATAGAATTCTCAACAGAGGTAACTAATACTGTAGGGGAGATTTCTGCTGTTTATTGTTGCTTTTAAATTTCCATGAAAAAAATAAGTCATTTGGGATAAATATGTTAGATAGTATTTTTGTCCTAACTCTTTATACTTTCCTTATAATAGAACTTTTTAGGTCCATACACTTTGCCATGTGCCTTGCAGTAAAGTAGATAGAGAATATATCTCCTTATTGACATTGAGCTGGGCGATGTGTCTTGCTTTGGGTGATGGAATGTGCACTGGTTTGCAGCCAGAAGCTACAGTTGTATGATTTGATTTACCCTCTTATGCTTCCCTTGTTTGATATTAGGAGAGAATGCTCTGAATAGTCTGTTTTAGAATGAGAAGTATGCAGAGAAGACCTAAACTGGACCTATAGTTTGAAGTAGAGCCCTGTTAGACTCTGATCCACAGACATATGCATAAGAAAATTCATTATTATTTTTTAAATCATTAAACTTTGGGAGTTGTTTCTTACACAATAACTTTACAAGAGCTGCCTAATATTGTAGGAAAAAAAAAACAATTTTCATGTCACTGTTACTTGAATTCGTTGGTATCACATTTTATCCACTTGTTTCACAAATATGTATTGAGTGACTACTGCATGCCTGGGATTTTCCTGGGAAGTATTAGCACTTTCCTATTGCCAGGGATATTTCTTCTCCGTTTTCATATAGGGTACAAGAAATCTACTTTTCTAGCTTCCAGTTTAATTTGGATCCAGGTAGACCTGCTGTTGAAGAAAATAAATCATCATATTATTTTTCCAGTGTAATGTTTTAGTCACTCTGTGGCCTAAAGGAAGAAAGCCAGATACAGAATATGATACTTTCTGATTAACAAAGTGACAATGGAATTTTAAACCTTTTATATACAAATGAAATTATAGATTGTGGGTAAGGACAGGTCAGGATAGGCCACAGTGACAAATGACTCTAAAATCTCAGTGGTCTACAAAAGCAGGGATTTTTCTCACTGGTGCTGTGGGAACATCATAGGGTGCTTATGGCTCTTCTCTATATTGTCTTTTCTCTGGGCCTCAGGCTGGTAAAACATTCATATATAAAACATTGACAAATTCATAACAAAGGGAAACTACATACTTGCTCAAAAAGCTTCTGTTTGAACTGGAATTTGTCATTTTAATTCTCATTTCATTGGTCTATTCTGTCATCAGAAGGTTATAAAATTATAATCCTCCCCCAGGGAGGGCAGAAAACAATTGTTAATTATAATAGACTTTTTCCATGAAAAAACAAATACAATGTTTAACCTTATAATGAATAGTTAATTTCCATAGGAGGAGATTTTTCAGCTTTTGAAGTCTACATGCCTTCAAGGAAATTCTTTAAAAACAGGCAAGACACTTTATGATGAGGAGCTACAGAACAGGTATAAATCTGATACAAATCTTAATCTAACAAGAAACAGAGTGTATTTTCATAATAACTCTAGGTCAAATGCCTTCTAAACATTCCTAAATTTTGTCTTTATCAGTGAGCAGTCCAGAATTTTGTTTCCTGCAATGTATCTGAGTCCACAGTATTCCACCAATTTTTTATTAACATTTGCTAATGAGATCTCTTATTAAGATCTCCGGTATAAGCACAATTTTTATTAGATAGGACTGAATTAAGGAATATGGAACTTAGAGGTTTTCTATTTTGACATTAAAGATTATAAGGATTATATATTTTTACCTTCTCAATAAAGCAACTAGCAAAATACCTGGCATAAAATAAGACTAAGAAAATCCCTCATCTCTGCCTACAATTGTACTTCCAGCTGCATTTAAGGATCATTTAACCTTTATAAAACCTAAAGTAAGGCTTTACCATTTATAAAGCACTTTTGAAAAATTCAATTAATTCTCATTACAATCTTATGCAATATGTATTACTACTTTCGTTTCTTTATGGATGAATATATTGAGACTACAAAAGTTAAATAACTTTTGAAACATCAAATACCTTAGCAACTATTTGCTAAGGGGACCTTTTTTCAAAATCCTATATGCTTCCCAGCACACCTGTTATAATACCTAAAATTTGCTTTAAAACACTACAGTACTGTTATTGTGATAGTAAGTGTGTGAAGGTTATTTAAATTTTAGCTCTAGATGTGATTAGGTGATACTATCAGGACTTTAGGGTCTAAGGGTAGTCTGCTAGCAATGTGATAAAGGGCCTGGCTTCTGCCATTCCTGCTGTTATTACATAATCAATAACTGATACTTTACTAAATGAACAGTAGGTGCAAAAAATAAGGTTTTATTAGTAAAATTAATCTTATTAAATATCATAATTTATTTTTAAAAGGGATCTCATTTATATAAGTGAAGATATTCAAGACATGTAATTTGACCACTTGCTTGCTTGTTCTGTGGACTCCTCTGGGATGGGACCTGTGATCTTGATACCCCAGCTGGTTCCGTGTCTACTTATTAATTTGGGGAGGATTTCTGGATTGCATATGCCAGATGAAGTCCTTGTCTCAGGAATTTTGCTGTATCTTCTTCAAAATGAACTTAAGTGGTTGGAACACCCAAAGGACATAGATGTGGAATTTTTTCCAATGTAGACAACAGGTGGTATGAATCCATTCTGTGCCAGCATTGCTAATAAATAGTAATCTAATAAATGTCTGTGTGAGGAGCAGAATTGAGGAACAATATATGGTGTGTTTTATTTAGAACCTGACAGCTAAGTTATGGAGTTTAGCAAACACTAGCCCCCATAGATTTTTCTGGTGGCTACTTTTATCTATGACCAGATTATCCTAGTTCTCAATCACACTGTGTATCTTCTCAACACTGTGCAGCATTTCTTCCTGAATGCTGTTCTCTGACACCTGAGTTTACCTGTGTGCTAATATTGATGACACTGACTCAGTGACTAGAGCATGATTTTTGCAGGGCCTTAAAATGCTCTGGATAAGTATCTGAATTCTGAACATAATTGTGTAAGCTAGAAATTAACTCCTTAGGAGTGTTGCTTCAGAAACCTCTGCAGCACCCTTATTTTTTTCTTATTTTTTTTTTATTATTATACTTTAAGTTTCAGGGTACATGTGCACAATGTGCAGGTTAGTTACATATGTATACATGTGCCATGCTGGTGTGCGGCACCCATTAACTCGTCATTTAGCATTAGGTATATCTCCTAATGCTATCCCTCCCCCCTCCCCCCACCCAACAACAGTCCCCAGAGTGTGATGTTCCCCTTCCTGTGTCCATGTGTTCTCATTGTTCAATTCCCATCTGTGAGTGAGAACATGCAGTGTTTGGTTTTTTGTCCTTGCGATAGTTTACTCAGAATGATGATTTCCAATTTCATCCATGTCCCTACAAAGGACATGAACTCATCATTTTTTATGGCTGCACAGTATTCCATGATGTATATGTGCCACATTTTCTTAATCCAGTCTATCATTGTTGGACATTTGGATTGGTTCCAAGTCTTTGCTATTGTGAATAGTGCCACAATAAACATACGTGTGCATGTGTCTTTATAGCAGCATGATTTATAGTCCTTTGGGTATATACCCAGTAATGGGATGGCTGGGTCAAATGGTATTTCTAGTTCTAGATCCCTGAGGAATCGCCACACTGACTTCCACAATGGTTGAACTAGTTTACAGTCTCACCAACAGTGTAAAAGTGTTCCTATTTCTCCACATCCTCTCCAGCATCTGTTGTTTCCTGACTTTTTAATGATTGCCATTCTAACTGGTGTGAGATGGTATCTCATTGTGGTTTTGATTTGCATTTCTCTGATGGCCAGTGATGGTGAGCATTTTTTCATGTGTTTTTTGGCTGCATATATGTCTTCTTTTGAGAAGTGTCTGTTCATGTCCTTTGCCCACTTTTTGATGGGGTTGTTTGTTTTTTTCTTGTAAATTTGTTGGAGTTCATTGTAGATTCTGGATATTAGCCCTTTGTCAGATGAGTAGGTTGCGAAAATTTTCTCCCATTTTGTAGGTTGCCTGTTCACTCTGATGGTAGTTTCTTTTGCTGTGCAGAAGCTCTTGAGTTTAATTAGATCCCACTTGTCAATTTTGGCTTTTGTTGCCATTGCTTTTGGTGTTTTAGACATGAAGTCCTTGCCCATGCCTATGTCCTGAATGGTAATGCCTAGGTTTTCTTCTAGGGTTTTTATGGTTTTAGGTCTAACGTTTAAGTCTTTAATCCATCTTGAATTAATTTTTGTATAATATGTAAGGAAGGGATCCAGTTTCAGCTTTCTACATATGGCTAGCCAGTTTTCCCAGCACCATTTATTAAATAGGGAATCTTTTCCCCATTGCTTGTTTTTCTTGCTGGGCGTGGTGGCGCATGCCTGTAGTCCCAGCTACTCAGGAGGCTGAGTTGAGAGGATTGTTTGAGCCCAGGAGTTCTGGGCTGTAATGCGCTATGCCAATCGGGTGTCAGCACTAAGTTCGGCATCAATATGGTGACCTCCCGGGAGTGGGGGACCACCAGGTTGCTTAAGGAGGGGTGAACTGGCCCCAATCAGAAACGGAGCAGGTCAAAACTCCCCTGCTGATCAGCATCCTTATTTTTTTCTATACAGCTATGGAGAGTGAGAGATTCCTACTGCAGTTTTAAAAATTAATGTTACTTATATGCAGCCAGCACACAAAGAAAATATTGAAACTTGGTAATAAAACAAGTGCTTAGCAATTATACAAAGCCCATCTTTAGACAGCTTTACAAATACCAGCTAATTAAATTTTACTAAAGACAATTTATTAATAATATAATAAACATATGGTAGAAATAAGAAAACAAAACATAGCCATAGAAAATAACACTCAAATCAAATGCTAATAGATTGAATTTTTCCTCCTCATAGGGTACATGCCCCACAGTCTTCAATACTTTTTATTATTGTTTCAAGAAAACTGGATAAATTCATTCTGAACATCACAGACTTGAAAGTAATTGTTACCATGCCTTTGAGAATGCCTACAGTTATCATAGGCATCATCTCAAAGGAAAAGAATTCTTTGTTATTGTATATGCAATTTTGAATAAAAAAATCAAGTTGCATTGTTATTGAAATTAAAGACACAAAGTAATTTTCCTTTGGTTTTTCACCTGAAATGGTTTGATGCTCCAATTACCACCTTTTTTTTTATCTTTCTTGTTGTGCTTTCCAAACTGGCACTATTATTTTGATACTGAGTTTTTGGTTTTTTTTTTTGTTTTTTTTCCTTTATTATTATTATTATTATTATTATTATTATTATACTTTAGGTTTTATGGTACATGTGCGCAATGTGCAGGTACGATACTGAGTTTTTGTTAATAGCAGGAAATAATTATCCAATTGTGCAGCCCGAATCTTTTTATTTATTTTATTTTTTATTTTTATGCTGCTTTGTGTGTTTGAAATCAGGTCTGTAATAGGAATTTAGAAACTTTGATTTGGCCTTGTAACCTTGATTGCTAATTACTGTGTCAGTGAGTCCCAGGAGCTGTATGGATGGCGTAGGTGGTAAGTAGGTGGTACTATCATATTTTTGGCATTTTATAATAGAGTCTAATAAACTTTTCTTATTTTTCCTTTTTCAAGACTTTCTGACTTCCTAATATTATTATCCTCTCTTAAAACCTATTGGGGAAGACTGGCCAAGATAAATTAAAAGTGGCAAACTTGCCTTATCACCTGTAGGACAAAACTAAAACCTCCTTAGCATGATATAGAAGACTTCTTAGGACTTTCATTTTCTGATTCTTATTACTTATTCAGCCTAATCTCTCAACACTGTAAAACTTGGATCTGGAACTCTAGTTACATAAGGAGTTCTTATGCTATTTTATGTCTTGATTCTTTAGCACAGCTTGCTTCTATGCATAAGGTAAACTTTTTTGCACCTGGTAAACTCCTAATCTTTTAAGATGACCTTGAATGTCTTCTTTAACATTACCTGCTCAGGGAGATAATTATAAAGCCTATCCAGTAGATTTTATGATACTTTTCTCTGGGTCACATATCATTTTGAACAAACTTCCATTATGTTTCTATCTGTCTGGGTTACCTTCCTGATTTATCTACTAGTCATTGAGCTCTCTGATGGCCAATATTATATTTTATTTCTCTTCATGTCTTTCATCATCTCTAGCACCTGGGATGGGTCTTTAGAAGGAAAGAAAGCTTACTCTATTCTCCCAATCCCAGGGATGGCATCATTGTCCTGCCTCTTTTCTCATTATTCTTGAGGGAAGAGTGTCATTTATTTGATTGGTCAGATACAGCATGATGACAAGCCACATTAGATAGTGGGCATGGTCATGGTGGGTTCTCTTTTCTGCTTTTTCTTGTCATGCAACTGGAGCAGTAAGTGGACCAGAGCCCTTCTTTGCACTGTAAGCCTGCTTACTTCTCTCAATTTCCGGTCATCATTTCCACAGTATCAATAATCGGGAGCACAGTGAGACTGGACTTTGGAGGTAGAGATAAGAGGCTTATTAAACTTACAGTTTAGGAGGATCTGCAAGAATTCCCTTTCTTGACTATTCAGAGCTCCATCAATCTAGGATCTCTGCTGTGTGCTGTCCATTCACAGGGGTAGAACATGTTTTGCCTCCCATTATTTGTGAGTCTATTACTAGTTGGGAAATTTCAAAGACCAGAAGTTGGCTTTAGAAAGGTGATAAATAAAAGTCATAGCAACAGGGTGGTGGACCTCATGGCCCACATGACCTCCAAGGAGTAAGACCCCCAGACCACCAGCCCCAGCAAGAGCACGAGAGGAAAAAGAGGCTCACTGCTGGGGAGTCCCTGTCACACTCAGTCCCCCACCTCACTGAGAATCTCCCTTCCTCACGGTTTCCATTCAGACCTCCTGGAGAGGGAGGGAATGAGGGAGCCCCACCTTGTCATGTACCATCAATAAAGTCCCCTGTGCTCAGTCAAAAAAAAAAAAAAGTCATAGCATATTAAAGGAGTTCTCACAGCTGCAAAGAGAAAAAAATAGCTGTTGGAGGAAAAATTGTCAACTTGAATAGAAAAATATTATGAACACTTAATAAGATTCAAATGAAAACTCATAGAAATAACTTCTTTAAATTAAAAAAAATAAAAACATGATTCCAAACTAAACAATTTGATAAGTGAACCAAAGAAAGTATGGCCTTGGTTGAGAACTGAATTAGTATCCTAGAAGATCAAAGAAAACTTAGAGCAAACATTTTTAAATGGAGATATTGATGAAAAAGATAAAAGACTCTAAGGATAGATCCGGGATATAACATGCCAATAATAGAATTTCCAGAATAAGAAAGAGGAACAGATGTAGGGGTTACGCTAATTTAACATTCATTCAACAAAAATATCCCTGGGATAACAGAAGATTTAATTTTATAAATTTAAAAGATGTACTGATTTCCTGGGATGAGTGATAAAAAAGACCATGGACTTAGACATAAAAATTTCTAAATTTAAAGATAAAGGGAAGCAGCTCTTAAAGGCTCAAAAAGAAAAAATCAAAGTACTTACAAAAGTAAAAAAACTAGAAAATGGTGGAATTAAATACAAATGAGTAATACATAAGAGTTAAAACCCCAGAAACCTATACCTTGTCAATGTATTAACATGTAAGAGCAAGATAGACAGATATTAGATGGATAGATAGATAGATAGATAGATAGATAGATAGATAGATAGGATAGATAGACAGATAAACACATACATACATACATACATACATACATACATACAGAGATAATTGAGAATTTAAAATGTGTGTCCCCTCACATAGGGCAATAATATATAATTTATCATTCCAACTGATAGTGAAAGATGGCACTCTTAATGATTATACCGCAGCAACAAGCATAAACTAGGACTTTCTAGGAAAATTGGACTGGCATATAATTTATCATTCTAACTGAATGTGAAAGATGACACTATCAATAATCCACACCAAAGCAATAGTACTTCCTAGGAAAATGGGAATGAATGACCTCTACTCTTATACCACATTTGAGAAAAATGTTGAAAAACTTGAATTATTAAACAAATATCAGGAGAAACAAGAACTCAAGACAGAAAAAAAATGAATTGGGAAGGAAATAAATGATGAACATGAAGCTTACAGCTAAATGTAAATGAGTAGTGACAGATCATTTGGAAATAGCAATGTAATATTAAATAAAGGTTCCTGAGATACAGGTAACACATTCCAGATAAATTCTAATAAGAACTCAGAAATAAGAGTAATAAACGTTGTCAGAAAGAATTGAGGTAAGAGTAGGGAAAAAAGGAGATGTAAACCATTTTAATCACTTCATTTGGAGGGAGAGATAGTATAAGAGAGAGAGTAGTGAAAGTGTTCTTATGGTCTTAGTTTATTAAGGAGAGTGGAGGAGAAGCCGTGAAATAGATTACAGAGAATTAGGCAAATTCACAGTTAAGGCACAGTCCTATAAATCTTCTCAGTCCACCCAGACTTCTGACACCAGCCACAAATTCAGGTGTCCTGAGAGCCACCCTCACTTCAGACCAATTTACTACAAATTTGAGGGTCTCCATGGACTTCTTCATGTTTGATGATTTGCTAGAAAAACTCGCAAAACTCAGGAAAGCACTGTACTTAAGATTGCAGTTTTATTATAGCAAAAGGATACAAATCAGAACCAGCCATAGGAAAGGACGCGTAGGGCAGAAATTAAGACTGCAAGTGTTCTGAACACAAAGATTCCATGTTCTCAGGGATGTGTTATCCTCCCAGAGTTGATGTATGGTGATACATACAGAGGGTATTGGCAACCCAAGCAGCTCACCGCAGCTTTGGTGTCAGGAGTCTCAAGCCTGAGGCTTGATCAGCGAGGTAGGTTGAGTGTGTTGCTGTTCACGTGGTTGTACTGAGTCTCCACTACTACCATCCTTCCCTGGAGGGGAATGGGCTGATGTTATGTGGCTCCAAGTGCCAGACCTCTAATCACATGGTTGCTCTTTCTAGTGTGGCCAGCCCCCATCCTGAGCCATCTTATTTGCATACACTATCTAAGGGGCCAGATAGAAATCATCTCATTAGCATAAATGATTAAATGTAGTCGAAAGAGCCCAATGAATAACAAAGTCATTTCTATTATTGAGAAATTACAAGGGTTTTCAGGTTACCCCAAAGAAACTGGGTGCAAAGGCCAGGTCTCTCTTTGGGCAGAAACATATTTTTTTATTACAAAAGAGCATCTTTGTGTAGGAACTAAGCTAATATTTTAAGCTTATATTTCAGAGGTTATGTACCTAAAAAAGGAGTAGAAATATATAGCATAACTTGTAAATTATCCAGGGAGAAAATATATTTTTTTTAATTGTACTTTAAGTTCTAGGGTACATGTGCACAACGTGCAGGTTTGTTACATATGTATACATGTTCCATGTTGGTGTGCTGCACCCATTAACTTGCCATTTACATTAGGTATATCTCCTAATGCTATCCCTCCCCCCTCCCGCCACCCCACAACAGGCCCCAGTGTGTGATGTTCCCCACCCTGTGTCCAAGTGTTCTCATTGTTCAATTCCCACCTATGAATGAGAACATGCAGTGTTTGGTTTTCTGTCCTTGCAATAGTTTTCTCAGAATGATGGTTTCCAGCTTCATCCATGTCCCTACAAAGGACATGAACTCATCCTTTTTTATGGCTGCATAGTATTCCATGGTGTAAAATAATTAAATTGCTTAGCTAAATCAGCAAAAATAAGGAAATGTTAAAATATAAACTATTGGCTAATGGATAAAAAAGACAGTGATGTTTTCACCTTGCAAATCATTCCCTTGAAAGTGAGGGTCCTATCTACCCATTTGTTCTTTTTTCCATCCTGTTAGCTGAAGTGTGGATGTGATAGAAGAAGATGAACTATTTCTGAATGCGAGATGGACTCTGAATTGAGAAGATAGATGCCCTGGACTTTAACACTATTGAGCTATCAACTAAACTGCAGACCACTTACCTTCATATTTGTGAGATGAAAATAACTGTCTATTTTTAGAGGAGCCCAACCTGTGTCCTAACTAGTATAGCTAGGCATAGAGATACTAAGGAATTGCTATAAATAGATAACCATAATGGAAATAATAATGCCAGAAAAGGTGGCATTTAATGTTGCAAGGACAAAAAAAATGGCTAAGATAGATCATTGTGTAATGATAAGAAGCAAAATTCAATATGATGGCCTAAAAGTCATAAACTATGTATTTCAAACAATATAGCACCTAACTGCCTAAGGAAACACTGTTAAAAATATAAAATTTTTAAAAAGAATTGTGAATTTATAACAGAAGACTTTCATGGTGCAATCAATAAGTTTGATTTAAGGAATATATATATTATATTATGGCCATCAAACAAAGAATATTCAGAATTTTATTTGATGTTTGCCTTCATTAAAAAACGATACTTTTAAAAAATATTTTGACTTTTTTTTTCAGGGCATATTTCCTGATTTTGAACCAATCAAATTAGAAATAAATAATTTAAGGGTGTTAAAAAATCCTAGCAGTTTGAAAGATGCTAATAAGTAACTTAGATTAAAAGGAAAAATGAAAACTGATATTAAGAATTATAAGCAAGAAAGAAAAGGAGAATATCTTATATCAAAACATAGAAAAAAACAAAAAACAAAAAACAAAACATATAAGAAATACACTTCAGAAAATGGATAGCCTTGAGTGCCTTTGTTTTCCAAACAAGATGAAAAAAGAACTTGGTATTTATCTTAAGGAATTAGACATACACAAGAAACAAAAATAATTTGGAGGGTTGTATACTTAAGAGGAAAAATGACAATATGGAAAAATAGTGGAAAATAATTTTTAAATCTAAAAACTGAAAAACAGATTTTTATTAATTTATACATATTATATGATCTTAGAGACTTTATAGCAGACAAATCTTAATGTGAGTTAAATGTTGCTTCCATGACAGAATGCTTTAAATTTTATTTGAAATTTTCTAAGTTTTTATTGTGATAACTTAAAAAAAAAAAAACAATGAAAATGAACCTTATGATATGCAAAAGCCATCTGCAAGTTGATTTCAGTCTGTCTGTCACTGGTTTGTGACTTGTAATATATAAGATTCCTTGGTGTGACATTCCCAATTTTTAGCATGCTATCTTTCAAATATTTCAGGTAAACTACGAAAAACACTTTTATGAAAAACAATCAGCCTCTTTTGAGTCCATTATTTTCCTTCTTGGTATGCCTCTATTAATAGTACTCAGAGCTCAGTTATTCTATTTTTATTTCAGGGAGAACAGCATTGCACTGACTTCAGAAGTGAGGGAAATAAAATTCTTAAAAAATAGTTATTTCGTAATTAAACTGGTGAACAAGGACAATTTTACTTGATGATTTTCAGATCTGTACACTCTAATTATATTTTCCAATCATTTTTGTGGTGTTAGCAAGCCACGATCTACTCTGTACATGTCATAAGATGCTCGATAGTTTAATTCAACTATCCTTTCTCTTTTTAACCAAAGATAATAATGGAAAAACAGAGATTAGTATGTATTCTGATTTATTTCAGACAGGCAGAATACAGTCAGCATTCACTTCTCATGGCTTTCAAGACAATGGCATTCATCTTCCTCATGAATTCTGGATAAATTCAGAATTGCCAAGGATTAGACCATAACAGATTATTTAGAAATGTGGATTAGTCATACAAATCTTCTTGAATCAGTTCCATAAAAATAACAAGTGGCTAAAGCCATGGTGCCAAAGAAAAGAACAATGTACAATCTGTGAACAAAAATGTAGGCCATTTGGCTTCACTATAGCAGTATACCAGTGTTTTGCCAGAGAAGAGGAAGGGCTTGGAAGGTAAATAATGAGTCCAGAGATTCAAGCCCCATCTGTTCAGACAGGCTGAAGCTTGCTGGGTTGACAGTGCTTATGCTGGGCATTGATTGATATCATCTCAATTGGCTCTTGACATGAGAGGCAGTTGAGGATGTCTGAATTAGAAACTGGTCCTAGGATCCTGAACATGAGCCAAGAGTAGTAGTTACAAAAAACAAAAACAAAAACTATAGTAAAACAAAGTAAGTGTCCTCTCATTACTGTCTACGCCCCTTTGAAAAGAAAAGAAGAAAAAAAATAAAGAAAAAAGAAGAAAAAAGGAAAAGATGAAGAAAAAGCAGAAAAAGAAAAGAAAAAATGTACAATGGAATTTGAGGCTCGGAAATGATAAATTACCACCTGTCTATTTACAATGAATAATCATTTACACATACTTGTTCCATATGTTCCTTTCTGTCACACATATTTCTTTTATTTTTATTGTTCTTAAATGTTAATTTTCTTTGACATCACAAAGAAATTTATATTCAATATTGACAGGTTCTGATAATTTATGAAATTTTCTTTATTTCATGTTTATGTTGTCAAAGCCTTCTTTGTAACCCTACTATTTAATATATACTATAATTACTTTTTCTGTGTTAAGGTTTAATGTATTTCCACATTTATAAAATTTTAAAGATATTATTTTAACAATTGTATAATGTTCACTACATTAATGTGCAGTAATTTAATCAATTATTTTTTGTTATATAGAAGGTTTCCAACCTTTCAGTATTTTAAATAAATTTTTGATGAATGTGTGTTTACATGCATGTGTAAAATTCTTTTTTTTTTTTTTTTTTTTTTTTTTTTTTTGAGATGGAGTCTTGCTCTGTCACCCAGGCTGGAGTGCAGTGGCGCAAACTCAGCTCACTGCAAGCTCTGCCTCCTGGGTTCACGCCATTCTAGCCAGGATGATCTTCTGACCTCGTGATCTACCCGCCTCGGCCTTTCAAAGTGCTGGGATTACAGGCGTGAGCCACTGCGCCTGGCCATGTATGTGTAAAATTCTTTATGTCATTCAGATTGTTTTCTTTGATTGAATCCTTAAGAGAAATCTCGAGATAAAATATAGGCACTTTAAATTGTTTAGATATATGTTGCTCATTTGCTTCTCCCAAATTATCCGTAATATCTTACATGACAATGAAAGAATCTAATCACACCAGGCAACTATGAGTAATCTCATTGGCTTTTGTTGTTGTTGTTTTTATTGCTCTTGTTCTTGTTTTATTGGTAATAATGTGACAGACAACATAGTATCTCATTCTTATCTTAGTTTACATTTGTGTAATTACTTGTGAGATCGAATAAGGTATAATAGAGTTTCATACATTTCTTTCTTTTTTTTTTTTTTGAGGCGGAGTCTTGCTCTATTCCTCAGGCTGGAGTGCAGTGGCACGATCTTTCATAATTAAACTGATGAACAAGGACAATTTTACCTGATGATTTTCAGATATACACCCTAATTATATTTTCCAATCATTTTTATAGGGTTAGCAAGCCACGATCTACTCTGTACCTGTCATAAGATGCTCAAATGCAACCTCTGCCTCCCAGGTTCAAGCGATTCTCCTGCCTCAGTCTCCTGAGTAGCTAGGACTAGCAGTGCCTGCCACCACGCCCAGCTATAATTTTGTATTTTTAGTAGAGATGGGGTTTCACTGTCTTGGTCAGGCTGGTCTTGAACCCCTGACCTCGTGATCTGCCTGCCTCGGCCTCCCAAAGTGCTAGGATTATGGGTGTGAGCCACCGTGCCCAGCCCAGTTCCATACATTTCTTAATCAGTGGTTAACTGTTTGATGATGTATTTCTCCAAGTTTTATTTTGTGTGTGTCTTAGTGCATCAGGCACTGCAATCAGACCTATCCAATCTCTGCCCCCTATAAATTGTATGATCTTTGACGATTTTCTTAATTACTCTTATCTTGATTTGTTTACCATTGGTATGGTATTTATCTCTTGTCCCCTGTAAATTGTATGATCTTTGACAATTTTCTTAATTACTCTTATCTTCATTTGTTTACCAATATTGGAACAATATTGGTATGGTATTTATCCCTTGATTCATAATTTTATATTTCTCATCTGAATTCTAGATGATTATATTCAATTATTTCATAGAGTATTCTCTTTTATGTCTCAAAGTTTTCTCAAGTTCAAAATAGCTAACATTAAACTCATGTTTTTAATCTTTACACTCTCCTATATATTTCTCTCTCTTTTTTTTTTTTATGATTTGCATTCCCATTCAACCATTTTTTCCCCATTCAACCATTTGAACAAGCCAGGAACTTAAAAGTCATCATTCTCTTTTATTTTCCATAGTCAATACCTAACTATATTCTTTGGCAATTTAACTTCCCAGTATCTTTGTCACATTTCATTGAATCTAAAATCCAATCAAGTGTAACAAGCCCCATTATTTTCAGTACCTCTAAGAAAGAAGAAATGGCACGAATGGATACATTGCTTGACTCAAGGGTCCTAAATGACCAAGGTTTTTACAAAATATTATCATCTGTACCATCAAGAATTTTGGCTATGTACCTTTTCTAAGAGTGTTTTTCTATTATCTTTTGCATTTTGCAAATTTTCATGCAGTTGCATAGGCAATGACGATCGAAAGGCTAAATACAGCACAGAGACTTAGGAAGCATCCTGATTTCAAAGATGTTAAACATGTTTTAAATTCATCTTAGAATTTTGAATTATGGTGTTTATCTTTTCCTCTGCCGCTATCCCACTAGTCCAAGCTTTACTCATTTATTGCTTAGATAACTACAGTAGTTACTGAAGTAGTCTGTCTGTATTCAGCCTTCCCATTTTCTACCCAATCCCATCTTTACCTAGCAGCTACACAGTTTGAAAATATGATAATATCACTTGCACTGACTCTTTCTTCTCTAGCTCTTCAATGGCTTCTCATTATTTTTAGAATAAAAACAAAAACCTTTTTATCTACCAACCAGGACTTGCATGGTCTGACCCCCATCTCTTCTCCAGCCTCATCCTTCTCTGCCTTTCTTCAAACTCCACTCTAGAGGTCACAGCTCCTCAGCTTCTCTGTTGAGTCTGCATACATGTAGCTTTCCCCTGACCAAATGTTATTCTTCTCCATAATTAAATTATCCTTGTACTTCAGATCTCAATTCCAATTACTTTCTCAGAGAAGCATTTCCTGACCTCTTCAGCCAGGTATCATTACCCATTAACTTCATTTGTATAGCACTTAATACAGTTACAGTCTGATAATTATTTCTGTGATTATTTGGTTAGACCATAAACTCTATAAGGACAAGGATTATGCTTGCATTTGTTCACCATTGTATTGTCAGCAATTAGCACAGATTCTGGGAAAAAATAGATGATCACCATGTATTTATTTAATGTATGAAAGAATAAATGGTAATTACTAGAAATAAATGTAATCATGCAGATTTGAATAGTGCAGTATTAACTGCTTCATAGTAAGCACTTGATAAACGTTAACTTTTATTGTTGCGGTTATTGACTCGTTCTTCAGATGGCATCTCTTCTGGCTTCTCACCACCTTTAAAGAGTCAACATCCCCATATATTGTCACTAATTGAAGTGCAATGAACCCAAAAGATCTCTCTTAGTTATAGAATGATTGTATCTGCCCTGCAACATTGGTTTTCTTGGCATCGATTGCAGTGAAACTTACTGAATTGAGAGCACATCAAGCTAACACCGTCTGGAATAAGACTCAGATTTACATCTCTAGAAGAGTGAGAAATCAAGAGCCAAATTTGCCCCCGTTTAAGAATCTCAAGTATATAATCATGATTTATCTTGTCTTTGGTTTGTTTGTTTCGTATTTTCTTAGTAAAAACAAAGAAGAATAACAGGTTTGCTTTAAGTTGCTTATTATAGCAATTCTACTTAAGGAATGCTAGCGTTTCATTTTAATTATCTATCCTTAAATCCCTTAAAACCATGGATTTTTTTGCTCAAAGGCCAACTTTACTTCTGCATTAGTTATTAAAATTCCTTTTATATAAACTCCATTAGTATAGAAAAGAAGCCCACAAAAACGTCCCGTTCAACACTATCATTTCTGTGCATTTGCTTCTAGTTTAATTGGAGCCCTTGATGGCTATTTCATGATCATCATACATTTATTGACCATGTACTGTGGATAGGAACAAGATTAGCTATTGCAAAGGGCATGGATAAAATTGAGAGGCATATACCATAAGCTCTTTCAAGTTCCTTCTTTTGTTTCTTAACATCTTTTAATACTGGAAAGCTCTTCTTCTTTGAGAATAGGCAGAAAAAGCTTGCTGCTTCAGTTAAGAGCAAACTTACTAAAATCAAGTTTCATAAGTCACATCAGTCTCTAATTCCTTATCTGTAATACTATAGCTATCTGTGATAGATTGCATCATTGTCACCAAATCTTTATCTTTCTTGTATCCATGTCCTTTGCCTTTACAATTGCTCTCACTAAGGGCAGATACATTTCCTCACTCCAGTGATATTAGACTTGGCCATGTAACTTACTTTGGCCAGAGGAATTTTATTAGGCCTGATGAGAACAAAGTCTAGCTCTCCTGTGTTTCTGTCACAATCGTGAGAAACACATACTCAAGGTAGCCAAATTGTACAAAGAAAAGGAAAGCCATATAAAGCATATTAGATGACTCATGCCTTGGAGCCAACCCGAATTGAACCCAAAGTATATCAGCTGACTCTCAGCCTGACTGGCAAACCTATGGGCAAGAAAATAAGTTCTTATTGTTGTTTGCCACTGACTTTTGGAGTGTCTTGTTATCTACCAATTGCTTGACTAATATATATCATCATATTTTTTACATAATTAAGAAAGGCACTATATTTAAGATGCTTAATACACAGAGATTCTAAATAAATGATATTTTCTAGAATAAGTAATGAAGAAAAACCTCCAGTAAGATCAGAAGGCTTTGGCAAAGCACCTTAGAGTTCTAAAATAAACTGAACAGCATTTGACAGTCACCTCTACCAGCTATGTGTCCTGGGGAGGATATTGAACTTCTGTAAGTCTTGATTTGCTCATCTTTAAATTGAAGATGGTAATGATGAATAACTCATAGTGTTTTAAGAATTCATTGAGATTATGCTTAGCAACAATGTGACACATAGTAAGCTTTCAATAAATGTTAGCTATTTTTATTACAATTACTTTTATTATTATTAATTAAATATTCATAATAATTTTCATTGCTATAGTCAATACTATTTTGATAATTTCCTTAGAGGAAAAAAGAGTGCTCAGTTTTAGAAATATTGGCGAATTGTGTTTTTTCTCAACCTACTTCAAAAAATTAACCAAATCAAAAATTAACAATTTCCCCTTTATAGGTCCAATATATCTTTTGCTCAGAATGCTTGTTTTGACAAAGGTTTCAAAATTGACAACATTTGAAACATCAAGTAGTTTGACTTCCACTGTTCTCCTCAAGGTTTTTTTGTTGTTGTTGTTTGTTTTTTGTTTTTTCTGCATCTATTTGGTTAGTAGGGCAAGATCATGAGTGAAGACTATCAGGATCCTTCTATTCCATCATCTAAGCCTGGTAATTCCTCCTGGTCAGCATATCTTGTTAATGTTATATGGCATTTAGGTAAGGAGCTCTACTTAAATGAATGTCTTTCTTGATGTAAAAGGTCACTTCCAATTATTACAGCATATATTTATTTATTCCTATTTAACATTTGTCTCTCTCAGTAGTAAGTAAGCTTTCTGAGGGAACAGATCTTGTCTTGCTCACTGAAGCATCCTTAAAGCCTAAAATTTTACCTGGCACACAGGGCTCAATCAGCAAATACTTGCTAAGTGAGTAAATGAACTAACATAATTAAAAATGGTTAAAACTCCTTGCATTTTTACATGAATTATTAATAGTATTCTTAAACTATCAGTAAGAAACCAGTTAGTTGCCAAATATTGCAGAGCTTTTGGAAGTGAAATCAGGCCAACCCCAAAGCTCTACTTATAAAAACTGCCCACTAGTTACAGTGCTGGAGCACCTATCATTTTATTATCATTTAATCTACCTATTAGAGAAGTGAACTGGATTAGACCCATTTGCAAAGAATCAAAAGAGAAAACAAAACAAAACAAAAGAGCACTAGTATATATAAAGAAAACCTACTAATTTGAATTTCTCATTCAAGAAAGATTCTTAGTGCAGACAAAATTTTAGAGGCAGCAATAGGAAAAATATTTTATAAATACTAATTTTCAGTACACACCTTTCTTCATTCACATGAAGGTTTTCTTTCTTTTTTTTTTTTTTTTTTACATTTATCTCTTGGAGTTATGAAGTCATAGCTCTTAGAGATAAAAATAGCTTCAAGAGTCTGTTTCTGGTTCCTTTACAGTCATGTATTGCTTTGCTTTTGTTTTAAGATGTCTCTTAAAACAAATTTAGAAAAGAAATTGGCTTTCCCTGGATCACTGAACCACACACATGCTTTTTACTTGCCTGGGTAGTATTGCCCGAAATTCAAGGGTTATGACTCCAAAATATGATTTATTCAAGGAAGGTAAGGGAATGAAGTAAGAAAGTATGCATCGATTTATTTTAGGATAGAAATGTAGACTCAAAAATTATAAATTTCCCACAGTAAGTTAACTGTCTGGTTTTGGTTCCTTAACCAGATCACACAGCAGTCTGCATACACAGTCACACTTAAAATAATTAAACTGAATTAATTAATTAATAGCAACTGGCTTGTAGAGACAAATTGCTGAATTCTTTTGTTCTGCCTTTTTCAGAAATGCACGTAAGGTATTTACAGTAAGTTTAATTAATTCTGAGATGTTATTTTCCATAGTCTAATTGACCATTGTGGAGATGCACCCTGTGCTACTTAAAAGACTTTTGTCTCTAGCTGCTCAGAGCACCCATTGGCAATGTAGCCCTGAGATAATCAAACAGATTTTCTGGACAAGCCGAATTTTTTTATCTTAGGGCAAATGTACCCTTTCACCATTTCTTCTCTCTCTCAAAGCTGGAAACTTAATGCTTAAAAAAGAGAATATATCTTTCTTCAAAGGTTATATCTGAATTGGTTACTCTAGTCTTTTATTAGTTAGCACTCTTTGGTTTCAAGTGAAATAAACCCACTTGAACTACTTTAAGCAAAGCAGGAGGATTTATTATGAGATTCCAGAGATAGTTCACAGACACGGAGAACGTACAGCCTGGTGGACCTCAATAGTGACTTGGATTGTAATGCAGCTAGTTTATAAGCTGATCCAAACGTGTATACCTTGTTGAACTTCCTGAGCTTGACCAATTCTCTTTGCTGGTCACCACTCACAGTAGTTCCTAGCATCATGCTACAATTATTTTTCTACCAGTCTAACACCTTTGTTTTCCCTCAGTGCGAAGTGTTTGAAGCTTCCTTGAAAGAGAGGTGACAAAGGAAGCTCACCTCCTTCAGTTCTACTGGTTAATAAGAACCTTTCCTCTCTTTCCTATAAGCTTCAGAGAGTATGATATTTGCTTTCTTAAAATTGTGGACAATTATGTTTGCAAGTAATTAGACTAGTTAGCTCTTCCATTAACTCCCTCTCAGACAGGAAGGGAAGATCAGCTTCAGGCTCAAAGCAGATTCTCTGGTAGCAGAAAACACTTCAGCAAGGTAAGCTTATGACACGATTCAATTCCAGAAGCTATAAACCTTCTGTCACTTAAAGTGATTCGTTATTTGTGCTACCTATAATTATTCCAGATTGACATTTTATGGATTTTGAAAAGATTAAGAAAAAATAATATGCCATGAATTTACGTCTTATGAAATAAGGGTGTATGTAAACCATCAGTAAATGCCAATAAAATTTTAAGTTATTAAAAATTTGCAAGATACTGAACCTACACTAACAGTCAATACTAATTGCTGACCCTTTATGATGAAGCTGTTGAAAAATAAATTATATCATTGCTTCTTCTTACTAACCTGGCTGGAAATATTTATTGCTTAAATCAATGGCTACTTGAAACTATCTTAAATATTCCTATATGTCTAATTGTAATCAAAGTCTCAAAAGTGGGTGGTACCTGGAAAAATGACTCAGCTTAAAAACCATCACTTTATCAGCTCTAAGAAATACTTCCAGAAAGATATTTTTAACTCTAACTCTCTAGATGTATATGATCATATAATATCACAAAATGACTTTTAGCGTGTCTTAGGCATTCTTCAGCGTTCTGGGTAACAGACCACAGAATTCACTTATATAGAATAAACGGAAAGATATTTGTTAGATGGGTTACAAAATTTCCAGGAAGGCCAGAAGCCAAGAGCATATAGCACAGAGCCTAGAATAATGCATCCAGGAGATACCAAATATACCACCAAATGCTACTGTTGGCCGCACTGCTACCACTAATACCTGGCACTCTGAATCTGTGTTTCTAGGAGGTGGAGTGTAGAACCTCCACTATCGTATTTCTGGAAGACGTGGTTTCGCCGCATTGATCATGTCCACTTTTCTCAAAGGTGCATAGGTATGGCAAAATTTAGATCACTTCCTAGAGGGAGCCTGGGAAGTATACATTTTACCTTTTCATCCTTTGTCCTATAGGACTGTGTTAGGGATTTTGAAGTACAAACTAATGAACCAATCAGCAATGTCTGCCACACCATGAGACCCTAATTTAGTGAAACATGTTTCGAATGATGTTGATTCAATTATAGTTTATCTTTTACAAATAAAAATGCCTGTTAATTCTACCAAACACACCACAAATGTCTCCTGCTTTATGTCTTCCAACATAGAACCTTATGCCTCCGGACTAGCATTTTAATTCACGAGTTTATTTTTTCATTTTTATTACTGAACTGTGAACTCCACAAGCACAGAGAAAGTTTACCTCTGAAGCAATATTATCTTGGTAGCTAAATCAGATTCTGATTATGGGTCACTTTAGAACCTCCTTGCTTAATTCTCCTTCTCTCAAGGCTGTAGCCTGCTTTCCTCTCAAAGCAGCACTCCCAGTGGCTCACACAGTTTGCTTGGTCATCAGCCAACCTACTGGGGAAGCTGCCTGCTGGTTTGAAAGAGCACCCAACGATCTGGAAGACTGTCTACTGCAACTGTACGTGGTTGCACCAGATCCACAGAGCCCTTGAATTGCCCTTTGGCAACCTTAAAAGGACGTAGAAGTATGAAAAAATCATCAATGTCACTTGGGATGGACTTTGAACAAGGTAGGAGACAGCCAGTGGATACATTTGTTTCTTTTCTCCCCTGGACAACCTGTTCAAAGATGTGATACTTCACAGTCACTCTGAAGATGCTCTCCATGAGAGAGCATTCATCTGCCTTTAGTGGGAAGCTGTGGTGAGTTCAGTAATGCACACTTTTTTATTCCCTTCTTCTCTGTCTCACTTCCCTTCTCCCTCACTTCAGTTTTTATGTGATTTCATACCCCAGTAGCGTGTTAACTCATAGCTTTTGCCTCAATCCTATTTTCTAGGGGGACCAAGCTAAGACAATATTTGCTGAATGAATACATGAAAGAATAAAGAAAGTATAGCTAAGAGTATAGTATTGACCTGCTTAAGGTCCAAAGACAGCTAGGGAAAAGCCAGAACACAGTCTCCACTCAATTTTAAGACCACTGAGGAGGGAGACATTGGTTATGATTTTACATTCAACATTTTACACAGGGCCTGGCAGATAGCAAGAACTGGAAAACAGTTGATTAGTAAAGGAAGAAAGGCAGGTAGTCAGGAAGGAAAGAAGGGCAAAGAAAGGGAATAGATAATCAAAGTAAGAATTAAAAATGAAGCTCAGAGAACTCCAGGATTTGAGAGGTGGGATCTAAGTAGCAGGTTGAAGTGGACTCCACCTTAGCGTTGGATCAGGCTATGGTTTAGAGTTTCAGGGCCAATGCTCAGGCTTATAGGGGTTATAATACATCTCTGAACTTCCAGAATATAACAAAGGACTCCAGACACTAGCAATCTCATGAGAACAAAATGCCCAAGTGTGGAATTACAGAATAATACAGGCTGAAAGAGCTTAAAAAATGCATGGAGCCTCCACTCTACTCCTCCTTTCCCCACCACATCTCCAATACATCCCAGATTCTAATTCCATGTCCTTATTCTTTTCTACTAAGCTCCTAGGGATCCTCAGAATCTTTCACAGAGTACTCAAGGCAATCATGTACACAATCATTTGGCGTTTGTACGTAACAAGAATTTTATCTGTCTTCCTGAATCTTACATAATTTGCTCATTTACAGAGGTCAAGAATATAGACCAGAGATGGGAGGAAAAAATCCCAGTATCACACCACACACATCCTACTTTAATATCAGTGCCTTCTCTTAGTCATCTGAAATATTTTGTTTATGATTTCAGCCACTTCGAATTTTGTGATAACTGACTTATCTTTCATTGATGATCTCCTTAAAATGTAGGCTGTCATCTTAACCTATACTGAATTTAGAGTTCTCTTCCATCAGTTATTTTTTTCTGAAGGTCTATTCCACTTGAAGTATAGAGATGAATCTGTTCAGCCTTTCAGATTTTCATAACTTGACGTTAGTTTACATTTTTAATAATCTTGTTTCAAGGAAAGATTGGTGATTCTGGATCTTCAATCTGGTGTTTTTGTTTTATTTGAGTCTCATGCTAGAATTCTCTTTTTTTTAAGATTTACTATGTTTTATTTTATTGATACATACTATTTTACATATTTATGGGGTACATGTGAGTGTTTGTTAATACATGGCATGTGAAATTATCAAGTCAATCACGGTATTTGGGGTATCCATCACTTTGAGTATTTATCCTTTCTAAGTGTTGGTATCATTTAATGCTAGAATACTTGAGCAATTTGGAATGGGGATTACTAGACTTCTGGTCAATTGGCAACTGAGCGTCAGATATAGTTTTGAATATATTAGGGAATTATACTCATATAATTACATCTATATAATACATATAACATACTGGAGTTATTTCTTTATTACTTATATTATATATGTACACAATATATATTACACATATTGTATATATGTTTATAGATATACACACACCAATAAAAACAAGGAGGAAGGAAGGAAGAAAGGAAGGAAAGAAGGAAGGAAGGAAAAGAGGAAGGGAGGAAGGGAAGGAAGGAGGAAGGGAGGGAGGGAAGGAAAAGAAGAAAAGGATAAAGCCAGGATGTGGTAAAGACCATCGCCATCTCAAATACATCCATGCTCCTCTACGTTTCTCATCCTCATTGAAATTATGTTCAAGGAACTTGTGATTGGGTTCAGCCTGATGAGATGCAGATACAATTGATATCAGCTGCATACAGACCAGGACTTTCTAAAACCACAGAAAATATCCAGCCTCTTTTGCAATGATTTTGTAATGATATGATTGAGAACTAAACTTTCAGTGTGGTAAACCACTGAAATTTCAAGGCTAATCTGTTGCAGAAGCTAATGTTAATTGCCTTAACTAACATATAAATTGCTTTCTGGGAATTGGTGCTGGCATAGAAAGACCCAAAATATTTGTCAGTGGCTTTGCAGTCATGGGGCAGGTGGCAATGAAATTGATTTTGGAATCTGAAAGGTAGTGATATAAGTCAGAGACAAAATATTTAGTGAAGCCATCGCCTGTGATAACTCAAAGTCAGGCTCTATATCTATTGAATTTTTATCTCTGGAGGGCTAGCATGGAAAACAACATGCTAGGAATGTGCTCTGGTTACTTATGATTTCATTCAGGAAGGACTGAGGAGAAAGATATGAGCTCAGGAAAAAATTAGCTGGTTTGCAAGTATAATCAAAGTGAATAACAAGAGACCAAATTTGAGATCTTGCCCAGTTGGAAAATCTATTCGGCATGTTTTCTGAATTTTTAAAAATGTCTTATATTGAACATGAACAGGCATACCTTGGAGATAGTGGGTTTATTTCCAGACCACTGCAATAAAATGAATATTGTAATAAAGTGAGTCACACAGATTTTTTGGCTTCCCAGTACATGCAAAAGCTATATTTACACTATACTGTAGTCTATTAAGTGTGCAATAGCAGTAGATCTTTAAAAACAATGTATATACCTTAACTGAAAATACATTATTGCTTAAAACAACAACAAAAAAAGGTAACAACTATCTGAGCCTTCAGTAAGTCATCATCTTTTTGCTGAGGGTCTTGCCTTGATGCTGATACCTGCTGACTGACCAGGATGGTGGTTGCTGAAGATTTGATTGTTGTGGAAATTTTTAGAAATAATATAGTAATAAAGTTTGCTGCATCAATCAAATCTTCCTTTCATGAAACATTTCTCAAGAGCATGCAATGCTGTTTGATAGCTTTGTTTTTTAACATTAGAACTTCTTTTAAGATTGGAGTGAATCCTCATAAACCCTGCTACTGCTTTATTAACTAAATTTATGTAATATTCTAAATCTTTTATTGTTGTTTCAGCAAAGATTATGACATCTTCAATAGGAGTATATTCCATCTAAAAGACCCACTTGTTCATCAATAAGAAGTAATTTCTCATGCATTCAAGTTTTATCATGAGATGACAGCAATTCAGTCACTTCTTCAGGCTCCACACCTAATGATAGTTCCCTTGGTATTTCTACTACATCTGCAGTAACTTCTTCCACTGAAGTCTCGAACCCCTCAAAATTATTCATGATGATTGGAATCAACTTATTCAAAACTCCTGTTAATGTTGATATTTTTTATCTCCTCCCATGCCATGAACCATAAATATTCCTAATGATATCTAGAATGGTGAGCCCTTTCCAGTGGGTTTTCAAATTATTTTGCCCAGATCCATCAGAGGAATCATTATCTATGGCAGTTATAGCTTTAAAATTGTTTTTTTAAATAATAAAACTTGATCAAAAGTACTCCTTGATTTTATGGGCTACAGAAAGGATTTTGTGTTAGCAAGCATGAAAATAGCATTAATTTCCTTGTACATATCCATCAGGCACTTGGGTGCATCAGTGTATTGTCAATGAGTAACACTATTTTGAAAGGAATCTTTTATATTCTGAGCAGTAGGTCTCAACAGTGGGCTTAAAATATTTAGTAAACTATACTGCCAACAGATGTGCTGTCATCCAGGCTTTGTTGTTCCATTGATAAAGCACCAGCAGAGTAAATGCAGCATAATGCTTAATAGTCTTAGGGTTTTTGAAGTGGCAAATCAGCATTGGCTTCCCCATAAAGTCACCAGCTGCATTAGTCCCTAATGAGAAAGTTAACTTGTCCTTTGAAGCTTTGAAGCCAGTCATTGACTTCTCCTCTCTAGCTATGAAAGTCATAAATGCCATCTTCTTCCAATAGAAGGCTGTTTCATCTACATTGAAAATCTGTTTATTGTAGCCACCTTTATCAATGATGTCAGTTAGCTCATCTGGACAACTTGCTGCAGCTTCTACATTAGCACTTGCTACTTCACCTTGCACTTTTATGTTATGGAGATGGCTTTTCTCCTTTAAACTCATGAATCAATCTCCGCTAGATTCCAACTTTTCTTCTGCAACTTTCTTGTCTCTCTCAGCCTTTATAGATTTGAAGAGGTGGAGACTTGCTCTGAATTATGCTTTGGCTTAAGGGAATGTTGTAGCTAATTTGTTCTTCTATCCAGACCACTAAAAATTTATCCTCATCAGCCAAAAGGCTATTTTACTTTCTTATCATTCATGTGTTCAATGGAGTGGCAATTTTAATTGGCCAAATTTCAATATTGTTGTGTCTCATGGAATAGAAAGGCCCTATGAGAGGGAGAGACAAGGTGGGGACATCTAGTCAGTGGAGCAGTCAGAACACACAACGTTTATGGATTAAGTTGACTTCCTTATATGGGTGCAGTTTATGGTACCCTATAACAATTACAATAGTAACATCAAAGATTCCTGATCACAGGTCATCATAACAGATAATAATAATGAAAAAGTTTGAAAAATTGTGAGAATTATTAAAATGTAGCACAGAGACACAAAGTGAGCATATGCTGTTGGAGAAATGGCACCAATAGACTTGCTTGATGCAGGGTTGTCACAAACCATCAATTTGTAAAAAAAAAAAAAATACCTGCAAATTGCAATAAAACAAAGCACAATAAAATGAGGTATGCCTGTATTGCTTTTATGATGTAGAAAAATATTTGTAAAGTAAGGAAAGTTTATTTACAACAAAATAAGTAGTTTCCAGAGCACAGAGATGGTGAAGTAGAAGTAAGATTGAACAAAGTAAGGTGAAGAAGAGAAGAAATAATAAGGTAACAGGAATATCAGGTAGAGGTCATTGGGAAATGAGCTGGAATAATGATGGGCAATACAGTGTTACTACTGAATAAAAGGGAAGTACACAGACCTAATCAGTACTAGCTACAATGACTGGTGGGTATGTTAGGAAGTGATCTCCTTTAACTCATCCTTACAAATTAGAGTCCTTGACAGCATGGTGGTCAGTCCAGCTGGACCCTAGTTCAGATGCCAAAACTTCAAAAATGGCTCATAGGGCTGGGAGCGGTGGCTCAATCCCATAATCCCAGCATTTTGGGAGGCCAAAGTGGGCAGATCACTTGAGGTCAGGAGTTCCTGACCAACCTGGCCAACATGGTGAAACCCAGCATCTACTAAAAATACAAAAATTTGCCAGGCTTGGTGGCATGTCCCTGTAATCCCAGCTACTTGGCAGGCTGAGGCAGGAGAATTGCTTGAATCGGGAGGTTGCTGTGAGCCAAGATTGTGCCTCTGCACTCCAGCCTGGGTGACAAAGTGAGACCTTGTCGCTCAAAAAAAAAAAAAAAAGTATAGGAAACTGTTATCAAATTCAAGCTTGGGGCAAGGATTTGTCCTCTGTCTCTAAAGGGAAGAAGTGCAAAGACATTTGTTAAAGGTTCTGTAGAAAAGTAGGTTGAAGAATAGGGAAAAACAATGCAATCTACCACATCTGCTTCATTTTTATTTCTCTCCCCAACACTAGAATGTAAACATCATTAACAGGATTGGGTATGCTATATACATTGCCATTTCCCCAGCATCTATAACAGAATCCATTACAACCATCAACAACATTTTTAAATGCATGATATGATCTTGAAAGTGAGCTGGATTATCAACCTGTGAAAATGAATCAAAACTTAATCTTGTAGTTTAAAATTACAACAGTTAAATAAACCTCAATTTTTGGATTACTTTGAAAAACAGGATTTTAGGGTAAAATGTCTATTGGTTAACACGGAAGAGAGTCTAAAAATGGAAGTTTTGATATTGAACACAGACTAGTTTCTGTAGCAATGAAGCAGCCTCAATTCAAGCTTTTATGATTTCAAATTAAAAAGGGCAAGCATCATATTGTCATATTTTATATGTAAGTGGTCAGCATCAAACACATAAAAACATAAATAAACACATCCACAACTTATAAGCATTTATAACATATCAACCAGAAGAAGCAACTTTCTGCTCATGCCCTTGCTATTAATCATTATGGCCATTGTCTTACATTTTATTGATTACATTTTATAGCCTTCTTGTGAGGGAAGGATTTTATGGTTTTCACTGTCTTAGAGAATAATATAGCTTGTGTCCACAGTGATAAGACCAACATAAATCTACCAGATGATTGGTTGTGGTTTTAAGAGGTGGCTTTAAAGAATCTATGTATTTTTAATTTAGCATGCCTCTTCAATACAGTCTCTGTGAAATATAGAAGTATAGAAAATCACTTTTCTGTTGCTCTTATACATAGATTTTATGTGTAGTTCTGTTATAATAATAACAACTGACATTTATTAAGTGTTTACCATATGTTGGGCACACCTTTAAGTACTCTTTATATAAGTTTTGTAAATTTTCATGCTGACACTGAAAAAATGCTATATTTTCCTCTTTTAATAGATATAGACACTGAAGGAGAGGGTTTAATTAAGCTGCAAATGATTTACATGTCTATCATTTATTCACTCATTTAACAAGATTATTGAATACCCCTTTTTGTTAGGTATTATGATAGAGATAGGGAAGCAAGATGTAAATAAGCAGGTAAGTTTCTGGATCTTGGAATACTTAAATGTTTGTGATAAAGACAATACATGAAAACAAACAGCAACAATAAAGAAGATAACTTCCTCTACTGATATATCTATGAAAAACAAATTAAATATAATGATAAATATAGTAAATATGGGTATAGAGTGTGGCTTTAGATAGGAGAGTCAAGGAATGTTTAACAAAGTGAGAGTTGAGTTGAAGCTAAGTGGAACTGAATCCTCTAAGACAAATTAGGCATAGAAGATATAGGGAAAGAGACTTCCAGCCAGGGTGAAGAGTGAGCAGGAACAGAAAGAAGGCCAGTATACTTGCAGCATAATGCATGAAAGACAACAACAAACAGAGGTCAGTCAAGTAAACCCAAGTCCTCTCATTCTGGAGCGTGCCTTCTTATGTAATAACTAAGATTTTGAACTCTTTCAGCCATAGAGTATTCCCAGCTTGGGAATGAACTGAAAGGCCAAGGTAGCTGTCCCAAAGCGTAAAATCTCTGAGAACTCTCCAGCATTCTTAAAACTCATAAATTTTACATTCTATTTCTAATATATATTTAATTTATCATGAGAATAATACCCCCTTCCTCTTGAATTTCTTGGAAGATGAGCCATATTTCTTCTGAGACTCTGCAGGGAACTGCCTGGAACATTTCTGAGCATACCCGAATGTATATAGGATACATTTTGAGAAACACGATTACCATAGCTCATGGTAAGAACTGGGTAAATGCTTAATGAACAAATGAATGAACTTATTCAGTGTGTTACTCTCTTCTGAGCACATGAAGTGTCACACCATAGCCTTAAAAGTCTTGTTGGGAGGTAGCAAAGAATAGCGTTAAATATGCATATGAATTTCTTATTTAGGTTTATTTAGGTTTGAATTTTGACTAGCATTTGCTAGTATGTGATCTAGGACAGATTATTTAAATTCTGTGTGCCTAAATTTCCTCACCTGTAATAGTTGGGATAATAAAATACTGTAGTACCTTTGAAGAATGAGGATTGTGTAAGAAACTTAGCATGGCACATAGGATACTGTATGAAGCAATGTTAGGTACTGCACAGGGAATTGGAAAATCTCACCATCTGCTAATAACCAGAGAGGAACTGCTTTCAAGGACACATGGATGAGTATTTGGAGACCGAAAAGAGTAAAACTCAGGCAATGCTTACATCTGGGAGTGATATCAGGGGACAATATTAAACTATAGTGTCTTAATGTAGCAGAGCCTGGTCATAGTAGGCTTTTGAACATGTATTAAATCAGTTAATCAGCAAGTAAAGGAATGACCAGTAGCGCGGTGTGTCACATGTGACTGGAACATGAAATAGTTGATACAATAATATTTTAATTCATTCTTTTTTTGTAACTTACAGGGATTTCAATTTTATCTTAACATTGCATCACTGCCAAAAGTATTTCATAGCCAAATATTTTAAAGATATCATGGATATGTATGGATATACTAAAATCTGTGATGACAGTACTCTCACCCTGGCCTATTTCAAACTACCTATGTAATATCACTGAATGCAGAGATGGAAAAAGACAAATAGAGTTAGCTCTTTTGAGCTGGTATGAACGAACTACAGCAAACCACCACTTTATTCTATCAGGATTTTCTACATGCATATGGTGACCTAAACTCCTCCCATCTTTTGTTACACAGCCTGCCTGTTAGCAAAGTATGGAAATGTTTTGCAAGGCATCTGCCTTATGTCGTATTGCTTTTTATACACTTTCTTGAGTGGGCAACAAGGGAAAACGTTATAGCACATGCATACTTCCTGGGGACAGTATTTCAGGTCCATGAAATTGTTCTATCATGTGTATCACACATAAAATGCATTGAAACCTGATGGTGTAAGAGGAGGCCAATCTAATTTGATCCTCTTTTTTGAAGACACAGAGACTTGCTCATGCCAGTGCCCAGAGAAGATGAAGTCCTAAGAGTTTGACTAACTTGTCCTAACTGAAGTTTCTATGACATGGAGACAGACAGAAAACTGCCATGTCTGCATGACTAGAATAGAAAATATTCTTTTATTAGAAAGCAAAAATGAACCATCAGCTACCAACTGACTTACTATAAAGTTAAGCAAGAGATGCTGAAAGTCCATTGATCAAATGTTTGTTTTTTTTTTGAGTTAATAACTCTACACTTTAACTGGATCAAAACAAGACCTGATGCTCCCATTTCACTTTAGGGTTAGTCTCACCAACGACACTGTTGGTTAAAGTTGCCTTTACCGCAACTAACAGTGGAATGGCTCCTACCAGAAATTGCTTCGGTTTTCTTTTTCAGTGATCCCATGGCTGATCACACTCATTCCCCAAACATCACTGCACTATTTATGTCTTTTTATATTTTTAATCAACTTATAATCTAATCCTAGGTGATAAAGTATTCTCTCTCAGAGTTACTGAATATCTCCACTCTGATCCATTACATTATACAAGTTAGCCCTTGAACAACACAGGTGTAAATAGTGCAGGTTCTCTTACACACAGATTTTCTCCTGCCTCTGCCACTCCTGAGACACCAAAACCAACTCCTCCTTTTTCTCTTCCTCAGCCCACTCAACATGAAAATGATGAGGATGAAGACCTTTAGGATGATTCACTTAAATATATTTTTGCTAGGCACAGTGACTCACACCTGTAGTCCCAGCTATTAAGGAGGCTGAGTCAGGAGGATTTCTTGAGGCTAGGGGTTCAACACCAGCCTGGGCAACATAGTGAGACCGCAGCTCAAAAAAAAAAAAAAATCCTTTAAAAATTAGCTGGAAACAGTGATGTGTGTCTGTGTCCCAGCTGCTTAGGAGGCTGAGGCAGAAGGATCCCTTGAGTCCAAGAATTTGAGGTTGCAGTGAACTGTGATTACACCACTGCACTATAGCCTGGGCAACAGAGTGAAAAACCTGTCTCTTAAATTTTTTTTTCTTTTTCTTATGATTTTCTTAATAATTTTTTTTTTACTGTAGCTTACTTTATTATAAAAATACAATATATAATACATATAACATACAAAATATATGTTGATTGACTTTTTGTTGTCAATAAAGCTTCTGATTAACAGTAGGTTATTAGTAGCTAACGTTTTTGAGGAGTCAAAAGTTATACATGACTTTTCAACTGCATAGGGTGTCAGCCCCCTTGACTCACATGTTATTTAAAGGTCAAATTTATTTTATTCTCACAAATTCACTGTCAGATGATAATCTTTTCCCATAATTTCCAAGCTGTTGTGGGCATCTCACCATTGCTAAATTTGTAGCAATGTAGAGTTGCTACAAAGTTAGTAGCAAATATAATATTGGAAGGAGTTTGGTTCAGGGTTTTATTTATTCATCCCAAAATACTAACTGTTCATTTACTATGTGCCATATTTTGTGTGGGGCATTGGGAATACAATTATCAGCAAGACAGATGATCCCAGATTTCATGCACATGTAGACCCACTGATTTTACAACTTACTAGCTGTCTAAATGTGCAAATCAGTTCATCTCTTTAAGCCTTGGTTTCCTAGGCTGTAAAAATGAGTATAATATTTACCTTGCAAAGTATATTGGGGAAATAATAAAAAACAAAATCTTCCTTCAACCCAAAGATCCTCTGTATGAAGGTAGTACAGAAAGAAAATAGTTTTATTATTAATTAAACATTAATCCAGAATGTGATTATTCATCATATGAAATCCACTGAGAGGCTGCAAAGACAGGAAGAGCTCTCACCATTTTATATAGCCAAGCAGATACAACCTATTATATACATGTTCACATGATAAAGAACTGGTTCTCAAAAAAGAGGATTTGACAGTACCATTTGTCACACATAGTTCATCCTAACTTTACCTAATAATTGGGGTGACCATCTGAGTTAGGTAATTGGCTTTGGCCACAGCAAAAACAAACTTCTCCTAACTTTCTGAAAGGAACTAGTTCTACAACTTGGAGCAAGGTGCTCAGGGAATTTAGGCTGTTACTCTCTCATGGAAACTGGGAGATAGGAGTTCTATTTCTCTTGATGGTTACATTTCAAAGAGATGGTTTTCAGGTGTTTGAGAAAGACATTGCTGTGTCATTAATTTGACAAAAGCCTAGTTTTCAAAATAATTTATGTACATTTTAAAGAGAGGAGAAAGGTACTTATAATTTTAAGTATTCTAAAGTAAATGCTCCAAGCAAAAGAAGGGGGGAGGGCTCTTCCTTTGTTTGCAATAGGGAATATTAATCCTGTGGTTTTTAATTTTTATTTGTCTTTACAGTTGTTGCCAGAATTGACTAATGTATGTAGAAATGCAAAGGCACTTTGTAAGCTCTTAAATGCTTTTACAAACTGAAAGTATAATTAACTGGAGTGGACATTTTGGTTCAGACATCTAGAAGGCAGATGGGTGAAGAGGGGCACTGTTGGAGAGGACCTAAATTGAGATAGCGAAGCGGGAAGGAGCAAGCCTCTTGAGAACATGGCAGAGCACTTCGCACCATTAGAACAAATGTATTGGGAAAGAGTGGAGAATAATACTGTACCGAGAGTATGTTGGAATTTGAATGTCACTAGGGTAATGTAATATTTTTCTGGTAGTCAAGAGACAAGATGAAGCAATGGTAATTTCCTCACAGAGGAACGACATGAAATTCTCTCTATTACAGTTTGGATGGTTTAGACTTACGGAATGACTGACAGTTGAGAGCCCAGGTGTTATCATCTGATGGATCTGGTTTTAAATTCAGGGTTCAATACTTACCAGCAAGACAAATTCAGACTGATCTCTTAATCTCTCTGCATCTCATTTTCCTTATCACTCTGTGCCTTGGTTTGTTTCCTCATTTATAAAACTGGGATAATACCCACTCAGTAGAATCACTGTAAGATTTCTAAGTGTTTAGTCAGTAACATATAATAAATGTCAGTAATGATGACTATTATGACCACTATCTTCATTATGAATAAAAATAATAAATGAGTTTAGAGGGTTTTGGAATACTTACCTGATCTGTATAAAGGCTGTTGAGTGCCTGGTTTGGTTTCTAGTTTTCTACATTGTATAGAAAGGTAGCAAGTATTGCTGATAGGTTGAAAGTTTAATTAACAGAAATTGGACAATAATTTGGTGAAATAAATAGACAAGATTGTCATCTGTGGTACATGGGTTGCTTTATTGGGCCCAATTCTTCACCCTTTGTTGTGGAACCTTGAAGCTCCTTTTTGTAAGAGGCAGAGTATATTTTGTATATGCATTACTGTGTCCAATGAGGTGTTGATAGAAATGAGCTAACAGAGACTTGCGAAAGCAACTGCGCATTTCTACTCTCTTACAGCTTTGCTATTACCGTGAGAATAACGTGTCTGGAGTGAGTAGAACAGTCAAATTGCTCCAGTCATCCCAGCTGACAACCAGGAAACCTCCAGACCTGTGAGAAAGCCCAACTAAGAACAGGAGAGCTAATTCCATATGCATAAGCTGTCAACTTTTTGTTGCATATCACTGAGATTTGTGGTTGTTTGTTACTCAAAGGGGACAGCTAACTGATACATCAACAGACAAATATAGTATCAAACCTTCATCAGAAAGAAAAGAAAAAGTAGCAGCTACCTTACAAGATAATTTGTTGTAAATATTAAAACAGAAAAAGTACACAAAGTCCCTGATACTTAGGAGACATTTAGTAAGGTCTAGTTTCTGAGACTAAAAGAGTCAACTTCCAATAAATATCTATAAAATTTTCAAAAAGCATTGCATTTTAAAATTTGTGATTAGTCTTTATTAGACCCAACAAAGAAAAATATGGATATGCTATTTTAGAGCCCTTAATGCTGGATTTCTGTATGTTTATAACTTTGAAAGAGACTTTTTTTCTGAATTTTTATGTATTGCTTTAAAATATCCATTTTATATGACAGACATTAAAATAAGTCTCTCTTTTAACAATGCAGTGCTCAAGATGAGACTTTATTTCCCCCTATTAATGCAATGGCCTTATTTTCCATTCCCACAATGGACTCAAGCAGTCAATGATTGGTTAAATTGTTCATTCTGCCTCTTGGCCTGGGAGGCTTTTGCTGTGAGCAAGCATCAAGCACAAAATCTGACTGCCATGGAACATTAAACAGGTATTCTCCTTTTTAAACTTTGTGATCTCAATTTCCTGGAGTTACCCAATAGAAAACAGATGCAAATTAAGAGCTCAATTCACAAAAATAATAAGTAGCATTTATATTGGCTTCCTATGGAGATACTGCAAAAAAAGTGCAGAAGGCACAGTTAGCACATCCAAATGAAATGTGTGTTCCTGCAGTTTCATAAATAATCTTGTTCTCTTCCAAATATTGACCTTTCTGGGCTGAATGCAAGGTAAGCGTAGTTCCAAACAGGGTAGAATCATAGCCAAAAGCCACCTCTCTTTAGAACATGTCAATGCTTTTATGTGCTCTACTTCTTATTTTCTAGACATACTGGAGAAGAGGAGTATTTTATTCAGTCTGACTCATGCCTACTGAAGAGTGAATTAAAGGGCTGGGAAGCTGACCAGTTTCTGACTCTCTCTCAACTGATAAAAAGACTCTAGCATCCTAGAGAGTCCATTAAGAAGGAGATTCTTTGGTTTGCTGTGTGTGTTTGTGTGTGTGTGTTCATTTTTGTTTTCTGTTTGGTTGTTCACTAGCTTTAGTTTTGCTTTATGAAAGAAAAAGAAAAAATCCTGAAAAAGATAGACTATGCTGCTCTGCGATGATGCATTTATGTCACTCTTTAAGAAAGCTGCGATCATGTATTACCCTACATTAATTAGTGAGAGTTGACACATACACTTTGATTTTCCCTAGAAATTTTGTAAACTTTGGTGGCAATAATGGAAAAAGAAATAGATGCGTGAACCCAAAACGTTGCCTATTATTTAGGAAACTGGAAAAGCAACAGGAAGATTGAATATAGCACCAACTTCCACGTGGAACTTGTTTTAGATGATCATTTGGCCTGAACAATTTGTACAGTCATATCAATTTTATTAAGGACTTTCATCAGGAAAACCTGTTACATATGTAACACAACTAGGCACTCAATACTTACTTATTGAGATAAAGTGAGGCTGAGCCGGGGAGATAGTAAAGCAAAGTATTGGTCACTCGCACAGTAGGACAAGATGGAGATAAACAGTTGGATTCTTTGACATATCCAAGTAGTTGGCTTACAATAGGTGGAATGGCCCCTGATTGTTCATTTTTCTTATAATTATTTTGGGAAGACAAAATCATTAATAAAGAGATCTTGGGTATAAGGAAGGTGTCAACTTCCACTCCAGCTCTTGCATCTTAGATGTCTGCTGGTATCTTATGCCAAAGTGAACTCAATTTATAAATGCAAGAAACAGACTTCAATACCTGTTCTGTCAAATTTCCCCTGACCAGTTTTTATTTATTTTCAATGCTTCTTTTCTGCTTTCCTTTCCACAGCTCTCATACTCCAGGCTCAAAATTTTACTGTTGTTGAGAACTGGCCTATGTCAAGATGTCTGTGTATAATTACTAGGTTATTTGTAGTAGATTTTGGTAGCACCTAAAATTAGATGGAAATGAGAGTTAGCTACTTTCTTTCAAAATCAGTACTTGGATATCAGATTATCATAAAAGCAAGTGTCAGCAAATTCAGCCATACTTAGAGATATTTCTTAGAAATGATATGTATTTCTACATACATATGTATGAGTGAGAACATGTGGTATTTGGTTTTCTCTTCCTGTGTTAGTTTGCTGACAGTGATGGTTTCCAACTTTATCCATGTCCCTGCAAGGACATGAACTCATCCTTTTTTGTGGCTGCATAGTATTCCATGGTGTATATGTGCCACATTTTCTTTATCCAGTTTATCATTGATGGGCATTTGGGTTGGTTCCAAGTCTTTGCTATTGTGAATAGTGCTGCAACAAACATATGTGTGCATGTGTCTTTATAGTGGAATGATTTATAATCCTTTGGGTATATACCTAGTAATGGGATTGCTGGGTCAAATGATATTTCTGGTTCTAGATCCTTGGAGTTGAACAATGAGAACACATGGACACAGAGAGGGGAACATCACACACTGGGGCCTGTTGGGAGGTTGGGTAGGGGAGGGATAGCATTAGGAGAAATACCTAATGTAGATGACAGGTTGATGGGTGCAGCAAACCACCATGGCACATGTATACCTATGTAACAAACACGCATGTTCTGCACATGTATTCCAGAACTTAAAGTATTAAAAAAACTCGAGAGAAAAAAAGAAATGATATTTATTTTAAATGCAGTTCCACAACAGCAGCTCAGTAGCCTATTTCATACATTCAGAGATGTACCAATTCTCTGTCCTTTAGGTGCTATGAACATAACATACCAAAGAGGTTTACTACAGAACATGCAACAATATAGAAACAGGATACAGCTAGGCTTACAGGCATCATTAGGCAAAGAGAATACTCAGATGTCATAGCTGGATGCAGATCCATTTCAGAATCCAGCCCTCAGTACCATCCTGGGGAGTGATGGGCAGATACCTCACTGGACATTTTCTTCATGCTAGGGAGAGGGATGCCTTCAAATATCTTGAGCAATGCATGGATCTTGAATACTACTAATTCATCACCATTGGGAACCTATTTTAATATTTAAGTTAATTAGCGAAGCCTTTTGTATTAATTGATGATAAATATGGCTGACTCATAACTGCCTCTGAAGACACCTATGAATTCCTAAGTTAACAACTACTCCTAGATTATGAATTGAAACACACACACACATCCATATTGTCTGCAAGTTCATAAATTAAATAACAGAGCTATATACAATACATATATACAATATAATAGTTATCAAACCTTTTTCTGGCCCTCTCAGCTTTTTTAACACTCACCACATTTTGAGCCTGGCTGTTTGGTTAATGAACGCTGGTGTTCAATTTGGGACGTGCTGTGGTTTACAACGTGATTTCAGAAAGCATACCCCCATTTATACCCCTCACCCAAAGTCTTCTGTATCTCTAGCCACAAAAACCCCCTAGGCAATGCCAACCCTCTAGTAGAGGAGGGGAGGCTAACAGAGGAGGGGAGGCTGGAGAGAGTAATACTTCCAATTATTTCCAGAATGTTGAAAAGTGAAGTAGATATGATTAAGTAGCAATGAGAAGTGGTATTGAACAACAGCAACAAAAATTTCTGATTGAGTATAGTACAAATAATATGCAGAGGTTTTGGATTGAGTTTTCTTTGTATTTGAAATCTGACTTCTTCTTTTACTCTATATGGCCTAGTATATATTGCTTAACCTCTTTGAATCTTAGTTTTCTTACCTGTAAAATGGGGGTAATTTTTACTACATTACAACACATATGAAGTGCTTAGGTACTGCCTGAGCATATCTTACTTCAATAAATGGTATTAGTGGCAATGTTAGTAGTACTCTATTATTATTGTTGCTGTTGTCAATATTATTGTACATCCTAAGAACTATATGTGAATTTGTAAGAAATCATTGAGACCCATAAAGTGAATAAGGTTTTTAAGGAGCACATGGAATGAATGGGTATGTGCGTTGGTTACCTATAAACACTAGACACTACTAGTAATTAGTATAAATGAGCAATTCTATGTGCACAGATTGCTTATCACATATGGGTCTTAAAAACCCTACCTGTATTCTGGATTGTCTTCAGTAGTGCTGTTTCCATTCATAAAAGACAGCAAATGCAGATTTATATGTGCATATAAAGTATAATATATTTTTCACATGTGTTTGATCCCAAAGAGAGGAATGCCAAAGGGGATCTTAAGAATCTAAATTATAATCCTAAAAGGAAACAATTCATTATTTTCACAGTAAGTATTCTAGCTCAGCAGTTACTAATTTTAAGTTTTGTGTAGACCAGACCTTTGTTGTAATCTAAAGTCTACCTCTTACAGGCCATGAAACCTCAGTTGTAACATCAATAAAATGGGAAGAACAAAAAAGTTGCTGTGAAGATAAAATGAGGTAATGCATGGAAAGCATTTAATATAGAAGCTGGCATAAAGTAAATGTTAACTATATCAACTTGACAGCTAAGTAGAAAAATAGAAAATCTCTCAAATGTGCCTCTGATATGTTAAACCTGATTTTAAAAAATATTGCTACATGGCATATTTGGGTCCATCAAAAAATTATTAACATTTTGGCTACCGGGAAAATTTTTGACCATGAACACACACTTTCAACAGGCACAATGAAGGTTTGTGATTAATCTCAGATCACTGTGTAGGAGAAGCACAGTGCCATAATCTAAAGATGATCTCGATCGGAACTGAGCTAAAGACCATCTGACCCCACTTAAACACAGCCTCCACCTTAGACTGTCATGTCACCATGAACCACAGCTTAATTTTTCTTCTCAGGCAGGTCCTGTCAACTGATTGTGGAAGGAAAATGAGAATTTCAGATGCCTGCTGAGATCTGTGGATGGAGTGCTGTGTCCATAGGGCACTGAGCTCTGGCCAAACCAAAGACTTGAACTGCATAGATGTTCTTCAATCTCTATAGCTGGGAACTCTCTTCTTTTTGTAGTGCTTGCCCATTGTAGATGTTTAATAAGTTTGCATTACGTACAGGAGAAACTATGAAAGTTCCTTATAAATATAACAACCATAATGATAAAAGGAAATGTGTTTGCTTTTCCAGATACATTCCAGGCCCTGGGCTAAACACTCTTTTAATCCCCACAATGACTATACAAAATAAGCACTATTACTTTCTTCAGTTTTACAGATGAAGACGCTGAGTCTTAAGAAATTAAATATCTGGTCACAGTTGCACATCTAACAGACATATGGATTCAGGCAATATGACTCCAGAAAGTAGATTGTTAACCTTTAATCTACAGTGCTTCTTTTTTTGCAAGTGTCCCTAACCATTAAGTTATAGGAGAACACCAACAACAAATCCTAGAGAAAGTTGCTGTTTAAGACCTGAACAAATGTGTTGTAAGGCCAAAGCCGCTCTATGCATTAAGGTCAAAGCATTGCTCACCCTCAACGAATAATTAAGACAATCCTCTACTACCTTTAAAATTGACTGGAAGCTTTTCACAGTCGCACGCCTATTTTACATTTTTGTCCCATCTCTCTCCACTAGCTCCTCATGCCTTTTCTCCAAGTCTAAGCTCCAAACATATTACATTACTTTAATTTAGTTTCCCAGAACAAGCCTACTTTTTTTTTTTTTTTTTTTTTTTGGAGACAGAGTCTCACTCTGTCACCCAGGCTGGAGTGCAGTGGCACGATCTCGGCTCACTGCAAGCTCCGTCTCCCAGGTTCACGCCATCTCCTGCCTCAGCCTCCCAAGTAGATGGGACTACAGGCACCTGCCACCACAACTGGCTAATTTTTTGTATTTTTAGTAGAGACAGGGTTTCACCATGTTAGCCAGGATGGTCTCGATCTCCTGACCTTGTGATCTGCCCGCCTCGGCCTCCCAAAGTGCTGGGATTACAGGTGTGAGCCACTGTGCCCGGCTGAACAAGCCTACTTTTACTCCTGTCAAGACTCTGCACTGTCCTTCCCACTGGCCAGAATACAGTCTTCTCCTTTTCTCTTATCAGTATTCCAGTGTTCTGGCTAGTGTAAGCTGGACCTGGAAAGCCAATGGCCTGACTAGAGGATGAGTGATTCTCTCTGATACCTAGCTTTGGTGTTTGCCCCTGACATTAGGGGCCCACATCCAGCCAATTACATTTCCCAGGATTTTATATCTTTTTGAAATAGCACATTTGTCAAGGAAGCAGGAGCAGAAAGTGTTTGGTGCATGCAAAGGTAGAAAAACTCTTGAAGTTAAAAGCACTAAACTAGTTGTCAGGCTCCTAGACACTGGGGTGTGACATCAGTCTGTTTTTGAGCATCTGTGTCCTGGCTAAACAATCACTGGTATGCTTTTGTCACAGTCGATATTGAAGATCCTATAGTTGGAGACTGTGGGAATGATAACATTTAAGGCTCATGCACATTTTCTTTACAATTATTCATTGTTTATCTTGTGTGTCTGTCATCATGGAAGCTACAAAATACCATGTAGATGGCACCTACCGAGCAATAACACTTTGAACAAATGGCCTAAAAGTAGCTGAGAAAAGAAAGACAAGAAAAGATAGAACAATAATGTATCCTGGAAGCCAGATCCTCATTGCCTGTATATAGGTTTAAACATTTACAATTAAGAATGGCTTTAGCATTTCATGGGGGAAAATGAGCAACAAAAGAAAAATGCAAACATATCTTTTAAGGTTAGCCTTTACATTTCAACACACTGAATACTTTATCATTTAGGAAAATCTCAAGAAGAGATTATTTAGTGATTTAATAACGTTTAATAATATTTATTTAAATAAATTATAAATAAATTTATTTCAATATTAAATAATATTTAATAATATAATTTAATAATATTATTTAACAATATATGCTTTTAACTTCTCTCTCTCTCTCTCTGGTTTTTTTTTTTTTTTGAGGTAGGGTCTACCTCTGTCACTCAGGCTGGAGGACAGTGGCATGATCATAGCTCACTATAATTTCAATCTCCTAGGCTCAAGAGATCCTCCCAACTCAGCCTCCCAAAAAGCTGGGACTACAAGTGCAGGCCACCACACCTGGCTAATTAAAAAACAAAAATGTTGTAGAGATATAGTATCTATGTTGCCCAGGCTGGTCTCAAACTTCTGGCCTCAAGCTATCCTCCAGCCTTGGCTTCCCAAAGCACTGCGATTTCAGTTGTGACCCAACATGAGGGGCTGACCTCTTTTTCAATTTTCCCACACTGATGACTGACAAGACAGGGCTTCTCACCACCACCTTTTGTACTTTACAAATGGGAAAAAAGAAATAGGGAGGACGAGTGATTCAGAACATTGAACTGTCAAATTCTTTATCTTCTAATTTCAATGACATTCTCCAAATTTCTCTCTGTGCTCTCCCATGTATCATTAGGCTTTAGAACTAACGCCTCAAAAATCTGGTCTTTATTATGAAAAAAATAGCCACTTGCCAATGGGTCTTATGTTGTGGAAACTCAGCCTCTGTAGTCAGAAAATTATTTTGCCTATTCTTCTCTCTCCCTCTCCCTTATAAGTCTTTGTTAACAATCATCCTTATTTATAAAAGGATAGCAGGCTTCAGAAGCCAGGGGGAGTAAAGAGTGAAAACATTCTCACTGGGTCTTGGCCTGCTTCCAGCCCCAAGAAGGGTATCATTTTCAGTGTCATGCTTCCAGTTTCCCTGGAAAGGTCTCACCTCTTTTCCCACAACCCAGCCCTCCCTAATCTTGCCAGCTTGTGTCTGAATTGTCTCTGTTCATCTCTGCCTTTTCAAAAAACCTAGACGCTTATCTTAGCTATACCATTACAAGCTCCTCTTCTTATCTTTTCTAACTTTTGTCACTGATACCAACCCCTGTTGTCAGGGCTGATTATTGAGATTTTAATCTTTTTTCATATATATATGCCTCTGTTTTCTGAATGAGAGAAAGCCTGGATGCTGATTTTGAAGGACGGTACATATTTGCTCGTCTTGTTTCCTCCAAGGGACACAGAGGCAACATGTTTATGTTTACTATGATGCTATAATTCCAACAGGATTTGCATAACAGAATACATTTCACTATCATCACCTTATATCAGACCCCCATTACCTTGTTGCCTGTATTATGACAATTGCCTCTTAACTGGCTTCCTTGTGTCTTTCCAAGCAGCATGTCTCAGTAATGGCAAATAGAATTATCTTTCTCAAATGGAAATCCTCTTTCTCTTGTTTAAAACCTCTTACTCAGAGTCTCCTAACAGTCTTCAGGACTAGAATCCACATGCTGTAGAATCAGCTCTCAAGCCTTCCATCCTATGGCCCCTGGTTATCTCTTCGGCCTCCCTCCTCTCCTTTCATTCTTTTTTGTCATCCGTATTTCTTGCAATTTCCTAAACATGCTGGCCTCTCTTGTGACTCTAGAGTTTGGCACATGTTGTCTTACTGTTTAGGATGCCCTGACTTCTGCCTGGCCACTCAATTCTGCAGGACTTACTCAAGCATTATCATCTTTAATTACACAAACACCGTGGACCTAGGAAAAGAATTCTTTGCCTAGGCTCCAACAGCACAATTTCCTGATAATTTTTTATAGTCTGAGAACAAGTGTTCGCATTATTCATTCTGTGCCTCAGTGCCTCACACAAAGTGAATAATCAGCAAATAATAATTGAATGAACTGCTGATATTCTATGCTCTGTATATGAACATGCACAATACTCCTTCTATAACCCCACCTGCTTAGAAATCGGTCTATTAGCGGTCAAGCAGGATACCACCAAAGCGAGAGGCAGAATTCCATCTCTTTGACTGACTCTTCAGGCTACTCCAGGCCACTTGTCTGAGTCTCCATTTTATTCACATATTTTAAACTATTTATTTATTGAGTTCCTACTAGGTGCTGGTACTGTTCTAGGTGCTAAGGGCAGTGATGAACAAAACAGGTAGAGTCTCTTTCTCCTGGAATTCAAATCGTATTTGGAGAGACAAAAGACAGACATGCAAATCAATAGATACATGTAAATAAATATGCCCAAGTTCTAAGAGTTACAAAAAATGAAACAGGATAAAGAGGTTAAAGAAGCATGGGGGTAAAATTTTTAAAAAGATGGTCAGTAGAGGCATTTCTGCTAAGGTGATATTTAAGCAGAGACCTAAAGGAAATAAAGGAATGAGCATATGCACTTTTTTAGGGATAGAGCATTCCAGGCAGAGGGAACAGTGAGGTCAAAGAGCCTGAGGCAAACCCATGCTTAATATAGCCACCAAAACAGCAAGGCTGCCTGGGATTGTAGCATAGTCAACAAGGGTCAGATGGTAAAAGACAAGGTCAGAGAGTTAGCAGAGACCACGTCATGCAAGGCACGAAGCTCATGGTGAGGTATTTGCTTTTTACTGGGAGGGGAATCTAATTGGGTAATTTTGAGTAGATGTGTGGCATGATCTGACCACTTTTTAAAACTCTGACTCTTCTATGGAGTGGATACTCTTGTAGGGGGTGGTGGGCAACTGTAAATGCAAATAGGCCAGTTAGGCACTGCTAGTGATATGGACTAGGGTGGTAGCAGGGAAAGCAGGGAAAAATAGTTCTAGATTTATTTTGAAGGTCTATTTCATAGCATGAAATTTTTGCTTAAGAATTGAATTTGAGAATGTGTGAGAAATACAACAATCAGGGATGACTCAAAAACTTCATTTACTGAGGGGAGGAAAACTGTAAGAACAGTGGACTTAGCATGGGTAGACAAGAAGCAAAGGATCAGAGTTAGATGTTAAAATGTATAGATAAAATATAGATATTGATACAGATACAGTTACACATATATTATAGATAGAGATGCTACGTCTGTATCTATAAGTGGAGATCTTGAGTCAGTAGTAAGATAAATAAGTTTGAGATTAAAATCCAGGAATCATCTAAATATGAGTGGATTTGCAACCATAGGAGTGGAAGGCATCACCAAGGGAATGAGTAGAGGCACACAAGATGCAGGGCAGGAGCACAGGTTTAGAGGCCAGGAGAAGCTGTCAGAAGACACTGAGAAAGAGAAACATCAATTACGAGCAAAACCAAGAGAAAATATTGTCTTAGAAACCAAGTGAAAAAGTAGGTTCAAAGAAAACATTATCAGTTGTTTCAAATGCTGCTAGTAGGCTGAATAAGATGAGGACTGTGATTACCCCAGAATCTGGTAATGTGCAGCTTATTGATGACCCTGACAAGTGCAGCTTGAGGGAGTAGTGGGAACACACCTGCTAGAAGCAGGTTTGTGAGTGACTAGAGAGTAAATAGACAAAGGAATATAGCCAATTCATATAATAAGGCTGTTGGGCTAATTAATTTTTGAATTTCCTTTCATTTTTAATTTTTATTATTTAAAAAATTACATTGATGTTACATATGCCAATATTTGCATGTGTTGCCAGTTCAGAGCATTTGAGTTCAACCTAATATTCTGAGGACTGAATTACAAGGAACGCACTTTATTTTTCCTTTGAGAATTCAGAAGGCACTTTAACTTTTTTGGAGGCTCAGGGACACTTTTAGTCTTATCAGTTATCATTGTGCTGCAGAGCTGGTTAAGTGTCAGTTAATAGAATTCTGGGTAACAGCTTATTGTATATATAGTCTCACCTTGTCTTTTGCTTCATCCTTTCCTGTGTCACGTGGATCCTATCATTGACTCATCCATCTATTTTTCCATGCATCCATCCATTCATCCATATATCCACCCATTCATCCACCCATCTATCCTTCACTTATTCATCAAGCATTGGAAATACTAATATCTCAGAGCATTCTCTGTCCTTTTGTTGGAGACATAGATAGGGAGTCTCTCCTGACTCATAGAAGTCTCCCAAAGCAGGTTGCACAGAACAGGCCCTGGAGGTAAGCAGGTGCAGAGCTATTCAAAGAAGAGAATATATGAAGAAAATCTGAGGCATTGTAGTCAGAAGACTATTTTAGTCATAAACCCAGAGTGAACCTTAGTTTGAAACCATAAACATTGTGCTAGGCATCAGATTCAAAAAGAGGCTTTGGAGAAACTTAGGCGTACTGTCCATCCAGCCTGACTCAGCAAAAGAATTTAGGGTGAAGTCTTTATGTGGGGACTGTTAACAGCCCACTTTTATGTTATGAAAGTTTAAGAAAAAGATGCAAGACTGATAGCAAAAGGTAGTATGCAGTACCAGAATAAAACATGACTAAGTAATGAAGACCTTTCTATAATAAAGATATGATTAAGACATAGAGGAACAAATGCTGTCTTTCCTTTTCCTTTTTTTTTTTTGAGACAGAGTCTGGCTCTGTGCAGTGGCATGATCTTGGCTCACTGCAACCTCCATCCCCCTGGTTCAAGCAATTCTACTGTCTCAGCCTCCTGAGTAGCTGTGATTATAGGCACATGCCACCATGCCCGGCGAGATTTTGTATTTTTAATAGAGACAGGATTTTGCCATGTTGGCCAGGCTGGTCTCAAACTCCTGAGCTCAAGTGATCTGCCTGCCTCGGCCTCCCAAAGTGCTGGGATTACAGGCATGAGCCACTGCATCTGGCATTTCCTTTCCCTTTATTCCTTCTTTTTCTATTCTCCTTCCCTTGCTGAGTCTATTCTTTTTTCTCACACAGCACACAAAAAAAAAATGTGATACAATCCATGGTGATGAAATTCAGAATAAAAAACACATTTCTTTTTTAAAGCACATTATTGAGTTTAATCTAAATTAAACCACCCCTTTTCATTTAACTTCATTTTTAAGTTATATATCTAATTTTTTTTCTCAAAGACAGTTATTTTCCAGAAGTGACAGTCTTGATACTTTCTCAATGGGTAGAAAACATTGCATTATATGATATTTTAAGTGCAACTTTCAGCACAGCAACATGGATGAGCACAATCAATCCAAGAAAGATAGCAAACTAGAAAAATGGTCTGCAATTTTTTTACTCTTTGGTACTTCAGCAGGTCAAGAGAAATAATAATTTGGCTTTATGTGTAGGGGTTCAGAATCAAAGCCAGTGAAGCAGAATGAAGCCAGGTGATCAGAAGGAAATGCTTGTGGCTCCTACAGGAAGAAACTTTCCCTGCCAAAGAAAGAGGATCCTGACACTCACACCTGCCTCTCTATCAGACACTTAAGACAATTGGAGCAGTGGAACAGATGTGCCTAGAGATATCAGATAGATGTACTTGATAGGGGGAGCATAGAGCAGGTTGGCTTCAAGTTTTTGAGGAAAATAAGTTGCTGCAATTAATGGAATTGAGAAGGCTCATTATGTGGGACACTTCTTAGAGGATGTGGATCTTCGTGAGAGAATTCTCTGCCAGAGCCTTAAGGATTTTTACCTTGCCCAAGAGGATTCTAAGTCTTGAAATTGATTTCTCTTCTAAAATAGGTTAGGCTTTCCCTCTTTCCTTGAAAAAAGATGTTTCTAGTAGTTATGGCTGAGAGAAAGAGAAAAAGACAAATATCTTCAACCCCAGGGCCTGTTTCTGAATTAAAAAGGAGTAGCTATGTTTTACTGATGGATCTCAAGACTAATAACTGAAGGGTAAGATGGCCTAAACTCTAGAGTGTTTTCACTCTTCCCTGTGGCCAGAATCCAACAATGTGGACATATATACCAAAGGACAGGAATGTCAATCACTTTGAAAAAGACATGACCACCTACCAAGTGCACAGTCTGGAAACATTCTCCCCTCTCTGGCATGATCCTATTGACTGCAGAGTGGTATCCTTGAACCCAACGTTTCATCTCAACATTGTAAAATAGCATTTCTGAGCTCAGTTACCCTCATCTAAAACACTCTGATAATTCCTACAGAGTTTACAGTGTGGTGAAAAGATGAAATAGCACCCACATAACTATAGTTAAACTGTAACTTGCTATAAGCTTTTATTAATCTAACTCCACTGTTGACCACTAAGTTGCTCAAGGGTAAGGATAATTATCACTGAATCCCCAGTACCTGGAATATTTTAAATATCAAATAAATACTTCTTAAAGTGAAATGTGAAAAATAATTAGTATGATTACTCTTCTTCTTACACATTTTTTTTTTGTGCTCCTATATCCTCATGTCCCTGCTGGTTCCTAGTACCTGCTGAACTAGTCTATCTCTACCACCCCTAATCCCGGCAAACATTGTACTCAAGAGCTTGTGCTACCCAATCTGTTAGCCACTACCACATGTACCTACAAAGCCCTTGAAATGCTGCTAGTGCAACTGAGAAACCAAATTTTTAACTTTAATTAATTTAAATTTAAAAACTGGCCTTACATTCAGTTATGGAGAACTTTTAAGTGTATTTGAAACATCATAGATACATGCATCAAATTTTTCTCTACATATTATAAAAACTAAATGCAGATCAATTATTTCTGATGAAAATTTAGCATCCTAGTTACGCTATAGTTCTAAAGAAAACATGAAAAAAGCATGTAAAAATTACAGTAATTAAGCATTTTATAATGTAAAATCAATTTTATAATGATTACATATTAAAATATTAGTTTGAATATATTAGGTTAAAAATATATTATTAAAATTAATTTCATCAACTCTTTTTTGCATGTTAAAATGATATTAGTTTGAATATATTAGGTTAAAAATATATTATTAAAATTAATTTCATCAACTCTTTTTTGCATTTTGTTTACATTTCTAAATGTGGCTGCTAGAAAACTAAAAATTGCATATGTTTCTTATATTTTTATTGAACTTTGCTTCTTAAGAGACTCTCCACTGATGGCTACCTTGTGCTCTTCTTTCAATCAATACCCTGAACTTGAAACTCAATTTGAGACTATTTGAAGTAAGGACAATGATGATGATGAAGATCACTGTAACAACAAAGATAGTACCTTGAATTTATTACTTACATGGCATTCTAGAGTTTACAAAGCAATCTTACCTAGATCATTATATTAAACCTTACAATTCCCTGTGATGTACTATAAAATTTATTGAAGCTCAGAAGAGTCAAGAGATTTATCCTGTTATTGTGCTCATTTTGGGCAGGGCTTTTATTGGAACCCACATGTCCTGGTCCTAAAGGGCCTTTTCTACCCATCTCACTAGTCTTTCACTTTTGTATTGTCTGTGATCTCATCGAAGATATGCCATGTTGATTATAATAGTGTGTTAAGCTTAATTACATACACTTGTAAAACATCTATTGAGATCAATCGTTGTACCATGCCATATAGTGACCAATGGTTAGAATTGATAGCTAGCCCATTGTTGGATCATATTTGGAATGACTTCCTTTTTCCCACAAATCAACAGCAACAAAGTTCAAATCCTAGCACTAAAATTTTTCATAACCCTCTGGAGTGAATCTTTCATAACTCTCTGGAGTGAATCTTTCATTCAAGTGCTGTCAGAGCACCTAAATAACTGAGACCAGGAATTTCCTCCAGCTTACATGGCCATCCATTCATCCTACGTGGCCATAAGTGTAGCTGCCTGCTAGTGAATGATTGTCTGTGTTACAAAATTGAGTCTGAAACTTGTTTATGTGACTTGTTAATGTGTGGAAATTGCTAAGGGAAGTACAAGATGTAGAGTCTTCTTGAGAGCCTTTCTGTATCATCTTTAGACATAATTTGAAGACCACATTCTGTAGCCAGCATCTCACAAACTCGCAAGAATGAAAAAGGAAAAGAATTGCTATAAAGTAGGGCAACATATGATCAAAGCAGATTCCTTTAACTTGTGTCCAAGACCTCCCATGTGTTGGGAGATTTCATCATCTCATTTAATTTAAACATAAAATAGTCTCTTAAGAGAGATATTATTACCATTTTATAACTAGAGGCCAAGAGTGGAAAGTAGTAAGGGGTTCAGTCTTACACCTATTGCTATGGTTTGATATCTTTATTTTTCCTTCTGTCTAGAAAGCTACCATTATGGTTCATTGCAATAAATACTAGGCTTTGAATCAGAATTCAATCCAAAATACAGGCACTATACTTAGGATTATCAACACTCAAGATTCAGAAAGATTCAGAATGCTTAAGATTTAGATTCAGGCACAATATTCAATCTCTATCCAACATCGTTGTACACTTTTTTCATTCATTCATTTATTCATTCATTCAACAAGTGGTTGCTGATTGCCAAAACCTATGTTAAATTATTGGATGTGATGAAGATAAATGAGATGCATCTGGAAAAGTACTTTATAAAACAACAAATACTTCAAAGTGTTTATTCCTATTTTTCACTAGTAATGATGGAATAGTCTGTGGTTGAGTGCAGAAATACTATTACTGGAGTATTAGTGGAGAAATACTATTACCTGGAGGCAAAGATTAAAGGAATAGACACCTTCCTCAGCCAGAATGACCCAGACCAGAAGCCACAGTGTCAACTTGGAAAATTTCTCCTTCCTCATCTCCACATCATGTCTGCAGCCTTAACTGCTTGACACCTGACAACTACTCTCATCCCCATTGCTGTTGTTTTGTTTTGTGTCATGATCTTTTTGAATGGGCAATTGTAATGATCTCTTAACTTGTTTATTGACCCCAAACTTCACCTGTTTTCCACACTGCTGCCAGAGTCAGGAGCCCTTAGTGTGGGCTCAAAGGTGATGATTTGTATCTCTAGCTGCTGTAAACCCCACCCACTCACCCCTGCATTCCAGATACACTCAGACACTTTCCCAAACAAGTCAGATTGATTGAAATCTCCATGCCCTGATCATGTGTCTGCCTGTACTCAGAATGCCCTTTCTCTGGTTCTTCACCTAATGAGCTCTTACTGATCTTTCAGAAGTTATCTCATCAGCCGCTTTTAGCTTTTATCTCCAAATCCCTTACCTCCAACACTTAGGTTAAATTGACCAACCTCTCATCCTTCTTTATTATCCTTAAATAAGTATAAAATATGATGTTACTATAGCACTACCAATAAATACTTAGCTGCAGTTTTTAATTTACACAAGAGGCTCACCCTCCGAACTGTACGCTCCTTGGGATAGAGCGCTGTATGTTATTCATCCCTAATGCTTGGCAAGAAGAAGACACTCAGTCCATGTTTACTGAAGAAGTGAATTAATAATTATCTTGTTACTGCCTAAAATCTTTCAGTGGATGTCCGTTTTATATGAAATAAAGTCTGAACTCATTTCAAAGCGATACCAGGCCCTTCCTCCCAAGGTTCTTGCATAATATAGAGTCTCATCTCTTGCTGTGTCCACACAGTTATTCAAAAACCTATTATACTAAAATATAAGCAATTCTCCCAGTGAGCCTTAGGGTTTCAGGCTTCCAGGCCTTGACTCATCTAAGTTCACAGTTGAATTATTTCAGGGTCTGGTTAGTCATGCTGTCCCTGCACTAAGGGCCAGATGAGAAAGGGCTTGTGGGAGCTCTTTGTTACCTACAGATCTAAAGAGAGTGGGTGTGCTGAAATGTAGGCCAACCTTTAAAAAGAGAAACCTAAAATGTTTCTGGACCATTTTATATACCCTAGGTCTTGCCAATTCTGTCTCTTTCCAGCTGAAGTTCTCTAAAGCTTCCCTGCCCTCTACTCTCATACCCTACTTGGTGCTCAGGTCTTTTTCTGTGGATGCAAATGACTCTAGCTGTTCTCTAGCCCTGCCTATATTTGCATCACAAGGTTCTAACTGGAATCTTAGGTTGCAAGTGTCACCCACTTTAATCACCCCATCTTGACTACTCTCCTGTCTTTATGACTACTTGATGGATGCAGTGTAGATAGGCCACTTTATTCCCCATTAAATGTGTGGGTGCTTGGAAATGAGAAGGTGTGCTTTCCAAGAGAAGAGATCGAGTGAGCTTTCTGCAAATCCCTTATAGCTAGTGAGTTCATTTGACGTTCCCTGCGCTGTGTAGGCTAAAGCTGGCACATAGCAGTACCAGCATTTCCTCTGCTGCTAGCATGCAGTTAAAAGCTTTGTAAAGCATTTGGGAATGTTTAGTTATGGGAAAAAAATTACAAAAATGAAGATTGCTTTTGTCTTTGTTCTTTAGTCTAAGGTAGCTTGTTTCCTACCTTCATTTGGTAATCTTTCTTTCAAGTATTTATTGATCCCTAAGAAGCCTGAGTTGGACATTCAGGCAGGGAGATTTTGTTTTTCAGTTTGGGAAATCTCTAATTATTGTATCAGCTGCAAGTGGAGCAATGGCTATTCATTATCCCATTTCTCATTTCTATTCTCTGATATTATCTGGTAGAAGAGTAACAGGCTGCAGTTTTAGGTGAACTTAATTTCTAGCTGACTCTGCCTTTCCGAACCCCTCTTCACCTGCCCCTTTCTCTGAGCCAATTATGGCAAAGTCAGAGGCTATGTAAGAAGCTCTATGTTTATCATGTGATGGGCTTTGGATTGTGTAATAAGTAGGCCCAGTGTCTGGTGTGCCAATAGATATGCGTTTGGTTAAGATCAGGTAGATTCCAAGTCACAGTTTTCTCTGCTCCCTGACTCCTACAGCATGTTGACACTTACTTCCAGAGGACAAGGCAGGCCTGTTCCATTTGCCTGATGAGACAATGATCTTTCCTGAAACCAACACGGTTGTGAAACCTGTGCAGCTCTTACCAGGTGATTATTTTCCTCTCTTTGATGTCTCCTTGATTTTCTACCCAAGGCTGTAAGATACATGACATTGTCCTTAGACCAACAACTAGATTATATCAGTTAACAGCCCTTCACACTGCCACACAGGCCAGATTTGACATTCTTCTTGTCTCCATGTGCCCCAAGCAAAGGTGCTGACATCCGCCCAAACCGTGCCAGGGCTTGCATGTTGACTAGACTCAGTGTCACAGAGCCAGGCCCTGTCTCCTTTAATTCTAATTTCTTTCCTCAACTCACTGTCCTTGTTGCCAAGGCTTAAGTATGCCATATAGTGAGGTCACTCCAGTTATGATAGGTATCACCTCAGAATAGTCTTCTATTATTTTCCATGGACAAATATATTCCTTTTTATATGTCATGTTCATGTTTAGTATTAAAAATACTAGCAGAGTGTTCCTCAAATTTGAAGACTTGAACATATTTATAACTGTGTTCAAAAATACTTTGAGTTCTACTCATTATTTATTATCTTGTTGATTATTTTGTTGAAAAGACTACTTTAAGAGGCTACATATGTATATATTTATACATATGTAATTAAGTACTTATACATATTTAAGACATATAGTACACAAATATATATAACATAAATATAATATATTTATACTATAATGTTACTAATACAGGTAAGAACCTTCATTTTCACAAATTTTTAGTAAAGGAGAAGAACATAATTCAGTGTTAAATATACAGTAATATTATTTCATAAAAATTTTGGCTATTTCTTCAATTAAAAGACTATAATATTGAAAGCCTGACTTCATCACAGTATATATGAAATATAAAGTACAGCCAAAAATGTTCCAGTAATTCAAAGAAAAGAAAGCAATAGGACTAGCCTTTGCTTTACCACAGGAGGCACAGACAAAATTTGTAGCGATGCTTAATTATACCCTTTGCATCAACTCAGCCTAGATTACATAATGAGAATGATGCTCCCAACAGACAGACTATTTCATCTAGAAATAATAGTCTTCTATTCCACTATGTAAGAGGCACATCAGCTACCTGCTTATCTAGAAGGGCAAAGATTACCTCCATTTGCCAGTAGTCATAGGCCCACTACATTCTAAAAAATCAGATTGGAATTTTTTAAAGAACACTTTAGGTTTCAGTTGTTATCCTGGATAGTACATTATGTGTCATTTGGTGCAACAAAAAGATGACACTGTTCCCAAAACATACCTGAAATGGAGTTAATAAGGGAAGATGTTCAAAGTCATTATTTAATAATATGCTCCCTGGTAAAACGGCTAAACACAAACACACACATGCTTTTCTTGAAATATAATTAGCCTTTTTAGACTACAATATCAGAGGTGTTGTGTGGAAGTAAGACACTGAACTTCTCTGAATCTCAGTTTCTACGTCTGTAATAGGGGGATTATAATGCCCATTTATTCACATAGCTATTATGCCGGTGGAGAACATATTAAAACCTTATAATGGCCTTTATAGGGCTACTAATAAGAATGTGACAGATAGCAATCATTAAATAACTTTTATCTACTTCCCTATTCTCTTGCATATGAAATTTAAAGGGCTCTTGACAGTAGTTCTTTCTACAAGCAGACAGTGTCCCAAGGACAAGTCTGGTTTTGGTGGACATACCACTGTATTAACTTAGTCATCTAAATTAATCCTCCAGTCTGAATTGGTTTAAAACAATCTTGACTGCTTTCACATTAGCTAATATTTTATATTATGCTATAATAATAATAGTAATAATAATAATGGTTTTCATCTATCGATAATTGTGCATTATCTCTATACCTAAAAGCGTTCCAAAAGCTGAAAATTTATTCCCTTCATTTTGCAAATGAAAACTTTTAGGCACCATTAGATTAGAAGGCATATCCAAGCCTCTACCAGTAGCACACGCCAAAGCTGGTAACCAAGCAGCTGTGCTGGCACTCAAGCATGGGCATTTCCATGACACCACATGGCCTCTCTTTTGTTTTCTCATCTATCTACCTCAGCAGTCTATGAGACAGAACTTGCATTATATTCATGCTATTATCTTTACTGCAAGACACAATTCCAAGTATAGAGTAAATCCTAAATAATTTCATGAAGGAAGAAAGTATTATTCAGCTCACCTAATCATGTCATTCATTTAAGCTTAATACATACCTTCAAAGATATTACAATAGGCCCTATAAAATTCTCATTAGAAAACTATAATCCCAACAAGAAAGATTATTGTAGTTAAAGTTACCTAAAATAAGTTTTAGGTTGTTTTCCTCAAGGAACTTGCAATATATCGGGAGACTCCATATGTATAATACTAAAGTATTCCAAAACTGAATATATTAAGCTAAGAGTGATGTAAAATGCTTTGGTTATGCACTGGATTCTGCTTTGGCTGATCAGAAAAGTACCCACAGGGAGGTGATATCTGACTTGGACTTTAAATTATGAGCAGAATTTCAGGAGGAGCCAAGATGGCCGAATAGGAACAGCTCCGGTCTACAGCTCCCAGTGTGAGCAACGCAGAAGACGGGTGATTTCTGCATTTCCATCTGAGGTACCGGGTTCATCTCACTAGGGAGTGCCAGACAGTGGGCACAGGTCAGTGGGTGCGCGCACCGTGCGTGAGCCGAAGAAGGGCGAGGCATTGCCTCACTCGGGAAGCGCAAGGGGTCAGGGAGTTCCCTTTCCTAGTCAAAGAAAGGGGTGACAGACAGCACCTGGAAAATCGGGTCACCCCTACCCAAATACTGCGCTTTTCCGACGGGCTGAAAAAACGGCGCACCAGGAGATTAATATCCCGCACCTGGCTCAGAGGGTCCTACACCCACGGAGTCTCGCTGATTGCTAGCACAGCAGTCTGAGATCAAACTGCAAGGCAGCAGCGAGGCTGGGGGAGGGGCGCCCGCCATTGCCCAGGCTCGCTTAGGTAAACAAAGCAGCCAGGAAGCTCGAACTGGGTGGAGCCCACCACAGCTCAAGGAGGCCTGCCTGCCTCTGTAGGCTCCACCTCTGGGGGCAGGGCACAGACAAACAAAAACACAGCAGTAACCTCTGCAGACTTAAATGTCCCTGTCTGACAGCTTTGAAGAGAGCAGTGGTTCTCCCAGCACGCAGCTGGAGATCTGAGAACGGGCAGACTGCCTCCTCAAGTGGGTCCCTGACCCCTGACCCCCGAGCAGCCTAACTGGGAGGCACCCCCCCAGCAGGGGCAGACTGACACCTCACATGGCCGGCCGGGTACTCCAACAGACCTGCAGCTGAGGGTCCTGTCTGTTAGAAGGAAAACTAACAAACAGAAAGGACATCCACACCAAAACCCATCTGTACATCACCATCATCAAGACCAAAAGTAGATAAAACCACAAAGATGGAGAAAAAACAGAGCAGAAAAACTGGAAACTCTAAAAAGCAGAGTGCCTCTCCTCCTCCAAAGGAATGCAGTTCCTCACCAGCAACGGAACAAAGCTGGACGGAGAATGACTTTGACGAGCTGAGAGAAGAAGGCTTCAGATGATCAAATTACTCCGAGCTACGGGAGGTTATTCAAACCAAAGGCAAAGAAGTCGAAAACTTTGAAAAAAATTTAGAAGAATGTATAACTAGAATAACCAATACAGAGAAGTGCTTAAAGGAGCTGATGGAGCTGAAAACCAAGGCTCGAGAACTACGTGAAGAATGCAGAAGCCTCAGGAGCTGATGCGATCAAATGGAAGAAAGGGTATCAGCAATGGAAGATGAAATGAATGAAATGAAGCAAGAAGGGAAGTTTAGAGAAAAAAGAATAAAAAGAAATGAGCAAAGCCTCCAAGAAATATGGGACTATGTGAAAAGACCAAATCTACGTCTGATTGGTGTACCTGAAAGTGACGGGGAGAATGGAACCAAGCTGGAAAACACTCTGCATGATATTATCCAGGAGAACTTCCCCAATCTAGCAAGGCAGGCCAACATTCAGATTCAGGAAATACAGAGAACACCACAAAGATACTCCTTGAGAAGAGCAACTCCAAGACACATAATTGTCAGATTCACCAAAGTTGAAATGAAGGAAAAAATGTTAAGGGCAGCCAGAGAGAAAGGTCAGGTTACCCTCAAAGGGAAGCCCATCAGACTAACAGCGGATCTCTCGGCAGAAACTCTACAAGCCAGAAGAGAGTGGGGGCCGATATTCAACATTCTTAAAGAAAAGAATTTTCAACCCAGAATTTCATATCCAGCCAAACTAAGCTTCATAAGTGAAGGTGAAATAAAATACTTTACAGACAAGCAAATGCTGAGAGATTTTTGTCACCACCAGGCCTGCCCTAAAAGAGCTCCTGAAGGAAGTGCTAAACATGGAAAGGAACAACCGGTACCAGCCGCTGCAAAATCATGCTAAAATGTAAAGACCATTGAGACTAGGAAGAGACTGCATCAACTAACGAGCAAAATAGCCAGCTAACATCGTAATGACAGGATCAAATTCACACATAACAATATTAACTTTAAATGTAAGTGGACTAAATGCTCCAATTAAAAGACACAGACTGGCAAATTGGATAAAGAGTCAAGACCCATCAGTGTGCTGTATTCAGGAAACCCATCTCATGTGCAGAGACACACATAGGCTCAAAATAAAAGGATAGAGGAAGATCTATCAAGCAAATGGAAAACAAAAAAAGGCAGGGGTTGCAATCCTAGTCTCTGATAAAACAGACTTTAAACCAACAAAGATCAAAAGAGACAAAGAAGGCCATTACATAATGGTAAAGGGATTAATTCAACAAGAAGAGCTAACTATCCTAAATATATATGCACCCAATACAGGAGCACCCAGATTCATAAAGCAAGTCCTGAGTGACCTACAAAGAGACTTAGACTCCCACACATTAATAATGGGAGACTTTAACACCCCACTGTCAACATTAGACAGATCAACGAGAGAGAAAGTCAACAAGGATACCCAGGAATTGAACTCAGCTCTGCACCAAGCAGACCTAATAGACATCTACAGAACTCTCCACCCCAAATCAACAGAATATACATTTTTTTCAGCAGCACACCACACCTATTCCAAAATTGACCACATACTTGGAAGTAAAGTTTCCTCAGTAAATGTAAAAGAACAGAAATTGTAACAAACTATCTCTCAGATCACAGTGCAATCAAGCTAGAACTCAGGATTAAGAATCTCACTAAAAACTGCTCAACTACATGGAAACTGAACAACCTGCTCCTGAATGACTACTGGGTACATAACGAAATGAAGGCAGAAATAAAGACGTTCTTTGAAACCAACGAGAACAAAGACACAAGATACCAGAATCTCTGGGATGCATTCAAAGCAGTGTGTAGAGGGAAATTTATAGCACTAAATGCCCACAACAGAAAGCAGGAAAGATCCAAAATAGACACCCTAACATCACAATTAAAAGAACTAGAAAAGCAAGAGCAAACACATTCAAAAGCTAGCAGAAGGCAAGAAATAACTAAAATCAGAGCAGAACTGAAGGAAATAGAGACACAAAAAACCCTTCAAAAAATTAATGAATCCAGGAGCTTGTTTTTTGAAAGGATCAACAAAATTGATAGACTGCTAGCAAGATTAATAAAGAAAAAAAGAGAGAAGAATCAAATAGATGCAATAAAAAATGATAAAGGTGATATCACCACCGATCCCACAGAAATACAAACTACCATCAGAGAATACTACAAACACCTCTACGCAAATAAACTAGAAAATCTAGAAGAAATGGATAAATTCCTCGCCACATACACTTTCCCAAGACTAAACCAGGAAGAAGTTGAATCTCTGAATAGACCAATAACAGGCTCTGAAATTGAGGTAATAATTAATAGCTTACCAACCAAAAAAAGTCCAGGACCAGACGGATTCACAGCCAAGTTCAAACAGAGGTACAAGGAGAAGCTGGTACCATTCCTTCTGAAACTATTCCAATCAATAGAAAAAGAGGGAATCCTCCCTAACTCATTTTATGAGGCCAGCATCATCCTGATACCAAAGCCTGGCAGAGACACAACAAAAAAAGAGAATTTTATCTCTTGATGAACATTGATGCAAAAATCCTCAATAAAATACTGGCAAACTGAATCCAGCAGCACATCAAAAAGCTTATCCACCATGATCAAGTGGGCTTCATCCCTGGGATAGAAGGCTGGTTCAATATACCCAAATCTATAAATGTAATCCAGCATATAAACAGAACCAAAGACAAAAACCACAAGATTATCTCAATAGATGCAGAAAAGGCCTTTGACAAAATTCAACAACCCTTCATGCTAAAAACTCTCAATAAATTAGGTATTGATGGGACGTATCTCAAAATAATAAGAGCTATCTATGACAAACCCACAGCCAATATCATACTGAATGGGCAAAAACTGGAAGCATTCCCTTTGAAAACTGGCACAAGACAGGGATGCCCTTTCTCACCACTTCTATTCAACATAGTGTTGGAAGTTCTGGCCAGGGCAATTAGGCAGGAGAAGGAAATAAAGGGTATTCGATTAGGAAAAGAGGAAGTCAAATTGTCCCTGTTTGCAGACGACATGATTGTATATCTAGAAAACCCCATCGTCTCAGCCCAAAATCTCCTTAAGCTGATAAGCAACTTCAGCAAAGTCTCAGGATACAAAATCAATGTGCAAAAATCACAAGCATTCTTATACACCAACAACAGACAAACAGAGAGCCAAATCTTGAGTGAACTCCCATTCACAATTGCTTCAAAGAGAATAAAATACCTAGGAATCCAACTTACAAGGGATGTGAAGGACCTCTTCAAGGAGAACTACAAACCACTGCTCAAGGAAATAAAAGAGGATACAAAGAAATGGAAGAACATTCCATGCTCATGAGTAGGAAGAATCAATATCGTGAAAATGGCCATACTGCCCAAGGTAATTTACAGATTCAATGCCATCGCCATCAAGCTACCAATGACTTTCTTCACAGAATTGGAAAAAACTACTTTAAAGTTCATATGGAACCAAAAAAGAGCCTGCATCGCCAAGTCAATCCTAAGCCAAAAGAACAAAGCTGGAGGCATCATGCTACCTGACTTCAAACTATACTACAAGGCTACAGTAACCAAAACAGCATGGTACTGGTACCAAAACAGAGATATAGATCAATGGAACAGAACAGAGCCCTCAGAAATAACACTGCATATCTACAACTATCTGATCTTTGACAAACCTGACAAAAACAAGCAATGGGGAAAGGATTCCCTATTTAATAAATGGTGCTGGGAAAACTGGCTAGCCATATGTAGAAAGCTGAAACTGGATCCCTTCCTTACACCTTATACAAAAATCAATTCAAGATGGATTAAAGACTTAAACGTTAGACCTAAAACCATAAAAACCCTAGAAGAAAACCTAAGCATTACCGTTCAGGACATAGGCATGGGCAAGGACTTCGTGTCTAAAACACCAAAAGCAATGGCAACAAAAGCCAAAATTTACAAATGGGATCTAATTAAACTCAAGAGCTTCTGCACAGCAAAAGAAACTACCATCAGAGTGAACAGGCAACCTACAAAATGGGAGAAAATTTTCACAACTTACTCATCTGACAAAGGGCTAATATCCAGAATCTACAATGAACTCCAACAAATTTACAAGAAAAAAACAAACAACCCCATCAAAAAGTGGGCGAAGGATATGAACACACTTCTCAGAAGAAGACATGCATGCAGCCAAAAGACACATGAAAAAATGCTCACCATCACTGGCCATCAGAGAAATGCAAATCAAAACCACAATGAGATACCATCTCACACCAGTTAGAATGGCGATCATTAAAAAGTCAGGAAACAACAGGTGCTGGAGAGGATGTGGAGAAATAGGAACACTTTTACACCGTTGGTGGGACTGTAAACTAGTTCAACCCTTGTGGAAGTCAATGTGGCGATTCCTCAGGGATCTAGAACTAGAAATTCCATTTGACCCAGCCATCCCATTACTGGGTATGTACCCAAAGGACTATAAATCATGCTTCTATAAAGACACATGCACACGTATGTTTATTGTGGCATTATTCACAACAGCAAAGACTTGGAACCAACCCAAATGTCCAACAATGATAGACTGGATTAAGAAAATGTGGCACATATACACCATGGAATACTATGCAGCCATAAAAAATAATGAGTTCATGTCCTTTGCAGGGACGTGGATGAAATTGGAAATCATCATTCTCAGTAAACTATCACAAGAACAAAAAACCAAACACCGCATATTCTCACTCATAGGTGGGAATTGAACAATGAGAACACATGGACACAGGAAGGGGAAAATCACACTCTGGGGACTGTTGTGGGGTGGGGGGAGGGGGGAGGGATAGCACTGGGAGATATACGTAATGCTAGATAACGAGTTAGTGGGTGCAGTGCACCAGCATGGCACATGTATACATATGTAACTAACCTGCACATTGTGCACATGTACCCTAAAACCTAAAGTATAATAATAATAAATAAATAAATAAAGTAAAAAAAAATAAAAAATAAATTATGAGCAGAATTTCAGTAGGTGACCATAGGACAAATGGCATTTTGAGCAGGGAGAGATGTATTAGCAAAACCAAAAGAGTAATTTGTATGCATGACAATTGTACTTAGAGCTAATTTAGGCTGAATCACAGACCTTCAAAAACTCCAGAAATGACTTAAGTTTGCTTCATTGAAAGCCAAACTAACCACAAAACTGAGCATTTATAATTCATCTTTAAGAGTAAGAAACAGTGGACAACTTTTATCAAAAAGTTTACCTTTATCTCTGTCCTAGCAAGGCATGGCAGGGAAGAGTCAGCTATTATCTTTGACTTGTATAGAACTAGCTGAGTGTGAATTAAATGGAAGAAGCAGTAAAAGATGAGCCCAAGGAGGAGGAAAGGAGCGACATCAAAGAAATCCTTGAAGTGTTAATTGCAATCATTGAAAAAGAGGTAACAAGAAGCTGAGCGTAAGATGATCTGCTATAAATAGCATTTGAATGTACAATATTGGAAGGTCAGCAGATGGGACTCTAAGAGGTAAAAATTACATATAAATTCAGACTAAGAAATAAGACTGTGATAAATTCAGAGAAACATGACATCAGATGAATTCAGAATTAAGAGAGAAAATTTTACTTTGTGGGTTAAACCAGTTACGTAGAAAGAATATGGCTAAAACCAGCTCTCTGCAAAAGTAACTAAAGAGTAAAATGGTTCCCCAAAGCAAAGAGAAAGGAGACTTTGTAGAAACAGAATCATAAGACCAGGATGTGGTGCCAGGAAGATGGGCCATAGTAAGGAAAATGTATGAACTCTGGTATAAAGCATGTTGAATTTTGCATATTCTCTGTAGGTAGCTCTTACTGATTGTGTTACTTTAGACAAGTCACTTCATTTCCCTCAATATCCATTACTGCATCTGTATAGTTGCTGTAGTTACACCTGAGGAGGCAGCATCCAGAGCGAGACTGCCTGGGTTCAATTTCAAGCTCTATGATTTACCATCTGTGAACCTTGAGCGAGGCAATTAATCACCTTGTGTCATTTTTTTCGTCTGTAAAATGTAAATGATTTTCTATATGTCACATCATTCATAAAAATCATTTCCAGGGGGTGAAAGTCAAAACTATAAAGCCTTTTGAAAGCAATATGGAATATCATCATTATAAACTCAAAAATGAGTAGAACTTTTTTCAACAAGAAACATAGGCTGTAAATCACAAAGAGAAAAATTGATAAATTTGACTGCATTAAAATTAATTATGAAGGATACAGTGAACAGAAAAAAGCCAGAAAATGGGAGAAGATATCAGCAATTCACAGAAAACATGAAATCCTATATTGATATTCAGGATAAAGTAAAAAAAAAAGAAAGCCTTAGGGAAGAAAGAAGTTATTAACACATTCAAAATAATGGTTCAGTAAGATGGGACAGGAGAGGAAGGTGATGTGTGTTTTATTTCTTAAGAGGGATAGTGAATACTTAGGTGTTCATTTTGTCATTATTCACATTTTATACATTCTTCTGTGAAGAGTACTCATTTCTCAGTGTATCTTTAAAAATGCAGATTGTAAAAAGTACCTACTTCATAAGGTTGTTGTGAAGATAAGCGAGTTCCTTATGCCTGCAGTATAGTAGGTATTTGAAAGTGTTAACTGTTATTATATTAAGACATTAATAACATTGTAGAAACTTAATAGAAGGTAGCTATTATTTTTAAGCTATTGTCTCATGAAAGAATATGTTAACAGAGAGAAAGTGGTCTGCATTCCACCACTTTCCAAGGGAAGGCCTGAAACTCACTTGGCATGTTTGACCCAACAGTGGAGGTGTTTATCACAGTATTAAAGGTCTATTATACTGGCCTTAACAATACCCCTTGCGGTCATAGTTTCTCATATGGCTGTTCTCAGAAGAACAGAATGTGTAAATCAAATATTCTGCTCCTTTGGTGAGTTTTATCTCATTTTATTTATTAACAGAAAAACATTTTTCTCAGTCTCTTGTGAGTAGAAGTCTTAGCTTCCTCACTTCAGAGGGCATCAATCAGAGTGTGTTTCTAGACTGATGAAGCAGAGGACTTCGGTCATGATCCAGCCTCAGGATAAAGCTTTGCCTGATCAGCCCAGCAGGCCCCTCTCTGATCAGTCTCTAACCACAAAAAAATTGAAGAAAAAAAGTTTTGATAAGAGATTATGTTTAGGGTTCTTATTAATGATATATGTCATCTCTTGAGATCATTTCAGTGTACTAGAATGGCCACCAGGCATTCTTTCTTGTGAAGAGCTCTGAAGTATTACTCAGAGAATGTAAGTGAGTTAACCACGTAATGTAAGCAAGTTACATGCGTTGAGTGCACATGACCTAATGAGAACGATGCTCCTGACAAACAGACTATTTCATCTAGTCATAATATTCTAGATTGTTAGAAATACTCTTATAGATTATTAACCACAGGAAAAGGGAAGGCCTTGTGATAGCAAATGGGTCCTGAAATGACGGAAAAGCACTAATCACCAAACCAAAGAGAGGAGTAGTTTTTCATATGTTCCTTTTAGAAAGACATAAAATATCAGGAGAAATGCCACAGCTATTATAAGACAAGAATGAACATTAGGCTTGGACCAGAAATGCAAGAGAGAGAAGATTGCCTAGAGAGCATAGTACTTGCTCTGTGTACAACTTAGAGCATGAAACATGAAGTAAATCTACCTACTTCTGGGCTTTAGGTTTAGAAATAAACAAGTGATCAGAGGAACTACACATTTAGGTATGATTTGTACATGAATGGGATTACAGAATCCAGATTTGAATATCTATGCTCATATGTTGGTCAGTATTATCAAAAATGTGAAGTAATCCCCAAGGAAAGTGATATAGTTTATGTAAACAGATACTGTAATAAAGAAAGAAACATTGTGTTTTCTGACCATAATATGATAGTAGTTGAAATTTATTTCAAAAGCTGGAAAATTTGACAGAGATAAATACAAGGAGATCAAATTCCCATTAGAACAGACAAATTGTTCTTAATAGCAAGCAGGTTGATAAATAGGAAAGAAGGTTCTCTCTCCATTCAAAATATCCAGGAGTGGTAATACTTGGTGATAAATGATGTAAAAAAAACTCGCAGAAGAAGTAATAAGCCCCAAACTCTAAACATTTAAGCAGAAATTATGGGGGGTCCTCCAATTAATTTTAATTATGAAGAAATTGGAGTGAAAGTTATACACAGCACCAAAAGTAAATGAGGCAAGTATGATAACTCCAGGTTGATGAGGAAAGAGAGAAGATAGAGATAGATAGATAGATAGATAGATAGATAGATAGATAGATACATACATACATACATACATACATACATACATACATACATAGATACATAGATGGATGTACAGATATTAATAGAACCTTCATAGGGCATACAAGAGAACAAACATACAAAGAACATGTTAAAAAATAATAGATTAGAGAACAGTTTATTTTGGAATAGTTTTAGAAGACAAAGCACACAGAAAGAATCATTTATTCATTCCTTCATTGTTAGATAGTTATTGTACAAAAGCAGGATGAATCCACACCCAAATTTGCTTTGGATGTCAAGACCAATGGTGAACACACACACACACACATGCACACACACCAAGAGAATATGAATAGATTTATTACTTATATAATAAGGTTTTTTTGAGAGAGCAAGGTAGACTTCCCAAGCTGGCCCACAGATGGCTTCACAGAACAAGAAAAGGAGACTGGCTTGGAGTTTTAAATTGTGGTTAGGCTTGGAGCTGGGGCACAGATCTTGATTTGAATCTTTTACCTGCATCAAAGGAGAGAGCAGCTGAGCTTCCTAATTAGTTTGCCCAGATATTTGGGAGCGGGTGATGGGCCCTAGATGTGCACCATGGAATGAAGCTGATATATTTTTCTGACTGCAACAGGAAGGTATTGGAGCATTGGGAGATTTTGAGCAATCAGAATATGATCTGATTTACATGTTTAAAAGCTGAATTCCTTTGCTTCTGTATTGAGAATAAATGGAGGGAACAAGATTAAAAGCAGAGACATTAACTGGAAGGATTCCGAAGCAATCCAGGTTGTTTTTACTTGGCAAGTAGCAATGAAGGTGGTAGCAAGAGGTTAAATTTAAAACATATTTTAAGAATAAAACTGACTTGACTTGGTGACAGATTGCATTTAAAGTATAGGGGAAAAAAAGGAGCATAGAATGATTCCTAAGTGTAAGTTTTGGTCAAGTAGGTGAATAGTGGTTCCATTTAATGAAATGGAGAAGACAGCGGTTGGAAGCAACAGGAGAAGTTGTGTTGGGACATGTTAAGTTTCAGATACCAGTGAGACAGATGTCAGTTACGTATTTTGGTATACCAGAGGCAATACACTAAGAATTCCACATATTTTAATGCCATCATTGGATAAAGATCAATCAAAAATTATGATTTGTCAATACATGTAAAAAACACAATGTTTTCTCATGTGTGTAAGCTGTTTGAATGTCTTCTTTTGAAAAGTGTTGGTTCATGTCCTTTGCCCATTTTTAAATTTTTTTTTATTATTATTATTTTTTTTTGAGACAGCATCTCACTCTGTTGCCCAGGCTGGAGTGCAGTGGTGTGATCTCGGCTCACTGCAAGCTCTGCCTCCCAGGTTCACGCCATTCTCCTACCTCAGCCTCCCGAGTAGCTGGGACTACAGGCACCCGCCACCACGCCCGGCTAATTTTTTGTATTTTTAGTAGAGACGGGGTTTCACGTGTTAGCCAGAATGGTCTTGATCTCCTGACCTCGTGATCTGCCTGCCTCAGCCTCCCAAAGTGCTGGGATTACAGGTGTATTATTATTATTATTATTATTATTATTATTATTATTATTTTGAGATGGAGTCTCGCTCTGTCACCAGGCTGGAGTGCAGTGGTGCAATCTCAGCTCACTGCAACCTCTGACTCCCTAGTTCAATCTATTCTCCTGCCTCAGCCTCCCGAGTAACTGGGATTACAGGCATGTGCCACCAGGCCCAGCTAATTTTTATATTTTTAGTAGAGACAGGGTTTCACTATGTTGGCCAGGATGGTCTCAATCTCCTGACCTCTTGATCCGCCCGCCTCGGCCTCCCAAAGTGCTGGGATTACAGGTGTGAGCCAACGCACCCAGCCAAGGTTATTTATTTTTTGCTTGTTGATTTAAGTTCCTTATAGATTCTGGATATTAGACATTTGTCAGATGCATAGTTTGTAAATATTTTCAGCTTTTCTGTAGGCTGTTTATTGTGTTGATAATTTCTTTTGCTGTACAGAACATCTTTAGTTGGCCCCACTTGTCAATTTTTGTTTTTGTTGCAGTTGCTTTTGAGGACTTAGCCAAAGATTCTTTGCCAAGCCCAGTGTTGAGGAGGGTGTTTTCTAGGTTTTCTTTTAGGATTTTTATAGTTTGAGGTCTTATGTTTACATTTTTAATTCATCTTGAGTTAATTTTTGTAAATGGTGAAAGGTAAGGGTCTAATGCTTATTATCACTAATCAACAGAGAAATGCAAATCAACCACAATGAGATACCATCTCATACCAGTCAGAATGGTTATTATTAAAAAGTAAAAAACAACAGATGCTGGTGAGGATGTGGAAAAAAGAGAACACTTATACATTGTTAGTGGGAATGTAAATTAGTTCAGCCACCGTGGAAAGCAATTTGGAGATTTCTCAAATAACGTAACGCAGCAATCTCATTACTGGGTATATACCCAAAGGAAAATAGATTGTTACACCAAACAGATGCCTGCTCCTAAGTTTCTTGTCACACTATTCACAATAGCAAAGACTAGGTACCCATCAATGGGGAATTGGATAAAGAAAATGTGGCACATATTAGTATATATTATAGAGTACTACACAACCATAAGAAAAGAATGAAATCATGTCCTTTGCAGCAACATAGATGGAGCTGCAGGCCATATCCTAAGTGAATTAAAAAAGGAACAGAAAACCAAATACTGCATGTTCTCACTTATAAGTGAGAGCTAAACATTGAGCACACATGGATGTTAACAGGAACGATAGACACTACAGACTACTAGAGGCGGGAGGCAGGGATGATATGGGTTGAAAAACTACCAATTGGGTACTGTGCTCACTACCTTGGTGTGATATACCCATGTGGCAAACCTGCACATACACCCCTTGTATCTAAAATTAAAGTTGAAATTAAAAATAAAAAACTCAGGTACTTTAATTTACTTCAGCAACAGTAATCAACAAACATCATGAATTTGTTCAAAAGAAAGAATTCCTAGGATGAAGCTAAAATCCCTACTCAGGTTCATTAGGCCAATAAGTGGAGGAAAAGCCTCTGTGATGCCACTCAATCTGATTGAGATCATTTCTGAGTTCTCTCAAACATCTGAGAACGGCTTTGAGCCAACTCTTGGCTGCACTTTTAATGGCATATGGGTCAAAGATGTAATGACCAGCATGATGAAACAAGAGATGTCAATAATAGTATTCAAACAAAGGTAAAAGAGAGAAGATTTTATAAAGTAGAGGCAAGAAGGCTTACTTACCATTGACTACATCATTTGGGGGTGGCATCTTGTTCACAGTCTGGCAAGACAACAGAAGACAAGATGCTAAAGTTAACAGATAGCACAAACTTAAGGTAAGTGCATATAAATGTTAACAGAATACACTAGGAAGAATTTAGATTTTTTTGTTGGTGAAATAAATTAGAATTTTTCCTGTTATGATTACATTATGCTGTTCAAAGGGAGAGGGAATGTGTGAGGATGTTACATTCAAGTGACTACATGTTCAAAGCTCTTGGGTACATAAAAATAAATTAGCTTGGGAAAGGACATAATGTTCAGGCTGCCCTTGAAAAATCTAAGATTGGCAAGTAGATGCTTTCACAGGAAAAGTTGTTCACCACTTGCTTTCCTATCCACATGCCACTCTCCTCATGCTTGCAGACGTCTTCCAGTTGCAAAAATCATATGTTATTTCTCCCATTTCTCAAAAACTTTATCAAATCCCTCCATTATCTAACATCAAACTGTTTTTTCCGGCCGGGCATGGTAGCTCATGTCTGTAATCCTAGCACTTTGGGAGGCCGAGGCAGGCGGATCACGAGGTCAGGAGATTGAGACCATCCTGGTTAACATGGTGAAACCCCATCTCTACTAAAAATACAAAAGAAATTAGCCGGGCGTGGTGGCGGGCGCCTGTAGTCCCAGCTACTCCGGAGGCTGAGGCAGGAGAATGGCGTGAACCCGGGAGGTGGAGCTTGCAGTGAGCCGAGATTGCGCCACTGCACTCCAGCCTGGGCGACAGAGCGAGACTCTGTCTCAAAAAAAAAAAAAACCCTGTTTTTTCACCTCCAACATTCCACTCATTATATTTCATCATATATATTTCTACTAAGCAGTCCTTCTCTTATGTTCTGCCTCAATCTTTTAGAAAATATTTTGCTGTAAAATTCTCATCCTTCACCATCCATGCTAACTATCTTCTTCTCCGTGAAGCTTTCCTTGATTATCCAGACATAGTGAGCCTTTGCTTGCTGTGCTTCTCTTCAATAACTAACTTTGACTTAATGAGCAAGTACTATAGCTGTTATATAGTTGTTAATATCTACTTTTCCAGTGACTATAAGCACCATGGGGCCAGACACCATGTTTCATTCCATGTTTTAGCTTTTTGTCAGCCCTTTGCAGAGTGCCATGGTAGTTATGTGCAAGAGCAGCTTAAAATAATGAAATTTCAAATGTTTTAGCAGTGCTGTTATAGAATTAGGATTCAATTAATCTTAGTTCTTAATATTAATATCAGTAATTTTTTTTTTTTTTGGAACAGAGTTGCACTCTTGTTGTCCAGGCTGGATTGCAATGGCACAGCCTCGGCTCACTGCAACCTCCACCTCCTGGGTTCAAGAAATTCTCCTGCCTCAGCCTACCGAGTAGCTGGGATTACACACGCCCACTACCACACCTGGCTAATTTTTTGTATTATTAGTAGAGATAGGGCATCATCGTGTTAGCCAGGCTGGTCTTGAACTCCTGACCTCAGTTGTTCCACCCGCCTCGGCCTCCCAAAGTGCTGAGGTTACAGGCGTGAGCCACCATCCCAGGCCTATCAGTAATTTTACACAAAACCACAGGGGCTGAATTTTTTTTCTTAATTCATTTTTCCCTATTATCTAACTATGCATTGAAGTATGATCCAGAAGTCTGGGGAAGACCTGGTCCTAATTCTTCCCAATTTATGTAGCATATTCAAAGGGTGAGCAGAACATAGGTGCCTACACATGGATCTAAATATCCTTGAAAAAGCTTCTATGTCATTCTCCTTGTTCCACAGTCTGGTTGCAAGATCCGAAGATTTTAAATGTGAATACAGGGCACTATGGTTTGAATATGTCCTCCAAAGTTCATGAATTGGAAGCTTAATCCCCAATGCAACAGTTTTGAGGGCGGGGCCTTTCAAAGGTGATAAGATTCATGAGGAATCTGCCCTCATGAATGGATTTATGTGATTATCACTGGAGTAGGTTTGTTGTAAAAACAAGATAACCCCCCACCCCTTGCTCTCTTGAGCTCTCTTGTACTTCTGCCTTCTGCTGTGGGATGACACAGCATAAAAAACTTTTGCCAGTGTGGGTCCCTCCACCTTGGACTTCCAGCCTCCAGAACTGTAAGAAATCTCTCTTCTTTGTAAATTATCCAGTCTGTCTCTTCTGATATAGTAGCACAAAATGCACTAAGACAAGAGGGAATTTTCAAGGTGCAGTGCATCACATAACTAATGAGCATTTATGAAGTTCTTGATGTCTCCATACAAAGATGCTGTAAAAGAACAAATGATTTTTCTTCATAGCTTCACTTAATTACTTTTCATTCATAGTTATTTGTGCCAAAGGTAACAGGCTTTATCTTTATTCTTACTCTCTAACAATGTTCAGCTTTATTAAAACAAGCTGTTCTCCAGAAGAAAAATTTTATGGGACTTTAGAATCCCACATCACATAGAACTATAACAAAACAAATCTTTAATAAAATGTAATTCTTATAATTTAAAAAAATAATTTTTTTTAACATGGATGAAGCTGGAATCCATCATTCTGAGCAAACTATCACAAGGACAGAAAACCAAACACCGCATGTTCTCACTCATAGGTGGGAATTGCACAATGAGAACACCTGGACACAGGGTGGGGAACATCACATTTCATTTTTATTGGCATTGCTGGAATGATTGGCCACATTGGAACATTTTGAATTTACTGGAATTTAATGGGTCTATCAAGTAACCGTATGGCAAATGGCCATTTTAAGGTAGACTTGGCAAGTCCCCATTTTGCTTGCATACATCATTGAGTCTATAAGCTGTAAGCTGCAGGTTTGATCCTCATTGTGAAGGCACCTTAACTCCTGAAAAAGCTAAGAGGCAAGATTTTTTAAAATGAAAAAATGAAAATAAATAAGTAAGTTAGCAAAGTGTTAATTGCAATGAAAAATCTATAGGTATTACTGTGCTGTTAAGGTGAACTTATTGTTATGAGCTAAACTGTATCCCCTCAAAAATTATATAGTGAAGCCCTAACCTCTGGTATCTTAAAATGTGACTGTATTTAAAGATAGGGCCTTTCAAGGGGGGATTAAGTTAAGTGAGACCGATAGAGTGGGCCCTAATGCGATCTGACTGGTGTCCTTATTAGAGAAAATTTGAACATGCACAGAAAGAGAGAGAAAGAGAGTGACTGGGGGTGTGCAAACACACAGAAGAAACACCAGGACTACATTAGGACAAAGGACAAGGTGGCCATCCGCAAGCCAAAGAGACAGGCCACAGAAGAAACAAAACCTGCCAATACCTTGATCTTGTACTTCTAGCTTCCAGAACTGTGACAAAATATATTACTTTTGTTTACGCCACCCAGTCGGGTATTTTGTCATGATAACCCTAGCAAACCAGCACACTTATTTCACACTAAGGTAGACTACCATCCATTGGATTAAGACTTACTGGCCTCTCTTACTACCTCTTTATCTGATTGGTACTTAGGGAAATAAGCTGAGAATGCATGGCTTGACCCTTCTCTTATAGCTTCTTTAGTTTTGTATTTGCTTGTCTCCAAAGAATACATGCTGCTGTCTGCTGTTGGCCAGAGCAGGTACTGGCCTTAGACATCTCAGTTGCTCTCTCCTTTCTTTGTCCTTGGAAGCCACCTGCCTGCTGTGAGTGTGCTTTCTGTTCTTCTCATTCCTGCTGTGAGTTTTATACTGGTAATCTCTTCCCCTGAGGAGAGAAGGCTGCTCTCTTCCAGTGCTGCCCAGGACTGGGTGTTTATATTTGCCTAATAATGGGGTACAGTTTTTAAAATCTGTTACCCCAAACAACATTCTTAAGAGCTAATTATTTAAGTCATTAATTAAACTGACTTTTTGTCTCCATCTGATTACTACTTTCTTTATTTCCTTTTGATTCGAGGTGGGTTGGAAAGGGATATACTTCGTTTTATCTTTAAACCTCAACATAAAAGAAATTAAACACCAAATTAGAATAATCCTATAGGACTCTGGATCTGCTCATGATAAATAATTTATTATGCACTAATTGATTATGGTCCGAAAGCTACACAAGCCAATGAACGAACTGCTTATAGACATACTCTGACTCTTCTCAACTAGAAATGACTGGTTGGTTGGTTTTTTTCAATATCCCACCTAAAAATCAAGTTTCCAGTTTGTGCTTTTTCTAAATATTTTATTCTCTTATCTATTCTCTGGATTTTGGACATTTTATTACTAATCCACTTTTTCCAAAGGTAAACAACAAGCGCAAGAAGAAGGAGAACTACAAGCAGCCCAATTTATACCTGGTTGGCTGTTCTGCTAAGAGACTTGATTTTAGTAAAAAGAGAAATATTGGCTTAACAGTGCTGTCGAATTATCCAAGCTATAAAATTAATATAATAATACTACTTGTAATTGGATTCGCTGAGGTTGTATTACGTGCCAGTATGTGTGCCTTATAGCAGAAGTCTAAGTGCAGCACATGCATTGTCTAACTTAATTCTTATAACAACTTTATGATGAAAAGAGGTGCAGGGGACTTAAAGTATCTTGTGAAATTTCACCCAATTGGCAAGCAATGGAGTTGAGAATTAAAATTGGGCTTTCTCATTCCAAAGTCTGTGTTCATCACAACTTGCCACTTGCTCTATGCCAGGAATAAGCATTGAGAGCCACTAAAAATTTTTCAATAAGGGGAAGAAATATATCAATTTGGGAAGTCACAGTCAACTGGAGAAGATTGACTGCTGAACAAGTGACTTCTTTTGTTTCACATTTTTAAAAAAGGAAGACTTTGAGTCATAATTTATAGATCTTCGCTCATTTTTTCCCTAAAAGTACACCTACATTTTCCTTCTTTTGTGAAATAGAAGAAAATGGTGATTTAGCCATTACTATAGTTGCTTTAAGCAAATTAGTGGCTCTTGAATCACATTTTATAGTTCAACAAAACAAAAAGTCAAACTGATTTTGCCAGAAACATAATCTTAAAAGATTTTTAAGTGTTTTAAGATTCCTAAGTAGACTGTCTTAGAAAACAAATGCTAAAATTAAATTACTTGGCAAAACTAAACTCATATATGAGAGCTAACCTAAAAGTTACCCTGCACAGACAAGTAACCATAGGGGCATTTTATATTAAACTTTGTTTACAGAACAAAAATTCCCACTTGGTTCTTCTTTCTTATAAATAAATTTCCCAAGTATTAGCACTTTTTTTTAATTGCCATTGGAATCATGCTATTCTCTATTAAAATCTAAATCTAGATCATGTGAAAATAACAGTGTAAGCAAAAGTGAGTCTTATTTCATGTGCTAGATGAGCTAAGTATAGTTCTCAAAATGCATATTCTCTGATAAGATGGTCATTCACAAAAAAATAAAAAGAAACATCAAATATGATATGAAGACCTCCAAAACCATGTGCAGGGAAATTTAATGAGTATTAATGATATTCTAAAAGAGATGCTAGACTTGTTAGTGGTGAGCAACCACTATGCTTAGATCATGCTAATGTTAAAACCTAACAGATTTCCTAAATGCCTTTCATGTTGAGGTGAGATTCCTGTTTCTATGGCAACCTGCAGTGAGTTAAGAAGGGTACTGTTAAACTGTATGGCAGTTTTGCTTAGTCTCTCTGAAAGAAAAATATCAGAAGAAACCATTTCTCTACCCATGATTGTAATCAGAGATCCTCCGCCCCCAACCACAAGCTTCTATTGCTGTTCCTGAAGAAGATATTAAGGGCAGTAAATCAGAAATCTATTTAATGATCTATTATGCTCTGCATGAGCTGCAGACCCTTTGCTGGTCCAAAAATCACATTTGCAGCAAATTAACATTGGCAAGTCTGTAGGAAGGGATCAAAACAAATAAAGGTGCCAAATAATGAGCAGGAGAAATAATGAGGAAAATATCTGTGATGCCTTGATTCCTAGAGACTGCTTTAAATGTGTTAAAACAACTTCCTTTAGGGTAGTGCCTCACTCTCCTGTTTTTGAAACTCTGCTATTCTTTGCATTTGAGAAATGAAAATATAATGAATATTTCTGTTGTTCTTGAAGGAATCCAAATCAAAGCTCTGACAAGAAATATCCACCCACATGTTTGCTTCAGTTTTTCCTAATACACTCATTACCCTGCGCAAAGCTCAAGACCAAGTGATCTCACCCAGAATGACAGAGGCAGCATGTCCGCTGGCAATTATCCCAGTGTATTCAATGGGAACAGTGCAACTGAAAATCAAAGATCCTGAAACAGGGCATCTGCTACTCAGAGAAACTCAAAATCAATTTTTAAAACTACATCTATTTTGCTGTCATAGAACACTTGTAGCTAACATTTATTGCACACCTATGAGTACCAGTCATTATGCTAAATGTTTTATATGCAGCATCTTAGTGATTGTCATAAAACCACAAAAGATAGGAATTACAAATATTATATCTGGTTTTACAAATGAGAAAATTGCCTAAGATCACACCTATTCTAGGAACATTTTTAAAGTAATCAGAGGTAGACTTGGAGGCTGCCTCTCCCTCCCTTTTAAGCATTCGTCTGCTGTTTAAAAATTAATATTTTTTTTATTTACAAATGTATACATACATGCCTTTAGGAGTCATTCCAGCATCTTAACTGAGTAAAGCAGTCTGGCAGGCATGGAGAGACAATAGAGCCTGGTGGAGACTTAGGCAGTTGGAGTTCACATGTCCCAGCTTCTGCTGAGGTTGATCATGCAGAAATGTGGGTTCAGTGTGACCAGATTTTATTTCTTTTCAAGACAACCCACTAATCCCAATTTTCAAGTGAAATTTACACATTTAAAAAATGAGTACCATGAAAAAAGTGTGAGAACCAAGAGGAAGATCTGCCCCAGGCTGCCTGATTGTTTTCTCTGTGTTAGAAATTATTCATCCTTCTCTCCAAAAACAAAAGTATTTCAGAAGAAGATTCCCCCACCACCATGAAAACATAACACAAGGCCAAAATTTAGCAAGGCAGTAGGAGTGGGAAAATTCTAGGTTTTGGTGAGCCTTTTTGGTAAATAAAATGAAAAGAATAGTTGCATAAATAGCATCTAAGGGTAGTGCCTCTTTCCAATTTTAATTTTATTTACTGAATTTCTCACAGAAACTTAATGCTTTCCCTTTTATTCAATGTTGTATATTTTATATCAAACAATTGAAGCAAAGCAGAATTCTATTTACTCTTTAATTAAATGAAATATCATTATTAAAAACATGTTCTATAATTTGGTTCTGTGTGATGATGCAAGTGGCAAGTTTAATTTCATTCAACTGAATGACAGCAATAATCATACAGAATAGAGATGAGTAATTTAGATTTTCAAAGCTCCTGTTCTTGAAGTTACCCAAAGTGTCAAAAGTAGGAACATTCTTGAAGATATACATCTCCCCCAGCAACAGCTCCTTTCAGACAGCAAGCAAGAACGAAGCTGAAGATAACACTGAAAAATGTTTACCATTGATTCCCTTAATACATTTACTTTTGATGACAGGGGGCAAATTACATGACTATTTTTATATATCGGAAAGAAAAACTAAATCTGACCCCCTGTTTTAACTTAACTGTTTCATTAACATGACAATGAACAACAAAATCCCTTCTTGGGAAGAAGGTGTGGATATGTATGTTCAATACATTTGCTAGATATTTTCTAAAGCAATGTTACTGTTACATTAAACATTAACAAATTATTTTATTGGAATATTGGTGTTATGTGATTTTCCACATTATTTTACTGCAGTCATTAATTGACCAAATGAAAGACCCAAAGTTACATTAAAGTGAGCATGACTACAAAAATAAATTTGAGTGCTCACAGTGGTCCAGCAACACCTGTGACGATTTATAAATATAGCCCCACAATGATATTTCAGGGATTATTTTCCTAACCTTACAAAGCTATAACGAGAGACTGTAAAGCAACCAAGCTCAAGCAGCTTTTTGGCATTAATAGCAGATGATCAGAACTAATAAATCCTTGAAATGCAAGCACATATGGGTGTAAGTAAAAATTTGTTTCTAGGAATCTGAATTTGAGGGCCATGGCAAGGCATTGGAATAAATATCTGAATCTCCATTTTCCTTCATTTGCAGACTGTACTTCCCATTGACATTTGTTACTAAACAATAATGATGTTAGAGGGGTAGTGCCATTTATATGTTTTCTTATTTAATCTACACAACTCTGAGAGATAGTGATTGTTATCTCGATGTTACAGAATAGGAGACTTGTGCCCAAAGAGCTGAAGTAATTGACCTAAGAATCTAATGAGGAAGGGCCAGAGCAAAGACATAAGGCCACCCTTTTTCATGCCAATGTCCCCATAATTCCAATATTAGAATCCTACTACTGTATTATTATTGTGGCCTGTGAATCCAGGACTTCACCGAGTTCGGAGAGCTAAATAGGCTGAGAGAGCTACTCCATCATTTGAGAAAGAATCTTACCTGTAAAATGTCAATAATGCCTTTGCCTTGCCAATTCCATGGGATTATCGTGAAGCTCAAAGGAGTAAATGTGTATGTAAATGAGATTTGAGCAGTAGAGATCACCAACAAACAAACTGTTAAATGACATCATTGGTTCATCCCATCAGTTAAATACAGGAGTATTTACTTCGCAAGAGGCAATAAATGATATTCCTTTTCTCTTACGATTTGAAGCAATCTAGAGACAGACATGAGAGCTAGGCAGAAAGAGATCAAACTATGAGTATGAGAAGGTAACAGCATGGAGAACATGGCTTAGATGTGTGGTAACAGTGGAATTCCTAATTGTTCCTGCACTCTAGTTTAGATCTCTGAATAAACAAACAGGGGGAAATTTAAATTTTCAGAGAACTCCCTTACTCTGTAGCCCAGGCTGGAGTGCAGTGGCGCCATCTGGGCTCACTGCAAGCTCCGCCTCCTGGGTTCACGCCATTCTCCTGCCTCAGCCTCCCGAGTAGCTGGGACTACAGGTGCCCACCACCACGCCCGACTAATTTTTTTGTATTTTTAGTAGAAACGGGGTTTCACCGTGTCAGCCAGGATAGTTTCAATCTCCTGACCTCGTGATCCGCCTGCCTCGGCCTCCCGAAGTGCTGGGATTACAGGCGTGAGCCACCACGCCCGACCAGAACTCCCTTACTCTTTATCAGCAACATACTGGCCTGAGGAAAAGAGGTCAGAAAGAAATGGAATCCCTCACATTTAGAACTATTGGACTAGGTGAGCTCCACTTGATACAAAATCACAGACTGAAGGCTCTACTTGCTTTTCCTACAAACTTGCTGGGAAAAATGAGGGATGGGGATAAAAGCATGGAGGGTTTAGGAATAAGCTCTCCTAATGTAAATCAGATTAGTGGATGACAAAAATCTCCCAAATAGTAATCTCAGTCTCAACTGTGTATTTGTTGTGGGATCATAGGCCACTATTTCAGTCTAAATAAAAACAAGTAATGAACACCGAAACTTGACTAAGGCAAGTGATAAGATCATCATGTTTAAAACTGTGAAAAGACTCTGCTTAAGACAAAACTTCCCAGATTGTATTGCATTATTCAGTTTGCCCTTCTAGTTCCTGATCAATTAAATATGTTGGCATTTATTGTGCATCTGCAGTGTACACTCCTTTTAATCGTTCTTCTCCTCTTCCCTAAACAGAATTAAAGAGTGTGTTAGGAATAAAGATAGATGGAAATTTAGCTTTACTGAGAGCCAGTTGGAAAAATTTTGACTGAAAATATCTCAGAATAGTTGTCACTCTGAATTTGGTCTCATTCTTTTCTTCTAGTCTCACTTTCCCAAGCTGCCTCCCACATACACACATTGTCACACAACTTGTGCCCCAAGCATATTATGCTTCCCACAATCACCCAAGAACTCCAAGCTTCTTCACACATGCAACCTTTCGCATTTCTGATTCCCTTTGTCCAACATGCCATAATGTCTCTTTGTTGAACAATGAACTCTTGCTCATTTTTGAAGATTGAGCCTATGAGTTACTACCTCAAGAAAGCTTTCTATGACTCCCAGAGTTCAACCACTGTTCATTTCTCCGTTATAGCACTTACCATGTTCTATGTGTAGCAGGATGTTGTACCTAAGTCAGGCTCTGTGCATTATTAGTGGGTTGATGGACACAATTTGCATATTTTGGATGAGACTTTTAGTTTTTTGGCTAAAGGAGAAGGAAATGTTGTGTTTTTGTTTCACTGGTTATTTCAAGCTCTTGAGAGATAAACAGAAATGGAAAATAATGGAGCATATTTCCCTGCCTAATTCCTTGAATAGGTTGTTGACTTTTTAGAGAGAAGAGTGAAAGTCATGGCTGGAGACTGTTTTTCTGAAAGTCTGTGAGACCCTGGGCATCGATGGCTCTGTTTCAGACACCATATTGATTAAACTCAACTAAGACCAAAGCAGGGGCAATTTTCCTACCCCACTCTGGCACAGAAAAGCAGAGTGGCTTAGGAACAACATCAACAGTAACCACAGTGAAGTTCCCACCAGCAATTTTATAAGAACAGGACCATGTTATTCCTCTCTTCCTGTGGCTTGCTTTATCAATGTGTCTACGATAAAGTCCCTGCAGCTGATATATCAGTTTATGTACTAGAAGAACCATGCACTGGCTATTTCTGGGAATCTTTGGAGATGTTTCAAAGGAGGCAGAACAGTTGAGTGGCCAGGTGGGTGAAAGAGCAGGGCTGGAAATTTGAGGGACACAGAGTTACATATTCTATGGAGCATTAAAAGTTAGCACACAACTGGGTAGCTTTCATTGCCAATGTGATTACTATCATAATTGTTTTCTTGCATATCTCTATATTCTTTTTTTTTTTTTTTTTTTTTTTTTTTTTTTTATTTATTTTTTTTTATTATTATTTTTTTCTTTTATTGTAATGATTATTATTATTATTATTATACTTTAGGTTTTATGGTACATGTGCCCAATGTGCAGTTAGTTACATATGTATACATGTGCCATGCTGGTGCACTGCACCCACCAACTCGTCATCTAGCATTAGGTATATCTCCCAATGTTATCCCTCCCCCCTCCCCCCAACCCACAACAGTCCCTGAAGTGTGATGTTCCCCTTCCTGTGTCCATGTGTTCTCATTGTTCAATTCCCACCTATGAGTGAGAATATGCGTATGCTGTGCACTTCTTCTGTTCAGAAACAATGTCTTGATAACCAAAGTTGTGCACTTCATCCAGTAGGCACTCCATGCATGAGTGTTCAATGAAAAAATGAATGGAAATAGATTAAATCAAAGCACAGAGGTGATCGTTGCTTTGAGCAAGTATTGTTTACAATCACACATACTATTCTTTATGTAGCATGAATCCTTGTAAAGTTACCTAGAATCATGAAACAGCAACACAAAACTGAGAAAGCTGCTAGACTTGAACATCTTACCAAGGCAAAGCAACCCACACTATTCTACATTCATATTTTGTAGGCCACACAATTTTCTCCGCTATTAAATGGCATTTCACCCCCAGAATAAGAGTAGTATAATAGTTAAAAGTGCAGTTTGGAGTAAAATTGCCTGGGTTGAATATTCAGTCTGCTACTCTCAAGCCATGTGACAATGGCTCTCTATATTTCAATTATCTCATTTGTAAAACAGTAAGAATAATAGTACCTACCTTATAGGATTATTATGAGTATTAAATAGTTATAATTAAAGTGTTGATAACAGTTTTGGCACATAGTAAGCATTCATCAAACATTAGCCAGAGTAGATATTGGTTTACTGAATGCTATTTCACTTAGTAAGGTCTTGCCTTGGCCCAAAAGGTAGTGATTTTAGCCACTTACTCAGGTCAGATTTTCTATACCTCAGTTTCATTTTTGTAATATTGAGGCTAGGACTGAATGGACAGATTGAACATTGGCAATAGCGCATGTTAAAAATTTGGGGTAGAAAGGTGTTTTAAAATACCTATTTGTACTGGAGCCACATTTCTTGTTCTGTGGAGGGAAAATAAAAGTCAAATGCTTTTTCAAACTTTATCCTTAGCCTTTTCTCTTTTATTTTAACATTGCCCCAACCACTCATGATTATTGAACTCCTGTGGAGAGCCTGGTTTCCTAGTGATACGTGTACTCACACAGTTGCAAGCCCATAAACTGACCGATCGATAGGTGAGAGCAACTCATTCCAATTTGACCATTACTGAGTCCTAGAGAGTTGCAATTAGAACTCTAACAATTGCTATATGAGAGAACTCCCAAGGAAAAGTTTACAGCAAAGGAGCACAGAGATATTTAGGAAACACGTGGAGTCATAATGAAAAATAAGAATCTGTGTTGAGAAAATGCATATTAAATAAGGAGAACAGTTTCTGCTCACTGGCAATGTGCCCATTTCTTTTGCAGGTAGCATGGGATGCTGTTTTTCCCTTGATGGATCATGTTTTAGTAATTGCAGTGTCAGTCCACTTGAAACACCTTGCTGTGAGTCAGAGATGACTATGAACTCAGCAGAAGTCATGGCGTTCTGAAAAGTCAGGCACAATAAACACAGGTTTTGTAGAAGACTGGGGAGGTGTGGAAGTTAGATTTCAAAGGAGCCCAAATAAGTGTGCTCAGTTTTGCAAGTGAAATTGTTGTCAGTCACTTTTGTGCATTGCCTTTTTCTCTGCAGAACATGAATGCCAAGAGAGATAATCCAAATTCCTATTTTTTGTTAAACTCAGCCTTGTTTGCTGTATTATTGAGACTGCAATTTATCTTCATCAGGCTGTATTTACAGTAGTACCATGTGTTGCAAAATATAGCAGGTTTTTATTATTATTGGTTTTATGATGAGACCATATTGAAAAGGGGCCCTTAAGAAACTTGAACACTTGGAAAGAGATATTTGCCTTTTGCTGCATGACTAGTTTTCTTTCTCTCTAATTTCTCATCATATTACTTCAACATTTTCAAGCCTTCAGTGTTTTGCCATTTCCCTTAGGAAATGTTGTGAAGGTAAAATACAGGAAAAGTTGCAAGATAAAATACAGAGCACCCAGTTAAATTTGAATTTCAAATAAACAATGAATACTTTTTCAGTATAAGTATGCCCCATATATTGCAAGTGTTATATGACACATACTTGTACTAAAAAAATTTTTGTTTTTTATCTCAAATTCAAATTAAACTGGTAATCTTATATTTTTATTTGCTTAATCTGGCAAACCTGCCTTTGGACAAATGTCTTAAATCCATAGCTACATAGAATACAGTGTTTCTCCTGTATACAGTTCCAATTTCATTAAAAGCAACTCACACTCCACCTTTTGTAGTCCAACCATATTCAGCTTAGTTCATTAAATATACAGTCATGTGGCTCACAATGATGTTTCAATAAATGGAAGACCCTATATATGATGGTGGTGCCATAAGATTAAAATAGAGCTGAAAAATTCCTACCACCTAACGGCACCATAGCCATCCTAATGTTATAGAGCAACGCATCACTCATGTGCTTGTGGTGATGCTAGTGTAAATGAACTTACTGCACTGCCAATCATATAAAAGTATAGCGCATGGCACATACAATTATCTTCAGTATATAATACTGGGTAATGATAATAAATGACTATGTTACTTGTTTATGTATTTACTGTACTATACTCTTTATCATTATTTTACTATGATCCTTCTACTTATTAAAAAAAAAGTTAACTGCAAAACAGCCTCAGGCAGGTCCTTCAGGAGGTATTCCAGAAGAAAGTATTATTATCATAGGAGATGACAGCTCCATGTGTGTTATTGTTCCTGATGACCTTCCAGTGGGATAAGATATGGAGGTGGAAGGCAGTGATATTGATGATCCTGACATTGTGTAGGCCTAGACAAATGTGTGTGTTTGTGCCTTAGTTTTTTTTTAAGTTTAAAAAATAAATAAACAATTTTTAAAATAGGAAAAAGCTTATAGAATAAGAATATAAAGAAAAATTATTTTGTACAGCCATACAATGTTTGTATTTTAAGCTTAGTGTTATACAAAAGAGTTAAGAAGTTTAAAAAATTAAAAAGTTTATAAAGTGAAAAGTTACAGTAAGCTAAGGTTAATTTATTGAAGAAAAAAACATTTTAAATAAATTTAGCAAAGTCTAAAGTAAACAGTGTTTACAAAGTCCGCAGTAGTATACATTAAGTAATGTCCTAGGCCTTCACATTCATTTACAGTTCACTCACTGACTTACACAGAGAGATTTCCAGTCCTGCAAGCTCCAGTCATGTATGTGCCCCATACAAGTATACCATTTTTTAAATCTTTTGTACCACAATTTTACTGTACCTTTTCTATGCTTAGCTATGTTGAGATACACAAATACTTCCTAGACTACAGGTTTGTAGTCTAGGAGCAATAAGCTATACTATATAGCATAGGTGTGTAGCAGGCTATACCATGTAGGTTTGTGTAAGTACAGTCTATGATGTTTGCACAAGTACCAAATTGCCCAATGATGCATTTCTCAAAATATATTCCTGTCCTTAGGTGACTCATGATTGTGTTATATGTTCTCTGTGCCATGCCTTTGCAATGCTATCCTCTTAGCCTAGACAATTCCTACTTCCACCACCAACAACCTATTTATTTGCCCAGCGAACTGATATTTGTTCAAATCTTTGAAAGTTTCATTAGGAAGACCAATTTTTTAGTCTTGTCCTAGTTAGGGTTTTAGTAGAATAATAACCCTGCCAGCACTTTGGGAGGCTGAGGTGGGTGGATCACTTGAAGTCAGGAGTTTGAGACCAGCCTGGTCGACATGGTGAAACTCCATCTCTACTAAAAATACAAAAATTAGCTGGGCATGGTGGCCAATGCCTGTAATCCCAGCTACTTGGTTGGGAGGCTGAGGCAGGAGAATCACTTGAACCTGGGAGGTGGAGGTTGCAGTGAGCTAAGATGGCGTCACTGTACACCAGTCTGGGCAACAGAGTGGGACTCCATCTCAAAAACAAACAAACAAAAAAACCCTGTCTTGACCTCTTAAATTTGGATTCAGTTGAGAAATAAGGCATAGAGGACAAACAGAAAGAAATCAAAATTGACTAAAGAATATGATTATAAATTTGCAGCCAGATAGACCTCTACTTTCCTTGAATTTGACCTAATCTCCCAAATTGGAGGCCTTAAGAGGCAAAACAAAAAGTCTGAGTTGAGTGTTTTCTCCCTAACTGATGAGTCAGATAAGTCACTCTTCCTTCCTTGGGGCTGGAGAGAAACTTGGAGGCTTTCTGCTAAAGCTTTCCTTTGAAGGGAGTTGAGTGGAAATTATCTCTGCTCTCCACTCTGACTTTGAAAAATTGGGAATGTGAAATAAGTGCATATCCACCAGACAAAAATCTGGCCACCAGATTTTTATTCTTTTAATAAGATTGTCCATTAGGTCTATGGTCAACTATTGGTGTGGTCAGTTCATTAGTGGGAGGTAAGGATGATCATGCTATTATCTTCATGAAGTCACTTCACCATATAGACCACTGATCTTTTGTGATTCTTCCAGGCAACTGGTGGGCAGGGTAGCTTTGCCCTCTAGAAGACCCCGAAATGGGTCACAATTGAATTAACTTGGAATTCCTTCTGAATCCTGAGTAGAGCATACATTCTTTATTTAATTTTACATCCTGATTTATACCTAGCCATGTTGTCTAGGAATAATCCTAAAAAATGTAAATTTGAATAAAATCATCTATTATGAAGAACATGAGTAAAAAAGGGAGTCCAATGATTACATCTCTTTTTCTAAATGTTAAGACCTAACAAAGTGCAAAATACACTTAGTCATGATCAGTCACTTTCTTATTCTGCTTAATCTTAACACAGAGGCATCCCCAGTTTGAGAACTGTGTGGAGTTGGGATAGGGTAGATAGCCACCTGGGCTATCTTCTGCTAAATAGTATAGTTTCTGCGGCATGTTCACAGTGGAAATAATTCAGACCAAACCCTCTCATAGGCCATGATTTTTCTAATATTTTGACACAAAAGACTGTTATAACATCAACCTCACCTTATAAAATTTAAAAACTCAAGTCAAGTCTGGCCTCTGTAGAAACATTGTTCCCAAAACCCAGTACTCTGTATTATCCAGGTCCATGTAATTGTTAATGGAAATGAGAGCAGATATTCAGTAACTGAGGGAAAGAGGAGACATACAGGGAAATATTGTCTTTGAGTCTGGCCAGGTTGCATGCAGCTCATGTCAGTTACAGGAAGGCTACAGCCCATAAAAATTAAACTAAAGAAAAATCTCCCATAAGCTCAATTGTAGCACTATGTTTGCCATTTAGAGAGAGAAAGTTGGGGGAAGGATGCACTCCTGCAAACCATCTCAACTCTCAGAGAATAGCACTTGAGACATTCCTGCCCTCTTTCAAAGACTTTGGAACTGGACATAAGTGGCAGTTTCAGCCATCAAATCTTATTAGACATGCCTTTTCTTCCCATCTGGCATATGCAAAATCTATTTGCATTTTATTCTAAATTCCTAGCGCTTAGGAGTGGGGGGTTATGTTATATGTTTTGTCTAGTAATATAGACTCCACTCTTTTCTTATGAGCAGGCATTTTTGTCTTGTGCCATAGCAGTCATTGCCACTGCCTCTTGCTATTAAAGTCCTTGACACTTGAAACCTGTCTTCTCCACTTTTGTTTATGCTGGGAAATCACATGCAGTTTCCTGCATTGTAAATGCTATCGGTGCTTCTGAACCCTGAGCTCCCTGGGCCCAGTGAGCACCAAGATGGCTGCCATTTTCCACTTACCTTTCCAGGCTCCCTTCAGAGAAGCAACCCCAGTCTTCTTTCTAAAACCCCAACTGTCTATTTCATTCTTTACATTTCATCATCCTTACCTACCCAGAGATAATACAACTATCATGCTTTTAATACATTTAGATTGTTTTGAATTTTTATTTTGTCTATTGTTACTGTTCTAATAGTCAGAAATAAAAAATAAAAATATTTTATGACAATTTATCCCTCCTTGATTTGCTTGACAAGCTTGACTTCTAAAGGCTGAATATTCTGAATACATTTCTTCTCAGCTCATGGGTTTGCAAAAAATTCATGGAATTGTTTCTCCACATCAATCCAAGAAGAGCCCCCATTCCTTTCAAGATATTAACTAATTGTTACTTAACAGAAATTAACACACTTCTGTGGTCAATACCATAGTATAAGTCTCCAATTTAAAGCCATAGTCAAGGCTTATGTAACCAACAAATCAGAGAGCTAACCTAAGACAACTTGGTAGAGGGGATGATGACCCAGGAGCTTATGGACAACCTAAATGAATCCTAGAATTTAGGTAGGGTATGCTTCCCAGTTAGCCCTGTGCTATGATCAAAGCTACATAAAGAACAGAATGTGGATCTCCTGAACCTACATTCCTTCCCTGTACCTGACACAAACACATCAGTGTTCAGTGATTCTCAATGCACTTAGCTGCCTTTAGAATTTAAAAGTTGTCTATAATCTTTACTTAGAAATTCAGTAAATGCAGGAAAAATGTTGTTCTGCCCACCAAAATGTCAAAAAGCCCGTGTATCGAAGCTCTGCCTATCTTAAGGTGCTGTTCCGGTAGAATGATACTCTTTCCTCTATTATGTGATCCTTTAGTTGTGCCTTCTTAAAAAAAATCCAAGTCAGTCACAAAGATCCCCACAGTCCCAGCTTACAATCTCCCAAGCGTCACCATCCTCAGTCACCAAGGGCAAGGCCCCACAAGGTTAAATTGACTAATTCCCTGCTCTATTTCAATGCCTCCTCAGTTTAAGCCCAAGTTCTCAATTTCTCTATTTGCCAGCGGGTTAATTTGATTCTTAAATGCAAGTTTTTTGCAACTATTTCTTTGATATCTGACAAAGGCATCAAGATGAAGGACTTTAAGAGATATTGATAAATAACATTTATTTTCTCTTCTGGGTTGAGAATTATTGCAAAATAAGGCTGGACGGAGGAATGTAGAAATGTCAGCTCAATTTTAGTTCCATAGAAATGATTAGAAAATATGATTTAGCTCTGATGCTGATGCCTGAATTGAACCAACCCTTCACCATTTCTGGCTTTCTCCCAGCAGCGCCAGAGAGTCTGTGCTGAACTAACCAATTAGAGAAGTGGTGATCATGGTAAACCCTCCCTGGAGGTTTTTTATTCAAAAGAAAGAACCAGGGAGGTTGAGCATGCGCTGCCTGACCCCGCTGCACTGCACCATCCAGTCAGCCATTCCTTTGTTGGGGAAGATGTGAGTGAGCGGGTAGAGAGAAAATAAAAATCAAAGGAGTAGAGAATTAAAGGCCTGGCCCCAATTCCCCTGATAAAGTCAATGTTCCCTGTTATGAAAGTTCTAGCAACTCTATTTCTTATTTTATCTGTCTTCAAAGATATAACGTCCTTGAAGGTAGGGATTCTGTTTGCTTTGTTTGTCCCTATATCCTTGACAACCAGCTGGCACTCAGTAAATATTTGCAGAATGAATAAAAGATGGCATGGGTTCACTAGTGTGGAATTCTGGGAGAAACTTAGGTTGTGGCAACTGGCAATGGTATTACCTGGAGACCCAGATGTAAGACATTCTTTCTGCTCTCTTTCCATAGCACAGGAGAAAATAGCATGACTCTGATATAAGGATATTCACCGTGTCATTGGCCCCTCTGCATCCTATTTCTGGCATTGCAGAGTATCAGTGTATAGCCCCAGGGACCCATCAGTCATTCTCTTCCTATGCAGTGGCAGCAAGATAATATTCTAGTTATCTGTCTCCTGAGACAACTGAGTAGTTCCAAGAAACCTCCTCACAGAGTGACAAGTTAACTGAATATCTTCAATTAGAGAACATTGTATACAATGTTTTTTATTTTATTTTTCTTAAACTCTATTTTTAATGTAAAGCTATAACTCAAAATCTTTCATATTGGTGACCAAATAGTTCAGAAACTAGTTTTTCAATATGTATAAGCGTTATTAAGAGAAATGGTATTGATCACAAACTTCCTTCTTTGCTATAATTCTGTGTGGAAATGATGGCAAGGAGGACATATGGGGAAAAAAAATTGAATCATGAGAGTGCCGTGGAAGATAACTCCTTATATCCTTTCAAAAGACTGGAAGTGAAATCCTCAATGGAAAAAAATTAAGTAGATCCTACATAAAATCGGATGGAGGCCATTCACTCAATCCTATCCATCAGCTGGTATTATATAATCAGTATTCACTGAGGAGTGGGCTTCCTTGGATAATAATTACTGTCAATTATAAAGTACTCACTGTGTATGCCAGACATGGTGCATTATGCTTACTACACAAGATCTCAATCATCCTATATAAGCTATGAATCAGATACTATGATTCTCATTGTAAAGATGAGAAAACAGAGGTTTAAAGAGGTCACCTAAAGAACTCAAGTTTACAAAACCAGTAATTTGCAGCAGGATTAATAACATGGGTCTGTCTCTTTCTGAAGCCCATACTCATTACTGATAAACTACAATTCACCCAAGATACTTCAAAGAGAAAAGTAAGTATAACATATTGGAACTGGCTGTAATTTAGTGTTGAAAGGAGAAAGCCAAAAGATGGGGCACCAAAAGTTTTTAAAGGATTCTATCCTACTTGCCTGGTAGGGGTGAGTTCTAGTGGAAATAAAAAATGTGCAATTGTTAAAGTTTCCTCGGCCATAAGATCCTCAGCAAACAGGCATGGAGGGAGTAGAAGGCTGTACAAAGATGTGGAGCAGAGCATAATATTGAAGGACTTGTGAGGACTGGACTGGATGAAATGACAGCCCAGAGCTCTAAGTAGAAATAGTCCTAAAAAAGCTATCCACCTGTCTCATGTAGCAGATGGCAGAACCGGGGGCTCCTGCTTCAGAATGCAGTCTGGTCCTGTGGGCCATACTTGGTAATCAAGGCACTTTTTAAAAACTTTTAAGTTCAGGGGTACAAGTTCAGGTTTGTTACATAGGTAAATCAATCTACATGTCCATCGGTGATAGGCTAAAGAAAATGTGGTACATATACACCATGGAATACTATGCAACCATAAAGAAGAACAAGATCATGTCATTTGTAGGGACATGGATGGAGCTGAAGGCCATTATCATTAGCAAACTAACACAGGAACAGAAAATCAAATACCACATATGCTCACTTATAAGTAGAAGCTAACTGATGAGAACACATGGACACCCAGAGGGGAACAACACACACTGGGGCCTTTCAGAGGGTGGAGGGGGAATGAGGGAGAGGATCATGAAAAATAATGAATGGGTACTAGGCTTAATACCTGGGTAATAACATAATCTGTGCAACAATCAAGGCATGTTCATAGCAGGGAAGGTTGAGCAGGGCAGCTCATTTGAGAGGTTTTTAAGTTTAAAACACAATGTTTCTGAGATTCCATCATAAGTACTATTTGTTAATAGAGTACATACATATTACATACTAGTAGCACATCTAAACTCCACAAAATAAAACTTGTCCTTCTTTTGAATGGGTGTGTATATATTTATATATATATATATATATATATATACACACACACATATATGTGTGTGTGTATACACATATACATATACATATACATATACATATACATATACATATATTCCTTAGCTCTTGAGAAAGTTTAAAGCACGCAGAACCATACTTGTGTTTTTAAATTTCTTCTGAATTTCTCTTTTAAGCCTAAGTTGCAGTTTAATTACTTTATATTGCCATAAAAGGTAGACTGAATCCAGTCTATGCATTTGACAATAACAGCCTATAAAACTATAGACCAACCAGAGATCTATCCTAAGGAGGCACAATGCTAGCTAAAGCTTAGATTTTTAAAAAATTAAATGTATGGCTTCTGAGAGGACTGCATTTTTTTTCAAAAGAGTCATTTTCAGAACATCAGAATTAAGATAGGCATTAGTATAACCTCTGATCAAATTAAAAAATGCTTTGTACAGTGTCTTGAGAAGTAGTCATATAGATCCTTAAACACTGAAACCCCTGCTGGATAGGGAAATAATCAACTCCTCAAACAGCCATTTTCTTTTGGAGCTGTGCTGATCATTATAAAATTCTTATATCAATTTGAAAGATTCCTTTATAAGTTAGGATAGTGAAACTGGAAAAGGCTTTACAATTCACTTGGCAAAAACTCTTGTTAGAATTAGTTCATCAATTCACTCTACGAAGAAGCACTGTGAATCTGCTATGTGCCCCATATTGTTCTTAGAATGAAGGATATAGCAATGACTACAATAAACAGAGGTCCCTAATCTATGGAGCATATTTCTTTTAAATTAACTTGTTCAAAGTTACACTGAATTGGAGGGAAATGAAACAAACTTTGCATGCGCTATGCTACATACATATGTTGTCTCCTTTATTCAGACTGCCTTCCCTTCCTTCATTCCCCCATCATGTTCTACTAGGCATCAAAACATTGTCGGAGTAACTACTACCATTCCTTCTGAAACTATTCCAATCAATAGAAAAAGAGGGAATCCTCCCTAACTCATTTTGTGAGGCCAGCATCATCCTGATACCAAAGCCGGGCAGAGACACAACCAAAAAAGAGAATTTTAGACCAATATCCTCGATGAACATTGATGCAAAAATCCTCAATAAAATACTGGCAAACCGAATCCAGCAGCACCCCAAAAAGCTTATCCACCATGATCAAGTGGGCTTCATCCTTGAGATGCAAGGCTGGTTCAATATATGCAAATCAATAAATGTAATCCAGCATATAAACAGGACCAAAGACAAAAACCACATGATTATCTCAACAGATGCAGAAAAGGCCTTTGATAAAATTCAACAACCCTTCATGCTAAAAACTCTCAATAAATTAGGTATTGATGGGACGTATCTCAAAATAATAAGAGCTATCTATGACAAACCCACAGCCAATATCATACTGAATGGGCAAAAACTGGAAGCATTCCCTTTGAAAACTGGCACAAGACAGGGATGCCCTCTCTCACCGCTCCTATTCAACATAGTGTTGGAAGTTCTGGCCAGGGCAATTAGGCAGGAGAAGGAAATAAAGGGTATTCAATTAGGAAAAGAGGAAGTCAAATTGTCCCTGTTTGCAGACGACATGATTGTATATCTAGAACACCCCATCGTCTCAGCCCAAAATCTCCTTAAGCTGCTAAGCAACTTCAGCAAAGTCTCAGGATACAAAATCAATGTGCAAAAATCACAAGCATTCTTATACACCAACAACAGACAAACAGAGAGCCAAATCATGAGTGAACTCCCATTCACAATTGCTTCAAAGAGAATAAAATACCTAGGAATCCAACTTACAAGGGATGTGAAGGACCTCTTCAAGGAGAACTACAAACCATGGCTCAAGGAAATAAAAGAGGATACAAAGAAATGGAAGAACATTCCATGCTCATGGGTAGGAAGAATCAATATCGTGAAAATGGCCATACTGCCCAAGGTAATTTACAGATTCAATGCCATCCCCATCAAGCTACCAATGACTTTCTTCACAGAATTGGAAAAAACCTCTTTAAAGTTCATATGGAACCAAAAAAGGGCCCACATCGCCAAATCAATCCTAAGTCAAAAGAACAAAGCTGGAGGCATCACACTACCTGACTTCAAACTATACTACAAGTCTACAGTAACCAAAACAGCATGGTACTGGTACCAAAACAGAGATATAGATCAATGGAACAGAACACAGCCCTCAGAAATGACGCCGCATATCTACAACTATTTGATCTTTGACAAACCTGAGAAAAACAAGCAATGGGGAAAGCATTCCCTATTTAATAAATGGTGCTGGGAAAACTGGCTAGCCATATGTAGAAAGCTGAAACTGGATCCCTTCCTTACATCTTATACAAAAATTAATTCAAGATGGATTAAAGACTTAAACGTTAGACCTAAAACCATAAAAACCCTAGAAGAAAACCTAGGCATTACCATTCAGGACATAGGCATGGGCAAGGACTTCATGTCTAAAACACCAAAAGCAATGGCAACAAAAGCCAAAATTGACAAATGGGATCTAATTAAACTCAAGAGCTTCTGCACAGCAAAGGAAACTACCATCAGAGTGAACAGGCAACCTACAAAATAGGAGAAAATTTTTGCAACTTACTATCTGACAAAGGGCTAATATCCAGAATCTACAATGAACTCAAACAAATTTACAAGAAAAAAACCAACAACCCCATCAAAAAGTGGGCGAAGGATATGAACAGACACTTCTCAGAAGAAGACATGCATGCAGCCAAAAGACACATGAAAAAATGCTCATCATCACTGGCCATCAGAGAAATGCAAATCAAAACCACAATGAGATACCATCTCACACCAGTTAGAATGGCAATCATTAAGAAGTCAGGAAACAACAGGTGCTGGAGAGGATGTGGAGAAATAGGAACACTTTTACACTGTTGGTGGGACTGTAAACTAGTTCAACCATTGTGGAAGACGGTGTGGCAATTCCTCAGGGATCTAGAACTAGAAATACCATTTGACCCAGCCATCCCATTACTGTGTATATACCCAAAGGACTATAAATCATGCTGCTATAAAGACACATGCACATGTATGTTTATTGTGGCACTATTCACAATAGCAAAGACTTGGAACCAACCCAAATGTCCAACAATGATAGACTGGATTAAGAAAATGTGGCACATATACACCATGGAATACTATGCAGCCATAAAAAAGGATGAGTTCATGTCCTTTGTAGGGACATGGATGAAATTGGAAATCATCATTCTCAGTAAACTATCGCAAGGACAAAAAAACAAACACCGCATGTTCTCACTCATAGATGGGAACTGAACAATGAGAACACATGGACACAGGAAGGGGAACATCACACTCTGGGGACTGCTGTGGGGTGAGGGGGGAGGGGTAGCATTAGGAGATATACCTAATGCTAAATAACGACTTAATGGGTTCAGCACACCAGCATGGCACATGTATACATATGTAACTAACCTGCACATTGTGCACATGTACCCTAAAACTTAAAGTATAATAATAATAAAAAAAGACATTGTCACCCATATTTTCAAGATCAGTCTCCTATATTTTCCCCACGTCCTTTGTTTATAATGACTATGTGAGGTGACAGCAAAGGCTCTAAGACGTGGTTGAATTCTGGATATAGAATTTGCTATTTGGAAATGATGTGATAGAAAAATGATTTTAAATGATTTTACAACGATGATTTTAAGACTAGGTCTGCATGACTGAAAGAAAGAAGTTGCCATCAACAAGATTTAGAATGCAATCAATAAAGCAGGTTGTGGAGGATGATGAGGAGGCAGCAATTTTTGATATAAGGCTGAGATACCTATTTGGTGTTCAAGTGGAGATACCATGCTGGTTCTTAATTATAAGAAAGCTTGAGGGAAAGCAGTAGGAGAAGAGACGATCTTAGATGTGTATGTTTGTGTACGCATGTGTGTGCATGGCATCAGCATATAGGTAACATTTAAAGCCATGAGTCTGGATAAGTTGACCAAGAGGCAAAGCCCAGGCCAAAAATGAAAGAGAATGGTTGGTGTTATGTTGTTTAAGAGAGAGAGAAAAGTGTCAAATGGTTATTTAGGAGAATGGAGACAGTAGACAGAGTAAGAAAACAGTATGATTTCCAGACAGCATTAAAGGCACACTTCAGATTCATCCTCATGAATCTAAAGGGAGACTAGTTAGTATGGTTTTTGTTTCCCTCTAGCCACATTCTGTTGCATGAGTGCAGGTAAAGTATAGACGAAAGATTGAGTTTAACATTTCAGACATCCTTAAATACATCCTGCATGAACTCTAGCTATCTGGGAAATACATGGATAACTAGTGTCAGACTTGTGTGTAAGAAGAAAATATATTGTTTGGTTATCCCTTTACATGTAGAAGGTGGGACTCTAAGTACATGAGTTAAAAGGATAAAATAAATATGCACAGAGAAAAAAATGTACTCTGCATAAGAAATTACAAGTGTTAAGTAATGGAGAAAGTGGAAAGTGAAGAGGGTGCTGGTGAAAGAACAGATCAGCAACATGGTGGGAACCAGAGTCTGATGAGGAGCACAACGAAGGGAAAACTTCTGGTGGCCAGGCAGCAAGTGGATCAGATAAACCAAAATGACCAGTTTCCATTATTTTAAATATTTTAGGATAATACAACCCAGTTACTCTAAACATTTAATAAAGTCAGCCATACACACAAAAACCTGAATGAATGGGCAGAAAAATTATAGGAAAACCAGAGATGAGAGAAGAGAACAGCCATGTTAAATAAGACGTGAGTCAGAGATCAAGAGCAGCAAAAGCTTAGAACGGGAAATATTCAAGAGGCCATAAACACACAGGGTTGTACAGAAATTCGAGAAGGACATTAGACATAATGTTGAGTGTGTGGGTTCACTTAGGTTTTTTATTTTTTTTTTTGTTTTTCTTTTTTCATGCATGCTTTCTCTTTAAAATGTACATTTTAAACAATAGCAATAGCTGATGTTTCAGTTAAATAATGATAATAGCCACCATTTTTCAATGCTTACTATGTGCCATGCACACCTACATAACATACATGTCTACTATGAAATAACTTTTCTCATTACAACACCTTGCAAAATAGGCATTATTAAGTTTTGATAATACTATTAATGAAACATCTATTTATGGCTGACTTTTTATAATTGGTGTCTGCATTGCAGTTGATATAATTTATCATATTTTGTGAAATGCTATTAAGTTGCTGACATGTCTGCTTGATATCATCTTAAAATTTAAAAAATACAGCAATATTCTCACTTTATAAGTGATAAAACTAAAGTTCAAAAAGGTTAATTAACTTGTCCAATTTCCCACAAATCACTGTGCCAAGGATTCAAACTCATGTCTCTAGACTTCAAATTTCTGACCGTTTCCTCCTGTAAATTCTGATTATTTCTTCCACTATTTTAAAACAAGCCCTGATTCAACCTAGCAAGCCTAATTCCATTTGCATACCCAGGAATACATGTTCATGTCATAAAAGCAAAACATTTTCACACAGCTACAATTCATCAGACTACAAAATTCTTGGTGTCAGCAATGACACAGAAAGCTTCTCAGTGGCGGAAACAAAAGCAAGTAATATAGCTATATGATTTATTTTAAAAAGCAGAGGGGTCACAGAGAATAAGATAAACTCTGAAGGACGGAAAGAAATCTTGTTTTCTTATAGAAGCAAAGAGATGATGGGGAGTGGGGGAATCAACCAGAAGTAACTGCTAAATTTGAAACACAAAAGTGACGCCATCAGTTGGGGAAAACAAAATTCAGCCAAAGTGGTTGTTCCATGTGGTGAAACAAGTATTTACAAAACCATCAATCGCTCATCACGTAACCTCAATGATACCTTTCAACACCATGTCCTTTTATGGATCTAATCCACTGCAGCCAGCCTGGGAATCTTATTATTTCCCTAAATGCACCATACAGTTTGGGTCCTAGACAAAGAACTGGTGGACCAGGTCCAAAGCTGTGGCAGGAGAGCTAAGTCACAGGAGGGGGAATTTGGAGCAGAGCCATGCTTGCTGAATTATAGCAGTCAGCCAAGGGAAGAAAATACCTAGTAATAAAAGCAGAGCCCCTGGGGAAAACCTATTACCAGGAATATTAAGCCAAGGGAATATGCAAAATAGCTAGTGGTAGAATGTTTTAGAAGGCAAATTCAGGACAAGCTTGAAATAAAAAGATTGATGGCTGGACAATGGCAAAGGGTTCACAAAGATAACAGATTTTTTTTTTTAACCGTTTGCCTTCTACATCTTTTTACTGCCATGGGTTTTCTCCGGTAGAGTTTATCTTCAGGAGCCTCTCACTACCTTTATGACTCAACTTAGAAGCTCTTTTGTTTAAAAAAATTGATCTGCGCAATTCCTTTCATATTTTAACTTTTTTCCAAAATGACTCAGTATCCTAAACAGTTTTGTTCCAATTGACTAGTAAGGCCACCTGGACTTTCCACCTCTGAGTACAATAACATCTTCAATTTACATTCTCACCAGCAGTATATAAAAGTTACCACTTTTCTACTTCCTACACTTAGTCCAGTTCTAATAAAAGTTGAGCCCAATGTTGCTGTAGTACAATTTTCTCCAAAATGCAGAAGAGAGAGTTTTGCAAAACCCGTAGATTACCCATAGGTGTATACGTGTATACCACTTGGTGTTAGCCAATTTTTAATTTTTCAAATATGGTGGGTATGAAAATGTGAGGCTGAAAATCCTTTCATGTGTTTATGTCTTTCAGTTTTTACCTTCTGCTCATATCCTCTATCCAGCTTTCTAATGGGTTGTCTCTTACTTACTGATTTGTAGGCTATATTTACAGGTGCTGAATACTAATGTTTAACTTGCTGCATTCATTGAAAATATCTTTTCCCAATGTATGGTTTATATTTTAACTTTGTTTATGGGGTCAATTTAGCAATGCTTTTTATTTATTTGGTGTGTTGCTTTTGTCTCCACTTCACTTAAGAAGTTCTTCCTTATCAGGATATAATTACTGTCTTTCTCTTTTAAGAGTATTTTTTTACTCTTATTTTAAGTTCAGGAGTACATGTGCAGGGTGTGCAGGTTTATTACATAGGTAAACATGTGTCATGGGGGTTTGTTGTACAGATTATTTCATCGCCCAAGTATTAAGGCTAGTATACATTAGTTTTTTCCTGATCCTCTCCCTCCTCCCATCCTCTAGCCTCAGGTAGGCCCCAGTGTGTGTTGTTCCCCTTCTTTTAAGAGTTTTCAGGTTTCGATTTCGTGTTTTTGCCTTCAGGCAATCTGGAGTTTACGTGTGTATATGGTATGAGATAGGATACTGACTTTTTTTTCATATACAGATAAGCCAATTATCCCAGTGCAAATGAATGAACATCTTACCATTTCCTACTGATTTCTAATGACACCTATGACATTTACCAAGTCTCATATATAGATAAGTCTATTTTGCCTTCTGTAGTATCATTAACTCTTTCTCCTGACTTTCAAAGCCCTCTGTATTCAAATCCTGTAGACTTCAGAAGTGTTTTCTATATTACAGTAATAGCACTAAATTCACAGAATCAGAGAATCTTAAAGCTTGAAGGTAATAAATGGTTTAAATAATCTGATTATCTAACTTCATAGATAGGAAAACTCAATTCCAGAGAAGCTAAATGAGTGCCCGGGGTCATAAAACCAGGCATTGGTAGCGCCAGTTTTAGAAGCATGTTGACTCGTATCCTCCTGCAGTGCCCTCTCCACAGAACTGGTGCACAGCACATACTAGAATGATTTCCTGTTTGAGTTAAATGACAGCATAAAATGGAATCAAATAGGGGAAATATTCTTTGTTGAGTTCCTACCATGTGCAGTACTGTGTTAATTGCTTTCTAACCCCTGAGAGTGACTTGTCTTTGGACTTTGTCTTGTGAATCCTAGGGTTTTTTTGGTTTTGTTTGTTTGTTGGTTTTTTGTTTTTGTTTTTGTTTTTTGTTTTTTTTTTGACAGAATCTAGCTCTGTCTCCGAGGCTGGAGTGCAGTGGCTTGATCTCGGCTCACAGTAACCTCCACCTCCCACGTTCAAGTGATTCTCTTGCCTCAGCCTCCCGAGTAACTGGGACTACAGGCACATGCCACCACGCCCAGCTAATTTTTGTATTTTTATAGAGATGGGGTTTCACCATGTTGGCCAGGATGGTCTCCATCTCTTGACCCCGTGATCCACCTGCCTCGGCCTCCCAAGTGAATGCTAGTTTATGTGCTCTTTCCTTTGCCTCTGTTCTATGAATGATAATTCTGAGTATACTCTTTGGTTCTATTCAATGCTGAGCCCAATATTGCTGTGGTACAATCTTCTCCACCATGCAGAAGAGTTTTACAAAACATCTAAATTATCCATTTGTGTGTGTGTTTACATGGATGTGTGTGTGTAATATTGATGAATACACACATACATATATTGTATACATCAATCTGGAATTTATTTTTGTATATGGTCTTAGGATACTGATTTTTTTGCGTATGCATATAAGCCAATTATTCCAGTGCAAATTAACTAACATCTCACCATTTCCCACTGATTTCTAATGACACTTATGACATCTATGAAGTCCCATATATTATATATGTATAATACATGTACATGTATTTTATATATATGAACTGTAAAAGAGGAATTTCTCCTTAGAAATTTAAACTGAAACTTATACCTACTTTTTTACATTTTATTTACTTATTCCACACATATGTTAACAATCCACAATGACATAGATTAACATCATAAGTAACCTTCCTGTCCAATAGGATCTTATAGACTAATTGTGGAATTAGGCTCATAAAAATACATTTATAATTCAATCATATGATCATTAAATAGATAAGAACAACAAAGTTATAGAGAAGCACAAAAAAGTGAGAACTGATCATTCTACCTGGTGGAATCCAGTAAACCCTCATGAGTGAGACCATATGGCCTAAACTGAAAGTACAGGAAGGCAAACAAATATTTGTGCATAGATGTGGAGGTCAATATGGAACATTATGACACAGAAATTTAAGAAAATTGAGATTTTGTGTTAGTTGGCAATGTGTCAAATTTTTCTAAGATCTCACATTGCGATCAGTATCCCTTCATATGTGTTAAGCTGTCAATTAGTATACAGGCACTGTTCACACTCACAGGATAGAGGGGTTCCTGCTTTCAGAGGTAGGGTACTCATATAATTTGTCATTCAAATGAGTAAACTTTGAGACTGCAAAAAGAGTCTATTAATAATTGCAGTGTGATGGGATTGTCCTAGACTAATTAGATTTATGACACTATACTCTCATGAAAATAGTGTGCAATGTGATCATACAATAGGGTTTCTAATCCTTTTTGAGGTCCTACAGAAAGCTGTATACGTTAAGTTTCTTCATAGAGTCAGGGCAAGCTCCATAAGCATGCAATCTGTGTGGTTGCACAGGGTCCCTCACTTAAAAGGGCCTTGCAGTTAGTTTAATATTATCTGTTGCTATCTTTAAATATGTGCATTTTTTAAAAAGGGAGATCCACATTTTTATTTTCTACTGGGCCCCACAAATTATATAAAAAATACTTCATAGACAACACAATTTCATCTGATTTGGTTAGAAGACAATTAGAATGCCAGGAGATTCAGGAACTATATGGTATAAGACTGGTTAAAGGACCTGGAAATGGTTAACTGAATAAAAACAAATCTAAAGACCAAGTAAATAACTACCTTAAGATAATGAAAGTTCAGATGGTTCAAAGGAGAAGTAGAATTTTCTGGTGCAGTGACAGAAGGGGAAACAAGAACAATCCTTGGAAGTTATAGGAAAATTGAAGAAAGGCAGAATTTCACAACAATAAAAAACAGGACATCATGTAGGAATCCCCAGTATTCAATGTATTAATGCTGAGGCTTGGTGATGATAAAGTCATAGAGAATAAGTTTTTGCATTCATTAAGAGGAAAAATAATGAGATGATCACGGTGGTCCAAATGAATGCTAAGATTTTATATTCATAAAATAAATACATTGAAACTCCCTTGTCAAAATTATCTGCATCTCAGAGTTCTAGGAAGTGAAGCAGAGAACATAAAAAATAATCTACTTTCAGCTATCTTTATATAATTTTTGAGCAAAGAAAGTGAAAAGAAATTGTAGAAGACTGACAGACTGTTTGCTTAAATTTTCTCATTAATGAGCCCACAAATCATGCTGACCTTAGGTGTGGTTATGATCCTTAAAGACATGACTTTAAAATTAGTAAATGATAACAATGATTAATGCATTTATTCAGCAAGTGAGGTCCGCTGTTTTTGCTTAAGCTTCACAAAGAACTTGTGAGTTAAGACTGTGTGTACTATTTTATAGAAGAAGAAACCAAAGCTCAAAGAGTTGAATTTTTGGTCACATAGCTAGTTAACAGAAAATCAATTAATTGGTTTATTTATTCATTCATGAGCTCAATAAATATATTGAGTACTTAATATGTTCAGGCTGTGCTGTGTGTTCAGAATACAAATTTGAGCAAGACAGAATAGAGTTTATACTGTGTCTTAGTCCATACAGGCTGTTATAACAAAACACCTTAGACCGTGTGGCTTATAAACAATAGACATTTATTTCTCAGTTCTGGAGGCTGAAAGTCCGATATCAAGGTGCTAGCATGGTTGGGTTCTGGTGAGGGCTCTCTTCCAGGTTGCAGACTGCTGACTTTCTGCTGTGTCTTCAAATGGAAGAAGCAACTAGCTAGCTCTCTGGATCTCTTTTATAAGGACATTCATTTCATTCATAAGGGTTCTACCCTTATGACCTAATCACCTCCCAAAGGACCCACCTTTGGTATTAGGAAGGTATTAGGAAATACCTTTATCCTGGGGTTAGGAGTTTAACACATAAGTTTTGGAAGGACATAAACATTCAGTTCATTGCATTCCACCCCTGACCCCTCAAATTCATGTCCTTCTCATATGTAAAACACATCATTCCATCCCAGTAGCTCCAAAGTCTTAACTTTTTCTAGCATCAAATCAAAAGTCTAAACTCCAGAGTCTACTCCAAATATTAACTAAATCAGATATAGGTGAGACTCAGGTAGAATTTGTCATGAGGCAAATTGCTCTCCAGCTGTGAAATCAAATGTGTTATGTGCTTCCAAAATACAATGGTGGGACACGCATGGGTTAGACATTTCCATTACAAAAGAAAAAAAAATAGGAAAGGAGAAAGGGGTAACAGATCCCTAAGTCCAAAACTCAACAGGGCAAAAAACATTAAAGCTGGGGAATGATTTTCTTTAACTGTATGTTCTGCCTTCCATACACACTCGGGTGAGAGTTGGGTGCCCAAGGCTCCAGGTGCCCCAGTCCCTAGGCTTTGCTGGGAATAGCCCATGCCATAGCTCTCCCAGCTAAAGTTTCACACTGGTGGCTTCACCAGGCATTTCCCTGGTAGGGATTCTCTGAAATGACATCACTCTCAGGGCCTGTGTCTTAAGACTTTTCATGGTTTCATCCCTCAAAATCTAGGACTATGTTGCTAGGCCACCATGGCTGGTTCACTCTGTACTCTAGCACAGATAACACTCTGCTGGGTTGCTGCTAAGGGTTATTCTCTGTGCCTTCTGGAGGGGTGGGTACTGTGGTACTTTGAAATCATTTTGCCCCTCAAGTCCTAGTATTCTGGGCCTGTGATTGGAGAAACAGCCTCAGTGATCTTAGAAATGCCTTCAGGGTTGTTCTTTCATTGTCCTGATGAATAGCACCTGGCTTCTTTGAAATTGCTGATCCACGCTAATTTTCTAATCAAATGGTATCTTGTCCATACCATTGTTCTATCCTAAACAGGTTTTTCGATTTGTTTTCAATAGAATTAGGCTGAGCGTTTTCCAAATTTTTAAGTTCTGCTTTCCTTTTGATTAACAATCCATCTTTAAGTCATTTCTCTCTTCTCTAACCTTACTATAAGAACTTAGAAGAAGCCAAGCCATGCCTTCAACACTTTGCGGAGAAATTTCCCCAGGCAAATATCCAATTTTATCTCTCACAATTTTGATTAAAAAAAAAAAAAACTGGAACGTGAACACAATTCAGCAAAATTCAACCTGATAACAGACACAGAAACAGAAAGGGGACCTCTAAAAGAAAATGATGTTTATTTTGGGAACGGACATTGCAATGGGAATGTACATGCCATAGTGAACTATGCATATGCAGGAAAATAAGAGAAGACAGTGGTTTTTTAAAGGAAAAGTTAGGAGGATTGCCTAATTGTTTTGAGATACTTACCTTTGGCTACAAGAATCAGTAACAAAGATGATGCTGGTTTGAGGTCGGACAAGCATTTGCTGGACAGATGCCCTCTCAGAAATTTTATTTTGTGTAAAGTTCAGATGGCTGTTGTGAAACGTTGGAGTTTTTGAGTCTTTTATGATAGTTCTTGTTATCATATATTCATGTCTGAGAACCCTCCCTTTATAGTTTTTTTAGGCTCCATTTGTCAGGGTGTTTAACAAGAGTGACTCCATTTTGATTCTGCTAACTGTCACAACTGTAAGCACTCAAGAGAAGCCAAGCCACACCTTCAACACTTTGCTTAGAGATTCTCCAGCCAAATATCCAATTTTATTGCTCACAAATTCTATCTTTCACAAAACACTAGAACCAAGCAAAATTCAGCCAAGTTATTTACTATCACTTTATAAGAAGCACAGTCTTTCCTTCATGGCCCAATAATATGTTCCTCATTTCCATCTGAGAACTCATCAGAATGGCTTTTCTGTCTGTATTTCCAAAGCTTCTTTCACATTTTTAGATATGTGTTACAGCAGTACCTCCATTTCTCTGTACCATTTTTCTATCCTAATCAATTAGGGCTGCTATTAACAATAAAATACTATAAACTGGGTGACTTATAAACAACAGATATTTGTTTCTCATAGTTCTGGAGGCTAAGAAGTATAAGATCAAGGTAATTTTGGTGCCTGGCAAATGCCTGTTTCCTCATAGATGATCATCTTCTCATTGAAGCCTCACATGAAATGACTAGCTAGCTCTCTGAGACTTTTTTATACAGGCATTAATACCATTCATGAAAGCTCCACCCACATGACCTAATCACGGTTCAAAGGCCACACCTCCTAATACCACCTCCATGGGGTGTAGGTTATTAACAAATAAATGTTGAAGGGACCCAAATCTTAAGTCCACTGTACACTGTAACAGACTAGGAGTTTATAGTAAACTGTTTGCTTTAATGCATTCCAAAGAAAACTCTCAGCCAACTTTTCTCTTTGGCAAGCAATTCTTATTTTGAGTAATTTATCTGCATGGATCATATTTATTTAGCCTTTATTTTGCCTGGTACTGTGATATCAGGAAGTAAAGAAGGCATGTTTCTTGTCTTTTGAGAGGTATAGGAAGAATATATATATATACTTATATATATATATGCAACTGACCATAAGTACCAAGCAGAATAAAATAAGTGGTAGGCGTATTTCTTACATTGTATATAAGCAATATTCTAAATTTAATATTGGAAATATTGTAATATGAAGGAGGAGAAGAAATGGGAGAGTTGATCATGACTAGGTTATCAGGAAAGGCTTTATTGAGAAGGTGAGCTGAGAACCCTGATATATGGATAAAAGCTCAAAATTATGACGACAAACTCCAAAAGAAGATGTGTTATGATGTATAAACCTACACAATCATAGCAGTCAACCAAGTAACTAGCAAATATCTAACAATAAGTGATTATTAAATTAATATAAAAATTAATTTATTGGTGTGTATTTAACATTGAACAAGAAGAAAGATCAAAGTCACAAGGTTATGAATATTCATGTGGCATTTGGGTAGTGAGTAGTCTGAAGAGTTTGAATGATGAGTTATATGGCAAGGTTTATGGACAGGTACTTATGGAAGAAAGAGGAAATGATACTCATAAAAAGCAAGTAGGAATCAAATTGTGGAAAGCCTTGGCTTTTTAACTGAAACTTGAAGTTAATCCACCAGGAAAAGGCAAGCCTGTGACTTTTAGCACCTAGCATCTATCACAGTGTGTTAAACAATAGTAAACAATAAGTGTTTGCTGAGTGAATAAATAAAAATGTCAAATAACAAATGAGTAAGAGAGTAACACTCATCAGTTTATTCAACAAATATTTGTTGAGCACTGCTCTGTGCTAAGCACTGTGCTACCAAAGCAAGAAAGAAATTATCTTTGTCCTCATACACCTCCCTGGCTACTGTGGCATACACACATGGCAGTGAGCAATGATGATGGTGTATGAGATGAGCACTAGAGAGGTGAAAAAGAACGTTCTTTGGAGCAGTTCAGAAAGATTTTCTAACCTAGTTTATGCGAATTTTTGGGTTTATTTTATTCTTATTTTTTCAGGGAAAAGTGGTTAGTGAAGGACAAATAACATAATAAAATGACCTCTATGTTAAGGTATAAAATGTGAGCAAGAGTTACGAAGAAGAAAGAACAAAGTGTGCAAAGATTTAGAAGATAGAAACGTTAAGTAAACCATTCAAAGAAAGCCATAGGAAGAGCTATCCTGGAGATATAGAAAAGAAAGAGACAAAAAAGATAAACTTATAAAACTGAGAAGCTAAATGCCAGGAGGTCAGTGAGGTAATTAACACAGTAGTTCATGGGAGAAGTGACTAAGGCAGTGGCAATGGGAATGGAAGAGGGGGACGTCTTTTTAACTGTCATGTACTCAATGTTCAATAAATACTACATGGCAACAAAATCTGGGGACTGATTGCTTATGTAGAATAACGTAGAAAAGTCAGACAAAATTGATCCTGAGGTTTAAAGTTTGTAGCATTAAATTGATTTTTACTATGTAATTTTACATTGGAAATACAGTCATTATGTCAATCAGTGTTCTCCAGAGAAACAGAGCCAACAGGACATATGTATAGTTATGTAGAGAGGGAGATTTATTATTATTATTTTATTTTATTATTGAAAATTGGGCTTACATGATTATGGAGGCTGAGAAGTTCTAAGATCTGCTGTCTCCAAGCCAGAGACCCAGAAAAGCTGATGGTGTAGCTTTAGTCTAACCCCAAAGGCCTGAGAACCATGGTAACCAAAGATGTAAAATCCAGTTTAATTCCAAAGGTCCAAGAACCAGCAGGACTCATGTCCAAGGGCAGGAGAAGATGGATGGCCCAGATTAAGTTGAGAGTGAATTCACCCTTCTTCTACCTCTTTGTTCATTCAAGCCCTCAATGGATTGGATAAGGCCCACCCGCATTGGTGAGGATGATCTTTTCTCCTCAGTCTACTGATTCAAATGCTCATCTGTTTAGAAAACACCCTCACACACACACAATGTTTTACCAAGTATCTGGCCATCCTGTAGGCCAGTCAACTTGACTCATAAAATTAACCATCACAGACATTGAGGAGATTTTGAGGCTAAGTTAGTAAATTAGTAAATTTAATTTTATGTATTTTGTATACATTTAAGAAGTTGATGAGGTTCAGGGCACACTGCCCCAAAATATGGCACCTTGGCAATTGAGAAAATGGCAGCAGAAAGCTGCTCTCTCTTCCCCCTTGCCTTTCTCCCCTGAAGTAGATCATAAAATCTTCACTCCAGAGGTACCCTCCCTATAGTTTGCACTAAGGAGCATTCTTATCCTCCAAGACACAGACACATAAAGAAGAACAAACAGAACTTGCTAAATTTCCCTCAGTTTATTACCAATAGATCAGTCCCCCTTTGCTCAATCATACCTCTGTACCACTGTCTACTCTTCATCAAACCTAAGAATAAACCTAAGAATAAGAATACATGTTTTCCTGTTTTGGGGGGTCTTCATTTCTAAAGGACCTGTGTCATGGTCATGTAAAATTTACATTAAAATATTTGTATGCTCTTCTTTTGTTAATCTTTTGTTATAAGGGCCACAACGATGAACCTTGCAATGGGTCAGGAAAAGAAATTAATTTTTTCCCTTACAAAATCTACCTACCATCTCTTTGGTATTACCTAACAGAGTGGAAATATTGTATTTAGAGCTCAAATATCATATCGGTAAAGGGCAGTCCTCAGGAAAATCCTCTTCCTCACACAACCTTGTAGCAATTTTTCCTTTCTGTGGAAAGCAAATGGGATTAACAAATGGTATTTTCTATTGTTCTTAAGCAAGATATTGTCAATATGGGATTAACCTTTCCAAAAAGGTAGGCTGCTTCTCTACATTAAGAGAATATGCAACACCTGCAAATCTCCTACTCAAAGGCTTTTAACTTTTGTTTAATCTTTTAATGTACATGCCTAAATAAATAACTTGTAGGAAAATATGTTCCTTTGAATATTGAATAAAGCAAAACAAAATTGTGTTTGGATATTTCTTAATTTCTGCATAAGGAGGATAATGATAAGAATCAGAATGATCTCTTCTCCCTTGATGAAAGTGTTGCCCATAGAAGCTTGTCCTTAGGCTGCTACCAAAGATCCTTCCATGTCCACTCTTTTCCCTAAGCGAGCCCTTATTTCTTAGAACACTGAAAAATCCCATCTTTGACCAAGATCCAAATGCAGTATTGCTTGGCATTTACTTAATAGGGAATTAAAGGAAAGTGAAATCCCTTCTCTGGAGTTTGTGTATTGATGTTCCAAAATATCTATCTCACTGCAACCAAATAAATCAAAGTATAGTTTAGCCCAGAGAGCAAGGCATCCATCATTTTGGGAGATCTTGGAATATTTAGAAAGACAGATATAGCATTTGAGCCCATGAGAAAGAGTAAGAGAGTAGAGACAGAGAAGGGAGGGAGAGAGAAACAGAGAGAAAGAAAATGAGAGAGGTGTGAAGAAAGGGGAAGAAAGGAGAGGGGAGAGAAAATACAAAATAGTTGAGGCCAAAACTCAGAGGAAAATATCTCTAGAGAGGCCTAGTGAAGACAGAAACTTTTAGAGGAGAAGGCTGAGATGAATAATTTAAACTGAATATTTTGAAGAAACAAAATTTTAGGAAAGAGGAAAAGTGAAACCAATTTAATGGAAGTTGTTAAGAAATGGTTGAAAGGGTAAAGACAGAGGCGAGACTATTGGATCTGACCACGAGGAGTTCTTTGGTGATTCTGAGAGAGCCATTTTCACAAAACATTTCTACTAGACACAAGGGAATAGAAATGGATATTGTAGAGATAATATTTATGATGGCAGTGATAAATGTGAAATGAGATAGGGAGTGTGTGAAGGTGAAATGTTTTCGGATTTTAAGAGAAGTCATATTTCTACAGCATTGTGGCCTATTACCCTAAGCTCAATTTATTAGTCTTAATAGCTGTAGTAAGGTCTAGTGGGATGACAAAATTAGCCTCCTGTGGAGAGTCCATTTCTCACTAAGTCCATCCTTCAATATTTTGAGCAAACAACAGAAATTAAATACACAAGGTCAGTGCATTTCAGTCATTCAGGTTAATCTTTTTAATTCAGATATATTAGCCAGATAGATGACACTTATGTTTCATTACTTTTCAAGTCCAGTTAATCCTTAATCCTAATTATGCCTGACCTGATCCAAAGTGAACAGAAATTCATTTTCAATGAAGTAAACAGGAACTGTAGAGCTTTTGTTATTTGTTAGAACAAGCCTTATTAAATAGCAAGCATCTGCTCTCCATTCCAATTATTGTTCATAGGTTTTAAGAGTCTAGGTTAAGTAGAGTTGTCAGATTTCACTTTGTTGGATAATGAAGTCAGAAACATGAATTAATCACAGCTCGAATTTGTGTTATATATTGCAGTTTGCTAGCACATTTATTACTTTATTTGGCTCTGATAATGCTGGGAGGTAAGTAGGTTTGACTCCTCACCTGTATAATGGGAATAAAAATTATGCTTTCATTATAGGGATGATGTGAGGATTAGATAAGTTAATAAATTCAAGGTGCTTAAAACTGTGCCAGGCACATAGCAAATGTTCAGTAAATGGGAGCTGCTTTGGTTGATACTATTATTATTATTATTAAGGTCAGTGTACTTTGTATAGTCTATCTCACTGAAAGAAGAGGGAGAGAAAACAGGATGATCAGAGGGATAGGGAAGGCAGAACAAATGGAAAGAAAAAGGATGGATTAATACCAGGCCTATAGATGAGAGAATCCAAACCTTGCTGACTTGAAGAGGCTCTTTGGGTTAATGCCCTGCCATTAAGAAAAGTGGATTGAAGCTGATATATTAAACTGGTATTGATTAGCTTTGTAAATGTCCATTCTCTTGCAGTCAGTAATGGGAGATCATTTAGATAAGAAGAAAGTGTGAAGACACAGGGCATTCTAGGGATTAAATTAAAGGACTGAGAACCACTGACCATCTGTATGACCCTGTGTGCTTGAAATTAGTCTGTCAGAGCCTGAACTACCTTCTCTACAGCATGGACTTAAATAACATTTTCTTATGTTTATATTGCCGTGAGGCTATTAAAGCCAGAAAGGCATTTGGGGTCCTTCACATAGGCTGAATCCAATAATAAAGAATGCCAACAAATTGCACCCTCAGTTGTTTTACTCATTATTTGCTTTGTTCTATCTAGCCTGAGTTCAAACCTTCACTATGCCTTACCTGGACAATTGCATAACTTAATACTCTTCAGTTCTTCCTACCCTCAATCCATCTGCAATGGTATCTACCAAACATATCTATGATCAACTTAATCCCACTGCCCAACAAATAATCAAGTCAAACTGCAGCCTGGATTTCACAATGTGAGACTAGAATTTTTACATTAAAGCTTAGTCATTAGGTCCTTGGTTCTACACTTATACAGACTAATTTCCTATTGCTGTTCCACCGTCATTAGCTGTGTGACTTGGCCTATCCTGATTTGTATTTTTATTTATTAAAAAAAACTTTACTGCTTATTATGTATCAAACACTTTACAAATATTAACCTATTTAATCTTCTAACTTGCCCTATACAGTAAGATCAAGTCCATTTTACAAATGAGAAAACTGAGGCACAGGGCGATTGCTTACTACACTAAAGTCACACAACTTATAAGTTATAGATGTGAGATTTAAACACTGGTGGTCTAACTCCAAGTCTGCATTCTACTTGTATATTGTGCTGCTGTCTTATACTCTACCACCAATCACTTCAGACTTCTGTTTATTTTGATAATATAGCAAGTATTTTTATACTACTGAACAAAAGATGATAAGCTTTTTAAAGACAAGAGCACATTGTTGTTCCTAAAATCCCCTGTAACTAGAACAGTGCTTAGCATGAAGTAGACCATACATGAATAAATTAATCAATCCATCAATCTGTCAGCCAGAGTCCCCTGATGCAATTTTCCTTCCATTAGTAATACAGGATCCCAGGTACTGTCTTTGACCTAGAATAGAATAAAGTTCCCAGAAGATCCAGAGTTTAGATTTAGAAACCTCAGATTTAAGTTCCAGTTCTACTGCTTCCAAACTCTGTGGCTTTGGCCATGTCAATTAACCTCTCTGTGTTTTTTCTCTTCAACCTCAGAGACAGGACATTAATACACACACACATATATATATACACACACACACATCACAACTATTGCAAGGATCAAACAAGAGAAGCTGTATGAAAGTACCTAGAAAAGTTCTATAAACAACTGCATGAATTTGTTAATAATAGGAAAGTAATGATTCCCCGTTGTAGTCCTCAGAAAGGGAATAGGCTAAAAGATTGATTTAGGAGTGTTACTAACTACAAAACTCATCTATAGTAGCTGGAACAAATTGACTTGAAAACTAGGCAGTGCTGCTGATAGTTCATATTTGAGAACAAGTGCAGTTTTCATGAACTGCTTTGAGCTGTATCAAGGTCTTTTAGCTTTCTGGAACCCTCATTTTCAGAGTAAGTAATCCATCAATATACTTGGCCCTATTCTCCTCCTCCAAGTTGCCCTCATTGTCACCTTCACGACAGGAAGTGGACATCACTGTTCTTTATATGGAAACCACCAAGCGCTCTGCATGCACTCAGGGGGTTGTCCACACCCACCCCACTTCTGTTTCTATGATGTTCCTGGATACAGATTTAGATTTTGTAAAATGTTTTTGTGTTTTTTTACATACTTATAGCCTTGTCCTTTGAATTTGATTCCCTAACTTGACGGTTTTTAACAAAAAAATCTGGTTCATAATCATAATAATGCTGCCTCATGGCACTCTTGGAGAAATCCTTCCCTCCCAGTTTCAACTCAACTCCGAGATCATGCAGGCTTATGGCAGCCCCCAGATCAGGCACCCAACTGTTGAAAGGAAAACCTTAGACAAATTGAACTTAACAGAGTTTAATTGAGCCAAGAATTATTGGCAAATCCTGCAAGACCCAAATCAGAATAGGTCCAGTAAGGTTCCAGCATGGTTCCACATGGTTCCACATGGTTCCAGTAAGGTTCCACATGGTGGAAGAACATTTAAAGATAGAAAAAGGAAAGTGAGATATAAAAAATGAAATGAGGTATAGAAACAGCCAGATTGGTTACAGGCCAGTGTCTTTGCCTTGTCTGAACATGATTTGAACAGTTGGCTGCCTTTGACTGGCCAGACTTGGTGACTGGCACAAGAGTAGGTTACAGTCTATTTACATATCCAGTTAGGTTATGGTTCATTCTGTATGGAGAAATTTTTAGGCCAAACTTAGAATATGTAAGGCGGCAGATTTAGGCTAAAATTAATTTAACACAACTCATCACATTCTTTGTAAAACTGTACTTCTGAGTATATGTGCTTTGTTATTGCTGATGAGAGAGCTGAATGCTAAGCTTGGTAGTACATGTGGTATTTTCCATCTATTTAGGAAAAGTCATGCACCTATGTGAGAACCTAAACATCATGTAATAAAATCTACTTGCTTAGAAATCTTGCACTGATTCATGTTTCTACCCAACAAGAGTTTTAAAATAAAAGAAGGGCTACTTGGGAAGCTGAAGTGGGAAGATTGCTTGAGCCCAGGAGTTCGAGATCCAGCCTGGGTAACATAGCAAGACACAATCTTTGTCTAAAAAACAAACAACTTAATTAATTAATTAATTTAAAATAAAATAAAATAAAAAAGACCATTAAAGCCAAAGTAGCACATGTGGCAGATGCTTTGCAAATACAGTGTTTTCAAACCGGAGTTTATTAAAGCCCATTGTCTTCCTTTGGCATCAATTGCTAATATACTTCACTAATGTGAAGCTCCTTGCAGAAGAGCTTCACAAATTCTTGATACAACTCAATTCCCTGTCTCTGCCATCTGGGTATAGGTTGACAGAGAAGTAAAAAAACCAAGCTAATCAGATAGAGCCATTAGGATCCCCGCCGGGCATGATCACAAATGAAATGATTTCACCTCTGCTGCCTTCTTGGCTAATTGACTGGTACTTTTTAAAGTCAACCTAATTCAAATTCAGTTCCTGAGCCCTCATTCCTTAAGTTGTTCTAATTTGTACCAAAATGAGCCAAAAGAGGTTTCATCAAAGGTCAATTTTCAGACTCAAAGAGGATGAGCCTTAACAAAGAGATAGTTTAAGTAAGGCTTAACTACTCTCAACCAATCAAAGAAAGGAGAGTGAAACTTTGGGCAATTTTAAAATAAATATATTTTGGAGAGTATAATATCTTATTGCCTGTTGAAGATTTTTGCTCTCACAAATAAATCAGATGCATTTGGGAGCATCAATCTGAATAGTTCTTACAGTTAGCAGATTAAAAATTTCCCCTTTCAATCTTCTTAACCCAATATAATTTAAAAGAAGCTATGAAGATATAGATAAAACAAAAGAAATTCTCAGTATTTCAAATCTCAAATTCTAAAAATGCACAAACTCTGTTTTCTTTTTACCAGAAGTAGAAAGACCTGGGTTCTCTTCTCAGCTCCAAACGTTGTTTCCACATCAAATTGTTTATTCAAAAACAATGATTTAGTGTAAACTCTGTGCCGTTCAGTGTTTCAGACCCTAGAGATACAGTGGTAAGAAAAGCTGCACACTGCATTATGCATCTTAGTTTGTAGTTATAAGAGAGAGAAGACTTTTTTTAAGTAATCATATAAATATACAGGCATCCCTGAGAATTGACTCCAGCACCCTGGCATATACCAAAATCTGTGGACACTCAAGTTCCATAATCAGCCTTGCAGAACCATGTAAATAAGAAAAGTCAGCCCTCCATTTTATATCTCACGAATTATCTATTTTCATTCCAAATTTGGTTGAAAAAAATCTGTATGTAAGTGAACACAGGCAGTTCAAGCCTATGTTGTTTAAGCATCAACTGTATATAATTTCACACAGTGGTTAATTATATATTTTAAAAATAACTCTAAAGAAATAAAATGTGAAGTGGCATAGGGAAATATGTGAAACCAGGAATTCTACTTAATATATGGTGATTAAGGAATCCCTTTGTGTAGCTAACATTTGAGCTGAGCCTTGATAGGATGATTACTCACATTCTATAAACCTCACACTTCTTTGCTAAAAAATGAAAAGAAAATAATAATATATATACCATATAAGGTTGTTAAAGGTATTAAGATCTTGCATTGGCCGGGTGCAGTGGCTCACGTCTGTAATCCCTGTGCTTTGGGAGGCAGAGGCAGGCGGATCACGAAGTCAGGAGATCGAGACCATCCTGGCTAACACGGTGAAACCCGTCTCTACTTCAAATACAAAAAAAAAAAAAAAAATTAGCCAAGTGTGGTGGCGGGTGCCTGTAGTCCCAGCTACTCAGGAGGCTGAGGCAGGAGAATGGCATGAACTCGGGAAGCAGAGCTTGCAGTGAGCAGAGATCGTGCCACTGCACTCCAGCCTGGGCAACAGAGCGACACTCCGTCTCAAAAAAAAAAAAAAAGAAGATCTTGCATTGGAGGTTCTTACCAATCAAATGATGTTGTATTTTAAATACTCAATGAATAATATTAATGTTATTGTGTTAGCTATTACAGTGATGACAAGATTGTCTATATTTGAATAATCATACAAGTAGCAAATGTTCTGTAGCGTGGATGAAATCAGGTGGCATCATTGTTGAAAATATGTAGTTGATTAAGAAACTAACTAGGTAGAGTGATTACAACATAGCAATAAAACTAAAAATATCCAAAGCCATATTATGGCCTATCACAGTTCTATTACCACTCGTTATAATATTAGATCAAAAATAATTCATCTTATTTATGTAATACCTTTTATCTGTGCATTTTAGCATGCCTGGATCATATCCGATTGAGTTAGGGAAGTCATTCCTATTGATGTTTGATAGTAATAAGTTTTGACAGTTATAATACCACAAAGTTGAATCAGAATTTTACAGGTGATCTTGAGTCTTGTATATTATACAGGACATGATTTTCCATCCCTGTAGAACTTCAAAAGCGGCAAGATGGTATAGAATGTACATTTGTTTGAGAATCACAGATCCTTAGGTAACAATTATTCACTTGTCACTCACTAGTTGTACCTAACATCCTGAGACTTGGTTTCTCCTATGTGTAAAACAGAAGACAGTATCTCCTAATCACAGGATACTTTCAATGTTTAAGTGATACACAAAAAATCAACTAGCACAATGTTGGTGAGAGTCGTGAGAGAGCAAATATAGTCCCTCTCTCATAGAATTTAATCTCATGAGGAAAGAGACACAAACAAATATGATTAGGATTGGGCAAAATACTATTAAAAATAAAACAATATAAAAATATGAAATAGCATGAAAATATCGTGAAGAATATTAAGGGCTATTTTTTGTAGTTGTTCCTGTTTGGAAATAAACTTGAAGGGAGTGGAAGTCATGTTTTCTTCAGTTGCTTGGTAGAGAGACTAATACAACAAAAATGTCATACTTAAAAAATTTATTTTATAAAGGTGATTGATTATTGCAATTTCAAAGTAAAAGTAGGTGAGGTACTCTGGTTAATGCTACAGGAAAATAACAAGCTAGCTGACAGACAGTGTCTCATACATCAATGAGTCTAAAATCCAGAGTGGGGTGAAAAGGTAGGAATACTTTTGGTCGTAGGAAAATAGTCCTCCTTTGTCTGGAAAGATCATCTTCTGAAACAGCCCCTGGAGGAAAGAACAAAGACAAGGAGATGCAAGGGAGAAAGAAAACCTGTCTTGCCAGCAAATCACCCCAATTATCTCCATCAACCAAAAAGGTGATTATCTTTGTCAGAACCACATCCTTCCCAGTGGCCACAAAAACAATGCAGAATGCTACAACTGACATAAAAGAGAAACGAATAAGTTGGCTCTGTCCCATATGAGATGAAATAAACAAACAAAAAGAAATCTCTGGTGATCCTCCAGATTTGGGGATTCCAGAAGTTTGTTTCCATTGAAAATAACTTTAAAAGTACTCCAATTTAACTGATAAATTTATACAAAACTAAATTGTAAAAAGAATAATTAATTGCGAGGCCATTAAGCTGAGTGACTTTTCCTGCCTAAGCAAATTGAATTATCATAACCTTAGAAAAACAGAATATTAACCAATCAGAAACTACCAACTAACTTCTAACTAGAAACTTTGCCAGTCAGAAACTATCAAGTTACCTCTAACTATGGACTCCCCACTTGAACCAACAATTATTTTCTCTGTCTTGCTTCTGGGAATACCTTATAAAAGTTTTCCACTTGTGCCTCTTCATGGAGCCCTGAACTGCTAGTGGTCTGGTGCTTCCCAATTCATGAGAGGCCGTTTGCTCAAATAAACGCTTCAAAATTTTGATGTACCTAAGTTCTCCTTTTAAAACATCAACTTTATAATTGCCAAGTAAATCTTAGGAGGGAAGTTCTCTACTGTTAGTTACTTCACCTTGTCATTTTTTCCTTGGATATCCACTCATTTAAAAAACAAAAGTTGTGAGCCACCCAAGCCAAAAGAAAGATACTGGTCTCTTTTGTGTAAGATAAATACAAAGATTTTGCTTATATTGCTGCAGAAAATGTGTGCCAAAGAGTAAAAGAGGCCATAGGGCTCCAGCACACTGTATATTTTTCTTACACAGAATAGAAACTTAAAGATCATTATTGAATACTTGTCCCTATTTTACAAGACTATTTGTCAAAAGGGCATGTTTACATACTCTCTGGCAGCTCATTAATTATCCTGCCACTTCAGTTGTGGAATGTGGAAACCAAAAGAAAATAATCTAGAAATGGGAATTTGATTTTTTTCCCTTTAAACAGTACAATTTTTATATATACATGTGCAGTGCATTTCCTTCAAGCAGATTTACTAGCTTCTGCCACTCACTTAACTTCTCTTGTTTCTTAGGAAAATGCAAACTCCTTGTCTTACTGAGAGCAGTAGGCTCCTTGCAACAGAGAGTATTAAAAAATTTGGCAAATACAAACCCCAGAAAGAGAAAAACAATTAATGAATATGCCAAATGCTTCATTAGCACTCCATTCTTATTCTTAAGATAAACAGCTATGAAAAAGTACTAATCAGTTTCATTATTTTAATAAGATGTAGAATTGGGCAGATATGTGAAACAGGAGTCCTGAAATTCTTTTGAATAATAATTCTATTCAAATATAAAATGTCATATTTGTTGAGGATGAATGAGATAGGGAGAAGTGGAATGACTTAGTCAAGTTCACACATTAAGTCAAGGGCAGAAAAATCAGATATGCTGATTACCAGTAGTATGCCCTGTTTCCATATGAATGTGCTGAGTGCAGTTATGGGCTCTTTACCAGACACATCAATGTAAGGGAAAACACTGAAGCTGCTAGCAATAATAATAACAACATTTTCTTTTAAAGGCTGAAGGAAAGCACCCAGCCACAGAAAATTGCTCTTTGAATCTTAAAGGTACTTAACATATATAAATCTTAAAGGTACTTAACGTATATAAATATGTTAAAGAACATAAGGTAGGTGGGATAACATCAGCAGTACCTGCCACTCCACTTCCAATTTGTAGCATAGAGGAGAGAGGCCTTCTATTGTCATCTTTGTGCTCCCCTACACATCCATTGGCAGAGGAATGCTGTCAACCCAGCATGTCTCTGCATATCATGAATACCAGAGTCAGATACATTTTGACAATGGTGGGCCACTACCCTTGAACTTTAAAGATATCTAGAGATACCTTTTTCTTCAAGAAACTTGAAGATGTTTCTGAAATAAATATTTAGGCTCTTAAATTATAGATGGCAAAGGCTGTAAAATCATAGCAAAAGTATCAAAAGAATCAGCTTCCCTCCAGATCACAGCATGATGAGATTTGAAAACACAATATTTCAAAGGAGCCATGTTCTCTGGTTTGATGTAACTTACATGAAGTGCTAGCAGCCCCATATTTTTAACCACACCAAAAAAAGTATAGCATCATTAATTATTATAATAGGCTAATAATTTGGAAGAATGGAAAAATAATGTCTACTATTTTTCCATTTCTAGCCCTTTCTTGTTAAGAGGATTTTTCCTGTTAAATACAGATTTAAGTGTCTTAGAAAGCTGCACTTGGAAATGTGGAAGATCTTTGTTGTGGAGGCAGTGCAACACAGTGGTTGAGGGCCAGCTTTGTAGGCAGTCAACCTGAGTTGTACTCTCAACTTCACTGATTACTAGCTCTATATGATGTCATAATTACTTATTCTCTGTGTCGGATGTAACTTGTTTGCTTGGTACTCAACATCTATGCCCACCTTCTAGTATGCCTTTCTTTATAGAGTTTGTAAGGCTGAGAACTATAATACATTTCACAGATGTTCTTGCAGTCAGCATTCTGGAGGCAAATTAGGTTCACCAATTAGGTGCACTTAGTCAAGTGCTTGAAAGGTGGAGGGGAGATTATGTAGACCATATTCTCATTGCACTTAGCTTTTTTTCTGGCTAAAAGTACCATGGAAATGAGGGCTTTTTCTGCAGCAGTGCATTAGTGTCTAGCTTTGTAAATATCAAGAGAGAATTGTGATGTTTTCAAGAGCTCCCTGATCTTGTATTCCAGTTTCAAACTGTGCAGCTACAGCTGTATGTTTTCAGATTGAGGAACTCAGCAGGGACCTCGTGATCCTCCACCTTTTTCATGGGAGATTAGGCCTGCCTGTTATGTTCTTTGGGTGGTGTTCCTAGACTCCCCACTGAGAGTCCACTCCTTCCACTCTTCAGTGATTTTTGGAAGTACCTTAGTCTATGTGTTAAATCCATTTCTGCATAAACTGCCTGGAATAGTTTCTTTCTTGGACTAAAACCTGACTGATAAAGCTCTCCTTCAGCCGGAGCTTCCTCATTTATAAACTGGTGCAAATTGGGTGCTTGTTAAAGTAAGGGTATTGTGAAAATTAAGTCAGATGGCTATGTGAAACGTTGGACCCAACACCAGTCATACAGTAAGCAACCAGTATACATTAGGTATTATTATTTTAGATGTCAATTTAATGCTGCACTGCCCACTGATGTAGTCTCTCTAAATTTTGCGCACTTGTTCAGTAATGGTAATAGGGACAATTAAGAAAGAGAAATTGAATAGGAACAATTGAGATAGTTATACATATTTTTAGGGTTCATGTGATATTCTGATACATAATGATCAAATCAGGGTAACTGGGACATCTATCACTTCAAACATTTACCTGTAAGATCTCTTGACTGTATGAATAACAAGGTTATAAAACAGGCATGTTCCATAAAGATAGACATGGGTCAGAGAATTATCTGGAAAGAGAGGCTTCAAGACAAAAGAGGAAATCTGTCCCTGGCCAGCAAAGAAAATAATAGTAGGATGATATAGGAATAAGGAAGCAACTGAGAGTGAACGGGGTGGAGAAATCTTTTAGGCCAACTCTGTCACGTTAAAACAATTAACTGTGGAAATTTAATAGAAATGAGCTAGTACTGGTTTTACAAACCAGAATGTAAAACTTTTAACACTAGATAGCCAAATGTCGTTGGGTAAAGCATTTCTTTTTCTGTCTCCAGTACCTGAAATGCCTGCTGCCTTCTTCACTGCCCCTTGACCAAGAATCATTTTATTGGTATTTTATCTCTGACATAAAAGAAATACAGTATATTCAGGGGGTTAATTTTAAAAGCCATCAGAAGTAAGGATTATAAGAGTATTTATAGCACAGTTCTTAATCATTTTACCATCTTTTGGATATGCTTTAAATTAGGTAGTTGCTCCCCCACCTTTGTTAGGTTAAGTCAATCAATCCTGTCTGTAAGTGTAAGTAGTCTCTCTTATGCAAATTGGAGGTCACATCATAGGAGATAAAATTAAAAGAGGCTCTACAAAGAGACTTTAATGAAAGCTATTGATCTGCTCATTACTTGGCCTTCAGTTTTTAGAAATCATTAGCAGGAAAGAACTTAACCGAAGAGCCTCATTAATACAGGGAAGGTGTGCTAGCATGAGAAATGTGTGAAGGTAAAAACAGATATCAGAACTCTTCAGACAGTTGTAAAGTAGTCCCTGTGCAAAGAAAAGAGCAGAGAAAATGCCTTTCTAAAGGCAGCTTTCCTTTTGCCTCATGGTTGTCCCAGCAAAATAATTATGATTATTAATTATAATAAAATAAAATATATATTTAATTATAAATTAGTATACAAATACAACTTTTCAATAGAAACCCACTTTTTCCTGTAACTGTTTATATACTCTCTGAAATCTTAAAAATTATAAAACTAATATATAGAATCTATGACCCCACTGGAAGCAGAGCCCAGATTCCCTGATGCACCATTCATATGAGTTTGCTATCATACTACACTTCTTCCCCCATACTTTGTTATTTGCAATTCATATAATTTATGCCCTAAAGTGATTTATTTTTTTCTGAGTTATCTGGTAAGACTAAACACACAATTTAATTTAAGTGTTTCATTCTCAGCTTTACATTTCATTATATACTGGGTAACACTTGTGTCAGAGAGATTCACAAATGTTTACATAAATGTCTTTTCTCAACATTTCAATTAATTGTCCATGGGGTAAATCTAGTTTTAGAGAAATTCATAAATCTTTATATGAATGTGATAGTCATCATGGAAACTAGATTTTGAGAAACATAATTTACAAAGTTTAAATGATAGGCCTCATCTTTAATCTCTTTATAGACTGTGACAATGTGAGACAGTTTTTAGTAAAAAGTCACAAAAATAACAAAGAAGGAAATCCCGAGAAAAGTGAGGAGATGGAGAGTATTATTTTTATTTTTTATAAAGTCAAAATATGCCTTTGTTTTAGGAAAGATAAGTTAGAATTTCAATGGGATGGAAACACGCATAATTGGCATCTGAGCAAGCCACACCAAACTCATTAGGAAACGTCCTCAAGAAATTTTGGCTCTTCTCATGATCTTGTCAAAAATTCCATAACAGACATCTGGCCAAATCACTTCACCTCTCAGAGCTTTGGTGTTTCTTGTTAGTCAAATGAAAAGATGGCTCTGTGGTTCAAGCTGGATTCTGTAGTTCCCTGGGCTCGGCTTCCTCTTGAAGGTCCATGAGGATAAGGGGAAATCTGTATGAGTGGGACTTCAAGAAAAATAGAGCAGGTGTGCTTTTGTCTCTTTCATACATTTCACTTATGATTTTCCTTAAAAATAGGAATTCACTCCTTAAAAAAAGAAGTCATCCCTATCATTTGAGTATATTCCCAGATCTGCAATTCTAAGACTCTAAATGGCTGATTTACTTGTCAGATCTCACTTTTAGTAGTTGGAGTAAGCCATGTCAGAGGAAATTTGCCTTAGAAGTGGAAATAAAGGAATGTGGCCACTGGAAAATATAGGGAAAGATTTTGTTTCCCATGAGAAAATATATTAGTTAGGCCTCACATTGTACCCTGCTGTCTTGAGTTCACCCCAGTGTGGGTATAAATTCTGTTAGAATCAGCCGATAGTAGGCAGTGGCCAAGTCTTCAGCATGCAGTTATACTCACTGAGTTAACATATGTTTCCTGAGCTCTTACCAGGAGTTCTTTTGATTCTAGGCCCCAGAAATAAAGAGATATATAGTCCTGCTCATTGACCTTTGAGACTTACAGTGTTATGACAGAAGCAGACATTACACAAATCTACACCCAATAAATATGTTCACTCTTTTAAAAAGTTTTTTATTCTGAAATAATTTTAGATTTTCAAAAAAGATGAGGAGACAGTACAGAGAGTTCCCAATAGTCTTCACCCAGTTTCCCCTAATGTTGACCTCTTACATAACCATGGGACATTCATCAAAACTAAGACATTAACGCTAGTAAATACCACTAACTAGAGACTGTATTTGGATTTTTCCAGTTTTTCCACTAATGTCCTTTCTTTGAAATCCAATCTAGGGTACCACATTGCATTTAATTGTCATGCCTCCTTAGGCTCCTTCCATCTGTTTCTCAGTTTTCCCTAACTTTTTATGACTCTGATACATTGGGAAAAGAACTAGTAAGGTGTTTTGTAGAATGTTTTCCAATTTGGGTTTGTCTGATGTTTTTCTCATGATTAGAGTGAGGTTATGGGTTTTGAGGAAAAGTACCGAAAAGTACCACACAGGTGAAGTGCTATTTCATGTTATCACATTAGGAGTACATGCTACCAACATGACTTATCACTGGAGCTGTTAACTTTAAGTTATTATTTTAACTTTTTCATATACCATTTTTTTTAATGGAGTCTTGCTCTGTCACCCAGGCTGGAGTGCAATGGCGTGATCTTGGCTCAGTACAACCTCTGCCCTCTGGGTTCAAGCGATTCTCATGCCTCAGCCTCCTGAGTAGCTGTGACCACAAGCTCATGTCACCTCGCCCAGATATTTTTCATATTTTTAGTAGAGATGGGGTTTCACCATGTTGGCTAGATTGGTCTCAAACTCCTGACCTCAGGTGATCCACTTTCCTAGGCTTCCCAAAGTGCTGGGATTACAGGCGTGAGCCACAGCACCCAGCCTTTCATACACTATTTATTAGGAAGTAATCACTGAGTCCAGCCCACACTTAAAGGGAGGAAAATTTAGCTTCGCTCTCTGGAGGCAGGACTGTCTAAGCTTATTATTTAGAATTGCTCTCTAAGAAAGAGTTGTCTCTTCATCCCATTTCCAATAAAGAGTTTTACAAATTATGATAAGAGCTATGTAGGAAAATAAAAGAGAGATGTAGGAGAGAATAACAGGATAGATCTATTTGGAAGCTCTATAAACAAGATATCAGCCTTCAGATGTCCTAGACTGATACCTGTAAGGACATTAGAGAAGCAAAAGAGAAAATGACAGGAGAAAAATGTACCCTTACTCATGTCCTTTCCTCCCCCATCACCTACAGCAGGGATAACTTACAGATATTCAGAATTAGTGGTGCGGGGAGACAGCATCATAAAAAAACAAGACAAAACCAAAAAATGCTACATTTTTTTTCCTAAGGCATAAACAGAACTTGCATGGGCAATGATGGCTACTGTTGAAACAGTATCCTGAAGCAATTCTTGAAGAAGCAGCTAACTTGAGCAAAAGAAAAGAAAAAGATCACAAGTTAATTTTGCCATCTGGGATGTACTAGAAAGATTACTTCCTCTTTTTCATACTTGTTAAACCCAATTTGTGTACAAAAGACAGGAATTATAATACACAGTATCACAGGATCTGAGATTGATATATTTGAGGTGTATAAATGAGAAGGGTAATTGAGGTAAGGATATGGAGGACATAGGATGGGGTTGGCATTGCAGAGCCGGCTGGAATGAAAGGAGTCAGAATGAGTTCACATCCTAGTTTAAACACGCGTAGCCCTGGCTTATTGGACTAATGAGAAACTGGCAGATACAGATGTCTGACTTCAGAATTTTTTCTCAATGGAATGTGAAACTACAATCCCCTTGTGGGTTTGCAAAATTAAACAGAGATAAAATACAAAATGTTAGGAAAACAAATATTTTAAATAAAAACTTAAGACAACCAAATTATGAGACCAAACAGGAAACAGATTGGTTAGTTAATTGGTACTCTACTTCCAGCAGGAGAGAAGATAAAATAAGCAGACAGAAGTGCTATCTAAGCTTCCCTGCCCTTGTTTTATATGCTTTAACTTTCTTTCCACAGCTCTCAATCCTGTGCCCTATTTCAGAGCCTTTTTTCTCCTACTCATCTTGTGAACCTCAGGACACTGAGGAAATTTGATGTTCAGACATTTTATTTTTAGGATATCACATTATGTAATATCTTAGGCTGGTGTCATTCATCCCAAAAACTGCTGTTTTGAACGAGAACTGAGACAAATGTGCCCAGTGGATATCAATCTTTTACATACAACGTGTCTCAAAAACACCGATAAAAGCTCAGTAATCCCTTCTGAAAACATTTTTCTTCTTTCCATTAACAAATATGTATGTGACTCTAGGTTCATTTTCAAAGTCTAATGCCTGCATCTCTATTTCTGGCAGTATTTCTCAGGTAATTAACATTCCTGGGAGCACAGTCAGGCACAATACTAAAAAAGAAAATTTTTACTTATTTGATTTTTCTGCTGTGTAAAGAATGTTACAACTCTACTTCATCCTTGAAAAAATATACTCTTGTTCTCCCATCAAGGACATGCATAAAAGCAAAACATAGAAAAGGAAAAAGGAAAAAAAGTTACAAATACAAGGAATAATAAAATATTGCATGTGTACTAAGGCTCCAAATATCTATAGGGCTCTGCCTGATAAAAGGGCCCACAGTCATGTCTGCCCACCACTCAATGTGATCTTTTCATCTCAAAAAAAGAAATTTTGTGGGGTGTCACTGACAATGAGACCAGTGTCAATTTAAAATTCCACATGGAAAACAATAGTGAGCTTCTGATCAACAATTATTGTAAAGTCAAAACATCTTATACTTTTATGCTGAATTAGTAGAATTGTTTTGATATGATATTTATTTAAAAGGCTTTTCATCAACTCTATCAATCATTTCCTCAGTGCATCTTGGTAATGTAGCTGTTGTGATGTTTAAACAGAAAACTGCAGCAGTAAAGTGGGACAGCAGTCCTAGAATGCTGCTGAAATGCCCATGGATCAGCCAGCCTACTCATTAGCTTTATTGCTAACAAACGTGAAAACCATGCATATAATTACGTGAATTGCAGAGCCAGCAACACAAGTTGGCACCGGGAATTCGTTCTCTGCCACCATTGCTTCATCAGGATCAGACATTTCCTGTATGCCTTCAAAGGGGCAAAGGGTTGGAAACAAAATAAGCAAGTGTTCTTTTTTCACTGTAGATTGTTTTTCACCCCTAAGCAAACCTCTCTCTAGCCATGGACAGCCCACCTACTTTTAGAAGTCAGTGCACACAATCAGTCAGTGAATTTAGTCTACTTATAACTAATGTCAATACAATATTACTAGTAATGTTACCAGTGATGTAAAAAATAATAACAATATTATAGAGAATATGACTTAAGAACTGAGGTTCAGAGAAGTTTGAGTTATTCAAATTTACAAGCCTAGTAATGTGTGTGTGTGTGTGTGTGCGTGTGTGTGTGTGTGTGTTTGTGTAGGGAAGCTGGAGCCAGAACCTAGGTCTTCTTGCCTGTCTAGCATCTTCTACGTGTTCTTGTTCATTGTCATCACTACAGTAGGAGATAAAACTTTTGAGGCTCATTCACTGAGAGCATGCTTCTAAGTGCCATGATCAAATATAAATACAGGACCAAATAGACTTACTACTTGGAACTGCTTTGAGAATTCTTATATTCTTATTCTATATGGTTCCTTTGGATATCAGCTTCATCGTTATTTTGCATTTCTATTATTTCTTCTATGAACTTAAATATGATAATCTGAATAATTCACCAGCATGGCTCCTGACACAAATCAGACATTCTCCATTCTCCAGATACATTCTTATTTCTCTCTCCTAATTTAGTAGAAGGGCCCCCACCTTGGGACACAAAGGACTTTTACTGACAATGATTTTTAGTCATTCTAATTATTCCCTATAGTGTGCAGTTTATACTAACTGCCCTACTTTTCCTAAAGAGTTGATATAAAAATTGAAGGAGACAATGCATATGAAATTGTTTAATTTATGATTCATTGGCTGATTTTACTTCAAAGCTAAACAATTTTTATGAAGCATTGTTGCTTGAAGCCATTGGGATTCCTTTTCTCTAGGAAACCAGACCTCTCACTATCCTTGATTTTCTTTGGCAAATCATGATATCTATTGATTGTAGAAATTCTTTTCAACATGTCAAGTGCTTAGAGATTTATAAGCAAAGGGAAAAAAATCCCTGTAAGCTTCATCAATCTGGGGATATTCGTGAGATGAAATATTACCATGTAAAATGAAGATGAATCACAGTTCCAAATAGCCTTGTGGCTGGACGCCTCCCAGTGACCCACCCCAGCTCATAGATGCAGTTGTGGCAAATAATAGCCAGGAGTGATGATCATTGTGCTTTCAGTCCATTACCAGAAACCTGATATACATAAAATATAGGTCAAAGCATTCTATTTAATGCCATATTTATCTTCGGAACATGAAGCATGAGAGTGTTGTTATAGTACTAAAGAAACAGGAGTGATAAATGAATAGTTCCCTAAGTGCTATTTAAATGACTGCATACAACTTCTAGCTCCTCACTGAAGTATAAATTCCATAAGAGAGAAGACCATGTTTGTTTTCTACCATCTCTCAGGACTTAGCAAAGTGCCTGTCTCATATCAGTCCTCAATGAAATACATGTAGATGACTTAATTAATTAATTTGATTGAGATCTATATTGCTGCACTTATGTACTTACAACTGTTTTTCTTTACTGAACCATCCCCCAGTCGGGGAAGAGACTATGTTGTATTCATCTTCTTCTTCTTTTTTTTTTTTTTTTTTAATGATGGAGTCTCGCTCTGTTGCCCAGGCTGTAGTGCAGTGGCACAATCTGGGCTCAAGTGATTCTTCCAGGTTCAAGTGATTCTCCTTCCTCAGCCTCCTGAGTAGTCGTGATTACAGGCACCCTCCACCACGCCCAGCTAATTTTTTGTATTTTTTACTACAGACAGGGTTTCGTCATGTTGGCCAGGGTGATCTTGAACTCCTGACCTCAAGTGATCCACATGCCTTGGCCTCCCAAAGTGCTGGGTTTACAGACATGAGCCACCACACCCAGCCTGTTGTATTCATCTTTAGCCACTACCTATGTAGGTGTTCATTCAGTGAACAAATGGCTTTAAGAAGAGACACAGTATAAAGAGTAGTTGAGGTCAGTTACTTCTCCTCCAGGTCTTAAGCATATGTAAGAAGAGAATAAAAAATCCGTAATGGGGAAAGTTGTTTTCAAGGATTAAACCAGCTAGAAGAGGAACTGATCAATGAGAAAAGAAATTATTATGGATAGAAAAAGTTATAAGAAAGACAAGAAAATAATGGGATTTTCTAGGCATAGACTCGTTAGCACAGAAGACTGAAGGTAACTCTGGAACAAGTTGAGAAGAAAGAAATGCAGGGAGTTCATAAACTCAGAGAGGTTTCTAGAGAGTGGTAAATACAGCATACTATAATGCTTTTTAAATGTCAGAGCACAAAGAAAATTTCAGAGTTAAGTTATGGGTTTCAACAGTAAAAATTTAAAAGAAACAGCATGGAAACAATTGTTGGAGGGTTAGTGATGTGTTTAGATGTAATTATGTGAAGAATATGGCAGTTTTTATTATGAAAAGCTGTGGTTAGAAATACAGGAAACTTTTTTTTAAGCTAAATGAATGCAGATTACTGAAGATGATCCAGCAGCTTCTGTGCATAGAATTTAGTGTTTGCGTCTTGGAGACTAACACATTATATTTGGCCTTTAGTTAAAAAATGATTTATTCAGTGCTTTCTCAGAGATGATATGAAATTTATCACAAATTATATTCAGACATTTGAAAATTCTGGGGTATAAATTAGGCAGTGGCTGTCATTTATACAAACTTTGAAAAATGTACCTCGCTCTCATATAAAGATGAATTTTAACAGTTTGTCTGTTACCAAAATATGCTTCCTAAAAATTATGAAAATAAGAATCTTAAAGGTGAAAAAAATGGCGAAGCAATACTTTGTATTCCTCAAAATGATTGATTTGTTGATTTAAAATTATGTTTATTTTAAATTTTAAAAGTCCTTTCCAGTGTATAAACATTATCACCTAACAGATAATAATAATTCAGTAATCAACCATAGTGAATTGCATGGTGATGCTTAAAGCCAATAATTCTTGTAGAAAATATTTAAATATATCAGTGAATTAAAATGATTGTTGTTATGCTAAAGTTAACACTTAAAGAACCAATTGTCCTGTTTTAGTTACAAAAAGATATACTGTGTGTTTATAAAAAGGTTAAACAAATGGAAATTGGTAAAATAGCAAACATTTTAATACACATTAATTACAGGTAGGACTTCTACTTCTAATTAATGTCCTCACTATCTGGATTTTTTAATGAAAATCTGAAATATCTACACTATTATTGTCACTTGAGTTGCTACCAGTCAAATCTTAACAGTTCAAGTGTGGGTTAATGTTTCCATCTGACTGATTGGGGACTTATTTAACTAGATTTATCATCCAGTTAATGTTAAAATTAGAATGTTAGTATTGATTTTGATTCAAGTCTAACAAGCACTACACATGATAAAGTTCAAACTAGAGCACTTGACTACATAATTATGGGCTAAAATCAAGTATTTGATATAATTATGGGCTATGTATGACTACATAATTATGGGCTAAAATCAAGTATTTTATAAGTAATGTTTTGTAGACAGTTTCAAAGTTTCAACTGTTTTATAAAGAACAATGACATAAATTGAATGACCTTAAAAAAAAAAAAACGGCTCTGGAGCACATGTCTAATTACATCATGAACAGCTGTGAGTTTGACTTCCTTAACTTTTATTTTAAGCATAAAACTATTGTGGCTGTGCCATAAGAAATATAATTAGGTTTAATTGTCTATTTACTAATGTGCGACAATGAAATCAAAACGTCTTTCTAAAAAAAAAAAATAGAATTGATCCTACTGATGAGTTTTCAGACAACTGTCAGAATGGATGTTTATTCCTGTCTTCCATGATCTGTTTAGGCACATGGGTCTTTAAACAATTGACAGCATAAGATACCTGTTTACCAGTACTTTTTATATGACAAAACAAATTTGAGATAACTATAATGTAATTTTGTCAAAGTTTATTTGAGAGATACAATAGGCAAAAAAACTACATGCAAAGCAAACTATCCTTTCACTGTTCCAGATAGTCTAAAATATCAAGCTAGGTCAGTGAAGAGCTAAACATACAGATTATATATTAAAGGCTACAAACACTCCAGAGTTGCTTCTTTTGATGTGATGACAACTTAAGCCTACACTGACAGTCGTAAGAGATAGTCTTGTGAAATTCAATTTAGTTAAATGAATTATTGAGCACCTATTATGTGCTAACCATTAGACTGAGGGAAAAATACAACAGTAAGCAAAACAGAGATAGTCTCAGCACTGATGGAGCCTGGAAAAGTGTCCAGGTAATTACAACTCAGAGAGATAAATGCTGTGGTGGGAGGCACATACAGTATTCTGCGAGCCACAAAGAAGAGCGTGGAAGGCAACCTGGTGGCTGAAGAACGGCTTACTACAGAAAGTAATATCCCAACTGCTGGTTTGAAGGATGTGTGAGAGTTAGCCAAGGAAAAGGACAATGTCATGCACCATTAAATCTTCTTTAATCAAGAAATATCCTCAAGAGGATATTTCCAAGTATATTGTTTTTTTAATGTGAGAATGTTATTTTTGGCTTTTTTTTTTAAAGTAGCCATAAGGTCTGGCCTTAATACTATGATTGTTAGCTTATAAGAATCCAGATCAAGTGGTTAGGTGACTGTGAGCTAAATGTTTTACATAGTTTCTGGCAATGACTTATGTCTCTATTCCTTTTTTATTTTATTTTTCAACCAGTTTATTTCTTGTAAATAATTTTTCTGGTTACTAATGCAGTACATGTTCAATGTAGAAAATTTTAAAATTTTCTGCAGTGATTCTGTATCCTCAGACTTTGCTGAAGTTGTTTATCAGCTTAAGAAGCTTTGGGGCTGAGGCTATGAGGTTCTGTTATAGATACAGGATCATGTCATCTGCAAACAAGGGCAGTTTGACTTTCTCTCTTCTTATTTGGATGCTCTTTACTTTTCTCTTGTCTAATTACCCTAGCCAGGACTTCCAATATGTTGAACAGGAGTAGTGAGAGAGGGCATCCTTGTCTTGTGCTAGTTTTCAAGGGGAATGCTTCCAGCTTTTGCCAATTCAGTATAATGTTGGCTGTGGGTTTGTCATAGATGGCTCTTATTATTTTGAGATACGTTCCTTCACTACCTAGTTTATTGAGAGTTTTTAACAGGAAGGACGTTGAATTTTATTGAAAGCCTTCTCTGCATCTATTGAGATAATCATGTGGTTTTTGTCTTTAGTTCTGTTTATGTGATGAATCACTTTTAATTGATTTGCATATGTTGAACCAAATATTATATTGTATACCAGTATGAAGCCTGCTTGATCGTGGTGGATAAGCTTTTTGATGTGCTGCTGGATTCAGTTTACCAGTATTATGTTGAGGATTTTTGCATTGACATTCATTAAAAGTATTGACCTGAAGTTTCCTTTTTTGTTGTATCTCTGCCAAGTTTTGGTATCAGGATGATGCTGACCTCATAGGATGAGTTGGGCAGGAGTCCCTCCCCCTCAATTTGTTGGAAGAGTTTCAGCAGGAATGGTACCAGCTCTTCTTTGTACATCTGGCAGAATTCAGCTGTGAATCCGTCTGGCCTGGGCTTTTTTTGGTTGGTAGGCTATTTATTACTGCCTCAATTTCAGAATTTATTATTGGTTTGTTCAGGGATTTAGTTTCTTTTTGGTTCACTCTTAGGAGGATATATATGTCTATAAATTTATCCATTTCTTCTAGATTTTCTAGTTTGTGTGCACAGAGGTATTCATAATATTCTCTGATGGTTGTTTGTATTTCTGTGGGATCAGTGGTAAAATCCTCCTTGTCATTTATCATTGTGTCTACTTGAATCTTCTCTCTTTTCATCTTTATTAGTCTAGCTAGTGGTCTATTTTATTATTTTTTTCAAAATACCAGCTCCTGGATTCACTGATCTTTTGAATGGTTTTTCGTGTCTTTATCTTCTCCATTTCAGCTCTGATTTTGGTTATTTCTTGTCTTCTTCTAGTTTGGGGATTTGTTTGTTCTCGGCCCTCTAGTTCTTTAAGTTGTGATATTAGGTTGTTAACTTGAGATCTTTCTAGCTTTTTGATGTGGGCATTTAGTGCTATAAATTTCCCTCTTAACACTAGAGCTTACCTGTGTCCCAGGTAAATTCTGATTTGTTTTATCTTTGTTCTCATTCATTTCAAATAACTTCTTGACTACTGCCTCAATCCCATTATTTATCCAAAAGTCATTCAGGAACAGGTTATTCAATTTCTATGTAATTGTGTGGTTTTGAGTGAATTTCTCAGACTTGATTTCTAATATAATTGCACTGTGGTCTGAGAGACTGTTATGATTTTAGTTCTTTTGCATTTGCTGAGGAATATTTTATTTCCAATTATGTGATTGATTTTAGAGTAAGTGCCCTGTGGTGATTAGAAGAATGTACATTGTTTTTTGTGGGGCTGAAGGATTGGGGTGGTGGAGAGTTCTGTTAATATCTATCAGGTTCATTTGATCCGGTGCTGAGTTCAGATCCTGAATATCTTTGTTAATTTTTTGTCTCAATGATCTCCCTAATATTGTCAGTTGGGTGTTAAAGTCTCTCAACATTATTGTGTGGAAGTCTAAGTCTCTTTGAAGGTCTCTAAGAGCTTGCTGTATGAATCTGAGTGCTCCTGTGTTGGGTGCATATATACATTTATATTTAGGATGGTTAGATCTTCTGGTTGAATTGAACCCTGGCTGTATGAATCTGAGTGCTCCTGTGTTGGGTGCATATATACATATATATTTAGGATGGTTAGATCTTCTGGTTGAATTAAACCCATTGGTTTAAAGTCTGTTTTGTCAGAAATTAGGATTGCAACCCCTGCTTTTTTCTGTTTTCCATTTGGTTGGTAGACTTTCCTCCATCCCTTTATTTTGAGCCTATATGAGTCATTACATGTGAGATGGGCCTCTTGAAGACAGCATATGAATGGATCTTGGTTCTTTATCAAATTTGCCACTGTGTGTGCTCTTATTGGAGCATTTAGCCCATTTACATTTAAAGTTAATATTTATAGGTATAAATTTAATCTTGTCATCATGATGTTAGCTGGTTATTTTGCAGACTTATTTATGTGGTGGTGTTATAGTGTCAGTGGTCTGTGTACTTCAGTGTGTTTTTGTAGTGACTGGTAATGCTCTTTCCTTTCCATATTTAGTGCTTACTTCAGGAGCTCTTGTAAGGCAGGTCCGGTAGTAACAAACTCCCTTAGCATTTGCTTGTCTGAAAAGGATCTTATTTCTCTTTTGTTTATGAAGCTTAGTTTGTCCATATATGAAATATTTAATTATCTAGAATATTTCTCAGCAAATAATAGATTCATAATAAATATTTTTATTGACAAAAAAAGAGATCACTCTATATACCCTGTTTTGTGACATGGTGTTGTTTTTGCCTAATAAATAATATGTGTAAAAAAATTTATAAAAGTAATATCAACAAAAAATCAGATATGAAAATAAATTGCCCAGAAATAACTTCAAAACAATTTTCAAATAAGAGTATACTGTATATTCAGAATGTTTACATAGAAAAAGATAATGACATAGATTTTTTTAATTGAACTACACTGCATTTTAACTAACTGTTTACTTATCAATGTATCATAAATGCCTTCTGATATCTTTAAATCCTATTTGGCAAAAGTAATTTAGTGGTTATATAACAGCTTATACTCTGAAAGTATTATAATTAATTTATCAACTAGAATTATTTTCAGACATCTTTTTTCAAAATTTAGCCCACATACACAATTCAAACTTTCCCTTAAGAAATATTTTATTGAAGTATACCTCCATCTTTGTTTTCTTTTCTTTTTGTTTATTTTCTGGCCTTCATATAGTGTAGTTTTTAAAAATATTGAGTATCCATCTCTGCTGTGAAAAATTGTATTGTTAATTGAGATTTGATTAGGATACTGAGAGCTGGCAATTGGGCCAGCTATCTAGGAATTTCTGAAAGTGCCTTATTTAAATGTTTATACTTTTCTTTAGGTATTTGACAGTTTGATTTAGGATATATTGTAGTTTTTTCAACTTATTTTGGTTTTATCTCATATGTAGTTGAAAGTTATTTCTGGAATATATTAAAACTCACAAGAATGTTTCTTTATGTTTATATCTTTGTTATATTCTTGGGAAAGCACTTCACCATACCAATATCTACAAAATGCACACCCACACACGTATATATTTCCTTTTTTTCTTTTTTTACTTTGGTTTCCTATACTCTTAACTTATATCACCTTATTTTATTTTACATACTCTCTTACATGTTGTTTTAAGTCATTTCTGGAACAAAACAGTATATAGATAAGGATATATTTCTTAAGATCAAAACAAACTGAAATCTGAACACATATATTTAATGTTTAACTTAAAAAACAATGAAAATATTTTAAAGTAAAATCTTTATTATTTTATGTAAATATTAAATTAGAGGCTTATAACTTGACTGTAAAAATCATAAGTTTCACTGAGTTAAGGGATTTATTGTGGAATGCAAGGTATATAACATTTATATGTAATTTTGAAACTGAGAGCATATTTTCACTTAGTCATACTAATTAATGGCCTTCATCAAGAGAAAGTGATAAGATCTTATTTAAGCCCAGAAAAGCATAATTTTCATAGCAAAGGTGCACAAATGTGTGCATTGCTAGTCTTTACTGTAGACATTAATCAATATTCAGCATTTTGCTGTGATGTCCATAAAAAAAGGTCCATTAAAAATGTTAGCTTGAGGTAATCTTTTTATTGCCATGTAATTGGGAAAACTATGTTTTTCCTATTTTAAGCATAAGTTTAGTCTCTTGAGATGACACATAAGTATGCGATGGCAAAAGCAAAAACTTTTGCCTCCTCTTAATCAGTAGCTTTTGGATATATACTAAATTGGACCAAATGGATTAAACACACATAGAAGTCTCGAATTTTTTAGTGTCTATACTCATAATTTTGGTGCTATGAGTTGAGACATTTGATTTTGCTGAAAACTAATTTAGTCATTACAGTGGGTAAAATTTTTTTTATAGAGAAAAGAATATGGATTACAGTCAGAAACATCTGGGTGTACCTCCCAATTGGCTAGCATGTTGTATCTATGACTTTGAAAAATTATGCATGCTGCATGTCTCAGATTGTTATCTATAAAATAAGAGTAAAATAATTACCTTAACATGGCTTACTCTAATAATTAAATTAGGTTACAATAATATAATTTTAAGGCATGAAGCAGCCAGCCCAGAATAGAGAAGGTGCTCAATGGCTATTTATTTGTTTTTTCCCCTTAAATATTAAACTTCATTATTCATGTTTATATAGAAGAAAGAAACTTCAGTTTAGCAGTTAGGATATTATAAGCATTACTGGGCACTTTTTTGACAGTAAAAATTTATTAAATATTTCTGGTTCAAAGTGGTAGAATAAAGTTCACATTATCCAACTTTTTCTTCTCAGATACCACCACATTCAGCAAGAATAACAAAACTAGAATCATAAATAACAAAACTAGAATCATAAACACTCTTTACTATAACTATGGGCTGTCTTATGGCTACAATATGCAAAATATATAGAAGTGTGGCTGCAAGTAATAAACACCAAAAATGCTGAAGTAGTAGTAAAAAGAGAATGTCAATCCAGCAATTTCACTCCTAGTTATATACCTATAAGAACTGAAAGCAAGGACTCAAACAGATGCTTGTACACCAAGACATAGAGCAGCTTTACTCACAATACCCAAAAGGTAGTAATAACTCTTCCATTAACAGTTTAATGGATAAAAAAACTGTGATGTATACATATAATAATATACTATTCTGCCATAACAATTTTGTTGTCATGCTACAACACAGATAAACTTTGAAAATATTGTGCTTAGCCAGGCACAAAAGGAAAAATAGTGTATGATTTCATGTATATGACATATCTAGAATAGGCAAATTTACAGAGAAAGAAAGTAGAATAGAGTTTACCCAGGGGAGTGGAGAGTTATTGTTTAATGGGTACAAAATTTATGTTTTGGGTAACGAAAATGTTCTGGAAATAGATAGTGATGATTGTTGCACAACGTTGTGAATGTACTTAATACCACTGAATTGTACACTCAAAATCATTAAAATGTTATATTTTATATTACATATATTTTACCACAATAAAAAGGGGATGCAGAATACCACTGGCTACAGATCGCAGAAAAACTGCGAAGTAAACCTCAAGATGAAGGAAATGCCCTTAAGGGAAGAACCAAAATATCATATTTACAACAAAGAGAATAGAATATCTTGGCTTAACAATGTCTACTTTTTTAAACTTTTGTTTAACTCTAAGTACCAAAATAGGAAAGAAAGCGTACATTGTGAGCAATCTTACAGCTACCTGGATCCACTAGCATGCTAAAGATGAAGGCTAAAAGATTTCACTCAATCCAAATAAAAATTTCTGCTGACCCAAAATATGGCCCTAGTATCCTGCTAACATAAATCTGCTGCAAAGAACTATTTGGGGAGAAAAAAATCACAACCAAAAACAAAAGTGAAGAGCAGGAAAAATAAGCTGCAGATTACAATCACCCACCAGAAAGACAGTATTAGGAACAAATCAAAATTATACTTAAATATGACCATATATTGGATTTTTAATTATTAATGAAATAATGTTATTAAACAAGACTATAGGCAGAGATATAAGAGTTCAGAGAAGCAATTTTGAGAATTATAGAAGAAATAAAGAAAAAATAGAAGCAGCTCAAGAATAAATAGAAGTGAAAATAGATACTAAAGATAGGAATGAAAAACTGAACAAAATAAAATGGAGATAAATGTCTGACAAGATTATAGAGAAAATGATAAATATCAAAAATAAACAAAGGAGATTTGAACTACACATTATAGAATTCCACAAAAAAAGCAAGATAATGAAACAAAAGTAATTTCAAGAAGTAGAAGAATTAACAGGGGCTATCTAGCAAAATTTGATATTGCATAATTGATCTTGTTAAATCTGTTAAATATCAAATATGAAAAATAAATCCCTGTTTAAAAAATGCTAAAGTTGAGGCCGGGACAGTGGCTCATGCCTGTAATCCCAGCACTTTGGGAGGCCAAGGGGTGGATCACCTGCGGTTGGAAGTTCGAGACCAGCCTGACCAACATGGAGAAACCCCATCTCTACTAAAAATACAAAATTAGCCAGGCATGGTGGTGCATGCCTGTAATCCTAGCTACTTGGGAGGTTGAGGCAGGAGAATTGCTTGATCCCAGGAGGTGGAGGTTGCCATGAACGAAGATCACACCATTGCACTCCAGCCTGGGCAACAAGAGCGAGACTCCATCTCAAAAACAAACAACAGCAACAACAAAAAACAAAAAACAAAACAACAACAACAAAAACAGCTAAAGTTGAAAAAAGAGGGCATGGAGAGGAGAGGAAAATAAAGTCATATCTTCATTTGTCAATGAGAACCCCTTAGAAAAACTGGCCTCATAGTTTATCTATGAAGTTCCTTTCCATAGGGTTCCTGGCCAATGGAAGGTGGAGACTGTCACTTTCTGACAGACCTAGAAACCTCAAGTTGTTTTGGGTCCTCAAGAAGAGAGGGGTTCACTCAATTCTTACAGGTATTTTTAGATGCAAATGGATCCTTGGCTGGGCTCAAGAGGCCTTTGGAATTCAAGTCTGAGATTCCTAGTGAGAGATTCCAGCAAAGCCCATTTAGGAGAGCCCAGTTGGACAATGATTCTTGCTGTACTCTGTGTGGGGCAGTCAGACGAATTATAATGGGACTGAAGCTTATTTTGCACGTAGGTTGGTACTGCTGTGATTTGTCTTTGGTGCAAGTGAGGGACTGAAGAGAAAAAGATTGTTTCAGAAGAAACCCATAGTGTTTAATATTTGATTCCTGAGTGTCCATGCAGTCACCCCTGGTATGTGTGAACCTGCCGACAATGTCCATCCTCAACATGTAGCAGCCAGAAGGATTGATGACCACATTCCCCATGTTTGAGGAAATGATAAATTGAAAGGGAGAGACAAAAACCCACCCAATTTTCTCATAGAACCGATGTTTGTGGTTTCATCTGAATCAACATAGAAATTGACTCTGCCAGTCTTAAAACTTGAGAAAGTTTTATTTGTCTTATCTGAGTTCCCTCCCAGGAAACCAGCCATCAGTCCTCCCAGATAGTATCAAGGAACTGAATCTTGCCAGATCACTGCAGCTGGACATTGAGATGCAGAACCCCTCACCTGTCATGATTGCCCAACCAACCACCTGCTTCCTATTGACAAACTCCTCTTCTTTATCCCTTCAACATTCCTGTTTTCCCACACATAGCTACATTTCTTCCCTGCCATAAAAACCCCTAATTTTAGTTGGTCAGGGAGATGGATATGAGAATTATTTCCTATCTTCTCAAGTGAAGCACCTGATTAAACCCTTCTTCCCTGGCAATGCTCATTGTTTCAGTGAATGGCTTTCTGTGTGGTGAAGAGCAGGACCTAGACCAAACCCCTGGCATTTCAGTAACAATATCAGGAGTACCAGAGTCAGGGGTAAGAATGGTCAGTATGAGCTTTGTGCAGAAGGTGACATTTGAGCAAAATCTTGTAGACATTGAGGCAGTTAGTTGTAAGAATATTTTAAGGGTTTTATAAGAATATTTTAAGGACTTCATAAGAATATTATAAGGAAGTGCTAGGAGAAATATCTTAAGGCAATAACACACTTGCAATATTTGAAGAAGTACAAGATCAGTGGATTTAGAGTAGAATAAGCAAGAAGAAGAGTAACTGATGATTAAGTCTGTGAATGAATATTGGCCAGATCATGTAGGGAACTGCAGGTGTAAATAAAACCAGCATTGGAGGGTTTGTGCAGAATAGTGACACATGATCTGAATCGCAATTTAGCAAAATTACTCTGTTTGTTATGTTGAAATTAGATTGTAGGAGAGCAATAATGAAAGCAAAGAGATCAAGTCAAGAGGACTTTCCAATTGCCCAGTGATATGGTTTGAATCTGTATCCCTATCCGATATGGCTTGGCTCTGTGTCCCCACCCAAATCTCATTCTAATTGTAATCCCCATGTTTCAAGGGAGGGACCTGATGGGAGGTGATTGGATCATGGGGGACAGATTTCCCCCTTGTTTCTGTCAATTGTGATGTGAGTTTTCATGAGATTTGGTTGTTTAAAAGTATACAGCAGCTCCCTCCTCTCGCTTGATCCTGCTCTTGCTATGAAGATTCCTGCTCCATCTTTGCCTTCTGCATGAATTAGAGCTCCCTGAGGCCTCCCCAGAAGCAGATGCTGCCATGCTTTCTGCAAAGCCTGCAGAACAATGAGTCAATTATACCTCTTTGTTTATTAATTATCCAGTCTCAGCTATTTCTTTATAGCAGTATGAGAATGGACTAATACATCCGAGTAAGAAATGTCAGTGGCTTTTCCCGTGTGATAGTAGCAGAAATGATAAGTGGTTATACTATTTCTATATTTTGAAGGGGCAGTCAATAAATTTCAGAAAAATAAATACAAATAAGTATTAATATATTAAAAGTTTATTGTCATTTATATTAAGAGAAATTCAAATTAAAACTATACTAAGATATAGCCATTAGAATAGCAAATAAAAAAATATGTAATTGCAAATGTTAGTGAGGATATGGAGCTACTCAAATTCATATACATTGCCGGTGGTGGTGTAAATTAATATGACCACTTTTTTCTACTTATGACCACTAATTTAGCAGAATCTACTAAACTCAACATATGTATACCCTGTGATTTCATAATTTTACTTCTAGATACAAATGTAATAGATATGTATACAGGGGTCTACTGAAAGACATACATAAGAATGTTCAAAAATCACTATTTGTAAAAACCACAAACTGGAAATTTCCCAATGCCCCATCAGCAGTAGAATATAAATTGTGGAATAATTGAAATCAGAAGAGTTCCTTTATCCCTCCCACAGAGCATGCGATTGGGGGGTGTGGCTAACTTCTTCAGTGCCTCGCAGCTCAAACCTCTGGGGGGAGCATGCAGACAGGCAGGTTGTGGGGCTCCGACCCCACGGCAGCATCTAGCGATGAATGCTTACAGTGTGTGTGTGTTACAGTGTGCTCTGATTCAGTTTAGTCGTTGTGTTTATCAGCTCAATTAGACCCTCTGCCTTATCGCAAGGAGAGAGGGCTTTCTGTATCCTGGGTTCTTGCCTTGTTGAACCAGAATAATTGGATCACATGTGAGCTTGGAGGATGGGTGCAAGGTTTTTTATTGAGTGGTGGTAGCTCTCAGCGAGGTGAATGGGGAGGCCAGAAGCAGGATGGAGTTGGAAGGTGGTTTTCCCTGGAGTCAGGCCACCCAGCAGCTGGGCTCTCCTCCGACCACCCCGGCCAAACTACCCATCGTTCCACCAGTCAATGGCCTGCTCACATCTACTGGTGCCTGTCGGTGTGCTCTTCTGCCTGTGTGTTCCTCTCAACATCCAGCCACTTGTGTCTGTGCCTGCTAGGATCTCAGGGTTGTTATAGGCATAGGATGGGGGCGTGGAGGGCCAGGATGATCTTGGAAAATGCGACATTTGGGCGCAAAACCAGAAATGCCTGTCCTTACCTAGGTCCATGGGCACAGGCCTGGGGGTTGAACCCTAGTCAGGGACCCGCCCTTTTCTACCCAGCACTCCCCTGCCCCCTCCCGTATCATAATCACACAATGGGGTATAATACAGAAATGAGAATGAATGAGAAATTGCATCTATATACAAAAGTATGAATAAAGCCCACACACGCAAAAAAAAAGTTGAGTGGAAGAATCCAGATACATAAATCATCATGGAATCAGTTCACATAAAGATCAAACCCAAGAAAAGTTAATCTATGGTGTTAGAAATCAGATAGAGGACTCCTTTGGATGAGAGTTAGTGACTGTGCCTAGGAATACAAGGGGGGCTTCGGGGATGCTGCGAATTCCGTTTCTTGATCTGGGTGCAAGTCATATAGGATGCCAGTCCCTCTCATTTTCTTAATCCAGTCTATCATTGATGGACATTTGGGTTGGTTCCATGTCTTTGCTATTGTAAATAGTGCTGCAATAAACATATGTGTGCATGTGTCTTCATAGTAGAATTATTTATATTCCTTTGGGTATATACCGAGTAATTGAATTACTGGGTCAATGATATTTCTGGTTCTAGGTCCTTGAGAAATTGCCATACTCTTTTCCACAATGTTGGAACTAATTTACATTCCCACCAATAGTGTAAAAACATTCCTATTTCTCCACAGCCTCACCAGCATCTGTTGTTTCCTGACTTTTTATTAATCGCCATTCTCACTGGCGTGAAATGATACCTCATTATGGTTTTGATTTGGATTTCTCTGATGATCAGTGATGTTGAGCTTTTTTTTGTATATTTGTTGGCCACATAAATGTCTTCTTTTGAGAAGTGTCTGTTCATATTATTTGCCCACTTTTTATAGGGTTGTTTGATTTCTTCTTGTAAATTTGTTTAAGTTCCTTGTAGATTCTAGATATTAGACCTTTGTCAGATGGATTGATTGCAAAAATTTTCTCCCATCGTGTAGGTTGCCTATTCATTCTGATGATAGCTTCTTTTGCTGCACAGAAGCACTTTAGTTTAATTAAATGCTGTTTGTCATTTTGGTTTTTGTTGCAATTGCTTTTGGTATTGTTGTCATGAAGTTTTTGCCCATGCCTATGTCTTGAATGGTATTGCTTAGGTTTTTTCTTCTAGGGTTTTTATGGTTTTGAGTTTTATATGTCTTTAATCCATCTTGAGTTAATTTTTGTATAAGTTGTAAGGAAGGGGTCCAGTTTCTGTTTTCTGCATATAGCTAGCTAGTTTTCCCAGCACCATTTATTGAATAGGAGATCCTTTCCCCATTGCTTCTTTTTGGCAGATTTGCTGAAGATCAGATGGTTGCAGATATGTGGTGTTATTTCTGAGGTCTCTGTTCTGCTTCACTGGTCTATATGTCTGTTTTGGTACCAGTACCATGCTATTTTGGTTACCGTAGCCTTGTAGTATAGTTTGAAGTCAGGTAGTGTGATACCTCCTGCTTTGTTCTTTTTGCCTAGGATTGTCTTGGTTATATGGGGTCTTCTTTGATTCCATATGAAATTTAAAATAGTTTTTTCTAATTCTGTGAAGAATGTTAATGATAGTTTGGAGGGAATAGCATTGAATCTATAAATTACTCTGGGCAATATGACCATTTTCATGATATTGATTCTTCCTATCCATGAGGATGAAATCTTTTTTCATTTGTTTGTGTCCTCTCTTATTTCCTTGAGCAGTGGTTTGTAGTTCACCTTGAAAAGGTCCTTCACATCCCTTGTTAGCTGTAGTCTAGGTATTTTATTCTCTTTGTAGTTATTGTGAATGGGAGTTCATTCATGATTTGGCTCTCTGCTTGTCTATTGTTGGTGTAAAGGAATGCTTGTGACTTTTGCACATTGATTTTTTATCCTGAGACTTTGCTGAAATTACTTATCAGGTTAAGGAGTTTTCAGGCTGAGTTGGTCAGGTTTGCTAAATATAAAATTATGTCATCTGCAAATAGAGACACTTTGACTTCCTCTCTTCTTATTTGAATACCTTTTATTTAGTTCTGTTGCCTGACTGCCCTGGCCAGAACTTCCAATACTATGCTGAACAGGAGTGAAGAGAGAGGGCATCTTTGTCTTGTACTGGTTTTCAAAGGAAATGTTTCCAGCTTTTGCCCATTCAATATGATATTGGCTGTGGGTTTGTCATAAATAGCTTTTATTATTTTGAGATATGTTCCATCAATACCTAGTTTATGAGAGTTTATAACATGAAGCAATGTTGAATTTTATCAGAGGCCTTCTCTGCACCTGTTGAGATAATCATGTGTTTTTTTCTTTGGTTATGTTAACGGGATGGATTATAGTTATTGATTTTTATATGTTGAACCAGCTTTGCATCCATGGTTGAAGCTGATTTGATCATGGTGGGTAAGCTTTTTAATGTGCTGCTTGATTGGGTTTGCCAGTATTTTATTGAGGATTTTTGCATCAATGTTCATCAGCAATATTGGCCTGAAGTTTTCTTTTTTTGTTGTTTCTCTTCCAAGTTTTCTTATCAGGATGATGCTGGCTGAATAAAATGAGTTAGGGAGGAGTCCCTCATTTTCAATTGTTTGGAATAGTTTCAAAAGGAATGGTACCAACTCCTCTTTGTATTTCTGTTGGAATTCAGCTGCAAATTCATCTGGTCCTGGGCTTTTTTTGGTTGGTAGGCTATTAACTACTGCCTCAATTTCAGAACTTGTTATTTGTCTACTCAGGGATTCGACTTCTTTCTGGTTTAGTCTTGAGAGGGTGTATGCATATAGGAATTTATCTATTTTTTCCTAGATTTTCTAGTTTATTTGCATAGAGGTGTTTATAGTATTTTCTGATGGTAGTTTGTGTTTCCGTGGGGCCAATGGTAATATCCCCTTTATCATTTTTTATTGTGTCTATTTGATTATTGTCCCTTTTCTTCTTTATTAGTCTAGCTAGTGGTCTGTTTTTTGTGTTGTTGTTTTGTTTTGTTTTTCAAAAACCCAGCTCCTGGATTCACTGATTTTTTTTTTTTTGGAGGATTTTTTTGTCTCTAACTCCTTCAATTCTTCTCTAATCTTAGTTATTTCTTGTCTCCTGCTAACTTATGGATTAGTCTGTTCTTGACTCTCTAACTGTTTTACTTGTGATGTTAGGGTGTCAATCAGAGATCTTTCTAGCTGTCTGATGTGGGCATTTTGTGCTTTAAATTTCCCTCTTAACACTGCTTTAGCTGTGTCACAGAGATTCTGGTACATTGTATCTTTGTTCTGATTGGTTTCAAAGAACTTATTGATTTCTGCCTTAATTGCATTATTTACCCAGGAGTCATTCAGGAGGAGGTTGTTCAATTTCCATGTAATTGTGTGGTTTTGAAAGAGTTTCTTAATCCTGAGTTTTAATTTGATTGCACTGTGGTCTGAGAGACTGTTTGTTATGATTTCAGTTCTTTTGCATTTGCTGAGGAATGTTTTACTTCCAATTATGTGGTCAATTTTAGAATAAGTGCCCTGTGGCACTGAGAAGAATGTATATTCTATTGATTTGGTATACAGAGTTCTGTAGACATCTATTAGATTCACTTGATCCAGAGCAAAGTTCAAGTTCTGAATATCCTTGTTAATTTTCTGTCTTGTTGATCTAATCCTGACAGAGGGGTGTTAAAGTCTCCCACTATTATTGTGTGGGAGTCTAAGTCTCTTTGCAGATCTTAAAGAACTTGCTTTATGAATCTGGGTGCTCCTGTATTGGGTGCATATATATTTAGAATAGTTAGCGCTTCTTGTTGAATTTACTGTTTACCTTTACATTTACTATTATGTAATGCCCTTGTTTTTGTTTTTGTTTTTTGTTTTTTTGGGTCTTTTTGTTGTTGTTGTTGTTTTGATCTTTGTTGGTTTAAAGTCTGTTATTCAGAGACTGGATTGCAACCCCTGCTTTTCTTCTTTTCTTTTTTTTTCTTCCCATTTTCTTGGTAAATATTTCTCCATCCCTTTATTTTGAGCCTATGTGTGTCTTTGCACATGAGGTGAGTCTCCTGAATACAGCACACCAATGGGTCTAGATTCTTTATCCAATTTGCCAGTCTGTGTCTTTTAATCGGGGCTTTTAGCCCATTTACATTTAAGGTTGCTATTGTTATGTGTGAATTTGACCCTATCATTATGATGCTATTTGGTTATTTTGCACATTAGTTCATGCAGTTTCTTCATAGTGTCATTGGTCTTTATATTTTGGTGTGTTTTTCCAGTGGCTGGTAACAGTTTTTCCTTTCCATATTTAGTTCTTCTTTCAGGACCTCTTGCAGGGCAGGCACAGTGGTATCAAAATCCCTCAGTATTTGCTTTTCTGGAAAGAATTTTATTTCTCCTTTGCTCATGAAGCTTAGTTTGGCTGAATATGAAATTCTGGCTAAAAATGTATTTTCCTTAAGAATGTTGACTATTGGCCCCCAATCTCTTCTGGCTTGTAGAATTTCTGCTGAGAGGTCCACTGTTAGTCTGGGCTTCCTTTTGTAGGTGACATGGCCTTTCTCTCTGTCTGTCCTTAACAGTTTTTCCTTCATTTTGACTTTGGAGAATCTGACTATTCTGTTTCTTGGAGTTGATCTTCTCGTGGAGTATCTTAATAGTGTTGTCAGTATTTCCTGAATTTGCATATTGGCCTGTCTTGCTAGGTTGGGGAAGTTCTCCTGGATAATATTCTGAAGTGTGTTTTCCAGCTTGTTTCCATTCTCCTGTCACCTTCTGGTACTCCAGTCAATCGCAGGTCCAGTCTTTTTATGAAGTCTCATATTTCTTGGAGGCTTTGTTCATTTCGTTTCTTTCTTTTTTCTCTATCTATACTTGTTTGCATGGCTTATTTCAGCAGGGTGGTCTTCAAATTCTGATATTCTTTCTTCCACTTGGTTGATTCAGCTACTGATACTTGTGTATGCTTCACAAAGTTCTTGTGCTGCATTTTTCAGCACCAGCAGGTCATTTAAGTTCCTCTCTAAACTGGTTATTCTAGTTAGCAATCCCTCTAAACTTTTATCCAAATTCTTAACTTCTTTGCATTGGGTTAGAACATGCACCTTTAACTGCACAGTTTTTTGTTACCCATCTTCTGAAGCATACTTCTGTCAATTCTTCTGTCTCATCCTCTGTCCAGTTCTGTGCCCCGATGGAGATACGTTGTGATTATTTGGATAAGAGGCGCTCTGATCTTTTGGGTTTTCAGCATTTTTTCATTGATTCTTTCTCGTCACGAGTTTGTCTAGTTTCAGTCTTTGAGGCTGCTGACCCTTGGATGGGTTTTTTGTGGGGCTTTTTGGTTGTCATTGTTAATGCTGTTGTTGTTGCTTTCTGCTTGTTTTTCTTTCAATTGTCAGATCCCTCTTCTGCAGGGTTGCTACAGTTTGCTGGGGATTCACTTCAGGCCCTATTCAACTGATTCTCTCCCACGCCTGGAGATATCACTTAAGGGGCCTGGAGAAAAGCAAAGATGGGTGACTGCTCCTTCTTCTGGGACCTCTGACCTCTAGGGGCACCAACTTGATGCCAGTAGGGTCACTCCTGTATAGGGTGTCTGACAAGTCCTGTTGGAAGATCTCACCCAGTTGGGTGGCATGGGGGACAGAACCCATCTAATGAAGTACTTTATCCCTTGGTGGAGGGGGTGTGCCTTGCTGGGGGGAAATACACCTGTCTGGGCTGCCTGGATTCCTCAGAAATACCAGGAGGAAAGGCTAGAACTGCTGGTCTGCAGAGACTGTGGCCACCCTTCCCCCTAGGGGCTCAGGCCCAGAGAGATCCAGGTTCTGTCCCTGAGCCTCTGGCTGGAATTATTGGAGTTACTGTAGGGAATCCCCACCCAATGATGACAGATGGGTCAGGGGCAGGCCTGAAGAGGCACTCTGGCCGCAGACTGCCACATCCAGTGTGTTGGGCTGTGGGGTACAAGTCTTGGGACCAAGCCCTCCAGTCTCCCTGGCTCCAGCAAGGGAAAAGCACAGCCTGGAGCTATAGAGATGGATGTCACTCTTTTCCTGCCCAAAAAGCTTAGCATGTTAGGCAGTTGCCAGTCCCAGTGCTGGCTGCTGCCTCTCCCACAAGGAGCTCCAAGGGCTTAGACAACCGGCAGCCACAGCGTGGTGCTGGTTGCACCTCCTCCCAGAACTCAGCAGGCTTAAGCAGATTACAGGTGAGAGAGGCTGATGAGGATCTGCGTGTTCCGGGGTTGGAACGCTAGGCACCGGTGGCGTGGGTTTGCGATGTTGTACCTGAGCGAGTTAGAGAAAACGCCACACTTTGAGACGAATTAAGAGTCTGTTTATTTAGCCGGCGGCCAAGACATGGCTAACGCTCAAAATGCTCTCAGCCCCGAAAAAGGGGCTAGATTTTCTTTTATACTTTGGTTTAGAAAGCGGAGGGGTGGGTATCTAGTTAAAACAATTTTACAGAAGTGAAGTAGGCAAAATGTTAAAAGGATAAATGGTTACAGGAAAGTAAACAGTTCCAGGTGCGGGGGGCTTTAGGACTATTACAAGGTGATAGACCCAGGGCTTTGGGCGTTATCAATCGGATGAATTCCTGGGAACTGCGGATATACCTTGCCACAGTATCTTATCAGTTAATTGCATTCTTGGATGTGCTGGGAGTCAGCTTGCACAAGTTAAGTCCTTGAGGAAAGGGCTGCCAGTCAAAGAGCCAAGATGGAGTCTGTCTGGCTCTCTTAGCTAAGGGAGAGTCAATTCAGGTGGAAACAAGGCTAGGTGATTAAAGGAAAGGGAGAGTCTAAAATCAGGTTTAGTAAAAACCAGGTTGGGCATTACAGCGAGTGGGGGGTCTTCTGATCTGTGGGTTGCACAGTTTCGTGAAAAAAGCACGGTTTCCCCTCCTATGTGGCATACTCACTCACCGTCTCCCTTGGCTGGGGGAAGGGGACTCCCCTGCCCCATGTGGTTCTCAGGCTGCAGGACCACACTGTTCTTCCTTCTCTCTGTGCGTCATGCCAGCCTTCTAGTCAGTTCTGATGAGAGAACCTGGATACATTGGTTGCTGGTGAAGGATTAACACTCTATTATGGTTTTTTCCAATGGGAGACACACGCTGCTGTTTCTAGTTGGCCATCTTGGCCCCACATTATACTTTATCTTTAAATTTTTATTCTATTGTTATGAGAATACTTAGCATGAGATATATCCTTTTAACAAATTTTAAATGTACAATACAGCATTGTTGACTAGAGATACAATGTTGTGCAGCAGAAGTCTAGAACTTACTCATCTTGCTTAACTGAAATTTTATAACCATTTATTAGTAACTCCCCATTTCCTGGCCCCCTGGCTCCTGGTAACCACCTTCCGCTCTTTGATTCTAAGAACATGACTATTTTAGATTGTTCATATAAGCAGAATCATGCAATATTTTTCTTTGTGTGGCTGGTTTATTTTACTTATAGTAATGTCTTCAAGTTTCATCAATGTTGTTGCATTTTGCAGAATTTTCTTCCTTTATAAGGCTGAAAAATATTCAATTGTATGTATATTCCACATTTTTTTTTTTAGCAGCAGGGGTTTAAGAGGCAGAAGAAAGAGAAAGGAGAAGGGAAAGACCCTATACCACGTTTGTAATCCATTTTCTGTTCAAGGACATTTAGTTTGTTTCCATATGTTGACTATTGTAAATATTGCTTCAATGAACATAGGAGTGCTCATATCTCTTCTAGATCCTAATTTCAATTCTTTAGAGTAAATATCTAAAAGTGGGATTGCTGGATTATATGTTGAAGTCCTTGACTGCATTTGGTATTTCATTCATTGAATTATTTTCAGTTTCAGGATTTCTGTTTGATTCTTTTTTTTATATATAATATCTATCTCTTTGGTAAATTTCTCATTCATATCCTGAATTGTTTTTCTAATTACTTTGTATTATTTATCCATGTTATCATGTATACCAGTAAGCATCTTTAATACCATGATTTTGAATTTTTTTTTCAGGCATTTCATACATTTTATTTCATTGGGATTGGTTCCTGAAGAATTATTGTGTTCCTTTGGAGTGTCATATTTCCCTGCTTTTTCACGGTTATTGTGATCTTTTGTTGATATATAAGTGCATCTGGCGTAATAGTTTCTTCTTTCAATTTTTTGAATTGGCTTTTGCAAGAGGAAGAAATTTTCGTGTAGATGTATTTATGGTGTTGGTTGGGTAGAGTACATTAGCTTTGATTAAGGGTATGTGAAGTAGTGTAAATTTCATATCTTTTTTTGGCTGTAAATAGCATCAGTGGTATATGAGATTTCGTCAGCGGTTTATGGTATGGTTTTTATTGGATGCTGTGGTGAGGTTTTGCTGGTGAAACCAGATCAGTCAGTACTTAGGCCCCAAGAGTGAGAGCAGTGGCTGGCTGTGCCTGTCTTTGGGGCCCCCAGGTGATGTACACAGGCACCATTGTTTACACATCAAGGAGGGCCAATTCTTTGATGTCCCATCTGCTTGTTTAGGTGCCAGTCATGGCAGCAGTAGGGTGGGTGAGTGGGCAAGTCTTTGGACAGCTGGGCAGCATATGTGCTATGCGTGATGGTAGTAGCAATAACAGGACAACCCTAGACCTCTAAGGCATTAGTTCGTGTTAGCAGTGGCTGCAGTGGGATGAAAGGGCCAGTTCCTAGGTTCCCAGGTGGCACATGTGGGTGGTGTCAGCAGTGGTAGTGGTGGCATGCTGAATGAACCCTTCATCAGGCCCCTGGAGGAGTGCCCAGATGCCGGCAGTGGTGGATGGGGTGAGTAATCCCCAGGCCTTCAGACAGCTTGCTTGGGTACTGGAAGCAGGTTTTCTAGGCCTGTAGTTAGATACCCTGGTACTGCACATGCAAGCCTGTGGCAACTGACAAAGTAATGTTATCTCCACGAACCTAGGTAGAATGCTTGGGCTCTGGTGGTGGGGGTAGTGTCAGGTGGGGTAGGCCTATTCTCAGGTCCCTCTGATGGCACACATGAGCATGGGATATATAAGCAGGGCAAGCTCCAGGCCTCTGGTCAGTGTGCTAGGGCATTGGCAGAGGCATGTGTTCTGGAGTTGTTATTAGGTCTCTGGTACTATGTACATGCACCTGGGGTGATTGACAAGGCAGGGCAATATCCAGGCCCCTGGACGCCATGTTCAGGCACTGAAGTCAGGGCGGTGTCTAACCAGGCAGGTTTGTCCTCAGTCTTGGCAGTGGTGTGCATGGGCACAGGCTGTGGTGAGCAGGGCAGGGTGTTCTCTAGGCCCTGTGCAGCCAGCTTGGGTTGAGGCAGCAGAGGCAGCAGGTGAGGCAAGCCCATCCTCTGGGCACGAGCAAGTATGCAGTGGCCCTTCTTCCACTGCTGAGGAGGGTGGGTTTGCAGTCTGTGGTAACCACCCTAACCAGGCTGGTTTCAGGCTCTGGGGAGCACACTCTTCAATCTTCAGCATTGGTAGTGGCAGCAGTAGCAGCACACAGGGAGAGCTTGTCCTCAGGGTGAATTCAAGTGCCTGACAGCTTTGCTGATGGGGGAGGGGGTCAGGGTCTGTCTGTGGTAGCTGTAACAGGCAGGTGGCTGTCAGGCTCTGGGAAGCATATGCTTTGCTCCTGGCAGTGGCAGTCCTCAGAGTGCATGCAAGTGCATTGTGACTCAGCCTGTCACTGGGGCAGGGTTGGTATTGATGACAGTGGCCCTAGGCAGGCAGGTTTCAGGCTCTAGAGAGCATTTATTTGGCTGTAAATGCTTCAGCTCCCTTTGTCATGACGGCAGCCTCCCTAGTGTGCTGTGCTGCCCTTTCCCCAGCATGCAGGTTGCTGTGTGGGCTGGAATGCTGGCGAGCCAGCCACTCTGCTGGGTTGAACCTGAGATGCACCACTGCAGCCTTTTAGGCAGATGTAGGGAGATATCAGTGGGGCTCCAGGGACAAGGAGATGCAGGGGGTGTTCGGTCCAGAACAGGATGCAGTCTGGTGCAGGTGAGATTTCAAAATGGCATCATGCTGCAGCTGCCCAGAACTTGAGGGGTGCATGGGCCCAACATGCCACACTCTGGAGCAGTACCATCATGAGGACTTCAGGGAGCTCTCTATGGTAGTTTCAGGAACCACAGAGGACAAAGGGCTCCCTTGTTGCTAGTATTGCAGTTCACAGTGAGAATGTGGACAACTGGAGATGTCTCATTTGCCCTTTCTCTTGCACTGGGGCATCTCTCCAGGCTCCTGACTGATCCCAGCCAGCTGTCCGCCTTGCCTCCCTTTCCTTCAGTACCTCACGTGTTTTGTGTCGTTTCTCTGATGGATTCCAGCATTCTCTCTTGGATATTCTATACAAAGTGTGATTATCCACTCGCTATTTTGGTTCTCCTTTGTGGAGGAGGCAGGTGTCCGGTGCCTCTAGTCAGCCATCATGAAGCCCCATGTGTCCTTTTTAAATTAGGAACTTTTAGAGCTCAATTGGCAGGATGTCCATTTTCAAATGCCAGATATTATTTGCTTAGGCAATTTAATCCCTATGTGTGACATTTTCTTTCCAAATAAAGTATAACGACATGCATATGTAACCACATGTCATGATTTTAAGTAATGCTATACTCAAAATCTTTTTATCTATGTAATATGGGATCAAAATTTTGTTTCGAAAGATTCTTATATAGCACAAATTTACCACTTTAATGTCAGCATAGACTTATTGATTGATTGACTGGTTAAGTTATTCACTAAGCATATTTATTATAGGCTGACTATATGGAAGACACTGGTAAAGGCAGGAAATGTTTGAGAGTTGCTGCCATCAAGGATTTTCTAGTTCAGTGGGAAAAATAGCTTTGTAAACAAATTATTGTAATCAATGTTAATATATTCAGAAAGAAAAATAAGGGGCTACAGGCATAGAGAAGAGAGCTCACAAATTTCAATTTTTGGAGAAAGGATTCACAAAGTGACTGATATTTAGGGTCTTGAAAGTTAAGAAAGAGTTCTGCCCTGAAAGAAAAGGATATTCCACACAAATGGGGGAAAAGAATCTTCCACTCAGTAGCATGGAATGTATGTACACAGCTATGAATGGGGGGAAGAAAGAATGTGCTCCAGATATGTTCCAGAAGCTGCAAGTCTTGTGCTCAAGGTGACTGGAGTACAGCATGCTTGTGTCTGGGAGATAAACCAAGACAGGTTGGAAGAGGGGCTGTACTAGGGAGCTTTGACCTATATCTATAGTATGGACAATGGGAAGACACTGAAGAGTGTATAATCCATGAATAAAACCAAATTTCCCGGTTTAGTAACAAAGAAAAGGATGAACTGAGAACTTGGGCAAGTTAAGAGGTGAGGAGGCCAGGTCCCATAATGGTTATAAAAATGAATGAAAATTTCTGAGGGTCTGAACTAAAGCAGTTGTGGTAAAACAATGATTGGAACAGAGAGAGATTTGATAAGTATTTAGGAGGTAAACTTAAGATGATTTCTAATTCGAAATAGTTAATGCATATGTGTGTATATTCATGTGTATACTGATTCATTCATTCATTTCAAAAATGTCTGTTGTGCAGTCTTTATGTAAAATACCATAATAGATCAGTTACAGTTCCTACTGAGCCAAATCACTGTTGGGAAATAAAGAAATGGCATATTTAAATATCTGAAAGGGAAAATAAAATATGATTAATAGCTTACCAGTCAGAAACTTGATCTATAAAGTGTAAAAAGACTTGGAAAAAACTTGAAAGTAGAGTATTATAGACATTACTAGCTCATTATCATGTAAAATGAAACATCGATTTCAAAAATTAGGGTACGACCCATAGGCATATTCATTCTAGGAATACTAGTTACTTTATGTAACAAGCCTTCATATGTACCCCTGAACCTAAAATAATAGTTTAAAAAAATAGAAATATATATATCTCAAAACAAAACAAAAAAAGTGAAATGACTTTCTTTTATCTTCTTGAAGATAGTGTTATTAAACTAAAAAAAATGTATTAAAGGCTTCCAACCTTGTGTTTAGAGTGACACAGAGGGAATGGAAGGTATTTCAGGCTGGGGAAACAGTAGGAACAGATGAAAAAGTGAAAAGGAGATTCCCTACCTGACCAGGATTAGGACTGAATTTTTAAGGAGGATCATTTCTTAAGAACATGGATCTTAATGCTAGGGAAAGCAGCCTTACTATGAAACATAAACCATTAACAAGAACAAAGAAAAGGTGAGGAGAAGCAAATATTTATCATTATTTAGAAACTACTCATTGAAAGACAGTAAAATGTCATTGAGCACAAGGTCGTTAGAGGGTTGACCTCGGATGAGCTGCTTGAGGTTTCTGTACCTACATTTTATCTGTGAAATAGAAATAATAATACTAGTTACTCTATGGGATTATTAATAAGTTGATATGTATAAAGTACTCAAAACAGAATATAACACATAGTAGCTACTCTGTAAACATTAGTTATTATCATATACAATATTATAGGCAGTTTTTTATGGTAGAGAGCTCATAACCTATGGCACATGGTAGGTTCTCAAGAAATATTCTCTGAAAAAAGATGAAGAAATGCTGAAAAATAAAAAATATGAATATGAATTCCTGCTCTGTTATTCACGATTTTTGTGATCCCGGGCTAATGGGTTAACAGATCCATGCTGTATTTTTTCATTCACTTATTAAATAAGCACTCACTGAATATCTATTTTGTGCCAAATACAGTAGAAAATGAGACAGATCTGTTCTTTGTTTTTATGGAATTTACCTTTAGAGGAAAAGAAAACAGCAAGCATGTGAACAAATACATAATAAGAAGAATTTCAATTTGTGATAAGCATCCCAATTCTCTCATCTTCAGGTGGAATATAGCAATACTTACCCTCTGATATGGTTTGGCTCTTTGTCTCCACCCAAATCTCATGTTGAATTGTAATTCCCAGTGTTGGAGGAGGGACCTGGTGGGAGATGATTGGATCATAGGAGTGGATTTCCCCGTTCTCTTTTCATGATAGTGAGTGAGTTCTCAGGAGATCTGGTTGTTTAAACGTGTGTAACACTTCCCCCTTAGCTTTCACTGTCCTTCTCTGACATGTGAAGACCTACCTGCTTCTCCTTTGCCTTCTGCCATGATTGTAAGTATCCTGAGCCCTCCCAGCCATGCTTCCTGTACAGCCGTGGAAAATGTGAGTCAATTAAACCTCTTTTCTTCATAAATTACCCAGTTTCAGGTAGTTCTTTATAGCAGTGTGAGAATGGATTAATACACCCTCTAAAGTCACAGTAATGATTATAAATAATATGCATAAAAGTACTTGCATAGTGCCTGGAATAAAATGTAGGCAAGTACTCAATGACTCATTAGTAGTATTATCAGTATTCAAATAAATATAGCATGATTTTGGCATTTAGTAGCCAATGGTTTAATATAGCTGTCAGAAATGGACAGTCCTTGGGCTGGCCAATTGTTTTTGCTTTTATTTTATAAATAAAGTGTTATTGTAAGTAAAGTTTTTGTAAATAAAGGTTTTTGGGTTTTTATAAACAATCATGCCTATTTGTTTATATGCTATCTAGAGTTGCTTTCTTGCTACAAAAACAGGGTTGAGTGTTACAACAAAGACCATATGGCTCCCAAGCCTAAAATTTTTTATCTGGCTTTTTAAAAAGTTTTCTAACTCCTGATCTAGTGTTCTAGTTATGCTGTGTTTACAAATAATTAGATCTAACATAGGGCTATTATGATACATCCAGTGATGGATATAAATCTTTTTTGTTGTATAAGAGGAGAGATTGCTCCTGATTATCAAAGAAATCTTCCTAGGGGAGAAAATATTTGAACTAGACTTTGAAAGATAAATAAGAATTTAGGAGGTGGAAATCATTGGGGAGAGGGTATTCCAGGCAAATTCTATATAGAGAAAGTCCTTAGTTGAAGCATAGTATGTGACAAACACTATGATTTTAGGAAATGTTTAGTTATAAGGCTGAAAAACATGGGAGGAGAAACACTGAGAAGTTTTGTTTAAAACCAGACCAACGTGTTTGAACTTAATTTGGTAGGCAATTGAAATTCACTGAAAACTTCTGAGCATGAGAATGACATAATCAGTATTTTAAAAACATTCATTTGCCAATTGGTGTGCAAAATAAATTGAAGCAAAGCAAAATTTTTTTAAAAAGGCAACTATCAGTAAGTGACTAAAAAATTAACACAGGCATAATATAATGAGGGTTAATTAGCACTAAGATGATAAATGGGGACAGAAAATATGACCACAGATATTGCCACAGTACTCTAACAGATTGTGCATATAAGGTAGAATTAGGGGAAAGAGTGAAAGCCGGTATGTGCTAACAGCATCAATGGTACTGAGAATTGATAAGAATGATGAACAATGTCAAAGTCAGCAGAGAAATCAAGATGAATGTGGACTAAGAAAAGATCAATGGATTTTGGTGTGTAGGAAGTCAATTGTTTCCTCTAGAGTGATGGTGACAGATGTGAGATTATGACTTACAGAGGTGGTGTGCTTGAAGAAAAAGGGGAACAGAAACTATTAAGATGGTGATAATAAAACTTATCACCATTGAGAGTTTATGATGTGCCAGGTAGTGCTTTAAGCACTTCAGGGAACTACTTCATTTAATCTGCATAATGACCCTATGAATAGTCACTGTTATTATCATGCCCGTTTTACAGATGAAGAAATTAAACTTCAGCATGATTAATTTTCCCCAGGCTTTCACGGTTAGTTATGCTAGTGTTTGAACTCAGATAGTCTGACATCAAAGCCTTGTGCTTAGCCACACAACTGCACTGCATATCCTGCAGGAACAACAAAAAAGTAACGTAAAATGAATCAAAACAATGGTGCTTTTAAATTTTCCTGTTGGTTATTGAAATTTTTTGTTGCTGTTTGGCAAGGGTTATCTGACTACCATTTATAAAGAAATCTTCATTGTTATGTAGATGATGGCTGCTTAATTTAGAATCTAACATCTAGTCATCAAAAATGTAGCATGATGGTATTTTCACTAGTTAGCCTCTTGGTAAGTGTTGAGAGAAGAGAGAGTAGCTACCTAAGGCTGACCTGGTTTGTAAAAGAAACAGCAGGACCCTGCAGCCACCTGCTGTAATGGTGGTTTCCAATTCCCCAGCTTCCTGTGTGCAGCAGAGGTGGCCTCTCTGGTGGGCCAGTTCTGCAGGGCTGTTCTGTGAATGACTTCTAGAAGTTCAGCCTGAAGCCTGTCAGACTGACCTCCAGCTCTGTCAGTGATGTTGTAAGCACCAAATTCCCTCTGTTAAATTCCTTTTTATTTAGTCTACCTGGAGTGATTTCTGTTATATGAACGTTAACTTATCCTATAGAATATTGAAGCAATAAAATTAGCAAGCATGAGATTGATGACATTGACATTCCAGGAATTTCTCTGGAACTTCTTTTTAAACATTCTCTGCCAAACAAGGGCCGTGCACCATCAGGCAAGGGTGGGATTAGAAATGATGTTTCTTTACTTGTGGCTGTTTTCCAAATTGACAAGTGGATAGAGAAAAATGCCAACAGTCAATAGATAAGGTTTTTCAGGTTTAAGATCTGTGTGTTTGGATAAGTTTTAATTTCTTGTGAAATTGACCAGAATCAAATAGTCTTGATGCCTTCTAGGATTTTAAGGAAACTCTTCCTAGAAAATCTGCCCAGTAGCTGCTGGTGGCCATTCCACCCAAAGCAATCCCTGGGCTTCTGAATCCACACCAACAGGAAGAAGTTGTTAATTCTGTATATTTCCCAGAAGGGCAGCCTCTTCACAGCCTGAGACAGGTGATTTTGGGGGGTTTTGTATTTGCTCTTAATTTCCAGTTGGATTGTATTTTCATCTGATAACTATATAATAACTAGTCTATACTAATTCAAATTTGGAATTGAATGACTTTTTCTTTGCAGTTTAATATGTAGTTTGTTTCTATAACGGTTTCATGGATGAGTTCTTTTTTTTCTGCACTTCTCTATGGACCTATATTTATTCACCTTCCTTATAAGCTCCATTAAAATCCCTTCTGTTCTTATATATTTTTTCTATTTTATCTAACATGGAAAAAAGAGATGCATGTAAGATTTGGTTTTCACTATTTTGATACTATGACATTTAAGTATCAGGGACAACTATGTCCTTATTGTGAGTTTCTGCATTATGATTATAAAGTGGTACTGCCTATGTAATTTAATTCTTCTTAAATTTAATTTTGTCTCGCATAATTTTTAAAACTTTAAATACGTGCTCATCTGGCCTTACTGAAGAATCATGAAATTTAAAGATAGTTAGTGGGCAAAAAGAACCACCACCCCAAAGATAGTGTCATTATTTCTTCTCTTTCACAGTCAGCCTGTTTAATCTGAAGTCTGTAGATAGAAAAATGCTTATATCTTGCAAGGGTCATAAATTGTTTGTATTTGTTTACATATTTTTTCTTTATATGTGCATAATTGGGGGATTAGAATTTAAGTGAGCCTTAATTCTCAATATTTAATCCCTTCAAAATCCCATGTAAAATGTTATAAAGTAATTCTCCCACTCTTTAGTCAATATAATAGATTTTATTAGAGCTTTTAGTAGAAGCACGCTATTTTCTACCATGCTTATAATTCATATAATAGATTTTTCATAGCTTTGTGGAATTTTTCTTCGATCTCATTGGGAATTTTAGAAAATTAATCTCATTCACCAGAAATATTACATGAATAATTCTTACATGTGTTAAATAACCACAATGAAATGAAAATATCTTGAAGGGCAACTGTGCCACAATCCAGACGGATAGTTATGATTGGTCTTGTTTGGCTAATCAATGCTTATAGTCATCATTTAGATCAAATCTAAAGTGTCTACCTTTTTTTCTCTTTTATTAGTTTTGACCTTCCTTTATATAGTCATGACACACTTAGCAATCAGATTAGAAAATTTATTTTTGGCTTTTGAAAAATGTCCTCAACTCTGAGGGGCACCCACTGCAAATGAACAATAGATGTGGCTCCTGGGTAATTACTAGTTGGCACTTAGTAGGAGCAAAGAAACGTATAATAGAACTGAGCGAAAAAATCTTATTTTATACTTTTCTATTTTTCTATTTCCTCTTAGATTTTATTTTTAATTTGTCAAGTTTATTGCTTTTCATACTTATTAATTTTTAACAAAGTTCTCAACATTAATTGTTTTATAGCAGTTTCCCTACTCAACCTAGTAAAGTCTTGATAATTTTCCAAACCGGAAGATGCACTTCTACTGTGATGAATCTTTTCTAAAATATTTTGGCCAACCTGATGCCTCTCCCCCAAGAAGTGTCTGAGTTTACAGGTATCTCCACATTTATGACTTCATTGTCTGGTCTTCCACAGGGCTAATTTGTGAGTCTACCCAGATCCTCTATGCTGGTTTCACCTCCTGTTTTCATTCCTTCCTCTTCTCTTTCAACACCATGTTACCCTGCCTCTCTTTGTCTACTACTGACCCATCCCTGTCACCTGCTAGGCTTCTTCTTCCTCTAAGTCTATGTCAGCCTAAATAGGCAGACTTATATCTTTATTCCTTGAGTCAATTGTCATCACAGGGTTCGCTGTGAAGAGTATAGAATGATTTTTGCTATAGCAGTTACTCAGACTAGTTCAGTATTTTTAAGTCTACCATCTAATGTGCAAAAATAGTGATCTCACTGATCACTATTTTTTTTACTATATTACTTTTTAGAATCTTTCTTCCATTTATGAACATTTACACTTGGTACCCTGCATACTGCTGGACAGATTTCCCTGCATAGTGGCAATCTGGTGACATTAAACCACACTTCCATCTTTGTATTCTTCATATCTGCTCCTCAAGAACTTACATTCTCACTAGAGACTTGCTGGATCACACAATCTTTTGAGGGACTCTTGTCTAAATCATAGGTCACAGATCAGGGACCTCAGGGTTCACATGTTCTGTCTTCCTGGCTTTCTTGGCTATATTATCTGTCTGGCATCACCCAGACTGATCCTTACTTTGAAAAGTAAAAATAAAAAATATTATCTTTCTCTCTGACACATACACTTAATGTACACAATCACACACAGAAACTAACTCTCAGAAAAGACTAGGGATCAATAAGCTATTTCTAGGGGATTAAATACTGCTTCATGTGGATGACCAACTAATGTATTTTTAAAAGTAAGGGTCATGTTTATACAGCAATATGTAAAATTTGAAATGATCAATTATTTATACAGATACAGCCTACTATTGTCTTAATATGCATAATTGTTAAATGTCCCGAAATTTTTTGCCTGTGCCATTGGCTACCAAGACTTAACTTTATTATAGAAGGAGAGATAATGTCTATTTCCATTGCTTTCAATAGCATGAGGGCAAGGCTTACTAGATGATTTTTTTTAATAAGGATGAGGTTAAGTCAGGCCTATTGTCATGTTTAATCCCAGAGAGATTCAAAGGTGAGATTGATAATTTCTTGGACAAATCCCTAAATTAATCAGCTATACAAGACATCACTGTCCATCAGTATCTAGCTATAATTGGTCCCCAGATTTTTCTGTGTACTGCCCATGGCCTCGTAGGACTAAACGGAAATTAGATAAAGCAAAGACTGGTTAGCTCACAGGCACTTGGAACATTTTTTAGCTATTAGAAGTCACAATATCCCAATCCAAATCTAACTCAGAGAAAGACATTTCATCAATTCTTTGGGTTTCAATATTAGAGTTTTTCTCCAGTGTCCCTTTTAATCTTTTTCCTTCTATTACAACCACCAAACCAGGTAATGTCTATCCAGTCCTTGTCTTTTATCTGAAATCACATGTTATATATATTTAAAAAATCTTCTAGCACCAAGTTTAGCCATTGTGCCTTTGAAGGTTTTAAATATTATAAATCTACATAGATGAGTTTCTTTCAAGGAGCTAAATAGGTAAGAAATAGGTTCAATATTTTAAAAACAATTAGTGGGCACAATGGGGAAAATGAGACTAATCATTTATTACACGTTGAGGAGATAATGGTGCATCTTATTTATAAAGACAAACAAATGTTACTTTCCTCTGCTTAGTGTTGGTAGGAAAAATGATTCAAAACTTGTAAATAAGCAAAAGGATGTTTGCATATCTTTTCAATGTCACACTAAAGCATTGTTTAACAGAATCACAGAAACTACAGTTACTTTTTTAGAAGAATATATTACTGTTTGACTTTGTTATTTACTAATTATTAAGAGTTAAGACTGTAAAGTTATGTGTGAATTTTGAGATTTTTTATCGGGTAAAAATAGAAATAGTTTCTGTTGCAGAAAAGTTAACCTTACAGTTTAACTGTAGGACACTAATCTTTTTTTTTTTTACTCTAACCTAGTAATCTTTTTCTGATATTCCTTTATCATTTATCCTATAAATAATCTGGTTCCTAAATAGTCTTTGAACCATCTTAACTATCATTCAATTACCCTCATTAATTAGTGAGATGAATAAATTTTGGGCATATGTTTATTTTACGTTTGTATGAGGGTCAAAAGTGTACCTTCTGAAAATTATTTTTTGTTGTTCTATTCCAACTCTGCTTGAATTCTAAGCCTTTTCTTGCAATCATTTTTAGACTGTATGGCAAGTCCTTCTGCAAATGTAACTCACTAATTCTCCACAGATTATGAAATTAAAAGGATTCTCCAAAATGAGGAAAAGAAGGCCCCTTCTGTGAATCTACATTGTTTTTGCTTAGGCACTAATCTCATCTGATTTCCTGGGCTTCCTGACAGAGGAACCAACTACTAGAATAGAATGAAGATAATCAGCTGACATGGCCTTTGAAAGTTCAAATTGGACCATTATAAATGTGGTTTCCAGGCTGCCCCCAACCATCAGCTTCCTGTTACGTTTCCATGTTGATGCTGTTTTGATTACTGTTATGTTAACATTTCTTGCCGAAGCAGGCCTTTTGATTTTACCTTCCGGCCCCTTCACTTCCACTATACAAATATCTTGCTATTGCTGCTGGCCAGTTAACTGAGGTGCCAAAGGAAACCTAAAATATCATAACACAGTTCTTATATTCTATTATATTTTGTAAATAAAAAGGATTCAATCAAAAACAAAACCATTCAAGGAAAGAAACAGCAGGTTAGTACAGATTTCTTCTGTGAGAATGGTTTTAGAACTAAGTAGCTATATTTATTTTCTACTTTCAAGATCAAAAAATTTGAAAGAACATATCAAAGGACCAACATCATTATTACAGAAGTTCCCAGGGGTCAGAGAAAACAGACTGGAAACAGTACTGTGGGCATTGGATATGGCCACCGTGCAGACTTCAAAGAGCAAAGAGGGTCTGAAGGATGCTAAAGTGGTTCTGTTGGCAAGTTCTAAAAATGGTTTGCCAACCAGCATTTTAAAGCTGGGATAAATTTTGCAAAACCCCAGGGTAGTAATTGACATGGAATGGAAATAAATCCTTTTCTGATATTACCTGTGTAGCCCAGCTTGTTTTTAATCTTTGCATCCTGAAATGGAGGCAGTTAATAGTGGGCATTTCCTGTTATTTTCTTTTCCAGGAAAAAATGCTATTGTTCTTATTTTAATTTCAGTGTGGTGCTATAGTATTTATCTTAATAGTTAGCTGGCTTAACACAAAGTGACTGAGTAAAACATTTTGACTTACTAGGCTGATTAATTCCATAAAATTAACTGCATATTTGGTGAAGCAAGCAGTGGAGGTTTGGTAGGGAGATTGTAAGACACTCTTACGTCTTGTGTGTTTGTTTACTGAACTTATTGAATTACTTTGGTTCAGAGACCAAATACTTGAGCTGTATGTGACAGTAAAATAACAAATTGAAATAGTTATATTTTGTTTTTAATCAAACCAATTATTCAATACTTTATAGACCAAAGACTTGATTAGACAAACATACTGTGTTTTTCCAGAATGCACTTAAATGACTTAGGTGCTAGTGTGTATTTTTAAAATCCATACAATGAAATTCCTGAACATACTCAAGAAATCTGACTTTAGAATATGCCGATATCTCTCTGAGGGAACACAGCAGGAAATCCAGCATCTGCTACAGCAACAGGAGAAATCCCTTGGTTTCAAAACCACCTCTGTCTTAATTTCTTGTCCTCCTTTTTGTTAGCTTATTTAACCTGCAATTTTATAATTAACATACAATGTTTTCAGCTACTAAAAATAATCTTATTCAACCTTTCTCCCCTCATGTGGATACAGAAGCCCTGGTGGATTTTCAACAGGTTAGAGAAATGTCTCTTTTTTTTTGAGCTTCTCCACTCGGCACAGAGTTTTACAAATTGAATGCCTCATCATAAAGCACAGAAGGGAAGAAGATATGACTATTGGTGTGGCATTTGGATCAAACGGTCTGGGTTTAATTTCTTGATCAAAAATAATAATAACAAAATGACCCATTGAAGATGTTTTGTCTGGAATTCTAAGGAACCTTTTAAAATGTCAGGCCTGACAAAGAAAAAGCCATATATTTCCTTTAAAATTCAGAAGATTATATGCTGGAATAAAATTCACATTCTATCTTTAATGTGATTTTGCATATTTAATTCTTATTCATTAGGTGTTGATTTCTTGGTTAAATTTACACAGATAAATCTTATTTTCCTAATTTAAAGGGTCTTATGGGAAGCATCTCAACGGCTTTATCTACTGACATCAGTGTCATCTTTACATCTTTTCTTTTGAAATTTCTTTCTTTTTTGCTTAGCAAGCCTTTCTCCATCTAACAATTAGAAAATGCCTACCATATTAATCAGGATTCCTTCAGATATAAAAATCTAATTCAAACCTGCTTTAGCAAAAAGAAAAGCATAAAGGAAATGGATAAATTCTGATGGTATGCAGCCTGCTCTCCTCAACTCCTGTCATTTTTTATAATAATATTCTCTTTTCCTTAGGTAAAGATGGATACCATGGATTGCAAATATCATTAGGAATTTGTCTCTCTTCATTCCTTAGCTATACTTCCCTCCAGGCAGTCTCTACATGAGGCGGCCTGTGGTAATTTCAAACTTACCTCATCCCAGCCTAGTAACCACAATGGACACAAAGTGCTTCTTTCCCGAGAATTCTAACAAAAGTGTATAACCTAACTTTTATGGGGATAGTGTAGATGTCTTTTCATTTGCTTGTGTCCTCTTCAATTTATTTCATCAGTGGTTTATAGGTTTCATTGTAGAGATCTTTTACTTCTTTGGTTAAGTTTATTCCTAGGTATCTTTTTTTGTTTTTGTAGCTGTTGTAAGTGAGATTGCTTTCTTCATTTCTGTTTCAGCTAATCTCAGTATGGGTGGATGGAAATGCTACTGTTTTAGTATATTAATTTTGTATTCTGCAACTTTATTTAATTCGTTTATCAGCTTTAAGTGGTAGGTTGCTGGTGGAGTCTTTCAGTTTTTTATATATGAGATTATGTCATCTGCAAACAAAACCAATTTGACTTCCTCCTTTCCAATTTAAATGCTCTTTATTTCTTTCTATTGCCTAATGCCCTGGCTAGGACTTTTAACACTGTATTTCACAAAAGTTGGAAAAAGTGGGCATCATTGCCTTCTTTCAGCTCTTAGACAAAAGGCTTTCAATTTTTCTTCATTCAGTATGATGTTAGCTTTAGGTTTGTCATACATGGCCTTTATTATGTTGAAATACATTCCTTCTAAACCTAATTCATTGAGATCTTTTCTTGAAGAGAAGTTAAGTTTTGTCAAGTGCTTTTTCTGCATCCATTGAGATGAGCATATGGATTTTGTTTTTAATTCTGTCAGATGTGATGTATATCATTTATAGATTTGCATATGTTCAACCATTCTTGCATTCCCAGGAAAAATCCCACTTGATCATAGTGTATACTGTTTTTGATGTACTGTTGGATTTGATTTGCTAGTATTTTGTTGAAAATTTTTACATCTATGTTAATCAGGGGTATTGGCCTGTAGTTTTATTTTGTTTATGTGTTCTTGTCTGATTTTGGTATCAGGCTAATGCAGGCCTCATAGAATGAGTTTAGACAAATTCTCTCTACTTTTTTTTTTTTTTGGAATTATATTTTGAAAACTGTGTTAGTTCTTGAAAAGTTTTATAGAATTCAGCATTGAAGTCAACTATTCCTAGCCCTTCTTATTGGGGATACTTTCTGTTACTGATTCTATCTCATTACTCATTATTGATCTGTTCAGAGTCCCTATTTCTTTATGGTTCAGTCAGGATATGTTCTATGTGTCCAGGAACTTATCCATTTCCTCTAGGTTTTCCAGTATGTTAGTGTATACTTGTTCAAATTATTCTTTAATGATCCTTTGCACTTCTGTGGTATGGTTGTAATGTCTTATTGTTTTTGATTTTATATATTTGGGTCTTCTTTTCTTTTATCTTTGTCTAGCTAATGTTTTGTTGATTTGGTTTACCTTCTCAAAAAAACAAGTTTTATTTTATTTAAAAAAAAAGCTTTTAAATTTCTGTTTAAGTCTCTATTTTGTTTATTTCTTTTCTGCTCTTATTATTTCCATCTATTAATTTTAGGTTTGATTTGTTCTTGCTTTATTAGTTCCTTGAGATGCATTGTTCAGTTATTTATTTAAAATCTTTCTACTTTTTTGATGTAGACATTTATTGTAGCTTCTCCCTTAGTACTGCTTTTGCTGTATTCCATGGGTTATGTATATTATGTTTCTATTTTTATTTGTTTAAGGAAATTTTTCAATTTCCTTCTTAATTTTTTCATTGACTCACTGGTTGACCAGGAGCATGTTGTTTAATTTGCATGTACTTGTGTGGTTTCCAAAGTTCTTCTTGTTTGGGAAAGAAAAAAAAAGCTGAAAATAAAGTTGAGAGTTGAATGTTAAAGTCCCCAGCTATTATTGCATTGGAATTGATCTCTCTCTTTAGATCTAATAATATTTTATTCATATATCAATATGCTCTGATTTGGGGTGCCTATGTATTTACAATTGTTATATCCCCTTGCTGAATTGATCCCTTTATCATTACATAATGACTTCTTTTTTCTCTTTTGGTAGCTTTTGATTTAAAGTCTTTTATTTGATATAAGTATAGATACTTCTGCTCCCTCTTGGTTTCCATTTGTGTATGTATTAGTTCGTTTTCACACTGCTTTAAAGAACTACCTGAGACTGTGTAATTTATAAAGAAAAAAGGTTTAATTGACTCACAGTTCCGCATAAATTGGGAGGCCTCAGGAAGCTTACATCATGGCAGAAGGTGAAAGGGAAGCAAGGAATATCTTACATGGCAGTAGGAGAGAGAGAGAGAGGGCAAATGCAGCAGATCTCATGAGAATTCACTTTCTGTCAGGAGAACAGCATGGGGAAATTCACCCTCATGATCCAGTCATCTCTCACCAGGTTCCCCCCAACCCCCTGACATGTGGGGATGATAATTTAACATGAGATTCGTGTAGGAACAGAGAGCCAAACCATATCATTTCACCACTGGCCTCTCCCAAATCTCCTGTCACTCTTACTTTGCAAATTACTATTCTCCCGTCTCAACAGTCCCCCAAAGTCTTAAGTCATTCCAGCATTAATCCAAAAGTCAAGATTCAAAGTCTCATCTGAGACAAGGCAAGTCCCTTCCACCTATGAGCTTGTAAAATAAAAAACAAGTTAGTTACTTCCAAGGTACAATAGGAGTACAGGCATTGGATAAATTCTTCCATTCCAAATGGAAGAAATTGGCCAAAACAAAGGGGCTACAGACTCTATGCAAGTCTAAGATCCAGCAGGGTAACCATTAAATCTTAAAGCTCCAAAATAATCTCCTTTGATTCTGTGTCTCACATCACATCTAGGGCATGCTCATCCAAGGGATGGGCTCCCAGGGACTTGGGCAGTTCCACTCCTGTGGCTCTGGAGGGTACAGCCCCTGCAGCTGCTTTCACAAGCTGGATTTGAGTGCCTGTGGCTTTTCCAGGCACACAATGCAAGTTGTTGGTGGATCTACCATTCTGAGGCCTAGAGGATGGTGGCCCTTTTCTCACAGCTCTGCTAGGCAGTGCCCCAGTGGGGACTCTGTGTGAGGGCCCCAACCCCACATTTCTCCTCTGCACTGCCCTAGTAGAGGTTATCCATGAGGGCTCTGCCCCTGCAGCAGAATTTTGCCTGGTCATCCAAGCATTTCCATACCTTCTTTGAAATCTAGGCAGAGGTTCCCAAACCTCAGTTCTTGTTTTCTGTGTATCCACAAACCCAACACCACGTGGAAGCTGTCAAGACTTGGAGCTTGCACTGTCTGAAGCAATGGTGCAAGTAATGGCCCAAAATGTACCTTGGCTGCTTTTATCCATGGCTGGAGCTGGAGCAGCTGGGATGCAGGGTGTCATGTCCCAAGGCTGCACAGAGCAGCAGGACCCTGGGCCCCATCCACAGAACCATTTTTCCCTCCTAGGCCTCCAGGCTTGTGATGGGAGAGGCTGCTGTGAAGATCTCTGAAATGCCCTGGAGACAGTTTTCCCAATGTTTTGGCAATTAACCTTTGGTTCCTTGTTACTTATGCAAATTTCTGCATCTGGCTTGAATTTCTCCCCCGAAAATGAGTTTTTCTTTTCTCCCACATGGTCAGGCTACACATTTTCCAAACTTTTATGCTCTGCTTCCCTTTTAGATATAAGTTCCAACTTCAGACCATCTCTGTCTTTGTGCGTATGAGTGTACACTTTTGTAATAGCCAGATTACCACTTGAAAGCTTTGCTGCTTAGAATTTTTTTCTACCAGATACCTTAAATCATCTCTCTCAAGTTTAAAGTTCCACAGATCTGTAGGGCAGGGTCAAAATGCCACCAATCTCTGTTCTAAAGCATAGCAAGAGTGACCTTTTATACAGTTCCCAATAAGTTCCTCATCTTCATCTGAGACCAACTCAGCCTGGACCATATCACTGTTAGCATTTGTGTCACAGCCATTCAACAAGTCTCTAGGAAGTTTCAAACTTTTCCTTGTCTTCCTGTATTTTTCTGAGTCCTCCAGACTGTTCAAACCTGTGCTTGTTACCCAGTTCCAAAGTCTCTTCCACTTTTTCAGGCATCTTTATAGCAATGTCCTACTTCTCTTGGTACTAATTTTCTGTATTAGTTTGTTTTCACACTGCTATAAAGAACTACCTGTGACTAGACAATTTACAAAGAAAGGATGTTTAATTGACTCACATTTCCGCATGGTTGGGGAGGCCTCAGGAAACTCACAATCAGGGCAGAAGAGGAAGGGGAAGCAAGGCACATCTTACATGGTGGCAGGAGAGAGGGGAAGTGTCACACTTTTAAACCATCAGATCTCAAGAGAACTCATTCACTATCATGAGAACAGTGTGGGGAAATCAGCCCCCATGATCCAATTACCTCCCACCAGGTCCCTCCCCTGACATGTGGTGATTACAATTCAACATGAAATTTGAGTGGAGACACACAGCCAAACCATATCAGTGTGGGATATCTTTTTCCATTTATTTACTTTCAGCCTATGTGTACCTTTACAGATGAAATGAGTTTCTTATAGGTATCATATCACTGGGCCTTTTTATTTTTATTTTTTTTTACTTATTTAGCTAGTCTATATCTTTTAATTGGGAAGTTTATTTGTTTACATTCAAAGTTATTATTAAGAAGTGAAGCCTAACTCTTTTCATTTAGTAATTGGTTTGTGGTTGTTTTGAATGTTCTTTATTCCTTTCTTTATTGTTGTCTTTGAAATTTGTTGGTTTTCTGTGGTGATAAAGTTTAATTTCTTTCTTATGCCCATTAGTATGTTTGATCTAAAAAAGTGATTTTTATCATTTCATGTGCTTCCATGATGGCAGTTATTGCCCTTTTTCTTTCCAATGCAGGACTCCCTTAATATTTCTTGTAAGGACAGTCTAATGGTGATGAATTTCCTCAATTTTTGCTTATTAAGGAAAGATGGTATTTCTCCTTCATATCTGAAGGATAGTTTTACTGGGTACAGTATTCTTGGCAGGTAGGTTTTGTTTTGTTTGTTTTGTTTTGTTTTCAGCACTTATATCATCCCATTCTCTTCTTGCTTGTAAGATTTATGCTGAGAAATCTGCTTTTAGCCAAACGGGGATTACTTAACATGTGACTTGATGCTTTTGCTGTCTTTAAACTTCTTTAACTATAATATGCCTCAGAGGGGACCTTTGTGGGTTGAAACTATTTGGAAACTTTTGGGTTCCCAGGATCTAAATGTTCATATATTTTCAGAGATGAGATAAATTTTCAGTTACTATTTTATTAAATAGATTTTCTATGATTTTTCTTTATGTATTCTTTTTCTGAAATTCCCATAATGTGACTATGTGTTCACATTTTTGTCTCACAAGTCTCTTAAGTTTTCTTCTTTTTTTAATTTCTTTTTTTCTCTCACTAAGCTATTTCAAAAGGCCTGTCTTAAAGTTTAGAAATTCTTTCTTCTGTTTAAACCTGTCTGTTTTTGATGCTCTTGCTTTTATTTTTTATTTCAATCATTGAATGATTCAACTCCACATTTTCTGTTAGGTTCTTTTTGTTAGGTTCTATAAAAATTATCTCTTTGTTGAATTTCTCATTCTGATAGTGAATTGTATTTTTGATTTTGTTAAATTATCTACCTGTTTTCTCTTGTATCTTACTAAACTTTCCTCATAACCATTATTTTGAATTATTTTTTCAGGCATTTCATAGATTTCCTTTTCTGTGGGTTCTGTTACTGGAAAATCATTGTGGTCCTTTACAGGTATCATGTTTCCTTGCTTTTTCATGTTTTTGTGTTCCTACATTGATATCTGCAAATCTGGTGGGATAGTAGCCAATTCCAATTTTATGGAGTAGCCATCATAAGAAAAGACTTTCCTGTAGATATGCCTTATAGAATAAGTTGGGTAAGGCATTCTTGGCTTTGGTTCTATGTGAGTGTGGCATACAGCAGCTCCATTGGTCAAAAGAGCAAGGTTGCCTGTTGCAGTAGGTGCTGGGCCAGCCAGGCTTTGGTCCCAGGAAATGCATGTGGTATTCAGGATCAGCAGTGGCAGTGTGGTTAGATAGCTGATCCTTGGGCCCTGGGGACACATGCCTTGCTTTCTTCACCCATTTGTGAGAGTAACCTCCCTGCTATGCTGGGCCACTCATTTTTTAGTGTGAATGGTGCTGAGTGGGCTCAGGTGCCAGGTTCATGATTGTACCTCTGAGTCTAGTTGGGGTCATGGCACTGCAGCCTTTCATATGGGTGTGGTGGGATGATAGTGGGACCTCAGAGATGTGAAGATGCTCAGGGGCATTCGCTCCTAGTACAGAATACACTCCAGCAGTGACTCTGTTCTCAAATGGTACTGTGCTACAGCAGCTTGTGTACTTGGCAGTTGGGGGTACCCAATATGACTTCCTTCTCTTGAGCAATGCAGCTGCGTGGACTGCAGGCAGCTCCTTATGCTGAGCTCATGGTCTTTGAAGACTGCGGGTCTCTCCTGTAGCTAGAATACCAGGCATCCACAGTGGCAACGGGGACCACCAGCGATCTCATGCCTACCTTTTGCCTACAATGAGGAGTTCATCTTGTCTTTGAGCAAATCCCAGCTAGGTGCTTCACTCTCCTCTCTGTGCTGTCATCCTGAACTTCTGTGCTTTAGAGGACTTTTGTCACTTCTCTTCTAAACTGCAGCGTTCTCTCCTAGACACTTTGCGGGAATTGTAGTTATAGACTTGTTTACCTGGCCCTTCCTATCTCATGATTTTGACATTATTTTTCTCACTAATTTTGAGTGGCATCAAAGTTAAAACCACTTCTATATTTGTGAAGATTCAGTGAATATTTCTTTTTTTGATTTGAATTATAAAAATCTCTTTTCAACTCAAAGTAATGACTGACTGATTATACACTCATCCTATAGAATGGCAATGACATGAAAATCCAAATATGCTCTCATCCTTTTATACCTTAAAACATTTAATTCTGATTATGTCAAGCGTCTAAACATCTGTTTGCCAAATAGAGAGCTTGAAAAGTGTTAAAAACATTTGATTGGACAAGTATTATACCTTTATATCAGTTCTCAAATTTCAGGTGTTACTATCTTTAGCAATCCACCAATATTTACCACATCTGTGAGTGATTAATAACTACTGAAGTAGGTTTATGCTGATTTTCATAAAATTAGATTGATAAGACAATATTTGACTTTAAGGCTTTTAAAAACTTTGCATCACAATTTGGAATATGGTGTCTATTTTGTGTCTGTTTGGATGTGGAGTATTGATTGAGTTGCTGAGTGAAATTTCTCAATACTAAGGTTGCAAGACTTTAGAAAGAGTCAATACAGCACAGTATAATTCATTTCACTTTTAAGTGTTGATACATAATACAAGGGTTTATTATAACTATATACAACAACATTTAACACATTATTTGTAACACACATGATACAATGTAGTATAACATGCTGTATTATAATTTGTTGTGTACTTTCGTATAAAGCAAGAACCATGCAATTCATTTCACTAGTTCACTGCGTAGCCTAGGGCTTTAATAACAAAGTATTTGATAAATGATTTTTGAAAACAAGTCAATCAATAAATGTAAAGGAGTTCTACATTTTAATAGATGAAGTTTCTAGTAATGAAATGAATATCAATGTTTTCAGCATATATAAATTAATTCACATAATGATTTGTTTATAGTTGCATTATCTTTTATTATAAATAATCAAATCACAATTAAGTTAGTAACTGGCTAATGTTAATTTAAAAAAATCACCTAAAAGTTTAGGCCTGTGATACATTTTTTAATGTTTTTATTGTTTTGTTTATATTGAAAGAAAAGATCATATGTATTTATTGAGTTCAATATGGTTTTTTGAAATATATATACATTATGGAATAACTAATGGTTTATTTTAAAATTTCCATCCTTTTTTGAAGCCATTTAATCAACTAAGGTGTGTTTGTTGAATCTATCAGAGGGAAAACGTGTTTAAACTGACTTTTTTTTTCATTTTGGAATGATTTTCTCACCATGAATATTCTTATTATATTTGTGACTTGAATTTTACATGTTTCTATATTCATAGTCATATTTTAATTTAACAATCTTATATAAATATAAAACTAATATTGTTTAATTACAAACACTCGAAAAATACAGAAAAGTACAAAGGAAAAAGTAACCCATAATTCCATGAATGAAATGCCCCATTTATAAGTATGTTATAATGCAATTCATATGTAAGTAGCATTACATTTGTTTACATTTATACATTATAATAATGTACTTACTCTTTTATAGCCATTTTATGTTTTACATAACATTTACCAACCAGGCAATAAATATTTTAATAACATTATTTTTAACATCATACATTATTTAACCATGATTTAATAAATTAATTCCTCACTGTTGAACATTTAGGTATTGCCATGTTGCTAGTATTATTAAGTATAATGTCCTAAACCTTCTTATATCTGTTTTTGTTTTGTTTTATTTTGTTTTGTTTTGTTTTGTTTTTTGAGACAAAGTCTCGCTCTGTCGCCCAGGCTGGAGTGCAGGGGCGTGATCTCAGCTCACTGCAGCCTCTGCCTCCCAGGTTCAAGCAATTCTCTGCCTTAGCCTCCAGAGTAACTGGGATTACAGGCATGTACCACCATGCCCAGCTAATTTTTGTATATTTAGTAGAGACGGGGTTTCACCATCTTGGCCAGGCTGGCGTTGAACTCCTGACCTCGTGATCCACCCGCCTCAGCCTCCCAAAAATGCCAGGATTACAGGCGTGAGCCACCATGCCCGGCCTCTTCTATCTGTTTTTGCACACATATCTGCAATTTATTGGTAGACAAAAACATAAGTGAATTGTTGTTTCAAAGTATATGTACATATTTAAGCCATACTTCACCTAAAAGATTATTTCAGCTTCCATTGTCTTCTCCCAACTTAATTATAGAAGTATTTGTTTCATGGTATTTTTAAAAAATCACTATAAATTGAATAAGCAATTTGCCTTACCTCACAACATTTGTTTTACAACAACTTATGAATTGTAATGAACTCCTCTGATATAAGACAGTATCAATAGTATAAAGAAATAACTGCAATTATAATCATATTCAGTACTGACTGAGTGCTAACTAACATCTGGCACACTCCTAAGACCAGCATGCTATAGTGTATTAACTCACTTAATTTTGCAACTCCTATGCGGTCAATACTATTAGTTTTCCCATTTTAAAAGTGAAGAAAACAGTCACAAAGAAGTTAAGTAATATGTTCGTGGTAAGAGAGATAGTGAGTGACAAAGCTAAGTACTCTGGCTCCAGAATCTATATCATTAATCATTATGTTGCAGTCTCTAATATAGCAATTGAGATACTAATAGCCTGAATAATCTATTTTCTATTGATTGGCAATTGGCAACCCCTAGCATATACTTCATGGAAACTATGTCCAATTTTTTAAAAGTGCTTACAGACTTATTTTAGATTAAAATGTTTTCAGGTGAAAGTAATAGCCATTGATCTGGCCCTTACTTAGGGTTTCGTTTATAAGATGTTTTATGTATACTGTTTTAAAATATGGAAAACTGGACATCTTTCCCCTTGTGGGATAATATATCAAGTATAATATTTGAAGAAAGGAAAAATATGAACTGATGGATACCTCAGCAAAAGCATTGCTAGTCTTTCTATGAAACCTAATCAAATATGTTCATAGCTGGTACAAAACAGAACCCTCTAGATGTATTTCATTTGAAATCTCTTGTTTCAAAAGGCATGTTTACTTCTTAAAGGAAATTAACTACTACAAACTCTTATTATTAGCCTAAACTACAAAAGAGATTAAATTGCTCCATTTTTTCCTACAGCTGAGACCTTGGTCTATTAATTTTCCTTACTCTCTTAGTCTACTTTTCCATATCTGCTTATCTCTTCCTTTAAATTAAACAATGGAACACCACAGACTTTGGAACCATGCAGAATGATGCCATTAGGTAAGAATAATATAAGGGGCCGGTGCAGTGGTTCACACCTGTAATCCCAGCATTTTAGGAGGCCCAGGAGAAAGGATTGCTTGAACCCACGTGTTTGAACCAGGCTAAGCAAAATAGGGAGACCCCATCTCTACCAAAAAAAAAAAAATTAACTGGGCATGATGGCATGTGATAGTAGTCCCAGCTACCAGGAGGCTAAGGTGGGAGGATCGCTTGAGCCTGGGAGGTTAAGGCTGAAGTGAGCTTAGATTACACCATTTCACTCCAGCCTGGGCAACAGAGTGAGATTCTGTCTCAAAAACAAAACAAAACAACACAAAAAGAAAAGAACAATAAAAGGAATAAGGATTATAGTAACACTGTTGTACATGGATTATTTCATACTCAGTCTTTGAGGTAGATAGCTTTCTTATCATCATTTTACAGGTGAAGAAATGAAGGCATAAAGACATCACATGAATTACCCCAGAATACACAGCTAGTAGGTAGAAGATCATAGACTTCAACCCAAGCCCTTTGACTCCATAGCACTTGCTTGTAATTCACTATTATCAGATTTTCTATAGCATTAAAGTAACAATCACTATCTAACAGAGTTTCTGTGAAATTATCTATCACAGCGGCTGGAACACGATGTACAATTAACAAATTATGAGTTGTTGTTGATATTGCTATTGTCCCATTAAAAATATACCTTATTATACATGTTATATATTTAATACACGCAAATAATATATTTATTATGAATAAACATAAAACAAACACCTACCCACTACCCATTTTAAGAAATAAAACATGACCACTGCCTGTAAAACACTACACAGGCCAGGTGCAATGTCTCATGCCTATAATCTTAGCACTTTGGGAAGCCAAGGGAGGCAAATTGATTGAGGCCAAGAGATTAAGACCTCTCTAGCTATCAAAGTCCTAGGTGGCTCATATGGTTCGGTTGTGTCCCCATCCAAATTTCATTTTGAATTGTAGCTCTCATAATACCCATGTGTTGTGGGAGGGACCCAGTGGGAGGTAATTGAATCATGGGGGCAGGTTTTTCTCATGCTTTTTGCGATAGTGAATAAATCTCATGATATCTGATGGCTTTTATAAAGGAGAGTTCCCCTGAACATGCTGTCTTGCCTGCCACCACTGTGAGATGTAACTTTGCTCTTCCTTCACCTTCTGACATGATTGTGAGGCCTCCCCAGCCATGTGGAACTGTGAGTCCATTAAACCTTCTTTCCTTTATGAATTACCCAGTCTTGGGTATTTCTTATAGCAGTATGAAAATGAACAGGATAGTGGGGCGTGGCTGTAAAGATACACAAAAATGTGAAAGTGACTTTGGAACTGGGTAACAGTTAGAGGTTGGAACGTTTGGAAGGCTCAGAAAAAGACAGGAAAGTGTGGGAAAGTTCAAAACCTCCTAGAGACTTGTTGAATAGCTTTGACCAAAAGCTGAGAGTGATATGGCCAATAAAGTTCAGGCTGAGGTGGTCTCAGATGGAGATTAGGAACTTGTTGGGAACTGGAGTAAAGGTCACTCTTGCTATGCAAAGATACTGGCAGCATTGTGCCCCTGCCCTAGAAGTCTGTGGAACTTTGAACCTGAGAGAGATGACTTAGGGTATCTGGTGGAAGAAATTTCTAAGTGGCAAATTGTTTAAGACCAAGCAGAGCTTAAAAGTAAAAAATTTGCAGGCTGATGCTGCAATAGAAAAGAAAACCCCATTTTTTTAAAAAAAAAGAAAGAAAGCCCCATTTTCTGGGGGAGAAATTCAAGCCTGCTGCAGAAATTTGCGTAAGTAACAAGGAACCAAATGTTACTCACCAAGACAATGGAGAAAATGTCTCCAGGGCATGTCAGAGACCTTGTGGCAGCCCCTCCCATCACAAGCCTGGAGGCCTAGGAGGGAAAAATGGTGTCATGGGCTGGGCTCAGAGCACCCCTGCTTTGTGCAGTCTCGAGACTTGGTTCCCTATTTTCTAGCTGTAGCTAAAAGGGACCGATGTGCAGCTCAGGCCATTGTTTCAGAGGGTGCAAGCCCAAAGCCTTGGAAGCCTCCACATAGTGTTGTGCCTGTGGGTGCACAGAAGTCAAGAACTGAGGTTTGGGAACCTCTGCCTAGATTTCAGAAGATGTATGGAAATGCCTGGATGTTCAGGCAGAGGTGTGCTGCAGGGGTGAAACCCTTTTGGAGAACCTCTGATAGGGCAGTGCAGAAGGGAAATATGGGGTGGGAGCCCGCACACAGAGTCCCCACTTGGGCATTGCCTAGTGGGGCTGTGAAAAGAGAGCCACTGTCCTCCAGACCCCAGAATGGTAGATCCACCAACAGCTTGCACCATGCACCTGGAAAAGCCACAAACACTCAGTGCCAGCCCATGAAAGCAGCCATGCGGGAAGGCTGTATGCTGCAAAGCCACAGGGGTAGAGCTGCCCAAGACCATGGGAATCCAACTCTTGCATCAATGTGACCTGGATGTGAGACATGGAGTCAAAGGATATCATTTTGGAGCTTTAAGATTTGACTGCCCCGCTGGATTTTGGACTTGTATGGGTCCTATAGTCCGTTTGTTTTGGCCAATTTTTCCCATTTGAAATAGCTGTATTTACCCAATGCCTGTACTTCCATTGTATCTAGGGAGTAACTAGCTTGCTTTTGATTTTACAGGCTCATAGGCCGAAGGGGCTTGCCCTGTCTCAGATGAGACTTCGGACTATGGATTTTGAGTTAATGCTGAAACGAATTAAGATTTTGAGGGACTGTTGGGAAGGCATGATTAGTTTTGAAATGTGAGGACATGAGATTTGGGAGGGGCTGGGGGCAGAATCATATGGTTTGGTTGTGTCCCCATCCAAATCTCATCTTAAATTGTAGCTCCCATAATTCTCACATGTCATGAGAGACATCTGGTGGGAAGTGATTGAATCATGGGGATGGGTCTTTCCCTTGCTGTTCTTGTGATAGTGAATAAGTTTCATGAGATCTGATGGTTTTATAAAGGGGAGTTCCCCTGAATATACTCTCTTGCCTAAAACCATGTAAAATGTGACTTTGCTCCTCCTTCACCTTCTGCCATAATTGTGAGACCTCACCAGCCATGTGGAATTGAGTCAATTAAACCTCTTTCCTTTATAAATTACCCAGTCTTGAACATGTCTTTATTAGCAGCATGAGAACAGTCTAATACAGTTGGTGTCATGCATGGAGCTCATCTGTGATCCCCTGGACACTGCAAAGGAAATAGAACTCATTCCAGATTCCGAGTATTAGTGGAAAGTAGCTCCTAAGACACTAATAGATTTTTTTTTTCCCCTAAATTCTCAGCAATTGTCTGCCATAGATGACACTTGAAGTTTAAATGTTTCACAGTCTGATGCCAAGTAGAGCTGGTGAAGAAAGCAGGGCATATTCCTGTTTCTATGTCTTCAGTTTCTACTTCCCCTTTCTCTTGTAAATGTGGTCTTTAGTTTTAACACTTTACCAAATTTTCCCCATTATCTTAGTTCTTCAGCCCATTTTCCTTTATTTTTTCAAATATTGTCATGCATTGCATAACATAATTTCTGTCAACAATGGGTAATATTACAACAGTGGCCCCATAATATTATAAAATCATATTTTTATTGTACCTTTTCTATGATATGTTTAAATGCATAAGTAGTTACCATTGTGTTCCAGTTGCCTACAGTACTCAGTACAGTAACCTGCTGTGCAGGCTTGTAGTCTAGGCGCACAAGGCTATATCATGTAGCCTAGATGTGTGATAGGCTATACCAACTAGGTTTGTGTATGTAATCTCTATGTTGTTTCACAAAGATGACATCACCTAATGATCCATTTCTCAGAACATGTCCCCATCATTAAGTGACTCATGACTATATTTGAAAATACCAACCAATATTTCTAAATCTCTCATTTTCTTTTTTTCTTAAAATGAGTATCTCCTGGTTCTCCTATCATTATTCTGTATCTTACTTGTTTATCTCATTTGCTGGTTGCCATTCTACTTCCTTTTTCCTAAATATAATTTCAAATGATTTGCCTTCATATTATTTTTTTGTAATTTCCACGCAACCTCCTGTTGACTAACCCATTCCTATAATTCTGAACTATTGTCTAACCTCTCTTTTGAATTCTTGTTCCTCACTTCCAACTTGTTATAAGTAGCCTTACATACATATCCCACATCTATTCTTAGTATAATCTATAACTGATCTAATTAGCTTCTGCCCCAAAATTGGCCATTCTCACGTTTCTTGTTAATAATTAAATGCGTCGACATTATGCTCAACACCCAAACACAAGACCTTAGTGCTGCAGTTCTCAACCTCTCAGATAAATCTTTCCTGATGAGCGCATTTTTAACATTTGTAAGGCCTGTTGAGTTGGGATTGTCATAACAATTGAGGTTTGCTAGTACCACTAAGTATGCAGAGGGTAAGAATGCTACACATCTTGCAGATCAAGCTGCCCATGCACCAAGAAATTGTTCTACATTTTGAATGAATTTAAAATGTCCTACTAGACATTTAGATAGGTGAAAAAGAAAAACCTATTTTAGAAATTTCCTCAGCACAGAATCTAACTGTTTTACATGAAACATAAAGAATTTTTGGCAAAGTTTTAATATATATTGAATTTCCAGAAATTCATACACTATGTAAATTGTCCTTTTTCCTCAAACATTGCCAAGAGTTTTTCACCATTATAGAAAAGTATATCATTGTTGGCAACACAGCTCATGGTGTTTGAGTCAGCAAGTACACAAGCAGGCCATAAGTTTGCATTTGCAGATGTTGCAATTTATAGTGATTATTCACGTGGATGCGAAGATCTGAAGAATCACTTTTTCGTTTATTTACTCATTCAAAACTTATTGACTTTATTATTTCCTCACAGGTTACTTATGTTGAGGATTTATATACCTTAGTATTTGCTATAAATTATTTTTCTTTAATTTCTCTTTTATATGTCACATTTTAAAAATTTAATCACTTTGTTTTGGGTATATAAAAATTACTTTGCAAGGTAAACAAAGGGAAGTTGTTAGTAATATTTTTATATAAAGGGAGTTTAGTGGTCTCATAGAATTGAGAACTATTAACTTAGAGTCCTTTGTAAATTTTCCCTCTCTCTTCTACTATCATAAAAATATTCCCAAATTCTATAAATGTAGGTTTCATTAATATTCTATTTTTAATAATTTTAACTTTTATTTTAGATTCAGGGAGTACACGTGCAGGTTTGTTACATGGTGTGATGCTAAGGTTGAGTTATAATTGTCCCATCAGCTACATAGTGAGCATAGTGCCCCAAAAGTCTTTCAATCCTTGCCTCCTCATTATTATTCTTACCTGTTTTTTCACACATTACTATTCTTAATTTCAGTTTACATGCTCTTCATCTAAATGCTCAAAGGCTTCCTAATTAACTTTGTTTCTTTGAAAGTTTAGGTTATATAGGTTTTTAAAATATAGGCTTTGGAATCAGACTGGCATAGATTTATATTTTATCTTTTCACTTACTATAGCTTAATTGATTTATATTTAAGAAGAAACTGTTCATATCCTTTGCCCACTTTTTGATGGGGTTGTTTTTTTCTTGTAAATTTGTTCAAGTTTTTTGTGTATTCTGGATATTAGCCCTTTGTCAGATAGATTGCAAAAATTTTCTCCCATGCTGTAGGTTGCCTGTTCACTCTGATGATAATTTCCTTTGCTGTGCAAAAACTCACTAGTTTAATTAGATCCCATTTGTCAATTTTGGCTTTTGTTGCCATTGCTTTTGGTATTTTAGTCATGAAGCCTTTGCCCATGCCTATGTCCTGAATGGTATTGCCTAGGTTTTCTTCTAGGGTTTCTATGGTTTTAGGTCTTAGGTTTAAGTCTTTAATCCATCTTGAGTTAATTGTTGTATAAGGTGTAAGGAAGGGGTCCAGTTCCAGTTTTCTGCATGTGGCTAGTCAGTTTTTCCAGCACCATTCATTAAATAGGGAATCTTTTCCCCATTGCTGTTTTTGTCAGGTTTGTCAAAGGTCAGATGGTTGTAGATATGTGGCGTTATTTCTGAGGGCTCTGTTCTGTTCCATTGTTCTATATGTCTGTTTTGGTACCAGTACCATGCTGTTTTGGTTAGTGTAGCCTTGTAGTATAGTTTGAAGTCAGGTAGCATGATGCCTCCAGTTTTGCTCTTTTTGCTTAGGATTGTCTTGGCTATATGGGCTCTTTTTTGGTTTTATATGAAATTAAAAGCTCATCATCACTGGTCATTAGAGAAATGCAAATCAAAAACACAATGAGACACCATCTCATGCCAGTTAGAATGGCTATCTTTAACAAGTCAGGAAACAACAGAAACTGGAGATGATATGGAGAAATAGGAACATTTTTACACTGTTAGTGGAAGTGTAAATTAATTCAACCATTGTGGAAGATGATGTGGCAATTTCTCAATGATAAAGAATTAGAAATACCATTTGACGCAGCAATCCCATTACTGTGTATATACTCAAAGGATTATAATTCATTCTACTATAAAGACACATTCACACGTATGTTTATTGCAGCAATGTTCACGATAGTAAAGACTTGGAACCAACCCAATTCCCCATCAATGATAGACTGTATAAAGAAAATGTGGCATATATACACTGTGGAATACTATGCAGCCATAAAAAATGATGAGTTCATGTCCTTTGCAGGAACATGGATGAAGCTGGAAACCATCGTTCTCAGCAAACTAACACAGGAACAGAAAACCAAACACCACATGTTCTCGCTCATAAGTGGGAGCTGAACAATGAGAACACATGGACACAGGGAGGGGGAACATCAAACACTGGGGCCTGCCAGGGTGTTGGGGGCTAGGGGAGGGATAGCATTATGAGAAATACCTAATGTAGATGATGAGTTGATGGGTGAGCAAACCACCATGGCACGTATATACCTATGTAACAAACCAGCACGTTCTGCACATGTATCCCAGAACTTAAAGTATAATAATAAGAAGAAAGAAGAAACTAATATTTCTTATCTACCAATAGCAATGTTGTTAGAAACAAATAGGCAATGTGATATGCCTAATGTATAATAGTAAATATTCATTTAATGTTAGATGTCTCTTTCAGATCTCTGTATATAAGGTAATCATAACATTCTAGATTTCCTAAAAGAATCTTGATTGTAGTGTTATATACAGTTGCCAAACCATGTGACATGATGTTAGGCTTAGAAAATAAGGTGAACATAATTACAATGTATCTTTTGGTGCATGCAGTGAAGTCTCAAGTGTGTATGTATCCACAGCACAAATAATTGAGAACTCCTTTAGTAACAGGCATTACGTGACCTCAGGAGATAAATTTTCATTACTTCTCCAATAATCTTGCAGCTAAATTTGATGCCGGGCATGAGCCACATTTTCTTCTCCCTTGCAAACTGCCATTTCTACTGAATGTCAGGAGCTTACTTATTTTCAACTCACATTTTTTTGTAAACTATATTTCCATTCAATTTCTGTTCACCTGAAATAAAAATATGAAGTACTTATCAGAAAGCAGGACCTTTTCTGCCTTGTTATAAATGAAACATTCTTGAAAATTAATGTGGTACCCTAAGTTAACAGCAGTAATTTGAATGCCTGCATGAATGCTACATAAAGGAACGGGAAACATAAGTCTTTTCTTATTATCATTATTATTATTATTTGTAAGGCCCATTTCAGAAGATTGTTTATTTCCTCTAGTTTGGACTTTCTTATTTTAAATATTCATTTGTAAGATAAGTTGTCAGAAAGCTAGTTTGAATCTGCAACACTGGCCAGTTTCCTTAGATGACTTTCTGAAACTTTCATGGATTAGTTCATTTATGTCAGGAATATTCCCAAAAGGAGATCAGAGACAACTGTAGAAAAGAAGGAATGAGTCAAGTCTGGGACATTAGGGACAGTAAAAAAAAATTGCCTCTAACTGATTCTAAAGGGCTTGGTATACCCACAGAAATACAGAGCGGGAGCTCTGAGTATTTTGAGTCAGCAAGGAAAATGTGTGAGGTTGTTGGTGAGACAAGATTTGTAGGCAGAGGGGAGAACATCATTCCAAAGATGCAGACTGCAAACAGTTCTGAAAAATAAATGCAAAAGTATTGGGAGGATTACAGAGTAAGAAAATATGAAGAGGATTAGGAACAGGGAGATGTAAAATTGATCACATTAGATTGAGAGAGATTTTGAAAGATTTTGAAAAGAGAAGAAAGGAGGAAGCTTGAATTTAATACAAAATGTAGGTATCAAATCGTACATGTGTTGATAAAAACATTGTCAGACAAAACATACAGTCAAAAGCCAGGATAAATATGCTTAGTATAAGAAAACTAGATGGCTCCTTTAGTTAAATCAAACAAAACCTAGAGTTTCATGTATGACTTTACATTCGCAGCATCTATTTTTTAAAACATAATTCCATTGTCAGGTGTCCAGCAATTAAATCAATAGCTTTCTTTTACTGTTAATGACAAAAATTAATCAAATTTGAAATCATCTAGATTTTCTAATTAGCTAACATTTTAGAAGCTAGAAGATTCTGGCTACACTGTTAACCCAGACTTTCTGAGAATTAATTTAAAATGTCAACGTTTAGGGACATAAAATACAAATGATCATTGGAAATTCTGCTTCCAGCCACCATAGGAAGTTATAGAGTAAGTGGACTGAAATTGCCATCCTGCTTTAAACAGCTGTAACACTACACAAAATATACAAGGCAACTGATTTAGGCATTAGAAAACCTGCAGTGCAGGACCGGATACTTGAGAGAAGTTAACACAAGGGTGGTGAACTCCCTGTTCAACCCTTTCCATTTAGATGGAGGCATTCCCTTGACCATGGCAACAGAAGGTGGACATCCAGTAGAGTACAGTTGAGAAGCAGAGACTGGAACTCAAAGCTGCTGAAACACTTGTAATTTCCAGGGCAGAGAACCAGACAAAGAGTAGCTGTGGAAGAAACTATCAGAAGTCAGGAGAGGGTGCCATGAAATTTATTGCCAAGGACAGTACTGCACATCACAGGGCAAGATTCTGCAATACCTTGCAGAAAGCAAGTGTTGTGGGTCTGAGAGTGGAATGATATGCCAATAGACACACAGTACTGAGAGGCACTGGGGTTCTAATCTAGCTGTGGGGTAGAGACCTCACTGAATGAAGAACCTCTGACATTCAGTAAGTAAGAAAGAGTAAGGACCAAAATAACAGCCTAGAGTAAAAGCCATATCCTAGAACTGACGTAAAACACTAAAATAGATTATTTTTCCAGTAAAGAATAAACTCAAAGTTTTTGGGATCAAAAGTATTTGCTAGTAACTTAATTATCTGCCAGAACAAAATTCAGTGTCAATTAAAAGAAGACATCATAATCTAGACTCTCTACAATACATCATTCACCAAGTCATCCACAAGAATTCTACATGTAGTGAAAATAAGGGCATTTTCAGGTAAACAAAAGCTAAAGGACTTCATTTTTAGTAAACCAACACTACAATAAATGCTAAAGAACTTTTTAAGGCTAAAAGACATTATACTAGATAAAAACATGGATTTATAAATAATGTAATATACTAGATAAAAACATGGATTTATAAATAATGTATTAGTTTGCTATAGGTACTATAGCAAAGGACCACACACTGGATGATTTAAACAACAAAAATATATTGTCTCACCATTCTGGAGGCTAGGAATCTGAGTTCCAGATGTTGGCAGGGCTGGTTCCTTCTAATTCTGGAGGCTGTGAAGGAAAGTATGTTCCATGCCTCTTTCATAGTTTCTGGGGTTTTACTGGCAATCTTTAGTATTTTGGGGGTTGTTGAAGCATCACCTGATCTCTGCCTTCATCTCCGTGTGTCATTTTCCCTGTGGGTGTCTCTGTGTCCAAATTTCCTCTTTATATAGGACATTAGTCATATTGGATTAGGGCCCATTCTGTTTACCTCATCTTAATTAATTAAATCCACAAAGACTATTTCAAGTAATGTTAAATTTTGAGGTTCTGGGAATTAGAACTTCAACATATAAATTTAAAGGGGACATACTGTAGCCCTTAATAAACAAGGATAAGGAATACTAGAAGGTATAAATAGCTGGATAAATGTAACAGACTACTGTGTATTTTTTCCTTTTCTTTTTTAAAGAGATAATTGATGGTTTTAAATTAAAAAATAATAGCATTGTCTCAGAAACTTTATAATGTTTATAGAAGTGAAATATATGACAATATAACAGTGAAAGGAGAGGGAAAATGGAGTTATTTAATTGTAAAGTGTATTTTTGTTCAAATTTAATGTGAAATACACAATGCTAACTCTAGGAAGACTTCGTAAGTCACAGAAGCATATTGGAATACAAAAGTAGACATTAAAACGAAAAAACCCACTAGAATAATAACAATGGAATACTCAAAAATATTTATCTAATTGAACAGAAAACAAAAAAAAAAAGAAATGAAAATGGGGACAGACCCAAATAGAACAAAAATTATACAACTATCAAGATTTTTGAATTAAATTAAAACAATATAAAGATTACATGAAATATAGCTGAATTAGGCACTCTAATTAAAAGCCAGAGATTCTCAAGCTGAACAGAAACGCATATCCCAACTACATACTGTCTACAAGAGATGTACTTCAAACATAAAGTCAATTCTTTATGACTTTTTAGATATGTAAATATATAGAAAATATATATCATGCAGATAGTAACTTTAAAAAGGTAAGTATGGCTATATTAATATTAGACAAAATATACCTCAAGACAAGTAGTATCAGAGATGAACATTGCTTTAAAATGACAAAAGCGTCAATTCATCAGGAAGTCAGAGTGATTACATATGTTTGTGTCAGTGTACGTCAGTGTGTACACATATACACACATGTGTGTGTACTATATATGTGTGTCTATATGTGTGTATATATTGTATATAATTACATGTATTATATATGTGTCAGGCTTCAAAATACAGGAGGCAAAAATGGCAGAAATAGAGAAATAAAACAAATATATAATCATAGTTGGAGATTTTAACATTGCACAGTCAGCAATTGATAGAACAACTAGATTACAATCAACCAACTTAATCCAACTGACATAGAATACTGTATCCAAGAACTACAAAAACCACAGTCTTTTCTGAAGTGTACATGGAACATTTACCAAAGTAGACCACCTACTGGATCACAAAATATTTCTCATTAGTTTCAAAACATTGATTCTTCTAGAGTATGTCCTTTGATCACAAGAGAATAAAATTAAATTGGTAATCAATAAGTTAAGATAGCTGAGATATCTAGAAAATATCCAGTTATTTGAAAAGTAAACAAGACACTTCCACATGAGCCAAGGCTCAATAAAGAAATGACAAGGGGAATTAGAATTTATAACAAGCAACTATAATGAAAAAGCAACATAGCAAACATCATGAGAAACAGCTAAAGCAGTGGTTAAAGGGAAATTTATAGTTCTAATTTCTCATGTTAGAAAAGAAGAAAAATTTAAATTCAATGTTTTAATTTTTTAGCATGAGAGGGTAGGAAAGCAAGGAAAATTTAAGTCAAGTAGAAGCATCAAAAATAGGACTAAGAATAGAAATCAATAAAATGGAAAGCATATAATAGAGGAAAATAGCAAAGGCAAAGTTGTTCCATTGATAAAATCAATACAATTTTTAATACTGTAGATAAAATGATAAGGAGCAAAAGGGAAGAAAATATAAATTACCAATATCTAGAATAAAATATGAGATAAATCTATAGATCTTACTATATACTAAAATGATCAAAAGGAAATATGGACAATATAAAGCTAATAAATTTGACGACTTAGATGAACTGAACAAATTCCTTGAACTATATGACTCAAAAAACTGAAAAATATGATAAACTAGAAAATATAAATAACAATTATATGTTAAAAGAATTCATTATCAAAATCCTCCCAAAGTAACACTTAGGCCCACAAGATGTTCTTGTGAATTCTATGAAACACTGAAGGATGAAAACAATAGTCATCTTCACAAATTATTTTAGAAAGTAGAGTACCCAAGAACACATCCCAATTTATTTTATAAGGTCAGCGTGTCTCCAATACCAAAACCTAAACTATTAGAAATAAATTGAACAAAAACAATGTAGGACTTCTACATTTAAACTACAACACTTTGCTGAGGTAAATTACAGAAGGTTTAATTGAGTAGTTATATATCATATTCAATGGTTGGAAGACACATTGTTAAAATATGAACAGACCAATTGAACAGAATTTGTAGTTCAGAAATAGATTTTAATCAAAGGCACCAAGGTAACTGAACAGGGAAAAGAAAGTCTTTTCACAGATTGTGCATCTCAATAAATGGATAGACAAAAATAAACCTTGACCTCCTAACTCACATAATATCCAAACTTTAATTTAATTAATTATTTTTTTAGAGAAGGAATCTTGCTTTGTTGCCCAGGCTGGAGTACAGTGGCACAACCTTGGCTCACTTCAGCCTCAACCTGCTGGGCACAAGTGATCCTCCCACCTCAGCCTTCTGAGTAGCTGGAACTACAGGTGCATGCCACCATGCCTGGCTAATTTTTGTATTTTTTGTAGAGAGAGTCTCACTGTATTATGTTGCCCAGGCTGGTCTCAGACTCCTAGGCTCAAGCAATCCTCCTGCATTGGCTCCCAAAGTGCTGAGATTACAGGTATGAGCCACTGTGCCCAGCCCAAAATTTAATTTTTGACAGATTATAGAATTAAATGTAAAAGGTGAATGTATACTGCTTATAAAAGAAAACGCAGAAGAATATCTTTGTGACCTTAGGGTAAGTACCAACTTTTAGACAGGGTACAGAAATTACTAACATAAGAAAGATAATTAATAACTCATACATCATCAATATTAAAAACTGCTCGTCAAAAGACAAGTAAAATCAGGAGCTGCAGATGGAATAATGTTTTGCAATACACATATATGACTAAAGACTTGCATCTAGTGTTAAAAAATTTTGAAGATGAGTAGTAAAAAGGAAACAACACTAAGTCTTAAACGAACATTTCACAAAAAGAGATGTAGAAATACTCAACTCATTTAGTCATAAAGAAAATGAAAATTTAAATCACAATGCAATACCAATTTATACTAGGAGGATAAAATTAAAAAATATGGCAATGTGACAATGTTAAATGTTGATGAGCAGGTGAAGCAAATGGAAATCTTATACTTTGTTGTCTACTAGGAAGAAAGTGTAAAATAGTATAACCACTTTGGAAAACTCTCTGGCAGTTTTTTTTTTTTTTTTTTTTTTTTTGTTTGAGACAGAGTCTCACTCTGTCGGCCAGGCTGGAGTGCAATGGCGTGCTCTCAGCTCACTGCAACCTCCATCTCCTGGGCTCAAGCAATTCTCCTCCCTCAGCCTCCCAAGTAGCTAGGATCACAGGCATGGGCCACCACGCCCGGCAAATTTTTTATATTTTTAGTAGAGACAGGGTTTCACCATGTTGGCCAGGTTGGTCTTGAACTCCTGACCTCAGGTAATCCACCCACCTCGGCCTCCCAAAGTGCTGGGATTACAAACGTCAGCCACTGCGCCCAGTGGCAGTTTCTTATAATGTTAAGACAACCTACATTATGATTCAGTAATATCCTTACGTATTTACCCAGTGAAAATGAAAACTTCCATACACTCCTAGGTGTTTCCCCAAGAGAAATGAAAACATATCCACAAAAGAGAAAGTTTATATGAATGTTTATATGTTTAAACATATATATTTATCCATAATATGAGAACGTTTATAGCAGTGTTACTTACAATGATAAAAAACTGGAAACAATGCAAATGTCCATTAATGAGATAATGAATAAACATACTCAGAAATTCAGTAATGGAAAAACAACTGAACTACCGATAGACACAACAAAATGGATGAATCTCAAAAATATTATGTTGAACAGAAGACGCCAGGCACCATGGAGTACGTATCATAGGTTTATGTTATATGAAGTACAAGAATAGTATAAAATTAATGTATGTTGATAGAAATGAGAACCTATGGCTGGGGTCTGGATGAAGTGAGTGGTTGGAAGAAGACACGAGGGAATTTTTTGAGATAGTAATGAAATTTTATATGTTGATTTGAGTGTGTGTTACAAAATTTTGCTAAAATATATCAAACTGTACCCTTACAATTTTTACATTTTACCATATGTACATTTTAACTCAAAATAATGATCATGATAAACCATCTCAAAAACTATTGTTAAAGTTCAAGTGCTCATTTTTCAAATATCTATAGGATCCCTCTGCCTTACCTAATGAAAAGTCAACTATCTTCAGCCTCCTCCTCTCTATTCTTATAAACCAGCTCTTCTTGTTTTTCATATCATTTCTGACAATGGCAACATTCTTCTCCCAGTCAGTAAGAGCTTGGAACATTCGATTTATCTTCTCTAAATCTCTTTCTTTCAAGCCTGTTGTAGCCAAATCCAGCCTCCTTTTCAGAGTTACTTTTTATCTCACATCAACATTTTAATTTAGACCAAAGGTGATTACGCTTTTTCTGCAAAGGATCAAATAGTAAATACTTTAGGCTTTTCAAGCCATACTATTCCTGTTGCAAAGACTCAACTCTGCCCCTGTAGCACAAAAGACATCTGACATAGACAATCTACAAACAAGTGAGCATGGCTGTGTTCCATTAAACTTTATTTACCAAAACTGGTTGTAGGCTGGATTTGGCCAGTAGACCAAAGTTTCCCAACACTTGATTTAGACTCTCATTGAGATTAACAATTTTGAAAAATATTTTGACCTTTAGTTACTTCAGTAAACCCAAGCTGCCACTAATGCCATTAAAATTTATTTTCCAAACATCATCCAAAGTAATGGTCAAAAACATAAACCAGATCATATTATTCCGCGGCTCTAAATCTTCCAGTGACTTCCCATTGCTCATAAAATAAGACACTTAATCTTTAGTATGATATTTAAAGGACTTCCTATCCTGGCCCTTGTCTACCACTTTAAGCTCATCTTCTATCACTCTATGTTTTCTTCGCTATGATTTGCCCACATTGTCTTTGTGAATCAATAATTCACACTAAGCTTCTTTTTAAGGGGACGTTTTATTTCCTGTCCTTCTGCCTGGATTACTTTAATCATCACAAGCCACTTCTTTTTATCATTCACGACTTAGCAGAAATGCCATTTCCTCAAAGTATCATTCTAATATAACCCTCCAAGCCTCTGTTACTATTACATTATCCTATTTTACTTTTTTTTTTCTTGAGACGGAGTTTCGCTCTTGTTGCCCAGGCTGGAGTGCAGTGGCATGATCTCGGCTCACTGCAACCTCTGCCTCCCAGGTTCAAGCGATTCTCCTGCCTCAGCCTCCCCAGTAGCTGAGATTACAGGCATATGCCACCACACCTGGCTAATTTTGCATTTTTACTAGAGATGGGGTTTCTCCATGTTGGTCAGGCTGCTCTCGAACTCCTGACCTAAGATAATCCACTGCCTCGGCTTCCCAAGGAGCTGAGATTACAGGCATGAGCCACTGCACCTGGCCCCTATTTTACTTTTTATAGCATGAGTCTCTAGTGTTATTTCACTTATTTATTTTTTGTTTATTTCTGCTGTGTTTCCTATACTACACATTCCATATAAAACAGCAACTTTGTTTTATATTCATTACTGTCTCAAATAATACCTAGCCATAGTAAGCACTCAATAAACATTTGTTGCATGCAAGCATGCATGCATGAATCCTGAATCATGTACACAACTAGGCGGTCCATTTTCATACACACCAGTCAATCTAGACTATTAGGTCTTCCCTAAAAGTCCCATCTTTTTCTTGTTATTCACTCATTTTACACACACACACACACACGCACATGCGCACATGCATACACATACACACACACACACTCCTATTCCTAGAAATCTTACCTATGCTTTTAGGCTCTTCTAAAATGTAATCTACTCTACGAAGCATTTTTAATTCACTAACTAAATGCAATCTCCTCCTCGCTTTAAATCAACATTAGAATTATACTAGTTGTAGGACATTTATCTTACATAGATATTCATTTAAATTAATCTGGACATTTGCTTTTCTCTTCTAAGCTACAGTCATATGTCACTTAACGACAGGGATACATCTGAAAAATGCATTGTTAGGTGATTTCCTCCTTGTGTGAACATCATAGTGTGTACTTACACAAACCTAGATGGTATACCCTATGACCCACGTGGGCTATATGATATAGCCTATTGCTCCTAGACTATAAGCCTGTATAGAATGTTACTGTAGTGAATACTGTAGGCAATTATAACAGAATGGTTGCTATCCATGAATACAAATATAGAAGAGACAGTAAAATACAGTATAAAAGGTAAAAAAATACATACTTGTATAGGGCACTGACCATGAATGGAGCTAGCAGGACTGAAAATTACTCTGGATGAGTTGGTGAGTGAGTGTTGAGTGAATGTGAAAATCTAGGGCTTTTCTGTTCACTACTATAGACTTCATAAACACTTTTCACTTACAGTACAGTAAATTTATTTTTTAAAAATTCTCTTACTTCAGCAATAAATTAACCTCAGCTTACTGTAACTTTTTGCTTTATAAACTTTTAGTTGTTAAAATAGTTTTGACTCTTGTATGAACACAGCTTAAAACACAAACATATTGTATAGCTGTATAAAAACATGTATATCGTTCTTCTATAAACTTTTTCTATTTTTTAATTTCTTTTTTTTACTTTTTAAAACTTTGTTAAAAACTAAAACACACACACATTAGCCTAGGCCACCAATAACACTGTCTTTCACCTCCACAGCTTGTCCCACTGGAAGATGTTCAGCGGCAATAACACACATGGAGCTGTCATCTCCTAATAGCAATACCTTTTTGTGGAATACCTCACGAAGGACCTACCTGAGGCTATGACTACCTTCTTTTGTTTTGTTTTTACAAGTAGAAGGAGTACACTCTAAAGTGATGCAAGTATAGTATAGCAAAGGCATAAACCAGTAACATATTTATTATCATTATGAAGTGTTGATGCAGGCAGGTGAGCCCCCAAATTGGGGCTTACCCCAAGAGGGTTCTTGGCTTCACCCAGGAAAGAATTCAAGGGAGAGCTGGTAGTGCTCAACAGCAACTTTTATTTAAGCAGCAGTATACAGCAGCAGTAGACATACTGCTCCTTGTGAAGCAGGGCTACCCCATAGGTAGTGCGCCTAGGGTAGCAGCTCAAAAGCCATTTTTCAGTCATATTTATACCTACTTTTAATTATATGCAAATTAAGAGGCAATTTATGCAAAAATTTCTAGGATAAAGGTAGTAACTTTTGGGTTGTCACAGCATTGCCACGGAAAGGGGTGTTAGCTTCTGGGTGTTGCCATGGCAATGGTAAATGGACATGGCACACTGGTGGGCATGTCTTATGGAAAGCTGCTTCCATCCCTGCACTGTTTAGCTAGTCCTCAATTTGGTCCAGTGTCCAAGCCCCACATCTAGAGTCAAGTCCCACCTTCTACCTCAATATTACGTGCATAATCTATATGCTGAACTTCTATAGGACTGAAAGAACAGCAGGTTTGTTTACACCAGAATCACCACAAATGTGAGCAATGCTATGGCATTACACCTACAATGTCATTAGACAATAGGAATTTTTCCCCTCCATTATAATTTTATGGGACCACTGTCATATATACGGTCCATTGTTGACTGAAATGTCAGTATGTAGTTCATGACTGTGTAAGTCTTTGAAGGTGAAAATTAGTTTTAATTTATCTTTACATGGTTTCCAGTACTTAGGTACATTTCACTAAGCCCTTTCTGAATTTTGTTGACTTTGAATAACAAGGACTCAAATTACATATTAATTTCATTTTAATGTACAAAATAATCATAATGGTGTTACAGAAGTCTAGCTCATGTTACAGTGAAATAATTTGTTTTGTATTAAATTTTTATAAGATTTGTTGGTTTCCAAAATTAATACTTAGTATTTTATCTTAATTTTGAATATTTTTACATAATATTGTTATTAAACAAAGTAAAAATACAATAAATGATTAGGATTTCTTGACACTCTTGGAGTTGTTTTTTAGGAAGAATTGTGGGAAAGTGCTAGCTCTTCTCCAGTATCTGTTCTTTCCTTCATCTACAGTTACTTTTTACTATGAAACTGGACACAGACTAACTGGAATAAATACTACTTTGTATTGCCTCCCTTGTAACTAAGTATAGAAGCAAGTAAATGCTGCCTAGTGAGAAACAAATGAATTGTCTTTCTACTCCTCTCTGGAACATGGCCATAATTACTGCAGTTCTGTAGCCATCTTGAACCATGGGATGATCTTGGGAATGGAATCCACTTTTAATAAAGCAACAAGATAGGTCAGGCTCCTAAATTGTGGCATATGCCATATTAACCTAAGACTGACCACACTACTTCTAACTGTGGCAGAAAATTAGCCTTTACCTTTTTCCAACTGTTGCCAGTGGAAGGGTAGCCAAGTTCTTGGCATCTTGAACAAAGAATTGAACAAAATGCATGAACAAAGCAAGGAAAGAATGAAGCAACAAAATCAGTGTGGGAGCAGGCCTGAGCATAGGGGTTCAAGTGCCCAGTTACAGAATTTTCTGGAGTTTAAATATCTTCTAGAGGTTTCCATTGGTTATTTGGTGTATACCTTATATAAATAAAGAGGATATTTCCAGTCATAGCTGAAGTGTTTCCATTTGATTTAGTTCTAGGAATTCCTTAGGTTCTTTGTTTCCATGCCCTATTCTCCTGATTTACGCCCTGAAAGATGTGATCCCCATAAATCTTTATGGAAGGCAGAGGGACCACTGGTCTTTCTTCTGTAACTGCTTCATGCTGGCTTGGGGCATAGCCCCTACTTCTTGGGGATCATGGAACTCTTGCCCTGCTTTGTCTAGTGGAGGCAGGGTAGCTCCTTGATGGCCAGGTGTGGAATAGGCTGGAACCCTTGTGGCATGATCAACTGAAGCCTGATAGTGTCTAGGAGAGGGGAAATGAATTTGGTTAAAAGATTTAATGGGAACTTCAAGTGGGTGGATAGCTATGCTGTCAGGAATATTTGTTATAGAGATTTGCAGGAGAAAAACAAAACCTGGTCTGTTCTAGAATCTATGTGTTTCCTTAAAGTGTTAGCATAAGCGACTTCATTTTGGTTTGGTTTGGTTTGGTCTGTTGAAACCTAGTGCATGAGCTCAGTCCACAGCAGTGAACTACCATAATTTTGTTTAAAAAAATTCCCCATTTTTGGTAAGGGTCTCACTTAGGTGAGAGTATGACCAAAACTTAGGGCCTTAGTGCCACTCTCAGTTAACATCATTTTGGGTTTCTGGTCTCAGCATGTCACTCCTAGGTTACAGTGTCCTCATAGTCACACATTTCTTTCTGCTCTTGTCAGCTGAAGAGATATCATTTGAGATTCTAGAGATGGCTGCATGTAAACAATCAAACACTTGAGAGAATACAGCACTCCAGGGAGACTATTATTATGACTATCAGAAGGATAATACCAAGAGTTTGGAGCACACTCCTTACCCAGGGTCCCCACAAACTAAGCCTCCTAAAATCAAAGACATCAAAGAATGAGCTAGATAAAGAGTCTACTCACTTAATTATGCAATCTCTTTATTAATCCCCTACCACTGAATCTCTATAATCTTCATTTGATGTGTTTCTCCATAGGCCACAAGTGCCAGCAACTGCACAGATACTTCTCTGTTCAGCCAATTCTATCATAACTTTCACAAGAGAATTTAAAGTCTGTTGTGGAACCATAGCTTTTATAGGAGAATCTGGTATAGAGCCTATTATGAGGGATACATTTCTAATCATTGCCTCTTTTATTCCAAATCATGGAAAAAGGACATAAGGCCGACTGCAAAATCCTTCATAAATGAAAGTATACCCATAAGTGTACACAACAGACCCCTTTTTCACTTCTATTGCTCATAGAGGAATAAGCAAGGAAAAAATATTTAAAGATAAGGGTCCTATGATATTAGAGAAGTCTTGATCCATAATCTTGGGAAAAACTACTCACATCACGCTTCTGGGGAGAAACTTCCCTGGTTAGCTTTACCTTAAGGGTTCCAATGGGTGTACAATTCCAACAGTATGGAGGGACTCCTCTCAGTTGTGACACTATGAACCCAAAGTTCAAGGTTCCAAAGTTTGGCTTCAGTGTGGATGGCAAGGACAATCTTTCTCCGATGTTCTCAGAAGATCTAATCTTAGGGTTCTAGATTGTGAATAGGTTGATTGTCCTCAGTGAACCATAAAAAGCTTTCTTTACCTGGTGAAAATACACTGCATCATAATAACTTAGTTATATGTTATTTAAGTGTGTTGAGTGTACTTTCATAAATAGAATTTGAGTCATATTTCTCTCTCTGCCTAATTTGTCCAAAATTTGTAAACTATTTGCAACTATTCTTAATTCATGGCATATTCATGTTATAACATCAGCCTTCTTGAACAGGAGAGCTTTTATATAACCAGAAACCATGCATTGAAAATAACAATTGACAAATAACAAATCTGTTTATAAAATGTACAAATCACCCATCAGGTGACTCAATGTACCTGACGCTTTGATTGTTTTCCCAGGAATATGGGACCAAACACTGGTTACAAACTGTTTAAGCAATTTATTAGCCACCACACCAATATATTCAATTTGTATCATTTTATCTTTTCCATGGTGAGTCATGGAATGCAGAACTTTTAATTACAAAAGCTTTAAGGACTCAGGAATGACAAGGTGGCCATCCTTGTTCTCCATGAATGCATGCTTAATTAACATTCAACTTATATCCTCTTGAATACCAGTTGTTTCTCCAAATTAGGTGAATAGCACTGATAACTGATGGGTTATCATAGATAATTTGACTTAGACTGTGGAGTTCATTCAAATGGTGTAAACAATTTCAGTATCAGTTGGCTTAACACGAAAATCTGGCAAAGTATTTTATTGGTATTCAATTAATTTTTTTGCCCTACTTGGGTTAGTAGTTTTATACATGACATTTGGTTCTTTCTCTGGTGTAAAATAACTTAAAACAATTTTTAAAAATCAAAAAAGCAGTTTATGACCTTATTTAGCAAACCTAGTATCTGACCCGCATAATTTAGACCAAATGTTTACATTTTTGATGATATTCTTATTTTACCAATAATCTTTAAAACTGTCTTTATTTCCCAAAGATTAGTTAAGTGACATGAACTAAATAAAAGCTATTATACTTTTTACTTTTCTGACAAAATATTTGATTGAAGTTCTTCTTCTTATTAAACCAATTAATTAAAGCTTTTTTACACAACACATATAAATACATAGACAGACAGATGATAAAGAACTCATTCCCTAAGCCAGGAATTGAACCCTAAACCCAGGCTGCCACTGTGAAAAGAGAAAACACAGCCACATGGTTACAAGGTCAAGATCTCAAGGACATGGCTGACCAGTTTGCTGGGCCATCTTAAACAGTGGGACTCTGGGGTCCTAGATATGCATTTTATCCTAAGATACCCCTCTTTATGACACAGTAATACAGAAAGACACACAAAGCACACCAGATCCACTACAGCTTAAGACCAGCCTCAGAATTCTTTTTTGCATTAATCAGAACTTTACAGAGGAGATAAATAGTGACTTTTACCATACATTTAACCATTTTGTACAGAGAGAGGTGTCAGAGTCTGAATGGTGAGAAATAATTCTTACCCTTTGCTGGCATGCCAGGCTTCTGGGTTCCCTTTTCCTGAGCAACCCTTGCAACCCTGTTCTGTCTGTATGCAAACACATACGTTGCCATGAATTAAGAATAGTCACAAATAGTTTACAAATTTTGGACAAATTAGGCAGAGAGAGAAATATGACTGAAATTCTATTTATGAAAGTATACTCAACACTCTTAAAGTATCAGGAAACCTAAACTCCAAAAAGTTAGTGTAAGGTTAAAAAGCTGGTGTGCTCCATCAATTCCTGCCAGCCCAACAGAGGTAGCCTAGGAATTCCAGATAAATAGAACACATGCTAATTTGCTAGAAATGTATAGGAAATGAAGTAACTATTCACAGAACCAAATAAAAGCCTTTCACTAGAAACTAAAAAAAAAAAAAAAATTATGGTTTTCCATATATGCATACATAAGCAAAGCACAGAGAATAAATAGTAAATTAATTAAAATTAGAAGCAAAAACAAATAAAAAACAAACACACACTAACTTTTTTTACTCAATCTCAATCTACTCTGGAGATTACAGTGTTACCCAGAGCCCACAAAAAACCCACATAATGAATATTTTATTCCTGATACACATTCAGTGACCTTAAGTCCACCAATATCATCAAACATTCTGTGGAATCAAGAAATTCACTCTAGGCACATGACCAATAAGTACTCCAGTGCCAGCACTATTCATGAAAAACAGTAAACATAGTGTGAAGCAATGCAAGCGTGTATGTGAAATTTGGTTCCACACTAAATCCAGCTTCATGCTTAACTGTAGTAAAACAAACAAAAAAAAGAATTGCCAAACTGCCAATGAATTTCTTTACAATACTTCTTATTTTACTTTAATCAAGACTAAGAGCTTTAATTATGAAAATGTTAATTAGCCAAATGTCTCCAATTCTATATCAGGTTTTAAAGAAGATTTTATTATCTAAACTTATTTTTTACATGTTTCTCCGCTACTTACTGGTTCCTTACTACATTGTTTCATAAATAAGCTTTTCAAATCTGTAATTTGAACTAACTTTTAGATAACATCTGAATTAGACAAAATTGTTATTTTACTCGTTAATAACACAACCCTTTCTGGCACATTTTGTATACAGAATTATGTGTTAACTAGAATTCTTATCCTCAGTAACCTAAAACTTTAGTGAAACCCTAAAAAGCAAAAAATCCTGAACTGTCAGTATTGGCCATTTAGGTAAGAATTCCACAATTTTTAGAAACATATTTCCCCAAATCATAACCCTTTCTTAACCGGAAATGACACAGATATTCAATGAGCATCAAAAATAATTTTAAGATTTAATTTACACAAAAGTTTACCTAAAACATTTATCCCATTCATTGTACTCAATTCTTTCACTTTTAACAGTTTATCTAGATTACTTCTGTAAACTGAGATATTAGACACTATCATTTAAAGTTAATTACTTCTTCTGTTAATCACATTTTTAACAGTCAGTAAACATCAGGTGCTCACCTAAACCTAAGTAAGAGCCTCAAAGTTAAATACATAGGTATTTTACCAATAACTCAGAAGACTTAGCTAACGTTAAATTATTCTCATTTGTCAAAAAAAAGGCATGCAAACCAAGATCATTTTGTTTTGGCTGGGTTTATAATTTTATAACCTTCTATGCCAAATGCTGACATCTCAAAATAATTAGCAAAGACAAACTTAAAATCTAGAAAAAAAAAAGTATGCTGACAATTCTGAAGGCATTTCTACTTTTATTTTACCAATAATTTTAAAGCCGGCTTGTTTAGTAAAGTTATACTTAGGTAGCATGAACTTGAAAATTGCTTAGACTTATTTGCTTAATTTATGGGCACTCCTTTGCTTATAAGCCAATTCGGTAGCCACAACATATAACAATAAGTGTACATACAAATAAACACATCTAGACATGTACACACACACACACAAAGACCTGATAGCTTTGAACCCTAGCCATAAGATAGCAATACAAACTCACCAGCTTTACTTTGTTTGCCTTAATAGATAATCCAATGAAGGCCAGGAACCAAAATTTTGGGGAAAGCAGTTTCCATGGCAGTTTGATTTTTAAAGACCAAAACTCCCCAGACTCCAGAGAACACGGAGGCCAAACAGCACCAAAGAAGAGCATCACACGTTAACGAGCCCCACTGCTTAGAACAGCAGCACAAAAGCCTGGATATATCCAATGCCCTCCCACTTTCCCATTCGACAGTAAACTCCAGATTCCAAACAACATTGGGGCCAAACAGTATTGAAACGGTGTTGAAACTAAACCCTCTAAGGAGGGTTTAGTGCTAAACCTCAGAACCTTTGCCAAGGATGTGCCTTTTGGAGAGGTTGAGCCACAGGATTCCCTGGGGCGTCCCCTTGTAAGGTCCAATCTTAGAGTGCCAGACACCTCTGACCTTAGGTGGGCACCAGTGCTGCTTTGCATGCTTTCCTCTAGGGGTGATGGCCTACTATGAGCTTCCTTAGGTTCCTGGGTATAATCCCCGACTTTTAGCATCCTTATAATTTGGTAAGGCTACACTTTCCTATGCTTCCCATTCCACTAGAGTGATAGCCATGAACTACAGGGATAGGAATTGGAGGCTGAGTAGTCTTCTTTTGTCCTTAGCCAGTTGAGTAGGGGAAGGGAAGAATTTAGCATAAAAAAGAAGGTTTAAGTCTCCTGAAACACATGGGAGTTTGCTCTGAGCTGCACCACACTACGGATCAGGGATCACAACTGGAAAAGATAGAAAGAGTCCTTCAGAACGGCCCCTGGCTAGAAATCTGCAGTTGCCGCCATATTTAGGTGCTACCCACCAAGGACCCCAAGTTGGAAAGGAAAAGAGAGAGGGAGAGATTCCTCTGTATGAAGCAGAAAGAAATAGGAGGAAAATAAATCTCACACTTTGGGCTTACCTCCTGGCTAGCTTGCCAAAATATGTTACTGGTGGAGGATGTCCAGGTTCTTGATGTCTTGGAAAAAAGAATTGGACAAAACACACAAACAAAGCAAGGAAAGGATGAAGCAACAAAAGCAGAGATTTATTAGAAACAAAAGTATACTCCACAGTGTGGGAGTGGGCCCAAGCATAGGGGCTCAAGAGACCAATTACAGAATTTTCTGGGGTTTAAATATCTTCTAGACGTTTCCATTGGTTATTTGGTGTACACCTTATGTAAATGAAGAGGATATTATCTGTCATAGCTGAAGTGTTTCCATTTGATTTAGTTCTAGGAAGTCATTAGTTTCCCTTCCCCCAGGCTCTATTCTCCTGGCTTACAACTATTCTTATTTCTTTATTTTTGCTTGTTTATTTATTGTTATTATTATTATTTTCACTGGAATGGAGCCACAACTAACAGAATAATATTTCCAGAGTTTAAGAAAGTCAGCATGGAATTCGATAGGATTGAAACTGATTACTAACTACGATGTTTATTTCATATATTTTCTTGAACCAGTTACACAGCTGACCTAAGATCCAATTCTTTCATCTGTAGAATGGGCAAAACAACAAAAACTTGCTTGATAGGATTGTGGAAAGGAGCAAATGTCATAATACATACATCAAGCATGTAATACACAACAGGGCACATGGAGGTGCTAGTTTAGTGTTAGCAGTTACTAATAATATTTACTAATGTTACTATTTTGAAGCCAAGTTCTTATTTTTCTTATTTTAATATGACTTTCAAAACAAAATCATAGAGATTAAATCAAGGACCAATCCTCATAGGAGTTGATGAAATGAGCGAGAGGTAGTGTACTTCTGAGAGGTGTTGACAACACTGCTCTAATTCATCTAGCATATCACAGATACTGGCCTACAGCTCACAGGTAACCAGAGAAATCTGCGGTATGACACAATCATCACAGCAACAGCCAATATTTTTAAACTGATTAGTATGTGCTGGTCCAGAAAGCATAGAGAATATGCTTACCTCAGTGGCTGACCACTGATGTTAGTCGAATCTGAATTTATCTCTAGACATATGAATGTCTCAAAACTAGACAAACTTCTTAGGAGACATGAGCTAAGCCTAGAAAAAAATAGTAAAGTACAAAGACAAGTAGTACAAAGTCTAATTAATAAAAATTTGGAAAAGTGCTTGATGAATGTGACATCTGCCTTCTATTTTACATTTAAGGCACTTTCCTAAATATTATCTCAGACCTTTTATTTAATACTAAACGAATTTAGTAGCTCAACAGAATTTCTAAAAAGCCTTCATTATGCTAATGTGCTTTACAAATCTCTAAGAGATGTTATAAAATTAATCATTTCTCATTCATTTCCCTTCAAGCCTTATTGACCTTCCATGGGTCCAGAATTCCACAGAACACAGCTTAGAAAGTGTTTACACTGAAAGGTTTTGAGGTCTTTAGGTGTATGGCCTGTGCTTCAATCAAATCTCTATCTTCAGAACCAAGATCACAGATTTTTTAAAAAAACAACAGCAAATAAAAACAACATTTTAATGCCCATATCAAATAGTTAATGGCAGAGATGGGATTTAATTATTATTTGCAGTCTTCTGCTATGTGAACTCAGGTGGTAAGGCTTCCTGCTGGAGGTGGAGAGGAGATAGGGCAGAAAGGATATCAAATTGGTAATTAACAAATAAATGCTCTGGTAGTGTGACTTGAGGCAAATTATGCAAACTATCTGGGCCTCATATGCTTCCTCTGGTAGGAAATAGAGAAAGAATTAGCTTAATGACTTCTGAAATGCCCAGTATCTCTAAAATTATCTTATTTGATTTGAGTTTTGAAGGAATGACAATGTAAATTGGTGAAGAAGATGAGAAAGATAGTTTGAGTTATCTGGGGAACAACTTGACCCTTCAAAGCTATCTGTTGTCAGACTCTTCCTAAACATGAGCAACCATCACTAGTCATCTTGTTTAATTCATATTGCTTGTGTTTTTAATCTCTTTATTATTATCAATAGCAGTATTAATAACAATAATAATGGTTGCTTAAATTAATAGAGCATCTTCATTTCTTAAAACTGTTTCATCATTTATTTTCCCATCTTATCCTTTGCTAATTATGAGGTAGAAAGTAAAGGCAGACATATCTCATTGTATCTATTCTGTTAAGCAACAGGGGATTTGCATAAGGTCCCCCAATAAGCAAAATGCAGAGCCAAGGCCTACTGACTTCCAGCCTTATGTTCTTCTTTAAAAAATGCTTTTTCCTTTCTCTCACTAACATTTAAATTTTTTTAAACATGTAGACCTCTTCCAGATTTATATTTATCAGCATTAATTTTGCACATGGATTGTAACCTCTATATATCTGGAGCCAGAGCTGCTTATTTTCTTTAAGCCCTGCAGCTTTCTTCCTTACCTATCTATAGATGATTAAAACATCTCACCACTTGTAGGGATGCCCCTTGTAACATCATTGTAAATGCAGACTTCAAATCTCCTCTGATGAAAATGCCTTAAATGTCAACTCACAGATAAAAGTATCAGGCATTGAAACTGTATCAGAGATTTGATCATTCTCTCTTTAAAGGCAGTTTTCATACAAATTATTTTATGTATTCACAGTGTAATAAAAGATAAGAAAGTATTTTAGGTTGCAAACATGTTTGTCAGTTACTTAATGGTGAAGATGATGTTGGTAATAAAATGTAACTACAAAATTTGGCAATGAAATATAACTATAAAATACCTGATAGATTAGTTAACACAACAACGTTCAATAATTCTCAAATGATGTATCTTGAATGGGTAAAATCATTCCTTTTATGTGGTAACATTTATTCTTCCATAAAATATTGATTGAGCAATAACTTTTGCCAGGTTTTCTGCTAGGCTCTGGTGGATTTAAAGATAAGCAAGATAAAAAGAAAAAGAAAATCCTTGGCTTCAAAGACTTCATAGTCTATTGGGGCAGAGAAGAGAGAAACAGTTTTATATTGTTGAAGTTCAAGAGAATACAACTCTAATGGCAGGTCCTTTTCAGGACCAGTTCAGAGAGGAGGTGAGGCTTGAGTTGAATCAAAAAAGATGGATGTAAATCCTCCAAGTAAAAAAATGGGTGGGGATATGGTAACTCCAGGAACAAATTTTAAAATATGGAAAAGGCATATCACTTTACAGGTAATGGATACTCTTTGTTATGGCTAGATTATGCATATGGATGTGAGAAAGATCTATCTGATGGCTATGTGAGGAAAATTGGCTTGAATGAAAGCATGTAGAAAGCTTGCAGAAATCTAAATGAGGATAGTGTCTCTTGTATTGGGTTGATCACCAAGTGAGGGAGCGATATAATGAAATAGAAAATTTTGGGTATAGAATCAATATGGGTAATGGATTAAAAAGGATAAATAAAAATTTTTCTTAAGTTGTATATATTAACAGAAAAGTAGTTACTTTGAAAAGGGAAATTTGGGAGAACAAGGGTTCTCCATTACACATAATATTAACTATCCAAGTAGAAATATACAAATTTGGATACACAAGTATGTAATGTAGGGAAGATTTATAGGCTGAAATTATAAATTTTAGCAACATCAGCATAAAGGTAAGACTTGGAACAAAGGTACTAATAAGTTCACCTAGAGAAAAAGTGTATGTAGAGATATCATTCAGTACTTTGGCTGAGAATATATAAGGAAGAGATTATTATTTGAAGAAAATAACTGCTATTAAAGAAAATCAAACCTCATTCCTTCCCTTCCATTACCAAGTGCAATCCAAGAGTGTACCTGGAGCATAAACAAAAAAGTCTCTCTGCAAAAAATGAAGGCATTACTTAAGTTTGAGGATACTCATTTGTGGATAGAGATTGCAAAGCAGATAAAATGCTAGCTAACTTTAACATGGACTGCTCTTCTTCCTCTTCCACCTATGTTATAGAAGAACCTAGTCTTTCAGGACAAGAATGACCCTTCTGTCTCTTCTTTTTGGTAGATGACCTTTCTTTTTCCCATGTGACTGTGAAGCCAAGGACTATTTCTCTAACCTGGGCAACCTTGATGCAAACAGCTTAGACTATATCTGTTTAATGAATTTAATTTTGTTAATTAAAATAAATTAGCACAATGAACCATATCTGATATGTAAATAAAACTTTGAAATGTGACAAATGGAGTATTAAAATTACTAGCAGAGTATCCTTCTGTCACCACTGTTTTTCATTGTTGATGCCAATATTGTCAGGCATTTCTCTCTTTCTAAATCTTCTCCTATATTTTTTACGATATGGAGGCTAACGAACAATTTCTGAAAATGTGAATATGGGATAAAAGAATGCATTCTAATCTAATATTTTAATTGCCTGTCTTAAGGAGATCTGTTTTATCTAGCTTATGTCCTACTTACAAGCCCCAACTAACCAATTAGACTGAAGCAAATGTAGTATTTCTTATTGACTAACTTGTGAATGGGTCATGGTTCACACCATGACTGAAAACTCTTCCAGGGGAGGGGTGAAGACAATGTGTGTTCTTGTTATTATCACACAAAGCCAGAAAGTGCAGTCGTAACAATAGATATTCACTTTATTTTTAATTTTTATTTTAGGTTCAAGGGTACATGTGCAGGTTTGTTATGTAATAAACTCGCTTCATGGAGTTCATTGTACATATTATTTCATCACCCAGGTAATGAACATAGTATCCAATAGGTACTTTTCAATCCTTTTCTTCTTCCCACCTTCTACCCTCGGATAGGCCATAGTGTCTGTTGTTCCCCTATTTGTCTTCATGTGTTCTCATCATTTAGCTCCCACTTATAAATGAGAACATGCAGTATTTGGTATTTTGGTCCTGTGTTAGTTTGCAAAGGATAATGGCCTCCAGCTCCATCCATGTTCCTGCAAAGAACATAACCTCATTCTTTCTTATGGCTGCATAGTATTCTGTGGTGTATATGTACCACATCTTCTTTATCCAGTCTACCAATGATGGGCATTTAACTTGACTCCGTGACTTTGCTATTGTGAATAGGGCTCCAATGAACATACATGTGCATGTGTCTTTATAATAGAACAATTTATAATCCTTTGGGTATACACCAGTAATGAGATTGCTGGATTGAATGGTAGTTCTGTTTTTAACCTTTGAGGAATCACCACAATGTTTTCCACAATGGTTGAACTAATTTACACTCTCACCAGCAGTGTATAAGCATTCCTTTTTGTCTGCAACCTCACCAGCATCTGCTATATTTTACTTTTTAATAATAGCCACTCTGATTGATGTGAGATGTTATCTCATCGTGGTTTGATTTGCATTTCTCTAATGATCAGTAATATTGAGGTTTTCATCATATGCTTGTTAGCTGCTTGTATGTCTTCTTTTGAAAAGTGTCTGTTCATGTCCTTTGCCCACTTTTTAATGGGGTTGTTTTTTTCTTGTAAATTTAAGTTACTTATAGATGCTGGATATGAGACCTCCATCAGATGTGTAGTTTGCAAATATTTTTCCCATTCTGTAGATTATCTGTTTACTCTTGATAGTTTCTTTGGCTGTGCAGAAGCTCTTTAGTTTAATTAGCTTCCATTTGTCAATTTTTGCTTTTGTGCAATCGCTTTTGGCATCTTTGTTACAAAATCTTTGCCAGTTCCTTTGTCCAGAATAGTATTGCCTAGGTTGTCTTCCAGGGTTTTTATAGTTTTGGGTTTTACATTTAAGTCTTTAATCCATCTTGAGTTGATTTTTGTATATGATGTAAGGAAGTAGTCCAGTTTCAATGTTCCACATAGTGCTAGCCAGTTATCCCAGCACCATTTGTTGAATAGAGATGCCTTTCCCCATTGCTTGTTTTCGTAAACTGTGTCGAAGATCAGATGGTTGTAGGTGTGTGGCCTTATTTCTGGGCTCTCTATTCTGTTCCATTGGTCTATGTGCCCATTTTGTACCAGTACCATGCTGTTTTGGTTACTGTAGCCCTATAGTATAGTTTGAAGTTAGGCAGTGTGATGCCTCCAGCTTTGTTCTTTTTGCTTAGGATTGCCTTGGCTATCTGGGCTCTTTTTAGTTCCATATGAATTTCAAAATAGATTTTTCTGGTTCTATGAAGAATTTCTTTGGTAGTTTGATAGGAATAGTATTGAATCTATAAATTATTTTGAGTAGTAGTGCCATTTTAACAATATTGATTCTTTTTATCCATGAGCATGGAATGCTTTTTCATTTCTTCGTGTCATCTCTGATTTCTTTGAGCAATGTTTTGTAATTCTAGTTGTAGGGATGTTTAACCTCCCTGGTTACCTGTATTCTTAGATATTTTATTCTTTATGTGGCTATTGTGAATGAGATCGCATTCTTGATTTCACTATCAGCTTGTGTGTTGTTAGTGTATAAGAATGCTAATGATTTTTGCACATTAATTTGTTTATTCTGAAACTTTACTGAAGTTATCAGTTTAAGGATATTTTGCACTGAGACTATGGAGTGTTCTTGGTATAGAATCATGTCTTCTGCAAACAGGGATAGTTTGACTTCCTCGTTTCTTATTTGGATGCCCATTATTTCTTTCTCTTGCCTGATACTTTAACCAGGACTTTCAACACTATGTTGAATGGGAGGGGTGAGAGAGGGCATTCTTGTCTTGTGCCTGTTTTCAAGGATAATGCTTCAGGCTTTTTTTCTATTCAGTATGTTTTTGGCTTTCAGGTTGTCATAGATGGCCTTTACTATTTTGAGGTATGTTTCTTCAATTCATAGTTTATTGAGAATTTTTGACATATAGGGATGTTGAATTTTACTGAAAGCCTTTCTGCATTATTGAGATGATCATGTGGTTCTTGTCTTTAGCTCTGTTTATGTGATGAATCACATTTATTGATTTGCATATGTTGAACTCACCTTGCATCCCAGGGATAAAGCCTACTTGATCGTGCTGGGTTAGCTTTCTGATGTGCTGCTGGATTCACTTTGCCAGTATTTAGGTGAGGATTTTTGCTTCAATTTGCATCAAGGATATTGGCCTGAAGTTTTCTGTTTTTGTTGTGTCTCTACCAGGTTTTGGTATCAGAATGATGCTGGCTTCATAGAATGAGTTGAGGAGAAGTCCTTCTTGCTCAATTTTTTGGAATAGTTTCAGTAGGAATGAAACCAGTTCTTCTTTGTGCATCTGGGAGAATTCAGCTGTGAATTCATCTGGTCCTGGGCTTTTATCGATTGGTAGGCTATTCATTACTGATTCAATATTGGAGCTAATTATTGGTCTATTCAGAGAATCAATTTCTTTCTGGTTCAGTCTTGGGAGGGTGTATGTGTCCAGGAATTTATCCATTTCTGTGTGCATAGAGATGTTCAAGTTGTCTCTGATGGTTTTTTGTATTTCCCTGGGGTCAGTGGTAACATTCATTTTGTTGTTTCTAATTGTGTTTATTTGGAATTCTTTCTTTTCATCTTTATCAGTCTAGCTAGCAGTCTATCTATTTTGTTAATTTTTTTTCCCGAAACACCAGCTCCTGGATTCATTGATTATTTGAAGGTTATTTTGTGTCTCAAGCTCCTTCAGCTCAGCTCTAATCTTGGTTATTTCTTGTCTTCTGCTAGTTTTGGGGTTGGTTTGCTCTTGCTTCTCTCGTTTTTTTTTTTAGTTGTGGTCAGGTTGTTAATGTGCAATCTTTCTAACTTTTGAATGTGGGCATTTAGCACTGTAAACTTCCCTCTTATCACTGCTTTATGTATGTCTCAGAGACTCTGGTAATGTTTATCTTTTTTCTCATTAATTTCAAAGAACTTCTTGATTTCTGGCTCAATTTCATATTTACCCAAAAGTTATTTAGGATGAGCTTGTTTACTTTTCATGTAACTGTATGGTTTTGAATGATTTTCTTAGTCTTGAGTTTTATTTATTTTTAAATTTTTTGCACTGTGATCTTAGAGAGTGGTTGGTATGATTTCAATTTTTTGTTTTTTGGGTTTTTTTTTGCATTTGCTGAGGATTATTTTATGTCTAATTGTGTGGTTGATTTTAGAGTATGCACCATGTGGCAATGAGAAGAATGTATATTCTTTAGTTTGGGGGTGGAGGGTTCTGCAGATACGTGTCGTGTCCATTTGGTACAGTGTTGAGTTCTTTGTTAATTTTCTGCCTCAATTATCTATCTAATACTGTCAGTGGGATGTTGAAGTCTACCGCTATTATTGTGTGGGAATCTAAGTCTCTTGGAAGGTCTTTAAGAACTTGCTGTATGAATCTGGGTGCTCCTGCGTTGGGTACATATATGTTTAGGATAATTAGGTATTCCTATGAAATTGAACCCCTTACCATTATGTAATGCCATTCTTTGTCTTTTTAAATCTTTGTTGGTTTAAATTCTGTTTTGTCTGAAATTAGGATTGTAACCACTCCTTTTCTCTATTTTTCACTTGCTTGGTAGATTTTTCTCTATCCTTTTTTTTGAGCCTGTATTTGTCATTGCATGTGAGATGGGTCTCTGAAGACAGCATACCACTGGGTCTTGCATCTTTATTCAGCTTGTCACTCTGTGACTCTTCATTGGGGTGTGCAGCCTGTTTAAATTCAAGGATAGTATGGATATGTATAGATTTGATACTTTCATCATGTTGCTACTGGTTTATTATGCCACCTTGTTTTTGTGGTTGCTTTATAGTGTTAGTGTTCTGTGTACTTAAGTGTTTTTTGTAGTGGCTGGTAATGGTCTTTCTCTTTCATAGTTAGTACTTTTCTCAGGACCTGTTTTAAGGCAGATCTGGTGGTAACAAATTCCCTCAGCATTTCTTTGTCTGAAAAGGGTCTTATTTCTCCTTTGCTTATGAAGCTTAGCTTGGCTGCATATGAAATTCCTGGTTAGAATTTATTTTATTTAAGGATGTTAAATATAGGCCTCTGATATCTTGTGCTTGTAGGGTTTCTTCTGAGAGTCTGCTGTTAGTGTAAAGGGCTTCCCTCCATAGGTGACCTGTCCTTTCTCTCTAGATGCCTTTAACATATTTTCTTTCATTTCAATCTTAAAGAATCTAATGATTATGTGTCTGGGAGATGATCTTGTGAAGTACTTTGTAAGTACTCTGTGCATTTCCCAAATGTGAATCTTGGCCTCTGTAGTTAGTTTGGGGAAGTTCTCATGTGTGATATCCTTAAATATGTTTTCCATGTTGCTTCCATTCTCTCCATCTCTTTCAAGGATGCCAATGAGTCATAGATTTGGTCTCTTTACATAATCACATACTTCTCGGAGGTTTTGTTCACACCTTTTTATTCTTTTTTTCTTTATTCTTATCTGACTCTCTTATTTCAGAAAGTTAGTCTCAATTCAAGCTCTGAGATTCTTTTCCTCCACTGGGTCTATTCTGCTATTAATACTTGCAATTGCATTATGAAGTTCTTGTAGTGTGTTTTCCAGCTGTCAGGATGGCTACATTATTTTCTATATTGGCTATTTTGCCTGTCAGCTCTTGTATCATTTCATTGTGATTCTTAGCTTCCTTAGATTGGGTTTTGTTGTTCTCCTGAATCTCAATGATCTTCATTCATATCCATATTCTGAATTATATTTGTGACATTTTAGCCATCTAAGCCCAGTCAAGGACCCTTGCTGGAGAGCTAGTGCAATTGTTTGGAGGAAAGAAGACACTTGACTTTTTGAACAGTCAGTTTTTGCACTGTTTCTTTCCCATCTCTGTGGCTTGATGTTCAATCTTTGAGGTTGCTGTCTTATTTTTTCTTTCGTACCATTTGATGACGTTGGAGGTTTGATTGTGGTATAAGGGGGCTTTAGTTGACTGGCTTCATTTCTGGAAAATTTTAGGGGACCATGGCTCAGCTCATAACTCCTGGACTGTGTGCTCTAACTCTGGGAGACTGGTATCAGGCCTTGCCTTTGTTATCTGGCCCCTCAAGGTTAGGACCTGCTGCGCTGAAGAAACTGAGTTGCTCCCCAACCGCAGGTCACAACATTCTGATGGGTGGTGTCAGCCAAAGAACTTCATAGTTCTTCCACATAGGTGGCAGCAGGATCTGTCCTTCTTCACATCTGTCTGCAGCAGCAGCAGCACCAGCACAGCAGGGGTACCCCTTGTTAGCTGAGACAGGGTGCTAGTGGGTGCTGGGTGTAGGCCTCCATGCAGACATTTGCAGCAGCAGCAGTGGCAGTGCAGCTCAGGGGGTTGGGGGGTGCCATCAGCAACTGTATGCATTCTAGCTGGTGTCGTGGTGGTGTTAGCATGGGGGCAGGGCACTGGTGGCTGCAGGATGGTTTGTGCTCTCTGTGCACATTCATACCGGTAGTGGTGGCCACTCAGGCGAGGTCCTTTGTATTCCATATCTAGTTTCACACCAGTGGCAGTGTCAGCACAGGGGCAGGATGCTGGCGGGTGTGGGAGTGGCAGACAGGGCGCCCTCCAATGTTCCGACAACAATGGTGATGTAGTGGAGAAGGGGTGCACTCCTGTTGGCAACAGTGGCAACATGCACGCTGGTGGGGAAGGGAAGGCAGGAACATCCCAAAGCTTACTGAGGGGTTGTCATGGGTGGTTGCATGCAAGCAAAGCAGCATGGGTGAGGCTGCAGTGGAGGTGATAGTAGGGGTGAGCTGGTTTGTTTCCATTGGGGCTGCTCTGCTGGAGCATTCTGTCAGTCAGGCACAGTCCACTAGCACAGGAGCTATGATGTGGGCCCCCAGGAGGTATCCGGGGGCTGCAGTGCAAGCATGCACAGCCATGCTGGGCCCCAGGAAAGGCCAGCAGACCAAGTAGTGCTCAAGTTAGACTGGCACCATCTCATGGGCAAGATTGTCCTGCTGAATTCAGGTTCAACTTTTCCCCTAGGGCTAAAGTCTCATATTGGAGGAAGCTGAGCCTGGGGGTTGAGTGTCCCTGGCCATGTTTCCCTACAGAAGCTCCTGTTCCAAGCCCTCTGGGCTTTGCAGGGGCTGGAATGCTGCCCCTACCTCTTCTCTAAGTAGCTCTTCCTGTCAGCTCAAGTGTCTGTGGTGGTCGTGGGACCCCATCCTCCTGGCAAGATTCCAGAGACCTGTCGTGAGAGCAGGTTGCTCCTCATTTGTTCAACTCACCCCTTCTCCTGGAGTCACTGGGGCCCAGGAATGAGTCCTGGTGTGCAGAATCCCCATGAAACATTCCCAGCTTCCTCCCACTTCAGCCCAGTATCTGTGTCTTCCCTCCATTCAATCTCAATGCCTTTCCTCTGAAGATGTGCTAGAAGTGCACCAGTCTTTCCAATGTCCCATTCCCTTGGTGGAAGATGTTCCTCTTGACTTTGTCTAGTTGGCCATCTTGGAGCAGCTCCTGGATATTCTCTTTAAAATAACCCAGGAATGTAGTAATCTTGACCTGTATTTCCCTTGAGTGCTAGCAAGATTATTGCTTTGCCATCCTATTTTGTTTCTCAGGAAAGTAAAATTGTAACTACGTATGCTGTTCAAGTGACAAAGAGCACAAAAAGTCCCATAGCCACACATGTAAATACAGCATGCTGTTTCTGGTGGTTTCCAGGGAATAAAATTTGTTCATATGAAGAAAGTAAACATATAGAAGGTACGAATTATTCATCCATTTAAATTTCAATGTATGTTTTCACAGACAATAATAAAAATCTTCTCAGCATTCCCATGCTTAGTGTTATTATAATTTTATAGATGAAGTCCAGAGAGTATATAGATTCACCTAATCTTATGGGAATAAGAAACACCACTAAAGTTTAACACAAGACTCCCCAGAAATGTTCATGAGCAGCTAGGAGAGAAAATGAGATCTCAATACATTAATCATGACAAGTGCAATAAGGAAAGAAATTCTAGATAATGTTCTACAAATGCTTAGTGAATTTTGACACACTCAATAAAGTCTTCAGAGTCTCCATAATCCTTTATGAGACTCTTCTCTGACCTTTTTGTTTCCCAATATGCTTCATTTAGCAAGTACAGTTTGCAAAGTGAAGATGCTGATACCCAAGAGCCCTCCACTCCAAGCCCAAGCTCTTCACTTTCTTTCCAAGGTGGAAAAATAAACAGAATCAAGGCAGATGTGTGTGTGTGTGTGTGTGTGTGTGTGTGTGTGTGTGTGTGTTGATCACACTCAGGCTAGAAAGAGTGACTGGACCAAAGACTGAATTTATCTCCAAATGCAGACCGACAAACCAAGTTAAACAAGAAGGATTATGAACACACGTAAAAATGAAACCAGAGTAGGTTTAATCTTTTAAAATATATACATATATATTTACTGTCACTTTGAGAATTTGGTTTATTTGATAGCGTGGATAAATATTTATGTACTACATCATGCATTTGAATTTAATATAAAATCAGTTTAAAATATTCCCAATTGCAACATAGCTAACAAGCTGAATACTGAATAGGATTACTGCTGTAAGAGTATTCTCCTGGTTTTCCTTAGGTGAAACGATATTCTCATATGCATGCCCCTAACATCAAATATATTGACCTGTTATCAAAAGGCCAGTTTGGAAGACTTCCATTTTCAATTACTCCCTCATCTAGTCAAATAGAATTACAATGAATAAAAAAATTACAGCCAATGTAATTCCAAACATTAGAGGGTAGACAAGAAACAGTCTCTTGCTCTCAAAGAATAATGCCTTACATGAATATGATGCTTTGTTATTTTTAACTTGCTTTAACACAAACATCCCATTTTTGTTTCCTTAATAAATACTCCATTTTGTAAATAAGGAAACTGGATCAGCTACCTAAAATTACACAAGTAGGATGAGGTGGGCCTACGGCTAACATTAGATGTCTGGTCTACTTTCTAGTCTCTAGAAGTCCCTGGCACAAACTTCCTCTAGTATTTCCAGAATATGTTATTTGCAAATTATAAATTTTGTGGCAAATTAATGCAATCATTTATTGTAAGGACTAAACTTTCATTAAAGCTACTTCCCAAGAGGCTATTTCTCTTATTGCAATAATAAAGTTTAGAAGTTCTGCTTTTGTTGCCTTTCTCTTCTGATAATTGGAAGAAAAGAGAATGGAAGGGATGATAAAAATAAGACTGAGTGAAGACAGAAGAAAAAAAGGAAGAAGAAGAAGGAGGAGGAGAGGAAGGAAGGAAGGAAGGGGAGAGGGAGAGAGGGAGGGATGGAGGGAGGGAGGGAGGCAAGGAAGGGAAAGCAAAGGTGGGAAGAAAGGAAGGAAAGATATTGTGAAATTATTCAGATTAATTGTTTTAGCTATATTAAATATAAATAATCCAGAAGATGATAAATCTATCTTTTCTTCCCTACTTAAGACAGAAGGCACCTAATGTGTAGCTGTTTCATAATTTCCACAAAACGATAAGCTTGTTAACAAGCAGGCTCTCTCAGCACCAATTCTCTTATATCACCTAGATATTATTTATTATTTTCAGATGAAATCTAAGTACTTTATTTCATTATTTATAGGTTTAAAATATACTACCTGTATGACATACAAATAAATGTTCTTTTTCAGTTCACTAATTCTACAATAAAAGCCTTTTGATTCTATTAGCCAAACATTCCTGAGCTGGCAGATAGAGGCCTTGGAAAATAGTATAAATGCTTGCTTATCAAATTAATCATGCTTATAAATTAAGAAGCGATTCAAACAGCAATTGTTTAACATGCATAGCTACTTCAATAGAAAGGGAGAGATGGTTTCTGGACTCTAAATTGAGTATAGTTTGAATTTGAGGAAACCTGATGTTAATAAGTAAAAGTTTTTACTATGCAGCATAATATGACTTTTATACAAACAATTACTTTGTAGCCTTTTGAAATTATACAATTGATAGCACAGAGTACTACTTCATTTTTAATAACTTAAAACTTTTATCCTATGAAATTTTCATAGCAGAGCTTATCATTACTCAGTAGCACTATTTGTAAAGTGTATTGCTAAAGCCCTGCTCTTAGGGAAAATATATTATACTATCATGGGAAAAAAAAGAAAAAAGAGAGAAACAGAGTTAGAAGAATTTGATTATGTTAAAATTGTTTATTTAGCATATTGTCTAAAATTTTCCATGTATGAGAAAGTGTGATTTCCAATTATTGAATACATTTCTATGTTCCACGGCCATATAGAGATATAACTAAAGGTGGAAAAAAGATCACCAACAAGAAACAAAATATAAAACAATGTTCATGTAGGGATTATATTTTTAGGAAACTTCTTTATTCTTTTATTCAGCAAATATTTATTAAGCTGTTATTACATTGAGGGCACTGTGTTTGTTTGCCTGGTATGTAGCAATCCATCTCCTCATGGGGGTGGTCATGTGTTATGAGAAGAGTTTTGACTTTGGTATATGTAGACCAGGGATTAATTTTCTAATCCATCCCTCGTTAGTGGAGTAGCACTGCATTATCCTGAGATTGTTTCTTATCTGCAAAATAGAAGTACAACAGATGTGTCATGAGTTCATGAGCATTAATTGAGATATTGTCTATAAATCAAGTGGCAGAGCATCTGATTTAGAATTCAGTAGTTCTTTGGATTTTTGTGCTGAAATAGGTAAAACCGAAGATATTTACATGCTAATAAAATCTCTTTCATAATGAAAAAATAACTTTATGTAAAAATATGTGCTGAAATCACTTAAGAATGATAAAATATTTTATAATGATAAATAAATAATACTGACATTTATTTTAGTTTCAAAATACTTAATTATTAGTTATTGATGATGGTTAATTTTATATGTCAACTTGACTGGACTAAGGGATGCCCAGATAGTGGGTTAAACATTATTTCTGAGTCTACTATTGAAGATGCTCCCATAAGAGATTAGCATCTGAATCAGTTAAACAAGTGAAAAAAAAAAGTCTGCCTTCACCAGTGTGAGTAGGCATCATCTAATCTATTGAGGGCTCCAATAGAACAAAAAGTGGAGGGAAGAAGGGCAAATTTTCTCTCTTCTTGAGCTGGGACATCCATCTTCTCATGCCCTTAGTTTTGGATCTTCTAGTTCTCTGCCTTTAGACCCTGGGACTCACATTATTAGCGCCCTGGTTCTCAGGTCTTCAGACTCAAACTAAATTATACCACTGGCTTTCTTAGTCCTCTAGCTTGTAGACTGCAGATTGTCAACTGCTCAGCTACCATAATCTTATGAGCCATTTCCCAAAAATTAGGAATATATATATATATAAAACCTATAAAGAATATACACATGTATATTCCTTATTTTTGGGAAATAAGGTACATGTATTAGTGTATTTCTTCAGAGAAACAGAACCTATAAGGAATTTATATATATATCATATATATTCCTTGTTTTTATTTATATACACTATCTATATATGGAATAATATTCATGATGGTTAATTTTATATGTTAACTTGACTGGGCTAAAGGATGCCCAAATAGCTGGTTAAACATTATTATTAAAACATATATGTATCAACAAACATATATATTCCATATATATGGAATATATATCATAATATATGGAATATATATAAATAAGAACTAAAGAATATATATCTTGTAAATAAATAAGGAATATATATATTAATTATTAGTTCTGTTTCTGTGAAGAAACAGACTAATACATGTACCTGACTAATATATTTACCTTAGGTTTAGAGAATTTGAAAACATATATTCAAATATAAATAATATTAACTAAAGAAATAACTAGAAATCCGTAACTAAAGTTAAGAAGTGACATGGCAAGCATTTTCAAAGTTTTGTCATGTTCCCTGGGTGTCCTTCCTCAATTATACCAGCCTTATTCACCTTCAAAAGGAAACTACCATTCTGATTTGTGTGCTAATGAGCCCATTACATTTCTGTACAGTTTTTGCTATGTATACTGGTGACTCTAAGGAATATATAATTAGGGTTTTCTATTTTCACATTTTAAAAATACAAGGTTATATTTTGTTTGGTTACATGATGTATTCCTCCCAATATTATGTTTTGGGAATTAAATTAATCTAATTCATAATTGTAGTAAATTTATTCTGACTGCTGAGCACAATTGTTAATTCTACAACTGATCAGCATTTAAAATGTAAACTTTTTTCTATTGCAAATGCTATTGCCTTGTAAATTGCCTTCTGCACATGTGCAAAATTTTCCACAATGTGTACACCTAGGAATAAAATTTTGCCCATTCGACTTTACTACACACTGGCAAGTTATCTTCCAAAGTGTTTGCAGCAATTTTCACCTCATGAGCAGGGATGAATGTTGCCATTGCGCTGCATGGTTGTCTACACATTGTGTTTTAAAATGATATGTTATTGAAACATCAATATACACTTCTGGGGTTGGTAATAAATTTAAGCGTCTATTCATGTATTCAAAGGTCATTCATCTACCTCCTCTATGAAATGCCTGTTTGCTTTTTGTTGTTGTTGTTCAATTTTAATTGGTTGTTTCCTTTTTTTCTTGTTGCTTGATTGGTAGGATACTAATCCTTTGTTGGTTATATATGTTGTGAAATTTTTTCTCAGTTCTTAGTTTGTATATTGTAGTCTCTATGATGTCTTTTGATGACTAAAAGTTCATAACTTTAATCAATAATATATTTTATGTAAAATTTATTACACTCTATCATGTGCATTTTCGGTTTCTTGCTTAATAAACTGTCCCCTTCCCTGAGATCATAAATTGTCCTGTAATAATTATAAAAGTCTCCATTCCCACTTACATTTTTATTCATCTACAGTTGATTCTTTGAATGACGTAGAGTTAATCTGACATTTTTTGTCAAGTGGTAAACAATGATCCCAGAACCATTTATGAAAAACCATACCACTCTCCATTGATATACATTGCCAACTGTCAAAAATTAAGTTAAATTTTCATATATGCATGTGATCATTTCTGAACTGTCTACTCTGTTGCATTTGTCTAGAATTCTATTCTTGAACCAATGTGGTATTATTAAAATTACTATAGCTTCACAGTAATTTTTATTATAGTTAAGAAAATATTCTTCTTCAGGACTAGTTTTGACCCTTTATTCTCTCAAATAATTTTAAAAACTAGTTTGTAAAATTTACAAAGATCCTGAGAGAATATTGATTAGAACTGATCCTTAGAAAAGTGGCATTTTTATTATAGTGAACGTTCCTAACTAAAGATGTAGACACCTCTTCATATTCAGGTCTTGTATAACATCAAATCAATGTCAAAATATTTTTCACCAAGCTCTTGAACTATTTTCTTAGCTTTATTTATAGACAGCATTTGCTTTTTCCCCTTCCTATAAATAATAAATGGTTTATCTTGAATTACATTGTTTAGTCAATCATTACTTTCAATTTACATATTGGGTTTGGTATCCATTATCCTTGTTAAGGTCTTTTATTAATTCTACTATGCTATCTGTGGATTTTTAACTTCAATTTTATCATCTGCCATCATGACAGGTTTTTTTTTTTTTTGCATTTTACTCACTATAGCTTATTTGCTGTTGCTGTTGCTGTTGTAACTGTGCTGCCAGGACCTTCAGTGCAATATTAAGGAAAAGGGGCAAGACTGTGAAAGTGGGCATCCTTGCCTTGTCTCTGATATTAAAGAGAATAATTTCAACATTTCACCTTTATATATAGCATGCGCTCTAGATATTTTTTTTATATGTCCTATATCAGCTTAAGGAAGTTCCTATCCTCTTTTGATCTCTGTTTGTTTTTACTTCTTGAATGGACGTTTTTAGAATGCCTAGCCCTTACAAATGATCAAAACAAAAAGTCTTACACTTTCTGGCTCCCAGTGATCTTCTCCATCTCCTTTTCCATCCCACTTCTACTCTACCACAATCCCAGTCACACTGGACCCCTTTTTACTCCTCTAACACTCCAGTCATGCTTCTACCTCATGTTTTTGTTTGATGTATCCTCTACTCTATCCCCAAAATATGTGCATGTGTTCCCTCTTCCTCCTTCACAGTCTTTGGGTTATTACTAGAAAGTCTCCTTCTTAAAAATGCATTCCAGGGATGCCCCACTTAAAATTGCAATTCTTACTCTCACTGTGATACTTCCTGTTTTCCTTCCTCACTTTATCTTGACATTGGAACTTATTTGTAGTGTGCTATATGCATTTTTTTTATCTTGTTAGTGTTTTATTAAGGAAAAATTTCTCTTTAAGTATGAATCTCTGCTTTCACAAATAAATCAACTGAGAAACTGTGTTAGAGACAAATAGACTTGATTCTGTCTCCTCCATTAAATGCTTACTATCATTCTAGGTAAGCTGAGTGTTCTTTGTCAAAAGGGAAAAATAGTTTGAGAAGCTTTCAGTAATATATAAATATATTTGCTGCAATTTATTCCACTGATCATGTCGTCTCTGACTAGGCACAAGGGCTAAGTTATGGTTATAGTTGTTGTTCATTTGTTTTTTATATTTTATCTATGAGATAATGATTGTCTCAATTACAGAAGAATACTGTTCCTTTCCTAGTTAAAAAAAAAGTGACATATAGAGTAACAAAAAGTTATTTTTTAACATGAAGCAGATTGACTAGAACTATGTTTCTATGGCTACTAAAATTATCCAACAACAAGAGATAAAATAACAGGCAGATTACTGAATATTATGGTGTCAGTATATTTTGTTTTCTTGTGGGCATTTTACAAGTAATAACAATTGTCTTTTATTTAAACTAGAGAAAAAGTAAGTAAATTTTCACTTATTTATAGAATCACTGCATTGTGATTCTATAAACAGACAAAAGTAAGCTTGTTGACTTTGTCAGACATTGAGCTGTTGCTGGTAGTTTTACAAGAGGAGGAAGGATCAGGTAGATTATAAATGGAAAAAGGGCATTGTATTAGTTTGTTTTCATGCTACTGATGAAGACATACCGAAGACTGGGCAATTCACAAAAGGAAAAGCTTTAATGGACTTACAGTTCCACGTGGCTGGAAAGGCCCCAAAATCATGGTGGAAGGTGAGAAACACGTCTCACACAGTGGCAGACAAGAGAAGAGCACTTGTGCAGGGAAACTCCCATTTTTAAAACCATCGGACCTTGTGAGACTTATTCACTGTCATGATAACAGCATGGGAAAGATCACCCCCATGATTCAATTACTTCCCACCAGGTTCCTCCCACAACACGTGGGAATTCTGGGAGTTACAATTAAAAATGAGATTTGGGTAGAGACACAGCCAAACCATATCATTCTGCCCCTGGCCCCTCCCAAATCTTATGTCCTCATACTTCAAAATCAATATTGCCTTCCCCACAGTCCCCCAAAGTCATGACTCATTTCAGTTCAAAGTCTCATTTGAGACAAGGAAAGTCTCTTCTGCCTATGAGCCAGTAAGATCAAAAGAAAGTTAGTTACTTCCTAGATACAGTGGGGGTACAGGCATTGGGTAAATACAGCCATTCCAAATGGGAGAAATTGGCCACAACAAAGGGGCTGCAGGCCCCAAGCAAGTCCGAAATCCAGTAGGGCAGTCAAATCTTAAAACTCAGAAATGATCTCCTTTGACTCCATGTCTTGCATCCAGGTCACACTGATGCAAAAGATGGGTTGCTATGGTTTTGGGCAGCTCTGTCCTTGTGGCTCTTCAGGGTACTGACTCTCTCCTGGCTGCTTTCACAGGCTAATGTAGAGTGTCTGTGGCTTTTTCAGGCACACAGTGTAAACTGTCAGTGGATCTACCATTCTGGGGTCTGGAGGATGGTGGCCCTCTTCTTACCGCTCTACTAGGTGGTGCCCTAGTAGGGACTCTGTGTGGGGACTCCCATCCCACATTTCCCTTCTGTACTACCCTAGCAGAGGTTCTCCATGAGGACCCCACTCCTACAGTAAACTTCTACCTGGGCACCCAGGCATTTCCATACACCCTCTGATATCTAGGCAGAGGTTCCCAAAACCCAATTCTTGACTTCTGTGCACTCTCAGGCTCAACACCACATGGAAGCTGCCAAGGTCTGAGGCTTGCCCCCTCTGAAGCCAGAGCCCAAGCTCTATGTTCGCCCCTTTCAGCCATGGCTGGAGTGGCTGGGACACAGGGCACAAAGTCCCTTGGCTGCACACAGCACGGGGACCCTGGGCCCAGCCCAGAAAACCACTTTTTCCTCGTGGCCTGTGATGTGTGGGACTACTGTGAAGACCTCTGACAAGCCCTGAGGACATTTTTCCCCATTGTCTTGGGGATTAACATTTGGCTCCTAATTACTCCTGCAAGTATCTGCAGCCAGCTTGAATTTTTCCCCAGAAAATGAGATTTTCTTTTCTATTGCATTGTCAGGCTGCAAATTTTCCAAACTTGCTTGCTCTGTTTCCCTTTTAAAACTGAATGGCTTTAACAGCACCCAAGTCACCTCTTGAATGCTTCACTGCTTAGAAATACCCTTAATCATCTCTCCCAAGTTCAAAGTTCCACAGATCTCTAGGATGGGGCAAATGCCACCAGTCTCTTTGCTATAATATAGCAAGAGTCGGCCAGGAGTGGTGGCTCACAGCTGTAATCCCAGCACTTTGGGAGGCCGAGGCGGGTGGATCACCTGAGGTCAGGAGTTTGAGACCAGCGTGGCCAACATGGTGAAACCCCATCTCTACTAAAAATTCAAAAATTAGCTGGGCATGGGGACACACATCTGTAATCCCAGCTACTTGGGAGGCTGACGCAGGAGAATAGCTTGAACCCGGGAGGCAGAGGTTACAGTGAGCCGAGATTGTGCCTCTGCACTCCAGCCTAGACGACAGAGTGAGACTCTGTCTCAAAAAAAAAAAAAAAAAAAAAAAAATAGTAAGTCACCTTTACTCCAGTTCCCAACAAGTTCCTCATCTCCATCTGAGACCATTTCAGCCTGGATTTCATTGTCTATATTGCTATCAGCATTTTGGTCAAAGCCATTCAACAAGTCTCTAGGAAGTTCCAAACTTTCCCACATTTCTCTGTCTTATTCTGAGATCGCCAAACTGTTCCAACCTCTGCCTGTTACCCAGTTCCAAAGTTGCTTCCACATTTTCAGGTACCTTTTCAGCAGTGCCCCACTCTACTGGTACCAATTTACTGTATTAGTTTGTTCTCATGCTACTGATAAAGACATACCCAAGACTTGGCAATTCACAAAAGGAAAAGGTTTAATAGACGTAAAGTTTCACATGGCTGGGAAGGCCTCACAATTGTGGTGGAAGGTGAAAGATATGCCTCACATGGTGGAAGTCAAGAGAAGAGAGGTTGTGCAGGGAAACTCCCATTTTTAAAACTATCAGATCTTGTGAGACTCATTCACTATCACAAGAACAGCATGGGAAAGACCTACCTCCATGATTCAATTACCTCCCACAAGGTTCCTCCTGTGACTCATGGCAATTCTGAGAGTTACCATTCAAGATGAGATATGGGTAGGGACACAGATAAACCATATCAGGCAGACTGTGGGCAATACTGCAGATTAGCTTTTCAAGTCCCTTCCAATCCACTCTACTGGGGAAGCTGAAATACTTAAAGCTTCTCACTGTGGGGTGGGGGGACTAGGATGAGACAAGTGAGGTGTCTAGGCCCCAAAATTTAAGGAGGCATTCAACTTCAAGCTTATGCAAGTATGGGACTGGCATGTGAGAATAAGTGCCTCCTTAAACTTTGTGCCCTGGATATCTTTCTTGCCTTGCACTAGTCCCAATCTTGCTTCTCGGGTTCCCTGTAAGCTTATCTCCATATGTGACCCAGCTTCTGCTAAGACAGTGCACCCTTGGACATTTAGAAGTAAGAAGTGATGCAGGATCCCTGCTCCTGGGAATTTTTTTGTTACTACTGGAAAGCAAGGATGAGAAATTTGGTGTTTGGGTTTTATTAGCGTCATCAGAGGTTTCAGTAATTGGTCCCCACATATGTAGGCTTTGAAAGGAGAATTTAAGGAAGGACATTCATTTGCTGGCAAGAAACAAAGATGTGCTGAGTAGTGGGGTCTTAGAGCTAAGAGTTTGATGGCAACATCTTGATCTTCAGACTTCAGCAGAGCTGGGATGATCCGGGAACCAGGAACTAGAGAAGCAGCTCCGGACTCCAGAAGCTTCCTGATCAGACAGGCAGCAACTCCCTTAGTGGCCTTTCTATGTTGGTGTTCAGGAAGTAATCTTAGATGCTTAACCTCCAGCTGCCCTTTTGATGTGCCAACAGTTTTCTTAGCACATTATTTCCTTTTTGTCTTTCTGATACCTGCAACATGAGCCTTGATTGATACAAACAGAGAATGAATGGTTTTCTCTATTTCTCTAAAGACTGAAATAAGGAGTTTTCTGGTATATCACCAGGATTGACTAGAAACAAATGAATCCCCAGAAAATATGTGTTTAGTACATATTTCTTTTTACATATATACATATGTTTATATACATATATTATTTTTAATATTCACCATATTAAACATATGAATGCTAGTTTAGACTGATAAAGAGAAAATTCACTTTGTGCCATGCAAATAAATCAATCAATAATTCTGTGATTGTGATTAGACTCTGCTCTAGAGTCTGGGAGATGAGAAACACAAAAAATATATGATATAAGTTCTTCTTTAAAAAACATATAACTGGCCAGGCACGGTGGCTCACACCTGTAATCCCAACACTTTGGGAGGCCGAGGCGGGCAGATCACAAGGTCAGGAGATCAAGACCATCCTGGCTAACATGGTGAAACCCCGTCTCTACTAAAAATACAAAACAAAATTAGCCGGGCGTGGTGGCAGGCACCTGTAGTCCCAGCTACTCAGGAGGCTGAGGCAGGAGAATGGCATGAACCCGGGAGGAGGAGCTTGCAGTGAGCTGAGATCACACCACTGTGCTCCAGCCTAGGTGACAGAGTGAGACTCCGTCTCAAAAAAAAAGAAAAGAAAAACATGTAACTATAATCATTTATCATTTTAATGAAAATAAAGAACTTGAAATTATGAAAATAAGATTGCTCTCCAAGAAGGCAAGAAGTTTCTGTAAAAGCCAATATATAATGATTCAGGACATTCATATTCAAAGCTATCTAACTGAATATATGAGTGATTACAAAGAAAGAGTCTATCAATGAAAGGGGTGAGGGACTGGTCTGCCACAGAATAATGATAAAAGAAGAGTCACAGAGGCAAGATTGTTGTCTCCACTGAAGTACTGGCCAGGATAGAGGAGCCGTAGTCACGGGTCTTGAGTAGCTCCAGTTTCTACCGCATTGGAAAGAGCATTCCCATTATACAAACATGACAAATTATTATAGCTTTATACCACTACACTTCCAGTTTCTCCAACGCTCTGTATTCTATTTTTTTTGCCCCAACTGATAGTTTAATTATGTTTTGGAGGAAGTATACTGATCATGTTCATCCACTTTCTGTTTTGTTGCAGTAGTTATACGTCTCATAAACTGTGATATTGCTATTCTTTTTTCATTCATCACTCTTTGATTCACTTTATGGGTATCTGTGGCTAGAAAATATATGCCTTCTTGATATCTTCATAAAATCAAGTTTGAAGACTAAAAACTGAAGGCCTGGACTCTGGAAAATTTACCAGTACTAACCCATGATGCCTCTTCTCAGAAAACGAATGCATCCTTCCACAGGAAACAGGCACAAACCAGACACTGCAAGATAGCAAGTAAAATGTACTTTCCTAGAAGCATAAGAGAATGACTCTTATAGGTCCTATCCTACTTACTGACCCATTTCATCTGAACTTCTAAAGTTTCTAAAGCTATGCCCAAATTTTCTTTTCCGGTACAGGTATATTGAAATCTAATCCAAAGAATGCATATATACTAAAATAGAATAACCATGTCATATAATTTTAAATGGTGGCAAATGTTTTCTATATGATTTATTATTCTAGATGATCTCTAAAATAATTTTCAACTCTACAAATCTAGAGTATCTAACATGTTCACCATCTCTTTAGGTTCCTGAGTGCTTCCAGTACGGTGGCTTTAATGTTAAATTATGAAAGCTTAAAAATAAAATTTAATCTAAACTTCAAAATGCTTATACTTCTTTTTCATCATGTAGGCTTCAACGAATAGTAAATGATTTACAAATGTTTCTTGATAATGATGAAACAAGTTTATTTTAACCAGACTACGCTAATAAATGAATTGTACCTTTTATAATTTTCTTCTATAGCCAAATTTGAAAAAATGAGTAATATATTTGCCACTTAATCTCTTTATCTCTTTTAAAAAATAGTCAGGATAATTTAGATTCAATTTTGTACCAAGAGACGGGGATTGTGACTTGGGATTTGTGGACCCTTTACCAGCCCTCCAAAATATATCTAATCCCAGACTATTTATAAGCCACAAAATATTATCCCCAAATTTTTGATACAAAAATAATATCTCATAACTCATTTCTAGTGCTTTTCATTTTTAAAAGTGCTTTTGCAGCTATCATCTATTAACTTTAGCTTGTAAGCAAACTTGTTATATAAGCTGGACAAGTGTAATTTACTATTCCTATCATGTAGTTGTAGAAAATGGGGCTTAGAGGGTGTTGTACTGGGTTCCTGCTCACCTGGTTACTTAGTAGTAGATCCAAGTCTGAATTGAAGTTTTTTTTTTCCTTCCTTAAATCAACTGTATTAAGGTATAATTTACAAACAATGCAATTCACTCATTTAAAATATAAATTTGGTGTTTGAAAATTTTATATGTCCATGAAACCACTATCACAATAAGGATTTACAGCACCTACATCAGCTAAACCAATTCTCTTGTGCCATTTTGCAACAAATCCCTCACCACCACCACACATGGCCCTAGGCAATCATTGACAGGTTTCGCTCCATAGAGATTGGTTTTACTTCTTCTAAAATGCCATATAAATGAAATAGTGCAGTATATGCATTTTTGTGTCTGGCTTATTTTTCTAAACATGTATTTGAGATTCACTCAGGTTGCTGTGTGTGTCATTATGGACAAAGACCTTTGAATCCTACAAATGGTTATTTCTAAGGGACAGTGTTCTAATGCTCCTTTCTTTCCATTCCAGGTTTAAATAGCCCTATATTTTCATTCCATTGGACTATTAAAAGTCTCTTAACTAATATGCTCATTTTGAGTCTCAATCCTATCTATCGTACTGTTAAAGAGTGCTGTTTCAAGTATATAGCTTTGTCAGCCCATTGCCTAACATCACTTCTCCTAAAGCAGTAGTTCTCCAAGTGCTCCACAGAATGTAATGAGGTGGCAAGAGCAAGATGGGTAAGCTCTGCTTCTGGATCCACCTTTCTGCCTTCAATTGGAGCAAACCAATGTCTTATCCAGTTATATATCAGACTTCCATGAAAATTTTTAATTGTAGAAAAATTTATTTCCTTTAAACATTTGAAGGTAGCTAATCTATGGAACACATCTATTCTCTGGCGACTGACTGCCCCTCAAATTTGTGTTTCATACTGAACCCCCTCTTCAGTCATTTTTCTACCATCACAGATATAAATCCCAAATAGCCATGCACCACACCCTTAAATCACCAGGCTCTTTCACTGGCAAGTCCTTTGCTCCAACTGCTCCATTTTCCTGGAGTAGTTTTCTACCCCCCATCTTTACTTATCTAGCAAACACATACTCACGGCTTAAGACTTTAAGCTATAGGTACATCTTATTTATGAAGTTTCCCATACTTCATCCCCTAATATGTAGAAATAACAGCTTCTTACTTATAACCACAGTTTCCTAAACATATTAACACTGGACTGGGGAAATACCTTTTTATATCCATGCCCATTTTTTAGTAATTATATACATTTATATGATTATCTTGAAAGTAACCACTGTACACAACACTGACACTAACGAATGGCCACAGTTAATTTATATGGAGTAATTCATGACTCAACTCAGGCCAGTGAGAGACTCTCCCCACTTGATGCCACCTAGACACATCCATTGGTGCAGGATGGGCATGTGATACAGAATAGGTCACTCAGAGGTCATAAGTTTTCATTTTTTGCTTAGGCTAGCTCCAGTTAAACTTTTGTTACTTGTGACTGAAAACACTCCTAAAAGTTTTTAACACCAAAGTGCATTTATTTGTTTTTTCTAATTTGCATTTTATCTTTTTTTATTATTATACTTTAAGTTCTAGGGTACATGTGCACAATGTGCAGGTTTGTTACATTGTATACATGCTCCATGTTGGTGTGCTGCACCCATTAACTCATCATTTACATTAGGTATTCCTCCTAATGTTATCCCTCACCCCTCCCCCCACCCCACAGCAGGCCCCAGTGTGTGATGTTCCCCACCTTGTGTCCAAGTGTTCTCATTGTTCAGTTCCCACCTATGAGTGAGAACATGCGGTGTTTGATTTTCTGTCCTTGTGATAGTTTGCTGAGAATGATGATTTCCAGCTTCATCCATGTCCCTACAAAGGACATTAACTCATCCTTTTTTATAGCTGCATAGTATTCCATGGTGAATATGTGCCACATTTTCTTAATCCAGTCTATCATTGACGGACATTTGGGTTGGTTCTAAGTCTTTGCTATTGTGAATAGTGCTGCAATAAACATACATGTGCATGTGTCTTTATAAAAGCATGATTTATAATCCTTTGAGTATATACCAGGTAATGAGATCTCTGGGTCAAATGGTATTTCTAGTTCTAGATCCTTGAGTAATCGCCACACTGACTTCCACAATGGCTGAACTAGTTTACACTCCCACCAAAAGTGTAAAAGTGTTCCTATTTCTTCACATCCTCTCCAGCACCTGTTGTTTCCTAACTTTTTACTGTTTGCCATTCTAACTGGGTGAAATGGTATCTCATTGTGGTTTTGATTTGCATATCTCTAATGACCCGTGATGATGAGCTTTCTTTCATGTGTCTGTTGGCTGCAGAAATGTCTTCTTTTGAGAAGTGTTTGTTCATATCCTTTGCCCACTTTTTGATGAGGTCGTTTCCTTTTTTCTTGTAAATTTGTTGGAGTTCTTTGCAGATTCTGGATATTAGCCCTTTGTCAGATGGGTAGATTGCAAAAATTTTCTCCCATTCTGTAGGTTGCCTGTTCACTCTGATGATAGTTTCTTTTGCTGTGCAGAAGCTCTTTAGTTTAACTAGATCCCATTTGTCTATTCTGGCTTTTGTTGCCATTGCTTTTGGTGTTTAGTCATGAAGTTCTTGCCCATGCCTATGTCCTGAACGGTATTGCCTAGGTTTTCTTCTAGAGTTTTTATGGTTTTAGGTCTAACATTTAAGTCTTTAATCCATCTTGACTTAATTTTAGTATAAGGTGTAAGAAAGGGATCCAGTTTCAGCTTTCTGTATGTGGCTAGCCAGTTTTCCCAGCACCATTTATTAAATAGGGGATCCTTTCCCCATTTCTTGTTTTGGTCAGGTTTGTCAAGGATCAGATGGTTGCAGATGTGTGGTATAATTTCTGAGAGCTCTGCTATGTTCCATTGGTCTATATCTCTTTTTTGGTACCGTACCATGCTGTTTTGGTTACTGTAGCCCTGTAGTATAGTTTGAAGTCAGGTAGCGTGATGCCTCCAGCTTTGTTCTTTTTGCTCAGGATTCTCTTGGCAATGCAGGCTTTTTTTTGGTTCCATATGAACTTTAAGGTAGCTTTTTCCAATTCCATGAAGAAAGTCATTGGTAGCTTGATGGGGATGGCATTAAATCTATAAATTACCTTGGGGAGTATGGCCATTTTCACTATATTGATTCTTCCTATCCGTGAGCATGGAATGTTCTTCCATTTGTTTGTGTCCTCTTTTATTTCACTGAGCAGTGGTTTGTAGTTCTCCTTGAAGAGGTCCTTCACATCCCTTGTAAGTTGGATTCCTAGGTATTTTATTCTCTTTGAAGCAGTTGTGAATGGGAGTTCACTCATGATTTGGCTCTCTGTTTCTCTATTATTGGTGTATAGGAATGTTTGTGATTTTTGCACATTAATTTTGTATCCTGATATTTTGCTGAACTTGCTTATCAGCTTAAGGAGATTTTGGGCTGAGATGATAGGGTGTTCTAAATATACAATCATGTCATCTTCAAACAGGGACAATTTGACTTCCTCTTTTCCTAACTGAATGCCATTTATTTCTTTCTCTTGTCTGATTGCCCTGGCCAGAATTTCCAACACTATGTTGAATAGGAATGGTGAGAGAGGGCATCCCTGTCTTGTGCCAGTTTTCAAAGGGAATGCTTCCAGTTTTTGCCCATTCAGTATGATATTGGCGGTGGGTTTGTTATAAATAGCTCTTATTATTTTGAGATACGTCCCATCAATTGTTTATTGAGAGTTTTTAGCATGAAGGACTGTTGAATTTTGTCAAAGGCCTTTTCTGCATCTATTGAGATAATCATGTGGTTTTTGTCTTTGGTTCTGTTTATATGATGGATTATGTTTATTGATTTGCATATGTTGAACCAGCCTTGCATCCCAGGGATGAAGCCCACTTGATCATGGTGGATAAGCTCTTTGATGTGCTGCTGGGTTCAGTTTGCCAGTATTTTATTGAAGATTTTTGCATTGATGTTCTTCAGGGATGTTGGTCTAAAATTCTCTTTTTTTGTTGTTTCTTTGCCAGGCTTTGGTATCAGGATGATGCTGGCCTCATAAAATGAGTTAGGGAGGATTCTCTCTTTTTCTATTGATTGGAATAGTTTCAGAAGGAATGGTACCAGCTCCTCTTTTTACCTCTGGTAGAATTCGGCTGTGAATTCATCTGGTCCTGGACTGTTTTTGGTTGATAAGCTATTAATTATTGCCTCAATTTCAGAGCCTGTTATTGGTCTATTCAGGGATTCAACTTCTTCCTGGTTTAGTCTTGGGAGGATGTATGTGTCCAGGAATTTATCCATTTCTTCTAGATTTTCTAGTTTATTTGCATAGAGGTGTTTATAGTATTCTCTGATGGTAGTTTGTATTTCTGTGGGATTGGTGGTAATATCCCCTTTATCATTTTTTATTGCATCCATTTGATTCTTCTCTCTTTTCTTCTTATTAGTCTTGCTAGTGGTCTATCAATTTTGTCGGTCTTTTCAAAAGACTAGCTCCAGGATTCATTGATTTTTTGAAGGATTTTTGTGTCTCTTATCTCCTTCAGTTCTGCTCTGATCTAGGTTATTTCTTGCCTTCTCCTAGCTTTTGAATGTGTTTGCTCTTGCTTCTCTAGTTCTTTTAATTTTGATGTTAGGGTGGCAATTTTAGATCTTTCCTGCTTTCTCTTGTGGACATTTGGTGCTATAAATTTCCCTCTACACACTGCTTTAAATGTGTCCCAGAGATTCTGGTATGTTGTGTCTTTGTTCTCGTTGGTTTCAAAGAACATCTTTATTTCTGCCTTCATTTCGTTATGTACCCAGTAGTCATTCAGGAGCAGGTTGTTCAGTTTCCATGTAGTTGAGCGGTTTTGAGTGAGTTTATTAATCCTGAGTTCTAATTTGATTGCACTATGGTCTGAGAGACAGTTGGTTATAATTTCTGTTCTTTTACATTTGCTGAGGAGTGCTTTACTTCCAACTATGTGGTCAATTTTGGAATTAGTGTGATGTGGTGCTGAGAAGAATGTATATTCTGTTGATTTGGGGTGGAGAGTTCTGTAGATGTCTATTAGGTCCACTTGGTTCAGAGCTGAGTTCAAGTCCTGGATATCCTTGTTATCTTTGTCTCCTTGATCTGTCTAATGTTGACAGTGGGGTGTTAAAGTATCCCATTATTATTGTGTGGGAGTCTAAGTCTCCTTGTAGGTCTCTAAGGACTTGCTTTATGAATCTGGGCACTCCTGTATTGAGTGCATATATATTTAGGATAGTTAGCTCTTCTCATTGAATTGATCCCTTTACTATTATGTAATGGCCTTCTATGTCTCTTTTGATCTTTGTTGGTTTAAAGTCTGTTTTATCAGAGATGAGGATTGCAACCCCTGCTTTTTTTTGTTTTCCATTTGCTTTTGTTTATCTTCCTCCATCCCTTTATTCTGAGCCTATGTGTGTCTCTGCACGTGAGATGGGTCTGCTGAATACAGCACACTGATGGGTCTTGACTCTTTATCCAATTTCCCAGTCTGTGTCTTTTAATTGGGGCATTTAACCCATTTACATTTAAGGTTAACATTGTTATGTGTGAATTTGATCCTGTCATTGTGATGTTAGCTGGTTATTTTGCTCGGTAGTTGATGCAGTTTCTTCCTAGCATCCATGGTCTTTACAATTTGGCATGCTTTTGCAGTGGCTGGTACCAGTTTTTCCTTTCCATGTTTAGTGCTTCCTTCAGGAGCTCTTGTAAGGCAGGCCTGGTGATGACAAAATCTCTCAGCATTTGCTTGTCTATGAAAAATTTTATTTCTCCTTCACTTATGAAGCTTAGTTTGGCCAGATATGAAATTCTGGGTTGAAAATTCTTTTCTTTAAGAATGTTGAATATTGGCTCCCACTCTCTTCTGGCTTGTAGAGTTTCTGCTGAGAGATCTGCTGTTAGTCTGATGGGCTTCCCTTTGTGGGTAACCTGACCTTTCTCTCTGCCTGCCCTTAACATTTTTTCCTTCATTTCAACCTTGGTGAATCTGACAATTATGTGTCTTGGAGTTGTTCTTCTCGAGGAGTATCTTTGTGGTGTTCTCTGTATTTCCTGAATTTGAATGTTGGCCTGTCTTGCTAGGTTGGGGAAGTTCTCCTGGATAATATCCTGCAGAGTGTTTTCCAACTTGGTTCCATTCTCCCCGTCACTTTCAGGTACACCAATCAAACATAGATTTTATGTTTTCACATAGTCCCACATTTCTTGAAGGCTTTGTTTGTTTCTTTTTTCTCTTTTTCGTCTGAACTTCTCTTCTCACTTTATTCAATTCATTTGATCATCAATCACTGATACCCTTTCTTCCACTTGATCTAATCATCTACTGAAGCTTGTGCATGCATCACATAGTTCTTGTGCCACGGTTTTCAGCTCCATCAGGTCATTTAAGGTCTTCTCTACACATTTATTCTAGTTAGCCATTCATCTAATCTTTTTTCACGGTGTTTAGCTTCTTTGTGATGGGTTTGAACATCCTCCTTTAGCTCAGAGAAGTTTGTTATTACCGATCTTCTGAAGCCTACTTCTGTCAACTCATCAAAGTCATTCTCCGTCCAGCTTTGTTCCATTGCTGGCGAGGAGCTGCGATCCTTTGGAGGAGAAGAGGCACTCTGATTTTTAGAATTTTCAGCTTTCCTGCTTTGGTTTCGCCCCATCTTTGTGGTTTTATCTACCTTCGGTCTTTGATGATGGTGACCTACAGATGGGGTTTTGGTGTGGATGTCCTTTTTGTTGCTGTTGATGCTATTCCTTTCTGTTTGTTAGTTTTCTTTCTAATAGTCAGGACCCTCAGCTGCAGGTCTGTTGGAGTATGCTGGAGTCCACTCCAGACCCTGTTTGCCTAGGTATCACCAGCGGAGGCTGCAGAACAGAAAATATTGCAGAACAGCAAATGTTGCTCCCCAATCCTTCCTCTGGAAGCTTCGTCTCAGAGGGGCACTTGACTGTATGAGGTGTCAGTCGGCCCCTACTGGGAGGCGTCTCCTGGTTAGGCTACTTGGGGGTCAGGGACCAACTTGAGGAGGCAGTCTGTCCGTTCTCAGATCTCCAACTCCATGCTGGGAGAATAATTGCTCTCTTCAAAGCTGTCAGACAGGGCAGTTTAAGTCTGCAGAAGTTTCTGGTGCCTTTTGTTCAGCTATGCCCTGCCCCCAAAGGTGGAGTCTACAGAAGCAGGCAGGCCTCCTTGAGCTGCGGTGGGCTCCACCCAGTCTGAGCTTCCTGATGGCTTTGTTTATTTAGTCAAGCCTCAGCAATAGCAGACGCCCCTCCCCCAGCCTCGCTGCCACCTCGCAGTTCGATCTCAGACTGCTGTGCTAGCAGTGAGCAAGGTTCCATGGGCGTGAGACCCACTGAGCCAGGCACGAGATGTAATCTCCTGGTGTGCCGCTTGCTAAGACCACTGGAAAAGCACACTATTAGGGCGGGAGTGTCCCGATTTTCCAGGTACCATCTGTCATGGCTTCCCTTGGCTAGGAAAGGGAATTCCCTGACCACTTGCACTTCCCGGGTGAGGCAATACCCTGCCCTGCTTCAGCTCACACTCTGTGGGCTGCACCCACTGTCCAATGAGTCCCAGGAAGATGAACCCGGTACCTCAGTTGGAAATGCAGAAATCACCCATCTTCTGCGTTGCTCACACTGGAAGCTGTAGACTGGAGCTGTTCCTATTCGGCCATCTTGGAATGATCTCCTATCTTTCTCTTTTTAATTATAATTTTTTTTTTTACAAAAGACAGGGCCTTCCTCTGTCACCCAGGCTACAATGCAATGGTGTGATCATATGTAGTCTCAAATGTCTAGGCTCAAGTGATCCTCTTGCCTCAGTCTCCAAAGTGGATGGGACTACAGGCATATTCCACCATGCATGGCTTATTTTTAAACAATTTTTGTAGAGATGGGGTTGTACTACATTGCCCAGACTGGTCTTGAAACTCCTGGCCTCAAACAATCCTCTCACCTCAACCTCCTAAAATGTTGAGATTACAGGCATGAGACAGCACACCTGGCCCTAGATTTGCATTTTATCTTGACTGCCTTCTTGGTCTTTATATCTCTAACACCTAGCCCAATGCCTTCTACAAAATGGATATTTAATACATACTCAAGGAGTGAATGTACAAATGGGTGAGTGAACAAAATATGCCTGTAGAACATAATCATTCAGAACTTAGAGCAGTGAATTTATTTAGTAATTAAAATTAAAGGCAACTATACATAAAATATACAGAAAAACGGATGGAATTTAACATAATGAATATGATAGAATAAAGGCATAAACCCAAGTGGATAGAGAAGGATTAAATCAGAGAACAAGATTAAGTAACTTGAAATTTCAGACTGCCATAGGATCTGATAATTTTGAGTCTTGTAGGGTACCTTCTTTAATAAACTTTTTTTAATACAGTCTTCCCTTGGTATCCATGGAGAATTGGTTCTAGGACTCTTCCGTGGATACCAACATTTGATTGATGTTCAAGTCCCTCATATATTAATAAAATGATGCAGTATTTGCACATAACCTAAACACATCTTTCCTATTACCTAAATTATCTCTAGATTGTATGTAATACCTAACACAATGCCTACACATCACTTCATTCATGTGGAATTAATGTAGCACTCAGGGCACAGCAAATTCATATTTTGCCTTTTGAAACTTTGTAGAATTCTTTTCCCTGAATATTTTCTATCAGAGTTGGCTGAATCCACATATGTGTAACTCACAGATACAGAGGGCCAATAGAGACCAACTATATATACAATTGCTAATAGTGATCTCCAGGAACCCCAAAAAGCATGAACCAAAATTGCAGAAGTAAGCATTTTCACAGATGAGCAGATAAGAGTGAAAGTCACAGTATTGGCCTTTGCTTTTTAACATAAATAAATGAGGCTTGTGTATTCATTCTTCCATGGATAATATATAATAGAACCTGATTAACATCTCATGTCATCTTCAATTTAAGGTGAAATAATAAAGATCATTTGACCTCTAGACTTTCTTTAAATGTCATTAAAGCATTCATATAAATAATGATATGGAGAATGCATTTTCTTTATTTTACCACAGAGTTTGATTGAGTGCATAAGGAGTACCAGTCATTTGTTATACAAAATCAGTACAACAAAGACCATATCCTAGAATGCATTACAATACTATAGGCAACGTCAACAGAAAACGAAATTATAAGACAAAATGATAAAGTGCTGTAAAAGGGTATGAATAAAGCACAGCAGAGGTAACCTTAAAATTCACCAAACAAAATTCTCAAAGATCTTAGTAAAGAGATTTAAGGATATGATCTATTCTGAAAGTGAGAGTTTTAACAACTATTCACATCTATTTAGCTAAGTGTAGCAAATTTTATTTGCTGTCTCTTCCCTGCTTCCTCATATTTCATTGAGTGTCATATTTACTAAAGTGTTCTGGGGAGAAAGGGCAATTCACTAAATAGAATAGAATCAGAATGGGAGAACGATTTGGGCCCTATTGTTTGTTACCATCATAAATATTTATGTTGCATATTCTTGTGCTTGATCATCTACAAGGTGCTAATTCTTATGAGCTTAAAAACCAAGGATAATTAATGAATTACCTCCATACATATATGAGATATGTTTAATAATTATGCACAGGTAGGAGTGACCTTATGAAAGATGAGGATTGGCAGCTCTTTATCTGATTTGAGAAATACAGGGTCTTACCTGCAAAAGGGGTTAAACATGTTAAATTTTGATTTGGCAGTGAATTCGTTTCTTGTGACTGAAAACACTCCTAAAAGTTTTTAACACCAAAGTGCATTTATTTATTTTCAAATTTGCATTTTATCTTTTTCCTTTTAATTAAAAAAATTTTTTTTTTTTAGAAAAGGACAAGGTCTTCCTCTGTCACCCAGGCTATACTACAGTATATTTAACACATAAATGGGTTAAGAATATTACCTTCCCACTGGGCTGTGTTTGAATACATTTCTTTTGATGCAACCCATATTTTTTGTTTAAGCTATTTCCTTTAGAAAGTCACTTATATTGTGCATATGAATTTACTGGAAAAGGAAGGCTCATTGGAAGGCTGGCAATGGCTAATGTGCTCATGTATCCATTAGTGTCCTGTCCTAAGAACAATATGAGGAGATAGGATACAAAATTGTTAAGTCTTGCAGGAACAGAGGAAAACTAAAAGCATCTTGAGGATGAGAAGACTTTTTAAAAAGACAGATCCAGAAAACAACAACCACAACTACAGTTGGATGAAAAGAAGGAAATGAAGCTCAGAAAATACAGAGAAGCACAAACCATTCTAACATGGAGAAACCCCATCTCTACTAAAAATAGAAAATTAGCTGGGTGTGGTGGCACATGCTTGTAATCCCAGCTACTCGGGAGGCTGAGACAGGAGAATCGCTTGAACCCAGGAGGCAGAGGTTGCGGTGAGCTGAGATCACACCATTGCACTCCAGCCTGGGCAAAAAGAGTGAAACTCCATCTCAACAACAACAATAACAACAAAACATGCTGCTTCACACTTTATATTGTATGTTATCCTTGTAACCAATGTGATTTATATATCTTTAGTACAGTGTGTGTACATATGTGTGCGTGTGTGTCCTATTTTAAGTAACCTACACGTTTATATAAGGGATTGCTATTGAACACCTACATGTACCAGAATATTGTGGGAATTGGAGATGTAATAGTAAGTAAGAACCCAGATTTCTACATCTTAAAGAGCTTACAGTATAGTGGAAGACACGGGCACATTTAGTGAAATATGCTCTATGATAGGAGACATACTGGTAATATGGGAGCATTGAGAGGAACTTATGTCTGATGTGAAAGGTTAAGGATGGCTTCCAAAAACCAGGGATTTCTGAGATAAGATATGCAGTATGGGCACAAACATGCCAGGTGAGCCAGGAGAGGTAAGAAGTGAGAAGGCAGAGAGGGCAGCATGTGCAAATATCTAGCAAGAGGAAAGAGAATACCCAATTCAGGGATCTAGGAAACATTTGCTCCTCTAAAGTTTAGAAGATAAAGGGGGAATGTCGAAAGATACAGCAGGATCTAATACACTTTCCAGTGTATTAGAATTCTTTTGGAGCAAGACACAAAAACAGATAGTTCCCAGCTTAAGTAAAGTAAGAATATATTACAAACCTAATATGATAGATATCTCATAAATCCAACTCTCAGGAATCTCTTTGGCTTCAATAAAGAAAGGAATTGAGAACTTAAATGGTATCATGATTGCCTCTGCATCATTCCTCTCTGCTCCACTGCCTGGGTTGGCCCCATTCTCCATGCTCATTGCTGACAGGCTGTCTCTACTCAGTAGAGAGATAATTTCATCCTCCTTACTTCTTATAGTGGATACCCAGGAAATTATTTGTTTAGTGCCTTGTCTTATACTGAAAGACCTCCTTATACAGCCATCCTTGTGGATTCCAGTAGCAATTTTGTACCTAATTGATAGATACAAAAATGGGCATTAGGCCCAAGATGATACAATAAGAATATTTCCCCTGGCTAGCCTCTTTAATGGAGACATTTTAAGTTTGGTTTATATAGGACCAACATATCACCATGAGGCTCATATGAGGAGTTATTTAGAATTAGGTAAGCGGCTAAGCAAACGCCTCTGCAGGTATTCACTACAATGTAATAAATAGGATTGAGAAATTTGGACTACAATATATTAAAAATGGGTTCATCAAACTGCTGAAATTTTTTGCTTTTTTTTTTTTTTTTTTTTTAGATGGAGTCTTGCTCTGTCGCCCAGGCTGGAGTGCAGTGGCACGATCTCGGCTCACTGCAACCTCCGCCTCCCAGGTTCAAGCAATTCTTCTGCCTCAGCCTCCCAAGTAGCTGGGATTACAGGTGCCTGCCACCATACCTGGCTAATGTTTGTATTTTTTTACTAGAGACGGGGTTTCACCATGTTGGCCAGGCTGGTCTTGAACTCCTGACCTTGTGATCCGCCTGCCTTGGCCTCCCAAAGTGCTGGGATTACATGTGTGAGCCACTGCACCTGGCCTTTTTTGCTTTATTAAAATAAAAATTGTTGGAACTAGTGTGCTTTTCTTGTATACTTAACATTTGCTAAATTTTCATTTGCTTACAACTTATTAGGAGCAAATTCACTGCAAAAACAAAGTGAATTTCTTGCGTGGTTGAGTCCCTTGGTGCGTGTGAATTTCTGACACCAGGTCTGAAGATGTGAGCCATTCTCATCAAATACCACACTGGCCTCCACAGAGCTCTCCATGATTATTTGATCCTTCAGACTCCATGTGAGCTAGAAGTGGTGGGTGGGAGCAGATGCTATCCGAGCATTTCCATCACTTTTGGCATTTTGGTTTCTGATCTGATAACATTTTCCTATATTTATTTTGGATGTAGTCCTGCAATTTTCTCCCAGGCACTATTATCTGCACTTGACAGACTGTGTACAGCAGAAGTGCTGATCCTTGATCATGGGGCAGATTATATGACATATGAATGGTGCAGTATGCTACACACCAATAAGCAAATCCCTTGGAAAAGCATGGAATAGTACAAACAGGCTGAGTGGCCCTTTTTTATTCCTACTGACACTGTTTTGAAAAACAGTTTTAAAAAGCCCTGGATCCTGTCATATTGAGAAGAAAAGGACATTTTTGTTTCTTGTGCTGTCACAAGTAAGAAGAATAACAACTATATTTTATTAGGTACATGGCATGTTCCAGGTACTTTGAGTAATAATAGTACATGCATATGGGAATCTTTCTTACTTGGCTTTGGTTGAGATTTAAATTTGGGATGGCAGGGAGCACAACAGGTACCTCTTCTGGTTATTACCAGGTGACAAATGAAACCAACATTTAGGAGCTGAAAACAGCCCTTTGATTGTGCTGACGAATTCTGTGGGTTGGGAATTTGAATACAGTATCCGAGGCCTCAGCCGATTCCAAGGCAGGGGGTAATTCAAAACCCAGAGACCAAAATCACCTGAAGGCTCATTCATGCACACTCCTGGCACTTGGGCTGGATGATTCAAGGACTGGAATTGACAGCTGGAGTTCCTCCCTGTGTCTTCTCCAGGTGTCTTGGCTTCCTCATAGTACGGCCACGTCAGAGTACCTGGCCACTTACACGAAGCTCAGAGAATCCAGTGCAAGTGTTTCAGCAAACAAGGCAGAAGCCTCATCACTTTTCATGACCAAGTATCAAAAGTCACACAGTGTTACTTGTAATATATTGTATTGATCAAACCCCACCCATATTCAAAATAACATAGATCTTCCTATTAATGGACACCAAAATTTTGGTGCCATGTTTTCAAAAAGCCAAAGTATCAGACCACAAAGGCAAAGTGGCATTGTCAATTTAGGATGCTATAAGAGAATACCATAGACTGGGTAACTGAAACAAACAACATTTATTTCTCATAGTTCGAGATCCTGAGAAGTTCAAGATCAAGATGCCCATAGATTCAGTGTCTAGTGAGGACACTTCCAAGTTATAGAATGCCAAGTTCTTTTTGTATCTTTACGTGGTAGAAAGTAGAAAGAGCTCTATGGGGTCTCTTTTATGTGAACACTAATCCCACTTATGAGATTGGTATTACCTCCCAATCAAATTACCTCCCAATCTAATTATTTCCCAAAGGCCCTGTCTCCTAATACCATCACATTGGAGGTAAGGATTTCACCATATCACTTTTGTGGGGAAGGGTACAAAAATGTAGATCATAACACTTATCATGGTTTAAAAATTATAAAAATGGTATTGCAGCCAGTAACAGTGGCTCACACCTATAATCCCAACTAATTGGGAGGCTGAGGTAGAAGGATCACTGTAGTGAACTATGACTATGCCACTCTACTCCAGCCCAGGCAACAAAGAGAGACCCTGCCTAGAAAAAATATTGTAAAAATGGTACTGAAATTCTTAACTCACCATCTACCTCAAGGATTAAAAAAAGATGTGAAGGATTAGAGAAAGCAGACATGAGAACTGCTTTGGAGAAATTGTCAGTATTTCCTGTATTCCACTGCTCCATGTCAACCACTATGAAAAACAGAATGAGAGGAGATAACTTTGCTCTTGCCTGAGAGGAAGAGATGCTTTCAGAGTTTGGAGAGCCTGATATGATATGCATCTCCTGAAATTTGGGGATGCAGTGACTGGTATCTGACTCATGCCTAAAATGTCTAACATTAGCAGTTTTGACTAGCTGAAATAGTCTACAGCAGCAGAATAAAATAGTCTTCACTGAAGCAAGCCACCTTTTCAGAGTTTGGCTGGCTAAGGACACCTGTGTGATTTCCACGTGTCAGAAAAGAGATCACTGTGAACTGTCTTGAAAATGACTCAGCTGGGCACGGTGGCTCATGCCTGTAATCCCAGCACTTTGGGAAGCTGAGGTGAGTGGATTGCTTGAGCTTAGGCATTCGAGATCAGCCTGGGCAACATGATGATGCCCCATCTCTCCAAAAATATAAAAATCAGCTGGGCGTGGTGGTGCGTGCTTGTAGTCCCAGCTACTCAGGAGGCTGAGATGGAAGGACTGCTTGAACCCAGGATGTCTAAGCTGTAAGTAAGCCATGATCAGGCCACTGCACTCCACCCTGGGTGACAGAATGAGACCCTGTCTCAAAAAAAAAAAAAAAAATAGAAAGAGAGAAGAGAAATTACTCTACGCCAATCTCTTTTCTTCAAAGATTAAGAAGACCTTGGCATAAAGAAGCTAGGATTAGAAGGAAGAGCTAAAGGGGATTGGATGTTACCAGCTTGAAATTATCACTTGCACCAAGGAACTAAAGTCAAAGATTCATAGAAGTGATGCAGGGAATATGTAAATCGTTTCAGATGTCCACCACACCTAGAAAGCATCACTGCAAGATTACAAGTAAGATCTCCTTTGTCTAATAACTTTTCTATCTCCCATTGTGTTATGAAACAACTATCTGGTAATGGAAGTGTCATCTGAAATCATAGTAGAATCCCATTCACACTAGAGGATAAGGGAAAAGAAAAGTTTTTAATTGAATGAGAATCCTGTGTTTCAATGTCTATGGACTGATCTGTTGTTATTAAAACCTGGGAAAAGAAAGTATTCTTGGAGTACCTGAGAATGACTAAATGTTCTGTAATATCTGCCAGAGATTTTATACAGGATTACAGATAAACGAGCCCTAAAAAGATGGCAATTGGCAGGATCAGTTGGTAGGAGATAATAAAAAATTCTTGCTTCCTAACTTTTTCAAGTATTTCAATAAAGTTGACTTATATACAGCCATGCACTGCATAATGAGATTTTGGTCAACAACAGATCATATATATGACAGTGGTCCCATAAGATTATAATACTGTATTTTTGCTGTACTTTTTCTATGTTTAGATTTGTTTAGGTACACAAATAGCTAAAATTGTGTTACATGCCTACAGTACAGTAATATATTGTACAGGTTTGTAGCCTGGGAGCAATAAGCTATACCTTATAGCTTAGGTTTTTAGCAGGCTATACCCTTTAGGTTTGCATAAGTACACTATATTGTTTATATGACAACAAAATTACCAGTTGATCTACTTCTCAGAATATATCCCAGTCATTAAGCAATGCATGACTATATATTAAATTTATTTAATTCTCATAACTCTAATGAGGTAGGAAATAATATTCTCTGAGGCAAATAAAGGATGGCTATAAACTCTTTGTCATTCTTCCCATCAAGAGCTGGAGTCTGTGTCCTCACCTTTAATATAGGTCATCTCTGTGATTGCTATCATAAAAAGAATATAGCAGAAGTGATACTGTACCAGGTTCCAGGCTGATGCCTAAAGAGACTGACAGCTTCCATTTCCTTTCTCTTGGAAAACTCTCTCCAGGGGTCTGGAAGACAATGAAGTCCAATTACTCTGAGAGCACCATGCTAGAGAGGCCATGTATAAAGCTGACTAGTGCTAGTAGAGCCCAAAAATTCTCCCCACACAGGTGCCAGTTCAGAGAGGGAGTGAAGTCATATAGGATGCTCTAAACTAGACTATCTCCCACATGAATACCATTGAATGTTCTTAGTGAATACCCCATGGAGCAAAGAAATTGTCCAGCTAAGCCCTGCCCAAAGTAATGACTCATGAAATCATGAGCTATAATAAAATAGTTAATGGTTATTGTTTTAAGACACTGAGTTTTACAGTAATTTGTTATGCAGTAATAAATAGCCAAAATATCTCCAATTATAAGTAAGGAAACAGACTAAGAAAGGTCAATATTTTCCCAAGAAAACCTGTTTAACAAATGGACAAGAATAATATCCTCATAAAGCTGACCTACTAAATAAGGGGAATAGAGATAATAAACAAGATAAAGGATAAAGGAGAAAAAATAAAGCAAGGAGTGGACAGAGGTTGAAATATAAGAAGTGGTGCCAAGAAAGGCTGAACAGAGAAGTTGACTATTGAGTAATGAGCTTAAGGAATTGTAAGAACAAAACATATGGATTCCAGGAGAGAATATTCTAGGCAGAGGGAAAAGAATATGCCAGAGACACAGACAAAATCAATATTTTCAAGTAAACTTTGTATTATTTTGTTCACATGTATGAAAGATTATCATGCACATTATTTGCAATATCCAGTCAAGAATTAAAATGAAGGTGGCTTAGACCAAGATAGTAATAGAGCAGATGTTGTTGAGAAGCACAAATATTTTGAAGGGAAAGCCAATGGAATTTGCTGACATATTGGATACGGTATGTCAGAGGAGTCAAGATTAATTTCAGTGTTTTGACTTATGTAACTAGAAAACTAGAGTAGCCATTAACAGAGATGGTGATGGCTTTGGTGGATCAGGGTCTACTCTGTGGGAAGAATACAGCAATGAGAACATGAGCAGATGAGTGGATAGAAAGATAGCTATAGATGGAAGAAAAATGAAAACACACAAACGTCACCAATGCTGGACCTAAACCCAGCTATTCATATATATTTTAAATAACTAGTATTTATTGAGTTCCTATAAGGAATTAGGTGTTATACCACGCTTTACTTCCTCCCTTAATCAGAGTCCTGTTAGGAAAACAACAAGTATGTCAAATATTTAAACAGAGTCTATTTTACGTAGAGAATCAGTTACACAACTGTAATCACATTTGTTGTCAGCTTTCCCCTAGATATGGGAAAATAAAATGTTATAGAAATGTAAGATTAGGTAGATATCATGAGCCAGAGTCAGGTAGCCAGGCTAGAACTTGTAGAAAACAACACAATGTTTTCAGGAAAAAAAAAACAGTCGTGAGACGTCAGGTGGATAAGACCTAAGACATTTCAAATTTGCTGTGGTAAAGCAAGTATTGAAAAGTGCTGTGCTACTCTTTGGATGCATCAACTTAGCTAGACCATAGTTCCCAATTCTTCAATGGAACATCAATTTAGGTGCTGCTTTGACAGTGTTTTGTAGATATGATTAAAGTTCATAATCACATTATCAGTTAATCTGAAGTAAGGGAGATTATCCCAGATAATCTGGGTAGCTGTGATTCAATCAATTAAAAGGTCTTACAAATAGAGCTGAAGTTTCCCTGAAGAAATTTCATCCATGGACATCACCTCTACTTCATGTCCCAGAGCTCTAGTCTGCCCTTCCTGATGGCTTGCCTTAGTGATTTTGGATTTGCTGAGCCAGCCCCCACAAAAAACATGAGTCTTGCAATAAATCTTTTACCTTCAGGTGAAGAACTATGGGATTGGAGTGCACACAGCAATAAGAAGGTGGAATCATGGTGAATGAAATAACTTTTGCCTCAGCCATGGGACTTTGGGTTATCTTTCCTGTTTGGATAGTAGTCAGTCCTTAGCATGGGAGCCAATCACAATCCCAAATGCCATAATCCTGAACACCGTAATTTTGAATGTTGAAATCCAGAAAGGTCAAAATTCTGAAATATAATTCTGGAAAAATGATAAAATTATTTAAAAGAAATTTACTTACATGTTTAAAAGGGGATTTATTTGAGAAATATAAAAATACAACAGAAAACTTCATAGACCACTTTACATAATAGGCAATAATAGCATACACATTTTTGAAAGCATAAGCACTCAGGTATACTAACAAGAGTCACATGAGTATTTTAGTTATGAGCAGGCAAACTGGATTCATGAATAAATAGCTGATATAACTATGGTCATTGGAAATACCATGGTTGACAACCTATGTGTTTGGACAAGATCAATCAAAAACCGTGATAGGTCACCAATGTGACAGTCACCATGTACAGTCATCCAAAAAAAATCCAAGATCTGAGGAAATTTTATCCTTCACAAATGCAGATGTACAAAAAGGACAGCTCTACATTTATTGAGGAAGTTTCAGTGTTTTTATGTACAAACACAATGCTTAAATACAAAGTCAATATTGCGATAATGCACCTTTGTGGAGTCAAGTTTGCAAAAAATACATAAAACAAATTACAACTTCATAAACGTCTACACAATTTATACCTCTGGTATTGTAAAAATGCAAAGATGAAATACATAGCTTAGCAAATTGTACCAAAATAATGCTGACAACTCAAAATACTGAGAGCAAAAGCCAAAAAAACAACAAAGAAAACCTAAAAAAGAAATTTGATGTATGAGAAAGCATCTTACACGGGTAGATTAGGGGCAATTGCACAGACGTAGTCCATAAGAGCTGGCCAACTTTCCATTAACTATATTTCAAAATCTTGCATTGCAATGAATAGCTGTTTTTTCCTTGGAGAATTTTTTGCATGGCTTTCCTTGGAGAATACATTCATATTAATTTTTTTTAATAGAGGCAAGGTCTCACTCTGTTGCTCAGGCTGATCTCAAAATCCTGGGCTCAAGCAGTCCTCACACTTCACCCTCCCAAAGTGCTGGAATTACAGGCATAAGTGACGGCGCCTGGCCTCACATTCATTTTCTAAGTTGCGTTGCTCTTTTTGAAATTATTTTGTGATTCAATATACATGGACATGAGCATGGACTATCAAATTTTTCCATCTTATGTGCCATGCTTCTATGTAGTTTTCAGCATGCATAAGTCAATTTCACATGCCCTCATATATGGACCACAAATTTGGTGGAGTGGTGAGTGAACTGCAACATCATTGCAAGTCTTCTTATCCTAGAGTGCATATAATTATTTTCAAAGCAGTCAGTAATTTCACTGGCTTTTTAAAAAATTTTCTATTTTAGGTTCAAGGGTATATGTGCAGGTTTGTTATATAAGTAAACTGTGTGTCATGGAGGTTTGCTGTGGAGATCATTTCATCACCCAGTTAATAAGCATAGTGCTCAATAGGTAGTTTTTTCATTCTCTCCCTCTCCCCACACTCCACCCTCAAGTCAGTTCCCATATCTGCTGTTACCCTCCTCGTGTTCATGTGTTCTCATTGTTTAGCTCACATTTATAAGTGAGAACATACAGTGTTTGGTTTTCTGTTTCTGCATTAGTTTTCTTAGTATTATGGCCTCCAATTCCACCCATGTTCCTGCAAAGGACATAATCTATTTCTTTCTTATGGCTGCATAGTATTTCATGGTGTATATGTACCACATTTTCTGTATCCAGTCTACCATTGATAGGCATTTCGGTAGATTTCATGTCTTTGCTATTATGAATAGTGCTGCAATAAAGATATGTGTGCATGTGTCTTTATGGTATACGATTTATATTCCTTTGGGTATATACCTAACAATGGGATTGCTAGGTCAAATGGTAATTCTGTCTTAAATTCTTTAAGGGATCACCACACTGCTGTCCACAATGACTGAACTAATTTACATTCCCACTAGCAGTGTATAAGCATTCTCTTTTCTCCACAACTTCACCAGCATCTGTTATTTTTCGAGTTTTTAATAATAGCCATTCTGACTGATGTAAGATAGTATCTTGTGGTTTTGATTGCATTTATCTAGTGACTAGGGATGATGGGCATCTTTTAAGATGTTTGTTGGCTATGTGTATGTCTTTTCTTGAAAAGTGTCTGTTCATATTCTTTGCCCACTTTTTAATGGGATTGTTTGCTTTTGTTTTTTTGCATGTAAATTTGTTTAAGTTACTTATAGTTTCTGGACATTAGAACTTTCTTGGATGCATAGCTTGCAAATATCTTGTCCCATTCTGTAGATTCTGTTTACTGTGTTGATTGTTTCTTTTGCTGTGCACCAGCTCTTCAGTTTAATTAGGTCCCATTTGTCAATTTTTGTTTTTGCTGCTATTGCTTTTGCCATCTTTGTCATGAAATCTTTGCCAGGTTCTATGTCCAGAATGATGTTTCCTAGGTTATCTTGCTTTTTATAGTTTTAGGTTTTACATTAACATCTTTAATCCATCTTGAGTTGACTTGTGTATATAGTGTAAGGAAGGAGTTCAGTTTCAATCTTCCAAATATGGCTATCCAGTTATCCCAGCAACATTTATTGTATAGGCAATCCATTCCCCATTGCTTGTTGTTGTTGACTTGTTGAATGTCAGATAGTTGTCAGTGTGAGGCATTATTTCCGGGCTCTCTATTGTGTTCCATTGGTTTATGTGTCTGTTTTTGTACCAGTACTATGCTGTTTTGGTTACTGTAGTTGCGTAGTATAATTTGAAGTCGGGTAACATGATGCCCCCAGCTTTGTTCTTCTTGCTTAGGATTACTTGGCTATTCAGGCTCTTTTGTAGTTCCATATAGTTTTTCTAGTTCTGTGAAGAATGTCATTGGTAGTTTGACAGCAATAACATTGAATTTATAGGTTGTTTTGGGCAGCATGGCCATTTTAACAATATTGATTCTTCCTATCCATGGGCATGAAATGTTTTTCAATTGTTTGTGTCATCTCTGATTTATTTGATCAGTGTTTCATAAGTCTTGTAGAGATCTTTCTCTTCCCTGGTTAGCTATATGCCTACGTGTTTTATTTTTGTCTGTGTGGCAATTGTGAATGAGATTCCATTCTTGATTTGGCTCTCAGCTTGGATGTTGTTGATGTATAAGAATGTTACTGATTTTTGGCCGGCTGTGGTGGCTCACGCCTGTAATCCCAGCACTTTGGGAGGCTGAGGCGGGTGGATCATGAAGTCAGGAGTTCGAGACCAGCCTGAGCAACATGGTGAAACCCCATTTCTACTAAAAATACAAAAATTAGCCAGGCGTGGTGGTGCGTGCCCGTAATCCAAGCTACTCAGGAGGCTGAGGAAAGGGAATCACCTGAACCCAGGAGGGAGGCCAAGAGGGGGCTGAGGGTGGCTCAGCACAGGCCTGCAGGTACCTCTCAGCATGAACAGCCTGGGTGCCATGAACAGTGGTAGGAGTCAACAGCCTGGGTGCCATGAACAGTGGCAGGAGCCTGGACAGAAAGGGGAAGGTCTCCAGTGAAACTCCACCTTGAAGCCAGGTATGGCCTGAAGCTTGGGGGCTGGGCTGCCAGTTCTGTGGACTGGAGTGAGCACTTATGGCGCTTTTTCTGGCCCTGCCCATGGTCACCTATGGACCAATCAGCACACACTTCCTCCCCTCTGAAGCCCATACAAACCCTGAACTCAGCCAGACTCAGGCAGATATTGGGATTACCTGCCTGTGGAAAGGAGCTAACCACTCTGAGTCTCTTGAGAGCTTCTCTGTCACTCAATGAATCTCCTCTCTTCCTTGCTCACCCTCCAGTTGTCTGCATTCCTCACTGTTCCTAGATGCAGGACAAGATCTCGAGATCTGCTGAATGGTGGGACTGAAAGAGCTGTAGCACAAACGGAGCTGAAGCATGCCCCCACTTGCCATGTTTCAGGCAATAAGAAGGAAAGAACTGTGGCCCTTTGGGGATCCCAAACCTAGGGGCTCCCTGAACCAGGGCTATGACACCCTTTTTGGGGTTCTATGGTTCCTGGCATCTCCAAGCTTCTAGGTGCCAAAGCATTCCCCGGTGCCTGCAGGGGAAGGCACTTGCAGTACACTTGATCCAGCCACAGCTTTGCATGGAGCCAGCATCTGTGCTGGAGCCTGCAGCTGCTCACCCCTCTGCAGCCAGCACACCTGGCTGTGTGCAGTGTCTGGACCCCACGCTCACTCACCCACCCCTCACTGCTCTGCACCTGGCCCACCCTTGGCAGGCATGGGATCCAGGCCAGTAGTGCTCCCAAGGGCAGCCTGCCAGGCCAAGCAGACAGAATGAGACCAGTGGGCTCAAGCAAAACTTGGGCAAAGTGCTACCTTTCACAGATTTCTGGCTGGAAAAGTTACACACTACAGATCCTATGACACTACCAGTTGGTATGCTCAGCCATGGGTGGGGTGGCTGTTCTGTGGTCCTGAGCCAGGGGCTCTGCTTGGTGAAGAGTGTGGGGTAGGGCCTGGGAGGAGAAACTTGGCTCCCCTCCATATGGTGGCTGCAGTGTGCTGGAGTTGCCAGCACAGCCACCAGGCCCTTTGTTCCTTCCCCAGCCCGAGGGCAGTTAGGGCAGTACCACTTCAGCTAAAGTGGTGGAGGGGCTGTGGATTGTCTCTGGGATTTCCTCCACAGAGAAAAGCAGAGCTGCCACCCACTGAAGTTTTCAGACAGAGGCAGCATAGTTGTGCTGGAGTCTAGGTCAGGAGGCCCCGCTAAGTGAGGAGAAACAGGGAAGGGACCTATGTGGAAAACAATCTGGCCACTTTTCCATGAGGTGGCTTCCCTGTGCTGGGGTTCCGTTCCAGTCCCTAATCACCATGCACCATCCAGAGCCTGAGGGCAACAGGGGTGAGGGCTGTGGGGCAGCAAAGCTGGTGACCAGCCTCTATCTCTAGAAGCTCCATCCCAGGGAAGTACAGAGATGCTACTGGCCTGAGAACCTAGGCAGGTTTGGTGTGGCCATGCTAGAGCCCCAGGCCAGTGGGAAATTTTCCTGCAAGGTGCATTGGAGGCAAGGCTTGTAGTCTGTCCCTGCTCAGACCCATAGTTTCTGTCCCCTTCCTGGGAGCATACAAGGGAGCCTGACCTCCCTGTTGCTGGATCTGCAGCTGTGAATGCCAGGATGCCCAGGGATTCAAGGCTCCCAGGACTCTGGGTGTACATGAGCGGAGGCCCAGACTCCACAAAGCTCTCCATGTCAGTCTGGAGGCCTCATTTGTTGGGGGTGAGGTAATAGCAGATCTCCTGAGCCCAGAGTCGCAAAGGTCCGTGGCAGAAGTGTGGGCTCCTGGGGATTCTCACTCACTCACCATTTCCCTGCAGTGTGAGGTCTCTCCTGGCTCCATGCCATGCCTGGGTGGGTGGTCATCCTGTCTCACTCCTCTCCATTCTCCATGGGTCGAGTTGTTTCCTTGATGAATCCCAATGTGTCCACCTGGATGTTGCAGTTGAAGAGCTAGTATTTACTTGACACTTTTTCTTCTGTGAAAGCAGCACACACTAGCTGCTTCTAGTCAACCATCTTAGTGCCTTCCCTATCACTGGCTTCTTAAGGCAAATGAAACTTTAATTTATTGAAAGCTCCTTGAATGTTATCAGCTGGAAGGAATTCCACTGCAGGCAAATGATGCATTTTTATCTTTATTTTTATTGACACATAATATGTCTGCATATTTATGGAGTACATGTGATATTTTGTTACATGCATAGAAAGTATAATGATAGAGTCAGTGTATTTAGGGTATCCACCACCTCCAGTATATATCATCCAGGATATGGAAACATGTCCTATCTTCCAGCTATTTTGAAACACACAATACATTGTATAAATAAAGGTTTTGATCTTTTGGGATTTCAGCATTCAGGATTGTCAATGGAGATTGTGTGTTTGGGGATCATGATCCAAATCTGTGAAGTAAGATAGTTGTAATAAGCTATAGGCTGAGTTTGTGGAATATAGTGAGCATTCAATATCAGTAGCTGTTACTAGTGGCCATGGTTGTTATTTTCATGTGTTTGCTGGAGGGAATACTTGAAATTCTTCCCAGCTAAGTAAATTAGAAGACCAGTCTTTATCAGTAATTTATTTGCTGGCCCACAAAATGCTAAAGATCTCAGATAGGAAAAATGTCACTTTTTCTCATTTGTTATAGAAGACAATTCTGGATTGCATTTAATGAGCTTTACATCTGTGGACTTGAGGCTGAGTCATTCATCAAAGTCTGCTATAAGTCTTCTCTACCTGCTCTAACAGTGGCAGTGTCTCTGCTCCTGGTGACCCTCATATTGTGCTATCACTCACAGGTGTTAAACCTGCTTTATCCATGACATGGCTTTTATATACAGAACCTCCAAGCAAGCTCCAAAGTGCTTTATCAAAATTGGGCACTCTGAAAATGAAAAGCCCAGTGTGTGTGCTGAAAGTTATCATAATACACGATCTCAATAATTGGTTCCACAGAGCAAAGGATAGGCATTTGGGCTATGCTGCTTAGAAAGCTCTATGTGGACAAAATCTCTTTTCTGAGACAGAGATTCTTTGCAGAGAGTAAGGATGATGTAATGAGATAAGCATTTAACCTGGCATCAGGAGAACTGGCATCCCAGATCAGTTTACATATGGATTTGTTCCGATGGTTTACATCTCTGTGTCTCAGTTTTCTCACTGGGAAATTGGAGATAATTATACCTACTCCAGAAGGCTCTGTGAGGTAATATATGTGACAGAACTTTCCACTGTGCATATTAAATAGTGTGTATATGAATCATGTTTGCACAGGAAACATTTAAATGTCAATTCCTGGGCCCTCCACCAGAGATGTGGACTTAGATCTGGGGTGAGACCGACAAATTTAAATATTGATCATGCATTCTGTAGATGATCATGCAGGTTATCTGCTGACCATACCTTCAGAAACTTTGGAATTTTTGTATATTGTGTACATATGAGTTATTTAGTACTACTAATGGCTATAAAAGAAGCAAATGTACTAAATTATTTTCTCTGTTTGAAAATATTAAACAGAAAACTCCCTGAGAGAAATATGTGGATTCAGAATATTCCTGTCTTCCCCACTATTTTCAGCGTAAGTATTCTTATCAAGAGTGAAGCAAGTGATGAAAACATTAGTGTACCAATAAGTAAAGACAGATTATAAGGCCTTATTGTATCATGTGTCTAAACAAACTTAAGGCTTGAATATAAATAGAAAGACTGAGATAGAGAACAGAGGGTGACATAAACTAAATGTATCTTTGTTTTGGCTTGAGTAAGATAGGCAATACCACTAACCTGTGGCTTCTCCTTAGCCACATAGCTATGGCCTCAAAATTAAACAGCAGTGTCTTTCTAATCAATACCAAAGTCCTGGGACAAAGTAATAAATGGGGAAAAATCAATACCTGAAGGAATATCACAGTATTACTGTCCTATCAAAACCAGGCTCTGAGCCACTATTGTCTTTGTGCAATTTATACTCTAGAAACAGGTGTTATGATTAGTTTCCAGACATCACTATTACAAGCACAGATGACCTCTACCACCCCTATTACCAGGAAAGCTATTTACAGAGACAGAGTCAGAATTTCCTTCTGGGTTATTATTTGAAAGGTACATAACGGACTTCCCTTCTCTGGCCAAAAATGTATTTCTTCCACTGACCTGTCCCAGCTGATTTCATATAACCTCTCTTAAAAGAGCTTTTAGGAATCAACTAAGTACTTTTGATGAGTTAAATTAAATAGATGTTTTATTATACGGTAGGAAGAGTCAGAAACACAGGAATATCCTGGATTCCTATCTCTTTTAGGAAGTTAAGTAGTCATTAGAGGTCTTAAATTACATTTTGTCAGTTTTGTTTCAGACAATGTAAACTAGTTTATTTTTAAAGAACTCTCCTGCTTAGAATGACTGGAAAATTGCAGACAAAATAATAAAGTAAGGTCTGTGTGTAAGCATTGTTTGTAAGCTATCGAGGAAATAAGGTTCATCAGACCAAGATCCAAAAAATGAAAGAAACACAGAAATGTGAACCTGATACTTTGGACGACTCATTCCCTTAATTTGCTGATTTGAAAGTGGAAGTCGAGAGGCTAAGAAAGTGAAACAATAACTTTTGGTAGGTTCAGAGCCTAGGGGAATAAAAATTGGAGATCAAAGACCATCAAGAGTGAGGGGTCCCAAACTGGGATGTCAAAAGTTTACACCCTAGGAATAAGAGTCAACCTCAAATATACCAACCCTTTCAAGATTAAAATTTTCTCAATCCCTGTTTTTATGAAGGTAGCATGCTCTTCCCCTAGGTATCTGACAGAAGCAAATTCATGACCCCACTAATGTAATATATCATTATCCAAAACTTCAAATTATCTCTAGAAATGCTTACCTAATCTTTTCAACCAGTGCTACTGGTTTAATTGGATTATCTGCACAGAAAAACAATGGCTTCATTTTTACTTTGTACTGTACACAGAAAATTCCAGTTATGTAATAAAACTAAAAGCGAAAGGCAAAACAATAAAGCTTATAGACAATTACAAGAGGTAATAACTATCTAGAAGAACATTTTTAACTACATTAAAATTAAAGCCTTTCTTAAACAAAAGAAATCTTTAAACGTGAGCAAAACAAAACGTGAGCAAAACAACCTATAGATTAACACGTGACATTTGCAAAATATGTTGTATCCAGTAGGATGTGAGGCCAGATTATACAAAGAATTTCTGTAAATCAATAGGAAATTGTCAGACCCCAGTAGAAAAATGAGCAAAAGGCTTGAACAGGCACTTCAGCTGAGAGGATACCCAAATTGTCATCATTAGGGAAATTGAATGAAATGAAAAATAAAACAGCAATGAGCCATCATCACATAACCACCATAATAGCTAAAAAATTGTAGAAGATTAACCATAGTGTTGATAAACACATAGAGCAATAAGAGCTATCATATACTGCTTGCAGAAGTAAAACTTAGTATAATCACACTCAGAAAGCTACATGAAAGTAAGTATAAACGAACATATACATGCTTTATGACTCAGCAATCGCCATTCTAGAAATGGGTACACATGTGCACCAAAAGACAGTTACAATTCGGAAACATTTACAGCAGCATCATTTATAATCGCTCCAAACTGGGAAATAACCCAAATGTGCATCAACAGATAAATAATTGTAATGTATTTAAACAGTTGAGAAAATATAGAGAATAACAAGAAACAAACCTTTGCTATATACAACGGCATGAATTAATCTGGCAAATACAATATTGAGTGAAACAATTTAGATTTTTAAAACTTTATTACTTCATCAGTAAGAAATTCAAAACAGGTAAAACTATCTTTGGTGTTAAAATTCAAGGAAATGGTTGCCCTTGAAAAGGCAGTGTTTAATGCTTTGAAAGGAGTATGGTTGGGGGAGGGGAGCTCTGATTTTTGTTATTCTATTTCTTGACATAAGTGTGTATTACATGGGTATGCTCCTTTCTGATTATTCATCACTTGTGACTTTGTACTTTACCTATATTAAACCTTAATTTTTTTTTATACTTTAAGTTCTGGGATACATGTGCAGAACATGCAGGTTTGTTACATAGGTGTACATGTGCCATGGTGGTTTGCTGCACCAATCAACCCGTCATCTACATTAGGGATTTCTCCTAATGCTATTCCTCCCCTAGCCCCCACCCCCCGACAGGCCCCAGTGTGTGATGTTCCCCTTCCTGTGTCCATGTGTTCTCATTGTTCAACTCCCACTTATGAGTGAGAACATGCGGTGTTTGGTTTTCTGTTCCTCTTTCCTGTTTTAGTTTGCTGAGAATAATAGTTTCCAGCTTCATCCATGTCCCTGCCAAGAACATGAATTCATCCTTTTTTATGGCTGCATAGTATTTTGTGGTGTATATGTGCCACATTTTCTTAATCCAGTCTATCATTGATAGGAATCTGGGTTGGTTCCAAGTCTTTGCTATTGTGAATAGTGTTGCAATAAACATAGATGTGCATGTGTCTTTATGGTAGAATGATTTATAATCCTTTGAGCATATACCCAGTAATAGGATTGCTGGGTCATATGGTATTTCTGGTTTTAGATCCTTGAGGAATCACCACACTGTCTTCCACAATGGTTGAACTAATTTACACTGCCACCAACAGTGTAAAAAAGTTCCTATTTCTCCACATGCTCTCCAGCATCTGTTGTTTCCTGACTTTTTAATGATCACCATTCTAACCGGCATAAGATAGTATCTCATTGTGGTTTTGATTTGCATTTCTCTAATGACCAGTGATGATGAGATTTTTTTCATATGTTTGTTGGACGCATTAGAGTCTTCTTTTGAGAAGTGTCTGTTCATATCCTTCACCCACTTTTTGATGGGATTGTTTGTTTTTTCTTGTAAATTTGTTGAAGTTCCTTGTAGATTCTGGATATTAGCCCTTTGTCAGATAGATAGATGGCAAAAATTTTCTCCCATTCTGTAGGTTGCCTGTTTAACCTGATGATCATTTCTTTTGCTGTGCAGAAGCTCTTTAATTTGATCCCATTTGTCAATTATGGCTTTTGTTGCCATTGCTTTTGGTGTTTTAGTCATGAAGCCTTTGCCCATGCCTATGTCCTGAATGGTATTGCCTAGGTTTTCTTCTAGGGTTTTTATGGTTTTAGTTCTTACATTTAAGTCTTTAATCCATCTTGAGTAAATTTTTGTATAAGGTGTAAGGAAGGGGTCCAGTTTCAGTTTTCTGCATATGGCTAGCCAGTTTTCCCAACACCATTTATTAAATAGGGAATCCTTTCCCCATTGCTGTTTTTGTCAGGTTTGTCAAAGATCAGATGGTTGTAGATGTGTGGTGTTATTTCTGAGGCCTCTGTTCTGTTCCCTTGGTCTATATATCGGTTTTGGTACCAGTACCTTGCTGTTTTGGTTACTGCAGCCTTGTAATATAGGTTGAAGTCAGGTAGCGTGATGCCTCCAGGTTTGTTCTTTTTGCTTAGGATTGTCTTGGCTATACGGGCTCTTTATTGGTTCTATATGAAATTTAAAGTAGTTTTTTCTTATTCTGTGAAGAAAGTCAATGGTAGCTTGATGGGGACAGCATTGAATCTATAAATTACTTTGGGCAGTGTGGCCATTTTCATGATATTAATTCCTCCTATCCATGAGCATTGAATATTTTTCCATTTGTTTGTGCCCTTTCTTATTTCCTTGAGCAGTGGTTTGTAGTTCTCTTTGAAAAGGTCCTTCACATCCCTTGTAAATTGGATTCCTAGGTATTTTATTCTCTTTGTAGCAGTTGTGAATGGGAGTTCACTCATGATTTGGCTCTCTGTTTTGTCTATTATTGGTGTATAGGAATGTTTGTGATTTTTGCACATTGATTATGTATCCTGAGATTTTGCTGAACTTGCTTATCAGCTTAAGGAGATTTGGGGCTGAGACGATGGGGTTTTCTAAATATACAATCATGTCATCTGCAAATAGAGACAATTTGACTTCCTCTCTTCCTATCTGAATGCCCTTTATTTCTTTCTCTTGCCTGATTGCCCTGGCCAGAACTTCCAACACTATGTTGAATAGGAATGGTGAGAGAGGGCATCCCTGTCTTGTGCCAGTTTTCAAAGGGAATGCTTCCAGCTCTGCCCATTCAGTATGATATTGACTGTGTGTTTGTCATGAATAGCTCTTATTATTTTGACATTTGTTCCATCAATACCTAGTTTGTTGAGAGTTTTTAGCATGAAGGGGTGTTGAATTTTATTGAATTGTAAAGGTCATCAACACTATGAAGAAACTGCATCAACTAATGGGCAAAATAAACAGCTATCATCATAATGACAGGATCAAATTCACACATAACAATATTAAACTTAAATGTAAATGGACTAAATGCCCCAATTAAAAGCCACATGCTGGCAAATTTGATAGAGTCAAGACCCATCGGTGCACTGTATTTAGGAGGCCCATCTCATGTGCAAAGACACACTAAAAATAAAGGGATGGAAGAATATTTATTAAGCAAATGGAAAGCAAAAAAAGCAGGATTTGCAATCCTAGTCTCTGATAAAACAGACTTTAAACCAACAAAGATCAAAAGAGACAAAGAAGGCCATTACATAATGGTAAAGTGATCAATGCCACAAGAAGAGCTAACTATCCTAAATATATATGTACCCAATACAGGAGCACCCAGATTCATAAAGCAAGTTCTTAGAGGCCTAGAAAGAGATTTAGACTCCCACATATAATAGTGGGAGACTTTAACACCCCACTGTCAATATTAGACAGATCAACAAGACAGAAAATTAACAAGGATATTCAGGACTTGAACTCAGCTTTGGACCAGGTGGACCTAATAGACATCTACAGAACTCTCCACCCCAAAGCAACTGAATATACATTCTTCTCAGCACCACATCACACTTGTTCTAAAATTGACCACATAATTGGTAGTAAACACTCCTCAGCAAATGCAAAAAAAATGGAAATCATAACAAACACTCTCAGACCACAGTGCAATCAAATTAGAACTCAGGATTAAGAAACTTACTCAAACCACACAACTACATGGAAACTGAACAACCTGCTCCTGAACGACCACTGGGTAAATAATGAAATTAAGGCAGAGATAAATAAGTTCTTTGAAACCAATGAGAACAAGGACACAACATACCAGAATCTCTGGGACACAGCTAAAGCAATGTTTAGAGGGAAATTTATAGCACTGAAGACTCATAGGAGAAAGTGGGAAGATCTAAAATTGACATTCTAACATCACAATTAAAAGAACTAGAGATGCAAAAGCAAACAAATTCAAAAGCTAGCAGAAGACAAGAAATAACTAAGATCAGAGCAGAACTGAAAGAGATAGAGACACGAAAAACCCTTCAAAATATCAATGAATCCAGGAGCTTGTTTTTTGAAAAGATTAACAAAATAGATAGACTGCTAGCCAGACTAATAAAGAAGAAAAGAGAGAAGCATCAAATAAACACAATAAAAAATGATAAAGGGAATATCACCACTGATCCCACAGATATAGAAACTACCATCAGAGAATACTATAAACATCTTTATGCAAATAGACTAGAACTAGAAGAAATGGACAAATTCTTGGACACATACACCCTCCCAATATTAAACCAAGAAGAAATTGAATCCTTGAATAGACCAAGGATAGAACAAGTTCTGAAATTGAAGCAGAAATCAATAGCCTACCAACCAGAAAAAGCCTAGGACCAGACGGATTCACAGCCGAATTCTACCAGAGGTACAAAGAGGAGCTGATACCATTCCTCCTGAAATGATTCCAAACAATGGAAAAAGAGAGACTCCTCCCTAACTCATTTTATGAGGCCAGCATCATCCTGATACCAAAACCTGGTAGGGACACAACAAAAAGAGAAAATTTCAGGCCAATATCCCTGATGAACATCTATGCGAAAATCCTCTTTAAAATACTGGCAAACCAAATCCAGCAGCACATCAAAAAGCTTAGCCACCACAATCAAGCTGGCTTCATCCCTGGGATGCAAGGCTGGTTCAACATATGCAAATCAATAAATGTAATCCATCACATAAACAGAACCAATGACGAAAACCACATGATTATCTCAATAGATATCTATTATCTCAATAGATATCTATTGATTATCTCAATGGATATCTATTGATTATCTCAATGGATATCTATTGATTATCTCAATGGATATCTATTGATTATCTCAATGGATATCTATTGATTATCTCAATGGATATCTATTGATTATCTCAATGGATATCTATTGATTATCTCAATAGATGCAGAGGAACCTCAATGTTTAAAGTTAAGATTAAGTCCTTTGTGCAAGGATCCTTGGTGCAAGCTGATTTTTTCAAGTATCTGTTTTTTTACTTTAGATTGTGAGCTTCCGAAGGACCTTGGCTATTGCCATTTCCAAGATTATGGCCACGACCTGCAATTGAATTAGAATCTTTCAGAATGGGACCCAGGAATTTCTTTGTTTGTGTTTTGTTTTACTGTATTTTTATATATATGCCTAAATGCTTTTTAGCAGCCAAGATTAAGGACAACAGCACTAAGGCCTCTAAGTGTTTCTCGGTTGCACTTATATATGCAAAACTATTTTTCCCCTTTTGTACCCAATAGTTACATTTATTAGTATGCCAATGTGTATAAGGTAAAACAAACATTTTATTATCTTTCCATAATTATTTCTATAAGCCCAATTTTTGCAATAAAAGATATTTGATCTTCAGGTGAAACTGAATTATTTGTATTTAAAAGACTTTTTCTTCATGAATGATTTATATAAAACTTAGGTTTCTGTTATATTTAGTGTATTGAATTTTATCTCAATATAGATTTCACTGGGATTCATCAAGCATTACTTAAAATAGTAAAGCTCAAAATACAAAAATTATGGGAACTTTGCAACTATTATTGCCTCCTTGTTATTATATCTGAATGGGAAAAAAAGAATTAAACCTGATTTATATAGGCCTTTAGAGGCAGACATTGAGCTAGATGATATCCTTCCAGATAATTTAACATATTATTATAATGGTAGGTAGAATTCTAAGACGTCTCCCCAAGATTTTCCATGCCTCTGAAGTACATGCCCTGTATAATCCTAGGGATCATGAAGACACTAGATTTTACTCCTGTGATTAGGTTGTGTTACAGTTGACTTTAAGAAAGGGAGATCATCCAGGTGGGCTTGACATGATCACATGAACCCTTTAGAGTTCTCTCCAACTAGTAGCAGAAGAAGTTGTAAGAAAGATGCATTCTGGCTGGCAGTAAGAAAGCAAGCATCATCTTGTAAATTGCCAATAGAGAGGGATGACCATGAGGAGTTGAGACCCCCAGCTGATAGCCACCAAGGAGAGAAGTATCTCAGACCTACTATCACTAGAAACTGACTTCTTTCAACATACAGTGAGCTTGGAAGGGGACTCCAAACCTCAAATGAGAACTGCAGCCCCAGAAGACATCTTGATGTCAGCTTTTGGCTACTTTGAGCAAAGAACCCAGTTGTACCATGACCATACTTATGACCTAAATAACTGTGAGTTGACAAATGGGTGTTGTCTTAAGCTGTTAAATTATGGCAATTTATTACATTGCAATAGAAAACTAATACAGATTTTGGTACCCAAAACCAGGTGTTACTGTAACAAATACCTGAAAATATGGAAGTGGTTTGGAACTAAGCAGTGAGAAGAAGCTGGATGTTTGAGAACAGTGTTGAGAAGCATGCCAGAGAAAGCCTCAATTGCCTTGAACACACTGCTAGTAGAAATATGAGTGTTGAAAATGCTCCTGATGAGGGTTCAGGAGGAGAAGAATATATTATTGAACATGGGAGCAAGCAGGTTGGATCCTTGTTCTATAGTGGTGGAAACTGTGTCCTACAGTTATGTAGAAAGCTGAATTTATATGTGATGAACCTGGATACAGAGCTAAGAAGATCTACAAGCAAGTGATTGAAGATTCTGCTTGATTTGTGGCTTATAGTAAAATGAGAGAGGAAAGATGAGAGACTGAGGGAAGAACTATTAAACTAAGAAATTCACTGTCTGGAAGCATATTCTAGAGAAAAGGCTGACTCTTTTGCTGAAACTTTAAAAAGCCTTTTGCTGAAACTTCTAAAGATCAAAAAGTCAGAGTATTCATTCACAAGACATTAAGGGCTTGCCCTACAGAGCATCTCAATCAAACCAGAAGGCCTCGAGGAAGCTTGAGAGTATTATTCCTAAACCACCTCAACAGAAGGCCAGAACAGAAAAGCCATTATTTCAAAAATCTGTGGATGTTGCCTTTATCTAATAGAATAAATGCCCTATGAAACCACACAAATTCCACAAAATTCTTGAGAATATTATATCAGCAGAAACATTTCCCGCTTGGAGGACAAGAAGCAGAGAGTGTGAAATAAAAAGAGGCTTTTGAATGCTCAGAATTTTATAGGAAGGTTGATAAAAGTACTCAGCCCCACTGTGGATAAACAGAGATGACTCAGAGGACAGAAACCAAAACCCAAAGGTGTAACCAAGTCCCAGGAGGCAAAATCAAGAGCCATGGAGGATTGTTCCTAGGCCTAGAAACCTAATCAAGGAAGTCTGGCTGGATTGTCCAGCAGGATTACAAAATAACTTTAAGACTTCTTACTTTATTTTAATCTTAATATTTGTGTTTACTTTTGGTTCTATTTTGAGCAGGAATGCCTGTAATTGTTATCCTATGCCTGCCCCATGATGATTGTTTGTTGGGAGTGTTTGAGGCACATAACATGCTTCTTTAGTTTCAAAAGTTCAAAGATGTAGAGGAATTGCGCCCATAACCTTCATTGAATGGGTTACTCATTGCCACTTGATTTAAACGATTTAGATGAGGAAATTTGGGACTATGAACTGAGGCTGTAATGAGATGAGATCTTTGGTCACCTTGGGAAGTGGAAGGGGAAGATATAGACTGGACTAAAAGTGTGCAGCACCTTAAGAATAGAACAAGTGGTATATTCCTTAGGTAATAGGAAATCAGAAATAACTCATTAATTTTAAAAAGTGATAAAGTTCAAGAAATGCCTAAAGTAAAAGCCTCTGCCTCTGTAATGTAAGATTTTTTTAAAAAAATTAGTGTGTGAAATGAGGCATCATTCAGAAAATGAAAAAAATTACTGTAAAATAAGCTTGATCTCAAAGAGATTTAGCTTCTTGTCAGGGATGACCCTACAGATTTAAAGGTTCTATAAAGTAGGATGTAAAGATTTTTCATCATTAATCATTTTAGAATTTGCATTTTGGTTGGAAATATTCATTGAGCTCTTTGATGTTTCAGAAATTATAAGCTTTCTTCCCTTTATGTCAAGAATGGTTGTGTAAATACCCTCATGTTTGTATTTATTTATTCCTTACAGATTTAAGGCAAGTCCCTCATCAGTATTGCATATGTGATAGTATTTTAAAGTATAAATTATAAAAACCTTAATTTCCCCCAATTACCTTTATTTTAACTGTAAAGGATGCCATTTCTCCCAGAGTATTATTGTATCATGCATTCAACTATAATGAGGCCACTTTTTGTTTTGTTTAACAAATTCCAGAGTTGTATGCTTTATGCTCCAAAAAACCGTGTCACAGTTTCTAAAGCAGATTATGACCTCCTGCACTGTAACTGATGACAGTATATCCTGGATTTATAATGTGAATAAATCTTCTAGACTCTCTGTTGACTGTGGAGTTTTCTGAATTTTAGCAGAAGCATTGAACCATAGTCCCACCAATTAATGAGAAATCAGCTGCAATAATAGAGCATTTTCACAGAAATTTTGGCATAGGCCTGAGCGATCTAGAAACTGTGTCATATGAGGAATGACTAGAGAAATTAGGGACATTTAATCAGGTGGAAATGATGCATACTTGGCGTTCACTAAAGGGGCTGGTAGTAAGGGGAGAATATTAAATACAAATCACTATTTGGAAGTCATACCTAAAACCTTGATACTTTTTTCAGCAAAATAGTTTCTCCTAAATGATCTGTGAACATTTTCTAGGACAGCTAATTGATAGCCTATCAAGTATTCATTGGGCATCACAAACTTTACTGTTTGTGTAGCAGCATTGGGTGAAATTGATTAAAATTCCTTTCAGCACTCTCTAGGATTCTATCTTGCAGGATTTCTGATGTAAAGAAGGCCAACTCAGCTGGTACAAAAAGAAAAAAGAAAAAAATACATGACTAAAGGTGACCTATATTATTTTTGAAATAGAAACTTTGCCTAACAGAATTCAAAGCAAAAGTAAAAGCATACTATTCCAAAAAGATCCGACAGCAACTTTGGAATTCATCTGGTTCAAACTCCTAATTTTTCTGATGAGGAAACTGAGACCCAGGGAGTTGATGTGACCTGTCTACGATCACACTAAGGTCACACTCCTAAAAGGTGAACAAGTCAACTCCAGATTCCTGGTACTTAGGTTGTAGCTCTCAGCACTGGCCTGGGCTGTGTTACAGCCAGCTCTGTTGGTTATTTATTCCTTACTGAATACCCTTAAATATTAGTGTATCCTTCCTCAATTTCCCTCTATCATCCCACACAGTTAATTGAAAATATTGATTTCTTCTTCTATTCTCTATCCTTCCACATCCTCTCCAACCTCACACTAAACACTCAAAGACCTAGCTACTTCAGTGAAATAACAATGGGCAGACAGCTGCCTGATCTCAAGTAACGTGGACTTGAGGTCTTAGGGACAAGGTAGCAATACTAAGAGGGGAAAAACTATTACTTGTTATTGTCAGAGCAGATCAGAAACCCTGATCAGAAGCCAAAAGTCATGACAACGAAAATAAAAGGGAAGAAGAAATATAAAGAGGTGATTCTGTAGGAAACCTAGGACTAAAAGATTTCTAGACACAGACAAAGCACGAAATTTTGGTGACAAACTCCCTTTCCCTTCCTTGACCTTCTGAAGCTCTGATCCTACTCATTACATAAGAGACCCACATGCTTGCCCTAGAATATAGACACTGTCAACAAACTCTGACACCAAACTTAGGTAGAAAAACACATCTCCTACAGGTTTCCAGCCCTTTCTGGAATTGTTTACTTACACTAGGGACAACAACACAAATATTAAGATGCTGTTCTCTTTTATTTAGTGGATTTCAAAGATTTCTTATAGATTTTTCTGATGATAGCTTAAACATTTAATAGAAAACTAGTTCAAATTGCTTATCTCAAAATTTGATCTTAGGATTCAGAATGAAAAGAAAACTTGTTTTTAGCTGGCAATGCATACTTCGGCTAACCCCACCAAGAACCCCCAGGCCTCTGTCAATGTATTTTTTGGTTTAAATATGTGTATCAAGTACTATGTAGGATATTAGTCTGTTTATTCTCAGATCCTTTTATCTGAGGCATTTCAATGTGTAGGGTAGTTCAATCTATTCTTCTGTTTTCACTTTGAAATTTTATTTCCCTTCCGCTATTATACATTTCATATTCTAAATAGGAAAGTGCATTAAGTAACCATTGATTTTTTTTCTCCCACTCTTCTCTGCACACTGAATACTTTCGAGAAAACATTAGGCTTCCACATGGGAATCTACGTTAAGTATCAAAATATATTTTTTACACAGTGAGGCTAGAGTAGGATTGATAGGGAGATGAAATTTTGATGTCATTTTTTGATGATCAATTAACTGCTTGTTTTCAAAAATGTACTTGATAAAAATTTAGAGGAAATTATATCCATCCATATATAGTTGGAAGGTTGGGGTATTATAACATCTATGTCAAACAAGTCCAAGGACTCCAGCATGGATATACAGTAGTCAGTAAACCCAGAAAATAAAGAAGCCTTGATAAAACACATTTGGTAAGGTATATTGCTAACTTATTTTATCCATCCAGGGCTCTCCTGACATAAAAGTCAGAGAGGAGCTACTTTGGTCAAATATCTATCTGTAACAAGGCCTGAAGGTGTTCTTAATCTCGGGACATATGAAGACAAAATGCCTTGTTAAAAATGACCAAACTCACGATGAGAAAATAGACGTCAACTTATGTTACTATATGTAATTATATACTACTTATGCTAAATTATATTTAGGTTGCAATAAATATTTGAAATTTATCCTTTTTAAAGACTGACAGAAATGAGATTCTGTGTCTTTAAGTCTAAGTCTCTTTTCTGATCCTCTTCTGTTCCTCATTCTTCTGCCTACATGGCCTACGTACTGAATCATGGGATGCTCTTGTTTATACTTACAGTGAATGTTGATATCTTGTATTTGGCTAACATTTCTAAATCCGGAAAGTATGTTACCTTTCTTCAAAGTTAGGTTGAGCACTAGATCCTTATCAATGGTATGTTGTATGTATTGGGAAAGCCACAAATTGGAGTGTGTAAAAACTGAAGTGTTTTATTTTAGTGGCCTTAATTTATTTTAAATATAATTTCAGAAATTGGCTGTACAAATTCCAGAGGAAGAGTGGGTTTATTTAACACTGTGGTCTTCCCATGTTAGGAGTGAGATAACACAATAAAGTCTGTATTATTATTTGTCTATTATAACACCTATTGACACATACATATTCCCATCTGACCTATAGTCATAGATTCATCCAGGCTGCTGTTTATTCCAAATTTAGGGCACTAATCCCTATGCCATGGCTGCACTGCTCTCCATGCATAAAGGATATGTTTTATAAATTTGAAACACATCAGGGTCTGGGTACCTTTCACACTAATACTTTGGAAGACACCACTTTAGCTCTATGAGCATTCTTAATGTGTGGTCACAGCAAGTGTATCCTGAATAATTTCCTATCTCCTTCCTCAAGAAATCTTCACGTGGTGTGGCAGGGGCAGGGCGCAAATCTACTTCTTGAGGAAATGCCACATACTAACCTGTTTACATTCTCTCTCATCCTTCTCTCATTTTCTCCCAGAGAAACTCCACCTAATCTGGGGAGAGAGATAAGCTGGGTAGTCTATTTTCTCATCCTCTCTTTCAGAGTTATCACTTGTGTCATGTGATATCTGAGTTCTTGAGAGTTTAGGCTTTTGAATAACTGAGGACTGGATTTTGGTAATCCTACAGAATTTTACTTTTTAAAATGCTGTATTGTTCCTCCAAAGGGAGAAGTACAAAGGGTACAAGAAAATCTGAGGAAAACTCTTTGGTAAATATTTCAAATACCAGCCTTGGTATTTGCTTTCCTCTAAAATGGTTTGCACACATCCTGCTGTGCCTTCCAGCACTATGTGAATTTCTCCTCCAGTTGCCTCTGTCTTTTACACAAACTGCAACAACAGGAGGGAACGTTACTTTCCCTACAAAAGAGCTGATTTTTAATTTTCTGTTTATGACATTAGTGGCTCCCCTATTGAGAAGAAATATGGATGCCATGACACACACTGAGTTATGTCATTAAACATTTTCCACTCTGCCACACCTCCATCCTGCTGGCTTTGGTAGCCCAGCAGTATAATCATGTAATAAAATTATACTCAATATTTTATGAGCTTCAGAAGCATATAATAAACTCTTAAGTGCTATTGATATACGTAATGCCAAGCAATCAGTACAGATCAAAGAATCAGCTAGTTTAGCAGGATGAGATCCAATTTGAGCTGCTGTCATTGAGGAAGGGTCATGTTTAGTGGTTCAATATCAAGAATATTACAGTAATTGACTCTTCTGTTGAGTACAGTGCAGATGTTAACACTACATTGCAGTAGAGTAACATATTTAATAAGTAAATGACACAACCTCAATCTTGGCTTAAAAGACAATAGCTGAATTTGCTGCGAGGCCAACATATAACATGAACACTATAGACTCTATGTCCGTAATACATAAACCTTATGACTGCTAGTAATTAATTAAACAGAAGAATTATTGTTTTCTACAACAGATCCTTCCTGAACCTTAACTGAAATATGTTGTCTGATTAGAAAAAAAAAGTTAAAATAAAATTAACGAGTATATAATTAAATTTTAAAAAGCAGGACAAGCATCATATGAGAAATAATTTTTTAACGTGTTATGAAAGGTAAGTTAAATGTTCACATTCAGTTGGAGAGATCCGAAAGTCTTCATGGAGAAGTTGTCACCTAAGACAAGTTTTAGAAGATGACTAAGACTTTAAATAGCAGACATCATGCATAAAAGTAAGAAAATATTAACGTGAGTAAGATGGAGAATAACATGACTAAATAAGAAAAATATGGGGGACATCCAACAAGTAGGTTTGATCTATGTGACTGCAGCATAGGGTAATTAAGAGCAGAAGGTAAACTAAAAATGGGTCTGGAATTGGTAGGTGCAGCAAACACTATGGCACATATATACCTGTGTAACAAACCTGCATGTTCTGCACATGTATCCCAGAACGTAAAGTTAAATTTAAAAAAAAAAACTAACCACGACCCCTGCAAAAAAAAAAAAAAATGGACACAGGAAGGGGAACATCACACTTCAGGGACTGTTGTGGGTTGGGGGGAGGGGGGAGGGATAACATTGGGAGATATACCTAATGCTAGATGACGAGTTGGTGGGTGCAGTGCACCAGCATGGCACATGTATACATATGTAACTAACTGCACATTGGGCACATGTACCATAAAACCTAAAGTATAATAATAATAATAATAATAATTACAATAAAAGAAAAAAAAAAAAAACAAAAAAAAAAAAGAAATAAAAAAAAAAAAAAAAAAAAAAAAATTGGGTCTGAAGCCAGATACTGAAAGACCCAACATATCAAGTTAAGAGGATCTACCAAAGTTGTTAGGCAATAAGAAACTACTGAGGTAATCAAACTATGTTGACTGTGTTTTCTGCAATTTTTCTGGATTAAGAATAAGCTGTCACATATAAAAACTAACTCTTACTCTTTTTTCTTGATCCTTTTTTCTATGTCTATTTTCAAATCTAGGTTCCCAATATTAATCCTTGTATTTCACTTACCTCTGCCACATAAACACACAGACACACGTACGAATGATCATGTGTCCACACACCCTGGCAAACTCCTTTCCAAGCTGACTTACTGCTTGTTGTTTTATTATTGCCTATGTGTATTTTTTTCTACCATGAAAATATACGCAGTAGTTTTAGATTAAAATTATGATGATTTCTGGTCAGTTTTTTGAGAGGCCCAACTTCCATTCACTACATTTTTTTCTTTTGCTGTTTATATCACAGAGGCTAAAAAAAGAAAAAAATAAATACTCACTCTGTCAGATTTTCTTGCAATGGAGAGCTGTCCTGTGATAGATATCTTGGTGCAGGAACACAAATCTTTTCTGGTGGCTCCTGGGAAAGCTCTTGCCCAGGCACAAGGGTTGAATTAGTATCTTTAGCACCACTTCCTTCCTCTGTCTTCTTCCTGAAATGTGAACATGATGCTTGTAACTGAGGATAGTGGGGAGACCAAGGGGATTTCAGAAATGTTGGTTTTGATATATTTGAGCTATTGAACTAATACTAACAGACTATCTACATATATCTGATTATATGAGAAAAGTAAACCTCAAGTTGCTTAATCCACTGTTAGTATACTTGCTGCCAAAACAATGTTCCTATTATACGATGTTTATTTACTTTACATAAATCTTGACTTTACATAAATCTATAGAGTGTGTTTAAGTCAAATAACTTATTTGCTGCAGTCCACATATGCTGAGTCTCACTTTTTTCATTTATAAAATGAGGAAAATATCACATACTAAGAAGAATTATCAGAACTAAGGGCAATAAAACATCTAATACAGGATTTAAAAAGACATCTACCACAAGGCCTGGCCCAGAGCAGTCAACAAATAAATACATTAAAATAAATGAATAGATGAATGAATAAGATATTTATACCTCTGAGAAGGTCATTTGAATGGTATTAAATTTTTATTGGGTTGATTGCTTAGATGTATCTTTGAACAATCTTTTTGGTGATCTTTTCTTGCTATTAGAAAAAAGTTAAACATCAAAGAATATTTGCAACCAGTCCAAATATAGATTCGGAGGTCAGTATTATGTCTATAGTTAACGTAAATGATTGAGACAGCATTTTGGGTTTGGTGTCTCTACCTTGAAGTAGAACTTGATACTAAATCAATCTTGGTGATCAATAGGTGACAAATATCATATTCAAATTTAATGCTGATATGATTTCACAATGTTTGGAAGCTTGCTAATGAAATCTTTTGACTTCTGTGACCCAAGATTATATTCCTTCTTTAGTTGTGAATGGCTTAAACACTTACTATACAGATAGTTGGATATACTAAAAGCTCTCAACATTGTATAGGAACTACAGAATGCTGTTTGTCAAGGACTCTTGCTATATTATGATTCCACTCAAAACCATTGACCTTTAGCATGATGCTGACTGATACTAAAACATGTTTATTAATTTAGTGCTTAAACAGCAAAGAAGCAGCCACTGTATGAAGAGGAGTACTCACATTTAGTCACTGTCAAATCAGTATCACCCTCAAGAATTTGATAACATGAGCAGAAGATAATATCTAGCTCCTAGATGAAGAGGGGGCATAGCAAACAAAGTCAGATCAAAAGAGGTTGAAGAGTATGTAGGTTGAAGCTGGCAGTTTGGGGACTGATCATATCAATCGTCAGTAGCTTCTTGTAAGATTAATCTATGACAATTGGATTTGTATACAGATTCTTACAAAATGTTATTTAGAATTTTTGAAACTGATTTTGTTTTGAATCACAAAAGTTGGCTACAAGGTCTTGTATTTAATTACATCAAAATATTTTCCTTTATAAATGATTCCTACCCAGAACTCCTGCTGAACATGTAGAAAGTCAGAAGAAATTTTACAGAGGGCTCTTTATTGGGGCTCACTCCCAGAATCTAGGCTGAACCTTTAAAACAATAAACATGACCTCATTGGTCACAATGTCACAAGTGAAAGAATCATGGACTTCAAAAAGCTCCAGTAAAACTTTTTGCTTTCAAAGTTGAATAAAGGACAAGTAGAAATATGCTCAGCATTTAAACAATTTCATATTCAAAGAAAAATTTTCCATTCAGAGCATTTTTCAAGGTCTTCATATCAATGATGTGAGTGTATTGTTTACTTCCTTTATTATTTCAGTGGATTGTAATGTGGACACTTTCTTCACACATCAACATAGGAGAGAGCAAGGGTGGGAACTTTTAAACAGAAATAATGGATGTGGTTTTAGATTTTAAAAAATTTTTCTCCAGTGAAAGTAAAATTTTTCCTAAATTTCCCAAAAATATCTTTTTATTAAACGATAAACAAGTATTTCAAACCATACTGAAGATAGTGGCTTTTCATGTCAAATTTTGCCAGATAAATTAAGATAGAGCCGGGCACAGTGTCTCACTCCTGTAATCTCAACAGTTTGGGAGGCCGAGATGGGTGGATCACTAGAGGTCAGGAGTTTGAGACCTGCCTGACTAAATGGTGAAACTCCGTCTCTACTACAAATACAAAAATTAGCCAGGAGTGGTGGACAGGCCTGTAATCCTAGCTACTCAGGAGGCTAAGGCAGGAGAATCATTTGAACCCAGGAAGCAGAGGTTGTGGTGAGCTGAGATTGTGCCATTGCACTCCAGCCTGGGCAACAAGAGCAAAACTCCATCTCAAAAAGAAAATAAAAATAAATAAAAAATAAAAACAAAAAATAAAAAATAAATTAAGATAGAATAATCTAATCACAATGACAATACCTTTGGTGTATGTCTTCACAGTCAAGGAGAACTTTACTAACACTAAGAAAGGGATGAAAAAAAAGAAAAAAGCACATTTGTGTTTATGGAAACTTAACATAAAGGTAATTAAGGTAAGGATTGAGATTATATCATTCTGAATTAGAGGTGGGCCCTCAATTCAATAAGAGAAGCCATAGAAGTGACAGAAAAAGTTACACAGAGACAAAAAATGGAGGTCACGTGAAGACAGTTGCAGAGACTGAAATTATGCTGGCAACAAGCCGAGAAATGCCAGGAGCCACTGGAAGCAGAAAGAGGCAAAAAACCACCTACTAGAGCTTTTGGAAAGAGTATCACCCTGCTAACATCTTGATTTTGGACTTCTGACCTTCAGAACTATTAAAGAATAAATTTCTGTTGTTTTAAGTCATCAAGTTTGTGGTCGATTGTTGCAGCAGCTCTAGGAAGTAAATATAAGTATGTTCCATCCTCTGAGACTTCTTATGCTTTGAAAGCTACAAAGTTCAGATACTCATTTTTCCAACATTCCTCACAGACAGGGCTCAGGCCAAACGTCTAGGTTCTGTCACAGATTTAGTTATCTATTGCTAAATACCAGTAGCCACACTCTTGGTGGCTTAAAAAACACACACTTTTAATTTCATAATTTCTGAGGGTCAGCAGTCTGAGCAGCACTTAACCGGGTGGATGCTCTGTCTTGGGGTCTCGTAACACCTCAAATTGTCATCCAGGGTTGTAATCTCATCTGATGTTCAACTGAGGTAGGTTCTGTTTCCATGTTTTTGTGGTTATTCAATTCCCTAAGGATTCTGGACTGGGGGCTTCAGTTGTTGCTGGCTGTCATCTGATGCTACCCTCAGTTTCTTGCCAGGTGGCCCTTTTCAGCATGGCTGCCTGTTTCCTCAAAGTCAGTAAGGAAAAGTGTCTCTTTAGAAAAGGAGTATTACAATCTTATGTAACATAATCGCATACCTTCCAATCACTGTTTTCTATTACTTACAAGCAAGTCTCAGGCTCTGCCCACACCCAAGGAGAGGAGATTACACAAAGGCCCTAGGAGGTAGGTATTGTAGGAGCCACCTTAGAGTCTGCCCACACAGTAAGTTGGACCCATCTGTACTTTAAGTGGGGAAATGGTGACATAGAGAATTAGGAAGAGTGAGGAATCCATTCTGGAGTCACTAGCGATGGTGGCAGCAGTATTCTGCTCCCAGGACAGCAGTCTCCAGGGTCCAATACCTGCATTTTACTGGCAAAATACCAGTACTAGTAGGGGGTGCTACTGAGACGAGTTCATGGGGAGGAGCTGCTGTCATCAAACTAGTTCTAAAGCATGATTTTGGCTATGGTTTTGGCTACAAAACCTCTCTTGCTTCTACTCATTTTATTCATCTGTTTCTTAACCTTCCCGGTGATTTTGTGAGCTACCTGAAAACTTTCTAATACATTCATTTTATGCTTTAATGAAACTACACTTGATTTCTATTGTGTGTAATCAAGAACCCTCACTGATACACTTAGTAAACTAAAGATTGCTTTCTAGGATTCCAGTCTGCCTACCTATACCTTTCCTGCCTTTCCTTACTATAAACAATAGAGACTACAATCATTAAACTTGGATGTAAACATAATTTTGTTTCTCTCTAGAAGAGCCTCCCTGACTCCTCAATTAGGTTAAGTATTCTAGCTATATGTTTCTATAGCATTTCCCCTTCGTAACAGTTATTACACTTGACTGTCATTATTTTTCAAATAAAGTCTTCCCAAGTAAACTCCAAGTCTCCTTTCTCCACAGCCTTCATTAACCTCTAAATCAGTGCTGTTAGATAAATAGAGTTTAAGTGCTAAAATAATAAAGGTTTAAGTGAAATTTTATTACTATGTTCTCTACAGTCCCAGTCCCACCTAGTAATCAATTGGGTCTAACATTGGATAGCTCTATTTGTCAAAAGTGTAGAGTTAACCTTTGCTGTCATTATTTTGAATTTTTATTCTGAAAATACTGGTTGCAAAATTCATTCGTGCTAGGAATTCACATTTCCTCAATTCAGTGTCAGAAAGCAGAAGTATTACTTCATCTTTTGGTCTACCTAGATTCCTGATACCATGTTCCAAAACTTTATGATATTTATACAATAGCAGATGAAATTCTTACTGGATGTTTGCAACCAAGTTTATCTGTTTTATTGCCATATATTCACTACACTTTCAATATTCTTTTTTTCTTCCCTTCACATATTCTTCGCTGATCTACTAGATCACCATGTTCTCTCAGCATAGCTTTGTTTATATCTTTCCTTTCATTCCAATGCTCACTTCCTCCTTCTACAAATATTGAAATGCTACTCATCCAACAAAAATAGAATGCTTTCTACCATTTCCCTGCCAAGCCCAAAGTGACATTTTCCTACTTCAAACTCTCACACTTATTATAACTTCTGTAATAATTATGTGTGTCTTATCTCTTTTAGAACAATATAAGTTCCTTGAGTATAATGTATGACTGATTCATCTTTATATTCTCTGATTACTTTATATATACCAGGCATGCTGTAAATACCTGACTGATCTTACAGTGAGGAGAATATAGGATGGAATGAATATAAGAGCAATCCCATTAAAGACTACCTGTGGATGTTAATCATCTTCCAAACAAAAGATGCTGAGTTCTCTAAATTGCTTCATGTGAGATGTAACACAAAACCACATGTGAGTATAACCTAAAAGAATTGTGTAATCCAAATAATACTATGCATAAAAACCTTGTAGTATTAATCACCTCCCTCAGTTTCTGTAGTATTCATTAATGGTACTGTGTGCCAAATATTATCGCATTTATTCCATCTATCTTCCAGGCACAGGCACAATTTGGGATTGTGTGGAGTTATGTGACTTGTTCAATGAGTGTGAGTGAGAGTGACATCTGCCAATCCAAAGCCATAGAATTTAATAGCCTAATGAGATTTTAAGAGACCTTCTTGCACTTGGGCATGGTGACTTACTACATGTGAGATGATGCCACCCCACATTCTGGGTCCCTGACACACTTTGAGGAAGAGAGCTTTTTGCTAACCTAAAATGGACATTTAGCATGAATGAGAAATAAAACCATGGATTGTAAGTGACTGAGAATCAAAGTTATTTGTTACAATAGTGTAAGCCTACTTATTTTAACTGATGATACGTTTATTTTCTTTACCATCCAGGAAGGCTGGAGATGTTTAATAATATAGTATGCTTATGATTTTTAATTTCTCACTATTCTTTGCTTCACATTTCCTATCACCAACTGTTTAGAACATCAACCATAATTTATGCACATGCAAAAGGAAAAATTAGCTGTTATGAATTGGATATGGAGAATGATTTATCCAATAAAGATATAGGAGAATAATAGAATAAATTCTTTTAGAAAAGAAGTAAAGGATTAAACTTTAAAAGTAGAATGTCATTAATATTATACTACTCTCAAATTCCTATGGACTTTTGTTGTTTATTTTGAGAATTATCTATAAAAGAAAGACAAGATGATGAATGCAACTGATAAAATGTGTGGGTTTTAGGCTATGATTATAAAGATAACTTTTTCTATGGTAAAAATCTGAATTTTTATTAGATGAGCATGTTCATAGAGAAAATTTATATTAATATACAACTATATTATTATACCTTTTAAAGAAGAGTGTTACATTTGTCATATGTTACCCCAAATTTTAACGAATTATTTTTCTTCTATACAAGATCTAAATTTTAGAGATAAGTTACTTGCCACAGGACACAATTGCAAGCAATAAAAGTTTAAAAAATAATATGGTCTGCCCACTTAGTCTTGGAGTAACTATTTTAACCATCTGATGCCCAAGAAGCAATTTTAGCGTAATAAGCTTTTTCTATAGGAAATTACAGTAGGAATTCTAGCCTAGAGCATCCTTAATTATGATGAATTAAGAATTCAAAATACTTAATTATGATGTTAATTTAGCTCACTATGACTTTTGAGGTGTTAGGAAACTTCTTTATGTGTCTAAGAAGGACCATTTATGACAATGGTAAAGTATGGAGAGGCCAGTAAACAAGGGAGCCATCACAGTCTTATGGGAGCCACGAGGAAGGATAGAGTGAGGTCTTATCTTGGAACATGCAAGGGCAAGAGTAGTTGAGGTGAAAGAGTGAAAGTTTTCATAACTATTGTTATCTTCTAGGCATACAGGGCTCAAGATAAAGTTTATCATCATCAATCCCATATCCAAGTTTCAGTCAGGACACAGAAATCACTCTAAGTATTTTTTAACAAAGAGAGATTTCACATAGGGGATTAATTGCTTACAAAATCTTTGAGAGAACTAAAGATGCAAAGGTCAGGGGTAACTTCTGCTAGCTTTTAGGTTCACCACTACAGGAATAGTGTGGAAAACCAGGTGGTAACCAGGGTCTGCCAACCAGGACAAGGAAATCCAGAAAACTGTTATTGATAATCACAGCAAAACCTCTACAGAAATTTCACATCTGCTGAAGCCCATGGCATTTGCCTAGCACTGCCAAAGGAAAAAATAATGTCTTCTGGTCTCCCTTCCACCTTCAAAATCATGCTCCAGTGCACCTTGTTGTTAGAACATAAATTGTATTCTATTCCATAGGGTCAAGAGAATCTAGAGAACGTGATTTCTAAATTCCCAGCTCCTTCAGAACAGAAGAAACCTTAGGGTTTTGCTGCTTGCACAATGAAATTAAACCTGCACACTTATTTCTGTTCTCTTAATAAAGACTTTGAAGAGATTAATTCATGATACCTGCAATGTTTCTCAGATTTCCTTGGACCATCTCAAATCATTCATACCTGTGCTTCTCCCTCACTTTTCAGTTGCCCTGCTCCCAAACACCTTCACTCTCGTCCACTTTTTTTTCTCTTTGTCCTATTCCCTTCCCTTCATTCCTTTATGCTACTCAACTTAAAAATGAAAAGCAAACAAATGAACAACACCAACAATAAAAACATTGAGCAAGCTTTGGATTTCCCACTGGATGTAAGATTCAGGCTTTTAAGCAATTGTATGTAAATTTCCTAAGCTCACTCAATGTGTTTGTCTTTTAAGTTCTTAGGTGTTTATGAGATCCTGGTCACTGTGTATATCTAATCAAAACTGACTTTTTTTAAATATAGGACCTAGTTCCTTTCTTTTGTTTACTCACAACAGCACTCTTGAAAGTCACTATCAGTGCAAAACGTTTGGCCTGACTGGGTAAGGGATACGTAACAGCATCATATGGCAAAGGTAAGAGTAGATATTCAACACTTCTTTTTATTTGGCCACCCATACCACTAAGAACTTCTTTCTCTTGTCCTTCTCTTCCCCTGTTTTCACCTTCCTTTCTTCCCAACTCCTAATCACTCTTTGTTTCTTATGCAGAACTTAAGTTTCATGATCTCCTTTTACACTACACTAGGTGCAGGGAGATAAGGAGCATCTCACTTTCCCTTCCCAAGGAGACCTATGAAGAAGTATTTTATTAAATGAAAAATCATCTACTCTGAAGAGCAGTTATGTCATTTTCATAGGGACAGAAGTAGTGGCCAATATTGTTATTCTAAATGGAGCAATTTATTTTGTACTATGCTATTCAAAGAAAGACCAGTGCTTTCATTCTCAGTTCTTAACCTCATAAAAAGGTGAGCTGTATAATTAGTACAGAAGCAAGCTGAAAACCAGAATGCACAGAGAAACAGACTATTGTTATTACTAGCTTGACAATCTGGCATAGAACCCAGAGCAACACAGGCTTCCTTAGTGAAGGCTTCAGTGATGTTTGAATGAGTAGAGGAATTGCAATCCTCCCTTCCTGAGCCATGTTTGAATTATTTCTATGGAGAAATGGTAGGTAAAGTGGATAAGGGTGCAGAGCCTGGACTCAGCCTGCCTGAATTTGAATCTTTTCACTGGTACTTAATTGTCACGCAATCTAGAAAATCTGGATGTAGGACAACTTCACTAACATTTCTAAGACTCTGTCTCATGGAAAAGAGATGAAACACAGACAAAAATATTCCCTCCCTCATAGCCATTGAAAAGATTAAATGAGGTGATATGTGTAAAGCATTCAACAACACACACAGAGATATGTGCATTAATGCACACATGCTTTTATAAAACACAAGTTACCAAAACCAAAAACCTCATTGTCATTCCAGGCTCCTTTCTCCACACAGCCTCCATATCCAATTGTTCACAGCATTTAGCCAATTATACCTTTTAAATATCTTCCAAATCTTCTTCCTCTCTACTTTAGTTTAAACCCTCAAAAACATCTCCTGCCTATACTGTGGCAATCACATCTTAACTCATTTTTATTATTATGGTTGTGTCATACCTGCACCCACCCAACATTCCCATTGATTACTTACACCACAGCCAGTGTTCTTACTGTACAGAAAACGTGATGTCTAACTCTAATTTAAGTGCCTTCACTGTTTCTGAAATACCTACAGTGTAAACTTTAGTCTATATATTTTAGTAAATATGAACCTTATCATCCAAATTTGCCAACATCTACAACAGTGAGTATCAAACTCCAGAATGTATCAGATTTTGCAGGGATATTGCAAAAAATGCAAATTTTAGATCCTTACTCCATGAACAGCCTCATATGCTAAGTCTCAATTAAGACCGTCAGTCTGAATTTTATCAGTTAATCCAGGAAAGTCTGAAGCAAGATTCCTGTGGTCATCCCATGAGACCTGTGGCTTCACTCTATAGCCACATCGCCACCCATTTCTTCACTACACCCACTCTCTGTCTGCCCTATACAACCATTGGGTCTTCAAATACAATATAGTTTCAATGTCTTCATGCCTCTACTACTATTTCTACTTCTTGGAAAGTCCCCCCACCCATTCTGTCTAGCTAATTCTCATTCATCTTTCAGCATTTCATTCAAGGTCACTTCTATATGAGGATATCCCTAGTCCTCTCATGGGGCTGTCTATCTTCTCTTGCATTTCAGTAAGCTCTTGTACTAACCTCTACTTGTGCTTGTTGCATTGGGTTACAGGCGAATTTTAAATGTTATTCCTCCCTACTAGACTATGAAATTATGGCATGCAGGGAAAACTTCCTACTTATTTTTGTGTTGCCATTATTCAGTACCTGGCACATGCTAGGTGCCCAGCAAATAAATATTTGTTAGCTGAATGAATAAACTAATAAATATTAGAAAGTCACTTACTTGGGATTATTTAAAAATTGAGGTCACCTCCACATGACAAGATATTTCTTCCACAAGCTTTCTGCTCTTATTCGAACAACCATCACTGGATACCATCTCAAATCTTTACAAGACTAAGAGCTAAATGTTATTAACTTTATACTTAAAACATCTGACAAAATTGAAGGCTGTTTTCTATTTATTTGATTAGTTGGTTTAACTGAATAAGAAATTACAAGACTCTGATGAGATAGAAAGTGGAAAGGTGTTTTACTTTTCCTTTATTCCCTTTTAAATATGATGGCTGGAATAACCCAGGTGTCACCTGAAATGTTGATGACTTTGCCTGAAAGTGGAATTCTCTAACCATCTGCAGCTGGTGTAATTCAGTTGCCTGTGGGAGTGGATGATCTATAGGTTTACCTGACACTTGTAGCCAAGCTCTCTCTGCACAATAGAGTGACCATTTAAACAAGGGCTAGCATTCTTTCCAACTTTTTACATTTTCACTGAAAGGAGATATTAAAGACTAAGAGTGTTGAACTTTACCTGAGTTTTGTGCTCCTAGAAAACAGCAATGATTAGGAAATCCTTCTACCCTTCTGTATTTTAGGAAATTGCTTATTACAAAGAACCATCCTTTCTCGTGTGATTTATGTAAGACTCCCAGATGACCTCCTTGTTTTTCTATGACAAAGCCAGATGCAGATCCTCCAAATGCTCATTATTTGTCTTCTAAATGATTAGCTAAAGTGTTTACCCCCACTCACCAATCTGGAAAAAATGCCTGCTAATTTGACTTGCCATAACTGTCTACAGGCTTCTCTGCTTCCTTAGGCTCCTGAATTGGGCCCACCCTGGAGCTTAATAAGCAAGCATTGAGAGCTTATTTATGAATTAGAACATGGAAAAACTCCATTTAAAACCCCTTCTCAAGATTCGGCTGGTTGTTAGAATGACATGTCTGCTCAGCTATCCATTCATGCCCACACCTGCTTATCCAGCTTCCCATACTCATGCACCAAGGCATCAGGGCAGATAAAGAGGTAAGTCATGATTTTCTTCTTGTCAAAAGGCACTGGTCTGCAATAATTTCTACTTTAGAATCATCATAGAATAGTCTTTATGACAATTTATTAAGTGCAGAGGGATGAGAAGAGTAAAAAAGCGCTGATCATACACTGAGTAGGGTTGCTCCTAGGGGCTAAAGAATGTGCTAGGATTTTACTTCTCAATGGAATTGGAGGAAACCAGAATTAAAAGGTAACTAATAATGTATTTCTTAAGTAAGGTAACCATGGATCAAGTTTGAGATTTAGTTATGGGAACCAGTAAACACACAAAAGTAGATTACCGATTATCAGACTTTTCTTAATTTTAATAGGTAGAAGCACAAGGCATTAGGCACTTCAATTTCTGGGCATATTACCCTAGGAATTGCAGAGAGAAAAATGCAGAAAATTATAGAGGAGAATTGTCTAATACAAATGTCACTCTGGCTTTTAAAAAATTGATTTACTTACCTTCAGCTGGGCCCTGGCATACAGCTGGAGGCACTGAAAGATTTTTGTGTGAAGGGTAAAATCTTAGGCAGCTCTACTTAGCATGATTGATTGTTTTTTTTTCTCAATTGCATGATTCTCAATTAGAGTTCTTTATCCAGGGTATTTGTTAATTGAGATATCACTGTACAAGGCAGCACGGCGTGCAATATATTTATTTTAAAAATGGCATTGTTCTTTGGCTTGAAATTCTACTACATAATACCAGAATGTTTAGGTTTTGTAAGTTTACAAATTGAATGTTTTATTATGTCCCAATTCTAAGCATGTTATAGAAATCATTATCTTTTGCCTGCATAGTCTAATCACATTGCTAAGAAACATAGATGTGATTAGAAACACTTTGATATTCAATGTAACACAATGACTTTGAAAAGTGATATTTATGGCTGATAATACATATGCTTCATTATTCTCTATCTGAGCTATCATTGTCTTAAAGAATGGAGATAGCTATCCTTATAGTAATCAGGATAGAATATTCAATAAAAATTAACAATAAAACAAGAAAATAACATTTCCCAAATTCCACCATTACAACAGTGGATGACTTATAAAAAATAAGAATATCAAGAGAAGGTAATAGAAAACTGTTAGCAATTAAAATTTAATTATAAAAAGACTAGTAGTACTAGGGTAGGGGTAGAAATACTGAAAAGCCATCATTTGGCACGTATGATTAATCATGCAGCATTTTACCAAGTGATTACTCATCACTTAATCAAAAACAGAACAGTTACTTTTACACAACTATTAATATTAGAATAGCTCCAAATTCATATTAAGAGGGATTCACAACTCCTGGGTAGAATAGTACTCCTATTCTGCATTATGCTATTTTTATTTGGAAAGTGTTTTCTCTTAATTACATTGGCTATCCACCTATTTAAAAACTAGGAAGATTATTTTTCTTTTAAGACAAGAGTTTCTATGAAATTTTCTGGACCCAATGCACTGAAATCAAATTTGACTATTTCCAGTATAGACTACTCCTCCTCACAGAATCTTAGTCAACTTCAGTTCTTCTACCCACTTCCTCAACTCTCTTTTTAAAATTCTATTTATAAAATATGGCCACGGAAGAAACAACACCATGTTTCAAAACATATTCCTGATCTTATAGAACACCACCCCAACCTCACAAGGTGTTGCCTCCGAAGTCACACTATAGTCAATTAGTTAATGGGCCATTTCTACATCTGATAAGGCCAGCTGCAACATGGTAATTGAGAAACAATGAATCCTATAGTCTTAAGTCATTGCTATGCTTCTTTTTTTTTTTTAAATTAGTTATTTTGTCAGGAGCAATGTTTTTTAGCGTATTATACTGTAAATCAGACATTTTATGAGTCCACATATGGAAGCATTGCAAGTATGGAAGCCATATTCATATCAAGAAAAAGTGTCTGACCAGTTAGGATTAACCACTACTCACTTCATGAGAGAGAGGCTCTGATGTAATTATTCTGCTGCCAGTGCCTTGGTGGTGGAGCACATACATAGTCTTCAACCCCTGATGCCACATCCACCTGGCCATTGAGCAAGTACCATGCGTTAGGTTTCCTAGGGCTGCCATAACAAATTATCCCAAACTGAGTAGCTTAAATCAACATAAAGTTTTCCTTTTATAGTTATGGAGGCCAGAAGTCTGAAATCATGGTGTTGGTACGGTTGGTTCCTACTGGAGGGCCTTAAGGAAAAATCTGTTCCACCCCTCATCCCTGGATTTTGGAGACTGCCAGAAACCCTTGGCACTCCTTGGCATAACTTCAATCTCTGCCTCCATCTTAAATGACCTTCTTCCCTGTGTGAATTCATATCACAAATCTCCCTCTTCTTTCTGTTTAAAGTATACAAATAATTGAAATTAGAGACCACCACTAAATGTAGGATGATATTATCTAGAGCTTCTTAAATTAATTGCAAATACAAAGACTCTATTTCCAATTAAAATTATATTTACAGGTACCAGGTCCTAGGATTCAGTAATAACTTTTTGTAAGACATAATTCTATTCTATGCAGCAGTTGAAGAAAAGTAATTGACTGAACTTGACTGACTACAACCAAAAGGTTTTTCTTTTCTCCCTGAATATTGAGATATTTTTCTGCTCTGAACACCCTTTGTTATTCACATGAGGCACAAATATCATCATAATCTGTGCCTGTCTTGAGATGACCACCCATATACCTCGTCTGTACATCTTTTTAATAACAATTCACCAACCTTTTTCTCTCCAAGTTCTGACCACTTGGCCAAACCATTAGCCATGCTCCATGAATCAATGTAAATACATTCAGCGTAGATCCATTCATTGTAGATTTATCATCTCTCAATTAAAGTGTCAGTAAGATGTACTGCTTTAATTTCTGATGTACTTTCTTTAATCCCTTTGAGAGAATTCCTTACTCTTTATCTTTCAGGAATTTCCTTAAGTAGAACTTTAATGTTGCAATAGTTCTCTTCTGGCTAGTGCCAGCATATTGTGGAGAATGATTAGTAAGCCCAGACCAATATTTTTCTCTTTCAGTCAACTAGATGTAAGAAACTTTCTGTGATAGGGGTTGGTACACTATGGTCCATGGGCCAAATCTAACCCTCTGCCTGTTTTTATAAATAAAGTTTTAGGAAACCACAGTCATATTCATTTGTTTACATATTGTCTGTGACTGCTTACACACTATAGTGGCAAAATTGAATAGGTATGATCAAGGCCATAAGTCCACAAACCTAAAATATTTATTTATCTAGCCCTTTACAGAAAAAGTTTGCAAACTTGTTCTGTGAAGTCTTAGAAGTCAGTTGAAAGAAAGTAAACAATATAATTTTCATAGTAGTCCAAGATCACATTTCATCATGCCTTCAAAACCTATTCATGGCCAATCCTGTATATCTACTTCCACTTAGTGATGATATACTGGTATACTCACTGAACTGATGGGTCAGATGAGTCCCATCTTGATCATTTGGACCAAGTGGAGAGAAGCTTGCATTGCATAACAGATCCGTTGCAAATTTTATCTTGCTTAGGCACCTCTTAAAACTATTAAGCTTATGGGTTATTTCATAATTGGATAAGAGAAGCTCCCATCAATAGAGTATATGTTGTTTGTAAAACATTATGCCTTTTTGTTAGTGATAGATCGTACCACTAAGAATGAAATTCTTCTTCCAATTTGTTCATGTCTCAGACTACTATATTAAAACAAACTTTTCTAAATTCCCAGAATTTTCACAAATATGTCTTCCACACTGGGATTTTTGTGTTTTGCCAAGTCATTTAAGACATTTCTTGCAATGATGTCTAATTAGGAGAATGTTGTCAATGCAGGGGACCAGCGGGTGTTTTTGTAAAGGCAAAATGGTCAACATGCGCATGATATAGATCACGACAAAGAGTCAAAGAGCTGACATATGTCTGAGACAACACTCTAAGGCATACAGTTGTCGCTGTCAGATGAAATCAAATTCTTTCTTCTAGTCATCACTAAACAGTATTAGAAGAGCATTTTTCCGCCCAATAACTCTGTACCAAATGCCAGTGGCTGTGTTGATTTTCTCCAATTAAGAGCTCAATCTGGAACAGAAGCTGCAATTGGAGTAACCACCTGGTTAGGTTTATGATAATACACAGTAATTCTCCAGGACCCATAGAACTTTTTAATAAGTCAAAAAGTAAATTAACTGAAGATGTTACAGGAATCACTACCTTGCATCTTTCAAATCTCTGATAGTGGCACTACTTCCTGAAATGACCCCAGAGATGCAGTATTACATTTGATTTTCTATTTTGGTAGGTATTGACATTTCAGTAGCTTCTGCTTGGTCTTTCATAATAATAAACCTCACTAAACAGGTCAGGAAGCCAATGTGGGGATTTTACAAGTTGCCAAAAATGTCTATTTCAACTATACTTTCAGGAACTGATTGTCTGCATAATCACTGGGGCTGTCTTTGAGAAGGTCTTAGGCCCAAATTCAATTTAACACCTGACCTCCAAAAGCCCCTGTTTGAACTATTGAACCACTGTGTTATTTTAGGTCTCCGGGGATTAATGTCACATCAGAGCCATTGTTTAGTAATCCTCCAAAGGTCTAGATGTTTCCCTCCATTTCTTCAATTTCTTTAGCAAAGATGAAGATTTACAGTATTACTTGTGACGTATTTCAAAGCAATTTGATTTTCCCTTCAATAAAGTGGCTCTGGATCTGTGTTATTTTAGGTATTGAGACTAGATAAAAACCACTGTGATAACTCATCAGAGTTCTGAGCACCAGAGCTAAAGTTTTATTTTGATGTTATTTAGATCAAGTAATATTTCAGTAGGCTCTTGAGCCCTTTCCTTCCTAGGAACACCATGGTTACTTAGCCACTACCAAAACTCATTGCAGGTGAAACATTGTAATTGCTCTTTGGTTTTGCTGCCATTTTGTTAACTATACCCCGCTTTGTATATGTGTTTTAAGTACTATCAACAGGCCTCCTCTATTCCAGGATCCTATTATCCAAATATAGATACATTCTAAGGTTCTGGGTTTGGGGCTTCAATATGTAAATTTGGGCAGGAAGGACAGAATTCAGACAATAAGTGTCAGGTAAGTGCAGCCATATCAATAAATTCATCTCAGTGTAAGGTGATTTCATCCTCCTTGTTCTGGCACAATCCTATATAAGTTTCTTAGTCTCTACTGATACAAATTGTCAAAATCTTGCAAAATTTTTAGTGGCTAGATTATCTCCTCAATGCTTAGACTTTATATTTGTTGTGCTGGGACTATCTGAGGTATCTGATGCTAGTTAAATGGAAATGAAGACTAGTGGGATGACAATTGAGGAAAATGGGCATCGTTAGATAAGGTCATTGATGCTCTTCAAGCAAGAGATGTCTAATTTCCTCAAATAGAAAAGAAAGGGTTGCTCTTACAGTCAAGGGAGGCTCTGATTCTATGGGAGTTCAAAGTTCTCTAATCCATCAAATCCACCTGAATATAATTCTCATTCTCACAGTCTCACTCCTTTACAGTCATTGATTTAATATCAGAGACATGGAAAAGCTGAATTCAACTTATGTTGTAATTCTATAACCTACACGAAAGTCTTTGTATCCCCAGTGTAGTAGCTATTCAGCATCTCAAGAAATCTTTCATCATGGACCCTGCTGAAGACAGTGGAATAAAAAACACCGAAAGTCTGGCTACTCAAAGTCTAGATATCTTGGTCCTAGAGAGAGTATCACATTACACAGAAACCACTCAAGGTTTTTAAAGGAGGCAGAATTTTTTTTTTTTTTTTGAGACGGAATCTCGCTCTGTCGCCCAGACTGGAGTGCGGTGGCGCAATCTCGGCTCACTAAAGGAGGCAGATATTTAATCCAAGCTTGATTTTTAGGTTATTTTTCTGTTTCTGAAATGAGAGAGAGAATTTTAGATTTAAAAAAAAAATGTTAGGAGGGCTAAAGGAACAAGAGTTTGTGCTATTACCCTTGGATTTAAGAAACATGAGAAGTTATAATCATCACTCCATAGGAGTCCAAAGGTTCCCTCAGAGCTGATATTCCTCAAACTGCCAACTCTACTCTTTCACAGGAGCTGAGTGGCTCTCACTCAGCATTGTCACTTCTGGAGCCATTATCAGCAACTGGTCTTGCTGGAGCTATTGCTGCTGCTTCCTAAGGCAGACTGGCTTCTACCTTCCCTCTGCCTGGTAATCTCAATTGAGTGACTCTCACAGTCTCCAGAAATACTCCTCCACAGCATTTATTTTTGTTGATTTGTTTTCCCAACTGGGTTTTTCTAACCTAGAGATACATTTAAGGAAGTACAAGTGAAGAGAAGTTTCTAATACATCTGAACACAGACATCTGTGGTCTGTGGCTTTGTGGCTCCTCCCTTTACTGGGAATCTGCCAGCTTCAACAACCAATGAAGGCCCTTCCTCACTGCTTCTCTTGATTTAAGTGACCATCCCTCTTCTGTCCATAATTTTTTTGGTAGATAGGTCAATGTTACTGATTAAACTACAGTCAAATCACTGATCTTAACAACCTAGTAGACCTTCTGTATTCAAATATGAGTTATCTAGCTTTTTTATCTAACAAACAGTACTTTAAAAATACTAACGCCTTTTTGAAAAGTGATAGACTGCTAGCAAGACTAATAAAAAAGAAAAGAGAGAAGAATCAAATAGATGCAATAAAAAATGATAAAGGGGATATCACCACTGATCCCACAGAAATACAAACTACCATCAGAGAATACTATAAATACCTCTATGCAAATAAACTAGAAAATCTGGAAAAAATGGATAAATTCCTCGACACGCACACTGTCCCAAGACTAAACCAGGAAGAAGTTGAATCTCTCAATAGACCAATAACAGGCTCTGAAATTGAGGTAATAATTAATAGCTTACCAACCAAAAAAAGTCCAGGACCAGACGGATTCACAGCCAAGTTCTACCAGAGGTACAAGGAGAAGCTGGTACCATTCCTTCTGAAACTATTCCCATCAATAGAAAAGGAGGGAATCCTCCCTAACTCATTTTATGAGGCCAGCATCATCCTGATACCAAAGCCTGGCAGAGACACAACAAAAAAAGAGAATTTTAGACCAATTTCCCTGATGAAATCCTCAATAGAATACTGGCAAACCGAATCCAGCAGCACATCAAAAAGCTTATCCAACATGATCAAGTGGGCTTCATCCCTGGGATGCAAGGCTGGTTCAACATACACAAATCAATAAATGTAATCCAGCATTTAAACAGAACCAAAGACAAAAACCACATGATTATCTCAATAGATGCAGAAAAGGCCTTTGACAAAATTCAACAGCACTTCATGCTAAAAACTCTCAATAAATTAGGTATTGATGGGACGTATCTCAAAATAATAAGAGCTATTTATGACAAACGCACAGCCAATATCATACTGAATGGGCAAAAACTGGAAGCATTCCCACTGAAAACTGGCACAAGACAGGGATGCCCTCTCTCACCACTCCTATTCAACGTAGTGTTGGAAGTTCTGGCCAGGGCAATCAGGCAGGAGAAAGAAATAAAGGGTATTCAATTAGGAAAAGAGGAAGTCAAATTGTCCCTATTTGCAGATGACATGACTGTATATTTAGAAAACCCCATTGTCTCAGCCCAAAATCTCCTTAAGCTGCTAAGCAACTTCAGCAAAGTCTCAGGATACAAAATCAATGTGCAAAATTCACAAGCATCCTTTACACCAATAACAGACAAACAGAGAGCCAAATCATGAGTGAACTCCCATTCACAATTGCTTCAAAGACAATAAAATGCCCAAGAATCCAACTTACAAGGGATATGAAGGACCTCTTCAAGGAGAACTACAAACCACTGCTCAAGGAAATAAAAGAGGGTACTAACAAATGGAAGAACACTCCATGCTCATGGATAGGAAGAATCAATATTGTGAAAATGGCCATACTGCCCAAGGTAATTTACAGATTCAATGCCATCCCCATCAAGCTACCAATGACTTTCTTCACAGAATTGGAAGAAACAACTTTAAAGTTCACATGGAACCAAAAAAGAGCGCACATTGCCAAGTCAATCCTAAGCCAAAAGAACAAAGCTGGAGGCATCATGCTACCTGACTTCAAACTATACTACAAGGCTACAGTAACCAAAACAGCATGGTACTGGTACGAAAACAGAGATATAGACCAATGGAACAGAACAGAGCCCTCAGAAATAATGCCACGTATCTACAACTATCTGATCTTTGACAAACCCGACAAAAACAAGAAATGGGGAAAGGATTACCTATTAAATCAATGGTGTTGGGAAAACTGGCTAGCCATATGTAGAAAACTGAAACTGGATCCCTTACTTACACCTAATGCTAAAATTAATTCAAGATGGATTAAAGACTTAAATGTTAGACCTAAAACCGTAAAAACCCTAGAAGAAAACCTAGGCGATACCATTCAGGACACAGGCATGGGCAAGGACTTCATGTCTAAAACACCAAAAGCAATGGCAACAAAAGCCAAAATTGACAAATGGGATCTAATTAAACTAAAGAGATTCTGCACAGCAAAAGAAACTACCATCAGAGTGAACAGTCAACCTACAGAATGGGAGAAAATTTTCACAATCTACTAATCTGAAAAAGGGCTAATATCCAGAATCTACGATGAACTCCAACAAATTTACAAGAAAAAGCAAACAACCCCATCAAAAAGTAGGCAAAGGATATGAACAGACACTTCTCAAAAGAAGACATGTATGCAGCCAAAAGACACATGAAAAAATGCTCATCATCACTGGCCATCAGAGAAATGCAAATCAAAACCACAATAAGATACCATCTCACACCAGTTAGAATGGCAATCATTAAAAAGTCAGGAAACAACAGGTGCTGGAGAGGATGTGGAGAAATGGGAACACTTTTACACTGTTGGTGGGACTGTAAACTAGTTCAACCATTGTGGAAGGCAGTGTGGCGATTCCTCAGGGATCTAGAACTAGAAATACCATTTGACCCAGCCATCCCATTACTGGGAATATACCCAAAGGATTATAAATCATGCTGCTATAAAGACACATGCACACGTATGTTTATTGCAGCACTATTCACAATAGCAAAGACTTGGAACCAACCCAAATGTCCAACAATGATAGACTGGATTAAGAAAATGTGGCACATATACACCATGGCATACTATGTGGTCATAAAAAATGATGAGTTTATGTTCTTTGCAGGGACATGGATGAAGCTGGAAACCATCATTCTCAGCAAACTATCGCAAGGACAAAAACCAAACACCGCATGTTCTCACTCATAGGTGGGAATTGAACAATGAGAACACATGGACACAGGAAGGGGAACATCACACACCAGGGCCTGTTGTGGTGGGGGGAGGTGGGAGGGATAGCATTAGGAGATATACCTAATGTTAAATGACGAGTTAATGGGTGCAGCACACCAACATGGCACATGTATACATATGTAACAAACATGCACGTTGTGCACATGTACCCTAAAACTTAAAGTATTAAAAAACATAAAAATATTTATAAATATATAATATATTTATACATATATAAAAATACTTATAAATATATAATATATTTATATAATGAATATATATTTATATAATAATATATAATATATTTCCATAATGAATATATAATATATTTATATAATAATATATAATATATTTATATAATTAATATATAATATATTGATCAATATATAATATATTTATATAATAAATATAAATTTATATAATAAATATAAAATAATATCATTAATATGAAATATATTTCTATAATAATGTAAAATATATTTATCATATAAATGTATAATCTATTTATCTTACAAATATATAATCTATTTATCATATAAATAGATTATATATTTATAAGATAAATAGATTATATATTTATCATATAAATATATCATATATTTATAAGATAAATAGATGATATATTTATATGATAAATCTATAATGTATTCATATGATAAATATATAATATATTCATATAATAAATATATTATATATTTATACAATAAATATATACTTCTATAATAAATATATATTTACATAAGAATTATAGAAATATATATTTATTATAGAAATATATATTTCTATAATAATTATATTGTATATTTATGTAATAATTATATTTTATATTTATAAATATATAATGTATTTAATATATTTATATAATAAATATATAATATGTTCATATAATAAATATACAATATGTTTATATAATAAATATATAATATGTTTATATAATAAATATATAATGTATTTATAAATATATTATATATTTAATATATTTATTATATAAATATATTCTATACTCATATATATTTATATAAATAGATTATATATTTATATAAATACATTATGTATTTAGTATTTATATAAATACATTATGTATTTATATAAATATATAATATATTTATATAAATATATAATATATTTATATAAATATATTATATATTTATATAAATATATTATATATTTATATATAAATATATAATGTATTGTTATAAATATATAATGTATTGATATATAAATATATAATGTATTCATATTTCAATATATTATATATTTATATATCAATACATTATATATTTATATATAAATATATAATGTATTGATATATAAATATATATGAATCTATAATATATTATATCTTTATATAATAATATTTATAATATATAATGTGTTATATATTATATATTACGTATAATATATAATATATGTTATATACTACATATAATATATAATATATGTTATATACTACATATAATATATAATATATGTTATATACTACATATAATATATAATGTATATTATATACTACATATAATATATAATGTATATTATATAATACATATAATATATAATGTATATTATATAATACATATAATATATAATGTATATTATATACTACATATAATATATAATGTATATTATATATTACATATAATATCTAATATATATTATATCATATATAATATATATTGTATATAATATACTTATATATAATGTATATATTATATATTATACATTATAATATATATAATTATATTATATATAACATATATAATATATAATATATAATGTATATATTATATAAGATATAATATATTTATAATATATATTATACATATTATATTATATAATATCATTGTGTATATATTATATTATATTATATATAATATATCTATATGTTATTGTTATATATATTATATATAATATAATATAGTATATCATATATATAATAATAATATATAATATATAATATATGATAATAATATATAATATAATAAATATATAATATGTTGATATATATTTAAATAATAAATATATACTATATTATATCTTTATATATAAATATATACTATATTATATATTTATATAACAAATATATAATAAAGATATACTATATTTATATAATAAAGATATACTATATTTATATAATAAAGATATACTATATTTGTATATATTTATACATAAATATATAGTATATTGATATATATTTATACATAAATATACACTATAAATTTATATACATAAATATACATATATTTTGTATATAATGTAAATATACATAAATGTATATATACATATACATGTATATACAAATGTATATATACATAATGTAAATATACATAAATATACATAAATATATTTATACATAAATATATACTACATTCATATATATTTATACATAAACATATACTACATTCATATATATTTATACATAAACATATACTACATTCATATATATTTATACATAAATATATACTACATTCATATATTTATACATAAATATATACGATATACATATTTATACATAAATATATACTATATTTATACATAAATATATCCTACATTTATACATAAATATATACTATATTTATACATAAGTATATACTATATTTATACATAAGTATATGCTACATTTATACATAAATATATACTATATTTACACATAATTTATGTATAATTTACATTATACATAAATATAGAATATATTTATATATTTATACATAAATATAGAATATATTTATATATATTTATACATAAATATAGAATATATTTATATATATTTATACATAAATATAGAATATATTTATACATAAATATAGAATATATTTATACATAAATATAGAATATATTTATATATATTTATACATAAATATAGAATATATTTTTATATATTTATACATAAATATAGAATATATTTATATATATTTATACATAAATATAGAATATATTTATATATATTTATACATAAATATAGAATATATTTATATATATTTATACATAAATATAGAATATATTTATATATATTTATACATAAATGTAGAATATATTTTTATATATTTATACATAAATGTAGAATATATTTTTACATATTTATACATAAATGTAGAATATATTTTTATATATTTATACAATAAATATATAAATATATTAATTTGTATTTATACAATAAATATAGAATATATTTATATATTTATACAATAAATATAAAATATACTTATATATATTTATATAATAAATATATACAAAAATATAAATAAAATAAAATAAATAAATAAATAAAAATACTAACACCTTAATCTTAATATGAACTTTATGAAACAAGTGTAGTCATGCTCCACATAATAACATTTTAATGAATGATGGGCCACATATATGATAGTGGTCCCATGAGATTGTAATGGAGCTATATGATGGAATAAACTATACCACCTAGGTTTGTGTATGTACACTCTATGATGTTCACATGACAAAGTCACCTAATGATGCATTTTTCAAAATATATTTATGTCATGAAATGAGCATGCATGTAGTATTATTACCTCCATCTTACAGCTGAGAATTGAGGTAAATAAAGCTTGAATGACTTGTTTAAGGGCATATAATTAATAAATGGTACAGCTGGGAATATCAGCCCGGGCAGTCTGACTCCAGACGCCATGCTCTTAACCAAGATGCTATGCTGCTTATGAAGTTAAAATTTTATAATTTTATAGTCCATTTTATGTATCATAATTTAGTTTTATAGTATGAATTTTCTCTTGATGTTGTCTCTATCTCGCCTTTGCTAAACCTCCACAATGCACATGTGAGTACACATCACATCTGTGTACGTATGTACATGCACACACATACATATACATGCGTACATACTTCAGGCTTCAGAAATATTGAACAACTTGTTGTTCTCACAGCACAATCTGTTGCTTCCTACTTAAATTATTTTGCATTTTCCTCCTTCTTCCTAGTATGCCCTCCCTTACCTTATTAGCCTAAAGAGCACTTCTTTATGTGTGAAATTCTCCTCCCCCACTATGCACATACTCCAAATACAGTTTGTAGCTTTTCTTAATCAGTGAAGTTTGTACAAACTTCTACTACTGCAGTTGTTATTTATATGTCTGCCTCTGTTATTACACTACATGCCCAGTGGAAAAAAAAAATTCAGGTCTCATTTATCTTTATAGCCCCAGCGCCTAGCATATTTCCTCGTACATAGTATATATTCTGTAAATATTTTGTCATGTTTAACTGAAAGCCATTTTTCCATTCATTTGCTTAAAACAATCTTCAAAAAGTCTCTATTGACTGTATTTTTAAAAACCTAAAATCCCTTAGCACATTGGTAAACCCTCCTTTGTTTGCCCACAATTTACTTTTCCAACTTCAACTCTCACATAAATACAGGTAAAAACACACACCACTTTGGGCTCTAGCAAAACAAAACTGGGATCCCATGAAGGTTTCAGAACACAATTTTTAGGGGGAGCAAAATTCACCATTTTACAAACATATCTTGTGGTTTCTTGCTTTGTGCTTTTTCTCACATTGTCTTCTCCATCTAGAATGCATTCTCCAGTTTCCACTCTTCTCTGAATTCTGCTGAGCTTTCAGTGCTCCACTTAAATGCCATTCCACATTAGACTGTCTTTTATTCTCTAAATCAGATAAAATTTACTGTTTTATCTTCTGTTCGACCACTCACTATACTTAGCTCTCTAATTTATAAACAGCCATGCTTTATTTCATGCAGTGCATCGTTAGCTCCGTGGAGGCAGGCACCGGCAGGTATTTAACTTTGCATTTTCGTTACCATCTCCTCAAAGCACTTTGCATTGAATCTTGCCCCCATACAATTTCCCAGTATTTGCTATTGCACTGACATAGTAGAGTGATACTCCTGCCCACATTGTTACTCATTGCTAAGCATAAACACATGTATTTTATGATCCAGTAATAATTAAGCTATGCTAATAACAGAATAAATATGGCTCACCAGTCACATTTCATTAATAAGTACGTAGATTCATAAAACTTGAAAAAATAAAATCAGAAAGTAATACAAGTGGCTACCATTTACTAAGTGCTTACGGTATGTCAGCACTATGTTACCCATCGATCTAATAGTGTAAGTTTTAGCATATGTATTTTTGAGATAAGAAAACCAAGGCTCAGAAAGTTTAAGAAACACGCCTAAGATCACACATATAGTAAGCTGAAGAGCTTTGAGTTAAATCCTGGTCAGTCTCCTGCACCTGTGCTCATAACACAACCCTAACTATATTTCCCACTTTTCATACACAAATACATTACCCTGAGCATTTTACATATACTATCATATTTGATCCTTACAATAACCTACAATAATCTCGTAAGGTAGGTATTATATTCTTCATTTTACAAATGAGAAAACTGAGATTCTGGAAAATTAGTTTATTTCCTAGAATTCATACAGCCAATACATGACAGAGTTGAAATTTGAACCAGGACCCACTCATGTCAATCTTAATACTAAATTCTAAACTGTCTTCTGCATGGATTTGTCTGCTCTAGCACTTTTTTTCCTTTTTGGCTGTGGACTATTTGGAGTGTGGAGAGGAAGCCATAACAGACTCACCAGGTTTTAAGATGTTTTCTTCTGGTAGATAAAGGACTTTGAATGCCCCTAATTTACAAGCCATTATCCATTTTATACTGCTAAACAATTTCTTGTTTTCCCTGGCCTTGGAGTAGAAGAGAGACCCTAAATCTACATCTAATTGATTCGTTGGGCACCTAGTTCTTATTCCATGAAACATTTTTGGAAGGATTATTGATTCAAGTGTGAGCTGATTTTTAATTAGTTTATCTCTTTCTTACAATAAAACTTATATTTAAATTGTTCAGCAGGCAGGTAAATAACTCATGGCAGGTATACATGCACTTAAATTCTCAATCAATGTCTGACATTTTGCCTTTGATAGAAACCCTATGTTCAATGATTTGTTGAGACACACTAAGGTTTCTAAAGGGGAGAAGCCCATACTCTCAGGCAACAACCGGTAAGGTAAACATGGGGGCTGGTGCTAATCCCCACGAAGGGAAGGAGAACTGAATCCCCAGCCTGGCCTGGCCCTGAAGCAAGCAGCCAGGCCTCACCACACTGCATCTACCCATTAGAGCAGATACCCCAGAGAAAAGGCAGCTCCATATTGGCATCCTAGCTAATTTCCTTACCAAAGTAGTAGGCTTATGAAAAAAATAATAGGAACAGTGATGCCTTTCACAGTTAATAGTTGTAAAGGTTTTTCCTTGTAGATGTGCTTCTCAAGTTCCATGGGCATATACCTTGGAGATACGTAGGTACTCCAGAGGTTGGCATAGCTTCTTAGAATATCAATTCTATTCTGTTTTAAGTAATGTAAAACATCATTTCATATTAAGTCAAGCATAGGTATATTATGAAGTAGACTGAAAAATAAGCATAAAATTTCAAGATAAAACTACAACTTCAAAGAAACATGTCTAAGTTTTACCTATAAATTGTTTCAGTTAACTTGAATTATTCATTCAGAACTTTAGGGGCGTTGCTTTCACTCTCTTTTTCCATTGGAGGTACTTATGAAGAAAGTTTGGAATGCATTGATACATAGTTCATTTGAAGTTTATAAATTGGAAAAGTCCTTTTATAATTTTACTAAGTGGGTCAGAATGATTTTTATGGTTTTAGGCTAGGCATTCTAAGATTTGCAAGATATATCTATAATTCTTGCCTTTCCCACCACCCACTTTAAAACCACTCAAAACTCTGGGTAATTCCTGGAGCATACGGGAAGTAAGTGGGTGTTCTAAGAACATGAAAGAACCCACCATACTCTACCTTTGTGCTTTCCGTGAATGTTGCATTAGCACTCATTGACCATTTATTGTCTTTTTTTTAACCTCTTGGATTAGCTGTTTGTTGTGACTCAGTAAACTGTTTTGGATGGCATAAGTGATCAGTTGATATTTTAGATAACCAATGGCTCACTTTTTCAAACTTCAGTTCATAAGAATCTATAATTAGCAGTAATTCTGCCAACATTCCCTAGTTTCTTCATAACTTGATCTCATAATTGTATCTTATGTGGTACTTCATCATTCTAGCCTAAATGTTTTATCATATTTCTCATTTGCAACTTCTCTTCTAAGACAGATCTTCAACTGACAGCTCTTTCCTTCAATGGGTGCAATAGCACATAGCATTTGGGAATGGTATTATGGAATGATTTAACGCATGCCCTCTGATGTCTGGGTTTTATTCCCAGCTCTACCACTGACAAGCAAATTGTTTAACTTTTCTAGAATCAGTTTCTTAGTAGTATAATGAATACAATATCCTCACGAAACTGATGTGAGAATTAAATAAAACAATCACTTAAAAAGCACTCTGTTCTTAACGTAGAACATGATCAAAAAATGATAGTCATATTTATTATTGTTGATATTATTGTTTTTAATGTTTAAGTGTAATATTAAAACTTCAAAAACCTTATTTTTACAACTCAATAAAGTTTTACAAAGTTGTCCCATTGTGGGCAGACCTATACCAACCTACTTGCAAAAGTCTGAGGAAGCTGAGAGGACAAATAACGTGGCTGACATATATAGTTCCTCAGAAAGAAACATATAAACATATAATGGGCATTTACAATCAGAAGCCATGTCTGTGTCTTAGGGAGCAGCAAGACAAGATGGTGAGTCTGCATGCCATTGTGGTCCAGACCCAAGGAAAGAATATATGTGCTTCAGAAGGGGTGTATAGGACAGTTGCTTAAAGGTAGGATTAATTGTAAGTATGATAACATCAAAGTTATCTTTACCTAAGGGCAGGATTCACAGTAAGTACATGCTCTTACACAAGGAAGAGTAGATATAACAGAAATCTTAGAGGCCTTCTCCAAACCAGGGTTAATCAGAAGTCAACATGATGGATTAGTATCCAAGATGGAGTTGCTTTAGCCTTCACAAAAGTAGCTACTTAGGTCAAGATATCAGCACACTTAAAACCTTGCTCATGCCTCCATTCAGTCATTAACTGTCTTAAGGAAATGATATTTTTACTTCTATCATCATGCTATGGCTTGAATGTCCCCTCCAAAACTCATGCTGAAATTTAATTGCCATTGTAACAGTGTTGAGAGGTGGGACCTTTAAGAGACGATTAGATCTTAAAGGCTCTGACTTCCTGAATTGATTTATGCTATTATTGCAGGGGTAGATTAGCTTTTTTGAGAGTAATTTCATGATAAAAGGAAGAAGTCTGGCCTTCATCCTCTCTGACTCATGTACTTGCTTGCCCTTCTGCTTTCCACCATGGAATGATGCAGCATGAAGGCCTTTGCCAGAATTAGGTGCCATGCTCTTGAACTCCTCAGCCTCCATAACTGTGAGCCAAATAAACTTCTATCGTTCATACATTAGTCAGTCTTTGATATTCTGTTACAGCATCTGAAAATAAACTAAAAACAGAAAATCGGTACTGAGAATAAGATTGTTGCCATTAAGAAAACAAAACAAAATGTAAACATGAAAATGTGGAAGTGGCTTTGGAACTGGAAAGTGGATAGAGGCTGGGAGAATTGGGAGGAGCAAGCTAGAAATAGGCTAGATTTCTGGTGAATAGAGCTTTAAGGGCAATTCTGGTGAGGGCTTAGAAGAAGAGAAGAACTGTAGGAAGAGTCTGAAACTTCTTAGAGGTTACTTAAGTGGTCATGACGAGAATGTTGGTAGAAATATTGACAGAGAAACCATTCCGATGTGGTCTCAGTTGGGAATGAGGAAGAAGGTACTGGAAATTGGAGTAAAGATATTCTTGTCATACAGTTGCAAAGAACTTGGCAGAATTGTGTCCCTGTCTTTGGACTCTATGAAATGCAAAACTTAAGAGTAATGAACTAGGATATCTGGTGGAAGAAATATCTAAGGAGCAAAGCACTCTGGCCACAGTGTGGCTACTTGTGAAAACATACAATGAAATGTGAGAGAAAATAAATGACTTAGTGATGAAATTTATAATTGAAAGAGAAGCAGAATAAAAAGATTTGGAAAATCTGCATTCTGGACATGTGAAAAGTAAAAAGGCATGTTTGAGAGAAAATACTAAGAATATGGCCAAGTAATTGTTTGCTAAAGAGAATCATATGGCTAGAAGGGAGCTAGGTGCTGTTCATCAGAACCATGGGAGAAAGACTCCAAAGACATTTAGATCTTAGAGGCCGTCCCTCCCATCACAGGTCCAGAGCTCTAGGAGGGCAGAATGTTTTGGGAGAATGGGCTTGGGGCACCCTCTGTGGACTCACTACCCAAGGCTGCCTCAGGATTCTTCTTCCTGCATTCCAGCACCATGCTCCTTAGGCACCCCCAGCCATGGCTCAAGCGGGCCCAGGTATACTTCAACCCACTACTCTGGAGGTTACAAGCTATAAATGTTGGTGGTGTCCACGTGGTGCTAATTCTGCAGTAATGCGGAATGCAAGACCTGTGCAGGCATGGCTACTTTCACCCTATATTTCAAAGGATGCTGTGGACAGCCTAGGGGCCCAGAGAGTCTTCTTGCAGAGATGCAGCCACTGCAGAGAGCTCCTACCCTACTAGGGCAATGCCAAGTGGAAATGTGAGGTAGGAGTCACCACAGAGAGTTTCCACTGAGGCAATTCCTAATAGAGCTGTGGGAGTGGGGTCATCACTAAGACCTCAGAACTGTAGAGCAACGAGTGTGCAATGCCAACCTGAGAGAGCTGCAGGCACTAGACTCCAATGGAGAGAGCTGAAACTTGGGCTGAGCCCAGAAAAGCCATAGGGACATGGCTGCCTGAGGCCTTGGAGGCCCAACGGCAGTAACGGTGTGCCCAGGATGTAGGATGTGAAGTCAAAGGAAATTATTCTGGAGTGTTAAGATAGTGGTGTTCCCTGTGGAGTTTTGGACTTTCTTGGGATCAATTATCATTTTTTCTTGCTATTTCTCCCTTTTGGAATGGAGTTGTCTATCCTGCACCTGTTTCACCACTGGATTTGGAAGCACTTAAATTGTTAATTTTACAGTCTCACAGCTGGACAGTAGTTTGCCTCAGGATTAATTGATCCTTAAGTCTCACTCATGTCTGATTCAGATGAGACTCTTGATTTTGAACTTTTGAGTTGATGCTGGAACTAGTTGACCCTGGGGCTACTGGTATAGAATGAGAGTATTTTGTGTGTGAGAAGGACATGGGTTTTGGGGGGCCATGGAGAGAATGCTATCATTTGAATGTCACTTCCAAAATTAATGTTGAAATTTAAGTGCCATTGAAACAGTGAAACAGATGTCAGACCTTTAAGAGATGATTAGGTCATAAGCTTTGCCCTCATGAATGGGTTAATTCTGTTATTGTGGGAATGGGTTAGTTACCATGAGAGTAAGTTCTTGATAAAAAGAATGATGTTTGCACTTCATCCTCTTCCTGTCTCGTGCTCACTTCCCCTACTGCCTTCCTCCATGGGATGACATAGCACAAAATACATTGCCAGATGTTGGCACCATGCTCTTGGAATTCCCCGTCTCCAAAACCATGAGCCAAATAAACTTCTGTTGTTTATAAATTACCTAGTCTGTGGTATTCTGTTATAGCAGCAACAAACAGACTAAGACACATGATAAATTAATTTTTGTCTGTGTTTGTAATTTACATGCACACAATGAAATTATATGTACTCTTCTGTGTCTGACTTCCTTCTCTCAATATTTTATTGTGATTCCTTCATGTTGTTGCCTGCAGCAGCAATTTTTTCATTTTTGTTTCTGGACTGCATCAATATAAAATATTTTCATTCATTCTTTTGTTGATATTTATTCTACCATTAAATGTTGATAACATTTATTTCTAGTTTCAAACTAATGTGCTAATGCTGCTATGAACATTCTTATACATCTTTTGTTCTCATTTTTGAGAACAAAATGAGAGGTTTGTACTTTTTGAGGTTTATACTTTGTTTAGAATTGCAGGACTATGAAATGCATATCTTTGGCTTTAGCAGATACTACAAAACACTTTTCTAAAGTAGTTGATCTAATTTATGCTTGTACTAACAATGTATGAGAGAGTTGCAGTTGCTCCATGTCTTCATCAACAGTTGGTATTGTCAATTTTTAAAATTTTGCAGGTGAGTATGAAATGGCATCTGATTGAGGATATAATTTATATTTTCCTTATGATTAGTGAAGTTGAACACCTTTCAATATGCTTATAGTCAATAGAATATATTCATTTTGTTTAAATCTTTCACTAATATTTCTATAGTATCTACTGTCTGTCTTTTTTATGACAATACAAATTTTGTACATACCATGAGCTTTAGTTCTTTATAACATATCTGTATTTCAAATATTCCTATTTATTATGTGGCTGGAGTATTCATTCTGCTAATGGAGATTTTGATGAACAGATTTTTAAAAATGTTAATGAAGTCCAATTTTCTATCTTTTCCTTTGTGATGAATTTTTTTGTGCGTTTTTAAAATATTTGCTTATCTCAAGGCCACAACATTTTTTTCAGTGTTATCTTCTAGAAGATTTACTGTGTTAAATTTCACAGTTGGGTGTAAAAATCGTGTCTTTATATATGTGAATTAGAAGTTAAGGTTCTTTCCTCTCCTTTAATTATACCAATCCATCTAGCATCAGATATTTAAAACACCATCATATTTTCTTCACTGCATTTCAGTGTCTACTTGTTGTAAAGTGACCATATGTAAGTGGGTTTGTTTCTGAGCTTTCTGTTTCATCAGTCTATTTATCACTCCTTGCACAGTACTATACTGTTTTAAATGTACTAACTCTGTACTAAGTTTGTATACCTGATAGTATAAATCCTAGCTCAACTTTGTTCTTTTAAAATATTGTCTTTACTATTCTTCGACTTTTAGGTTTCCATAAACATTTTGAAATCGGCTTGTCAGTTTTTAACACCCCACCTCAAAAAATGTCTTGGGCTTTTAATTGGGATTGTATTGAATCTAAATTTTTGTAGCCTTAAAACATTTGATATAGGCAAATATTTTACAAATATAAATATTTTTTATAAATAAACCTATTTCTTCTTGGGAGGAAATAATATCTTTACAATACTGAATTTACTAATCTATGGATATTCAATATTCCATCATTTATTTAGGTCTTTGATTCAAAGAAAGATTTGTTCATTCTCTCTTTTGTCTTGGTCAGTTTTGCTAAGAAGTCAGCATTTTATTTGTTTTTACAAACAATCAACTTTTGGGGCCTCCTTTGTTGTATGTATGTTTTTATTTCATTGAGGCCTACTATATTGCATTATTTGCTTTATGACACATTTTGTGATATTGTCTGTTCTTTTTGTTGCTTTTTGAGACAGGTGATTATAATAATTGATTTTCAGCTTTCTTATTTTCTAATTTATGGGTTTATAACTAAACGTATATCTCTAGCTGTTCTTCATGTTTTGATAAGTCACATTCAAATAATTTATTCTGAATATATTTAAATTTTTATTTTTAAATAACCCATAAGTTACTTACAAGTGTGTAGCTTAACTTCAAATCATTTGGGGATTTTCTATCTATCTTTTTTATTATTCCATGCTAGCTTAAGTTCTCTGTAGTCAGCAAATTCTCAGAATTATCGTGAAATTTGCTTTATGGCATTGTAATCTATCACTTTTGGTAATGTTCCATGCGTAATATGGTTTGGCTCTGTGTCCCCACCCAAATCTCATCTAGAATTGTAATCCACAGGTGTCGAGGGAGGGACCTGGTTGGGGGTGATTGGATTAGGGGGGCAGTTTTCCTCAGCTGTTCTCCTGATAGTGAGTGAGCTTTCACGAGATTTGTTTGATAAGTACTTGGCATTTCCTCTGTGCTCTTTCTCTCTCCTGCCACCTGTGAAGAAGGTGCTTCCTTCCTTTTGCCTTCCACCATGTTTGTAAGTTTCCTGAGGCCTCCCCAGCCATGCGGAACTGTGAGTCAATTAAAACCTCTTTTGTTTATAAACTATCCAGTCTCAGGTGGTATCTTTATAGTAGTGTGAGAATGGACTAATACGATGTGTATTTGAATACAATGTATTGTCTTCATTCATTGATGCTGTGTTTTAAACATGTGAATTAGAACATTTTGCAAATTATGGTGTCTACCTCTTACTAATTTTTTGGTCTGTTTTTTTCCTCTCAGTTACTGACAGAGGTATGATAAAATCTCTGGCTGTAATTATAGGTTTTCCTGTTTCTCCTATAATTCTGCCAGTTTTTGCTATGGATATTTTGGACCCATGTAATTAATTGCATACAGATTATGAATAGTATGTTTCTATTGAATTAACACTTTTATTATTGTGAAAAGTATCTTTTGTCCCTGGTAATATCTTCTTACATTGAAGTCTAAGCTGTCTTCTATTAGTATAGTTCTCTGGCTTTCTCTTAATCATGGATTTTATAGTGTATCTTTTTTCATCATTTTACTTTGAATCTTTATCTGTCTTTATGTTTTTCACTCTAATATTAAAATCTTTCTTTTTAACTGGATGTTTAGTTTATATGCATAATAAAAATACTGATTTATTTTGATTTTAATTTATCATATTATTTTTTGTTCTTTGTTCCATCTCTTCTTTTTTTTTCCTATTACTGTCTTATCTTCTATTTGTTGGATCAAGCATGTTTCAGTGTTTGTTTCCCTATTAAGCTTGTTAGTTACACTCTCTTTTACTGTCCTAATTGTTTCCTTAGAGGTAACAATAAATATTAAATTAGTACAATAAATGTACTAATTTAAGGTAGAATGTACCTTAATTTTCCATTTTGTAACATTTTTAGAACAAAACTCTTTTTACTTCACATCCAACTTCTACCGTATTTTTACCATGCATTGCAGTCACATATACTATGAAACTACTCAAGACAGATAAATAGTAAACCAATTATGAACTGATTGTTTCTCAGCCCCAAACCCAACGCTGTTTGCCTGCTTTTCTCAAACTCAAATTTCTCTGAATGTTCCCCTTGCCTTCTGGAGTAATGCTAGACTTTGTCAATAGAGGACACTGTGATGACAATAGATGACAATAACAGCAAGGAGACACTCTTTCTGGCTGGGGTATTCCATGTTTTTAGTTAGCATACCCTGCAAACCTCACAGACCAGTTTCAACCAAACATTTAGGACTTGCTCTCCTCACCCAATGGCCATTTCCAAGTGCACCATTTTCTCTGTTTTGGCAGCCATGGCTGAACCCATTTCTCCCCACCTTATGGCAGGTTCTGAGAAGGTCACTGCACTGCTTGCCTGGCAGCTCTGGCCACACCCTCAGGCAACCACCTTCTCGCTTGGAGGGTTTTTTTCCATATGTCAACTGTAGCCTGCCCACACGTCCCAGCACTGGCAGGACATTTCTAAAGATCATTCCTGCCCTGTTAACCTCTGGCATCTTGCTTCACAGCTGTTAGGCAGCATTTGCTGTGGTACCCGTGCTCTCTTTAAAGAAGTCTGCATCTCAGCTTCGGGGTGGGGAAGCTGTCTCTTGAGTTCTCAGTTTTTTTTATTTTCTATATTCTCTCAACCTAGAAATATCAGCTGTTTTATGTTTGTTTTGTATGCACATACTACTAGTGGACCCCTTTAAGTCTTTACTGTCCTTTTTAGTAGTTAGTTATCTTTGAAATGTACAATTCTTCACATCACATTTTCTTTGTTCTAATGACTGGTTTGGTTTCTGTCTCCTGACTAATATACTCAAAATTTGTGTTTCCATAATTTAGCATTTCCAGTGCTTTTTTCCTTTCTGCATTTCTGGGATTCCATCTGAGAGCATTTTCTTTTTGTCTAAAGAGTTCTCTTCAGTGTTTTTATAGTGCATGTCTGCTGACAATAAATTATTTAAATCTTTGTCTAAAATGACTTAATTTTACATTACTTAATGATTAATAATTTTGCTTTATGTAGAATCTGAGGTTGGCAGTTACTTCTCTTCAGCACTTTAATGGTGCCATTTGTTTTTGGTTTTATCATTTCTATTCATGAGTCAACTGTCATTCCCACTGATGTTCCTTTGAAAATAACACATCTTTTCGTTTGTTCTTGCAGAAAAAGTTGTAGATTTCCTTTATGTTTTTAAGCAGATTTTACCATTACGTGCCTAGAAATGGTTTTCTTCACACTTTTTCTTAGAATTCACAGAAATTCTTGAATCACACTGACTTGACATGGTTCATTAGTTTTGGCAAATTCTCAGCCACTATTTTTTCAACTATTGCCTTTTCCCCCATTCCTTTTCATCTTCCTACTGTGACTCCAATTATATTTATATTCAATCTTTTCATTCTCTTTTCACTCATGTAATTTTATTTTTGTCTGTGCATCAGCTTGTAGACTTTTTATTGACCTGTCTTCTAATTTACTATTATTCTCTCCTGTAAGGTCTAATTAGTTGCTCAAATAAATATACAAAGTTTTTTATTTTCCATGATTAATTTCTCATATACAGTATTTTCATATTTTTTTTACGTAGGCCAGTTGTCTCCACATTTTCCTCCATTTCTATGAACACAGTAACATGCTGTAATGTCCTGTTTCACAACTTCAATATCTGGATCACACATAGATTTATTTCTATTGCAAACTTTCTTCATCATTTGCTCTTGCTTCCTGTTAATTCTTGATTAAGCAACAGAAGTTTTATAAAATTTACAAATATATATTTATAGTGCATACCCTGTTTCAATTTTTGTTGTTTTATTTTTATAATTTTTGAAGTATTTTCTAAATAAAATATAGATTCTAGGCCAGGCATGGTGGCTCATGCCTGTAATCCCAGCACTTTGGGAGGTCGAGGTGGGTGAATCATGAGGTCAAGAGTTTGAGACCAGCCTGGCCAACATGGTGAAACCCCATCTCTACTAAAAATGCAAAAAATTAGCTGAGTGTAGTGGTGGGTGCCTGTAATCTCAGCTACTCGGGAGGCTGAGGCAGGAGAATCACTTGAACCTGGGAGACGGAGGTTGCAGTGAGCTGAGATTGCGCCACTGCACTCCATCCCTGGCGAGAGTGAGACTCCATCTCAAAAAAAAAATTATATATATATATATATATACACACACATATATATACACACACACATATATACATTCTATATCTAAAGAAAAGTAAAGTTCACTCTGACAGGAGTTTTTCTGCGTGTCTATCTTTTTATAGGGACTAATTCTGGAATTACAGTTTCTAATTAAAGTCATTATTATAAACCACTACATGTTTATTACTGGTCTTTTCACTTCATTCGGATATCTTCTAATATCTTTATATGGAAAAATATATGTAATATATTTTTGGAAAGATTATACAAAAGTAATATGAAATAAATGTCATCTTTATTAAGGGAGTGGGTCACATTTGGAAGAGATTTACTTTTGTCCTTAGGCATTCATAATATAAACCTAGAACAAATATTGTTTTGAGATGTAACAATTGCTATTAAAACAAAGAAGAATATACCAAGCATTTAAAATATTTATAGACCTTGTAAAGTCACACATAGGTCACAGCTAGACATTTAATTTCTGGATATATGTCATCATCACTCAATGATTTAAAGCCAGAGAATTTCATATTGAAAAAATATTTGTGGAGAAAAAAAATCTTTAAGCAGTGGTGTAGGTACATGACTATGGGCAAAGACAGGGAAAAAAATTACATATGATACAGAGGAGAAAATTACATATAACAAAAGGTAATATTTCCAAGGAATTTTATATTCCACCATTGTGGAAAAATTGCATTTGTATAAGTCATATCTAAATATAACATAACAAGTCAGTATGGTGAGAAAGGGTATTAAAATAGAATTGCCTGGACCTGAGTGTTAACAGGCAACAGAGGCAGACTCCAAATTTCAGTCTGGAGGAAGGTATTTTCTTCCTATATTTTACTCCTCTATCTGCACCTCCTGAGGGTATAAATAAGCAACATTTTTCATAAGCAATACTGTCTGCCTAGGTTAATTCACCCTGGGACCACTGCTATATAATCATTTTGATACCTACTCCCTCCTATGGCCCAATACTTTAACAGTCATGTTTACATAATAACTTATAGAGGTGGAGCTACTCCAAATATCTCAGTTTTCAAACATTGGACATTGATCCATATGGCTTCAGGGATAATGAACTCGGATCTCAAAGGATCTCCATATTTTTAGTAACAATACTGTTAATTATGCAATGAGATAAATATAAATAAAATCAATCTTCTTGTTTTTCTATGTTCGACTAAAGACCATTATGTGTATGATGGTCTGCATTAACAAGATTGGGTGTCAGAATATTGACTGCTAACTTTAGGACCTATGAAATGTTGAACTTTGATGAAAGGAAGAGTAGATAATTATGCAGTAGGAACTCAACATGGCTTGTTAAACAAATCTTTGATGTTTTTTGTCAAAATTCAATACAAAACATTGAACACTATAGACTGAAGTTCCTGGATTTCAAGAGAGATTTCAGTTGAAAAAATTATCACAATACAATTAGAGAATTGTTTGATTTTTATTAAAAATCACATTTAATAGAAATTATTTTGTAAGTTTAGGAAAACACAGGAAAATGACAAACCCCAAACACTTCATTTTATATTTAATTTTTATTTTAAATTCTGGGGTACATGTGAAGGTTTGTTATATAGGTAAACATGTGCCATGGTGGGTGGCTGCACCTATCAACCCATCACTTAGGTATTAAGTCCAGCATGTATTATCTATTTTTCCTAATGCTCTCTCTCCCCCAACCCTACCCACCAACAGTTCCCAGTGTGTGTTGTTCCCCTGCTGTGTCCATGTGTTCTCATTGTTCAGTTGTCACTTCTAAGTGAGAACATACAGTGTTTGGTTGTCTGTTCCGGTGTTAGTTTGCTGAGGATAATGGCTTCTAGCTTCATCCATGTCCCTGCAAAGGACATGATCTCATTCCTTTTTATGGATGCATAGTATTGCATGGTAAATATGTATCACATTTTCTTTACCCAGTCATCATTGATGTGCATTTGGGTTGATTCTATGTCTTTGCTACTGTGAATAGTGCTGCAATGAACATACGCTGCAATGAACATACAATGATTTATATTCCTTTGAGTATATGCCCAGTACTAGGATTACTGCGTCAAATGGTAGTTCTGGTTTTTAAATCTTTGAGGAATGGCCACACCGTCTTCCACAATGGTTGGAATTTACATTTGCATTTCCACCAACAGTGTAAAAGCATTCCTATTTCTCCACAACCTCAATGTAAAAGCATTCCTATTTCTCCACAACCTCACCAGCATCTGTTGTTTCTTGACTTTTAATAATTGCCATTCTGACTGACATAAGATGGTATCTAGTTGCTGTTTTGATTTGCATTTCTCTAATAATCAGTGATGTTGAGCTTTTTTTCATATTTTTTAGCTGCATAAATGTCTTCTTTTAACAAGAGTCTGTTCATGTCCTTTGCCTACTTTTTAATGGGATTGTTTGTTTCTGGTAAATTTGTTTAAGTTCCTTATAGATTTTGTGTATTAAATCTTCATCAGATGGATAGAGTGCAAAAATTTTCTCCCATTCTGTAGGTTGCCTGTTTGTTCTGATGATAGTTTTTTTTGCTGTGCAGAAGTTAAATTCTATCCCATTTGTCAATTTTGGATTTTGTTGCAATTGTTTTTGGCGATTTAGTCATGAAGTCTTTGCCCGTGCCTATGTCCTGAATGGTATTGCCTAGATTTTATTCTAGGGGTTTTATAGTTTTGAGTTTTCCATTTAAGTCTTTAATTCATCTTGATTTAATTTTTTTTATAAAGTATAAGGAAGGGGGCCAGTTTCAATGTTCTGCATATGGCTATCCAGTTCTCTCAGCACCATTTATTAAATAGGGAATCCTTTCCCCATTGCTTGTGTTTGTCAGGTTTGTCAAAGATCAAATGGTTGTAGATGTGTGGTCTTATTTCTGAGTTTTCTATATCCATTGGCCTATGTGTCTGTCTTTATACCAGTACCATACTGTTTTGGTTATTGTAGCCTTGTAGTATAGCTTGAAGTCTGCTAGCATGATGCCTCCAGCTTTGTTCTTTTTGCATAGGATTGTTTTGGCTATATGAGCTCTTTTTGGGTTCCATATGAATTTTAAAATAATTTTTTTCTAATTCTGTGAAGAATGTCTATGGTAGTTTAATGGCTGTAGCATTGAATCTATAAATTACTTTGGGCAGTATGGCCATTTTCATATTGATTCTTCCTATCCATTAGCATGAAATATTTTTCCATTTGTTTGTGTCCTCTCTGATTTCTTTGAGCAGTGGCTTGTAGTTCTTCTTGAAGAGGTCCTTCACTTCCCTTGTTAGCTGTATTCCTGGGTATTTTATTCTCTTTGTAGCAATTGTGAATGGGAGTTGATTCATGATTTGACTCTCTGCTTGCCTGTTGTTGGTGTACAAGAATGCTTGTGACTTATCCACAATGATTTTGTATCCCGAGACTTTGCTGAAGTTGCTTATCAGCTTAAAAAGCATTTGGGAAGAGAGGATGTGGTTTTCTAAATATAGAATCATGTCATCTACAAAAAAAGACAATTTGACTTCCTCTTTTCCTATTTGAATGTGCTTTATTTCTTTCTCTTGCCTGATTTCCCTGGCCAGAAGTCTCAATACTATGTTGATTAGAAGTGGTAAGAGAAGTCATCTTTGTCTTGTGCTGGCAAAACATTTTATTTATTTATTTATTTATTTATTTATTTATTTATTTATTGAGATGGAGTCTCACTCTGTCAATGTCACGATCTCAGTTCACTGCAACCTCTGCCTCCCAGGTTCAAGCAATTCTCCTGCTTCAGCCTCCTGAGTAGCTGGGATTACAGGCATGCACCACCACACCCAGTTAATTTTTGTATTTTTAGTAGAGATGGGATTTCACCATGTTGGTCAGGCTGGTCTCGAATTCCTGACCTCAGGTGATCCACCCACCTCGGCCTCCCAAAGTGCTGGGATTACAGGCGTCAGTCACTGCGCCCGGCCAAAACACTTTATTTTAAATACTTCAGTTTAGATCTTCAGAAGTCGTTTTCTGCTTACCAATAAATTTTTTTTTCCATATTTGTTCACCAATCAAGCTTTCATTAGTTTTAAGAAATGTATAGCTTATATTACAGAAGCATTGCAATGTTTCTGGAAAAGAATATTGATGACACTCTCAGTGAACATTTCCACTTGAAAATTCTCTGAAAAAGCTTGCAATGTTAGTTTCATTTCATCCAGACCTATTTTGTTCAAGGAACTCTGGTAGCCACAGGGAGTACAAAGATAAGTAATAGAGATTTCCTGCCATTAAGAGATAAGACACAAATTTGCAGGAGGATGTGCTATGCTAGTTTAAATATGGATTTCAGCCTGGTTTTCTAACTGATCTTTCAGCTTCCTAAGGGAAAAAAAAATTAGATATTTGATCATAGTATGGGTCAAAACATAGTAATGAATTAAAATGAATGTCAATACAAGCTATTTTATTTTTTATTTATCATACTTACAAAATTTTTATATAAGTGAAATGAAATAACCTCTTCTTTATAAAAATAAGAAAATATGGCCCTGAGATAAAGCAAGTTACAAAGCATTTCCAAAATCTTTTTTTGTCAAAGCATTAGTTGTGTAAGATTTTTTTAATAAGAAGAGTTATTATAAAAACAATTTTGTGGGGCTGGGCACAGTGGCTCATGCCTGTAGCCCAGCACTTTGGGAGGCCAAGGCAGGAGGATCAGTTGAGGCCAGGAGTTTGAGACCAGCCTGGGGAACATAGTGAGACCCTGTCTCTCCAAAAAAAAAAAGAAAAAAATTGTTTTGAAAATTTTCTGGGCTTGGTAGTGCATGGCTGTAGTCTCAACTACTCGGGAAGCTAAGGTAAGAGAATTGCTTGAGTCCAGAAGTTTGAGGCTACAATGAGTTATTATTATACCACTGCATTCCAGCCTAGGTGACATGGTGAGACCCTGTCTCAAAAATAATTAAAATAATTTTGTGAAATTCCCGTCTGAAGAATCCCTATATATAGCACATTAAAATTTTTGCAAAATCATCTGATTTAAAAATTCTATATCAGTTTGTTTAGCCTAGATTTTCCCAAATTTATTTAACCACAGATCCTCCTTTGTGAAATACACACACAAAAAAATGAATTGTGACAATGCAAAAAGAACAATATCAAAATTTTTATTCTTAAGCCTAGATGCTTTTTCCTAAGTACACTTGCCTGGCCAAGTGATGATAAAAGAGTAAAGTTAATGTCCTCACGTGGAGATTGTGTCCATGGCATGAGTCTTGTAAGGCAACTGACTAAAAAGTGAAACAATGACCAGAATGCAGAAAGGAGCTATGTAGGAGAAAACATCAAAAGTTTCTGGAAAAAGTCTATGTCATGCTTAACAGCAAGGGCTCTGGATCCAGACTGCTTGTATTTGAATCAACTTCAGGCATATGAGCAGTGGGACACTGAAATTTTCACTCAATCCTTGCATGCCTTAATTTTCCTGTATGTAAAATAGAAACAGAGATTAGCACCGTCATGTATTATGATCACTAAATTATTTAATATGATTCAGGCACAGTGTATGGCACCTAAGAAACAGCGTTTAAGTTTATAAATAAATAATCCTTGAAGTTTTTTTCTTTTCAAGTCTCCTACTTGATGAATTGTTTTCTTCTAATTGGGAAATTCCATTTTTCTTACAAAGTCAAGTTCACTGGACTAACACCCATTGATACCATATTTGGGAAATGTTTAAAAATGTATTTCTGGAGTGAATAGAGTGAATGGAAAAAAGGAAATACTTCTTTATATATGCTAGCCAAATCTTTAGTGCATGTTCATACCCAATACCTTGGGGCATACTCACTGGAGAAAATCCACCAACCTCCTGCAATAAGAACAAAAAATTATTTCCTGTATTGGTCCCTTTTGCCTCCAAATGCTTGCTTGTAGACCTTGGTTACACAATGTTAATAATAATAGTACGTTTACTCAGTGCTTACCATGTGCTGTGTGCTCTTCTTAGGGGTTCGTATGTCATTTTTCAATAAATCCCTACAACAATCCTGTGCATGGGATATTGTTATCCCCATTTTATAGGTGGGAAAATAATGAGAGATGTCTTCTTACTAGTAAATTTAAAGTTTCATAACTTAAAAAAATATTCCAAATGTTTTCCGTTTTTAACATAGAAAATAGTTATTAAATAAGAACCTTTTTAAAATATAGAATTGTTGGGACAATAATCATAGCTTACAGGTGGATATTCACAATTTTTCTGTTATACACCAAGAAGAGCATGGATACTTACCCAAACTTATGAGATTGCTATTATTACTCCATGTTACTGTAAAACAAACTGAAGTTCAGTGAGGCTAACTGACTTTGTCTATGTTCACAATAAAAATGATTTATCTCCTTTAAAATAGGCTAAAAATTTTGAACATAAACTACAGATACTTTTATCACCAAAGCTAGAGAAAGAACTATTAGCAGCAGAATAGGTATGTAAGAGATTATTGAACAAAGGAAGGTGCTCCAGTGCTGAGCTAGAAAAGTAAGACATAACTCAGTTCAAGCTTTAGTGGGATTTTTTATTACTACTCATTTTTACTGCAAAGGCTGATTATGGGTTTATATATCTTATCAAGAACAAAGAATAAGGAAGTTACTTTAGTATGTGTTAAATAGGACAAACAGAAGATGAACATTTAAATATTTCAGTATTTCCAATACAGGTACATGTCCACCTCTGAATTGAGCATAGGTATTTGAACCACTGTTGCAATTATAGGAATGGTCAAGAGAAAACTCACGAAGATTTCTTATTATCACTGATCTTAGCCTGTTTTGTGTTATTACAAAATAATACATGAGACAGGTAATTTATAAAGAAAAGAGGTTTATTTCACTCACAATTTTGCAGACTGGGAAGTTCAAGGGCATAGGCATGACTTCTGGCAAGAGCTTTTGTGCTGCATTACCACATGGTGAGAATCTCAAAGAGGAAGCAGACAGGTGTGAAGACATCACATGGCAAGACAGGATGCAAGAGAGTGAAACCAAAGAAGCCAGACACTTTTTAATAACCTACTTTCTCAAGAACTAATCCATTCCCATGAGTGAACAAGAACTCACTCACCCCAGCAGGAGGGTATTAATGCACTCATGAGGGATCCCTCCACGACCTAAAAAACTCCGACTAGGCTCCACTTCCCAATACAACCACACTTGGGGATGAAATTTCAACATGAGTTTCAGGGGAAACAAACAAATCATATCCAAACCATAGCAGTATCCATTTATATCTGGTTTCCCTAATACAATGACATGGAGCACCCTCCAAACAGCATAAATATGCATACCCTAGTTATGTGCATATTTTCAATTCACTGAAAAACCTTCAGTTTCAACAAAGAATGCATTGTTTATTTTTCCCTGTACAAAAAGCTTGCTGTGAGTCTGTCTCCCCCAGGAGAAAAATAAATAAATTTCATGACTTTGTAATTGTCATCTTAAAAACTTTCTTGCCTTCATTTAGTTATTTAAGAAAAAATCTTTACAATGCATCAAGTAGTGTTTATGTCATTGTAAAGGTTGGAAAAACATCAACTAATTGTCAGGGAAAAATTCAATTTATATTCAAAGTTTCAAACATTAAATATTGTGAAAATGCAAAGAAGCCCTTCTACTTTCACTTCTCACTTGTAGGATTTAGATCTACTGTCTAAAATATGATAAAATATTGGGTGACAAATTTCCTTTGAATACAAGTTGTGGAAACTAAAAAAAAAAAAAAAAATGTGATTCAGTTCTCTCTTGTAACCTAGATAGAAATAATGCCTGGATTAAAATTCTTAGCACATTCAGAGAACTTCAAGTAATTCATGGTGGCCATAATGTGTAGGTTAGAATCCTGGGCTCTAGCAGTAGGCTAGCTTGTTTTTGAATCCCACCCAGCTATGCCACTAACTGGTTTCATGACTATGAGCCATCAACTTTACTTTTCTTAATCTCAATTTTTTCTTATGTAAAATTGTAGTAATTATAACAATAAATTAATTATAAAATATATATTAAAATTATTTATGTATTAATTTCCAATATAAAAGAATGTTATTATATAAAGCTTTGATGAGATAATGAATGTAGTCTACACATCATGCATTGTAAATGGTAGCCAGTATTACTTCTTTGGCTAGATGAAAAATCGTATCTGAACTGGAGGGGTCATACCCACAGCTTGAAGATCTGTTATTCCATGTTAAGCATTTCAGATTTCATACTGTGGTAGACAATGAACAATCACTAAAGAATTTTACCCGGAAGAGTACTATGTTGCATTTTGCATTCTAAATGATCATTCTGCTCGCTATATGGGGGATGCACTGCGGGGCACGATAAGGAAAACAGTAACAAGACGATTCAAATTGTCCATGAGAGAAATGATAATTGCTTGAACCAAGTCAACAACAGAAAAAACAGAGAGCAAAATGTATGAGATTATGAGAAGCTAGAAGTAATGGAACATAGTTACTAATATATGCTGCAATGTGGGAAAAGAGAGAATCAAGACTGACACCCAACTTCCCAAGGGATGACTTTTATCAAATACAATAGTATTTTTACAAATACAATAGTAGACCCCGGTAAGGGAATGTTGGGAGTGTGGGGAGCATGTAAGGAGGGCTAAGTGAATGGAGTAAGGTTAATTTTGAAGAAGTAGAGTTTGAGTTATCTCTGGAACATAAAATCACAGGTATTTATTATGCAATTTGTTACATTGTTTTAATTTGGAGTTCAGAACATTCATGAGTCACCTACATATAACAGGTAGATTAAGTTGTGAGACTGTATGTGATTGCTTATACACACTAGATAGATTAATGAGAAGAGATATAGAATTGAACATAAAGAAACATCAAAATATAAAATATAGGTAGAAGAAATAGTACTTAAAATGGAGACTGGGAAGGCATAGATAGGTAATACAAGGGAAATAAGGAGATACTAATGCCAATGAAACCAAAGTGGAAATGTATCAAGAAAAGCAAGTGGTAAACCATGACAAACGTTGCAGGTATAAGTAAAATAACCTTAGGACAAAATAAATATCATATGATTTGGCAATTGAGTCATTTGGGATGTTTATAGACGAGTTTCATTGCAGTGGAAAGACTGTAATCAGATAGCCAAAGGTTGAAGTAAAATGAAAAGTTCTGGTAGATTGTCTTTTTCCAAAAGTGGACACAGCAATATTGCTGATCCCAAATCTTTCAGAACCTTGCTACACACCATCATAGGTGGAGGCTGTTTCCTATTTCCTTGAACCTAGGTGGGGCTTTGTGACTGCCTTAATGGACAGAATGCAGCAGAAATGATGCTGGGTGACTTCCAAGTCTAGATCATAAAAGGAAATAAATGTTTTTGCATCTCCCCCCATATTCCCTGACACCCCTTTCTCATTCTTCAAACCCACTATCCACGTTTTGAGAAAGTTCAGACCACATGGAGAGTACATGTATAGATATTCTGGCCAACAGACTTAGCTATCATTTCAGTTGTAATCCCAGCACCAACTGCTTAAGTGAGCAAGCCTTTGAATGATTTTCATACCTAACCTTTCAGCTGCTCTAGCTGATACATTGAAAATAGACATAAGCTGTCCCTGTGGAGCCCTTCTCAAGTTGCAGATTAAATATTCTAGATGTCATAGGCCACTAAGTTTGGAGTCATATTTTACATAGCCGCACTAGTACAGAAGCAAAGGAGAAGAAACCATAAATATAAATTATCCATTGAAAGGCCTTAGCACTGAAGAACTGCAGGATGAAAAGAAACTAATAACCAGATGAGCATAGAGTCAAGAATGTTTAGGAATTTTTTAAATTTTGTTATTAAAATAAGGTCAACGTGAACCCTAGAAGATGTAACATGAAAATGCATGTTAGAAAGAGGAAAGAATCATTGGAGTAAATTCTATATCCTGGTGGATACAAGGGATATCACATAGACAGCATACGAAATGTGATAGTTTTGAATAGGGAAACTGACATTTGTACATAAGTAGATGCTTATAGATGTGGACACAGGAAGTTAAAGAAGATCATTCTCAATATTCTAAGTTGTCTCTATGATATCAGAGGCAAATCATCTGCACTGAAAAAGAAGTAGTAGTGTAGATGGTGGGGGAAGGGGTATGGTGTGCAGAATGGTAGATTTTTTTAAATAAGGGAGCATGTAGAAGAAAAACAAAAGAAGAAGATAATCAATAATAATTTTTAAAAAATTGCTAGGCTCAATTGAAGCTAGAGACCACAGTTTTTAGTGGCAAAATCCTATCAGCTGTATCATTTCATTTTTAATAATGCTTAGTACCTCAGATGCCTGATGATATAAGCATTACATAAATATAGCACCTCACTGATTTGTCCTTTTTTAAACTTTCTGCAGAGAGGCACTACACTTAGCTAAGAGTTCTTGGATATGGAGCCAAGTCTAGCAATGTCAAGAAACAACTCACGAGCTGTAGGGTTCAGAGCTACAGGATATAATTGGGTGTCTGTCTAATTCAACAGTTACTCTCCCTTTCCTGACAAATACCTCCTTAACAGCATCCCCCAATACAGGCAGCTTTTTGCCTCCAGGAAATTTATTCTATTACCTACTCCTTATTCTAGGTACTTACTACTTACTTCTTTCAGAGCTGATTAGTGCAAAGCGAACACGACTCTACTGCACCAATCATATTGTCTCTGAGGGAATTTGGCATTGGGATAAAAACAGATTCAGTTCATTTCTTCCTTCCTAAAACTTTAATGATTAAATTCAGAGGCTTTAAAATACCTATATGTGAAATATTTAAAGCTATATATATGGTGATAAATAAAACTAAATTACAGAGAGAAACAAAACCAAGAAATTGGTACAGAGTATTGCCTAGCTTTCTAAAGATTTTTCTATTTCTATATCTTGATTTTTTAACTGAGTTTTTGCCTACAGGATATAGATAGACTGATAAAATAGATATGGAGATACGTGTGGATACAGGCATAGATATAGAGATAGATAGTTGATGTAAGAGATTGTCTTACAAGTATGTAGCCAGAATCAAGAATATAAAAGAAATTATAGAAGAGACTCCAAACTGAAACTCTTAGGCAGTGAGATAGAAATCAGAAAGATCCAAAAGAAGAGTAACTGGTGAAAAAAAAAAAAGTGGGAGATTTCTCTTAGAATCCTTAGAATTCCATGCATAGAAGTTTCATAGCATGCCCTCACTGGCCTGGAGAGAATTCTCAAGGGGTTGAAGCCAGATGAACAAATAATACAAAACTATATTGTCAAAAAATAAATGAAAACTTTTAGTTCACTAAATATACTCATGATTATTTTTGAGAACCAGAGTAAAGAAAAGCATTTGATACCTGTTAACCTATAAACTGTTCATATTGTAGAAAACACACATCTTTTTATTCCATATATTTAATTAGCAGATCAGGCACCGTGGTTCACACCTGTAATCCCATCATTATGGGAAGCCGAGGCAGGCAAATCACTTGAGGCCAGGAGCTTGAGACCAGCCTGGCCAACATGGCGAAACCCCGTCTCTACTAAAAATACAAAAATTAGCCAGGTGTGATGGAGCACACTTGTAATCCCAGATACTTGGAAGGCTGAGACAAGAGAATTGCTTAAATGGGGGAAGTGGAGTTTGTAGTGAGCCGAGATTGCACTACTGCACTCCAGCCTGGGCGACAGAGCAAGACTGTCTCTCCCCACCCCAACCCCCACCCAAAAAAATTCAATTAACATCATCAAATTCCCCTTATGCCCAATCCTTAACTCTGATGTTAACCATTATATAGTGTGACCTCTATCACCATTAACTAGTTTTGTCTATTTTTGAAATGTATATAAATGAAATCACAGAGTAGATACCCTTGTGTCTGGCTTGTTTTGCTCAACATTATGCATATTAGATTCAAACATGTTTTGCATGTAGGAGCAGTTTGTTTATTAACATTACCAAATAATATTACATGATATTAACATAAAAGTCATTTTCTCATTTGAATTATTTGGAAATTTGGATTATTTCAAGCTTGGGGCTATTAAAAGTAATGCTTTTATTGGATATTTTTGTGCATGGCTTAGCTGCAAATATGAATACATTTCTGTTAGGAATATACTTAGGGAAGAAATTTCAGGGTTAAGATATGCATACTTTCAGCTATAGTTCATATTATGAAACAGTTTCACGAATGGTTATACCAATTTACATTTCCACCAGCAGTGTATGTGAGTTCCAGGTGTTCCACATCTTCACCAACACTTGGTGTCACGGATCATGTTACTTTTAGCTGTTTGGGTGCATGTGTAATCCTTTTCATTTTGCTGTTGGATTTATTGTCTTTTTTCTTAAATATTTGTAGAAGTATTTTTAATTTTTGATTTTATTCTTATTTTGAATTTTGGCTTCAAATCTTTTTCATTTATATGCATCACAAACATTTTTTTCCTTCTGTGTGGTTTGCTTCCTCACTCTCTAAAGAGTGTCTTCTGAAGAAATAAAGGCCTTAATTTTAAGGTCATCTATTTTATCAGTCTTTTCCTTTGTTGTTAGTGTCAAGTAAATTAAAATGGAGAGCAAGAGGTAGAGCAAGATACAAATAAAATCCTCGAGCAACCATCTCCCTGCAGGAACACAAAATTGAACAGCTATCCTCACAAGAAAACACCCTAATAAGAGCCAAAAATCAAGTGAGCAATCACAGTACTTGGCTTTAACATCATATCAAGGAAAGAGGCACTGAAGAGGGTAGGAAAGACAATCTTGAATTGCCTACATCAACTCTTTCCCCCATACCCTTGGCAGAGGGAGAACGAAGTAATGGTAGAACTTTGCATTGGAATCCAGTGCTGCCCTGTCACTGTGGAAAGCAACTCAGAGCAGAATTCAGCCATGGACAGAACATTTAGACCTGCCCCAGACAGAGAGGAATTGTTCATTCCAGTAGTTGGAGCTTGAGTTCCAGCTATCCCCACCATCACAGACTAAAGTGTTCTGGGGTACTAAATAAATTTGAAAGGCAGTCCAGGCCACAAGGAGTACAATTCCGGGGTAAGTCCTGGTGTTGTGGACTTGGTGTGCACATGACCTAGTGATACAATAGCTGGGGTAGCCAAGGGAATGCTTATGTCACTCCTTCCCCAAATCCAGACAATGCAGCGCATAGCTCTTACAGAGACTCCTTTTGCTTGGGCAAAGGAAAGGGAAAAGTAAAGAAGACTTTGTCTTGCAACTTGGATAGCAACACAGCCACGGTAAAATAAAGCACCAAATGGACTCCTAAAGCACCCATTCCAGGCCCTAGCTCCCAGATGGCATTGGAGATCCATCCTGGGTCAGAGGGAGACTCCGGCCCTGAAGAGAAGGACCCTGTTCTGGCAGGATTCATCACCTGCTCACTGAAGAACCACTGGACCTTAAATAAACTTCAGCAGTAGCTAGGAAATAGTCCAGACAGGCCTTGGGTGAGACTCAGTACTGTGCTGGTTTCAGGTGTGACCCAGCACATTCCTAGCTATGGTTGCCATGGGTAGAGACGCTTGAGGAAAGGAGAAGAAAGAGTCAAAAGGACTTTGTTTTACGACATGGATACCAGCTAAGCCAAAGTAAAATAAAGCATCAAGCAGACTCCTAAAGTCTCCAATTCTAGGCCATACCTCCCACAGTACATTTCTAGATCCACCCTGAGCCAGAAAGGAACCTGCTGCCCTAAGGGGAAGACACAATCCTTGCAGGATTCACCACCTGTTGGCTAAAGAGCCCTGAGGCCTTAAATGAACATCAACAATAGCCAGGCAGTAATTGTCACAGGCCTTTGATGAGACCCAGTATTGAGCTGGCTTCAGATGTGACCCAGCACAGTCCCAGCAGTGGTGCCAGTGGGAGTGCTTGCATTACCGTTCTCTCAACTCCAAGCAGCTCAGCATGCAGAAAAAGACTCCAGTTGTTTGGGGGAATGTAAGGAGACAACAAGAAACACTGCCTGGTAATCCAGGGAATTCTGCTGGCTCTTACCTAAGGCCACCAAGGAAGAACTTCTGTGACTCTGCAAGAGTCACAACTTTAGTGGGCTTGGGATGCCCGCTAATGCAGATATAGTTGCAGTGACCCAAGAGTTAGATCACAACATTCAATTCCCTTCAAATATTTGGAAAGCTTCAAAAATGATGAGTTCATGTCCTTTGTAGGGACATGGATGAAATTGGAAATCATCATTCTCAGTAAACTATCGCAAGAACAAAAAACCAAACACCGCATATTCTCACTCATAGGTGGGAATTGAACAATGAGAACACATGGACACAGGAAGGGGAACATCACACTTTGGGGACTGTTGTGGCGTGGGGGGTTTGGGGAGGGATAGCATTGGGAGATATACCTAATGCTAGATGACGAGTTAGTGGGTGCAGCGCACCAGCATGGCACATGTATACATATGTAACTTACCTGCACATTGCGCACATGTACCATAAAACCTAAAGTATAATAATAAAAAAAAAGGAAAAAAAAAATATTAAAAAAAAAAAGAAGGACAGGTGAAATAAGCCCAGACTGCAAATATTAGAATAAATACCTAGCTCTTTTTTTTTTTTTTTTTTTTTTGAGACGGAGTCTCGCTCTGTCGCCCAGGCTGAGGTGCAGTGGTGTGATCTCGGCCCACTGCAAGCTCCACCTCCCGAGTTCGCGCCATTCTCCTGCCTCAGCATCCCGAGTAGCTGAGACTACAGGTGCCCACCACGGCGCCCGGCTAATTTTTTGTATTTTTAGTAGAGACGGGGTTTCACTGTGTTAGCCAGGATGCTCTCGATCTCCTGACCTCGTGATCCGCCCCCCTCGGCCTCCCAAAGTGTTGGGATTACAGGCGTGAGCCACCGCGCCCAGCTAAATACCTAACTCTTAATTGCCTCAATATTGACAAACATCCACAAGCATCAGGGCCATTCAGGAAAACATGACCTAACCAAACGAACTAAATAAGATACCAGAAACCAATTCCACAGTAAGAGATATGTAACCTTTCAGACAGATAATTCAAAATAGCTGTTTTGAGGAAGCTCAAGAAAATCCAAGATAACACAAGAGAAGGAATTCATAATTCTATCAAGTAAATTTGACAAAGAAAAAGAAATAATTTAAAAGAACCAAGCAGAAATTCTGTAGCCAAAAAATTCAGTTGACAAACTGAAGAATGAATCAGTCTCTCAACAGCAGAATGGATCAAGAAGAAATAATGAGTACCTGAAGACAGGATATTAGAAAATACACAGGCAGAAGAGACAAAAGAAAAAAGAATAAAAAAGAAAGAAGCATGTCTACAAGATACAGGAAATAGCATGAAAGGGGCAAATCTAAGAGTGGCCTTAAAGAAGAGCTAGAGAGATAAGGGTAGAAAGTCTATTCAAAGAGATAATATCAGAGAGCTTCTGAAATCTAGAGAAAGGTATCAACACTCATTTACAAGAAGGTGGTAGAACACCAAGCAGGTTTAACCCAAATAAGACTACTTCAACACATTTAATTATCAAATTCCCAAAGGTCAAGGGTAAAGAAAGAATCCTAAACACAGCAAGGGACAAGAAGCAAATAACATATAAAGGACCTCCAATATGTTGTTACATTCTTTTTGCATTCTGTTTAAAAAGTCTTTGCTTATCTCAAAGTCATAAAGATATTTTCCTCTGCTATCACCTAGAAACTTCAAGTTTATTCTTTGCATTCATATAAATAGTACATTGGGAGTTAATTTTTGTGTATGATTTGAGGTAGAGTTCAAGCTGTGCTATTTTTTATGCAAATGACCCAGGACCCTTTAATTTAAAAAACATTATTTCTCCATTGTACTAGTGTCATCTTATGCATATGTGTCAGTCAGTTTTTTTGGACTCTATTTCATTTGTTTGTTAGTCCTTCCACCAACACAGCAGTCTATTTATGACTGTAGCTCTTACATTAAATACATTAAACTTTGATTAGTGACAATGTTAAGCATCAAGGTTGTCATCCTGAAGGTAGTCTTGGCTATTGTTTGCTCTTTGCATTTCCATATGTATATACTTTAGAATTACTTGTCATTTTCATAAAAAATAAAATCTTACTGCAATTTTGACTGGGATTACAGTAAATATATAGAGTAATTTGGAAACAATTGACATTTTTATAATATTGAAACTTCCAATCCATGGACATGATATATTATCTATAGATTCACCCATATCGTAGGAGAAGCAAAATTTTACCTCTACCCTCTCTGAGTTTTTCAGCCGAGCCTAATAAAAAGAAACTGACATAGGACAGATTAACAGGAAAAAGTATACAAATTTACTTAAGTTTTATGTGTCACCAGATCTTCATAAGGAAATGAAGACCCAAAAATGCAATTTGTATGTATGTATATGTATACATATATAGATACAGGACTTTTAGTTCATCCTAATGTATTGATGTTTTTATCATTGTAAAATGTCCTTTTTTTCTCTCTTGTAACACTGCTTATTTTGAAGTCTATTTTATCTCATATTAATATAATGATTCTAGACTTCTTTTGCTTGCTGTTTGCATTGTGTATTTGTTTCATCTATTTTCAGCCGCCCTCTGTCTATATTTAAAATGCATCACTTGTGACAACAAATAGTTGGATCTTGCTTTTTTTAATCCATTCTAACAATCTTAGAATTTTAGAGTGTTTACTACATTAAAGTTTAAACAATTAATTACATGATCAAATTTAAACATGATGATTGTTTGTTTACTGATTAACGTTAACTTCACTCTGTGCTTTTGGTCTCTGTTTCTCCTGACCTGCCTTTTGCATTGCTTAAATACGTTTTTTAGAATTCTGGTTTAATTTTTCTATTGGTACCTTAGTTGTGCCTTTTAGTATTGTTTTTTTGGTGATTTTTCAAGGTATTTCAATAAACATTAATAATGTTTTACAGTCTAGTTAGGGTTAATATTGTAGTATTTCATAAAACACATGCAGAAATTCTGTAATCATGTAGATCACCCTTCCTTGTTTATGCTATAATTATCGAATATATTAACATATATTATAAACTACAAAAGAAAATGTCATAATTTTGCTTTAAGTAATACATGTATTTTAAAGGAAATTGAAGAAGACATTTATAATCACCCAGATACTTAACAAATTTTGATGCCATTTGCCATTTCCTCCTAAAGAGTCAAATTTCCATCTAATCATTTCCTGTCAATCTGAAGTACTTCTTTAGCATTTCTTGTAGCGTACATCTGCCAGCAATAAATTATCTTAGTTATTTTTTTAACAATATCTTCATTTGCCCTCTGTATTAAATAAAATTTTCATTGTGTGTAGAATTCTAGGTTGAATTATTTTTCTTTTAACACTCTGAAAATGTTATTTTGTTATCTTTTTGGTTCTATAGTTTCTAATAAGAAATCAGTAATTTATTTTTCATCAGTGAGCATAGTTATAATAGCTACTAAAAGTCCTTGAAGGCTAATTTCAACATGTGGGTCTTCTTGGTATCCTCCATTTTGTCTTTTCTCTTGAAAATTGATTGCATTTTTCTGCTTTGAGTTTTTGTTTTCATTGTTGTTGCTTACACTGTGGACACTGTAAATGTTTGCAAGTCTGAATCCTATTATAATCCTCTGAAGAGTTTGGATTTGTTTTTACCATACATCCTTTCTCTTGATCCTAATTCTTGATGTGTCAAAATATATTTTCTATAGGCTTGGGATAAAGTTATCCCTCTCTAGAGTTGATTTACCCTCTACTCTCATGAGTAACAAAGAACAAATCACCTAGATCTAATCATGCCTGAACTGACTTGAAGCTGGCTTGCAGTCTGGCTGAAACTCTTTTCTCCATCTTCCTAGAGGAAAGCCCTCCAGAATTATCAATTGACAGCCTGGGTTGTGTTTTAGAGCTCTCCTTCTTGGTGGCTCCTAAACTCCATTTCTTTTCTCAGCATCAGAAGACTGCTAAAAACTCTCCTCTTTTTTATAGTCACTTTCTACATAATTATTAGCTTCTTGCCATTTACAACTGCAGTGGTAAATGTTTTGGTGGTTAAACATGTGTTCAGTGTCAAGATGACTTACTTGCACCTTTCTACTCTCCAAGATCTTATTCTTTCAACCCCAGGTTGCTTTGGTAACTGCAAACCAAATTTTTATCTTTCCATACTGAAGAGGTTGTCTTGAAACTCGAGTGGCTTCTCTGCCAGCATCTACTCTGGCCAGTTCTTTGGCCTCTTGGCCTCTTGGCCTCTTGACCTCTTGACCCATACTGAAAATGGGCAAATGCATTAACAGGAAAAAAATGCAGAAAGTTGGAAACACTTCAATGAATTTTCCTTCTTTGTTTGATCTGGCCCCTCATATCCTGGTAGCTTAGAAATTCTCTAATATCTTACAGATTTTTGTGGGGTTTTTTTTCTTGACTTTCATAAGTCATAGTAAAAGTGTTAGTCTGCTACAAATTGTTCCGCCATTGCCAGAGGAGGTCCCTACAATAAATATCTCCAGAAATCTGCCGCATTATTTTATAACAAAATATTTATGATTATGTTATATTCCACTGAACTGGTGTTCTATAACTTTCTTAATGTCTTCCTATTTATTGCATTTATAGTAGTCTTATTTTTAAAATTTTTTGCAGTGGGCATAGTAATTTATGTGTTTTTTTTTTCCTGAGGAATTTATTTTTTTCCAAATGAATTCCCAGGAGCAAGAAATCCTTTAGTGTTTAAAAAATATGAACAATGTATTGCTCATTAAAGGCTTTTTTTGGATAACCTTTCAAAAGGATTGTACCAATCTATATGCCACATAAAATGTATAATTGCTGCATTTTTATTACAAGCTCTCCAGCAGCGAACAATTTTATATTTAATTTTGGATGATTTAATGATTATAAATAATATATGTCATTTCAATTTAAATTCTCTTTGATCACTTACAAAGTTAAGAAGTGTGTTATATGGGCAGGCCAGGAATAATTTCAAAGACTGCATGTCAGTAGAGCTACGGGGAATGTTTTCATAATTATAACAGCACATGAGTTCATTTCCCAGTTGTTTCTGGTGTATTCTTCCTTGTATTCTCAGAATTTTGCATAGGCTATGTTCAATAAACATTTATTAATTACTACCATTCTTCTTTCATTTTTCTTTCATTTTTCAATGACTTTAGACAGAGTCTTTGAAAAATATTTCTGAGGCTTTAGTTGCACTTGATGCAAAATTGTGGCTTATCTGTTTAAAGCACTTACCGTATGTCTAATATCCTCCTTTCCTGGATGCCTCTTTCTGATCTATTTTACCATCATGAGAAATAATAGATTCATAAGTTATGTATCTGTTATCTAGACTTAGATTGGTAGATTTTCCTTTTTATCTGCAGCAAACTGGCAAAGAGGACACAATTGTATTTCTGGACTTGAGCAGGCACGTAATAACAAAGTTTTGAAAAATGAGGACATTACTCAAGGCTGCAAGATAAAGCATGACAGACAGAGTTTTTGATTGGGCAAACAGTGAGTTCTGCTCAACCGTCATTCTGTAAATGCCCATCTTTCTGTAAGCAAAAACAATGCAGCTAATTTATCATCAGTAATGTGGTTTTGAGTTGCTTTTCCAGGATTTTATCTTGTATTGTAAAATTTCCTGACAAATTACAATTATGGCAAAGCAGAAAATATTAATTTTTTAGATAACAGTTTTTTTTAGATAATTAATTTTTAGATAATTAATTTTTTAGATAATAGTCACTTTAAAATACATAATATCCTTTATAAATTTTTATAGGTTTTTCACTTAGAAACAAAATACATGCATCTTTATTTTCTCACAAACTATTATATTTGCTGTGTTAAATTCAGATGTATAGTTTGTTCAAGCAATAGCTGCAAATGTCCTAATTTGATTTGTTTGCAGCTCTTTTTTTAAATATGAAGTCATAAACTACTTCATGTTAAAGAACAAATCACCTAGATCTAATCATGCCTGAACTGACTTGAAGCTGGCTTCAACATTAAAGATAGCATCTCTTCAGTTACACAGGCTAAAATTTGTAAAAAGGAGAAAATGCATTTGCTAAATAAAAAGAAATATAAATACATACTTTAGATCTACTCTCTCCTAGAAAGATAAACAGGTAGAAAAATATTTTCTTTTAAATAGAGACAATAAAGAGAAAAATTTTAAAGCTTGGAATAAAATTTTATTTATTTGGTTTTATTTCCAAGTTGGAAACAAACTTTAAATTTGTCCATTCCTTACTATCCAATGAATCAATACCCTTTCCGTTATCTCTCATAAATAGTTTTCTACATTTTGGGATTTCATGGTTGAAGAAAGACATGCATTTCAGGAAATGTCCAGAGAAACAAATGTTGTTTCGATAACTCATCCATTTTGTTAAGTTAATGACAATAGAAACAGCAACCAATAAAACCTAAAATCTGCAAATATTATTTTCCAATAAAAAGGGGATTTGAACACCTAAATAGAGGCAAAAAATAGTCTCAGGGTAAAGACAGACTTTTCATCAAATCCATTAACCTTTTAGAAAAGTTGTTATTGGTTTTATAGTTTCTTTTTCTCACTTTTACATCTTCATGTGCAATATTTATTTCTAGAACTATATGTCAATTACATGGGTATATTCACTTTGCTTCAATAGAACAAAAATTGTTTAAAAATTGGAAAAGTATAAAAAACTTTCCCCACTGCCTGGAGCCAATACTCAGACAAACATACATCTAATCTAAACACTGCCGACCACAGAAAATTTACTGCTGTATAAAATTGGAAAGCTTTAAGTTTTAAAAATATTTTTATTATTTTAAAATAAAAGTTACTTCCCTATAATTTCCTTTCACGTTCTCCAGGTCAGTCTTTTGGAACTATTTAGAACAAGTCCATTCTCCTTTTCTGTAAGAATTAAGACAATTAGTGAAGTAAAAGGGTTGGGATCGTATTAGTAGTTTCCAAATGTCTTCACGCCACATTTCAGCATTTTCAGGGACTTCTGAAACCCAAAACTTTGAACATATTCAATACAACCTTCTACAATTTAATGGGCTAGTTTATTTATTGATTTGGTCTGAGTTCAATCATGATATGTGAGCTTCAGATAATGATGGCCATCTTTGAAGTAAGCAAGAAGCAATAATCAGAGACCTTACCCACAGAGTGCCAGAAGGCTTTTCTTCTTTGGCAGCACCTGCGATGGCATTCCTGGATCAAACAGTGGAAGGTGCATTCTGTTTTCTAACTGTCGAAAATGCCTTTCCACCACAAGTCTTCACGCGCAGCATGGTTTTCTATCGCATGAGTGCCATTACAGCACTGCCCTTATCTAATGAGAAGTGTCCCTGGAGGCAGACATGAATCTCACTTGCTTTTGAGAGATGTATTATTTGTCCATGGTTACAGAAATAGTGGTGATCTGGTCCTGTGTAATTTAACATCCTCCTCTTGCAACATTCATAGGAATCATCTAAGGGAGTAAAAGCTGAGTAACAGTATTACAGCATTTAACCAAAGGGATATAATTCTAATATTATTCTCATCCTATTTTCCAAGCTGCTACAACACTTTTCTGTAAATATGTTCGTTGCTTTTATACTGGTATCATGTTATTTTCAGGATAAAATTTAGGGTCTTCTATGTGGCTTAGAAAATCTTTCTGACCTGACCCTGCCTGCCCTATCTGCATCATCTTTTGCTGTAACTACACTGACTCAAAGCTCTGACATTCAACCACACGTTCCTTGAAGCTCCACGCTCATTCTTGCCTCAGTGGCTTTGAGCTGGTTACTTCCTCTTCCTAAAATGCCTTGTGCCGCCAATCTTCTTCTGGATTATATACCAACAGTTCTCATCTTGTCAGATAAGCATCCCCTAACTCCTGCATGTCTCAATATTACCACAGCATGCCACATGAAGCTCCATTCTGTACAAGCCACACTTACATTAGAACTTTTATTTTGTATTTCTGTAGATTGTGAGCATCTTAAAAATAAACACTCTAAAATATCTATCTCTGTATCCTCAGCAGTTTGCATAGTGCTTGGCACAAGCTAGTCTCCTTGGATAATTTATTTTTCCTGTTCTCCAATTTGATAATTGATAAATTCTCTTTCATATTATCTTTTTTACAGCCAGCTGTACACATATATAGGAAAGATGGCTATAAGATAGAATGAAAATAGAAAGAAACATACCCCTCCATACCCCAATGCATATCAAAAGAGCATATTTAGCCTCGTTGCCAAAGTTGTCCATCTACGTGGTGAATACATCATGAACCTTTTGATATATTTTGTCTTACTAGGTAGAATTGTCATTTCCCTTTTTGGTAGTGCTGTGATATTTGGTGGTTTTGTAACAATACATAGATTCTACTGTTAGTGACAACCACAGTGTCTGTGTGACCACTGTATGTAGAATAGCTGACAACTGTGTAGTTGGGATAACAATGAATTTGTCATGCATTCTTACAGTGACAAGTAGAAAACACTGCTTTATATTTTCAGCTTCTGGATAAGTACACTTTGTATCTTCTTTCAAATATTTCCCAGTCATCATGGCTGATGGATTGACAACCTCAAAATCATTTTCTCACAGGAAAAATTTAGCAAAGCATCACAGCCTGGTTCAAGATAGAATAAAGTTTGGAAAATAAAAGAACATGGATGAAAGAAAATACAGGGTGTATCAGGACATACACTACTTAGATTAAAAAGAAAAGTCAGAAGACATTTCTCTGCGTAAGATCAGTCCACCTTTATACACACACCTACACACACATGCATTTTTTGTGTGTGCAGTAAAATAATAAATACTGCCAAACAAAAATTCTAAAAACAAAGCACCTTTTTTTCTTAGTAATAATCTATCAATAATAATCGAGTAACCAGCCATTTTAATTTAAAAAATCTAACATATTTCTCTTTGGAAACCTCAGCAAGTCTGTTGCTATTGATTTGATCAGTAGAATTGGCATATCTGTGTGGTGAACTCCACCATTCTCAGCATATTCAATCACATGTTGTATTGCAAGTGTGGCATAGGCAGAGATGGGGTGTAATATGAGAGAACTATTTACTCAATACCAACTCTTCACCAACTATTGGGTCAGTTTTATTACATGATTATTTAATCATTATGTGAACTTTATGGGTAGTTGTATCTCCTCTTTATGAAGGAGGAAGCTGGCTCAATTATATAGGCAACGCAGAATTCAAATCAATGTAAAAATGACTTCATAGCCCCTACTCAAGCTATGGTGTCACAATATCAATGAGATATCTCTTTTGTGGTTCCATCTTCATCTAGTCTACATGAATACTGAGTAAGATAGGAAATAGTTCATGAGGAGCTGCCAAATAGGTGACGTATATATTTTACCCCATCAAGTTGTCCCAGTTCATATGCTTCAGTATTATTTGCTCAAATTTCTTAAAATCCATAAATCTAAGTATTACTTCAGGTCTACATAATCAGAAAACTTAATGGGTAGAGCCCAGTATCTATAGTTTTAAAAGCTTTATGGATGATTCTAATGTGTGTGCTAAACTATTTTCCGAACTTTTCTATTCTTTTAAATCCATAATTACTTATTGAAAACCTACTAAGGCATCTAGTAAGTACCAAGAAATACATGTTATTATTTTCCTGACATCTTCCTAGGGCCTGGAAAGTGACTTTGATTGACCAAAGATTGTCCTAAGGGTGCTTTAAATATAAAAAGAATTCATCAGCCTATACAGATGTCTATCACATACAGGTAAAAATAGGTACATTGCTTTGCTTATGCTCATCAGGAAACAATCTAACCTTGGTCTCTATTTTTTATTGGCAAGAGTGATATACAATCCTATGGACACATGTTCTGGCCTTTTCTTGAATCAAATCAACAAACAGCATGATTTTGGTACTTGAAAAAGAATCAATGAAGTTTGAAATATTATGCTAATGGTCCCATTACATTATCAATAATGGCCTTATTTTCTTCAAACTAGAAAGAAAATAAATTTTCTCTAGATGGGGAAAAATAATTTACTATTTAGGAAAAATCACAAACCACAGATTCCTGATTTCCAGTCAGGCATATAAAGAGCTTAGAAGTCACCACTCTACCCTAACAAGTGAAAAGTTAAACAAACTGAGAAATCAACAACTCTTCTTACATCTGTCAGGGATTTCAGGTAACTCAATTCAAACACTGCTACTCTGAAAATTAGAGAGACAGACAGGCAGATACAGCAAATCACACTTCACTGTAGCAGAAACTCACTGGTAGGAACCTCCACATGAACTACTACAGAAGTAGGAAACCTAAACTATAATTGACAGCTCGCTGGAGGCTTGATATGGACAACCATGAGAGTTAAAAATTTCAGGTAGACATAATCATAGGACAGCCTTCATGCTTTAGTGAGTTTTCCCTCCAGGAGACCTACCAGGTCCTCACAATGAATGTCGGGAAAAAAATCCCCTCCTGCTTCTGTCAGGGAGAGGAGAAAAGGAGCCATTTTATTGATTTCTTGGTTTTTTTTGTTGTTGTTTGTTTTATATATATATACATTTATTATACTTTAAGCTCTAGGGTACATGTGCACAAGGTGGTTTGTTACATATGTATACATGTGCCATGTTGGTGTGCTGCACCCATTAACTGGTCATTTACATTAGGTATATCTCCTAATGCAATCCCTCCCCGCTCCCACCACCCCACAACAGGCCCTGGTGTGTGATGTTCCCCTTCCTGTGTCCAAGTGTTCTCATTGTTCAATTCCCACCTATGAATGAGAACATGCAGTGTTTGGTTTTTTGTCCTTGCGATAGTTTGCTGAGAATGATGGTTTCCAGCTTCATCCATGTCCCTACAAAGGACATGAACTCATCATTTTTTATGGCTGCATAGTATTCCATGATGTATATGTGCCACATTTTCTTAATCCAGTCTATCATTGCTGGACTTTTGGGTTGGTTCCAAGTCTTTGCTATTGTGAATAGTGCCGCAATAAACATACGTGTGCATGTGTCTTTATACCAACATGATTTATAATCCTTTGGGTATATACCCAGTAATGGGATGGCTGGTTCAAATGGTATTTCTAGTTCTAGATCCCTGAGGAATCGCCACACTGACTTCCACAAGGGTTGAACTAGTTTACAGTCCCACCAACAGTGTAAAAGTGTTCCTTTTTCTCCGCATCCTCTCCAGCACCTGTTGTTTCCTGACTTTTTAATGATGGCAATTCTAACTGATGTGAGATGGTATCTCATTGTGGTTTTGATTTGCATTTCTCTGATGGCCAGTGATGATGAGCATTTTTTCATGTGTCTTTTGGCTGCATACATGTCTTCTTTTGAGAAGTGTCTGTTCATATCCTTTGCCCACTTTTTGATGGGATTGTTTGAGTTTTTCTTTTAAATTTGTTTAAGTTCTTTGTAGATTCTGGATATTAGCCCTTTGTCAGATGAGTAGATTGCAAAAATTTTCTCCCATTCTGTAGGTTGCCTGTTCACTCTGATGGTAGTTTCTTTTGCTGTGCAGAAGCTCTTGAGTTTAATTAGATCCCATTTGTCAATTTTGGCTTTTGTTGCCATTGCTTTTGGTGTTTTAGACATGAAGTCCTTGCCCATGCCTATGTCCTGAATGGTATTGCCTAGGTTTTCTTCTAGGGTTTTTATGGTTTTAGGTCTAACATTTAAGTCTTTAATCCACCTTGAATTAATTTTAGTATAAGGAAGGGATCCAGTTTCAACTTTCTACATATGGCTAGCCAGTTTTCCCAGCACCATTGATTAAACAGGTAATCATTTCCCCATTTCTTGTTTTTGTCAGGTTTGTCAAAGATCAGATAGTTGTAGATGTGTGGTATTATTTCTGAGGGCTCTGTTCTGTTCCATTGGTCTGTATCTCTGTTTTGGTACCAGTACCATGCTGTTTTGGTTACTGTAGCCTTGTAGTATAGTTTGAAGTCAGGTAGCGTGATGCCTCCAGCTTTGTTCTTTTGGCTTAGGATTGACTTGGCAATACGAGCTCTTTTTTGGTTCCATGTGAACTTTAAAGTAGTTTTTTCCAATTCTGTGAAGAAAGTCATTGGTAGTTTGATGGGGATGGCATTGAATCTATAAATTACCTTGGGCACTATGGCCATTTTCACAATATTGATTCTTCCTATCCATTAGCATGGAATGTTCTTCCATTTGTTTGTATCCTCTTTTATTTCGTTGAGCAGTGGTTTGTAGTTCTCCTTGAAGAGGTCCTTCACAAAAAGGAGCCATTTCAAAATACACCAGAACAGTCTATTCTTCACAAGGCCTGCTCTCAGGAGAAGCTATTTTACCAGAACCTAATCTTCTGGGGTTTTTATCAGAGTTTGACCTACCTAGGGAAAAGAAAATGCCCAACTGAAGTTCCCGCTAGCCTTCCAGGTGGGAGAAGAAAATAGCCTATTCTAGGCCCTCTAGCCATCCTGTCCCACCTAAGAGGGGAGAAACACTGAGAAGCACTTGAGAAGTTCATAGTTCATGAGCACAGGCTCACCAAAAGACTGAAACCTAATCATAGGACCACAGTATGCATCCCTTTCCTTCACACCTTAACACTATTATCAAAGTCTCATTCATCACAATTCCTTTTACCAGAACATCATGCACATCTTCCAACAAAAAATTACAGGCATACTAAAAAAGGGAAGAGATGGAACATGCATCAGAACCAGAGTCAGATACAGCAAGAGTGTTAGAATTGTCAGATCAGAAATTTTTAAAAATCAGTGATGAATATGTTAAGGAATTTAATGGAAAAAAGTAGACAACATGCAAGAACAAATTGGCAGTATAAACAGAGGTGAAAATTATAGGAAAGAATCTAAAAAAATGCTAGAGATAAAAACACTAACAGAAATGAAAAATGCCTTTGCTGGACTTACTAGTAGACCGGACACATCTGAGGAAAGAATCTTTGAGCTTGAGTGTATTACAATAGAAACTGCTGAAACTGAAAAGTGAAAAGAAAAAAAAAAACTAGAAAAAAGAAGAACAGAATATTCAAGAACTGTGGGACAACTACAAAAGGTAATGCTAATGTGTAATGTGAATGCCAAAGGAGAAGAAAGACAGAAAGGAACAGAAGCACTATTTGAAGCAAGAATGCCTGAGACTTTCCCCCAAATTGATGTCAAACACCAAACCACAAATTCAGGAAGCTCTGAGAAGACCAAGCAGAAGATATGTTTTAAAAAAACTGCACCAAAAAATATATATTATATTTAAACTTCAGAGAATCAAAGACAAAGACAAACTTGAAAAGAGCCAGAGGAAAACCACACCTTACCTATAGAGGAGCAAATACAAGAATTAAATACAAGCAAGAAATTAATAGAGTGAAATATTTGAAGTGTTGAGAGAATACAAAACAAAAAGTGTAGAACTCTGTTACCCTGCAAAATTACCTTTCAAAAGTGAAGGAAACATAAAACTTTCTCAGACAAACAAAAGCCAAGGACATTGTTGCCTGCATTGCAAGAAATATTAAAAAAAATTCTTCAGAAAGAAGGAAAATAGTAGAGGTCAGAAACTCAGATTTACATTAAAAAAGGAAGAGCATCAAAGAAGGAATAAATGAAAGTAAAATATTTTCTATTTTTTATTCTTAATTGACCTAACACATGACAGTGTTTAAAATAATAATAGTAGCAATGTATTTGATTATATATTTTATATATGTATATGTAATATATACATATTTAAATATTTGTATATGTCTTACATATATGCATATACATATGAACACTTATGTATACACTTACATATAAGTGAAATGAATGACAGCAATAATATGAGAGATAGAAGAAGGAATTAGTAATACTTTGTTTTGATAAGGTACTTGCACTACTCATGAAGTGATACAGTGTTGTTTTACAGTGGAGTTGGATTAGTTGTAAACGTATATTGTAAACTCTAGAGCAACCACTAAAAATTTAAAAAAGAAATATATAATTGATACGCTAAGAAAAGAAAGAAAATGGAATCAATGAAAACCCCAGAGGCAGAAAAAGCATGGAAGACAAAATAGGAACTGAAAATAAGGGCAACAAGTAGAAAACAGTAACAAATATGGTAGATATCAATTCACCTGTATTAACAACCACTTTAAGGGTCAAAGGTCTAAATACACCAATTAAAAGACAGAGATGGTCAAAGTAGATCAAGGCAAGATCCAAATACATATTGTTTACAAAAAACTTACTTCATGTAGTGTATAAAAATATGTGAATAAAATTGACGGAGAAAGATATACCATGTTAACACTAATCAAAGAAAAGGCAGGAGTGGCAATTTCAAGCAAAATCTGAGCAAATTATTTTGAGGATATCAGCAAATTGATTCTAAAATTTTATTTAGAAAGGCCAAATACCCAGAATAATCAAATAATACCAAAAGAGAAGAAGTCACAGGATTGACACTACCTAACTTCAAGACTTTACTATAAAACAATACTAGTCAAGACTGTATGGTATTGGTGAAAGAACAGACAAATAGATCTATGGGACAGAACAGAGAGCCCAGGAATAGACTCACGTAAATGTAGTCAACAGATCTTTGGCAAAGGAGCAAAGACAATGGCAATACAATGGAGCAAAGATACTTACTCAACAAAGGGACCATTTCAACATATGGTATTAGAACAAAGAGATATCCAGAGGCACACACAAAAAGGGCCTCAACACAGATCTTTCATCCTTTGTAAACATTAACTTAACAATAGATCATAGACCTAAAGGTAAATTATAAAACTATAAAACTTTTAGAAGGGTAATGCAAGAATAAATCTAGATGACCTTAGGTATGGTGATGATATTTTAGGTATAACATAAAAGGCACATTCCATGAAAGAAGCAATTGATAAAATGGATTTTCTTAAAACTAAAACTTCTACACTGTGAAAGACAACATCAAAAGATTAGAAGACAAGCCACAGAATGGGAGAAAATATTTCCAAAGACATATCTGATAGAAGACTGTTATCCAAAATACACAACAAGTGCTTAAGAACTCAACAGGCAAACCAACAACTTGTTTTTAAAAAAATGAATAAAAGACTTGAACAGACACCTCACGAAAGTAAATATACAGATGGAAAGTATGCATATGAAAAAATGTTCAACGTCATATATCATTTACAAGTTGCAAATTAAAAATAACAATGAGATACCACTACTTGCCTATTAAAATGACCTAAATTTGGGAGGCCGAGGTGGGTGGATCATGAGGTCAAGAGATCAAGACCATCCTGGCCAACATGGTGAAACTCCATCTCTACTAAAAATACAAAAATTAGCTGGGGGTGGTGGCGTGCCTGTAGTCCCAGCTACTTTGGAGGCTGAGGCAGGAGAATCGCCTGAACCCAGGAGGTGGAGGTTGCAGTGAGCTGAGATTGTGCCACTGCACTCTAGCCTGGTGACAGAGCGAGACTCCATCTCAAAAAATAAAAAATACATAAAAATAAAATGGCAACAAAAGCCAAAATTGACAAATGGGATCTAATTAAACTCAAGAGCTTCTGCACAGCAAAAGAAACTACCATCAGAGTGAACAGGCAGCCTACAAAATGGGAGAAAATTTTCGCAACCTACTCATCTGACAAAGGGCTAATATCCAGAATCTACAATGAACTCCAACAAATTTACAAGAAAAAAACAAACAACCCCATCAAAAAGTGGGCGAAGGACATGAACAGACACTTCTCAAAAGAAGACATTTATGCAGCCAAAAAACACATGAAAAAATGCTCACCATCACTGGCCATCAGAGAAATGCAAATCAAAACCACAATGAGATACCATCTCACACCAGTTAGAATGGCAATCATTAAAAAGTCAGGAAACAACAGGTGCTGGAGAGGATGTGGAGAAATAGGAACACTTTTACACTGTTGGTGGGACTGTAAACTAGTTCAACCTTTGTGGAAGTCAGTGTGGCGATTCCTCAGGGATCTAGAACTAGAAATTCCATTCGACCCAGCCATCCCATTACTGGGTATATACCCAAAGGACTATAAATCATGCTGCTATAAAGACACATGCACACGTATGTTTATTGCGGCATTATTCACAATAGCAAAGACTTGGAACCAACCCAAATGTCCAACAATGATAGACTGGATTAAGAAAATGTGGCACATATACACCATGGAATACTATGCAGCCATAAAAAATGATGAGTTCACGTCCTTTGTAGGGACATGGATGAAATTGGAAATCATCATTCTCAGTAAACTATCGCAAGAACAAAAAACCAAACACCGCATATTCTCACTCATAGGTGGGAATTGAACAATGAGAACACATGGACACAGGAAGGGGAACATCACACTCTGGGGACTGTTGTGGGGTGGGGGGAGGGGGGAGGGATAGCATTGGGAGATATACCTAATGCTAGATGACGAGTTGGTGGGTGCAGCGCACCAGCATGGCACATGTATACATATGTAACTTACCTGCACATTGCGCACATGTACCATAAAACCTAAAGTATAATAATAATAATAATAATAATAATAAAAGAAAAAAAAAATAAAATAAAATAAAATAAAATAAAATGACCTAAATACAAAACACAGGTAATATCAAATGCTGCCAAGGAATTTGGCAAGGAACAATAGGAACTCACATTTATTTCTGGTGGGAATGCAAAATGGTACAGCCACTTTGGAAGACAGTTTGACCATATCTTAAAAAACTAAGCATGCTTTTCTCATATGGTCCAGCAATCATGCTCCTTGATACTTACCTAAATGAATTGAAAGGTTATGTCCACACAAACACCTGTACATGGATGCTTATAGCAGCTTTATTTATAATTGCCAAAATTTGGAAGCAAACGAGATTTCCTCCAGTAGGTTAATGGATAAGCGGTGGTATATCCAGATGATGCAATATTATTTAGCACCCAAAGTAAATGAACTAGCAAGCCATGAAAAGAAAGGGAGGAAACTTAATTGTATTACTAAGTTAAAGAAGCCAATCTGAAAAAAATGACATACTTTCTCTTTCAATTATATGACATTCTGGAAAAAGCCAAACTATGGAGACAGTAAAAAATGAGTTATACCAAGAGGGTTAGGAGGGGGAGAAAGATAAATAAGTAGAGCACAGAAGATTTTTAGGGCAATGAAACTATTCTGTGAATGGCAGATACATATCACTATGCATTTGTCAACACCTATTGAATATGAAACTCCAAAAGTGAAACAATGTCAATAATGGACTTTGGGTGATAATGATGTGTCAATATAGGTATATTGATTGTAGCTAATACATCACTGTAGTGTGGGTTGTCAATAGTGAGAGAGATTATGTCAGGGGCCAGGGAGTACCTGGAAAGTCTCCGTACTTTATGCTAAATTTTGCTGAGAACCCAAAACTTTAAAATTAAAGTTTATTAATTTTAAAAAATCACAAACTATTTAATATTATGTCATAGTCCCAAAGATATTCCTTAGGAGTGAAAATAATATGCAGTCAGTAATACCCATTTTTTAAAAAAATTTGGGACACATTGATCTCATGATACTGAATTTGTTTAGATCTCGGTCTTTACCTGGAGAAAGTGAATAATTTGTTAATGGATTAGGATTCAACTCATTCCATGGTTTACTTATTTCACTTAACGATAAGTGCCTATTATAATTTGACTCCCAAAAAGGGACAAGCAACAAGAATGTGCTTTTTTAAACCATTAATCAACACTCTATATTTTCTCATTAAAATAGCAGGCTACATTCTTAGTGAATGACCTACCATGTTCACCAAAATTGACAATATTGAAGAATATTCTTTAGATTCCTTGGTTATAAACAACCACTTTATTGTCTGATTAGAGATAATCTGCATGCACACACACATAACGATATAAACCACAAAACTACTATACACAGCCATAATGCTTTTTGCCATTGTGTGAACTGTCAACTCCTACCTTTCTGCTCCACATATACATAGGACCTATGGGACCATGCACATAGCCAGCATGATAAAGTTGGGGGAAACAACCTCCCATGTACTCCATGTACTCAATATTGTGCATGGGCTAGTTACTAGCTTTTTTGTGCCTCAGTTTACTGTTTGTTAAACATTACTTATGACAACTAACCATACCAAAGGAGAAGAAAATATGAACTAACATGCAAGTATAGAGATGCTGCTATATAAGCAAAATCTTACCAAACCGTAATATTAATGTGGAGTGATAGGAAGCAAGGAATTGAGGGTTAACAAAATTTCCCTTAATGGAGGGAATGTTTTGAGAGTTTGAGAGGTCCTGAGAGACCTTGGTGGTTTGAACTTAACAAAGAACTTATGCAACCAACACCTGTAGCTGGGTTAAGGGAGTGTAGGATACATCTGCTTAAAAGGAATTTTCCATCTCTACAGGAATCTAGCAGCCCAAAGGTACATTGCAAATGTAAAGATGTGGGCTATGGAATAGCAGGCTTAAAACCCCCTATCAAAGTGGGAAATAAAAGGTCATTCTCAAAGTGGGTAAGTAGACATTTATCCAAAGTTCAGAGAGATTCAGCACACATGAGCGCATCTTGAGAGTTTGTTGGCTTGGTGTCAAAGGACATTTATTGATGGGAAGCTGAGCAGTGTCACAGAAATTTACTTGTTTCAGCTTAATTGGACTTTCCCCCAGGTATCTAGGGTAAGTAATGCTAGAGGTATCTGGGGACCTAAAATCAGAGAGTAAGTTGGAAGATATGATGATATACTTCAACATATCAAATTTTCATGAAATGGTTTATGCAAGGAATTTTTATAATAAGTAATATCAAAGTTTCAATAGCTGTGGTTTATACTATCTCAAGAAGCAAGGACAAATTCAGGTTATTCATAGACTACTTCTGTTCATATATTCCATACATATTTATTGAATGTCTAGTATGTGTCAAACACTATTGGCCTCGACGTAGGGCTGAGTCTCAGTCAGCAGCTTTTTCAGCAAACTGGCCTTACAGGTGTGTCAAATATTAGTAAATGATCTAGGTGCTTTGAATGTAAAGTTATCGAGAGGTAAAGGACTCTGGATAACTTTACAAGATCAAAGTAGCAAAATCATCTTTACAAGACAGTAAACATAAAGGAGCCGCACCCAAGTTAGAATTTGGAGAAGAACCAGATTCACAGGAGACTTTGGTTACCTCAGGTCATCATTCAAAGCTCAAGGAACAGCAGTGATACTTCCAGCTCATGTGATGGAGTGAACAACAGTATGAATGATAACTGGCAGAAACAGCAAATAGTGAGAATATTTACCAGGGACACCGCAAAATGATGAAAGGACTTCAGTGTCATTCTTCTCACTCAGTTGAACTGAGAGCTAAATGTGCTTTTTCAAACCATTCTATTAACCAAGCACTCCATAAACAGTATGGACCAAGGATACAAGAGTGACACAAATAAATAAATCTAAAAATTAATGGTGGATATAGGAGGAAAGTATTTCTTAAAGAAATTAACAACAGGCTAAAAGCAAAGAAAAAATGAAAATATATAGATCTCTGCAGAGGAGTCATGAATCTATAAACATAACCTCGTTTTACTTAACTCTCACAGTAAAAGATAAAGATTAGCCAAACTGAGGTTTAAGTACTAGATCCAACATGTTGATCTGTCTCTACCCCATATCAGTTCAGTTTCAAAGGAATTTTGCCAAGACTGTCTTCTTTGAAAAGGGTACATAAAAGCACTTCAGAATTTTCCCTTAGGAGAAATATGAGTCATCATTTGCTTTATACAAGTTTTTGTATGATATTCAAGGGGAAAAACAAAATACCTGCTTTTAGAGATGGTGTTAGAAACAAATTTCTTAGACAAACTGTAAACAATGCCTCAGAAATGAAGAAATAAAATTTCTTAGACAGACTGAAAACAATGCCTCAGAAACAATGCCTTGAAATGTGTGTTTCAAACTTAAAATGTCTGTGAATAAGGTAAGACTATTTGTAGGAAGTGTATTTGTATCTGTATGAGTCAAGGTTCCCCAGAGAAACATAACTAATGGGATATGTATATATATCCAAAAATATTTATTTTAAAGAATTGGCTCACACAGTTATAGAGGCCGGGAAGTCTGAAATCTGCAAGGCAGACCAGCAGACTGGAAGACCTGCAGGGCAGACTGGCAGGCTGGCGGATTGGCACCCGAGAAGCACTGCTACTCAGTTTATGTCCAAAAGCTGTCAGGCTAAGAAACCAGGACCCAGTGTTGCACCTCAAGTCTGAAGGGTGTGTGGCATGATTCTCTCTTTCTTGACAGAAGTCAATCTTTTGTTCTTTTCAGGTCTTCCACTGCTTGGTTGAGGCCCATTCACATTTGTGGAGGGCAATCTGCTTTATTCAAAAATCACCAATTTAAATGTTACTTTCATCCCAAAACTCCCTCACAGAAACCTCCAGAACAATGTTTGATCACATATCTGGCATCATGGCCCAGCCATGTTGACACATAAAATTAACCACCACAGTATCTATATAACCCACTTTATTTTTTAAAAATTTTAGTCTTTTGTCCAAAAATCATAAACACGTTTTCAGAGAAGACCCCCTAAATGTAGAATCTTATATTGGTTGCCTACAGTTATGAAATAAATGAACTTTTCATAGCTCCTGTTAATACCAATACTTCAGGCACCAAAATCTCTGACATTTTTCTCAGTGGGTCAATAAATAAGCTCAAAATTTGCCAAAGAATTATGTCTCTGCTCAACAATTACAGAAAGAGAGTATGAGAGACCACTATTCCCAGAAGAGAGTCCTTTACCTCTGGATAACTTTACATTCAAAGCACCTAGATCATTTACTAATATTTGGCACACCTGTAAGGCCAGTTTGCTGAAAAAACTGCTGACTGAGACTCAGCCCAACTGCAAGGCCAATAGTGTTTGACACATACTAGACATTCAATAAATATGTATGGAATATATGAACAGAAGTAGTCTATGAATAAACTGAATTTGTCCTTGCTTCTTGAGATAGTATAAACCACAACTATTGAAACTTTGATATTATTTATTATAAAAATTCCTTGCATAAACAATTTCATGAAAGTCTTTCAGTCTAGAATTTGTGTCTTTGATATCACTAAGTGGTGCTCAAGCTAATTTTTGAAAGTGTTTGAAATTCATTTTTATTTATGCCTGCATGCAGCTCTCAACACAAATGTATGCTCCTTTTATTATGTATTCCTTTCTTCTTTCTAATCCATCCCTTTCTTTTCTCTCCTTATTTTTCTCTTTTAACATTTTTTGTTTCTCTTTTCTTCTTTGCAGTGTTTTAGGCTTAAAAGAGCCCTCTCCTGCCTCCTGTGATATTATTTAGTCCTTTTACAGGCACTTGAAACTATAGTCATTCAGTTTTTCAATGGTCTTAAATTCAATCATTTGTTATTTGCATTAATGTGCTTCAGTTTATCTCATAAAGTTCTTTCCACAAAGTGTAAAGTTAATGACAGATATTATAAGGATGAATCATGACTGATGAAGATGATGGTGATGATGACGCTGTTGTTGGCAAATGACTTGCAGAGTGGACTACCGACATTTTTTACCACCTGGCTTATCTCTCATTTTGATAGAATAACTGCCCTTTGACAAACATGCCTTTTAAACTTTGCTTTTTAATTTTTTTCTAAGTGAGACAAACAAACAAAATTGCACCTGGCAAATGCTGATTAAGCCAAGGGCAAATGCCTGACTCTGGAGAAAACTCATATAGGTTGGCCAGTGATTTGTGGAATTGTTAGAAAAGAGAAGCTGGTTTATTATAATTCCAACTCCGGGACTTTGATATATAAAAGACTCTGTTAGTAAAATGTGCTACAGCTGGGAGGTCACAATAAAAGTTTACATTGGTGACCATTGCCCAAATATATGTATAAATCAATCAAGCCAGAGGGTGGATGGAGTTAATGGTGTAGATAAATACAGCCAATTCAGGAAAATAAGAGTACAGAGAGATTGTATAGCACAGCACCTGTGAGATGCAGAGGAGCCTAATTTTACACTTGAAATTTCTAGTTCTACTTCTTTCTAAGACTCATGAGATCCCCAGGTGGTTTTCTGTTTCTTGATATCAGAAGAGTCATAAAAGATTTTCAGGAGTCTCTGTCTCAGAAGGAAAACAATTATAATTTTTTATGTTATCATAACCTTCAACATATATTCTACATAGCTATATTTGTTCAGCATCTACTGTATACAAAAGCCTCCCCAGAAATCACAGAAATAGTGTAGGATGTAGCAAAGAAATAGGATATAGTAATCCTGTATTTTATCTTCACAGAATTGGATGAGTTTTAGTAGGTCACATATTCCAGCAAAAGCATGTTTCTCTTAGTTTCCCATGCAGCTAGGTGAGGTCACATGAGCAGCTTCTAGCTGTGAATTGGAAGTGCTCTGTGCAACTTCTAAGTGAGGTCTTTAAAGATAGGGAGCATGTTTTCTACCCTCCCTTATACCTTTCCTATTGAGTAGGATATAGCCATTACAGTAACAATCATCTTAGACTACAATATGGTAGCCAGACCATGGTGACAGCAGTCTCTAATATTACGGACCTTTCATTTAAGATCTGGATTATTTACCCTTGTATTCTTGCATGAAATCTCCATGTTATTTAACTCAATGTTACTTTGTCTTTGCTACAGCAGCCAAAGAGATATACTAACAAACAACATGGATGAGAAGGAGATTCTGTTAATAGGAGGAAGGAAAAGCATCAAAGGTAATTAGATGAAGTAAGATGATTTAGTTTTGGAATTTAGAAGGAAGTGCATACTTCACCAAGATGTTAAAAGAAATAGGCAAAAAAAAAAGAGGAAAACTGCACAAAGTTAATGTGTTCTTAACCACAAAAATAAAGTGAGTAAAGAACACAGCAGATGTTTCCCCAAATATAGTTGAGGTAGTGGTTAAGGATGAACTTCATATGCACCCTCCTGATTGCCCTAAAAAAAAGTATACTTCTCTATGTTTAATGTAATCTACATGCAGATATAGAAAAAAAGATATAACCTGCTACATATTATCTAATTAGCGCCTCATCCAGGGTAGATCCAGGTATTTCTGCCATCAACAATAACTAAGGTCATGGTTAGAGAACTTTAGTTATATAGAAAACGATGAATTTGAACTTGTGCTTGAAAAATCTTCTGTGAACAGCATGCTTGTTTTTCCCTGGGACTTTGCTAAAAGTAATGTAGATAATAAGTAATGTAGTCCATATCTACAGTCTCACCAATTCTGCTTATTGGACTTACTATCTTGAAGAACTCTTTATCTGAGAAATGGTTTAAGTTCTTTTTCTTGGTGACCTGTGTGAGCTGCTTTGGGATTAGAGTAATTGTAGAAGCTTGCTGTTAGATTGTTTTCCTTGTGCTTAGCATTATCAACCAGGGAGAATGGAATGGCCCAGCGAGGGCTGTGAGAGAAAGGGAGGGAGACAAGAATCTGTAGAAACCTTAAGAGTTTAATAAAGGTTCCAAAAGCAAATATGCTGAATCTAGATCTGTAATCAACATGAAACGTTTCTGTTTTGATGATAGTGGGATGGACTCTCCTCTCCACAGCTATGATGATGGTTAATCTAAGATAGAAAGCAAATCTTAATTAGATATGTTAAATGCATTTATTCCTATTAAATATTGACTTTATTTCTTGTATGACAACAATAATGATTAATGTTACAGAATTGCATTTGTGTAAACATAGTTTTTAGTACTTAACAATAATTATAGAAAGCTTTGAACTTGGATTTCCAAGGACAGAGAGAAATAAAGAAGTAAATAATACTAATTTATATGGACATGTTATATTCTAAATATCAGAATAGTAGTTTCTTCCCTTGAAAGACTTAGTTTTTGCTCAGGGAGGCCTTCCCAGAATTCCTACCTGTGTGTCTAGGTTAGGTGTTTCTTTTCTGAGCTTCAATAGCACAACTTATCACTCCATTATAACACTTTTGTAAATTTATTTTTCTGCCTCTATACAGTAAACTCTCTGATAGTAGGAACATATATTACTTGATCACCGTATGTTCCAGTTATCAATTTCCGGATAACAAGTAACTCCAACAATTTGTGGCTTAAGGGAACAATCATTCTGTTCACAATTTTGTAAACACATGTAACAAATTATGTACAAATTCTGTTGTAAACAAATTCTGTAAAATTCTGTAAACAAAATAGTGTGTAGAGTCCTGCCATTTGGACAGGACTCAGTGAGACAGTCTTGCCTTTGTTCCACACAGTGGATGAACCGGGGCTGGAAAATCCACTTCCAAGATGGCTTCTTTGAATGGTTTGTGTATTCATTATCTATTACTGTGTGACAATTTACTTCAAATGTAGCAGCTTAAAAATACAATCAGCATTTGGGGTTTTTTTTTAACACAGTTTCTGTGGATTGAGTATGTGAGGAAGAATTAGCTAGTGGTTCTGCTCAAAACCTGTCATGATACTGTAGTCTAGGGTTGCAGTCACCTGAAAGTATGACTGAGGCTAGAGAATCTTATTTATAAATGGCTCACTCACACAGATAGGGAGCTGGTATTGGCTATTTGTAGAAAACCTGAGTTCCTTACCACATGGACCGATCATCAGACTGCATGACACAGCAGTTGGCTTTCCTCAGAGTGGTCTAAAAGACAGCAAAACAAAAGCTGCAATGGCTTTTAATGCTTACCCTATGAGGTCACATGCTCTTATTTCTGTAATATCTTGTTGGTCACACAGTTCAGTCCTATTCAATGTGGGAGGACCCTATACAAAGCCGTGAATACAAGAAGGTAAGAATTATTACGGCCACTTTAAAGTCTGGCTACCTACCACAGCTGCTATATTGGCATTAGCTATTTATTACCTATGCTTTCCCATAAGGCTCCTCGGACTTCCTCACAGCATGGTAACTGCGTCTCAAGAAAAAGAAGCAGCAAAGAAATTAAGATGCAGAAAGTAACACAGTGGCTAGACCAGTTTTTAAGGCCTATACCCAAAGATAGATACATGATTTCCACTTTATTCTACCAATGAAAGCAGTTATTTATCCCACACAGAATAATCTATAGAAGAAATGACAAAGAATTTGTGATTTTTTTTTTTTTTTTTTTTTTGAGATGGAGTCTCATTCTGTCACCAGGCTGGAGTGCAGTGGCACTATCTCGGATTCAGGTGATTCTTCTTCCTCAGTCTCCCAAGTAGCTGGGACTATAGGCTCGCACCAGCACGCCCAGCTGATTTTTGTATTTTTGGTAGAGACAGGGTTTCACTATGTTGGCCAGGATGGTGTCCCTCTCTTGACCTCACGATCTGCCCACCTCAGCCTCCCAAAGTGCTGGGATTGCAGATGTGAGCCACTGTGCCCAGCCATTTGTGATCATCTTTACAATCACGTGTATGACATATAAACTAAGCACAATGTTCTGAATTCCATAGGCAATCATTAAATATGGGTTCAAAACATGAATGTACTTTGAGTTTAATTTTTAAAGTATTGATTGGTATAGGTATATGCAATAAACATTTTAGAATTGAAATTTTTACATACACTAATACATCCACAAATAGAATAAATAAAAGATGCCTTTATGTTCCAGTTAAAATGCATATTATGTTATTTAATATTAGCCATTATCATTTCTTCCATGGAAGCTGCTTTCTCAAAACATTTTTTTTCTGTAAAAATGAGTTTTGAGTGAAACCTGAGACTATTAAAGGCTATGATGACATAATACTGTTATTATTAGATCAGGCACATGGCTCACATCCATAATCCCAGCACTTCGGGAGGCTGAGGTGGGTGGATCGCTTGAGGTCAGGAGTTTGAGACCAGCCTGGCCAATGTGGTGAAATCCCGTCTCTAAAAAGAAATGCAAAAATTAGCCGGGCATGCTAGTGGGCACCTGTAATCCCAGCTACTCAGGAGGCTGAGGCAGGAGAATGGCTTGAACCCAGGTGGTGGAGGTTGCAGTGAGCTGAGATTGTGCCACTGCACTCCAGCCTGGGTGACAGAGCGAGACTCCATCTTTAAAAAAAAAAAGAAAGAAAAAAAACTGTTACTATTTAAGGTTGAGTTAGTAGACAATATATAGTACAGCCATTAAGGAAACTTCATAGAATTTATTTGAAGGGATGAAGACCTTTATAAGGTAGAAAACTCAGAAGACAGCTTAGATAAAGTTTCATAAAATGTCTTATAACATATGGCTTACTCATAATGAACTATACTAAGGAAGTATAATTCCGAACATTTATTTTTTTTTTGCATGTTATAAAAAGATATACCCAAATTGGTTCAGGCAATACTCACCTAGTTTAAAAATAGCACTTAAAGCATAAATGTCTACATTGTTTATACTTTTTAACAAAGAGCTAAGTGTATTTTTTGAGAGGTAGTAAAATAAAATTGCAGTTCTGTTGGATCCAGTTTCACCTTTAGACAGTTCTTTTAGACCAAATTATAAAGGTTTTATAAAAGCAAGGCAGGCATTTAATTACTATCCCAAGAGCAGTACCATTCCAATATAAGTCAGTAGCAACCCATATTATCAATCAATGGAATTTTCAAGACTGCTTTGTGCAGAATATACACTCGATTATGTACTTTGTGTCACGAATAGTTTTCTAAGGACCTTAATCCATATTGGCTTTAACCCTGTCCCCTAAGGTTCTTTGTGGCATTCAATCTGGAGTAAGAATTTGTAGTGAATAGATAAACAGTATGGTATCTAGTCTTGTATGCAACCATAGCATGGACTGGATTTTGTTGCTATTTCACAGCTAAGCACAAGCTGCAGCAACTTGACCATGACCTGAATAATCAGGAAAAAAATGTGCATTAATTTTCACCTTGAATAGCTATATTGAAGTTTTATTTAGCAAATAAATTGTCCATAAAGTTTTCTCTTTATTAACATTTCTCCTAGTAAATTATTTTGAAAACAAGGCAAAGTCTATAATTACTTTTCTATATTAAATACTATACACAATGAAGGTAACTTGGACAGACTGATATGCGTTCACAGGAGAAAAGATCCCCTGCTTTATTACCATAAGTCAATAAATAGAAAAAAATTCTTTTCAGAGGTGATATTTAAACTTAAATCTGAAATATGAGAACACGGCAGATTTCAAGGATCCCCAGGAACATGATTTTAGTTGCAATGAAAGAAAAATGCAGAGCAGAGGAAAGAAATGAACTTAGCGTATACAAGGGAATTTCAGAAGCAAGTGGCTGAAGGGTAGAGATGAAGCAAGGAGGAGGGTGATACAGTATGAGTTTGGACACGTGGGCAAGCAACAGCTTAGGCAGACAGTAAGTGCCATGATAAAGAATTCAGACTTCTTTCCAAAGACAATGAAAGTGATGGAAGGGTTTTAAATAAGAAAGTGTTATGATGAGATAAAAATTTAGCAAATACATTGTAAAGGTGCAAAGGGAAATATGGAGGCAAATTAGTACCTGATTCCAACAAGGCTGCAGATGGTGGTTACTGACACTAGAGTGGAAGCAGTGATGATGTAGCCAGACAGGCATATTTGAAATGCATTATATAGAACCAATGGTACTAGGAATGGATCAGATGTGGGATCTATAAGAGATGAAAATATTAGGAACAATTACCAGGTTCCTGAATTTAGCAACTGAATCTATTTTGGTGCCATTTAGTGAGATGAGGGTAGACTGAGGAAAATATTTAGAAGAAAACTTGTATATTATAATTTGGAGATATGTTAACTCTGAGATGGTTATGAACTATGTAAGTGGGTAACAGTTCTTGCTTTGGTTATAAGAAGTCAGAATATCAGGGGAAAATGTCCATACTGTAGGTATAAATATGGGAGTTCACAGCATAAAGATGATTTTCAAAGTCATAAGAATTGATGAGTTCACCCAGCAAGAAGATGTAAAGACAAAGACCAATGACTGTGCTCAACACAGAATTGTAATAGTTTAGTATAGAAAGAGAAGCTAAATTCTTTGGAAGAAAACCAGTGAAGCATAGTATTATTAAAAATTGAGAAAGGATTTGTTCAAAAAGACAGTGGCCAATTAAGTTGAAAGATACTTCGAGGTCCAATAAGATAAGCATAGAAAATCCCGCGTCAAGATTTAACAATATGGATGTGTTTTGTAAATTAGAGAACATCAACTGCAGTGGCCTAGTGGGGACAGAAGACTGATTAGAACAGTTAACAAAATGAATGGGATGTGAAGAAATGCAGACAGTAGATGACTTTTGCAAAATATTTTACTATGGGAAAAAAGCAAAGAATTGTGTAGAAACTAGGGGCATATGTGAGATCGAGGGCAGATATTTTTAAAATGGGAAATACTCTAGCACGTTTATATATGTCTAGAAATCATGCATAGTAGAAAAGGAGAAAATGATGGTGCAGAAAAGGGTTGTTGTCAGAGTGTCCTCTTGCCTGGCTGATGCAGAGGTTTAAAAAAAAAAAAAGAGGAAGCATAGTGAGACTGTCTCTACATAAAATAAAAATTAGCCAGGTGGCTGTAGTCCCTAGCTACTCAGGAGCCTAAGGTGGGAAGATCACTTAAGCCCAGAAGGTAAGGCTTCAGTGAGTAATGATCCTGCCACTGCACTTCAGCCAGAGCAAAAGAGGATTGAGGTTTTAAAAGAGTCATTTTCTCCAGAAGACTAGAAGAGTGGAATGTAGAAAAAGAAAGAAAAGATGAGGGGTACTTCCTCTTCTACAACTAGAGAAATCAGGGACAGATGGGGCAAGGTGTGAAATAATTATTTCACAGAGTGAGAAATAAATGTTATAGGAAAACACAGCAAAACTAATGTGCAGAATCAGGGACCTGTTTGAGGTTTGAACTTATGAATTTAAAGTGAAACCAGTGCTGTGTGATTATCTCTGGCAATATTCATTTCCTTGGGTCCAGGCACAGAGGAGTAAATAATGTTGTTACTCTATGATTGGGGATATATCAGGTGATAACAGAGGGAGAGAGGGGCAAGTGAGCTAGGGATATTTGCTAAGATATGAGTATAGTTATAGACAAGGGAATTTAACCTGGACAAGGAATGCAGTAAAGAGGGAGGGAAAGAAGCAAAGAAATAGTGATGGTAGAGAGCCTGTTTAGGACTCAGGGAAGTTGAATAATTAAAGAAGTTGTGGTTCTAGAGAAAATGTCTTAGAAGTATAGAAAGTTATGGTTAGATATTGGGATATTTGAAATCTAAATCTAAGAGAAACCTCAGTTTCTGATGATTGCCACATCCAGTGTGTATCCAGAGGAGCAAATGACTAGGGTGGAAGTAATAGTCATTGGAGGTGGAGAGGGAAAGAACTCAGATTCAAGTTTCCACAGAGATCATTGATATATAACCTACTAACGATGCGTGGGGAGAAAGACTGTGAGCCGAGAACGGAAGTCTTCAATGTGCAGTAAACAAGATTGTGATTGCTACCCCTACGAGGAACAGAGCATATTTATTTTATTGAATTGATCTTTTTAATGCAATCAGATTTATTTCTTTTCAGTTCACATAAACTCATGAAAAATGGAACTTTTTCCAGTTCAAGTTTTTCAGTTATATATTCTGAAAATTTATGCATTACAAATCAGAACACTTTGCTACTGCAGTTCTGGGAAATGTTGAATCTAGAAATGACTAGGGAGAGCTGTTGAGGATGCAAGACAAAACCAGGGAACTCACAGAGGAGCAAGACACCTAGGAGCAGAAGAGAGAAAAATCCAGGAGCAAACTACATGGGAATGGAAAGGGGAAATTAATTTAGGAAAAAATAGTAATATAATGTTAAAAAATGGGTTATCTATTCAAATCTTTTCTCCACTATATATGAGCTGAAAACCTTAATTGTTATATAGCCTAGTGTTTTGAGCAGAAGAGTAAAATGGAGATAATACTCAAGATATCTGGTGGTTTTAAAACTTAAATGAGGAAATACATCTGAAGTTCGTTTATTAGTTGTGGTACAGGCTAAGATATTGTAACAAAGAGATCCAAAATTGTAGTTACTTAAAAAAGAAATAGTTGTTGTTTTTATGTGTGTTTTGTTTGTTTGTTTGTTTGCCACTAACAGACCAGAGTAGGTAGGTGAACTCTCCTTTGCAAGGCCAGCCCAGGACTTCAGTTCTTTCCACCCTGTCATATCCTACGGTGTGGTTTTCCTTTCTCATGGCTGAAACTAGCTGAACTTCATGTCTGCATGTCTGTTAGGGAGGAGGCAAGAAAGAGTGGAAGTCCAGGGCAGACAGCTTATCTTCAGGAAGTTGATACATGCTGTACCTGTTATTTCAACTTGCATCCCACTGGCCCAAACTTAGTCACATGACTAGTGTGGTCTTTAGCAGGCTAGTCTCATTCTCAGCCTTAATTTGGGGGCTTTGGAATCTATTACCAAAATTAGTAAAAGGAAAATGAATTCTGGGGGAGAATTTCAGTCGCTATCATGGTACCTATCATAAAACTTGACCCATATTTTTTCTAATTAATAGTTCCATTAACTACAGTTTCCAGATATTTTTTATTTCTTTATTCAGCCTTTATCAATTTTACATACATTTAAGTGCAAGCACAATGGATTTTTATTTATAAATATAGGTAAAACTGAATTTGTTAATGATTATAGACCTAACCTATCAACAGTTCAAAAACACTTTACAAGTACAAGCATTTAACCTTGTCTTTGGCTGAGCCTATTCACATAATAAAATGGTGGTACAGTGCATAGTTTAGGTAGACAGAGAACTTTAAAATGGAGCATACACTCAGACACTTGTTATGTCTGGAGATGGATGCACATGACTCTATTATTTAACTAAGTGCAACAGATTTCCAGCCCAAAGAAAACTACTCCTAAGTAGCAAGTTAATGCAACAATCATAAATCACATCTTATTCACTTAATTTGGTAGGTGGCTTCACAGTAATACATTATCTCTGCTAAAAAAAAAAAAACAAAACTGTGACTATTTAGTTTACTTACCTCTATTTTACTTATTAAGCATCTTTTTGCTTTTGAATGCCTCTGATTGTTCATCATATGTCCAGGCAAGCAAGAGAACATTTGCCTCTGATTCCACCAAAACATTTCCAATAATGGGCCTATGCTAAATAAAGCAGCTGTAGAGGCATCAGGGACATGTAAATCAGGATGTTAATGAAGAACTGAATGCTCTCAGATTTAAAGAGTTTCCAGGGACATGGCCCACAGAACTAAAACAGGTCATTACTACTCAAAGTAAATTTTATTGGGAAAATAAGGTATTTAACTTCTATTGACAAGTGAAGAACTTTGTAAGATGGGGTCTGTAAAATCAATGAAAAAAATTATACAAGTGATTTTTATTTAAAACAATAACTTTTTAATATATGTACCTTTGTAAAATGCCTCCTCACTTCCCTCCTTTGAGTCAATATGCATCATCTCCTTTAAGGTTATTTTATAGTTCTACTTCTCCAGAAGGTTTTTCTTGATTATTATACTCCTATGTTCTGTTTTTAATTCTTTAAAAATGTTTGAAACCTTTCTATACTTGTTGATATCTGGGTCTGTGAAACAGAAACAATATTATTATGATTTTATTGTTTTGCTACTAACATTATAAATAAAAACAGGGAGGGAGAGAAAGAAACCAGCATATATTTAGCACAGGATATGCATGTGTTATTCACATAAATATTTTTATTTATTTCAATGCAGTATTGTATAGTGGTTGAAACTCAAGTTCCAGAATCAGACAGTACCAGGTTTTATTGCTGACTTGCCAATTTTTGCTTAAATAACCTCAGGCAAAAATCAGCCTAAATTTCTTCATTTTGATAATTATAGAACCTACCCAACAATGTTGCTGAATGATGAAATGAAGTAATATGTGTAAAGCTCTTAGATTATCCTAATATGGAATAAACTGTAAATAAGTATTAGTTAGCATTGTTGCTATTACCAATTTCTTCTGAAGCAATAGTTATGATAACTCTATTGTATAGGTGGCAAAACCAAATTTAAAGATTGCAGGTAACTTGAAAATACATATAGAATGGAAGATTTAGAATTCAAAACTTCGTCTAAATTCTAATGTGTTGTGCTTTCTTATCACTTTTTTTTTGTTTTGTTTTTTTGTATCTTCCTCTCCACCAACACCTAAGCAAATACTGTTGTTTTCAGAATGACCACTAGGAACAGCAGCCCATTTGGAGGAAGAAGGCTGATGGGTTATTCTGTATCTTGGGTGGCTTGAAATAGAAAGATAATAATTGCTTTTTCATACACTTTGGCTCCTTTGCTTTTCACATGATGTTGTTAGATAGGCAAATGTTTTTACTATTAAGTAGCTTTTGTTCTGCAAATCCATCTGCCTTCCTTCTCTGTCTTCTCTTTAAGGGAAGGGAGAGGAGGGAGAAGGAACTAAAAGGGATCTGACCAAAAGCAAAATGTGTAGACAGTGAGTGGACAGTGAAGGAGCTCTGCATTGGGTCTGAAAAGTCTGGATTACAGGATTACAGACTCCAGAGCTAACATTTTTACTATGTTACATGATGCTACTTCTCCTTGAGAGAAACAACATTTATTATCTTCTTAGAAGCAGTGTAAGGACTTTTAAGCTGTAAGTTTTGTGCCAAGCAGAGTTTAAGATAAATCCAAGTTCAGATATTGAAGAGTGAATATATAAATATCAAGTTTAAGTGTCAACATTCTGAGTCACCGAATTGTCACTGTATTGTCCATCCTGTTTTGGGGAGCAATTTGCAATTCAGCCATAGTCATAATATTCATATATATGTATATAACTGAAATTGAGTACTCCTAAGGTTTAGTGCTGATGTTAATTCATAGGAAATTTTTTTCTTTTATCTCAATATATGCCAGTGTATTGGCAAGCATGTTCCACTTCTACATATATCATTTTGTGAAGACAGGTGGTAAAATGCTCTGCATGCTACTAGTGTATGGGCCTACTTTTTTACCATCATTTTATTATTATTAATTTTTAATCCCAGTGTATGGACCCACTTTTAGGAGTGATGTTATGGAAGTTGCTTTAGTGGGGGCAGGATGGGTGGCAGGGAAATAGTTGATAATTTCATTGTGTGTGTGAGAGGTGATGAGAAACTGAATTAAGTGGAGACGTGGTGACAGAAAAAAGATATGTTAAAATATCTGCAAGCATCAGGCTAGATTAATGGTTGGAATTTAAGAGGAAAAAAGGAAGAGACTTGGGATGAAGCTCAGATCTGGGTTTTGATGACAGGTTAAAAGGTTTATAAAAGAAAGGTAAAAGTAGGAACAAGTTGAGTTTTAAGGATTATAAAATCACAAAGGTCATGCAGATGAAATTCAACTATATACAGTAACAAAAAGTTTTAAAAATTTTTATCTAAAACCTTATTTAATCATTTAAAAATCTACATCAACCACTATGTGCTTCTAAGCATCATTTAGAGATACCATTCTTATTTTAAGATGTAACCCAAAGCTAAATGTAGTATTTTGAAGACATTCATTTAAAATGTTAAAAGCAGTATTTTGAATCTCTCTGAAACTTTCTCTTTGTTCAAGGTTTGTTTTGGCTTAATGTAAGATTCCCTGATCCAATATAAATGTAGTTTACTCTGGTTATTGCTGGAACATTTACAGACAAAAGTTTTACATATTATATAGTGGGTTATATTTGTTTCAGTTAAAATGATGTCCTAAAAAGGATTTAAAAAAAAAAAAAAAACCTTAGCTCATTGCTTTGATATCATCATAACCAGGCAGCATTCATTCCATCCAGAGGCCATGTCAGACATCCAGATTAAGGTGAAACACTCATTTAATTTGAATGAGCCAAGGACGTTGCAAATACTACCACAAATCAAGAATTCCATTTTAGCACATTTTTTTATTAAAGAAAGTGAATTTTATCCAGATTTCTCATACATTGGGATACCAACTGTTCAGATACTCTAGTTCACCCGGCTGTTTACCAAAATTCAGAATGGAGATTTTAATTATGAATAGAATAAAATAAAATATATATTTTACTTTTACTGGTGGGATTCTATTGACATAGCCTTAGACAAAGCAGCACAACATTAATCAACACTTCGTTTCTTTCTATCTGTCACAAGGACATTTTCGGTTTTAATTCTACTTTATTGGAAATAGAAAACAGTTTTACAGCAGTGATTACAGCTTTTTTTACTATTGTTCCCACTTTCCATATAGAAGCCCTTAACTACAGTGTCAAAATAGCATTCTAATGACGTAAATTTTCTAATAGATGTGACTCTTTTTATTTGTTTTTTCTTATTGAAAAACTTTATTTATGTATTTATGTATTTATTTAATTTTTTTGAGACAGAGTCTTCCTCCATCACCCAGGCTGAAGTGCAGTGGCACAATCTAAGCTCACTGCAACCTCTGCTGCCTGGGCTCAAGCAATTCTCCTGTCTCAGCCTATTGAATAGCTGGGATTACAGGTGTGCACCACCATGCCTGGCTACCTTTTTTTTTTTTTGAGATGGAGTCTCACTCTGTCGCCCAGGCTGGAGTGCAGTGGCGCGATCTCGGCTCACTGCAAGCTCCGCCTCCCGGGTTCACGCCATTCTCCTGCCTCAGCCTCCCGAGTAGCTGGGACTACAGGTGCCGCCACCACGCCCAGCTAATTTTTTTGTATTTTTAGTAGAGATGGGGTTTCACCGTGTTAGCCAGGATGGTCTCGATCTCCTGACCTCGTGATCCGCCCACCTCAGCCTCCCAAAGTGCTGGGATAACAGGTGTGAGCCACGGCGCCCGGCCCTACTTTTTAAAATTAATTAATTAATTTATTTTTATTGTACTTTAAGTTCTGGGATACATGTACAGAACGTGCAGACTTGTCATATAGGTATACATGTGCCATGGAGGTTTGCTGCACCTACCAACCCTAATTTTTATACTTTTAGTAGAGGTGGGTTTTCTCCATGTTGGCCAGGATGGTCTCAATTCCTGGCCTCAAGTGATCCACCTGCCTTGGCCTCCCAAAGTGCTGAGATTACAGGCGGCAGCCACTGTGCCAGGCCCCCTTGTCTATAAAATTAGATAAACAACCCAATTCTCAGAGTTAGTGCAGGATTGAGATAATAATTGAGATATCAAGTGAGAGTAAGATAGTAAGATATTGAGATAGTAAATACAAGGCATTTTGTAAACCTGCTAAATGTAAATAGAAAACCCTATTAATTGCAAAAAGTAACTTGTGCATTCAACAAACATTAAACATTAAAAAATATTAGCTGGACACAAACTGTGTGCCAGCTATTAGGGATATGAAGATCAACAAGGCAAAAGCCCTTCTTGTAAGAAAATCCCAGTCTAGGTGGAGACATGGTACCATAAACAAACACAATCTGTTTAATACGATATGACAGTAAACACAGTAAGGGTGCACAGGGCTTTGAGAATATGTAGAGAAGTACATATCTACATCTGCCAACAGAGTCACTTATGGGAATTCCTGAAGGGTGAGTAGGAGTTGTTCATTAGGTTAACAAGGTGAGCACAGCAGTCTTACCTTAAGGATAGGATGTCCAAAAGTAGAGAAGCTTAAAAGGAAATGTTGAAGCCAGGTATGATGGCTCCTGCCGGGTAATCCCAGCACTTTGGGAGGCTGAGGCAGGAGGATGTCTTGAGGCCAGGAGTTCAAAACCAGCCTGGTCAAAATAGCAAGACAGTGTCTCTATATTTAAAAAAATGAACAATAAATGTAAAAAAAAAGGGAATGTTGAGACTTCAGATTCCATGAAGATGGAGTAGCTCTATTTTTCCGGTTCTGTTCCTTACAATTAAAAAAGCTTGAACCTAACCAAGCATAGGAAATCTCTAAAAGGTGGGAAAATGTGGAAAACCTAGGGAACTCAGGATTTGAGGAATGATTCAGTGATGAGTTCCCTGGTTTTTCTTATTGCCTCTCATACATCTCAAGAATAGTGCTACAGACACTTCCAATCCACACCACCAATAAGCACAGAAAAAAAAATAGGGTTTTTAAAAAGCCCTTACTTCTGATAAAGGACCAGGAAAGGGGTAACTAAACAACAGAGAACGTTTATGGCAACACTCGTCCTACTTCAGCCAAATATCACCTGGGAAAATCATACCTTCCCCTGTCCCAGCCGTCGCTCCCTGTGGTTTGAGTGAACTCTCTGCCCCTAGAATAAAGTGATGCTCTCATTCCCCTAACGAGTAGTGTCTACAAGACAGTGAGAAGCAGAACCACATGGTGTCAGCAGGTTCCAGTGGCCAGCTGAACCACTACTACCACCTAACAAGATTCCAGTGGTGTGAGGGAGAGCTAGACTAGTAGATTGAGAGCTCAGCTCTGTGGGGGAGCAGTAAAGTGACCTGAATCAGCCCCCTGCTTCCTTCCTCTCTAGCAGGGAGACGGAATTGCTCTTACTATCCCACTTGGATATAATCAGGCAGTGCCCACTTTGACAGAGAAATATCATCAGGGTCAATGGAGAAGGTGAACTTCCACCATGCTCATCTGCAATAAGGCAGTGTGAGTCTCAAAGTCATAACATAAATAATCTAAATTCTTACTTCAAGTAATTAGAAGAAGAAGAGCAAAATCAAACCAAGGCAAATAGTAAAGATACAAACAGAAATCAGTGAAATTGAAGACAAGAAAACAATATAAAAAATCAATGAAAACAAGAGCTGGTTCTTTCAAAAGGTCAATAATATCAATAAACATATAGCAAGGTTAACAAAAATAAAAAGAGAGAAGAGACAAAGCACAATGAAACTGGAGATATCCCTACACATATGGCAAGCATTAAAAGAATAATGAAATACTGTAAACAACTACATGCTCATAAACTTGACAACGGAAGAAATGGACCAATTCCTTAAAAACTACAAATCAGAAAATATCAACCAAGTTAAAACAGGTGACCTTGATAGTCCTACAACCATTAAATACATTAAATTTTATTTTAAAAACTCCTGAAGAAGATATATCCAGGCCTAGATGGCTTTACTGGAGAATTCTATCAGGCTTTTGGGAAAGAATCAACACCAATATTATAAAATCTCTTCCGGCAAGTAGAAGAGGTGGAAAAACGTTCCAACTCATTTTCTGAAATTGATATCATTCTGAAACCCAAACCAGACAAAGACACTGCAACTAGGAAAACTACAGACCAATATCTCTCATGCAAATAGATGCAAAAATTCTCACAACGTTAGCAAAAGGAATCCAACACTGTGTAAGAAGAATTATGTACCATGACCAAGTGGCTTTATTCCAGGTATGCAAGGCTTGTTTAATATTTGAAAATCCATCAGCCAATGTAGCTGACCATCTCAATAGACTAAAAAAGAAACACCACATTACAGCATCAATTGATACAGAAAAAGCACTTGACAAAATCTTACACTCATGCATAATAGAAAACACTCTCAACAAATTAAGAATAGAGGGAAACTTCCTCACTTGAAAAAATCTGCAAAAATCCTATAGCAAACACTATATTTAATGATGAAAAACTCAGTGCTTTCCCTTCATGATCAGGAACAAGGTAAGGATGTTCACTCTCACCACTTTTATTCAATATAGTGCTGAAAGTTCTAGCCCTTACAATAAGGCAAGGAAAAGAAGTAAAAATTGTACAAATTGGAGAGGAAAAAATAAAACTATATCTATATCACCATGACATGATTGTTTATGTAGGAAAGTCCAAAGTATATACTAAAACAAAAATAAATTCTTAGAACTAATAAGTGAGTTTAGCAAGGCTAAAAGTTAATACAATATTAACACTCACAAATCAATAACATTTCTATATACTGACAATGAACGTATGCAATCCAAAATTAGAGTACAATGCCATTTACCACAACTCCAAAGAAAGCGAAACACTAAGTATTTAGTTATAAACTTAACTAATCATGTACAAAATCTGTATTCTGAAAAGTACAAAAGACAGACAAAAAAATCGAGGAATAGCCTACCTACATATTTGAAGATTAATACTGTGTTCATGGGTCGGAATGGAAGGCTCAACTTAGTCAAAATATCAACTCTCCCCAAGTTTATCTATAAATTTAAATTTAATAAAATTCCTTTCAAACTACCAGCAAGTCTTTTGTAGACATAGACAAGATTATTCTAAAATATATATGGAAAGCCACACTCTCTAGAATACCTAAAATAATCATGACAAATAATAAAGTAGAAGAAAAGGAATCACTCTGATACTAAGGCTATTATATAGCTTCATCGATCAAGAAAGTGTGATATCAGTGCATAAGTACACAACAAATATGACAGAAAATACAGAAATAGGCCAACACTAGTCCATACAGCAAAATGATTCTTGAAAAAGGTTCAAAAGCAATTCAATGGAGGATGGAGGGGGAGTATGAACTGCATCCAGTGATATCCATTTTTTCTCTATTATGCATTCCTTTTCTTTACTTTTTTTTTGGTGGTTTGTTTTCTGATTTTTTTTTTTTTTTTTGACAGAGTCTTGCTCTGTCACCCAGGCTGGAGTGCAGTGGCACAATCTCAGCTCACTGCAACCTGTGCCTCCCAGGTTCAAGCCATTCTCCTGCTTCAACCTCCCGAATAGTTGGGACTACAAGTGTATGCCACCATGCCTGGCTGATTTTTTTTGTATTTTTAGTAGAGAGGGTGTTTTACCATGTTGGCCAGGCTGGTCTCGAACTTCTGACTTCAGGTGATCCACCCACCTTGGCCTCCCAAATGCTGTGATTACAAGCATGAGCCACCACACCCAGCCTTTATTATGTATGCGATTAACAAAAATGTTTGAATCCCAAGATATGGAGACCATAAACAAGCTACAACATTTTTAAGTATAAAAATATAACTAGGGGTTCTAATAGTTTATTTATTTAATCCAATAGATCATCTTGTATACTTTTGGGATGTAATCACCTCCATTTGGTGATGGCCATTATAAACAAATAAAACTTAGTATTCTTTTTTTGGTTGTTGTTTTAGAATAACATTTTATTCTATTTATTTTCCTGAAACCACTGCCCTGACATATTACAAAAGACTAAATAATATAGGTGATATTCTCACAGTATTAGAGCATGTCACAATTCTCTATAGAATATTTTCTGTATTATTCATGGTGGGAAATTAACCACCTTCTGAAGGCATGAGAAATGTGAAGTAGCTTGAGTTTGCTCATTATATTTAAAATATGAGTGATAAGTTTGTAGTGCTAAGGGTGCAGAAAATAAAAATGTACTTTTAAAAGTACTGTATTTAAAAGACTGTATTTTTCTTCTAACCAGTCTTCCCTTATACTTTATTCATTATAGATCCATGCAAAATACATGTTAATTGAAAACTATAGCTTTTCCAGTATGCATACATGTGTGTATACTTTTATATTCCATTCTGCTAAAAGCTGATGAGGACTTACTGTACTAGATACATTACCATAAAATGTTTATGTTCTCTTTTTTTTTAATTTTTTTCCTGGAGCTTATGGAAACAGCTTTTGTATAGACAGGACAAACTTTTTGTGTCGTATTTCTTCTTATGTGACCTATAGGTATACTTTGGTGAGTAAATGTTAGAAAGAATACTTTGTATATTAAGTACAAAATAATCAATAACAAATATTCCAAATGCATTATGGAAAACACTAAGGAGGTCTTCCAACAAATATTGTGAAAATTTTGGAATAAATATATTTCCAAATAACCATCTTTAAAAACCAAAGATTTTAATAATAACAAAAAAAGCCCAAATAGAGAAAAAAATATTGTCTACTCTGATTCCAGAATAGAACTCAATATTTTGCCACAAATTCTAGTGAAAACTCATCTGATACAAAACAGTCTGGACCAAGTTAAGGAAGGATGCTAATAACCAATATACAGCTCAGTTGTAAATTCAATTAATATGTGTTCATTGATTACACAGATAAACATAAGAGAGAGTCAAGGAGACTTCATCTGTAGTATTTCATGACAAATGAACTTAAATAGCATTTATCCTACTTAAACATAAGTAAACAGAAAAAAAAAGGACCTTACCAAAAATGTGACCAAAAATATATCTTGCAATCAAGGACAGCAAAGAAATCGTGGGTTTTAGGAAGCAGAAGTTATGATAATCAATTAAATGAAAGAGACTGAAACAGAACAAGGCAATAAACTATAGAGAACAACAATGATAGTGCAGAACTTATGTATAAACCTAGTAAAAGAAAGAAGGCAGTCAACTTTTCAGAAGACCAAAGCAATGACATGTGGTGGAGACTTCAGAAAATCACAAATAATACACTGAAAAACAATCAATGAAAAGGTAATAAATGAGAAAGACAACAGATATCCAGCAAAAACATTATTGGTGTGCCTGGAGAAGAGAACTGAGCTAGTAAACACACACAAAGAAAATCAAATTCAAAATGTAAATAAATGAAAGAATACTTTCCTGATATGAAAGATGACATAAATCTGCATCTACAAAGTGACTCACTGAATTTACTTGGCAGTAAAAAATAAATAACAAAGCCTGACAATTACAAATTTTTGTCATAAATTTTATATTTTAAATTTTTATTTACATTGTATTTATAATTATATATGTATAATACATAATTACATTTAAAATATTTACTTTCTCCAAGAAACATTTAGTTAGAAGTACTAGGTCTCCTATAAAGGAATAAAAAGTAGGCTGACCTCAGATTTCTCTGGCAACTATAGATGTGAGCAATGGAGCAGTGTCCAAAGCTGAACAATAAGGGTACAAATCAAGAACCTAAACCCATCAAGATTGTCATTTACTTGTACTGGTAATAGAGACATTCTCAAATACACCAGGACTCTTAAAGCATCACCTCTGTATCCTCCTTCAAAAATAAAAAAAAAAATGCTTAAAATATTTTTGGAGAAATGAATAAAAATAAAGAATGTATAAATAGTAAAGCCATTGTCCTGATCTCGGAACTTACAATCTCTATTTTGAAACTCAAAGCTGAGCAGTGACTTTTTTGTTCAGTCAGTATCTGTCTTCTCTCTGATACAGTGAATGGTTTCATGGGTAAATGGCCACAGAACAATAAGAAAAGAGACAGTAAGAAGAAAAGAAAATTTGGTTCATAACCTCAAAATACCTCACCTCAACTGCATTTAGGAGGAAATATTTTAGCTCAAGCTTTCCGCTTATAGTTCTTTAGTTTATCTCATTCTTCTACTAACCTATCTATTGATATTTTTCCCAGATAGTCAACATTTTTTTTCCAGTATTTCTAGTTTTTAAATTACACACAGCATCCTTAGAAATAGTCTATTATATCTTCATAAGTACTATTTATTTTTCTTTTTTTTTTTTGGAGACAGAGTCTCATTCTGTCACCCAGGCTGGAGTGCAGTGGTACAATCTTGGCTCACTGCAACACCACTTCCTGGGTTCAAGGGATTCTCCTGCCTCAGCCTCCCGAGTAGTTGGGATTACAGGCACACACACTACACCCGGCTAATTTTTGTATTTCTAGTAGAGATAAGGTTTCACCATATTGTCCAGGCTGGCCTCAAACTCCTGACCTCAGATGATCTGACCGCCTCAGCCTCCCAAAGTGCTGAGATTACAGGTGTGAGCCACCGCACCCTGCCCTGTTTATTTTACCAATATTGATGTTTAGTTAGGTGTCTCTCTTTCATGGTACCTTTTTAAAAATTGTCAAAGATTACTGGCTATCTTCCCATATTTGTACTGAGATTCTCTCTTTGCCCTCCTGCCTCTGGTTCTTGTGAAGGATTATGAGGAGAAGTGGGCTAGGAAGTTGTCTTTGGAGTTCGGGTGCCACCTATCCCTGCTAGAGTTATTAGCTAATGTGAGCACTATCTGATTTCCCAGGTTTCAACGTAGACTTTTACTCTTTTAAAGCTGCAAGCAAATATACCAACTATTCACTATTCAGTCAACTATGAGGAAAGAAAGGGACAACCATCCAGCTGCTCCAAAAGCAGATCACCAAGCGATCACCCTATCATTTTCTGTCCCTTCACTTCTATCCATGCTCTCTGAACTCAGTTTCCACAAATCACCCCCATCACCTCAGGAAAGTTTTGCTGATATTCTCTACTTTTTAATCTCAGCAATTCCTTGAAATTTCTGATCTAGTGTCCTTACTGACTTCATTTAAGCAGAGCAAAGTGTTAAAATAGGGCCGGGCACGGTGGCTCATGCCTCTAATCCCAGCACTTTGGGAGGCCGAGGCAGGCGGATCACGAGGTCAGGAGATCGAGACCATCCTGGCTAACATGGTGAAACCCCGTCTCTACTAAAAATACAAAAAATTAGCCGGCCCTGGTGGCGGCGCCTGTAGTCCCAGCTACTCGAGAGGCTGAGGCAGGAGAATGGTGTGAACCCGGGAGGCGGAGCTTGCAGTGAGCCCAGATCACACCACCGCACTCCAGCCTGGGCGACAGAGCGAGACTCCGTCTCAAAAAAAAAGAGATAAAGTAAGAGAAGACCTTTGGGGAGATGGTGTTTGAACACAGACCTGAATGAAATGAGCCATAATATCTTTAATATAATATAATTTACTATTGTATTATTATATATCTAGAAGACTAGTATTCCACATAGTGAGCATAGCAAATATAAAATCCCTGAGTAAAGAATATGCTTGGCTCATTCAAGAAATCCCGTAGTACTGGAGTACAGTGTGATCATTGCTTCTTGGTAGAAATGAGAAGGGTTAGACCATGACTGTGTCACAATATAATGAGGGTGACAGAAACACACACATATAAAACAATCCAAAAGGCAATAAGATCAAAATATGAGAATAATTGTATGCCAAGCGAGCATAGGAATGGGAGAGACTAATTCAGACAAGGTAGAGCAAGCAAGATTTTGTGAAAGATTTGGGAAATGAGCTGATCTTTTAAAAACGGGGTTAATTTTGTGTTTATGTAAAAGTGTGAGTTTATTTGTTGATCTTGCAACATGATTTAATGAAAGCCTTCATAATTTGTAAAGGGTTGCTTTTGTCTGAGTAGTCTAAGAAGTCTCATCCCTGCGCAGGCATTGCAAAGAGAAGAGAGAGGCCAGAGAAGGTTGTGATCATTACCCCTTCCTAATAAGGGGAGACTTGAAAATCACACTCATCACTTCTACTTACATTCCATTGGTCAAAAGTTTAATCACATGGCCAACTTTGCTGCAAATGCAGGTCTAAAAGTGTAACCTTTATAACAAGTTGCACACTACCTAGCTAATCGCTCTTACATTGGAAGAGGAATGAAGAAATACGAGGGAAAATTGAGTGTCTATATTAAACTTTCTTTAAAAAAAGTTTATAATTCCAATAACCAAAATATGTCAATTATAAACTACTTAAAGCTCTACTGATACATAAACTTCAGTTTTATTCACTATTTCTGATAGTTAATATTGTGTATCAACTTGATTGGATTGAAGTATACAAAGTATTGATCCTGCGTGTGTCTGTGAGGGTGTTGCCAAAAGAAATTAACATTTGAGTCAGTGGGCTGGGGAAGGCAGACTCACCCTTAATCTGGTGAGCACAATCTATTCAGCTACCAGTGAATATAAAGCAGGCAGAAAAATGTGAAAAGGAGAGACTGGCCTAGCCTCCCAGCCTACATCTTTCTGCCATGGTGGATGCTTCCTGCCCTCGAACATTGGACTCCAAGTTCTTCAGTTTTGGGACTTGGACTGGCTCTCCTTGCTCCTCAGCTTGCAGACAGTGTATTGTGGGACCTTGTGATCATGTAAGTTAATAATAAACTCCCCTTGATATATGTGTATGTATATATATGTATGTGTGTGTCTGTGTGTGTGTATACATATATATATATATATATATATCCTGTTAGTTCTGTACCTCTAAGAGAACCCTGGCTAATACACTATTTAAAGAATCACATTCACCTTAGGGTGGGGCTAAATCCACCTTTCCTCATATTTAGCTATAGATATTATATGGAATATTATTTGACTTGTTGAAATACTGGGCTAGGAGATTATAGCATAAATTCTTTGAATTAAGTAGACATTCTCCATCCAAAGGACAAATACTTCACAGGTTACCTGTCAGAGTCCAAGTTGTATTGAATGGAATTTTTATTACTTTATTCCCCATCACTTTCATGGATTTTTATATTACCATTTGTACAGGTCTTTTCTACTTCAAATTTGATGGTTATGCATATTATATGAAGTAATCTATATTTATGTTCCCTGGAAAGGCCGGAAGTTGAGTAAACACATCTCGAAACTGCTCCTGTAAAAATGCAGTTGCACACATCATTAATACATTATTGCTGTTGCAGCATCTGCAGTGCATGTGGCACAGACTGCTGCAGGCTTTCATTAGACTGCAGCAAAAGGCAAATATATGCTGCTCTTTGCTCCAAGAAGAAAATTCTGCATATTTTTTGTGAAAGTATAATCCCCAAATTTGCATCAACTGCAACAAAACACAAAAACCATATATAATTTCAACAGTTGTGATTTTCTATAAATATAAGTTTAATTCTACACATATGCTAATCTGCAAAAGAAGTTTATTATTCTATATTATCAATGACTTCAAAATTAAGATTCTGAATGAACGTTAATTTTCAATCTTGATTTGTTACACTGGTATTTTTGTGACCAGAATTCATCTACAAACACTATAAATATCAACAGAAGAAATAATTTCTAATGTATTAAATGATGTAAAAAATAGCTATTTTCTACTACTTTCATTGCCTACATAATGACAAATAGCCCCATAGTTTAATAAAAAAGAATGAAGAAAGTAGACATTTTAATAACCAGGTACATTTTATTTATTTTTTGGAGGAAAGAAACAATTAAAATATAGTGAAGAAAATATCACCATGGAAATCAACCCTAATTTACAGAGCCCCATGACCAGTTTATTTTGGAAAAACTAAAAATTAAAATCATCAGAATGATAAGACATTGAGTTGGTAAAAGATAATGTCATAAAAATGGGACAATCAGAGAAGAATGAGATTTTGAAAATTTTAAAGTTATAACCAAAATAAAAATATTCAGAAAAGTAATTGAAAATGTTGGAAAATAACATCACTTTGGAGAAGAAAAAGATATCAAAAATAGAAAGGAAGGCTAAAAAATTAAATGGCCAATATAAGGGATCATATATCTGAATAATAAAAGTTTTTGAAAGAACAGAGAAAAAGAAGGGCTATATTATAAAAGAAGTAAAAAAGGAATATTTCCTAAAACCAAAGACATGAGTCCCTGCGTTGATAAGACCCAGCAAGCTTCCACCACATTAAATAAAAAGGATTCATACCAAGGCAGCATTATAAAATTACAGAATATTAAGAAGTCCAAAATGTGGATGCTGAGAAAATTCTAAAAACTCAGACAGGAAAAAGTTAAGATGCAAAGGAATAAGAGGACAAAACGTCACTAGACTTCTCAAGAGCAACTCTGGATGCTAAAAATCAATTAGCAAAGCCTTCAGTATGTTGAGAAAAAAAGGAGTTTCATCTTAAAATATTACATGTGGCCAAACTCTTAACCAATGGTGAGGGTGAAATTTTTATCATATAAAGAGTAAAAAATTACTGCCTGTCATGCACCTTACTACGTGACCAATGAAAGGTATGATTCAGCAAGATAAGGGAATAAAGAAAGAAAGATCTCATCAACAAAAAAGACAGGCAAAGAGAGTTTCCAAAATGTGGGCAAAAGAAGTCTCTGGGTGGCTGCTATTTGCCAGGGTGAGAAAGAAATCTGTCCAAATTAGAGCAAAAAACACAAAAAGTTATATGAAGGAAGACTGGGGTGTGGAGAAAATAAAAGCATGGAAATGATAGATCATCTGATGTTTGGCAGTCTTTGAAAATATTACTGCAAGGTATGTGGCAGACTTGGTAGTACTTAGGAAAAAAAAATAGCAACTGCTATATGTAACACTAAACAAATGGATAAAATGAGACAATAATTAGCTCCAGGTAAAATTAACTGTTCTTTTAAAAAGGAAGCAGAGTCCTGAACAACACGGAGGTTAGAGGTGCCATTCCCCACTCTGGCACAGTCAAAAATCTGTGTATAGCTTTCAAATCCCCCAAAACATAACTACTAATAGCCAACTGTTGGCTGGAATCCTTATAGATAACATACATAGTTGATTAATCCATTATGTATGTTATATATATTATATATACTATATTCTTTAACATAAGTTAGAGAAAATAAAATGTTACTAAGAAAATCATAAGGAAGAGAAAATATATTTATTATTTATTAAATGGAAGTAGACCATCATAAAAGTCAGTCTTCACCATCTTCACATTGAGGATGCTGAGGAGGAGGAAGAAGAGGAGGGGTTGGTCTTGCTGTCTCAGAGGTGGAATAAAGGGAAGAAAATCCATGTATAAGTGAGCCCATGCAGTTCAAACCCATGTTGTTCAAGAGTCACCTATATAGTCATGGTACACCAGTTGGCTCTGTAATTTGCGTAGTCCTAGTAATGTAAAAACTGACTATTGATTTCACCAAAAAATATAATATAATGATATGGAGAGGTGAGGAGGGATGTTAGCTCATCCAAAGTCTTAACTACTATAACATAAAATTAAATAGATTCTGTCAAAATTAATCAATCAAAACCAGGCATAGCGGCCTGTGCCTGTAATCCCAGCTACTCAGAAGCCTGAGGATCCTTGAACCCAAGAGTTTAAGACCAGACTGGGCAACATAGCAATTACTCATCTCAAAAAAAAAATCAATAAAAAGCAGAAAATGTGTCATATTTAGATTTATGGATGCAAACACCAGAAAACACCAGAAGCAGCAGCTAAAAATTGGAAAGTGGCTTCCTCTAGAAAGCATGACTAAAAGATAGAGAGTAAGTGCTGGACACAGCTTCTTTTTTAACATAAGGGTAATATTTTATTATATGGACAAAATTTAATAATGTGCAAGTAGAAAACAAATTGATGCTTCCTCTGCTATTTCAAATATTAGCTGCAGTCTTTTGTTGTTGTTGTTCTTTGTTTTTTTGCATAACATTTCTAATAGGTGCAATAACTATTTTAGGTTATCCTCAGACAATAAAGTATCCTCTGCTCATTTTTAGACCCAGCATAGTAACTACATTGTCCACACTCAGGTCATAATAGTCGAAATCCATATTCTTTCCCAATTTAAAGCTTTTCCTGGAACCTGCCTCAGTATTGTTGTAGGCTGGGTGTGCTGATGGGAGAGAATGAAAGCCTTCTTCTCTATTTAGTGTGTTTTCTTTTCCCTAACCTCCTGATTTCTTTTCTGTGGTGAGAGCACTTTCGTGAGTTTCTCCAGGACAATTTGTCTTTTTTATCCCCCCCGAGACGGAGTCTTGCTGTTGTTGGCCAGGGCTGGAGTGCAGTGGCAAAATCTCAGCCCACCGCAACCTCCGCCTCCGGAGTTTCAGCCATTCTTCTTCAGCCACCTGAGTAGCTGAGATTACAGGCACCCGCCACCACGCCTGGCTAATTTATTTTATTTATTTATTTATTTATTTATTTTTGAGAGGGAGTTTCACTCTTGTTGCCCAGGCTGGAGTGCAATGGCGTGATCTCAGCTCACCGCAACCTCCGCCTCCTGAGTTCAAGTGATTCTCCTGCCTCAGCCTCCGAGTAGCTGGGATTACAGGCATGAGCCACCACGCCCGGCTAATTTTGTATTTTTGGTAGAGACGGGGTTTCTCCATGTTGACCAGGCTGGTCTCGAACTGCTGACCTCAGGTAATCTGCCCCCTCTGGACCTCTCAAAATGCTGGAATTACAGGCGTGAGCCACTGCACCTGGCCCAGGATACTTTTTCTAAGGTTCTCATCACTGAAGTCTGTTTGCTGTGGACAATAATGGCTCGCCATTGATTACCTGTCCTCCTAGGATGGTAACCTCAGGCTCTGAATTCTATGATAACACTTTCAGCCTATAAGATATACTATTTTAAGTTGTCTCCAGACCATGAACATCTTATGGGTCAATGGGGCTCATGGGAGAAAGTCTCATATCCCTGCCAAGCAAAGTAGCTTCCTTACAAGGCAGCCTCCCACTTTTGCTCTGCTCCAGGCAGGCAACTCCACCCGCTAATTTTCACCTTTAGCCTTTCCAGATGTGACTTGCTTATTAGTTCTCATGTTCCTTTAAAATCTAAGAGATGTGTACAAGTTATCATAGTGATCCTCTATGACTCCTCTCATGTATTTCGAGATGTGAGGGAGTCATTCCTTTCCCTCCACTTTATAGTAGTGAAAACCACATAGCACGTGACAATACTTTCCAGGAATCTTCTCTTTCACTGCCTCCCGTCTTACTGCTGAATGTGGGTGATTATGAAGGCTGGAAGAATGTTTCACAATTGCTGAGTCTATATAACATAGGTCTACAACAGACCAGCTTCAGAATGCAGGGGTATTTGGCAGCTATTTTTTTGCTCCTGGCCTTTAGGCATCAGCTAAAACTAAAAAAGAAGTCTCTATTTATTATCCTATTGCATTAGATTTTTAGTATTTTTTGAACTATGTACTTTTTTTGTTTGGATAAAAAAAGAAGTGTTTTTTTTTTAATGAAAGCATAATAAGATGCCACAATGTAAACTAAATAATTTTTAACTGACTTTTTTTTTGTCGGGTTTCTTGGTAAAGGAAAATTTGGAAATATGTGTCATCATAAAGCAGCAAGCTTCAGGTAAGAATCATGGGTCTGACACGCAAAAGTCACAAACTCAAATGCCCGCAACAACCAGACATATAATGTACATGCATGAAGTAGTGTAACTGTGCTGTAATAAGAAATGTATTTGGTCTTTGTCCCCAGTTCCTGGCACAGAGCTACTAAAAACCCTTAGAATTTCTTAAGTGATAGGAGTGTCTTTTCTTATTCATAACAAGGTACTGAGTTCAGATCACACATGATTTTATGCCAAGAAGGTGACTTAAGGTGTAGCCCCAAGATAACCTCTGGTTGGGGCTGGTCACCAGAAAACCAGGTGATTAGAAGTTTGAAACTTACTGTACCACATGAGCTCTGGGCAGGTGAGAGGGTCTAGAGATTGAGACTTATAAAAACTTTTAAACAAGGAGATTTGGACAGCTTCTAGGCTGGGGAATACATAGACACCATGAGGATGGTGAGCTCAGAGAGGTCATGGAAGCCCTACACACCATGCCCCATTCCTTGAACTATGCATCTATATTTTCTGGCTATTCTTGAGTTGGATGCTTTATAATAAACTGGTAATGTTAGCACTAGGGAATGTATCTGAGTCACGTAGCACTAAAGTATGTCAGTGGCAGTGAATCTGTATGGGTCTGCAGCAACCTCAATGCTTGCCTCCTCAGAAGAAAGAGTGACTGAGGAGCACATGGCAGAGTGAGAGACCAAGGCAAGCTTTAGAGCAGGAATGAAAGTGTATTAAAATGCTTTAGAGCAGGAACAAAAAGAAGTAAAGTACACTTGGAAGAGGTCCTAGCAGGCGACTTGAGAGATCAAATGCGTGGTTTGACCTTTGACTTGGGTTTAGCATGCTTCTGAGGTTGCATTACTTCTCACCTGATTCTTCCCTTGGGGTGGGGGCTGTCTGGATGCACAGTTGCCTGCCAGCACTTGGGAGGTGAGCGTGTGCAATGTGTTTACCAAAATCATGCATATGCTCACTTGAGGCGTTCTTTCCTTACTGGTTGAATTTTCTTAGGGGAAGGTCATATACCAGTTAAGCTCTGCTATTTTTGAGGGCTGCTTGAGCCCACTTACCCAACCCTTGAGATTTTATCAAGAAGCTGCCAATCACCAATTTTAGGTGTCTCTATCTATTGGGAGACCCCCTTTCCCTTGTACCAGCTCCAACCAATTATTATTTTAGAGAGGCAGTTTAACAACTGCCTGCCCATCACCTGATGGTTGCCTGGCATTCCTGAGGGCTAGGGGCTCTCCTGCCCTGTTTACGTCTGACTAACTACCTACTGTAACAATAAATGTAAATAAAGGGTTTCCCTGAGTTCCATGAGCCATTCCAGCAAATTGCCAAATCTCAGGAAAGGGTCATGGAAACCTCCAATTTATAGCCAGTGGTTGAGAACTACAGGTGGCCTGAATCTTGTGACTGGCATCTGAAATGAGGGCAGCCTTGTGGAACTGAACCTTCAAATGTATGGAATCTAATGCTAATTCCAGGTGGTTGGTGTCAAAATTGAATTGAATGATTGGACACCTAGCTGGAGTAAGATAATTGGTGTCAGAAAACACCCCAGAGTAACCTTAACAAAAACTACAGTGCAAGTATACTGACAGGAAGCAAACAGTGTCAGAAAGATGGGAGCGAGTAGTGGGGATTTTAAGAGTCCACATAATCTAAAGCAGGCAGCTACCACTCAGTTTCAGCTAACTATGCAATGATTTTAAATATTCCAGTTTCAAAGAGGAACTCTTAAAAATAAAAATAACAGCTGCTTGAAAAAAATCAAAAATATTCTTAAAATAAACTTGTCTGTCAGCCAGATCTAGCATGTGGGCAACCTCTGGACGGTGGATTTCTTTGCACAATGTCTGCAGTGTATCAATGCTGTTAAATACGTAAATTATTTCCCCCAATAATGTGCAACTTTCTCTGAGACTATTAGTTCTAGATTACAGAACCAACAAAACCAAGGTCAATAACTCAGTCCATTCAATCATTTAACAAATACTTATTGAGCACTTATTATGTTTAAAGTACCATACAATACAAAGAAATAAGACAATGCAAAGGTCTACAACTATAAAACCTTCCTTTGTGGAAACATTAGGGTCAGAATCTTCAATCAAGTAGTTAATGTGTCATAGATCAAGTGTATCAAAAATAAAGACTTTCAAGAAATGAAAAATCCCTTAAGGAGAAATAACTGATGAAAATTAAAGTATAAGCTTAACCTAAGTATAGTATAAAAAGACAGTAGATTCTCACACAGAAAAGATTAACCGTGCTGTTGGTGACAATATCTTTTATTACAATTCTTTAATGCTATTGGAACTGGGTACACACAGCGACAACTTCTCTTTTAGTAAGCAGTGGCATCAAGAATTTCTTGTATACCTTTTAGAAACCTATCCATCTCAGACCCTCCATTGCAAGAGGCAAGACAATATCTTGAAATGAAACTGCCTCTGTAGCTGGGAACCAACAATATGTTTACTTGATCAAATCAGAGTACCAATTTTAAGTCCTTTGCTTTTCCTGTGTTTCTAGGGCTATGAAGAAAAAGTAAATATGAATCCCTTCAATTCACATACACACAGACATTTAAAAGACAGTTATATCCTTCATATTTTTTATTGTTGTATCTTTCAATATTTTACTTTTTCATTTGTAACCATTTTAAAAAATATAACTAATATAGGCTGGTGCGGTGGCTCACGCCTGTAATCCCAGCACTTTGGGAGGCCGAGGCGGGCAGATCACGAGGTCAGGAGATCAAAGCCATCCTGGCTAACACGGTGAAACCCCGTCTCTACTAAAAAATACAAAAAAAATTAGCTGGGAGTGGTGGCAGGCGCCTGTAGTCCCAGCTACTTGGGAGGCTGAGGCAAGAGAATGGAGTGAACCCGAGAGGCGGAGCTTGCAGTGAGCCAAGATCGTGCCACCGCCCTCCAGTCCAGGCAACAGAGCAAGACTCTGTCCAAAAAAAAAAAAAATATATATATATATATATATATATTTATATAGTATAAACATTAGGAAGTTATTTGTAGATATTCAACACACATCTTCAATTTATAATGGAGTCTTTTTTGAGTTTATTATCTCAGTAGTGTAAATAAATATAACCATTAGAACCCCGGTAAACAGCAAAGTTGTGGCTTATATATCTGGTTTACATTCTCCTTTTCTCCAGCTATTCAAGTTCCCTTAATTAGTGCCTAACCCATTGTGTCAGATGCTCTCAGTGCTCTGCCCAAATATTCAGACACCTTTACCTATTTTCCATATATCACCTGCTGGTGTGCTATTCCTCCCAAGAGCTGGAAGTTATCACCTATATATCTTTGCTGTGGCTGCTGGCTACTTTATCTGCACACAAGGAAGGCCAAAAGTACACCCCTGTTCCCCACTCCCCAATCTCAGTAGACTGCCCTTAACCAATGACAGATGTGTACAGGAGTTCAGAAGCTCCTGCACCTTTGCCCCTGTCAACCTTAATAACAAACAGACTTGGTCTCTAATAGAAAATGTTTATTTAAGAATAGAGCATTGCAGTGGGAATACACATGCCATAATAAAGTATGTGCATATTCAGAGAAATAGGGAAGACAAAGGTTTTCAAAGGAAAAATTAGGAGGATTACTTGTTTTGAAATAATGATGCTTGGCCACAAGAATCAATAAAAGGATGGCATCAGTTCAATGTTGGACTGACAGCTGCTGGGCAGATGTCTCCATGAAAGTATTTTTTTTGTGTGTAAATAATATGGTTTGGCTCTGTGTCCCCACCCAAATCTCATCTCAAATCATAATCCCACATGTTAAGGGAAGGACCTGTAATCTCCATGTGTTGAAGGAAGGAGGTAATTGGATCACGGGGGCGGTTTCCCCCATGATGTTTTTGTGATAGTGAATGAGTTCTCACGAGATCTAATGGTTTTATGAGCATTTGGCATTTCCCCTGCTGGCACTTCTCTGTCCTGCTGCCATGTGAAGAAGGTCCTTGCTTCCCCTTTGCCTTCTGCCGTGATTGTAAGTTTCCTGGAGAGGAACAGTGAGTCAGTTAAACCTCTTTCCTTTATAAATTACCCAGTCTCAGGTAATATCTTTATAGCAGTGTGAAAATTGATTAATACAGTAAGGTTATGATAGGCTTTGTGTGAGATTGTGGGTTTTGCAGATTCTTTTGTGATAGTTCTTGTTATCAAGCAAATGTGCAGGAGAACCCCCCCTTGCTCTGGATCTATTTGTCAGTGTTTTGTTGTTGTTGTTTGTTTGTTTTAAATACAAGTGATTTCATTTTGATTTTGACCAGTTTCAAATTTCTCGCTTTTGATCAAGATCTTTTTCCAAAAGCATCGCTGATCAATCATCCTGTAGTTGGGTTTTGATGTCCCTCAATGCCAGGGTGGACCTGTCCTGGGTTGCTGATCTGTTTCTGTGTTGGAGGGAGTGGCTGGTGATTAGGAATCGTAGCAAAACACTTTTAGCCACATTTGAGCAACAAGGGAGCGTTGAAGGGAGTGGCTCTCAGGCTAAGTCTACCTGAAGTCCATTGTTAAGTTCAGTTGTGTCTGTTCCATAGGCTTTTGCTATCATCTCAAAGTGCAAGACCAGCATTATTCTGTTAGGAGTTGTATTTGTGCAGAACTTTAACAATTAATAGATGCAAATTTGAAAAAGGGAAAATGCAAAGCAAAATTAATATTACTATGGTAACCCCAGTTTGTGTAATGGTTTTGAGTTATGAATCTAAACTTAATATCAACCAACTGAATAAATAAAATGACCATGGGGAATTAGGTGAGACCTGTTGTAACCATGTGAGTTGTTTTGTTATTTTGTGTGTATAAGTGTCTCAACTTCCTCAGAGGAATTTATCTAGACACAGCAGGTAGTACTGGTGATAGCACAGACATTTCCTTATTTAACCATTAGATACTAAAGGATCTCTTTGGTCAGGTTCTGTCAAGTTGTTAGCAGAAACTACTGATTCACAAGTTTTAATTATACTACTATTCTGCCAAGTGAAAAAGATAGCATTAAAAGGAGTAAGAGTCTCATGTTATGGAGGTTTGTTCCAACATCTTGGGAAATGCTACCTACAGAGTAAAACTGTCAACTTCCTGTCCTGGTTTGTAGTTTGAATGTGTCTGATTTGGGCACTGGGCAGCTTAGTGAACTTTCCTTGTGACTCATACCTCAGGCAGTGAGACTGGTTTCTTAAAATTCATCTAGTTTTAGCTTATAGGGCTTCAGGAAAAGAACAACTCCCATTTTTAGTAATTCTATAGAAGAAAGTTGGACTGGAGGGATCTAGAAAAATCCAAGATCTAGCCTAGTGTGTAGGTAGATAACAAGAACTTGAAACAATGCAAAAAGCTACAATCTAATAGCAGGTGTATCATAGCTATTCTTTAGAAACATACCATTTTCTCTCTACATTGACCACACAGAAATCTTAGATCTAAAAGTCTGTTGAGGCTAGAAAGCCAAACCAAGGCAGTCTTAAGTTTCCTGGGCCTGCCAGGAAGTGACAATTTCTATTCATTTGCTGTAAGGCTGGGAACCCTTGAAGCCAGGCATTCTTTGTACATTCTCAAATATGACATTCCAGTCAAAACCTAGGTAATATAACCGAAGTTTCTAGTTGTATCCTGTTATAAAGAGAGAGAAGATTTTCATTGAAAATATGTAAACAATTATATTGTCATAAAAAATAAGACTACTCAAGAATAATGTTCAAATTTTGAAGGGACCAAGCAGGGTAAAAAGGCAAATACTTCCACCTTTGTTCACAAAAATACACTTTACCAAATTGCTGTAAACTGTAGTTAGCATAAGAGGGAATATTTTCTTAATTCTGAAAACATGTCTGTAAAGAATATTGTTTCAAATAAAAGTTATTGAAACATGATCTTTGTCAGTTACTTAAGCTCATGTGATTAATTTTTACTTTGTCTTTATTAAGTTTTATAAACCTATCAGTTATAGTGAGGAATTTTTTTAATCCTGGAAATTTTTCATTTTATTTATTGACCTTAAAGTTATTAGAAACCTGCATTTAAAGTGTTTATTAGAGTTTTTTCCATGAATCTGATTACAAATGCTTTTAAAGGAAAATCAACACAGTAATGATAGATGACAGAGACTTTGAATAACCATGGTTAAAATTATGAAGAAAGTTTATCATAACCAGAAATTGTAGTTACTTTAGTGGCATACAACATAATAAATAGAATTATGACTGATGACATATTAGATTTTGAAAAGTTTACACAATTTTAGAACATTCATATCAATCACATACCCATAAATGTAACTGATAGATCTTGTATCACTCATCATTTGGCAATGCCTCCCATACAATTTACCAAAAAAGTATAATCATTTAATGTCTCTGCAAGATGAAAACCACATTCTTTGAGACTCTCCAGAGGTCCAATTGGAAGACCCCAAAGTTAATTTTAGACCAAAAACTTAATTTAGGATTTTGATCCTAGGGAAATCTGCCAAAGATGTAAAAACCTTCACATTCAAAATACTTGATCAAAACAAAATCACAGGTCATTGTTAAATATCAGTTATTCATTTAACCAGAGTGATATTCAAAGAAGTCAAACGCAATACAGAAAGTTACATGGGTATGAAAACCTTAACCATCTTAAAACAGAGTATTCTCAAGTAAACTAAAACCTAATAAAGACAATGCAGAAATTATCTTGACAAAACATAAACTCTGATTTTTCAGGCCACTTACCAAAAAGATAAAAACTTCATGCTGCCTGATTGCTTCTCCTTATTGGAAGCATACTTAGGTATCCTGGAAGTCGAACTTGATGAATTTAATCAGACACAGGAAGAGTGTTTACAAGGTTCTGAGTGTACACCATATCCTACAGGAAGGCAAACAAGAAAACCAGTACATTGATCAGGGGAATACATGGCTCTTAGAGAAAGTAAAAGTGTGTGAAATACCTGGTTACATAGAACAATTCAGGCATATCAAGAAAAGTCAAGAGTACAGAATCCAATTATACTGGAAGAAAACTCTGCTTTTCTAGGCCTTTAATATAACATCAGAGTTAAAATCAGAGAAAACAGTTACAAGAGCTGATGCAAATTTTGAAGGAGAGCACTGTCATCCCAGACAAGCAAAAAGATAGCATTTTCAAAAAGAGAGAGATGAGAGAGAGCCGAAGGCAATCATGTCAACAACAAAAACAGCAATACCTGACTCATTCACTATTAACTGTGCATCCAACACCCTTGTAAGCTCTTTATATATTCAACTTATTTCATTCTCACAATAATAATATGGTTCCCATTTTACAGATGGAACTGAAGCACAGAAAGATTAAGTAACTGGACCAGAACTGAAGCCAGAGTGTCTCATGCCAGAGCCCGTAATTCTAACTGCTATGCCAGTGGAAAACTTTATTTATTTATTATTTGTTTTCTTTTAATTTCAGGAGAATTACTGTTAGAAGTCAGTATTTGTCCTGTCTCTGATTCCAAATCTGGTGTAAAAGATCTAAGGAAGCAAGAACTAAGCAAGACTACTAAATCTAACAATTTGTAATATTTTAATGTGAGCTTTGTATCATTGACTCAATTGATTTCACCGTGTAAAGCAGCCACGTTACAAAAATGGAATTTTCAAACAAATCATTATTGTCCAAATAGATACAACTTGATCTAGTCAAATACAGCATAATTAAATCTCAGTGGTAATGGATATTTTAAACACTTCAATTTAAAATAAACATTTTATTTTGCTAAATTTCATGACTAGGCTAAAGTCATGTTATATTTCAATGTGTTGAAAAGAATCATAGCATATTTGAAAAGGTGCTAAAGCTGGCATTTTAGTTTTGGTTTTATGCTTTGAACTTTTTTCATCTTTCAAACAAGGAAGAACTAGATTGTTTCTAATTGTGCTTCTAGCTCTTACATTCATAAATAGAAAACTGATAAAATTTCTCAAAAACATATTTCTTATAGTTTAAATCTATATGTACTTAAACATGGTTATATTAAAAAGCCCCAAAGCATCTGAATTTATACACTAAAACATTTTCATATATATTATATATGTGTGTATACAAACACACACACATAAATACATACACACATACACACATAAACACATACACACATACCATTTTAGAACATGTATTAAAATATTACTTAAGCAAATAGCCTTTTCTCTCTCAGACAAATAACTACAGGCTAAATTTTCACAGGCAAATTTGGAGTACGTCTGTTAAGTACATTGTTTCATTGGCATTCTAAAAACTAATATAAGACATTGGTATGGTTTTAAGTGTCAATTATAGTTTCTCTCTTTGAGTCAAATCAATGTGAAATAGAAAGTAAGTTTAACTACTTGGCATAGAGCACAAAAACACCAACATTAATTTTTATTTTTCTCCTACATAGTTCTAGTAAAAGCAGTTACTTATCATGTATTCACTTTGACCCAAGGGCTTTGGCCACACATCAGCTCTCAGCACACAAAACAGCTCTCAGCAAAGCTAAAACAGACACAGCAGACAAAATAATGTCAGAAATTCTAGCTTTTCTCTGATATGGATTTGATATTTTATAATATGCATTGAGGGTAATGAGTTAAACTTTCAGTACATAGAATAGTACTCAGGTTGTCTAGTAAGTCACACTAAAACTTGGAAACAGCCTTATGAAATAGAGAACTATGTATTTGGAATTAATGTCTTGCATAATCATCCTGGTTGTATCTGTGACCTGTGGGTATTTTATCTAATGTTTGGCTTCTTTATCTATAAAGAGAGGATGAAGATGATACTTACCAAACAGAGTTGTTACTATAAATTCTCTACTAAGCTAAAAATATATGGTTTTCTTAGTAAATGAGTACAGTAAATGAATTCAGATTTCTCTCCTAAGCACTAAATCTGTACGTCAGCTCTCCAACAATGAAACCAAAAATACTGTTAGTTGAGCACTTATGATGTATCAAGATTTTTAAAAATGAAAAGACTATCTACATTATTGGTAGAATAAGTTGTCACGGAAAAGTCTTCTGCTTAAATATATAGACTACTTGATGAAATATGGAAATGTAAAGATGCATAACTTAAAATAGAAAAGATGAAAAGCCTCAGATAACAGAAGAGAAGTAATGAAATGCCATTTCAATAAGAGCATGGGTTAATTGCGTGAGAATTTGGGGAAGCATTACACCACATATAACCCCTAAATATTAGGGTTTGTGATTCTAACAAACAGCAGGAAGCAAGAGATGAGGCCTTGGCTCACAACAAGGTAAGGATCTAAAAGTTAGATATTTGTGCTAAGGTGACACCCTGCAAGAGCTCAATCCCGCACTAAAATGAAAAAAATTAAAGCTCCTATCTCACCCTGGGTTTGACATGGTTTGGGAGTTCATACTGACACTATTTATATGGAATAGAAATTTCAAACTTTGAAGTATAAAAGTTGGCCCAAGACCAGTAAAATTCTGGTATTCTAACTATGGAATTCCAAGAAAAAGCAAAACTTTGCATTAAGGAAAGTTTTACAACCCAGGACACATGGGATGCCCCCAGGGATGGAAAATACAAACAAACAAACAAAACAAACAAGCAAATAAAAACCTCCATAGAAAACGACCACGGGGGAAAAAAACTGATAAGCCACTACTAAGTAAAGAAATAATTCATCAAGAGGAAAAGTTAGAAGAAAATAGAAACAAAAGAATTAGCAACTCAAGAAATTGACATTAAGTCTGCAATAAACAAAATATTCCTGTTTAACAACAAAACAACAGTAGCTAACATTAATCTTGTGCTTACTATGAGTCATGCACTGTTCTACCTGCTTTATACGCATTGTTATTTTATTTTTACAATTACATGTACAACACGAAGGCAACTTAAAAGACAGGTCATCTATAAAGACAATATTTAAATGAATAGCAACAATAGTAAAAGTCTTACAGACTGAAGAAATTGGAATATCTTCTTTAAAATGCTACAGAAAAATAACTTATCAATCTAAAATTCTATAATCAAATAAATTATAAACTAAGAGTGAAGAAACAAGTGTATTTTAGACAAAGCCTAAAAGACTTTGCCATACATAAACCCTGTTTCCAATAGCCACTAAGGTCTACATTTTAATAAGGAGAAATTCAAATCCAGAAGAAAAGAATGTTATGTAAGGAATAATGATAAGCCTAGTAATTGGTATTGGCAAATCTAATAAGCATTGAATATAAAATCATAATGATGATGATGACTAATTTGCGGACATAAAGTCAAGTTGGGACTAAAATACTGGACATCAGCATGTAAGATGAGAGAGGAATGTAAATGTTCTAAAATCTTTATAGTTTTCTGGAGGAAGTTTAATGGATTAAGGATAAATTTTATTAAGTCAAGTATTTAACAAAGGAGTAAACATGAAAATGCATAAACCTCCAATCAGTAGAGGAGAGGAAAAGAAAATGGTTATGAACACATTAGAAAGTAAGAAGGAAGTAAAAAAACTAAAAGTATTTTAAAAAGAAAACACAAATAAGATGTTAAATATAAGTCAAAATAATCAGGAATGACAATAAAAATAAACATAACTAATTTAGTCATTGAAAAACAGACCACTACACAATCTATGCATGTAACAAAATTGTGCTTGTAGCCTATAAATTTATATACATAATTTTTAAGAAAGTTTCAGATCGTATCTAAATATTAAAATCCAGGTATTTAGTAAGACATTCACCACTATTTCAGACACACATTGAACATATAAAGATAGACAATTTTTAAAAAAGGGATAGAATATTGTATGCCACCCAAATACTAACTAAAAGAAGACTATCGCAAGAACAAAAAACCAAACACCGCATATTCTCACTCATAGGTGGGAATTGAACAATGAGAACAAATGGACACAGGAAGGGGAACATCACACTTCAGGGACTGTTGTGGGTTGGGGGGAGGGGGGAGGGATAACATTGGGAGATATACCTAATGCTAGATGACGAGTTGGTGGGTGCAGTGCACCAGCATGGCACATGTATACATATGTAACTTACCTGCACATTGGGCACATGTACCATAAAACCTAAAGTATAATAATAATAATAATAATAATAATTACAATAAAAGAAAAAAAAAAAAAAAAGATGCTGTGGTTCCATTAATATCAGCTCAAACTGACCAAATAGCAAAAATATTATTTGGGATGGCAAAGGCAAAATTACAACAAATTTAGTTGTAGATCTAATTGGCTTTTATTTGTGATTCATGAATCAGGGGCAGCCTCCATTCTATAACACAGAATGAGTGCTCCACTGAACAATGGCAGAACAATGAGTTTTGTAAAGTGGGAGCAAGGAAGCAGAACAATAGGTAAAAAACAGATTGGTTAACATCAGGGTGCTTCAGGTTACTTTTCTGTAAAAGTTAAGGCAGAGGAGACTTTCTTATTACCCTGACTCAAGTAGACTAGAATCTCCTATTTTCAGGAAAAAAAAAAAAAAAATGGTCTGTTTGGTAATCTGCTTCCTTAAAACTTCAATTGATTCTGTGGCGTTAACATGAGTGACTCCATTGTTTGGTCTGGTCTGTTGGGGCTAGGCCAGGGCCTCTGTCCAAAGCAAGAACCTCCTTTAATTTCACATAATAGGACAAACAAGTATAGCACTCATCATGAAGATACTATAATTCTAAATACACACACACTGAGTAACAAATCCCTAAAATACATAAAGCAAAATTGACAAGATTACAAAAATAATCACAAGTAACCACGATTATTGTAAATTTTTAATTGATGGATTGTGCAAACAAACATTAGTGAGAAAATGGAATATTTAAACTACATAATTATTAAATAAAACATTGGACTCATCAATTAGAGAATCCATTTTCTTCTCAAGCACATGGCATGTATAAAACATGCTCAAAATTTGATCACTGTCGTAGTTCATTTTGCTTAGCTATAAAGGAATACCTGAGCCTCTGGATAACTTATAAAGAAAAGAGGTTTGTTTGGCTCAAAGTTCTGCAGGCTGTATACAAGAAGCATGCCACCAGCATCTGCTTCTGATTCAGCTCATGGCAAAGGGCAAAGGGGAGCTGGCTTGTGCAGAGACCACATGGCAAGAGAGTAAGCAAGAGAGCATAAGGTGCCACATTCTTTTCAACAGCCAGCTCTCTCAGGAATGTATAGAACCAGAACTCACCCCTCTCAAATCCCTCATCCCAACCCCCTACCCCCCAGGCCATTAATCCTTTCATGAGGGATCCACCTCCATGACCCAAATACCTCCAATTAGGCTCCATCTCCAGCGTTAAGGGTCGAATTTCAGTAGGTGATTTGGAGGAAATAAACATCCACACTGCAGCAATTACCTACTAAACTACAAAGAAAATCTCAACAAAGTAAAATACAAATTACAAATTCAATAATCTCTGTCCATAAAACATTCTTACACTCAATAACACTCCCTAATCACTATATGATTTAAAAAAAAGCTATAATTCCAAATATCATATTGGAACATCTCAACGAGGAAATATGAATGCAAACTGCACAATGTTAAGAATATGACAATAAAGACACTAAAAATAAAAGCTTTTGAGATGTCACAGAGAAATCAATGGCATTAAAATGTAAAAAGATTAAAAAGTAATGTTAAAAATTATGTAAGAGCAAAGTAAATCGAAAAATCGAAATAGTGAGAGAGACTGGGCACTGTAGATCATGCCTGTAATCCTAGCACTTTCAGAGGCTGAGGCAGGTGGATCACTTGAGCCCAGGAGTTGGAGACCAGCCTGGGCAACATGGTGAAGCCCCATCTCTAAAAAAAATACAAAAATTTGCCAGACATGCTGGTGGCCGCCTGTATTCCTAACTACTCAAGAGGCTGAGGTGGGAGGATCACCTGAGCCCAGGAGGTTGAGGCTGAGGTGAGCCATGATTGTACCACTGCACTCCAGCCTGGGTGATAGAGTGAAACCCTGTCTCAAAAAATAAATTAATAAATAATAAAATAAAAAAAAGAAATAGTGAGAGGAAGGTAATAATGAAGATATACATAAAAAGTATTGAAATATAACACAAAATGACAGAATCAATAAAAGTAAAAGCTTTTAATTGTGATGTTAGGGTGTCAATTTTAGATTTTTCCTGCCTTCTCTTGTGGGCATTTAGTGCTATAAATTTCCCTCTACACACTGCTTTAAATATGTCCCAGAGATTCTGGCATGTTGTGTCTTTGTTCTTGTTGGTTTCAAAGAACATCTTTATTTCTGCCTTCATTTCATTATGTACCCAGTAGTCATTCAGGAGCAGATTGTTCAGTTTCAGGTATGTACCCAAAGGATTATAAATCATGCTGCTATAAAGACACATGCACACGTATGTTTATTATGGCACTATTCACAATAGCAAAGACTTGGAACCAACACAAATGTCCAACAATGATAGACTGGATTAAGGAAATGTGGCACATATACACCATGGAATACTATACAGCCATAAAAAATGATGAGTTAATGTCCTTTGTAGGGACGTGGATGAAGCTGGAAACCATCATTCTCAGCAAACTATCGCAAGGACAAAAAAAACAAACATCGCATGTTCTCACTCATAGGTGGGAATTGAACAATGAGAACACTAGGACACAGGAAGGGTATCATCACACACCGAGGCCTGTTGTGGGGTGGGGGGAGGGGGGAGGGATAGCATTAGGAGATATACCTAATATAAATGATGAGTTAATGGGTGCAACACACCAACATGGCACATGTATACATATGTAACAAACCTGCATGTTGTGCACATGTATCCTAGAACTTAAAGTATAATAATTAAAAAAAAAAAAAGACAGTGTGGGGCAAAAGTCAAATATGAACCAGCCTTATGGCTTTTGTCAGTAAAAAAAAAAAAAAAGTAAAAGCTAAATCTAGAAATACCAATGAAATGTGGAAGTTTATTTAAAAGCTAGGGTTGGGGAAAGAGGGAAAAGTGAGAGACAATTATTAATATTTAAAATGAAATGAATCCAGAAATACAAATCTGATACACAGTATAAAATATTAATACTGTAAAAACAAATAACAGCAAAAAGCCTCCTTTCTAGAAAGTTCCTTCCCCAAATACCTACATTGCTTTTTCTTTGCCTACATTTAGTCTGTATTCAAATATGCCTCCCAACTAATTGGTATAGATAGTTGGATGGAAAAAACAATAACATATTATTACTGAGTGATATGACAGCATATAAAACCAGTCAAATCTACAAACCCTTAGAATTAATAACTAATTGAACTAATAGCTAATTACTAATCAGAAGTTTCTGGATATAAGTTCAATATCTAAAAATCAATAATGATTCCCATCTAATATCAGTATCAGTTAGAAAATGCAAGTTTTAAAGAAATGGTTATATTTACAATATGAAAATAATTTGTAACTAAACATAAATCTTGATCAGAAAGATCATGAAGAGCATGAAAGAATATTTTATTATATCTAGCAATCTAATATGTTCATCAGTTGTAAACCCATGCTTGCTAAAACATAAATTTTCCCTAAATTGAATCTGTACATTCAATGCTATTCCAATCAAAATTTCATCAGGGTTTTTCAGTAATTTTTGAAAAGTTTAATCAAAAATTTGTGTTTTGGTAAATGGATGAACCAGAATAGCCAGGAATATTTTGAAGTATAATAAAGGGAAACTTCTCCTATCAGATATTAGAACTTACTATATTTATTTTATTATAGAGTCATTTGATATAGTGTCACTTGTAAGAGTGAAACAGAAATGGTTCCACAAGTACAGGGGAAACTGATTTATAACAAATTTTGGAAACTAGTAGAAGAAAGATCAAATAGTTAATATATGGCATTGGGAAAATCAGCTATCATATGACATAACAATGAATTATTGCTATTTTCTTCTCATTTCCAGGAAAACTCACCCAAACAAACTTCAGTGTTTTTGTCATCTAGTATTCCTTTAACTTGAAGTTTTGTTTGTTTGTTTGTTTTTGTTTTTCGGTTGTTTTTTGTTTTTTTGTTTTTTTGTTTTTTTGGGTTTTTTTGCCTGCCAATATACCAGGCTCTTGATCTTTCCATTTGATTTGTTTCTTTCTGATCTCAAACTCTTCCCTAGATTTCTTGGTTGATTATATGAACCACTCTCTCATCAACACCCTTAGATTCTTCAAATTCATGGGGTTTTTTGTTTGTTTTTTGTTTTTGTTTTTGTTTTTTTATCTTCCATGTGGAAAAATCCCAACCTCGGATCAATTTCACAGTTGGCCTTTTCTGATCCAGAACACTGACTGCATGGTAAAAATTACACAGTCATGCACATTGGTGCCACATAGATTCAAATTCATGGATTTCAGTCTCAGCACTCGATCACTTTTTATATTTAAGCAGAACTTTGGTTATCTCCTCTGTAGGACTTTTTGGACCTTCACTATTTTTTCAGTTTTCTTCAAATCTCCTGTTCTAATTACTCTCAGCAAATATCTTTCCTTCCTACTTTAACAAAAATGTAAGGCTGTTTGGCCTGAAATACCTCATCTCCTCTGCTGTCCACTTAGAAACATTTGACATTTATGCGCATGCACACTTCTTTCTTCCTACCTGCCTCAGGAGCAGAGGTGGCTCTCATCCTATTCTTGATGTAGCCTTCCTTTTGTAATCTTGATCTGACTTAACTTCATGGCCTTTGGGACCTTGCTGTATTCTCTTTTCTCTATATCTTCAATAGCTTACTCTGAGTAACTCATTTCCCTCCATGTAAACATCTTCATGTCTCACCCATCAAAAGCAAATATTTCCCATCGAGGGTCTCCCCTCTAGCCACTGCCCCATTTTACTGCTTCCTCAACCAAGCTCCTTGGAAAAAAATAGTGACACTCATTGCTCCCATTTTCTTACCTCCCACTCTTCAATCTCCTAAAACAAGCAAACAACAAACAAAAATGTCTTAACATCCCCAGGAAGTTCATGGATCATTTAGCAGTGCATCCCAAGTACTCATCTTTCTAAACTTTTCACTTGTATTTTACTTGTGGTTCATTTGTTCCTTTTTAAAACTCTACAGTCATTCTTAGCATTTCAAGAAAATTTGTATCTTGAAATATTCTTTTTGTTAAAAGCTCTCTGTGATCAAGTTTAAGAGAAAAAAGCAATAGATCGCTTTTTTGCAGATCTTTACATACATGATTATATTTAAGTGTAAATGCATACCTTTTTACTCCTCTGTCATAAAAATCATGCTTACTACAATATTTCCATTAGTCTAGCTTCAGGGAATGGAAAAAGCAGTGAATATTTTCTCTGGAAGGAGTATACCATGAATGAAAGGAAATCTGGTCAAATCCTAGGGAAGTGGAAATTTTGCCTCTTTGATTTCAGATAGATACTTGGAAGGAGAAGAGATCCTGAAAAGGAGGAATTAAGCGATGGGATATGTGTGGCCTGTTCTTTCATTTCCAGCCTAAAGTAGGGCTGTTTGCTATGTAGGTGAGGGGAAATTCAGGGGCAGAAAGGCCATTCTGTCATTGGTTTTAGTAGGGAGACCCTTCTGCAAAATTATTCTGCATAACCAGTGGCAACTATATTAATGTGTTTAAACAAAGTCAAGTCAGTGGCATCATGTGTTTGAACAGAGGCTAACAAGAGTTACCCATCCAGTGTCAATTCCACCTCGCCCTGTGGGTTCAGCAGGTGTCCATAAGTTCCAAGTGGCCTTCGAGAGGCACGCAAAGCTGCTGGCTAGCAAGTTTACCCTACAAGTTGCTGTGACTGGGAAAAGTAACTCTGCAGTTGTAGATTAGGGTTCAGTTAAGGTACATTCAGACCTCAAGTGCTGGTGAGGACTAAGATAGGGTCGAGTTATCAGAGAGGAAAAGAGGCCCTGGCCAAACTCAGAAAAAACATCATATGCTCACCAGCTGCCAACTTGGATACTAAATTTTAGCTGAAAGAGCAGTGACCAAGTAGACAAGAGAGTAATCGCTACAGAGTCCAAAAAGAACACGCATAGATACAGGGCTCTCTTTCTAGCACAAGAACACAGTAATCTCCTACAGAAATCCAAATGCCATTTGCAGGAAAAGCAGAAGTTTGCAGAACTACGAAAAACTGAGCATGTACCTCTAAGAATTTAAACTAATTTAAACTAAAAATTATTACCACTAGGTAGTTTGTAAATTTAAAATGATCTTTAAAAATAAAAAGCAACTCCCTAACTACCCAGAAAAGAGAGGGTGAATTAGAAATATTAGATTTGAAAATATTTTAAAAGTTCACATTTTACACTTTACATGATTGTGCTGAGTGCATTTAAAATGGCACCAAGAAATTCCCCAGATATAATTACAGCAAAACTCTTTCTTTCTTTCTTTGTTTTTAGCATCCATTAGCATGCAATAGAAGAGATATTCTGAGGAACTTATTTGATTACTCTCTGCTCTACAAATTTATTTTCATGATAATTTGCTTTCACAGTTTCTGAATTACTCAGGTTTCTCCAGAGAAATAGAACCAATAGGACAGAGAGAGCCAAGGGGTGTGTGGAGAATAGATATATGCCTGGCAAGTTCACATCTGATCCGCAATGTGGGCCAGTAGGCTTGAGACCCAGGAAACCTGATGGTGCAGGTGGAATCTGAAAGCAGTTTGCTCAAGAACTTTCTCTTCCTTGGGAAGGCTGTTTTTTTTGTCCTATTCAGGCTTTCAGTTGATTGGATGAGACCCACCCACCTTACAGAGAGCAATCTGGCTTCCCTAAATTTACTGGTTTAAGTGTTAATATCATCCAGTAACAGTTTTGCACTCATCTTTCTGCCTTTTCATTTGCAACGTTGTCCATAGGTTCCTTTTCCCCTGCTAACTCTTGTTTCCTGAGACATCTACTCTTGGTCCCCTGCTCCTTTCTCTCCACAGTCTTTTCACTATTTCATCTAGTCTCACAATTTTAATTGCCATTTAGACACTAACAATGTAAATCCATCTACCTATGATGTCACCTTTAAGCTTCAGGTGCATGTATTTATATTCTAGCAGTACCAATTCACTTGGCATGTCATAAACACAGATTCAACAGCTTCCAAATTAAACTCTCCAAATTTCCCTTTTTCCACTCCACTCGTTATTGCTACCTGCTAACATTCCTTCTATGTCTAATTCATCCCCTAGTCCTGCTGACATAATCTCAGCATTTTAAAGTTGTAACAACTTAGCTTGGCACACAAAGCTCTGAGTGACCTGAAACCCATTTTTTTCTAACTTCATTTTTTGAAATATTGAAGTATATATACATGTTTTGTCTCCATACCTTATTTCAGGGTTACTCTTTGGCCTAGAGCACTATCCCGTCTCCTGTTTATTCACCTGGGCAACCTCTTTTCAACTCTGGATGTCGTTGCCTGAATCTGCAGACAGATCTAGGTGTCCCCATGTCTTCCTGTGTTCTACTCATTTCCCTCTGCTTGTCTATCAGAGCACTGACATTATAAGCCTCAAAATTCTACTCTCAAGGCTAGAATGATCTAGCATGTTCCTGCTCCTTGAGAGCAGAAGATAGCCTTAGCACCTATCACAATGCCAAGGAGAGAAGGTGGTTACAAAGATTTTTTTTTTTAACCTTTGCATTGAATGTACAGGTTAAATTGGCTGACTTTACAAGGTTTCTGAAGAGCAGTAGTTCATAGACTTTAAGACCCTTGAATGTCCTTAAGATCCTCACAAGTAATGTGAAAAGCCAAAACTGTTTTCATAATAATATCAAGACATTGATGGTGCAAGAGCAATGGTCAGAAAAATTGCTGGCTTTAAGGCAAGAATCAAGGTGGTGGCCCCGAGCTGTACTGTTAGCCATTGCATTTTACCACACACTTCCATTTTAAAAATAAAATTACATAATAGTCATACTAATAATAATAGAATGTCAATTTCACTTAAGAATGGTTTTGATGAAGAAATAAAAATTATTAATTTTATTAAATGTCAACCTTTGAACATACTTCTTTTCAATGCATCCTGTGGGAGAAAAAATGAGAAACATACCAAAACACTTCACTACATAACCAAACATATTTGTATCAAGAAAAGCACTAGTGTGATTGTGTAAATTGCAAGCTGAAATAATCTCTTTTCATAGAACACCATTTTAATTTGAAAGAATGACAAATAGGCAAACTATAGCTATTCATACTTGGATATTTGGCACACATTTTCTCAAAAATGAACAAAGAGAGCCTGACATCTCAAGGACAACTGACAATATTGTTGCCAATAATAAAATTTGAACTTTCAAGTGAAAGAGTTTTGGAAAACTTACATCTGCTTCTGTGAGCTTGACAGCTTCCCAAGACAGACTTTCCTGATGAGATCAGTGGCAATATTAATAAATATGATGTTTATTACATAATGAAATATGTCAACATTGGAAGATCTGTATAAATAAGTAAACTAATATTTTCAAATGAACATGCATGACAGTACAAAATTATACATGAATAAAAGATTCATTCAAAATTCAAGAGAAGCCAATGGATTTTGTTGTAACAGAATACAGAAAATTCAATGATATGGTTTGATTATATATTGCAACTCCTTTTATAAAGCATCACATGTCAAGTTTTAGAGTAGTATCAAGGAAGAACATACAAAATTATCTTAAAATACTCATTCTTTGCCAAGCGTGGTGGCTCATGCTTGTATTCCCAGCACTTTGGGAGGCCGAGGTGGGCAGATCACTTGAGGTCAGGAGATTGATACCAGCCTGACCAACATGGTGAAACCCCTTTTCTACTAAATATACAAAAATTAGCAGGGCGTGGTGGTGCATGCCTGTACTCCCAGTTACTCAGGAGGCTGAGGCAGGAGAATTGCTTGAACCTGGGAGAAGGAGATTGCAGTGAGCCGAGATCGCGCCATTGCACTCCAGCCTGGGCGACAAGAGTGAAACTCTGTCTCAAAAAAAAAAACTCATTCTTTTTCTATTCACATATGTATGTAATGACTTTGTTTATACACTTCAACCAAAAAATATATAGCATGGATATAACAGATAAAATAACCTAGCTGTCTTCTATTAAGTTAGACATTAAAGAGATTAACAATAATATAAAGCAGTGCCCCTCTTTTTAATGAATTTTAAAATTTGAAATATATCATTATTTTTAACAAAAATATACTATTTATGTTAACATGTAATGGGATTATTAATGTTATTTGAAATGAAGTAATAATTTAAATTTGTTTCCAGTTTTAATTTCTAATATGGTAAATAAAGACAGGTATAACACATATTTTTAAATCTCTTTATGATCCTGAATGGTTTTAAGAGTGTAAAGGGGCCTTGAGGCTGGGAGCAGTGACTCACTCCTATAATCCCAGCACTTAGGGAGGCCAAGAAGAAAGGACTGCTTGAGCCCAGAAGTTCAAGATGAGCCTCGGCAACATATAGAGTCACTACGTCTACAAAAAAAATAAAATAGAAAAATTAGCTGAGCATAGTGACTCATGCCTGTAGTGCCAGCTACTCAGGAGGCTGAGGCAGGAGGATCACTTAAGCCCAGGAGATTGAGGCTGCAATGAGCTGTGATCATGTCACTGCACTCCAGTCTGGGTGACAAGGTGAAACCCTGTCTCAAAAAACAAAAATAAATAAATAAAGGTAATCCTGAGATCAAAATGTTTACAACCACTGCTATAGTAGTATTTACCTTAAGCTGTGAACAACTGACATACATGTATTTTTAACAATACCACTGATTCCTAAATTGGCTACATTACTTAAATATTTATTTAAAAATATATTTGAAGTAATTAATTCTGTATGTTTTGATAGTCAATTAGATCACTGGTTAGAGAGGTGCATGGAGTTATGCAGACCAATCTTCAAATCCTGGCTCCATGACTTAGCTGCATTAGGAGCAAGGAAGGAGAGAAAAAATGGATGTCTGTTAGAGGTGATTGAGAGTGTATCAGTGTTCCCAATTATTGTGAGAGGATTTGATTTTGCTTATGGGATAATTTGACTTTCCTGCAGTCGTGACATCAGGAATGGCCATGAAATTTGCTTTACCCAATGAAATGTGAGTTGAAGTGATATATGCCAATTCATCATGAGGTTCTGATGTTTTCTTTTTCCCTCCCCCACAAAGGCCCCCAAGTCTCATACAGGGCTACTACTTCAACCTGGGTCCCAGAAGGAAGAAGACATGGAGAAAAACTGTATGGACAATGTAATGTGAACAAGAAATAAAGCATCATTTTTGTAAGACAGCATAACCTAGCAAAATTTGATAGATGTACTAGGTCACTAATAGTGTCTATTACCATAGTCACTGTTTATATAGATAATATGATAATTACATATTTTATGAATAATAATCCTATTATAATGTCTTAATATAGTAGACTCTTGGTGAATAAGAAATGCAATTGACTTTTTTTAAAAACTTATCCTCACTCATTCACTTCTTTCTTCCCATGAGAACCTCATTTTACTTTCATATAGTAGCCTTTTCTATGCAGGGAAAGGCTCATGATTCAGGACAAATGTCCCCATTTCTTAGCTCTGAGATAGCCCTCATTATTCTAAGAGTCCTATTCCTCCTTGTCAGAAATTGGTCAAAGAACATGCAAATGTGTTAGTCACTTCAGGCTGCTATTGAATATAAAATGTATAGCAGACTGAGTAGCTTATAAACAACAGAAATTTATTTCCCACAGTTCAGGAGGCTAGACATCCAAGATCAGGGTGCCAGTGTGGTCAAATTCTGATGAGATCCCTTGCTAAGGTTTGAATGTCACCTCCAAAACTCATGTTGAAATTTAATTGCCATTGTAGCAGTGTTGCAAGGTGAAAGCTTCAAAAGATGGTTAAGTCATAGAGGGCTCTGCCTTTCCTGCATGAATTAATGCTGTTATGATAGGAATTAGTTATCAAGGGAGGGGGCTCCTCATAAAAGGATGAGTTTGAACTCCATTTTCTCTGTGTCTTGCACGCTCATTTACCCTTCTACTTTCCTCCAAGGGATGACCCTGGCCAGGTGCCAGCTGCATGCTTTTGGACTTTCCAACCTCCAGAACCATGAACCAAATAAATCTCTTTTCTTTATGCATTACCCCAGCTGTGGTATTAGGTTACAGTAGCAGAAAACAGACTAAGATAGCTATCTTCCAGGTTGCATACTGCAGTCTCCTCAGTATATCTTCACATGATAAAAAGAGGGTGAGGGAATTCTCTAGAGTTTCCTTTATAATGGCACTAATCCCATTCATGAGGGTTCTACCCTCATGATCTAATTATCCCCCAAAGGCCCTCCTAATATTGTCACATTGGGAGTTAAAATTTTAACTTATGAATTTTTATTTTGGTGGGGGGCAGGGTGGGACAAAAACATTCAGTCCATTGCAGCAAGTGACCCAATTCCAGCTCCCTGAAACAAAACTCAGAAAAAGGTTTGGGGGAAGATTCTAGAAAATTTTTCTTTCTTTTCACTCCATATATTTGTATGTGAACAGAGAGAATATGGATTCAACTGCTACTAGCTATAATCCAATCATCTAGGTGTCTGTAAGTAGGGATATAGAAAGAACCTGGGTTTTTAACAATACTGTTGAGATATTAGATCAACCAACCCTGAGACCTATTCTCCATTTGGACTTCATATTATTTGAACCATTGACTTTTGTTACTGTTAAACTAATTTGAGTCACATTTTGTGATCTCTATAGCCAAAAGCATCCTTAGTGCCATAAGACATCTATTTTTTATTATCAAATTTCTCATAAAGTAGAATTTTATAGATTTTTGACCCTCATATGTTGCTTTTTGCCATAGGTAATAATTTGCAGGGAAATTCATGTTAATGTTATTCCACTAGTCTAAATCACCCTCCCCACCCATTTGGCTGATTTATTTAGGCCCCAGGTAAGGTCTTTAAAACTTTGGGTTTACATTTTTCATAGCAATGAGAATTTATGATACTGCACTAACAGATTTGCTGTTTCACTACAATTGCTAGTGGCTTCATAAATGCATCCTTATCTTTTCACACTTTTGAGAACTGAATTTGAGAATAAAATTATACTAATCAAGTAATGCATTGATGACTATCCAAGGATGCTGTAATTTTACTCCAAAATGCACTGTTGATGTTTTGTCCATCATATTTGGTGTGTGATCAGATAAGATATTAATAGATTAAAATATAAACTAAACACATAGTTCATGTCTTTTAAACTAGGCCCATGAAAACTACCCCATGAAGCTGTAAAATGTAAGAAAGTGCGTAATTAAGTGTAACTTAAAATTGTTGGGTTTTTTTTCAGTAATAACAAAATATCTGGCAGGAGGTAGCCCAGGATTGATTCAACAGGTGAAAAATGTCAGTATGCTGAGTCAAGTTGTCAGTGATTCTCTGGGCTTTTCCTCATAGTCTGAACATGACTGCCACAGTTCCATATGACTTTCTCAACTTACACAATTCAAAGTCAGAAGCAACAGAGAGCACAAGTCTTTTTTGTATTCCTCTTTCTTTTTTTTTTTTTTTTTTTTTTTGACTGTGGCTTCCTTCTGGACCTCTTTCTTTTTTATCAGAAAGGAACTTATTCCCCTAGAAAATCAGGGCATACAACCCCTCCCATCTTATGGCAAATGCAAACCAAGCACTGACAAAATGTTATGGGATTATTACGACTGGCTAGCCCTCTTTTCTTTGCCATATTGATACTCAATATCAGAACAAAATTGGGACTTCATTAATAAGTAAGAAGAGGGTACAGCCTGAACATAAGCAACCAAAAATATCTGCCCCTTACCATCCCTATATGAGATGTAATTTCATCCTGTTCCTCCTAAACAACTCTACTCCCTCCAAAATTGAATCGACCACTTATCACTTTGGAAAATTAAAGTTGTTTTCACCTACTTAGAAGACAAGTAGGTTGACAGTGCAAACCAAGAAGGATGGGAAGGACTAGTCTGCAAATCAGTGTCGTTCACCTATGCATAATAGAAAAGGTGACCCAATCTGGTGTATTCAACACCTCGTGACTTAACAGATAGCACATTCCCTAAACTAATGACATTTCAGCATAAAAATCACAAATGACATAATCTCAAAATAAAAGGTAGTTCTCATAAAGAGTACAGCTGTAAACCTACACTGATAATGCATAGACAGACGTAGATAGGTAGATCAATTTTTTTTGCTACGTTTGAATTTCCCTCTGGACCAAGACTGGTACTCAGATTAACAGTGTAAGTGAGCTAAGTACACATTAGAAGTAATATCTAAACAAATTGAGGCATTGGATAGCAATTTTTAGAAAAAATACAAATCCCTTTGTGCAGTCAATTTCCCATCATTTTTTCTCTAAATTTCATCATCAGTCCCAAATTAAAATAATCCAACTTTGCTAGTCCCATCTTTCTAAGTATCTTTAATTTATTCATTTATTTAGTCTATTGGCACAAATTGAGCATGTATTGCATGTAACCACAGTGATAGATGCTTTGGGAACATAGTGAAGTAATGCAGGGTTCCTCAACTTCTGGGCCACGGACTGTTGGCAGAACCAGGATGCACAGTAGGAGATGAGCAGCAGGCAAGTGAGTGAAACTTCATCTGTATTTACAGCTGTTCCTCATCACTCTCATTACCACCTAAGCTCCTCCTCCATTAGATTCTCATAGGAACACAAATCCTATTGTGAACTGCGCATGTGAGGGATCTAGGTTGCATACTCCTTATGAGAATTTAATGTGTGATGATCTGTCACTGTCTCCTTTCCCCCCACATGGGACCATCTAGTTGCAGGAAAAGAAGCTCAGGGATCCTACTGATTCTACATTATGGTGAGTTGTATAATTATTTCATCATATAATGCAATGTAGTAATAATAATAGAAATAAAGTTCACGATAAATGTAATGTGCTTGAATCATCCTGAAACCATCTCCCCCACTGCCCTCCACCAGTCTGTGGAAAAATTGTCTTCCATGAAACTGGTCTCTGGTGCCAAAAATGTGGGGACCACTGATGTATAGAACCAGGTCCATTCTGTCAATACTCTCCCCATTCCCCAGTTCTGTTCATCAGGTTCCCAAGGTATTAAAATGTCTTGCTTAAAACTTATCAAATAAAATAAGAATATTCTCGTCTTGTTTTTCCTTTTTAAGTTCTTTGTGTTACTTACTCTGTGCATTTCTCTCTGTTATAACAATGACTATCTTCTTTGCCACATTTAGAAGAAGTTGCCTTTAATTTTTTTTTTTAACTTATAGGATTAGCTTTACAATCAGGCATATCCTCTTGTTATTTGCTTTCCTAGTGCTTTCTCCCATAGACTTTACCACGAGAATAGGCGAATTATGGCTTGATGTCCATTTTTCCTGCTAGCCTACAATCTGTATTAAGGCATAGTCAGAACCAGCCAGTGCACCATCATATCCCCAGTACAAAGACCAGTTTCTTAAACATTGTTAGAACCCAGTCGGGTTTTCTGAGGGAATAAATGAATGAATTCATAACCCAATTCAGCGTTATCTTCATTTTTCACTGTCAGCGGTTGGTTTATACCAAAGCAAGAAATATCCATTGAGCAAAGGTTGAATGAGCACATGCTACATGTCAGGTATAAAGGTTGAATGAACACATGCTATGTGTCAGGTAATGGAGAGTTAACGCTTAGGCTCTCAAGGAGCTTACGGTACCGTGAAACTTACTTGACTACATTTGAAAAGTTGAATCTGATTTATAAAGACCAGTAAAAATGGTGCCTAGCCATTCATCCGTATCACTCTCCAGACATTATTTTTCTTTCAGTGTTTTAAACAAACTTGAACATAAGGAAATTGCTTTAAATCCAAGCTATATAATCTGAACTACAAAAATAATGATCACAGTTACATGGATTTCTTTCCACTCAAATAGTGGGATTCATAAGAATTGTTAAATAATATTTTTATTTTGGAAATGTAGTATTTTTTCATATTATTCTCCAGCTGTCTGTGCCATGCTTCAAATGCCATCTCTTATAACAAGTCTTCAGTGATTCCTCTAGCTAAACGTAATCCTACCTACTGCATAGAATTGTTAGGAAGAGTAAAGAACAAATTTATGTGAGCGCACTTTCTGAACTGTAAATATTAAACAACCATTAGTTTATTCATTCTTTATTTCAACAAATTTTGATTTTCCACTATGTATCAGCATTCATTTTTCCAGACACTGGACATACACTAATTAAGAAAAAGACAAAAAATCTCTCATGAAGTTTACATTATAGTGAAAGAAACCAATAATTAAAAATGTAAGTAAAATGTATTATGTGTAGTGCTAAATGCTTAGGAGAATAAATTAAACAGAAAAGAGTGATATGAGATAAGTATATGTGGTTAAAATTTACATAGGATGATTGGGAAAGGTCTCATTGAGAAAGTGATTTTTGATTAACAATCAGTAAGTAAGAAGGTGAGCTCTATGGGGATCTGGCAAAGAAGAACTCCAGGCAAAGGAAAAAGAAAATACAAAATTCTCTAAAGAGGACTGGTGTTTGGAATATTGGAGGAACAGTGAGTAGGTGTGTGGCTAGAGTAAATGAGTGAGGGGTAACAAATAGAGAACGAGGTCAAGAGATCAGATACATAGATTATATAAGGACTCAGTTATCAAATACGCCAATCAGTTATTAGCAATTGGTTTTTATAATTAACAATAAATATTTCCCTACTTGAGCACTCAAAGTGCACTTTAATGGTACCTCTTTAATGGTCCTTATCATTCTCTTTCTTGCATTCATGGCTATTCTTCTCTATCAGATCATAAGATTAAATCTTACTTATCATTTTGTACCTTTCAACATTACACTGAACAAATTGCTGCCCATAAAGTTATGAGACTAAAACCCGAATCACTTAATTGACCTTTACCGGTGTGTTTGTCATAGAAAAATGGCCATAAACATGGCTCACCCTCACATCAGCCAAAGAAGGATTCACTGAAATTTTACAAGTTTTATTTAGTCACAGTCCAAACACCTGATGATTGACCCTATGTGGATATGTACTTTTCCAAATTTTGTTTGAGACTATTAATGTTCTCTACAAGTTGCCTAGATGGTACATATTCATTCAATAAGTCAGCAAATGCAATTCAATGACTACCACATGCCAAGCGTTATAAGGATACAGTGGTCAATATGATAGACATTATCTCTGTTCTCTAAAACTTACACTTCAGTGGGGAAAACATTCAATTTTGTAGTTGTAATGCTTCTGATATGAAAGTGAATGTTTTTGCTTCTAGACTAAATTAACATTTAACTGTGAAGGTTAATGGTAAATAACAACTACCATTTATAGAGCTTTTATGTGCGCCAAGCATGTGTGAAATACTTTATACGTATTGCTCTATTTAATATTCATACAATCTAGAGAAGTAGATATCATTCCTATTTTCTAAATGAAAACACTGAGGCACTGATAGTTTTAAAATTTTGTTTTCAAAATACAGACAGTGTTTTGCAGAACTGAGATTTCAACCTAAATCTGCCTAACTTCAATGTCTTATTCTTAACCTCATAGACTGTGTTTCTAACCAGTTACCGCTTTAGTGTATTATATGAAGTTTTGTATATATTAATTACTTTTGTATGGCAAAATGTCACGGAGAAGTAGGGGTTAATTTTGGGCTTCCGGTAACAGTTTTCTCGTAATGTCTGAGCACTGTAAATGTCCTTACAATATCCAAGTTATCAGATGTTACTTCATGTGATATTGAAAATTAGTGTGTGAGTGACCATAAAGAGAGCAGTAAGAGTATAAGTAGGATTCAGGACTACTCAAAGATAGCCCAAGCATATTAATTCTTAGTGAAGGTAATACTTAATTATTCTAATTAGTTGTTATTTTGAGGATTTTTTGTATATTTCTTCACAAACACTTCATGGTTGCTTGAGCTAATTTTAAGAACACAATTTAAGATACCATGTCATAAAGAAGCAGCATCGTTGTCTGGGGTAAATACCCAAGGTTCATTGTCCTGCGCCAAGAAGATTAAGAACACAAACACACATGAGGAGTGAATTTAGGAGCACAGGTTTCATAGGCAAATGAAAGAGAAAGGAGAGCACCTTGCTCTCTCTCTTGTGAGAGAGAGGAATCCAAAGGGAAAAGCTGGCCTGCAGCGGACTGTAGCAGATTTTGTAGGCAGGCTTGAGGAGATGGTGTCTGATTTACATAGGGCCCACGGATTGGTTTGACAGATGTGACATTTACATAGCATGTGGGGAAGGCTGGTTGCCCCACCCTAATCTTATTATGCAAACAGTCTTTCCACTTGGCCAGCGCCATCTTGTCTGATCCTTACTGTACACGTGGCTGGCCAAGAAAAGAGAAGATGGAGTGGCCATTTTGATCATGCCTAGTCCCAGGTAACCTTTTCCTATTGGCACAACTGCCAACATTCACCTGTGCAAACTTCCAACTTGCTCGTCTATTTCTGCAGCTCAATTTTACAGGCTGCTCTCTGTTAGAAAAGAAAATGATTTGGGGGCTGCTTTTCATTAAAAGGAAAGCCTTACCGAGGATTCCTTACCCTCACTATCTGCCTAAATAATTTCTTTTTAACTCCTATATCAATAATTTGACAACATATCTTTTTTGAGAACTCCAAAAGATGCAGTGTGCTCCTCTGTCCCATAAAGTAGGCAGAGAACTGACAAAAGCTTTAAAGGAATTGCTTTTATGTCAGAGCTTTACGAGAGAGTTAATAACAATTTCTCTGATAGATAATTTGTCCCATGTACTGTAAAACAATCATAATCTAGACTTTACTGCCCAGGCTAAGAACAGGACTGGAACCTATTGTCATAATCTCTGAAACATATAGTCGTTTTCTGATATGAGCATTATCCACAAGTGCACATTTGCATGCTCTTCTTAAGAGCTTTAAGATACCCTGAGCTTTGTGAGTTATATGGAAAACTGTTGCTTGGATGACTAGACAGGGGTGATTTTCAACACAAACTAGCAAGGACTTAGACATCTCCTCTCCTTTATGAAAAAATTATTGATTATCCCGCTGTTGAACTCATAAAATATTTCCAGCTGACGTATTCATTCAGAACTAGTCATGCTCTGCCATAAATTCTTACTACATTTTTATATGTATAAGCCACATGTAAGTTGATCATTCTCATAGGCAGATTTTTCTCACCCATTCAGAAGCTGGTAGGTAGTCTTTGGAGGCCTCATTGTTGCAATAATATTCTAAACAGAATTAGCATTTTCTCACTTTAGTCTTTTTTGCAAAGATTTGATAAGTTACAGGGCAGAATCACATTTTGGCATTTGATTCCCTTAATCTCACTACGTGATTTTCCAAACTTTCTCATTCCTTGTGATTTCTTCTCTAGTTCTACACCAAATAGTGTCCAGTATCCTAGCCTCTACCCTTTTCTTTGATTTTCTCTTCATGGCAATTGTCAGCACTACCACTGCCCACTTGATTTTGCATAATAATGTACCCAGTATCACCTTCTACCCTCAATTATTACGCTCATGCCCATTTTAGTCCTCTGAAAATTTGACAATAATAATAAGCAATTTCCGCTACAATGAATGATCACATCCTAGGAAACAATGAGAGTTACAAACAATTCTAAAAGATTTTTGCATATTTTACCCCCGTTACTGGTTTGAACATCCTTCAAGGGATTGCTTTGTAATTGTCTATGTCATTTAAAGGTTTTTGCACTAGGTACTCTAATATATGTTGTTTGGTTTATTTCCCCAGAATATATCAGCTGTGAAAATAAATGAGTAAAAGAAAGATTTTCTTATCTCCAACATTTCTGGGAAGGGGTGTGTCAGTGGATTTTATGTTACTGGAAAGAGACAATCCAGTAGTCCACTTTGTCAGGAGTGTTTCAAACAACATCTGTGAACCCACTGGACTTCAAGCTCCTACGGGCTAGAGATTTGGTCTATTTCATCTGCATTGTGAAAGGTCCTGGAGACTGAGAATCAGGAATTACTAGACTATAATGGATGAGATTTATAAAAAATAAGATGAAGGTAAGCAGCTGTGCACAGCTGCTCTGCTATATTGTCAGGAAACCAGAACAAAGATAGGAAAACAAGAGTTGCAAGGGTATATGTACATGTTCTGCCTATGTTTAAGAGCCTATTTATGTTGCATTTTGAGTTATCTTGCTGGAAGATAAGTTTGCAAGTTTGAGGCAAAAAGGCTTTGTGCTCTTGTGGTAAGATCATCAGGGAACAGCTCTCTGGAGGTGGTGCAGTACATAAGAGAGAAACTGGCTAGTGGTAGAAATAATACACTCCTTGGAAAAAGTAAAAGAAAATTTAAAATGGAGTCTACCTTCTGGATGCAAAGAAATTCTCAGCATCACGTGAGAGCAAGGTACCATATATTTGCATCAACTGTATGGATTATTAAATAAGTTGTATTATGTGGCTAGGATATTTTTACCTTCTTTCTACTCTCTAAGACACCCAAATATCTAAGCCAGTCACTGCCAAGTTAGGTAGTCTTGCTATTATAATTTAAATTTTTTATTGCACTTAAAGTGTTTTGCTCATAGTATGTGCTCATTAAATGGGTCAAACAACATTTTGTACAATTAATCACGTATTCAGTAGAAGTAAAATGTGAAAACAGAACTTTAAAAGGCTTAAGTTTTATAATTTTATAGAAATCAGCTAATGTCCTATAAAGAAAATAGGCATATTATTGAACACAAAAACAACATAATAGTGAAAGCATAAATAAAAAGGAATTTTTACTTAAATCATTTTGATGTAGATTACAGTTACAAAGATATTTGAACATACATTGTGGCTAATATAAGCAGGCAATTCTATCTTAAATTAAGAAACTTTTAATGTAATAGCGCTTCTACCTTTATAAAGTTTCCATTTATTTCTAGGAAAGTAACCTTATCTATTTAAATTTAATGTTAACATAGCTTGAAGATCTTAAATTAACCAGATGTGTACTTTAGAGAAACAGGAATACATCTAGACATATTTAGATATACACAATCCCTAAAGGTTAAATACCATGGTGAGAGCTTCCTGGTTCTCTTAGATATGCGCTTAACATCATAAAATAACCTGTTAGATTTTAGAAGATAGTATCAGCATTCTGATCCAGTATCTACTTATGTAATAAAAGTAAATCACTTCCGCAGGTTAATACTGCAAATAAATTGCATTCATAATGATTTTCATATTATCTATTCATTCGCAAAACTTTTCAGATTCTTACTTATTTTTAAGCACTTTGTATTATATAGAGAAACTACTGTAGAGAAAAAGATACTTCATTTTTATTTGAAATCAAATATCAAGCTTAAAACAAAATGACTGACTGAACTGTATTTAATTTTATTTTCTTATGCAGGAAAAAATATACTAAGTAAGTCAAGCTCAGATATACTGGTCTATGGCATTTTAAAGCCGTGAAACTAAAAAAAAAACTAAAACAATGTTATTGAGTTGAAAATTTCACAATGCGAACTATCAGTGTGTGATGACAAGAATAAGTTATCAAAAACCTTTTGGCTGTACCTATGTAATGCCAAATTCCTGTATGAATCTTAAAACATTTCTTTAACTCAACTGGGGTAAGGTTAGTTTATTGATATGGTTTAAATCTTGGAGAATATCAGAGATTCTCAGCTCTGTGAACTTTTCTTGAAAGAAATGAGAAGGAGATGGACGATGGGATAGTGGGGATATATAATGAGTTGACAAAACTTCAACACGTTTTCCTTTTACTACTATAAGATATCATGAAACTTAACTAAAAACTGATTTTCTATGGGAAAAAAATTTGTGTCTATGTTGATACCTAATATTCATGTATTTTTTGCCACAGATAGAAAATATGGTGACAATAAAATTTTGACCATTTATAAATAATAAGGTAAGTCCTCTGCATTTCAAGCTTATATAATTCTGTATTTCAAATTTTCGTTGTTGTAGATATAGAGATTAAATAAATGAAATGTGTTTGTCTATCAGACAAGGAATAGTTAGATGATGATTGGTACACAGTTTGGTAGTATGAAAACAGGAATTCTGATACACAGTTATTAAGAACATGAACTAGTTTAACATTTTGGGAAGGAAAAGTACTATCAAATTTTCGTAAATGTATAGTTTTTGTATTGTCAATAATATTTCTAAAAAACTTATGCTATAAAAGTGTTACACAAGAATGCAAAGACATATGTACAAAAATATTCATTGCAAAAAATTGTTGCAATAGTGAAAAATTTGGGATCCATCTAATAATCATTAATAGGAAAGAGGTAACATGCATGATAGTACATCATGCAATAAGATTCTATGAAGCCTATAGAAAGAAGGGATATTAGTACATTGGTACTAAAATAGAAGGATATTTCACAATATATTCAATAAAAAACAAGTTATAAGGAAGTATATATAATAAGAATACATTTCTGGGAGATAAAACCACTAATGTAACTATGTTTCTATACACTGAATAAATTTAGAGAAGTATACGATATCAATAACTGCAGTTATTTCAGGGATATGAATTATACAGAGCTTTTATATTTCACAACATAAAATGTCTATATTGCTTTGGATCTTAACAATTAGAATATATTACTTCTACATTCAGAAAATATAAAAAATATAAAAACTGTCAGAGAAATAATTAGGTAATTTTTGTTCTTTTCTTGAATAATGCTATAATGCTACTAGTTTTTTTATTACATAATTTCTAGTTTATTGAATTATCTTGTATGTGTTTATCAGAAAGTTTAAAAAGAGCTGAATTTGCTTGGCTTTCAGTTTTTTAGGTCTCAGTGTTAATTGTTAACTGAACATTCAGAACACCTTTCATGATTCAACTTGTTTATGCATTTTGTGTTTACAATATGAAGAGATTTCAGTCAAGTAATTACCATTAATGCTAACCATGAGTGTGCCCTACAATAAAAAAGTAACAAATTTTGCATCTAGCTGATGGAAATAACTACTATTTAAAAGAGATTTTTGCTTACATTGACCCTGAAAACATATTAGGGTCATTAAGAAAACAACCAAAAATATGTTTTTGTTTGTTTCACTTAAAAGCTATTGGTAAGTAAAGTTACCATTATGTCCTGTGTAACAGCATCATGGTGGCAAGGCTTATTTCCACTGCCATCTCTTAAAATACCATACTTGACAGAAAGGCAATATACAAAATGCTACTTAACCTAGCTAACTTCAACATTTCTACACCAAAAAAAAAATCACCTCAAAAATTGTAATGTAAACAGATGTTAGTCTACTTCCAAAATATGGCAGGCTAAATACCATGAAAATACCTCTAGAACAAAACACCTGGAAATGCTGGGGAAAAAAATAATAAACTACATTTTTTATTGTTTTGTGAACAGTAAACTTCCGAAAAAGAAGGGAAATGTTGGAGACCAAAATTAAGAGAAAACCAGAAGCCACAATGGTAAGAAACATTAAGTTTACAATTCTTCTAAAGGAATTTGTCCATTTTCGTAATCTAGAACTTGTCTACAAAGTGGTAGCTGAACAAGATCCTAGACCTCTAACCTAAGAAAGGTGGAAGATAACTGAGATCTCTACTTACATGTGAGATCCTTGAAGGGTTACATCTTCACTAAATGGTTTATTTAGAAAATATCTACCCTCTTGAAAATACAGATTATAAGACACTTGTCTGCTTCAATCTTGATTCTAGGTGGGGAAGAAAGTCATTCTAAGGATTAATAATCACAGGTGTGTCCTTTTCAGCACTCGGGGTTTATCTGAGTCATCTGGGAAGTCCACAGCTTAAGTTGAAACAGTTTAGGTAGTTAGCTCCCTGAAGCACCTAGAAGAAACAAATAAAAATCCTCATTGGAAAGAAACAACCAAGGGTTTACGTAATTTCCCCAGATAAAATCTAACCCAAAATCCAAGAAAACATACCAGCATAAGCAAAACTAAGGAGAAAATAAATTAGTACCTCAAATTAGATCCCATGGAATTCAGATAATAAAATTATCAGATACAGCATGAAATATGCTATATTCACATGAATATATACAATTCACCCCTGTATCTGAAGGAGTGAATCAAAAATATGGGGAAGGAACATGATGCTTTCAGAAAAGATTAGAAAACATTGGCATGTAACTTCTTGAAAAAAATCAAAAAAATTTTTGAGGACTTTTGCATCACTGTTCACCAGGGATATTGACCTGAACTTTTCTTTTTTTGTGTTGTATCTTTGCCAGGTTTTGATATCAGGATGATGCTGGCCTCATAAAATGAGTTAGGGAAGAGTACCTCCTTTTCAATTGTTTGGAATAGTTTCAGAAGAAATGGTACCAGCTCCTCTTTGTACCTCTGGTAGAATTCAGTGTAAATCTGTCTGGTCCTGAGCTTTTTCTGGTTGGTAGGCTATTTACTACTGCCTTAATTTTAGAACTCCTTATTGGTCTATTTAGGGATTCAACTTCTTCCTGGTTTGGATTTTGGGAGGGTGTACAAGAAGTTATCAATTACTTATAGATTTTCTAGTTTGTTTGCATAGAGATGTTTATACTATTATTTCATGGTTGGTTGTAACTCTATGGAGTCAGTGGTAATATCCCTTTTATCATTTCTGATTGTGTCTATTTGATTTTTCTCTCCTTTCTTCTTTATTAGTCTAGCTAGCGGTCTATTTTACTTTTTTTTTTTTAAAAAAAAAAAAAAAACAGCTCCCTCCTGGATTCCTTGATGTCTTGAGGGGTTTGTGTGTGTGTGTCTCTATCTCCTTCGGTTTTGCTCTGATCTTGGTTATTTCTTGTATTCTGGTAGCTTGGGGTTTGTTTGCTCTTGATTGTCTAGTTCTTTTAATTGTGATGTTAGGATATCAATTTGAGATCTTCTAGCTTTTTGATACGTGCATTTAGTGTTATAAATTTCCCTCTTAACACTGCTTCAGCTGCGTCCCAGATATTCAAGTAGGTTTTCTCTTTGTTCTCATTAGTTTCAAAGAACTTCTTGATTTCTACCTTAATTTCATTACTTACCCAGGAGTCATTCAGGAGCAGGTTGTTCCATTACTATGTAGTTCTGTGGTGTTCGTGTCTTAATCTTGAGTATTAATTTGATTGTGCTGTGATCTGAGAGACAGTTTGTTATTATTTTAGTTTTTTTCATTTACTGAGGAATGTTTTACTTCTAACTATGTGATCAATTTTAGAGTAAGTGCCATATGGCGCTGAGAAAAATGTATATTCTCTTGTTTTGGGGTACAGAGTTCTGTAGATATCTATCAGGTCCACATGATCCAGAGCTGAGTTTAGGTCCTGAATATCTTTGTTAATTTTCTGTCTCAACGATCTGTCTAATATTGACAGTGGGATGTTAAAGCCTTCCACTATTATTGTGTGGAAGTCTAAGTCTCTTTGTAGGTCTCTAAGAACTTGTTTTATAAATCTGGGTGCTCCTGTATTGGCTGCATGTATATTTAGGGTAGTTAGCTCTTCTTGTTGAATTGACCCTTTACCATTATGTAATGCCCTTCTTTGTCTTTTTTGATCTTCGTTGGCTTAAAGTCTGTTTGCCAGATACTAGCATTGCAACCCCTGTTTTTTTCTGTTTTACATTTGCTTGGTAAATATTCCTCCATCCCTTTATTTTGAGCCTATGTGTGCTTTTGCACATGAGATGGGTCTCTTAAATACCGCACACTGATGGGTCTTGACTCTTTATGCAGCCTGCCATTCTGTATCTTTTAATTGGGGCATTTAGTCCATTAATATTTAAGGTTAATATTATGTGTGAATTTGATCCTGTCATCATAATGCTAGCTGGTTATTTTGCAGACTTATGTAGTTACTTCATAGTGTCACTGGTCTGTGAACTTCAGTGTGATTTGTAGAGGCTAGTAATGGCTTTTTATTTCCATATTATGTGTTTCCGTCAGCTGCTCTTGCAAGGCAGGCATGGTAGTAATGAATTCCCTCAGCATTTGCTTGTCTGAAAAGGATTTTATTACGCCTTCGCTTATGAAGCTTAGTTTGGCTGGATATGAAATTCTGGGTGGAAAATTCTTTTCTTTAGGAATTTTGAATATTGGCTTCCACTCTCTTATGGCTTGTAGGGTTTGTGCTTAGAGGTCTGCTGTTAGTCTGATGGGCTTCCTTTTGTAGGTGACCTGCCCTTTTTCTCTGGCTGCCGTTAACATTTTTTCCTTCATTTCGAACTTGGAGAATTTGATGATGATGTATCTTGGGGATGCCCTCTCTTACCACTCCTTTCAACATAGTGGAAGTTCTGGCCAGCACAGTCAGGCAAGAGAAAGAAATTAAAAACTTATTTAATAGGAAGATACAAAGTCAAATTGTCTTTGTTTGCAGATGATATGATTCTATATTTAGAAAACCTCATCATCTCAGCCCAAAAGCTTCTTAAGTTGATAAGCAACTTAAGCAAAGTCTCAGGATGCAAAATCAATGTGCAAAAATCACAAGCACTACTATACACCAAAAGCAGGAAAGCAGAGAAACAAATTACAAATGAACTCCCATTCACAATTCCTAAAAAGAGAATTAAATACCTAGAAATACAGCTAACAAGGGAAGTGAAGGACCTCTTGAAGGAGAACTACAAACCACTGCTCCAAGAAATCAGAGTGGACACAAACAAATGGAAAAACATTCCATGTTCATGGATAGGAAAAATCAATATTGTAAAAATGTCCACGCTGCCCAGAGCAATTTATAGAGTCAATGCTATTCCCATTAAACTACCATTGACATTCTTCATATAATTTAAAATAAAACTATTTTAAAATTCACATGAAACCAAAAAAGAGCCCAAATAGCCAGGACAATCATAAGTAAAAATAACACAGCTGGAGAAATCACACTACCTGACTTCAAACTATACTACAAGGCTACAGTGACCAAAAGAGCATGGTACTGGTACAAAAACAGACACATAGACCAATGTAACAGAAGAGAGAAATCAGAAGTAAGACTGCACGTCTACAACCATCTGATCTTTGACCAACCTGACAAAAACAAGCAATGGGCAAAGGATTCCCTATTTAATAAATGGTGCTGGGAGAACTGGCTAGCCATATGCAGAAAATTGAAACTGGACCCCTTCCTTATACCTTATAAAAAATTAACTCAAGATGTATTAAAAACTTAAATGTAAAACCCACAACTATAACAATCCTAGAGGAAAATCTTGGCAATGCCATTCAGGATATAGGCATGGGCAAAGATTTCATGATGAAAACACCAAAAGAAATAGCAATAAAAGCAAAAATTGATAAATAGGATCTAATTAAACTAAAGAGCTTCTGCACAGCAAAAGAAACTATTATCAGAGTGAACAGACAACCTGCAGAATGAGAGATTTTTTTTGCAATCTATCTATCTGACAAAGGGCTAATATCCAGAATCTTCAAGGAACTTAAATTTACAAGAAAAAAGCATACAACCCCATTAAAAAGTGAGCAAAGAACATGAACAGATACATCTCAAAAGAAGACATTCATGCAGCCAACAAACATATGAAAAAAAGTTCTACATCACTTATCATTAGAGAAACGCAAATCAAAACCACAGTAAGATAACATCTCAGTCAGAATGGCGATTATCAAAGTCAAGAAACAACAGATGCTATTGAGGTTGCAGAGAAATAGGAATGCTTTTACACTGTTGGTGAGAATGTAAATTCGTTCAACCATTATGGAAGACAGTGTAGTGATTCCTCAAAGATTGAGAACCAGAAATACCATTTGACACATCCATCCCATTACTGGGTATATACCCAAGGGAATATAAATCATTCTATTATAAAGATACATGCAGGCCAGGTGTGGTGGCTCACGCATGTTACCCCAGCACTTTGGGAGGCCAAGGTGGGCAGATCATGAGGTCAGGAATTCAAGGCCACCCTGACCAATATGGTGAAACCCCGTCTCTACTAAAAATACAAAAATCAGCTGGGTGTGGTGATGCATGCCTGTAGTCCCAGCTACTCGGGAGGCTGAGGCAGGAGAATCACTTGAACCCAGGAGGCAGAGGTTGCAGTGAGCCAAGATCGCACCACTGCACCCTAGCCTGGGCAACAGAGTGAGTTTCCATCTCAAAAAAAAAAAACACACACACACACTTATGTTCATTGCAGTACTATTCATAATAGTGAAGGCATGAAATCAACCCAAATGCCCATCAATAATAGACTAGATAAAGAAAATGTGGTACATATACACATGGAAAACTATGCAGCCATAAAAAGGAACAAGATCATGTTCTTTGCAGGGACATGGATGGAGCTGGAAGCCATTATTCAGGAAACTAACACAGGAACAGAAAATCAAACACCACATGTTCTCACTTTTAAGTGGGAGCTAAACGATGAGAACACATGGACACAGAAAGGTGAACACACCCACAGGGGCCTGTCAGGGGCAGCGGGGAGAGTATCAGGAAAAATGGCTGGTGCATGCTGGGCTTAATATTTGGGTGGTGGGTTGATAGGTGCAGCAAACCACTGTGGCAACCATTTACCTATGTACATCCTGTACATGTGTCCTGGAAGTTAAAATTAAAAAAAAATTAAGAGCATGCAATTTCTTAATATAATAACACAATTTTAGAATTAGGAAAACTTTTGCTTGTTTTAACTACATAATATCCATTTTAGAATGAAAAAAAGCATTTAAAATTTTTGTATACCTATAAAACCACCTAGAGATGGCAGAGACTTTTTCAGAATATTTGTATACAGTAATGTGTTGGTGAAGTTATCTACATTGTTTTTAAAGATATATTTCATTCTTGACTAGTCTTTTTACTCAGTTTTTATCTAAGATAAACTTTCTGTTGGAATACTGGCATGATAAATTTAGTCTGAATTTCTTGTGAGACAGAATTGCTAATTTGTTATAACACTACACAGAACAAGGTCTTGTGAAATAACAATCTGTTTTTAAAAGACTTGTGGTGTGAGAAAAATTTTAAAAACTATTATGAATTTGCACCATGCTTAAAAATTAATAGTACAAAAAGAAAGGATGAAGAATAGTCAAAAATTTTGAAGAACAAGATGAGGCTTCTTGTTCTCCCTAGATATCAGTGCTGATTATAAAGCTTGAGTGATCAGGACAGTTTTTTCAGTTTTCAACTTGCGTAGAATAGAAAGAACAAATTGCACATCCCCAAAAATAAACCAATGAACTGATACATGATATGCTATGCAGTAATGCAAGCATTCATTCCATGGGGAGGAAAGTAGAAAAGTAAAATGAATCCCTACCTCACGCCATACAAAGAATCAATTTCAGACGATTTAAAGTCTGAAAGGTAAAACATTAAAATTGTAAGGCTTTTAGAATACAACATAGAAAAATACATTCATAACCTGGGAGGTGGTAATAAAGGTTTTCTTAAGCTAGATACAAAGCATATTCCATAAAGGAAAGTATTGATAAAGTTATCAATTAAAGCTTATTTTTATAAAAGTACACCACCATATGAAGATTGAAAGCCAAAGAAGTGATACAACTGACAGAGGATTAAAATCTAGGCTACACACACAGACATAGATATACAAATCAAGAAAACCCAATGAAAATTAGTGAAATATATAAATAAGCAATTCATATTGAAAATGGGAATGGTAAATAAACCTATTAAAAGGTGCTCTACCTCATAAGTAAGCAAGGAAATGTGAATGTAAACTTTAATAAAGTACCTTTTTACACCCCTTAGACTGGACAAAATGAAAATGTCTGATAATACCAAGTATTGCCAGAGTGTGGACCAAGAAAACTCTTACAAATACTAATAAAACTGTAAACCATGTGAAAAACAATTTAATATTGACTGTATTATACCCTGAAACAGAAATCCACTCCTAGGTGATACATCAACTAGAAAAATTTTTATGCACATTCATAAAGAGATATAAACAAACATGTTCCCAACAGTATTACTTATAATAGTAAAAACTGTCATCAGAATGTGAATGTGATGAGTTTATAGAATTAACTATTATGCAGCATTAAAAATCAGTCAACCAGAGTGACACATACGAGATGAATTATTCTCATTTACATAATGTTGATATTTTAAAAATCAAAAGCAATTTGCAAAAGAATGCATACTGTATTATATCATTTATATAAGGGTTACCTATGCTAAGCAATATGAAAATATTGTTAGTAATCAAAGTGCACAAAATATATGAATGTATAAATGTACAAATAAATACAAAATTTAGAAATGAGGTTATCTTTTGTGTGTGGGGGAATGGGGTGGACAGAGAGAGGAATGGGAGAGGAGGCTTCAGTCATATCCATAATGCTTTCTTAATGGGCATAATGGGTATATCAGTGGTCATTGTATTTTTTCGTCTTAAACAGGCAAGTTAATGTTTACAAAATAATTATTCAAATGAATTAAAATCCACAATAAAGGAGCATTTTCTTTAGCTAGAACAGATTGTTAATTTGAGAGGCCAATTTCGTAGTAAAAGCCCTCTAACAAATTCATTTGAAGAAAAATCTTAATGACCTACCTCCATTTTCTATTCAGAACCTCAGCCTGGTTTTTCAAAAACTAACCACAACAAAGCATCACTCTCCACCCTTACAGTACCCCACTCATACTGATCCTGTCTTACTAAGGTCTACTGTCTCTGAGGTTTTCAGACCTTCATCTTCATGCATCAAAATTCAGTAATGTTTTCTATTTCCCCAGTTACCAGTATCTAATTAAGCCAATCCTGTTAAGATACTAACAACTCAAAAACTAAAAGTGATATCCTGTCTATATGTAGTTTTATTTTAATGAGTAATTGCCAAAGGGAATATCTTTGATGACAAGGGTAGCATTTCCGGCATCCAAAGAGAAATATTCAAAGATATTTGACATCTTATTGTTTAATATCACCACGAGTTTTATTTTCAGATAATGTTAGTCTTGCTTATCCTAAAAAGCATTATCATTTCAAAGATTTTAGTAGTGTGGGTCAAATAAATTGATTAACAACTTGCAAAATTTTATAGCCTTAATGTCTAACCATTTATAGATGTAATATGAACATCAAATCTGTTAAAACTGCCTTGATCTAATTTTTAAAATGGTGATAGTTTTCAGTGTTGGGCCTCTGCTTGAACAACATCCAAAGTATATTTAGCACTCATCTTTCTCCAATTTTTAGACAGTCATCTGCATTTCCAGAGGGTTGATGACAGGACAGCTTTAAGTTTAAAGACAACACCTGCATTTGCATTTCAATAGTTCCGTAATTCTATGAAACCACTGAAATCTCTTCAATGTCTCATTGTTTAAATAGTAAAGGTGGCCAGATTTTGTTCAAGATTCATAATCTTACAAAAATATGGAGCCGTTGTATTCAAAGCTTATTCTAAAGAGAATACCTTCTCTTTACACCTTATAATCCTGTTTGTTAAAACCCATAACCATTAGGTGGACATCTGAACACATTTAAAATATTTTATCCATTGGATTTTCATGGTCCAAAATCAAGATTCTAGGACAAGATAACAGGGAAAGGAGGACATGTAGTTTGAAATGCGTTATATCAGCACCATCAATTTTTAATTTGGGGTTCCAAAATTATCTTTTTTCTCCATTGGAAAGGAATACATTTGTTTTCACATAGGAAACTACTTCCACTTAACACACAGAAGGTAACTTCATTGGTAGGTATGCTGCCTGTATGCAAGGATCTGCAGTTACTCATAACTGGCTGTATTTTTAAACAGAATAATTTTTGTCAAATATTTTGATACAAAAGAATGAAGCCTGAAGTTAAAATAAGAAATTCTGGGCTCAAGTGCAGGGCAACTGGATACCCTTATGAGATGAGCCTTTGTGCGCTTCCTGTAAGTGTGGATTAGATTATCCACCACCTAGATTTAAGAAAGGATTAAATGAAAGAATATATGTGAAAGTACTGTGTTGATTGTGTTGAAAAGAACTGGAAACCCATAAAGGACCGCTATAATTGTGTAATTGTTGCACCAGGTTATTTTGTCAATACATTTTTAATCAGCACCTAAAATATTTCATGTCACTCCATCCAGCTGAGACATTGAGATGTGGCAAAATGTTTAAAAGGACAACACTATAGGTGAAAAAAACAGAGCACAACAGTAGTCAATTCAAAAAAAATTCTTTTAACAACTTTATTCCATTTCCTTGCCATTTTCAGAACCCTTTCTTTTGGTGTTTTGTAACAATATAAAAAACGATGTGGCTTTTCAAAATATACTCCTTTTCCTTTCTATATGCAAATGATATGAAACACTGGCAAGTTGTCCTTAAAAGTCAGCCCACTTTCATGGCCCAGATAAAGTGGGCAATAATTCCTCTCTAGGTCCTCCGCACATTAGGTGCCAGTCTCTCAAGTCTCTTCCTAGACAATTTCTAGCAGCCAGGAAACATAATTTTTGACCTTGAAGACTTTAGCATTCCAAATCTAAGAATACAATCAGGTGTGTTTTCTTTTGGCAAACTGTGAACTTACACACACCCCCAGAGTGGCATTTGAATGCTGTGCACAGTCTTGACTGTGTTTGAGGTTAGAGAACTAAAGACAAGATTCTTTCTCTCTTGTAATGAAAACAAAAACCACATAGCCTATATTCCACAAAAGAATACCAGCATAATATATCTTTTTTTAAAGATGTAATTCATTAGATGTGTGTAGAGAATAAAAGTGTAAATATAGTCTGGGAACGGTGGCTCACGTCTGTAATCCCAGCATTTTGGGAGGCCGAGACAGGTGGACCACCTGAGGTCAGGAGTTCGAGACCAGCCTGGGCAACATGATGAAACCCCGTCTCTACTAAAAATACAAAAAAATCATCCCGGCTTGGTGGCACGCGCCTGTAATCCCAGCTACTCGGGAGGCTGAGGCAGGAAGATCGCTTGAACCGGGGAGGAAGAGGTTGCAGTGAGCCGAGATCGCGCCATTGCACTCCAGCCTGGGCAACAAGAGCGAAACTCCATTTCAAAAAAAAAAAAAAGTGTAAATATAGTACTAGCTTCATCAATACATCCTGCTGCTTATGGGACTTTAGAGAAGCGTATGAGAAGAAAAGAAGAAAGTGTGTGTGCCTTTACGTAAGGGAGCATATGAGAGAGAGAGTGTGTGAGTGTGTGTGTGTGTGTGTGTGTGTGTGTGTCTCAGAAAGAGAAAATGTTCATGGCAGGAGGAGGGGCGGTGAATATATGAAGGGAAGTTGGGAAACCCCTTCCCTTTTTGTGCACTGCCAGGGCAGCAGCCGCAACCCCAGAATGAGGAGAGGACTTCAGAGCAGGCAGAAGGTTCGCTACCATGACTGATGTGAAGCGACCTGACGCACAAGCAGAGACTTTTCTCCTTGGCAGCCAACAACCTGCAGCAGGCAAGGCGGGCGGGGGAGGAAACCCCGAGGAGGCGCTCCCGTCCGCCTCTTTGCTGAGATAGCAGGAGCAGCAGCCTGAGGAGCCACGAGCTCAGCGTCACTGAGCTAGTGCGGGTGCAAGGGCTCGCAGGCAGGCGCACAGGCCGGGAGCCGCTTCTGCAGCTCAGGCGGCCGCGCTGCAGGACGCCGCGCCGCGCTGCCGGAGCGCCCGGGGCTGGCCCGCGAGCGGGAGGAGCTGGCGGCCGCGCTCCGCCCGGCGCTGAGATTCGTGCCACCTGCCTCGAACACCACGGAGGCGAGAGGAACCCAGAGAGCTCGGCCTCTCGTCCCGTTCTCGAAAAGCAGCCAGCCTATCGTGACGGAGCCGGGAGAAGGCTAGCGTTTCAATTCTGTGCAGGACTGGGATTCTTCTTCTCAAAATTTGGGGGAGCCGGAGTAGAGGTCAGAGGGACAGGCAAGGATCTCAAAAAGGGACCGAGGGTTGTGAACATGGTTACCCCCTCCTATCATTGGAAAATCTCCTTGACATTTTTCACACTTTGAAGCAGCTGCAGCTGGTGTCGTCGGAAAAGGGGGTGGGAAAAAAGAGAGGGGGCGGGGAGAGCGGTGAGACAGCCAAGAGCCATGAGCGGCGCCTCCTCGCCTGCCAATCCTGGCACCTGTGCGCCGAGCCACTGCACCGAGGAGGACCCTACTCCGGGTGAACACCGGGCTTGAAGCCACGGACACCCAGCCCCTGTGCAGCGGGTTCTCGCCGGCGGGACCTGAAGCCGCCCACTCGGGCCACCGCCACCGCCTCCTGCAGTTGCGGAGCGCTCAGCCCCTCCGAGACGCCCGCTGCGCCCTGGCCCCTGGGGATCCTCGCCCTCCACAGGCGCGGCAACGGGCAGGGGTTGTTACGGAGTTGGGTGCAGGATTCGCCTTTCCTGCTCGTCTCTTCTCCGCCCAGGATTTATTGTCTGTGGAGCCTTCTGGGGGCGGGGAGGGAGCTGCGCCTCCGCCACCGCCGCCGCCGCTGCTGCTGCGGTCGCTAGCGCGGCGCGCTGGGCAGGCTGAGGCTGGGCAGTGGACGCGCTCCTGCCTCCCCCGCCGGCGCTTCGGGCTTCCCCTCGGCCGCTTCCCGCGGGAACCTCTCCAGCCGTCCACCTGAAGGGCATTGGCATCATGGTCTAACGTGGCACCTTCCTGGATTCCCCTCTATCTCCTGTTCTTCCTACCTTCTACTCCTTCCCTCCTCTTCTCCTCCTCCGAGGACCCTGGCGCCCACTCCACTACGGACCCCTGAACACTTAAGGAATAACCCTTGGCAGCTGCACGACTACGCTCTCCGAAACCTCATGGGCAGTTTCTCCCGCCGGCGATGTGAGTAAGGCACGCTCGCTGCGTGGCGGAGGGTGCTGCGGGGGCCCAGCCGCGTGCGGCCGCGGCAACCGTAGGCGCGAGAGGTGTGGGACCCCAGAGGCCGGCCGGGGGCGGGGGTGGCAGGGTGGGAGGCTTCGGCGCTCGCGGGGAGCTGCTTGTGCGGTGGCCGACGGAGGCGGCGATGATGTGGTAGGTTGCAGAGCGTTTGGAAATGGGGTGCTAACTGGGCGGGTGCATGGGAGCACCGAGTAGCTTGAGCTGGCAAGAGACCTTAAAGGGTTACATACTGCGAAAAGGAAAGGTAAATGTTGGGCGCTGGTGCTGGGACCATTGGTTCCGCTGAAATTAGGTTTAGCTCCTCGTTATTATCTTGGGTATCTCCAGTCAGCTTTTTTCCCAGAGGTGTCTGAGGGATGAAGCGCGTGTTTGATCGTGACACATACACACTCACACTCACACTAACACACACTTGTGGCAGGACGCACTTGTCTCTTTATCTTGGGAGGTGTTGTATCAATGTCTCGATGTCTGTTTGAAAAAATACAATTAGAAGATTTTTATGTGATTGGGATTGAAGGGAAAGGGTGGGGTTTGGGGGGATGGAGGGGACGAAGGAACATGAAAGACTGGAGGACGGAAAGAAGTGGGGGAGCGTGTTCCCTGGGAGTCAGGGAGAACCTTGCCTCCCTCCCTGTCAGCTAGACAACTCCTGCCCACACATCTCTTTTGTGTGGCACGAGAAGCTGGTGAACCTGCCTATTCCCAATACAGCGCTGGGTCCCCTTGAGGATCTTGCGTCCTCCTCTCCGAGTTATTAAGGATGCAGGACGCGTTTCGGATTCGACGTGGAAAGAGGGAGGGAAGCACATTAGCATTAAGGTAATCATGGCACCCTGGCTCGTGGACTATTAGATTGGCTACCAGTGGTCTCTAATCTTACTGTTTGCAGAGTCAAGAATGGGGGCGGGGGTTGGGGGACTGTATAGATTGCCTTTTAAAATAGTGTGACTTCATAATAACGGAGATGGCTGCAAGATTGCTTCCTTACACTACTTCTCGGCCATCAGGGCTGAATAAAGGACCCGCCTCCGCCCTCTACTCCCGCTCTTCTCTGGTTGTCTCTTCCCCATCAAGTCACAAAGCGAGCGGGTTGGGTGAGAGGGCACAGCTCGAGGCAGAGAAGAGACGGGGTCACTTTCACAACTCCCAGGAATCGGCTTCAGAAAGGCACCATCTGCGACTCCCACGTTCCTTTCGAAGTTCTCCTTCAAAAGGAATTACAAAAAAAAAAAAAAAAAAAAAAAAAAAAAGCGATGGGGGTGGGGATCGGTAAGACACAGGGGTCCTCCCACTGCTCTTTTGGATTACTTTCCCAATACTCTTTCAACACATCGAATTTACCTGCAGTGGTAACTGGGTCAGCAGGTAAATAGATTTGTATCTGTATATGTCAAAATGTGTCTCTCCTGATGGATGAAAAGCAATTTTTTTGTGAGCATATTCTAACCTAGGCGAAATTTCTAAGCACAATAGAGATTTTTATAGCGTGGGCGAGAAGAGTGCATTCCAGCGAAAGCAGGACACGTGATCTCTCCAACGGGAGAGATACAGTATTAGGAACTCGATTTTCTTTGTTCCAGCCTGAGCCTATGAGATGTTCGGCATCCTGGTTGCTTAAGTCCTCCTATAGAAGGAAAATAATAATAATAATAATAAAGTTGATCGGAGGCGAAATAGAGGGAAAGTAAGCACAGGTAGATATGCGTGAACGGTTTGAAAGCTTCGCCTCTGCCTTTTTTTTTACCGCCCACCCTTCACCCCCACCCCTTGCTCCAGCCAGCCCCCTATTTTAAAATGAGACATTTCCTCTGGGAGACTGTGGAAAAGTTCTCCAGCCCCTCTGCACACGTGGGTTCTCCAGCACTTCAGAACCTGCTGTGATTCGCAACAGATTACACCACCTTCCCAGTCCAAGTGTCACGCCTCCGTCCAGGCTTCCTTGAGTTGGCTTCCAGGAAGGACTCTAAGGGAACTACCACGAGGTCTTTTTGTTTGTTTGTTTGTAGTTTTTGTTTGTTTGTTTGTTTTTACAAAAGACAGTAAAGCAATGAAGTCTTTGCTTTTTAGAAATCATTGATTGCACAGGGGGAAAAATGAGAAAGTAGGGATGTAGGAATGATTTTATGTTTCCTTAAGAGTCATAGGGCTAAAGTATATTGAGGGTGTGTTTAGTGATTGCGTTTGGACTTCTGAGGTGTCTCAGGCCTGTGAAAAATGTCCTGAGGTCAGAATATTTATTAATTTAGTGGAGATATAACTTGTTTACGACTCAACATTTAGAGTTACCTGACTTGGAGATTTCTTATTTCATTTTCACTTAATGTTTTATAATCCATCTCAGTAGGCTAAAGTTTTTAAAAGGTGGTTTATTTATGTGTTATGCTGCATTGCATCATACTAATATGTAATGATAAGAAAAACAGTCAATTTTCACGACTTATTATGAGGTGAGAGTTCTTTATACATTTTTAAGAAAAAATTGACTATCCAAGAAAAAATGTGTACTTACCATGGCAACACTTACATTCTACATCACTTGTGTCTGCACATATGCAGCTTAGAATTAGAAACAACTTCATAAAGAAACCTGGTCCAGTTGCAGTAGCCATGTTTTATTCAGAATTTTAGTGCAGCTTTAGGCTGTCATTAACATTTTCCCAATTAAATTCTTATTCCACTTTCTTTTATAAGCTTTTAATTTTTCTAATTCCTTTATAAAATACAGAACATAAGCTTAAAGTGTTTTTGTGTGTCTGCATTTTTCTTTGCTTTGGATTTCAAAAAATCACGAAGATATAAATTAATATTATGAATGTTATTGCTTATGAAAGTAATAAACTATATTATCTATATGATGTTCATTCCAATGGTACTTGTAGATCTCTCTTATTTCAGCACATAGTACATGATTAAATATTTGATACAAAAACTTGGTCTTGTTAATCACAACTTTAAAACATTCACTTTTTAGAACAGGTAAAATATTGATGTTAGGTTTTAATTGATGTTTCAAAATTACACTTATAGATACTAAAATTTTATTTTCTGAATGACTGTGGCCCCAATATAAAAAGGAATCACACATTCCACGAGACTATGACTTCATTTCTTACTCAGATTAACAGACTAAACGAAGAGTAACCAATTATTGATGAATTATCATCTGAATTATTTATGGATTCTTATTACATTTTCTTTCTTCACATAAATTATTTCATAGTTTTTTGAAAAAATTATTTCAAACATATATGCTGTTGAACACAATAGTTATAATAGCCACACTATCATTGAAAGACATTATTTGGTGTATTTTGTTGTCTCTAATAACTGACTGCTTTGCAGACTATCATCCACATTCATTTTTGGAGCCATGTAAATTTGCAAGATGACTTTAGGGGAATGTTAATTCAAATCTGTGACATATAACAGACTTTTAGTTTATGACAAGCCGAGTTACCATTAACTAATTTTTATTGCCACGGAAAATATCATTGGAGATGACTCTAGGCTCTTTGGAGAACCTTGAAGTTTTCACTCTGAAGTTCTTTAATTTAGCAGTCAACATCAGTCTTCAATAGAGAGTTTTCAACGTTTCAACATTAAGAAATAAAATTTTAATATAAAGTTAGCAATTTAAACCTATAATGAAGCAAATTATATTATATTCTGATGGAACAAAAAAGCAAATTATATAAGCTATTGTAATTAAATCAAATACCTAAATCAAAAAAAGGAGATTCATAGACAGGCTGCACTTATGTTTTAAAAAACTTACTTGTGAATTGTCGATAAAAACTCAAAATGAAAAGTGGCACTATAAATCAACAATGTTTGAATGATGGTTGCTACAAATCAATAGTATTTTTTCTTTGTGTGGCTTTTAACCATGTTACTTATGTGACTCAGGTTTGAATCATTAGAAATAATTATATTTTTATAGAAACAACTGTAGAGTATTACCCTGAGATAGTGAAAGAGGAGTAAGAAAAACTTAGGTATGTCTAGAAGTAATGTGCAATCTTAGGTAATACATCTCTTTTAACAAGATAAAATAGAGGTGGCAATAATTACTATTTTATAACTGTAGGACATACCAAATAAGACAAAGGGGTACCTGAAATGTGGTTTGGAAATTTTAGAAGAGTGAAGTATAAACTTTTTTATACAGATTAGTTTTTCTGTAGTAATGTGTGTGTGGGGTATGTGTGTGTGTGGTTGTGTTTAGTGATAGCATAGTATAATTATGTATATTATATAATGGTATAATTAAAAGCATGCCATTTAAATAATCAAATATGTCTATTTCCTATCTCAAAAAAAGTGAATATGCTCAGAAATCCACGAACATCACTTGTCATATTGCCTCCCCTACCACAGTACCTGAACTATAATCATAATTATAATAAGTTACTGCTTGCTGAACTCCTACCATGAGTCATGAGCTTTACTTCAAAATAATCCTATAGGAAGCATGAGTCTCACTGTTTTAAAGATTAGAAAAAAAAAAAAAAAAAAAAAAAGAAAACTGAAACTCAAAGATAGCAAGTGGCAAATCCATGCCACATGGAAAGTGATGGGCCAAGATTTAAGCCCAGATTTGGCCCCTGTTCATTTTTCCCCATTCTGTGCTCTCTTCTTCATGGCATAAATTGAAGTTCGGTAAATAACTGAAATCTGTAGATTACGGAAGTTTTTCCTGGTGTACAAAGAAAAATTAAGATGTTGAACCAGCTTTTGAAAGCTGTATATTTGGTGATAATACATCCTATTATTTTTGGACTATTATTTAATGTAGGTATAGAAAATACTGTTGCTTATTATCTTGGAATAATTCATTCACGACAGAAATTTAATAACCTAGTAGAATCTGTCATATAAAACTACATTATGGAAGTTTTCAATAAAGCAAATTTTGAGTCAATAGCTGTCATGTCTATTTTGAAACTATGATGATGCACTTGATAATTAAGCCCCTGGAGAGGCATCATATATGCTAATTAAATTATTAATCATAATACAAACATTATCATTTGTCATTCAAAGACATGGGAAAAATATTAAATACATTAATAACCCAAAGGATTTCCTGTGTACACTCATTCTCATTTTATTGTTCATTGCTTAATAAACTACTTAAAATCTCTATACAAAATATTATTTTACTGCAATACACATGAAAGGAATAGTAGTTGTCAGGGATGAAGCATTGAAATGTCTATTAACATTGACATGATGTGTTTAAATATTTTAACAATGGAGCAGTTGTATACATTGTTTAAAGAATTCATTTATAGGCTTCTTAAAGATGCAGTTTCTTCAGTTGTGCCAGGATATTTTTGCTGTACATGAAGTTCAGTAAGGTTGAAAGCATACTTAACATGAGGGCATAGGTATGCCCAAGGTAGTATCATAACAAATGGCTTAAGTTAAAAACAATGGAACTGTAGGATACTTGTGTGTGTGGCGGGGTGGGTCAGATGAGGGAGATATTTAAATGTTGTGGTACTGAATAGGTAAAGTAGTATGAGAACAAGTGAGAAGCTATTGATTTCAATTATAGAAAAGAGGTAGCTGACCTTAAAACAAAACAATAGCATAAATACTATCATTATCATCATGAAATTTTCATAGGTAAAAAGAAATGGTACTGTGAAAAGCAGAAAAACAGAGCTAACAGAGGAAAATATGGGACAAACAACTGGAAAAGAGCTGTTAGACAAGTCATGGAGAAACTACAGGATTTTATGTTATTATATTGAAAAAGACAAGAATACTCTGGTGTAGTGGCAAAATACTTTATAGATGCTTGGCTGTATTGTCAATTTATTCAATAATGGAAGGAAAGGTAAGAAATGAACTTTATTAAGATAGTGCCTAAGTATTATGAAGACATTTGTTGCACTAAAAAGGTAAGTAATGGACACAAAGCTAAAATATGCCAGCTGAACTTAAAGAATTAATGTGTCACAGATGGTGTAACTAAAACAATTAAAAATTGCAAATAATAGACTTCTAAATACTAACTACTTAAGTGTTCTGCATCAAAAGTATTCATCATTGTAGTTCTTACCACCAGTAGGCTACCTTACAGAACCATGTTGGATGGAGATATACCTTGGGCCACATATTTTGAGCACTCATAAAATTAAATAGTTACTATCCAGCGTTATTCTGATCAGTGTAATTCAAGACATGAAAAAAATTTCTTCTCTATATCAAGTGTGATTAATTTCTTAAGACAATTATAAAAGCTATTGTAATTAAATCAAATACCTAGTTAAACTTAGAGTGAGTGTTAAATATTAGTGAAGTCCTTAGGGTAATATCGTATTGTTGAACACTGGGCACACCACACACATACACATATAGCTGTAATTGTTCTATTTCACAACACATATGCACACACAAACATAGCTGTAATCTTACTATTTCAGGAGTTTATAACATTTCAGAGCTGGAAAGGAATTTAGAGGGTCTCATTTTATAAAAAAAGGAAACTGAGGCCCCACTAAGTATACTTTCTTGCTGAGGGTCATCCAGCTGTTAATGGGAGAAATAGCAACAAAATCAGTTCTTGTAGCTCCCACTGTCTGCCAGTAAAACCACACCCTTGGAACTACTGGTGTCTCTTATACCCGAGCAAAGTAGAAGAGAGAAAGGAACCTTAATTCAATAGATCCAATTAATATATCCAGCCAATTTGATGACACTATCCAAAAAGCATTTCTTTTTCATTGAATTTTTGGCCTGAATTTCAATCTGAGTTTAATTTTTGGTCTTAATTATGCCCTGAGTTTTTATTTGGCTTGAGCATTTTGGACAATTGCCTTATCCTCCACTTTGACTTGACTGTCTAGGCAGATTCCCATGCTATAAATTTAACATCTGTTAAGTATTCTATTTTTAAAATATCTTTATTTAAGAAATGTGGAATTAATTTTCACTAATATTGAAGCACTCTAAATTTGGATACTATATCCTTTCTTAAAACATTAAAATTAAAATGTTCTTTTTAAATCATTGATCTTTTTAGGATAATGCCAGCTAAATGAATGTTGGATGATGAAGAAATGTTCAATTCATTTTAAATAAATAAATTATCTTCTAAATTTGCTAATTTTATTAGGGGTCAACCAATGAGTTTTCTCACCAAAAAACAAGGACTTTAAGTGCTGTTAGAGCTTTCTATAAACTACTACTTCAAATATGAATTAGGAAACCATTCTAATCAGGAAAATAAAATACAATACAGTTGGAATTTGTAAAACAGACTCATTTCTGAGAAGTTTTTCACATTATTAAATTTTGGGCTGGGTGACTGTAATCCAGCACTTTGGGAGGTTGAGGTGGGATGATTGCTTGAGTCCAGGAGTGAGAAACCAACCTGGGCAATATAGTGAGACGTCATATCTACTTTTTTTTTTTTTTAAGTAGCCAGGAGTGGTGGTGCTCACCTGTAGTCCCACCTACTCAGGAGGCTGAGGTGGGAAGATTGCTTTAGCTTAGGAGGCAGAGGTTGCAGTGAGTTGAGATCACACTACTGTACTCCAGGCTGGGTGACAGAGTGACACTCTGAAAAAAAAAAAAAGTTACTTTGGAAGGTCCTTTAAAATAGCAAGATCCTTCCTTCTTCTAAATATCTGGTTACACATCTGTTATGACTTAGTTCTGTTACAAGACAAATTTGAAATAAACGTTTCATTTATATTTTTTCTAATGCTAAAATTCTTAGTCCACCATATCTAGAAGCTTTGATTACAGGTAAATTTAAGGCAAGATGTTTTATAACCCACCAGCAAACCATATCAGCAATGATTATAAAGCATTTTTGAAATTATGGTATAAATCTCTTAAAATATGTATTTGAGTTGTAAACAATGAAATGTAGAAATATTTACAAAGAAAAGTTTTGATTAAATAAGATACCTACATACCGACACAGTCCCACCTAATAACCCTTTTTAAAAGACATAACTCCTTATTAAGGAAATAATGTTTTAAATTGAAGAAACACCATGATGACTAAATTAATGCATCACATATCAGCACATTAGCTATGCTTTTCATTTGTAAAATGGTTCTTATTCATGCCAGCTTTCAGTGTACTGTTCAGAGGCTCGTGGGTGTGATGGAACGGAACATATTTCTGCATCTGTGAATGTAATCCCACACACCATTTTACATGACAAAATCTGAATGTCCTAAGTCTAGGTGTTAACAGTAATACAAGACGTCAACCTCTCCCAGTCCAGGATTCGAATTACTCCTTAATAATACCTGTTTTATCTTTTGCACTATCTAATTTTATTTAATGAGCAGTTATTTACACATGTAATATAAGGAGGATGGACGTTTTTTGTTTGTTTACTTGCTTTTTCTGCCTCATCATATCTAAGGTTTGCTTCCTGCAGACAAAAAGCAAGCCACTGAAACTCAAACACAGTAGACATCAATGTGGGACATGAACACAGGGGGCTGGATACAAAGATGATGTGCTTTTGTACTTTGGTACAAGAAGAAACTACTAGAACTGTTATGCATGTTTAAGTTCCATATAAAAATCATGGGTAAACTTACCCATAATTTATATAAAGGAATATGTTGTTAATCTCCTTCCCCCTCTTCCCTAGTAGAATTTCTTTGTATAATCATGTGCGAAAAATAGATAGAAATGCATGGAAAAAAAAGTTGTATTTTAGTCCTGGTAATATGGATGAATACTTCCTTGTTTTAAATGCCACTTAATGGTTTTAATATTATTGCTTAACAATGGAAAAAATAGCGTATTTTAGTGTAGAAGATAGAAACTTTATTGGGTGTCAAGAGTTATAATTTAATGAATCAACATAATAAAATGTAATGTGATAGCTTCTAGTATTTATATTAAAAAAGGAGGGTAACAAAAAAACCCTAAAATGTTACTTGGGTTTTGTATTCTCTTTTTCTGGATATGAGTCAAGTGAGAAATTTACCCTCACACTGAGTAAAGATCACCATTAATTTGAATATGAATATAGTTTAATGAAACTTCAGAATCCCTTGGTTACATTCTCCACATATCTTTTTTTAAAAAATAAAAAAGGTTAAACCTTTAAACTGTGTGGTTTGTGTGATCACACAAAGGTCACTTTATATTGGTATTTTTAGGATACTTCAATATATGGACCATTCATTCATTCCCAGCATCATTGCTTAAATAATTATTTAAATGACTGTTTCCCAAACCAGCACATATGTAGAGACTCACTGGATATTTTATCTCAAGCAAACTAGCTCACAGCCTGGTGCAGAAAAAGATGCATGTTGTGTGAATGAATGTTTCAATGAATGAATCGTTCCACTTATTCTTCTGAATGCCTCTAAATGACTCTTGTAGCCATCAGCACAGTTTCCCTCAATTCCTTCTTCTCCTCCTTTCTGAGAGCATCATAGGATTGTGCTTCCCAGCCATAGCCATATGACTTGCTTTGGTTGAGGCAATCAGAACAAAAGGTAAGGAGTGTCTCTTTTGAATAGAAGCTTTTTTTTTTTTTTTTTTTTTTTTTGGTAGAGCCAGCATCTTCCCATGTTGCCCATGCTGGTCTCAAACTCCTGGGCTGAAGCAGTCCTCCTGCCTTCACCTCCCAAAGTGTTGGGCTTACAGGTGTGAGCCACTGCACCTGGCCTGAATAGAAGTGTTTATGACCCAGTGCACTGCTTGCTCTTTCCCTAATATAGTAATTGTGGAAGCACATGTCATGATAGAGCCTCCATCGTCCTGGTCCATGAATAATTACACTAAATGCAGTCCTCCTGGCACATAGGTATTTGACATGTGGTGTGAGAAAGAAATAAAGCATTGATATGTTGGGATTTGGGGAGTTGTTTGTTAATAGAGAATAACCTACTCTTCCCTCCTTCTCAAATTTATTGAGTTTGAAAGACAAAGGGTAAGTGAAATCCTATTCTATTAAAAGTAGAATCCTAATTTCCAGTTTACAGTGTCACAACTACAGAAATAAGTATGCTACTAATTTGGATCGTAATATTAAAATATATTACATTTTATGACTGGTTAAAGATATAATTTTTAACAAAGCTATTATTTAATACATAAAGATATTATTTAAAAGATAAAAAATCAACCTATTTGAGAAAATTTTATAAGTCTTAAGCACTTTGACTTTCTCAGTTGGTAATTTTGTGCACAAGCATATTTTAATACACCAGAAGTCTAAGAACTAAGCTACTGTTCTTGTACAACTCAGGTATAGCTCCTCAGATTTGTAAACAAATCAAAGAAACTAGGGTGCAATATATTTTTTCATTCTGTATATTGTTAGGAGAACTTTTATGATAAAAATCTACCATATCTACTGGAATCTGCAACTTTTTCAGTTTAATAAACTTTACTAAGTTCTTGCCTGCCTGCATTCATTCATTCTAAATATTTACTGTGTGCCAGGCTTTGTGCTAGAAACAGCTGAGTACAAACCTGGTCTCTGATTTCATGGAGTTTACAGTCTAATGGTATAGACAGACCTTAAATAAATAATAATTCTAGGGATATATGATTACAAATTATGATAAAAGCTAAGAAGAAAAAGACCAAGGTACTTAGAGTGAATATTTTGAAGTTCTGAGAAGAAGTAGCATCTTTGATTAACTGCTATTTAAATAAAACCTCTAAGATGATAGAAGTTAGCCAGACAAAGAAAGAAGACAGGAGTATTCTAGTCAGGGCAAATGGCAAATGCAAAAACTTTAAATCGGAAGAGGATGGTACATTGGAGGGCAATGTGATTGGCAGGAGGTCAATGTGACTGGATATGGGGAGCACGGGGAGACTGGCACGTTATGAGGCAGACATGAGCCAGACATCCAAGGACTTACTGACCAGGTTAAGAATTTAAGTTGTTTATCCTACATTCTGTGCAAAGTCATTAAGCATTTATGAACACAAAAGTGGTGTGAACTGATTGACATTTTTAAATGATTACCTGGGCTGCTATGTTTACATAGCTTCTACTTAGATGAAGGTGAGAGTGGAAATAGGGATACGTGAATTAGGAGATGTTTATAGTGAGTTGGACAATAAATTCTCTTGGGCTAGAATTTTGGTAGTGGAAATGGGAAGAGATAGATGAAAGTGAAATAAGCTTTGTAGAAGGTATTGGATTCACTGCTGAACTGATAGTAGTGAGGGCTAACGAAAGTGTGTTATCAAAGATTATTCCAAGATTTCTGGCATGAGAAACTGGATACATATAGGTACAATTTGTTGACTGGAGAATCTGGAGAGGGAACTAATTTATTCATGTATAACTAGAACATTGACAGAATGAAGGAAACTGAATAATGCTGACATATTGAAGAAGCATCAACTTGTAAATGTAAACACTTATTCCTATATAAAATTACTGGAAATGAATACTTCTATAGGGAAAAGTAATTAAAGCCTCTTTTTAAGAAAAAAGTTTTTAAATACATGAAAATTGGGTATGCATTAGAGTGACTCAACTTATATTGCTATCTTGGCTTTGTTTTAATTATTTTTTTGGCATGAAAAGAAAATACTAATTTCTTCCATCTTTACTCACTATGCTTTACAGTTTGGAAGGGCAATTTACTCCTGGTCCTTTTATACTTGGATTCCTAAGATGAGTAGAAGAGTGTAAACCATTGATAGTGTTTACTTTAAGCCACCCATCTCAAGCACTTCCTTAGCCTTTTGCAGCACTGTTGCTACCAAGGGATCCATGTGGTGGGATTCTCTGGGCAAGGTTACACCCATTTGCAATTTGTCCCATACGTGTTACCTTTTCCTAGAGCCCTTCATCTTCAAAATTTTTTTCACTGCTGAGTTCTGTCATTTAAGACATGCTGTAAATTGTTGCCCAGAGGGTGTACAAATAAGTAGAATGAGAATCCTTTGCTCATGGATACATAATCTAGGAATGTATGTAGCTGAAAATAAAAGAAGTATTAATGATTAGTAGCTTAACTAAGATACTTATTTTACCCTTTCTTCCAGTTAGCTTTTGCAGTGGTAATTATAATCTCAAAATATCTCAGTGGCTTACACCACAAACTTTCATTTCTCCCCTACACACCTGTGGGACAACAGCAGCTCCACTCAGCTCTCTTTACCAATCTTCTCACTCCAGGATCCAAGCTGAAGGAGCAGCGTTTATCTCAGATGTGCTGTTTTCATGGTAGAGGACAGGAGCAAGAGGCCAAACTGGCCGACTGAAGTTCAATGAAAGCTTCTGCTCACACATAGCATATTTTAGGTCCATTTGCATTTCTTTGGCCAAAACAAGTCACATAACCAAGCCTGGCATGGCAAGAGAACAAATGGTTAAGCATCCATCTGGTATAAGTGGCTCAGTGATGCCATCAGGAACTCCAACTCATTCCAAATCTTTATCTGTTTCTTTGGTAGTAGTTCAGCATTTATACTTTGAAAGACAGTTTTTTCCTTCTTAACATAACTGCCTCTGAGTGGACTGGCACCAAGGAATGGCAGTAATGGATATCCGCCAACTGTTGAGTTCCCTGGGTCTCTTCCTTGGCTCTTGTATCCTGGCCAGCATGCAAGTCTGTTTAATGCAGTTGTACTTATGAGTATGTTTTGATTTTTTTCTGGTTTGATTAGCTTGAAATGTATTTTACAAATTTCTCAAGTAAATTACTTTTGCCCTATTTTCCTAAGTTATAAGACATTTGGGGAAAAATAACATTCATATTAAAATTTAGATATTAGTCTAAATACCTAATATCTAAACAAATCAGTTTTAGTTTGGTTAAACAGTTTCTTTCAAGCACTGAAGTTTAGTTATAAAATAAAATTTTATTTTTTTGATAATATCTGGAGGATTTAAGGAGCATTTTATATTTTAGGAATGGACATACTTAAGAATTTTTGAGATAACTATCAATTCATAAAGCCTGAAATTCCCTTTGATATTCAAAACCTTATATATTTTATTTTTGTTCAGATCCTACTGTATCTAAAACTTTGGATTATAACTATTATTTATTAAATTAACTATACTTTTACAAATAAATTTTTTGTTTTGTTAATAAATGGAATCACTAAAATATGAAATATATCTAATTAATTAAATTCTTCAAAAGTAAATAGATTAGATTATTTATGTTGCTACTTCCTTAGGTGTTCTTGGGAAACTAGTTGGACTCCTACTTTCAAGGGTAACACAGTCACCACTAGGTCAGTGGTTTTCAAACATTTTTATAATTGGGGACTGCTTTTATCCAGTAAAATATTACAAAGAACTCCAGTACATAAAACAGAGACAAGTAAGACTGCTGTGTTTAAAATGACTATGTTTTATGTTCAAGAATTATTATGCCAATGTATAATTATTTTATAATTTCTCACTTCCTCTTTTAACAGAAAAACAACTTACCCCCTATTGGGGAAATGATATAAAAATATAGGCATTATTTGTTATTTTCAGCTACAGATTTGTCAACAAACTTGGGGTTGAGCAAAGTCATTTGAATTGTTTTATGGGTACAAATAGGGCTGCATTACACTATCTCTCAGTTTTTTTCTTTGATTGACAAAGGGTGATATTATCCACACAAAGACTTTCTGAGGGGTTCATTTCATCACACCAATTATCAGTATGTATGCAAGGCCTCTCCAAGACAGAAAGGTATTTGGGACTGCCAGTTCTGCCTCTTAATGAATATCTTCTGTGCCCAGCTAAATAAGCAAAACGGCAGAGAAAAACACAACTCTAGGGTAATCTGCAGCAGATGAAAAGACTTACTCATTTTGATGAATATGGCTCATTAGGATGGCTGGTTTTGTACTTGTCAATGCTTGGAATCGCTTACTTCTCTCATCCTAAATATCCAGTTGACATCGGCTATAGTTTTGTGAAAGTGAACTCCAGGCTGATCAGCAAAAAATAGTTTCAGAGGCAAAGGTGGAAAGAATTATTATTTCCTTAAAATGTATTTCTCTTTTCCTATTAGACAAAAATATTTGAGGTTATTTTGGGGGTCTTCTATTCTAGAAGACTTAGAAGTTTTACTACTCTTTGTTGCCTAACCTCCATTACTCCCTTGCCATCTGCTGCCCTGGCCTTCAAAATTTTATTTTATCAAATGTCTCTCAAAATTGTGTTTTGCCAACAGCTATGGTTTAGTAGCATGCATAGTTGAATTTCAGTAATACCAAAGATATGGATTTAAATTTGTTTTCTGTTACTTTTTAGCTAGGTGACCTCAGAAAAGTTATTTTAACTCTCTACATCATAACTTATCCTAAAAGTGAACATAATACCCATCTCACATAAATATTGTGAAGATTAAGTAATTTTAATTAGGAAAAGCAATCTGACACACTATTACTGTAATAATTCTTTAGAAATAATACTTTAGATATACAAATTGAATCATCTTACCCCTTCCCCAGTTAAAACAATTTATAGCTTTGCAATTTCTTTTGAGATAAAGACAAAAATTAATATGTTTTCTTATGAGGCATAGGAAAACATATGGATTCCTGTAAGTCTAGCTATTATCTACACTCCAGCTTCATTTCCTCAGTGTCCACAAATGTGAGTGTTCTTTCAGACTAGAAAAGGCCTTGTTTCCTACCACCTCAGGCCTTTTGCCTGTGTTGTTCTCATTAACTTCTCTTTTTACCTAGTTAACTCCTATTTTATCTTCCAATTTCAGCTCAATGATCACTTCCTAGAGGAAGCCTCTACTATCATCTTCTCTTTTGGCACTGTACATATACCAAAATGTTATACAAAATGTTCCATCCATGTTCATTGATTGTAAACTGCTAGACTGATACACAGTTATATCTTCCTGATATTTTGAAATGCTTTATCTCAAACATTTACAAAACTGCTTCAAAATGAATTTGTATTCAAATGGAATAAAAGGAGAAGAAATGAGTTAATATTTATTGGGGGCCTACTATTATTTGTGGAACTCATCTAGGCATAATATATATACTTTATGTAATCCTCACCATATTTACTCTGTGAGCAAATATGATATTTAACAAAATGAAAATATATAATCATTAAAGATCTTTGTGCCAATTCAAGGAGCAAAAGGGAAGCATATACGATTTATAGACTAAAAAAGTACTTTTCTCTTTTGTTGAAGAGATAGAGGAATCCAGGGAAGTTTTATTACATCAGAGAAATTCTGAGTTGTAGAATATTCTAATCTTTCCGAAGATGCCTTTACCATTTGCATAGATCAGGTTAGATGAAATTCAAAGCTTCTAAAAAGTTGATAAATAGTATATAACTTGCACATAGTGTAATATATTTATAAATTGTGTCATTATGAAAATAATTCCCATCATGTGTATAAATATCTATGATACCAATACTAATTTGCAACATAAATACAAAAAGAGATACTTTGAAAGAGTCTGCAGATGTCAAGAATAAGTTGTGAGCTATCACAGTAAACATTTCTTGGAAGTACAACATGTGATAAAACACTTGCAGCCTGTTAAATGAGGGCCACGGACCCTGTCAGAATGACACAGCCAGCCACCAGTGAGTTCAGAAAGAACTACATAAACTATTACCAAGAAATATATCATTGTAAGACTTTTAATTAGCAAACTGTTCCGTTGTTTATCTTAAACATTGCACAAGATACTGCTTTTGCTTCTTTTATGTCACAGACGAAATCAGCTACTAAAAATCTGGCTTACAAAAATGATTCTTAAAATGAAGAGACTATAAATTTTTGTAAATCTGTAAAGAATTGAGATTTACTGTAGACTTAAATAGTGAAAGTACCAAGAGCTAGTCTGATACTCAGCCAGCTTTACTACCTCCAGATGTTAGAGGATAAGTCAAAATACTGAAATAAAATTAAAGTTTTGTCAATTTAAAATACTGACCTACTTACAAGACTTCTTTCTTTGTCCTTCCTTCCCTATGTGTAAGAACTTAAATATTATTGTAATTGGTCTCTCTGACTTTAGTCTCTGTCACCATCTGTCAGACTAATCTTTGTAAATGCCTTCTTTGTAGAATTAATTTTCCTTTTAGAAGCTCCCCAATAGTTTCCCCTCGACTTAAAAAAATTCTCATTTTGGCGGGGGGTAGCGCAGGGACAGATGAATTCATTGATAGTACATGGCAAAATGGGGCTCCCTAAGCCTCTTCCAGTCTTCAGGGTGTCTGGCATGAAAACTGTGAGTTGGGGAGATTTTCAATGTGGTGGGGGACTGGATGCAGCAGGGACTCGCCAGCAGCTGAGGGCCTCTCTCTTTTTCTGGGATCCTAGGGGGAGAATTCAGTGAGGTACTGCATACCATTTACTTAAAATTATTCCAGTAACTCTTGATAACTGTCATTTATTATTATCATAATTGAAGAATGAAATAAATCTTTCAGCTAAATAGACATCAGTGTCGATTTTGAAAACTGAACTGTTGATGTAAAAAAGGCATTTTACCAAAGTTTAATCTAGGCGTTTTGAGTGTTGTTTAAGGCTGTAATATTTGTGCCTTAATTCTTTAAAATACTGCCCTTTGTTGATTATTTAGCATCAAAATCTGAGATTCTAAGAAATTCCATTTATTGTTAAACTTTGGATTTTCTATTTTCCGAATTCTGAGGAACAATACAGAATTCAAGTGACTCTATTAACTCCCAAAATGTTCTTGCTGTTTCACATCTATATCTAAATAATGACATTTGTAGGTTTTTTCTTACATTCAGTATACTTACCTGAAGAAATATGTTGTACATGTTTGCATATCTAGATATCTGTTGTGCCCTTGGAATATTTGTAAGTATGCAAGTAGTAAAATGTGGTATAATATAATAGAGTGTTTTTCTGATTGATAGGAAATGGCTTCCTTCTTAAATCTCTTCTCTTTGTCTTCATATTACTTACTCATCCAAACTTAAAATATTCTACTTCTTTCTTCCCTTATGAGCATATGCTTTTTCTTCTAATTTTATGATCTCCAATTCCTAAATAGTTTTCATTTTCCTCTTCTCTCATTGTTCCCACAACAGTTCCCCAGTTCAGGACTCTTTAATGTCTCCTGTGCCTGATTCCAGTGGGCCCTGAGTGGACCTCACTGATCCCTCACTTCCTTTGGACTTTTCTTCCTTCAATCTCACCTCTGTGGGGTCCTCCCACCTTGAGATTTTGTGAAATACAGGCCTATATAGGACACTTCTCCTGATTAAACCATCACTGACTCCTTGTACCCCAGCTCTTTGATGTGGATAACATATTCACACAGTGGTTCTGCTCTCACCCTCTGATGAGGTTTGGCTCTGTGTCCCCAACCACATCTCATCTCAAATTGTAATCTCCACGTGTTGAGGGAGGGATCTGATGGAAGGTAATTGGATCGTGGGGGTGGTTTCCCCCATGCTGTTCTTGTGATAGTGAGGGAGAGCCATGATATTTCTTGTGATAGTTCTTGGAAAAGCTGATGGTTTTAAAAGTGTTTGGAAGTTTCCCTATTATTATCTCTCTCTCCTGCTGCCATGTAAGACATGCCTTTCTTCCCCTTCACCTGTCTCCATGATTGTAAGTTTCCTGAGGCCTCCCAGCCATGTGGAACTGTGAGTCAATTAAACCCCTTTCTTTATAAATTACCCAGTCTCAGGTATCTTTATAGCAGTGTTAGAATGGACTAATACATTCTATGTGCATTCGATATTCTGGCCACACTGAGCTATAAGGAGCTCTAAAAATATACCCTGTCTTGCCCAAGCCTTATTATTTGCCAGAAATACTGAAAAATTCCTTCTATTCATTCCTTAGGTTGTAGTTCCAAATGTCATTTTCTCCATGAAGGCTTTCTATACCTTCTGCCTCCTTCTATCCCAGGGAAAGTTAGTGGTTTTTTTCCTCTGTGTCTTGAAAGTGATTTACATACATTTCTACTGTAAGACTGACCATGTTATATTTCAATTGTTGATGTCTCTTTTTCAGTAAGATGACCATTATTTTATCAGAAATGGCATCTTATTTTTTTGCATACATAGCTCTTAACTTACATTATCTATTCAGTAAATATTTATTTGAAGAATAAATGAATAGCAAAAAAAATGAATAAACCAGATGTGAAATTAATGACTAACCTATAGACACATCATACTTTATCAGGCATAATGTGATCAGGCCTATATTCTAAATTATATGAAATAATATATTAAGCATGTAGTTTTGTAAATTGAATAGATAAATATAAAATAAAACAAATGCAATATAGTGGATAAAGTACGAGCTTTGACATTCTAAAACCTAAATATGGATTCTAACCATGCCAAGTAATAGTGAGGAAATTTGAAACAGGCTGTATAATTTTTGTAAGCCTTGTTTCTTTCATCTGTATGAAGAAAAAATACTAATATCTATCTCACCATTTGGTCATAAGAATCAAATGAGATAAATAAATGGAAATATTTTCTAAACTATTAAAGTCTAGAGGTTTTTAATTTATAGTTTAGTAGGTTTAAATTTATAGTCAGTGTCACAAACTCTCATGTGACAAAATATAACTTTAGAAAATCTGTAAATGATATCAAGGTATTTCACAAGGCCCAGTTTCTGTACTTGTTAAATTTCTGTTTCCTTGACAAACTTATCAAGTTGCTTCATGTCTGAGACAGTATGTTCTTCTTTCCTTCTTCCCTATGCAATTGGTGCTGCTACTCCTGCTGGGGTCCGTGTGTGTGTGTGTGTGTGTGTGTGTGTGTGCGTGCATGTGATGTAATATACATGTAATATACATTTTTAGTTCAATTTGTTCATATCAATATCTAAGGTTTCTGAGAATTTTTTGTGTTACCACTTCATAAAAAGGGTGTGTGTGTGTGTGTGTGTGTGTGTGTGTGTGTGTGGAGAGAGAGAGAGACGTGCTGTGGGAGGGGTACTTATTCCCTGTGCCATCCTCTTCCTCTGCTGTCTCTGGCCTCTGCTGAGGTGTCCAACCACTGGATCAACTGTCCTCACTGAAACTGTCCTTAAAATTTCTGTACATCTGCCAGGACTACTAATCACTCAGGTATCTATATTTTATGTTCTTATCTGAACTCTCCATCCTTTCAAATCCTTCCACTCTTTTAGTACTTCATGCTCAAGTCAGAAACATTTAGCTCAGACGCGTTCATGTCTCACTAGGGTATGAAGAATCCAATGGGGAGTGAGTCCTCTGGCCCATGTCTGTAGAGATCTCCCTTTAGTATCTAAATGGACACTTTGTTGCTCAGACCAATTGTAAATCTGAGATGTACTTAGAGGTTTGTAGACTTCCAGGGTTGTATTTTGGGAAGAGAAGCACAAACTTGAATAAGAGATGCTATTAAAGCTATTAATATTTGGATGTTTCTGCCATACCCACCCTGAACTTTTAATCCTAGTGATGGGCCCCTTATGAGGCACCCACTAGGATTCATACTATAGTTTGGCTTACTTTGAATCATTCTCTCTTTCTAGATGGTGAAACACTTGTTTCCCTTGGGGTGGGAAATCAGATACTACGTCAACCACTCTTTTGTAGTCTGTGGCTAATAATCACAATCTCTGCCTATTTATCCTAGCTTGACACATAATGTCCAGCTTTTGAAATTTCAAGAAAAATCTCCCAGCAAGTGTTTGGCTTTCTGACTATTATGTCAGAGGATGACATTAAACACTCTATTTTGAAATTCAAGCCTGAGCAATAACTTCTTTGTCCTCGGCTATATTTATCCTCTCCTTCTGCAATGAAAGCCACTGCCTCCACAGTTGTAAGGAAGAAAATGTAGGAAAAAATATTATCCATGAAATATCTACAAATATTTTCTGTTCATAATATTATTAGTATAATCATCTGCAATTTGAAGATTCCACTGTTTCTTTAAGCTACTGATAATATCCTAAAATTTTCCCAAAATATAGGTAACAAATTTCATTGTTCTGTGTGGTGTATCTCCAACTAGATTATAAGCTAAAGTCAGGAGGCAGGCTTAAGTTTCCTGATCTATAAACTGGGGCTAATAATGTCTATATCATCAAGTTATTCAGTATTAAATGTGATATAGCATGTGGTAGGTGCTCAAACAAGTTAACATCTTAATCTTACTTTCATGGTATTATGTTATATTCCTCCAAAGTACTTAAAAGAATTAGTTGGCAACCAGGATCAGCAAAATCTAATAATATTAACAATAAATGCAACAGCTCACAATTATATCCTGTGTTAAGTAAGCCCTGCTGTACTCCAAAAATGGTCAGCAACAATGGGGATTGGAAAGCCTCTTCCGCAAATCACTACCGTGACAAGTGAAACACATATAAAAGAGACTGTAGTATCACATAAAAATAGCTTTTCTTGTCTTTGGGGCATTTAGAAAGTAGTAGGTTTCTAACTGGTGTGTCCAACTAATCACAGTGCCAGCCATAGGCTAATTGCATCTGCCTATATTGCATTGTTAGGCTCTTTTAGATAGTCTGTGGTTCCAGTCAGCTCTTTAGTCCAGGCTTAATATCAAATATGAGCTTTAGACATAAAAAAATTCATACAGGAAGTAATCTTTGTAGAAATTTAGCCTCTCTGAGTTCTTTAATCTCACAGAGAGGTAAGGATTGAGAAATAATTAATGTTGGAAAAAGTTTAAAAAATATAAAACATGCTATAAAATGTCAGAGACAAGTATTACTATTATTATATTGAGAAGCAATTGTTGGAAACTATAACTGTTTTTTAAATATAGACTACTTTAGCTACACATAAAGTTTAATTTTCGATAAAGATGATGATGATGAATTGAAATTGGAAAAATTAATTCTAAAAAATCCTATTAAAACATTGATCATTGATTTTGGGTTACACACCAGAGAAATACCCTGTGCCAAGCCAATTATAGGAGTTTGCTTGCTGTATCTCTTGAAACTTTTCAAAGATTTCCTGACAATAAGCAGGCAGAAACAAAAACGTGACAATCAATGCCAAACAAACAGGAGATGTTCAGTTACTGTGGAAGAGCTTCCACAGAATATACATTTTAGTTCAATTTGTTCATATCAGTATCTAAAGTTTCTGAGAATTTTTTTGGGTTGCCACTTCATAAAAAGGGTGGGAATAAGAAGCTATTTGACAGAACAGTGGTTTCCTCATAGATATCAAGAGGAAAAATCTCTCTGCCCTGCAAACATAAATCACACATACTTCGAAGGAAGGCCATGTGATCCTCAAATAATCTCCCTATAGAAAATTGTAGTAAAACCAATAGCTTCCATGATGGATTTACTCTAAGGGCATTTATAAATCTGGTCCTTAGTGTTTTCAGAACTCTATGGTTCCACAGTTTTACGTAATCCAATATCACCAAGATAAATATTTTTATTTTTCTATATTATCTGGAAATTCACCAGAGATCTAATATGTGATTCAGGATTGATGATCAGGTGAGTACTTACCTGTCCATTTCTTCATCCAATCAGAATAAACAAGAATCAGATGAAGCAAGGAGCGGCCATTTTTTTATTTTTATTAATAAGTCATTAGCAAGCTTATCAGATCCATCTGCAGACGCTCTCTTCAAGGTTGGTCTACTGTTTTACCTCAGTAATACAAAAACTCCCTCCCCCATATCATTTCTTCTTCAATTTCCTCTTTTTAAATTCTTTTTGCCTTGTATACATTTATTCAAAAATATGTTAATCTAATTATATTCCCTGTGTGCAAGACACTATGTCCAGTGTTGAGGAAGGAGTTGATCTCTAGTCGCATTCACCTTATAGTCTACAGGAGAATAAAGGCAATTACATTACTTTGTGCTGCTTGCTATAGGGTAGCATAAGTAAACAGAACTCTGCCATAAATTTAGTCCTAACTCTCTCGTTTTATCTTTCCTCTTTCCCCTCCCTCACACACGTATACACATACCACCCACAACACATGTACTGTATCTCTTTCGTCTGTAAAAAGGTGCAGACATTCCATTTAAATAAAAATTTTAAATGAAATTAAATTTTTACGTAAAGTCTGCTGATTCAAAAGAACATAAGAACATTGCCTAAAATGGATCTGCCTCTCAAATTCAGGCAGATTGTATTGTAATTCAGACAAACAAAATAATCAGAAAAGAAAGAGTGAGTGCATATTTTTTTTTACTCGAAAAAAGCTGACTTTTTAGAAACACTTGAATATTTTCATAACTTTTAAGCTTTAAGTCGTTACATTAAAAGTACCTAATGCTAGCCAAACACTATTGTAAATGTTCCGTCTAGCTGGCGAAGATTGCCTGATTTGAGTGCAGGACTGAATTTATGGCCGTTTTCTTTCCGTTAAGATTTGGCTGAAGCATAGCTGAGCATTTAGGGGAAATTGTGGAAATTTAAGAACGTATCATAGAAGTAGAAATGCTAAGCCTCTCACTTTTATATTTAGCAATAACAGCTAATATTTTCATTTACCAGATATAATTCAGTATATGCCTGACACATACAAGTACTTAAGCTTCACAACATATCTGGGAAAAAGAAAAATTTATATTCCCAATTTTACAAATAAGGAACGTGTGGATGAGTGCTTAGGGAAGATGAGTAATTTCCTCAGGTCTTAAAAGGCAAAGCTAGGATCCAAACCTGGGAATCCTGACACTTGAATGCTACCTTCTAATATCTCAAAGTTTTTAGCATTTTTTCTTTTTACATAAATATTTTAAATACACCCACACAATGCAAGTTTAATTCTCATATATTGTAAAAGTTCAAATATAGCTGATCCTGGCCATGCATCTCACTTCTAAACAAATGTTTCTAATTAATATTTGTTTAATTCTGTATATAGGTTTTTCAGAGAATCAGTTCCAGAGAATTAAATTTGTTTGAATTTGTAGTGTATAGCATGGAAGACAGGCTGAGTAATGAAACATAAAAAAGAACATTTTAAAATTTGAATTATTAAGAAATCTCATTATTAGAATTTAATTAAGAAGTTAAAAAGTCATATTCTATTATAAGCAAATTCGTGAAAAATAAAGTAAGGTCATGAAAAACCTACAGTAGAATCCAAATGTATTTAGTAATAACAAAACAATATTTGGACATGTAACACATGCTTTGTATTGTTTTTTATTGTTTTTATAGTTTTGCTTTTAGAACCAATTCACAAATGGTTGAAGGGATACTTCAAATTTATTCCTTAGCAAATAGGGGATATTGGTTTTCAAAAATATACTGACAGCAAAAGATTTGGGTGTGTGAGATGTACTATAAAATACATAAGTATTCTCATATGATTCTAATTTTTTTCTTAACCTTAATATCCTCCTGTTTTTAAATGCTCTGTTTTTGTAACACCAAATTGCAACAATAAGGAAATGTTTAAAACTTACAAAACACAGCAGTTTTCATTTCTCATGTAGTCTTCTTTTATTTGCCTTTTAGGTGTACATATTTACAGTTGAAATCAGAGACTGGGCATGATTTTCATCTTTTGTCATTTAAACAATAATTTGTGAGCTAGATGTTCAGAACACAGGTTTTGTAGTCAAGTAAACCCGATCTGAGTCTGAATCTATTTTCTGTTATTTCCCATCTGTGGAAGCAGAGGCTGGGAACTTCTTACAACCATGAATACACACAATTGACCCTAACTCCCTTAACACAATCTATCCCTAGGCAATATCTCCTGAGTCTTTGCAACTCATAAGCTGAGAGACCTTGGGAAATTTTCTTAATTTTCTGCAGCTATTTTTTTTCCTTTTGAAATGGAGATGACAATTCATACTGTGGTATATTGAGATGGATGGATAAAATAAAGTGTCTAATATATTGAACTCAATAATTGGTAGGAGTTATTAAAATATTAATTTTTACTGTCCGTATAACATTCAATGAAGTTGACATACTACGTACCCATCTAGTCTAAACAGATATACACAGACATTTTCCCTATTATTAGTAATTACCAAATTACATCTTTGTGTACGCTGCTCTTTATCCCCTTACTGTAAACTCATTGAGATAATTTATTAGAAGAAAAACTCTAGCATGTTAGATTATGAACAATTTTATGACTTTTTATATGTACCATTAATTTATTTTCCAAAAGGATTATAGTAATTTTTAGTGTTTATTGGGACCAGTTTTATTTGGCAAGCATTCCAGACACAAACAATCACATAAGTATTCTCATGTTTTCTTCCTCAAAGTAGCCCCTAGGATGGCTCTGCTTTGATGCTAACAATTCTGTTACAGCTCCTAACCATTCTGAAATGGCTTTGGAATTACTTTCATTACCTGCCTCTTGGGGCTTCATATTGAATTTTCCCTCTCCTTCCATTCCTATATTCTATACTAAGTCTTGTCCATACTGCATCCATACAGACTTTCACACTCATGCTATTATCTTGTTATTGATATACTAGTCCAGATCCTCATAATCTCTAGGCTGAAATATTCCAGTTGCATCTTAACTGATCTCTCTGTCACTCATATTTTTCCCCTCCAAGTCATAGTCTCTGGTGCTAAAGGGTATCTTTCTAAAACCTAGATGTGGTCAAATCATCACCTTGCATTGAATCCACTCATGCTGTTTCTCTCCTCAGTGACTTTGTTACCTGTTTGTTTGGCTGACTTTTACTCAACCTGGAAGACATGCTACCTAAACTATATGAAAAAATGAAGAGTTTTTCATCAGTCCCTTTTATTATTAACATACATAGAAGATGATATTACTATACCTAGTGTTTTGTAAAAATGATCTTTTTTTTTTTTTTACTGTTTACTGTATATCAGGCAACTTCTTTAAACATTGAATATAGACCAACTCATTTAAACCTCACAGCTGTGTTATGAGACAGGCACTATCAATGTCTCCACTTTTCAAATGAAGAAACTAAGACACAAGCATGTTAAGCAATCCCAGCACTTTGAGAGACTAAAGCAGGTGGATCATGAGGTCAAGATATCGAGACCATCCTGGCCAACATGGTGAAACCCCGTCTCTAGTAAAAATACAAAAATTAGCCGGGCATGGTGGCGGGCATCTGTAATCCCAGCTACTCAGGAGGCTGAGGCAGGAGAATCGCTTGAACCCAGGAGGCAGAATTTGCAGAGAGCCGAGATCATGCCATTGCACTCTAGCCTGGCGACGGAGAGAGACTCCGTCTCAAAAAACAAACAAACAAACAAATAATGTTAAGCAACTTGCTGAAGATCTGCAGTTGTTAACTGATGGGGCTGAGTTTCAAACCCAGGAAGTCTGGCCTTCAGCCACTACTGAAACAACAGCATCCTAGTAACTCATATGTTTTTCAATAGTGGTTACTCTGCTGCAAGTACTAACTTTATAACCTTATTTTCCCTGCCTTGGCTTTCCTAACTGTGCTAATGGACACAACCACACTCAGTAAAGTTTAACTTGTACTGACTTCACAGCATGTCAGATGTGGTGAAATGATGCATGGCATTCCTCATTTCGACAACAATTCAGTCTGCCAGTGGCACTTCAATCATATATTACGGTGTGTTACGAAGACTGTACAGGTATCCCAGCATTTACCTCTTAAAAATACTTAACTACCATTAGACCACTGAAGTCTCCAGTCACTTTTCCTTAACTTCCTTAGCTTTTACAATAAAGCACATTATTTTACAATAAAGCACATATTTTTATTAAAAAACATTTAATTTTTTTAAATGTGAGTGATTGCCTACTCGTAGACTGTTAAACTGTCTCATATAAAGTAGCTTGTGTGATTTGATGTGAGAATTTAATTAATTTTTATGTGAATCTTTTATATAATTATCCTTAATCACTCACAGGACGATGATACTTGTGAGTCTACATCTGCAGAAGAAGGACTGCCCAGGTGCTTTAAAGCATAAGACTTCTTGTTTTCCGTTTGCAGGCAAGTCCACTATAAGAAGAGCACCAGCATTATTCTAACTAGTTTAAGAAGATTACCTCCTTTGCTCTTTGCAGCAATACTAGTGTCACTACCCTTTTTGGATAAAAAGTTAAAAATCTGGAGAGGTTAGATAACTTGATCAAGGTCACGCAGCACACTAAGTGATTAAACCGGAACAAAACCCTGGAAATTTGGCTCCAGAGCCTTTATTGTTAACAACTGCGCAACAGCTGTCTCACCATAATGTGATGTCCCTATGCCTAGATTCCTGCATGTAAATCTGATAATACTTATTTCTTCACAGAGGTCAGTTGAGGCATAAGCAAACTGGTACATAATATCATGCTCTAAATTCTGATGATAAACCACCTGATGTAAACAATAGTATCCATGGAAGTGTCGCAGAAAGAGAACCTGTTTTGTAACTAAATTGTGGTTATAAATACATGTTAAGCTTTAAGTGGGACAAACTATTTTCCTTCATCTTAAGTGAACTGGAAGTCAATCATCTGAATATTGGAAAAATCTGTCACAAGATTTAGCTAAAAGCTAAACCACTTCTCTTTTAGAATTAAAACTTACTTTTAAACATTTCCTTGTACCTATTTTGAGAGCAAAATGGATGGCAGATGATATCAAATGAATTCCCACAAGTTCACCCACAAATGGACTTCAGATTCATTGTGTGGTGTGTGGTTATAAAGTGAGCCGTGTTCCTCTTTCTCATCTTTCACTGGCGTCAGTTGGTTGCATTTGGTATACATAGAGCTAATTTCAGTGTATTGAATGAGAACAATCTGGTGTCAGTTGGTTGCATTTGGTATACATAGAGCTAATTTCAGTGTATTGAGTGAGAACAATCTGGTGTCAGTCACTTACTGTGTTGGTGAGGCATCCAGAGAATGATTAACTTCAGATATTAATTCAAATTTTTACTGATTATTTTATATAACTGAAAAATCAAAGCCAATAAATATTCACTTTCCAAGTTTCCATTTTCTAATATTTTCCCCTCTTATTGGAGCAGTAATCAAATGAATGATCAAATAAATAAGTCTATATGTGATGGTAAGTGTCTTATGACATTTACTTTTAGGTTTATCTTTCAATTTTAAACATAGTTTCAGTGTCTATATTAATGGAGGGGAGGAATAGGAGAAGGAGTAAAAGACAGGGGTTAGATAGGCCTGGGAATTAATCTTATTCCACCACATTCTAGCTAACCTTGGATGGGTTATTCAATTTTGCTGAATCTCAGGTTCTTTATCTATAGAACAAGGATACCTGTCCGAAGAATCATTACATGAGTTAGAGATAATATATGTAAAGACCTTAATATGTTGCCTAAAACAAAATAAAATACCAATAAATAGTATCTACTATTACATACGGTTTTCCCACTCTTCTAGGTTTCTACCATATGCTATAAATAAAAAATTTCCATTAAATGAGACTGGTCACACTAGCTATAATTTGAGCAATACATCTCCCAGATTGAATTTGAATCCTGGCATCAAGCATAATGTCTCTGGCACCTAAGAAAATGCCTGATCCATAACAAATCTCAATAAATTGCTGTTGACTCAAAAAATTTATTGATTTGAAACCCCAAAGTGTCAGATTTCAGAATGGATGTGAAGATACAAAGTAGAGCTATCCGAGTGACATTCTTCTAGACGGACATCTATTTCACATGATGGCCATTTACGTGTGACTTCAAAATGGAGTACTAGAATATTAATTCAAAGAATTAGCATCATGCAATACCATGCAGCAATATGATCATTTTCTTTGCAGTTTGCACTTTTCCAAGTATTTGTGATCTCATTTAAATCATAGCAATAGAAAATAGGGAGAGTGGAAGCAAGAAAGACTCAACTACCTCTCAAAATAATCACTAGAGAATATTCTAAGAGACTCCTTTCATCTACCAAACAGAATTTTTAAAGTGACATAAAATGATTTGTTGAGCAAAATCCTGCTAATATATACTTGAATCGATTTAAAACCGAATGTGTTGCCCTGTCTGCTAATGCATATCTGGTAAGATGGGTTTAGTCACAGGTAACTAAATTCCAGCTTTCTAATGAGGTGTGGGCTTTTCCTACTCTGCTGCTATAGAGTCAGGTAATGAAGCTTCATTTACCTATGATCCTGAGACTAAACTTTCAGGAATATAGTCTACCAGACTATATTCCATACCAGAAAGTATGTTTTGATCTGATTTAAATAAACTAAAATAAGTAGTGATGGCAGGATCTTGGGCAAAATCAGTAGTATAATTATGGCCTGATATATGAATATATATATTTCAATATATCTATCTATCTAGAGAGAGATTTATTTTAAGAAATTGGCTCACATGATTGTAGAGGTTTTGCTCACAGGATAGGATAGGTTGTGGAGACTCAGGGAAGAGTGTGTGGGTCCAAAAGTAGTCTACTGGCAGAATTCCTTCTTACTGGGGAAGCCAATCATTTTCTATGAAGCCCTTCACCTAATCAGATGAGGCCCACCCACATTATGAAATGTAATCTGCTTTATTCAAAGTCCATTGATTTAAATGTTCATCTCGTCCAAAAAACAACTTCACAGAATAATGTTTGACCAAATATATAGGCACCATGATCTAGCCAGTTGACCCATAAATTTAACCATCACACATTCCAACATGTTTCCAGCCAAAAATGTTTCTCAGTACAAAAGGATATTGGATGCAATTAGTTAAATCAAAGATCCCATCAGCAAAGTCAATAATCCAACATTCTACATATTTCATGTTCCAAATATTTCTGCTGAACATTGTTCACTTTGGTCCCATTTGAGGCTCTTACTTGTTTTAAATATCCACTTGTTTCAGACTATTTCAGGTCATCAAGGAATTCATATATTTTGTTCATACATTTCCTACCTGACCTAGCATGACAAATGAAGCATAACAATTGGCTCAAATGTGACTGAAGCTCTAGGAAGAATCCCTATAAAGTAGAAAAAAGAAAAACAGCATGTATGTTTACCACTAGCTGATGTATGCCACACAGGAATGAGGTAGACATTATCTCAGTTTTACAATTTAAAAAAGGGCCAGATAGGATAAGTAATAGCTCTAGGATCACACAAGTAGGATGGAATATAGTTGGGGTTTACGCCCATTTCTTTGTGGTACATATTCTTTTCCTTTTGTTCCATGTGCCAAAAATAATTGTGTATACCTGAAGATGCAGACTGGCAACTTTCTTGCCACTTATCTTGTTGCAATTTTCTTTTAGTCTGTGAGCATATGTGCAGGCTAACTTTTCACTGGAAACCTTCTATTCTCATGAGATAATTTATGTAATTTATAACAGGGGACTAGATAGAACATAAAATGAACTCTAGTCTTTATGTCCTAAGCCATTTTGTAAGCTATTGGCCAGTATCTTTAAAACTCATTATAAATAAAATCTATAATAAGATCTCTGATTATATATGCTTTAGAAAATAATATTCATCAGGGAGTCACATGTGACAAATTAGAAGCAACATACTATAAGTGAAAACCAATAGAAGTGGAAGCTTGTGTTGTATAGCCTTGGCTCCCAATTCCTTGGTTCTGGGATGGCAGCAGACGTAGCTGGTTATCTGCTTGCCATCCAGTCCCTTTTTCTTCCTTGCTGGCAGAGCTCCGATTTTATTTGGATATCTTTCCTTCCCCACAAGTCCTGGGGAAGGATAAATCTATTTTCACCTCCAGGATAAATCATGGTTGTTCTAGCTCAAACATTGCCATTCCAGTCTCTTTGCCAAAGATTGGTTTAAACCCAGTTCTGAGACTTGAAAGGAGGTCTGCAAAAAACGTTTACTCACTCCTAAGAAGACACATAGAAAATAAACTGCCACTTTGAGCAGAATAGGCAGATAGAAGCTACCTAGTTCCTTGTGATATTTTGAGACACAGATTAGACTAAGTCTAGAGCCACTCCACCTCTAGGCTTTACCTTATAGGTCAGGCAAAACAATTCTGTAAAAAATTTATTAAATTTTATTTTAAAATACATTTATATTTAAAGAAAAATTGCAAAGATATTACAAGGTGTTCCCATATAACCCTACACCCAATTTCCCCTTTATTATCATGTATTAGTATAATACATTTGTCACAATTAATGAACTATTATTGAGATATTATTAACTAAAGTCCATATTTTATTCAGGCTTCCTTAGTTTTTACCTAGCATCCTTTTTTCTGTCCCAGAGAATCATCCAGGATACCACATTGCCCTTAGTCATCTTGTTGCCATAGGCTCCTCTTGGCTCTGACAGGTTTTCAATGTTGCTTATTTGTAATGACCTTGACAGTTGTGATATGTACTGCACAGGTATTTTTTTAGAATAGTCCTTAACTGGGATTGTGTTATTTTTGTTCTCATAATTAGACTAGGGTTTTAAGAGGAAGACAAGAGAGATAAAGTACCTTCTATATCATTATGGACTCATTGATGTTGACTTTATATTTTGAGTTATAATCCAATACTACTTTGTTTATTGTATAGCACACCTTGTTCTAGCTTTCACTATTCACTGCTCTTCATTTGGCTCCTATGCCCCTTTGACTTTCCCCATGCTTTTTTCTTGTAATCACTTTCTTACTTCATGGACAGTACAAGATACTCCAAGCTTATCTTGTATTTATTTTCTGCTCCAGTCTTAGAATTAGCCATTTCTCCAAGGATCTCTGGTTCTTTTTTTTTTTTTTTGAGACGGCGTTTCATTTTTGTCACTCAGACTGGAGTGCAATCACACGCTCTCGGCTCACTCCAACCTCTGCCTCCCGGGTTCAAGCTATTCTCCTGCCTCAACCTCCTGAGTAGCTGGAATTACAGGCGCCTGCCACTATGCCCGGCTAATTTTTGTACTTTTAGTAGAGACGGGGTTTCGCCATTTTGGCCAGGCTGGTCTTGAACTTCTGACCTCAGGTGATCCGCCTGCCTCGGCCTCCCAAAGTGCTGGGATTACAGGCATGAGCCACCATGCCTGGCCTCTGGTTCTTTTTATTAAAGAATTGTATTAAAAACCAAGATCAGGACACTAGGTGTACTATTGCTGTAAGAGTGTCATTGCTTCCAGGCCCTCTCCGCTGACAAAGCAAGGAAATATATGTGTGTACACTAAAATGTATAGATACACATATTCAGAAATATTTCTGTTTGTAACCATCTGTCTGTATCAGCCAAACATGAGTTCATACTCTTTCCAACTCTAATCCATTACTGCATGGATCATTCTAGCCTCCCCCTTTTGCTTCTCTGTAACCTCCCTGTCCAACAGTAGGAAAACTGGTTTCCAACATCTACCATCCATCTTTTAATATTTAAATCCGAATACACATGTATAATGGTTCCAGAACTATTCAATCATATCCTTGTGGGAACCTATTTTCTCAACTAGAGGATAATGCTTCTGTGTGGTTACTTGTGCCTTTAATATTATAGGCTCTTTACATTTACAAACTTACTTAGATCGTATTTTTCCCCAGTTAATAATGCCATTTTTAATTTAACAATTTAATCTTTGATTCGTTAATGATAAATATGTTTAAAACAAATATTAATATATAAAACTTTTTCCAGGTCAACATGGGAAAATAAAAATATTGGTTTAGGCTACTGACCTCTTTTATACTATCCCCTTTTTTGCTTATTAACAAGGATAAAGTGAATATACATGCTCTTTTGAGGCCCAGAGCATTTTCAAATTTAAAATTTGTTAGTCTAAAGTATTATTTTTTGCACCCTGCTGCTTTGGGACAGCTGAATTCAGTTTTGTAAGGGTACCTCCACTGGTTCACACGTGTATTTTCTTTGTAGTTTTTTATGATAAAAACATTATTTAAATAAGAAAACTTTGAAGTATGTAACTCCAACAATGTATAAAACATTCTTATATACCTGTCATTTAGTTCAAAGAGAATCTTAAGAAGTTGGAAGGGCAAATTCTATCAGTTTTACTTTACAAATAAATAAATTGAGACTCAGTTACTTTTATGTTCACGTGACTTTAAAATGTCAGAACAAGAACAGAACCCAGATGCTCTGTCTTCTGTCATTCAATTATAAATTTTCCAGAATCTTTCTGTTTTCTCCAAATGGATTCAATCTAATACATAAATTTCATTTTTTTTACACTTTCATAGTCAACCGACAGTATTGATGACAAAAGTAACATTCCTAAACAGCAGTGCATGGTTGACTGTAGCTTTGCATTAGAATATTGTACACAAAGTACAAGACGGTAAATGTCCTTTGGAATAAACTAATGACTCTTTCAAGTGGCAGACAGCTAATGCTATGATACATATTTTATTATTTTACAAAACCTTAAAATGGAACATTTTAAATAAAATAAAATTTGGTAAAAAATAAGGTTGATTTTAAAAGTATTGGTGTTTATTACTAACGTCAAATCTTTGTTCTATGCTATCATAGTATTTAGTTTTCTAGGGCTATCATAGCAAGTTATCACAAACTGGGTAGCTAAAACCAACAAAAATGTATTCTTTCATAATTCTGGTGACCAGAAGTTTGAAATTATGGTGTTAGCAGGTTGAAGCTCCGCCGAGAGAGAATCAATCTGTTCCATGCCTCTCTCCTAGCTGTTGGTGGCTCGAGAATCATTGGCTTACACAGTCATGCACCATATAATGATGTTCAGGTTAGCAACTTATGGCATACAGAGCAGTGATCCCGTAAGATTATAATACCTTATTCTTACTGTATCTTTTTATGTTAAGATAAATTTAGATACACAAATACCATTATGTTACAATTGCCTGCAGTATTCAGTGTAGTAACCTGCTATACAGATTTATAGCTTAGGTGTGTAGTAGCCTATGCGATCTAGGTTTGTGCGAGTACACTTTACTCTGTGAGGTTCACACAATAACAAAATTGCCTAACAACACATTTCTTCAACTGTATTCCCAGTGTTAAGTGAAGCATGACTATACATGCATTATTCCAACTTCTAACTCTGTCTTCACACGGCTTTTCCCCTTTATGTCATTTCTCTTTTTCTCTCTTACGTGGATACTTATGATTGGATTCAGCACTCACCATAAATCCAGCACGATCTCATCCCAAGATTTAAGAACCCTATTCCCAAATAAAGTTATATACACAGATACCAGAAGTTAGGACTTGGTCATATTTTTTGAGGCAATTATTCAATCCACTACAGATATATAGCTTAGATAGAATTCACGAATACATTTTGTTAATTATGTTATCCTGGTGACATTTGGTAATTCTAATGATGGTTGTGATAGAAGTGCTCCCTTGCATCTTAGGAAAAGAGTTTAAGTATGAAATATTTTACAAATAATTTAGGATGTTATAGTTGTTATATTTTATAATGCTTTTGTTACATAATGTGATAATTTCTACATATACTGTAATTCATATTAACTTTTATTACTGAAGTAGCATTCTGCTAGATCTTTTTTACAGATGTTATACAAAGAGATATCCTATTTTTTACAAATAGGATATCTATTTGTCTAATATCTTAATCCAGAAAACTAATAGAAATGTAAGTTTATAAGAAAAAAATAAGTAGAAATTCTTACTTTAATTATTGCTTTTTAGGTCCTAGAGGCTAGATATTTTGTACGCGGTAGCTGAAAAATAATTGTATTCTTTTGTAATAACTCTTTGATAACCTTCCAATTTCTTATTTTCTTTTAAATTTATTTTATATTATTTGAAACACCAGAATGTAGATGACAAGTTAGGAAGCACAATAACCACTCCCGTTTGTGGTTGCTTTGCTTGTGCCTTTTTCTTCCTTTATCCTTAGTAGTTTGATACATTTGTGATATTAAAAGATAGTTCTGTTTTTCATTCCTAAAAATTTAATAAAAATAAGTGAATAATTCTTCAAATATATGAAAGTGTGAAAAATTCAAGTATCAGATTTATAAATTGCTTTTTTTGACCTTATCAAACTCTTGAATATTTTAAGATTTTGTTTCCTTTTCCTTGGACCTGGGGAAATGAACTGTATGCTTGGGACTTTTTAAAAGTCAAGCTATGGCTTCTATGTTGTTTTCTCTGGGAATTTACCTTGATGAATTTTTCAAATTCAAAATCTAAAACTCCAAATTGTATGATCTGCTAATTTTACATGATTTGGCCAAGTCATTTCATATTCTATCCTAGCCCACAAAGTTAAATGCTACCATTTTATTTTTGGTCTTCAAAACAAAATGATTCTTCATTTTAAATGTGTCAATAAAAAATAATGTGAAGTTACGTATTGGCCCTTTAAAAGAATTTACAGCTTGTAAAATCCCCAAATAGTTCTCTTGATTGGTGAGAGGCAGATGAATTATAGAAGTCCGCTGTTAATATTCAAAACATGAAACTAGAAAAACGTTAATTCACCAATACCTTAACTTGATTTAGTGATTTGGTTTATTGGATTAGCTCCAGCAGAGAACAGAACCCCAAGAGAGTAACACTCATGATAGATTGAGTTTTGATGAAGGAATGTGATGTTTTTGGCATCACTTTTTATTGTTTTATGAGTTTTGCTGTAATTATTTTTAAGTAGTTCTAAATCTACCATTTTTTTTCACATTCCCCTGGGTTTGCTTACATTAGGTTTTAGCTGGTAGCATATATTAGGGTGGCTCTAAGGAATTTCTTGCCACGTTAAGATTTGTAAGATAAGAAAATAAAAATTAAAAAGTTTCCACTCTGTAAAAGAAAGTTAAGCTATTTACTACTAATGACATTACACAAATAAACTAGAAAAGACACTTCATGCACATATAACAAAATGTTAAAACTAGTCTTTCAGCAAATGTGTGAGAACAATCTAGTTTTAACATGTGATACCCCATTGAACATCAGAGTGATTGGCTAGGCTGGCTGGCTAGGCAGGTATCTTCTCACCTTAGTGAGGGTGTGATATGGTGTGGCTGTGTCCCCACCCAAATCTCATCTTGAAGCTCCCATAATTCCCACATGTCATGGGAGAAATCTTGTGGGAGGTAGTTGAATCATGGGGGTGGGTCTTTTCCATGCTTTTCTTGTGATAGTGAATAAGTCTCAGGAGATCTGATGGTTTTATAAAGGGGAGTCCCCCTACACAAGCTCTCTTGCCTGCTGCTACATAAGAAGTGCCTTTGTTCCTCCTTTGCCTTCTGCCATGATTGTGAGGCCTCTCCAGCCACGTGAAACTGTGGGTCCATAAAACCTCTTTTTCTTTATAAATTACCTAGTCTGGGGTATGTCTTTATTAGCAGCATGAGAACAGACTAATACAGGATGATTGCCCTGATTGACCTGGATGATTCTATTAAATACATAAAATGCATTCAACAAAGCTATTGAGAACTTGCTTTGTGCAGGGCACTTACTGCATGTCATAGAGGATGCAAAAATTAGTAAGGCATAATCTCTTCTTTAGAAGTAGTTCTGTTAAGGGACATGCAATGTATATATGGATAATCATGATTGATGCTACTGGGTAAGTGCTATGTGATGATAGTTTTGATTTGATGTAGAAAATCCACAACTGGCTCAGGTACTGGAGCACAGTTCCTAGAAAAGGAGACATTTCATTTGGGTCTTAAAATATAGAAAGTATTTTAATAGACCAAGAAGAAATAAACATATGCTACAGAAAACATACATACACTCAAGTAAGAGCACATGAGTTTTTATTTATTTATTTATTTAGAATGAAAATCTACTTTGACTAGATTGTAGGGTTATTTTAGGACTCAATGAGAGTTATGACTGGAAAATAAAGTGTGCCAGATGTAAGGAATGATTCTAATGCTATGCCAGAAAATTAGAGTAATATTATCTAAAAAACTTAGGTCAAACTAGAAGTCACATTTTATCTTTCAAATAATTGTATTGTTCTTTTTAAATGGATAAACTACAGTTGCTTTAAATGCATATATGTTTATACGTGTCTCAAACTTTCTGGACTGAACTAGTTCCCTTTCATGCAAGTACAAAATTCCCTTAGCATTCACACTTTCAGCATTTGAGATTTTTTACTAAATAAGGAGCCCTTCAGAAATTCCATAGCACAATAATCTAGTTTTGCTGAGGCATCACACTGAAAAGTATATCTGTAGAGCTGGTTCAAAGCTATTCAGAACACCCTGAGCCTAGAAAACCATCAGTTCTCTAATTATGATGTCATACATTTTGTCTGAGAGATATAACAATGGTATAAGGGATTCATAAACAACTTAGGATGAACCCTCCTCTAAATGTCAAGGATTTACTTTGCTCAAATATCATAATAAAGAGTTTTTAAAAATCTTCTATCTTCAAAAATCATTCACTCTCCTATATCCTACCAAAAGAAAAAAATAAGATACCAAAAGCTGATAATTAAAATATCTTATTAATTTCCAATGATGTCACTGTAATATGCATTTATGCTAAAACAGAGTTTTAAATTAGTATATGAAATCTCTATTCTAGTGCACAAGTCCAGCTATTTATATTCCAAAGGAAAAATAAACCTAGATTTATTAAAGCCTTAAGGTAAAGTATAGTTTTGATGAAGTGTTCATGAGCTGTAGAGTCCATGGCAGTTTGACCCACTTGTGTACTATCTTATAGATTCTTTCCTTGAGCAATATGGGGGAGGGGGTAGGTGTAGAATGAATTGCAACAACAGCCAACAAAAGCGTCATTGCATTTGGTTAATACTTTCTTTTTTAGAGTTTTCTTTTTATTATTGGGAAATAGAAGATTTCAAGAAACAAATTTTAACAGGTGCCATCTTGTCAGTTTCAAAGTGAGGTTTGAGTTCCTTATAGTTCATGCTGGCTGTGCACCTACACTTAGGTTGTCAATGCTGGGCTTCTTTATTTTTTGGAGAAACATTTGGTTTTATGATTTGACTGTAGGTGATAAATAGACATTGGTGATACTCTTCAGAATGAAATAAAAGTGACTGAAGAGTTTCAGGTGGTCCAGCGATGCGAATTTTTGTTGGTTTGGAATATTCAGTCTAGTTTTCTATATTTTAAAACCCAAATGAAGTATGGTTTAGTGCTCTTCTGGATGGAAGCATGGTAATTGGGCTCCTGTCTGATTCTTTGGCAAGATTTTGAGTGTACTTGTTTATGTTTTTGGAAGGCAAGTAAAAGTCATCATAATAATCTCCTGGACTTGGTTCACTAGGGCCCATCTCAGACTCATTGCTACTTTCTTCTCTTTTAGAATAATTTCTCATTTTATTTTATTATAGAGGAGTGATATAACATAAAATTAAAATTGTAAGCATTGCTAAAAATGACAGGCCCCTCCCAATGTTTTTAGAAAGGCTTTTTTTAATTTTCATTTTTCTTCCCTTTATACCTTGATATACATTTTGATTTGTTCCTACTGTTACTTTTTCTGCCTTATGCATCTCTAAGCTTAGCTTTAGCTTGTTCATATTTAGGATCAAAAATGACTACTTTTGATTTATAAGTCTTCCTAGGCGAATCAGCCTTGATGATGGGTTAATTTTTTCCTTATTTCATTGAAAAACATTTTGTTCTACATTTTCTAGTGTGCGTGTGTTTACTAGAAGCCCAGCAAATCTAATTTTTTCCCCATTGAAAATATTTTCCTGCCAAAAGATTAGATTAGGTACAGTTCTATCAAAGACATTGTCGGTAGATTATGTTCAACTAGAATAGTCAATATCAATTTTTAGTTTGTCCTGAGGAATAGCAGGTATTGACTCTTCTATTTGGAATGATATTCCTTATCCTAGAAGGTCAGTTTCCTGAAGAGGAACTTGTGTAAACCCTACCCAAATGAACCTTGGGGTTGTCATTACTGTTGGAGTCCATTTCAAAGGGACACATTTCCTGGTTTTGAGCACGATCTTCTATTTCTTCTGAAATACGTTTATCTTTTAAAGCAAATAGCTGACGTGGGAGGTAGTAACATTCTTTTCTCATGTTGGATGATATCTTGGACTTACCTCACTTTGGGTTTTTCATTTCCCAAATCTCAAACTAACATTCTATTGTTGTCCAGCTAATTTTCAATAATATACAAGTGTTGGTGATTATTTAGCATAGCGTATCTACAAAAAAATTTGTCATTTACCAATTTCTGCCAAGTTTTTCTTCATTTCTTTTAGTCTTCAAGGCTAATCTGAAAGGGCTTTTTAAAGCACCTTTTCTTGGCCATTTTCTCTTTTGGCCACCACCTCTGCCACAGCCCTCCTTTATATTCCAAGGCTCTGCAAGCCTATTAGCATGGCCCTGGGCCCCAAGACTATGGCATCATCTCCAGTCACCTATGACTTCCGCAAGGGTATTTAGAATTGTCTGCTGCATTTGCCCACTGGCTGGCTGAGAGGTAGTCACATGAGAAGATCATGCTGCCAGCCAGTGCAGGCAGAGCCTAACTCAGCCAGTCAGTGTCCCATAACACCTTAAAATCACTTAATAAAAAAGTACCACAGACCAGTCACCTTGCCTTATTCAGTTCCTAATATAATTTCTTTACAGCTTCTTTACCAAATTCAGTTATATTTGTTAAGTGCTTAAACAGGCTGTACATTTTGCTGAGTGATTGACATACAGAAGTGGACAAGAGATGTAAGAACTCTGACCTTAAAAATCCTGTATTTTACCAAATATTTTACCTAAGTAACTTTAAAGTAAGAACTGGCATCTCCTATAAGTTGCTCTGTCTCTCTCTCTCTCTCTCTCTCTCTCTCTCTCTCTATATATATATATATATATACACACACACACATATATATATAATTAAATATATATAATTTTATACAGAAAAAGATATATTTAACAGAAAATATGTTCATATTACCTAACATGATATGATTTTACAAAATTGGCATTTCTCCATGGAAAAAATGTCCAGATAATGGGATATTTGAAAGATGAGCAGAGGCAGCTTGAAAGCACCCAGCTTTGTAGTTTGGATGGGAGAAAAACTAGTCTGTAAAAGCAAAGAGAAAGAATGGAGGGAGACAATGGGCTCCACAATTTGACCTTGGGCTGATTTGTTTATTACAGTTCTTAGAATATTGCTTTTGATCTTTCATCAGAAACTATGATATACTCCAGTTATTTAAATCTGACTCACGTCTATGTATTCATAAAAGTGATTAATTAGACAGAACAGTGGTAGAAAATGATTTAATATGTTAATCTATATATTATTCTAATCTCAGCTGATGAAAAGTTTTATTGTATGAAATTGAGATGAAATAAATTTATTAGTTTATCTTAATTTTTTTCATATATATACATAGAGGAAATAAAGTAAAAGTGCAAGGAAGAAAGAAAAAATAAAAATGACCACTGTTTATCAGAAATGAATACTGATGACACTGAACTCTAAAGATATCTTGTTAATATGTGTACTATTATAATTACCATCTTATGGATTAAGAAGTTAATGCTTAAATGAGTTTAATATATGTGATGGTGCTCAGCTGGTACATGGAATAGATGCTATTTGAACCTGTCTGCTTACGTTTAAAGCCCTGTTTTAGCCAATGTGAGAACTGCTCTTCTAAGTTATAATTTTTAATGAGTAATATATATCTATTTTATCTGTGTTTTCTGATATTTAGATTGTTTCTTTTAATTATACGATGCAACAATAAAACATTGAACATTCCTTGCCATCGTTTATATAGGATAATGCCTAGAAATGAGATGACTCATACAACTGGCATTTTATAAGCTGTATTCCAGAAAGTTTTTCACAATTTTTACATTTATAACCAAAAAGTAGAAAGAATGTTAAAATGGACCCGCTATGTCCAATCAGCTATCTTCAATAGTGATCACCATTTTATTACTCTTGTTTCAACTATATTGATATTTATTTTGCTTACTATAATATTTTAAAGAAAAATCCTGATATAATACCATATCATTTCACCAACAAGTGTTTCAGTGAGTATCTCTGACAGATCAGAACCGAACTCTATAATGGGTTCTTGTCTCTTTCTTTCTTGCAATTTATTTGTTGAAGAAACAGGATCTTTTTTTTCTAAAAAATATTCAATACCCTAGATTTGACTAATCCTTCATGGTAGTGTTCAACCTGTTCCTTTTTCCCTCCTTTTCTCCTGTGAACTGATGGTTAGATCTAAAAGCTCAATGAGATTCAAAATCAGTTTTTCTTTGGCAAGAATATTTTATCTATGGTGCTGTGTACCATGTCAGGAAGTATCATAATTGCATAACCATTTTCAGTGAGACAAGATTGGTCACTGGGTTCAGGCACATGTCCTTTAGTCTGTGTCTCCCACTTCCTTTTTCTCCCCTTAGCCTGAAATTGATGACTTCTTGTTGTTTTCTATGTCTATGATTACTAGTAATTTGATTTTTTAAACATGCTTATTGGCCTTTAAAGTGCCTTTGTAAATAGCTCCTTTGTCTTTTGTTCATTATAATATTTGCTGTTGCGGAAGAATAAATATTTTTGTTGTATTTTAATATAATTAAATTAGTGATATATTTAATTTTTTACATAGGACATTTTTAAGAGAGAGCACTTTTAAAAATATGCTTAATGTAAGAAGTAAACACATTCCTTATATACTAGGCTAATTGATTATAACATGTAGTGGTCAACTGTTACAAGATTGGTAAGTATATTCATCTCCAGGGCAAAAATATTTCACAAACGTAAGAAAAAAATACTTTTCTACACCAAATATTTTAACAAATATAGTTTTCAATAATAAACATCTGCAGACTGGGGATTACATACCAACAGTCCTTGATTTCTTAATTAAATGTATTGTAGGAAAGACCATTGCTTTTCTTATTAAACACACTTAGGCAAAATGCACTTTATGATGACAAGATACAAACTAGATATAAATTTAATTAAAGTATTTTTATAAACATACATAGATATTTGCTAAATTGAATTCAACAAAAGGCAAGTAAAAACATTGTATTTTCATTCTCAAAACACTTTTGTCAACAGCTTTTTTAAACTTTAAGTTTCCCACTAATACTTTTGAAACTTTTGACCAATGATTTTAACTATAATTTATCAAAAGCTAAGTTAAAGTCACCGCACTTTAATATACTTTATTTTCCCACCTTTATCTTTTTTCAAATATTGTCGATATTAAACGTTTGTTTTCCTAAGTGTTATAAATATTTTTCCTAGGTTGTTATTTGCCTTTTACCTTATTTACCTTATTTTGGATTTATATTAATTTTTTTAATATGTGAGACAGTATAGGTCAGTACAATTAATTCTAATTCGTGTTCTATCAAGTTGTGTTTCATGAAGTGATAGTTGTATTCTGAAATGTTGCTACAGGAAATACTGAATTTATGAGTACTGAGTCATTGCTCTTAGAGGGAATACAAGTTTAGTTTCCTGCAAGCCTTTAGCCACAACGTGTTCATTAACTGATCAAAACCTAATCTTGTTTTATGTGTTTCTGTTTAAAGACACTTCACTTCATACATTTTGCTGATTAATTAATGTTGAACTCATGGCCAACAATGCTATAACTCATGCCTGAATCAAACTTACCTAACACACACATTGTCTCCATAAGGCACATGGAACCCTTTTTGCTCTTAGCAACACAAGACAGTACTTCAGCACTATGTTTGATAGCTGTTTTCAACAATGGAATCTCCAACAAAAAAAGCACGGGAAGCAACATGTGGCACTAAAGATCTCAAAAAGGACATTTGTTTATAACATGATGACACAAGAAAGCAAAGCATCACCTTAGCCAACCTCAGCTGGAAATGTACACATCGAATGTCTCAAATATTTTACTGTTTTTTGCATGCACATGTCCACAAATGACCGTGAAAGTGTCACAAGCATTCATTGATTTTGAGGTACAAATTAATTCTTGCCAGTAGGAAGCTACATAAATTTGTAAGCTATGCATATTGAACATAGACTGTAATTTCCTTTGTGATTTTTCCCTTTGCTTTTCTATGTCACCCACATTTAATGACGTCTTAGAATAATTCATATGCTACCCTAATATCATTGACTTATATTGCATTAAAAGTGAATAAATGTATTTAAGCAAACTGAAATTAAAATAATATACCAAACCAGTGTTTTCTGCAATAAAATAGTATACTGTATATTTTTCAGACTTAAAGAATTAATGCTACTATATCAAAACTTGATCTGATATGAAATTTAAAAATCATCACTCATACTTTCTTGCAATCAATAATAATTATATTTTATGTAACGTTCTATTTCATTTTGCTGGACTTAGTATCCCAATAACTTGAAAATACTTGAATACTGATGAATTAAAGACAATTAGGTTATTGGACATTCTGCTGTATGCTTTAATATACTGGGTTTTATTACTAGAAAGTAGCTACAGCCTAGCATGAATGTAAGAACAACATAATATTCTTATATTCAATATAAGGAAGGTGGAAGATTAGGTTTATTCTAAAACTCTTGTGACTGTCATAGAAGCTTTCTTTTGACTTAAGGGAACACCCATAATGGTGAAGGAACATGTAAGGAATTTCTGGATATTGGTGTGAAGAAGTGTCTTTTTTGAATTAATTTGTGTATTTTATACCATATACTGTAACTTACCTAAATAAGTTCTAATGTTTTGACTTAATTTTGTAACTGTAACTGAAACATACGTATACACCTATATAGTCATTTTTACAATTCTATATTCAACATATTATTATCTCTGCTATACAAATGAAGAGACTGAGGCTTAGGGATTCAAATAACTTAACGGGGTCAGGTAGCTTGCCCAAGATCACATAGCAAATAGTGCTAAAGCCAAGGCTCATTCTTCTACTCCCCTTATTACAAGCTCTAGACACACTAAACAAATTCAGGTTCTCTATGTGCCATATTTTTTCTCACTCCTTGACTTTTTTACATGTTACTTCATCTTCCTGAAATAATCTTGCCTACCTCACCCATCTTCACTTAATGAACTTTCAGTCACTGTCTTAGCCAGTTTGGCCTGCTATAACAAGTATAGCATAGACTAGATGGCGTAGACAGCAAACATTTCTCACAGTTCCAGGTCACTGGGAAGTCCAAAGTCAAGGTGCCAGCAGATCCTGTGTCTAGTGAGGGCCTTCCTTCCTGGTTTGCAAGATGGTCATCTTCTCATTTTATCTTATTTAATCTGGTAGAGATCAGAGAAAGAACCAGCACGCTGTCTCAGGTCTCTTCTTATAAGGACATTAATTCCACTCATGAGGGCTCCATCCCATGACCTAATTACCTACTTCCCAAAGGCCTCACCTCTAGATATTAGTATCATTACATTGGGGATGAGGATTTCAACATATGAATTTATGGCAGACACATTAAGTCCATAGCACTTATCCTTTCACCGCAAGTATCATCTTCCAGTCTGTATGAGGTGCCTCTCAAATGATACCGCTGAATGCTCAGTTCATCTCTGTTGTTATTTACCACAGTGTATTAAATGAAGCAGCCTTCTTTGCCTGCATTTCCAATTGGTGAGGTCAGAGAGAGCATGCGTCGTTCACTGTTACATTCTCAGCCCATAGCACAATGACTGGCATACAGTGGGAACATTTGATTTGAAATATTTGCTCATTAAGTGGATGTATATTTCAAATGTTGGGCAAAGCAACATGTTTCTAGATTTGGCAAGCAGAAGCATTTTGATAACTACTGGTGGATTGCCTCAAACCATTATAACTGGCTTATGGGAGGAATTATTTCCAGAAAAGAATTATTCTGGAAATATGTCTTTGTGACATTAGGTTACACTTGCAGAATAAATGGCAGAAAAAGTACATATCAAATAAGAGAGAATAATGAAAGACAGTTACGGATTTTATTAAAAGCCTGGAAAACAATAAGGAGTAATAAGAAAATATAATAATATTTCTCTATCCTACAATTGTGATAATTATCATTCAAAAGTTTCAGAAATTTGAAAATATTCATCTAACCATACATCTAATAGCTATGTTCTTGACGAATCTGCCCACTTTTCATTTCATGTTCATTAAGAAATACACATGGATACATCATATACAAACATATATGTTTTATTGGTTTGTATTTTATTGGTTTATTTACATTGCCAGGAGCATTTGTTAATCACCTTTGTGCTTGAAGTGGCACATGTGATAATAATGGAAAATGAATGTGACAGACCCAGGTCCTCTCCTCGGATTTTGTTGTAAAGACAAACACCAGGAGCATAATAAACTGTTCATTATGAAAAACAATTTCCAGATGCAGTCCCATTTATTTCAAGCAATATCAAATACAATTAGAGTACACCCCTGGAGTACATGATAACTGTGTATCGCTATTTTCTTTGCCACTAAAACTCAGTGCAAATCAGCTGGGGAATGTGTTCATTTTTACCTATTAGTACCGTAGGCAGATAAAACTCTCATTTGCCCTGGCCTCTGAGGCACGTTGATATCGTTGACCAAACACCAATTTGGATTGTGCTCTTTTGAGCAAGAACAGGAGCAATTTAAAATCACCCTTAGGCAACTTTCATTGTCTTCATTCATGTTTCCTTTCTTGGCACTGATTTACTTATCTTGGCTCTCCTGTTAACTTCTGTGTGACTTGAGGGATACAGAAATTTAACAACATGTGTGATCTCTCTTATTTGTAAAATGCAATGAATCTACTTACTGTGGCAATGTGTGAAATTCCTAACGACACCAGGCAACTCTAATTTCTTGACTGACTAGAAATAATTTGCCCCAAATTTACAGACTAGGCATGGGTTCTAGAAAGTCTCCCAGTGTGACATATAGGTACCTTTACAACCTATCCCACCTAACAGGATAAAACTAGCTGAAGTATATTTTTATTTGTGGTTTTGCAAGAGCCTGGGATAATTTTCTTCTACTTTTTCCATCTTTGAGCCAAATATTTGGCATAAAACAGTCAGACTAAATATAAATATGCTGAACTATAAATCCATGCAATTATCTCTGCTTTAAAATTATTGTTAAATTTTATCACCAATAATCCCTTTTATGAAGAATTTATAAACACTTTTGTAGCAAACACTCTTAGCCTCCCTCTCCCTTGCCACTTCCATTTAGGGACTGAAAATTAATTTCTTTTTAAGAATTTTTTATTTCCATCTCCCTTTCCTCGTATAAAGATTAATTCCTCATTTCCTCAGCTTCCCTTGGAGCTAGGGTCGGGTTTGCAACAATAGTTCTGATCATTGAAAATTTAGCAGAAGACTACTGGGAGTTTCTTAGAATGTTTTTGCTTTCCTTGTAATAGAAGCAGGGACTGGTGATAAGGTGTCTTCTCCCTTCTCATGTTGAAAGAAAGTTGCATTAGCCATCTTGAGGGAAAAAAAAGCATAATAACAGACAACATGGAGTTGACATTGTTGAGCTACTCAATCAATGCCAACAGCTTTCTACTTTCAGAATTCTAATCATGTGAGAAAAATAAGACTTTTTAAAATTTAAGCCACCATAAGTGGATTTATTTTAAGCTAAACACAGTCTTGAAACAAGATGAAAGAGTCTACGTATACATGCAATTTTATATACATGCATATACATATAATTGTTAATAAAGGAAGAAATTTGAGAAGAAAGGGTTCAAAAGATTCAATTGTACAAAATTCAGATTTGGGTTACTGTGGGGTTAATGAAAATCACTACTTTAGCATAATTAGTATAATTAAAGATTAAAAAATTTATACAGTTCATAACGAATCACATACTGAATTGGAAAATCTCAAATGATCAGGAAGCAATCCCTTCCTATGGCTAAACTCCCCACTTACGCTCCACCAAAGGAAAGACATGAATTTTTGCTCCTTCGGGGCTGGTCAGAGGATGGAACTTAATCATGAATTATGTATTACCCAGATTTCTATTAATTTACTGTAATGAAAAAGACAAGGCAAATTTTAAATGTGTTTATCAAAGAAATTCAACAACTGTTTCTCTACTACCATTTATGAATCCAATGTCATGTTAGCATTGTGAAGTATACAAGAAAGCACAATTCTTAATACCTGTCTTTAAGTAAATATCACATTTACTTAAAATAGTCTTCAATGTTGTAATCATAATGCAATAAATAAAATTTAATGTCAATTTTAAATGTCTGGGAAGTTAATTTTTCATTGGTAAAACCTAGGTCTTTAGGGTTACTTTAAACAAATATGCCTAACTTTTGCACTTACATTTGAAAATGATTAATGGATCAATTATTCTCTGTTAAAATTAAAATTGCTGGTACTATACTGTACATAAATCCATAATAGTACCCTCATAATAAAAATTTTTAGTAAAATAAAAGTATTCTATAAGATAGCATAGTGAAGCCTTCAAGCTTTTTGTGAGTTTGCTTCCTCAATTAAGCAATCAAAGTTTCAGCAACCTTTTATTTAAAGTTATTATTATATTATAGAAAGCTTAATGTAAAATGTTTCTTTCCAATGGCTTGATGACTTGATACATTTATGGACTTTATGATGAGGAAAGATAATAATGTAAAGCTCAGACAGACTACTATTAGAAAATAAGTTTCACTTAAAATATTCCACATTGCTCATGAGTGACCAGCTTAGTTTAGGCTCTGCCTTAAAGATATGCTGTCAAAAATGTCAACCTTGCTAGGCCTCTAAAGAAATGAAGTGGTATATTTCACAGGAGAAGGGCATATTCAAAATGGCAAGGGATAGGCTGCAGTAAGGACAATGCGAGTAACTTAGGAATTGTCCTATAATAAATCACTTATTTACAACCAGTCAAACTTTGATGTTTTGAATATACTGCTGGAAAGTGAGAGGAACATATGTTCATAAAGAAACTCTGTCAGAACTTGTGCCTAACTTTATGTCACTAGATAAAATTCAAATGTTAGAAGTCAAGGTTATTCACTGTCCTTTGAGAAGAATTTAATTTCCATAACATATTTGCATTTGTAATCCTACATCTATATATCCCAAGCTGCATGTCAAAGAAATTCAATTTCTAATCCGTAAAATGGCTGAGAATTGTAGTGGTCAGTTTCATTGTTAATGCCTCTCTTTTTCAAACATTTGACTCACAGCTGTGATAATTGAATGGATGGGCAAATTATATTGGAATATGAGCAGCAGCAGCTAGAATTTGGGGTTCAGTATTAAGCAGGACTAGTATGGCATATAATGCAAATCGAGTCAAATGCAAATATGTCAGCAAAAGCAATCATATTATTTATATGAGAGGAGGGACCACATCTGATTTGCTTACCATTGTATCACCAGCACTTGCTACAATGCCTGGCACTAGTAGTTTCACAATCAACAGTTTTTGAATCTCCAATTTTAAAAAAGTTTAGAATCATTTGGGAAGTCATTTATAAGAAGAATATATTAGTAACAAGGATAGATTGTGGTGCAAAAATCTTTGTGAGTTGAAGGTTGTTATATACTCACAGCAAAAAAAAAAAAAAAAAAAAAATCAGAACTACTCTGAGACCTTGTGGGAGCTGGAGTCTACAAGTGGAGGAAATGATTTTGTCTGCAGGACTCAGCATCTGGGCCCTTACAGTAGTCAGTTAGTATAAGCACTAACAGTACCTGTTGCAGTCTGCTCTTCCTAACTTCATGTATCTGTTTTACTCTTCTTCCCACACATAGGGTGTACTCACTCCTCCTCAAGGAAATTAATCCAAGATTGCATTTAGCCACTGGATCCAGGTCAACATATAGCTACTTGGATAACAAGCAGTTCATCTTATGGAGAACTGGCAGAACGTGGGCCTGCAGCCCACAAACTAAAAAGAGAAGTAATCCAAAGCCCCCTACATGATGACAATAAACAGAGTTGGGGCATAATCAGAGGGACATAATAGGAACTCTCTCTAAGATACAGAAATAATGGAAGACACTGGCCCATAACAATTGTGAAATCTGACTAGACAAAATGGGGAGATCCCTACTACGGTGGTGGTGGTTTAAGGGAGTAGTGTCCCTTAATTAGAGTTCAATTCTGCTATGTAAGTTTAAGGGAGTAGTGTCCCTTAATTAGAGTTCAATTCTGCTATGTAAGTTTAAGGGAGTAGTGTCCCTTAATTAGAGTTCAATTCTGCTATGTAAGAACACACTTATCTCATTTTTTTTCCCCCTCAGGAACTCTGGCTCCAAGCTCTGGGAATTTCTTCTTTTTCCATTACTCTCCATTACCAGATCTGATCGAAGCACTGGGGCTGTGCCTTTCTTGAGGACTACCTAATATTCACAGCCCGCTTCTGGCTCATGCCAGTATTGAGGCCAGAGAGTTATATAAATACCAAAGTTTCAGGTTCCTAGTTTCTTTGGCCATACAGTTTCCTTGAGAACTGAGTAAGCTTTTGATCTATTTTATTTCAGTCAATTCTGTTTCAGCAACTATACCCAAAGTTCTTTCATCTTCATTCCAGTGTCTCTCTGCTTAATCACTGCTACATGAGGCCATCAGACATAGTTGGAGAGGCTATATCCTTTGTTCCATCTTTGCTATGAAGGCTGTCTTAGTCGACTTAGACTCTCAGAGACAATTGTTTTTGGTCTTATTTTTTATTGCAAGAAGCCTACAAGTAGTTGGTTTTAACATTCCTTCAAGGCTTCAGATTTATGAACTTCTTCTTCCCTATCATTTCTGCTAATGGAATCTTCCAATTCTTGTTTGAGCTCAACTCTTTCTGGTAATATTCTACTTAAAACAGCAATACCATCTAACACACATGATCATGGTGATATTTTCTCATCACTTCTCCTAAAGCTATAGGATCTTGTAAGCTGGTGCCTGCTTTCCAAGTTATCACTAGTAATAGTTTTACCAAATATTTGAAAAGGCAGAATAAGGCTTTCTAGCCTCATAGCTTCTGTCTCCTTGCCACCTGTGTTCCAAACACTTAGTATTAGCTTAATGCCCAGTATTTTAATTTTGTGTCATAGTTGCACCCAACTTCAAACTCTCAAATTTAGAAGGGCTTACTGCTGCAATAAACAACCTTGACAGTGAGTGGCTTAGACAATAAATGCTTATTTCTGAATCATGTCTCAGTCCAGTGTAGATCTATGTTTGGTGGAAGGGTCAACATGTGTGAGGGCTTTGCTCCAATCCATCAAAATGTATGTCCCATTCATCTGTGATTTCACTTTCTCCTGATCAGCAGTTCTCAAACACTGGTCCATGGACCTGAAATGGAGTGCTCTGCAAGATCAAAACTATTTTCTTAATAATATTTGAACATTGTATGTCTTTTTCAGTATGTTGACATTGGCACTGATAATAAAAAAGCAATGGTGAGTAAAACTACTGTTATCTTAAAGTAGTGGCATCAAACTGTAATATTAGTACTTCTGTTCTTCACTGCAGCTCGCTTACTGTCAAAACATCACCGGTTTCTACTAAGAATGTCCTTATCATTATCATTCATTCTGCATGAAGAAATGGGAACTACATATGAAGAACTGCTGCACACAAAAGTACAATGGTTGTCTCAAGGAAAAGCTCTTGAAAAGTCTGAATTTCAAGCTGAATTTGTCTTTTTTCCCCTCAGAAATACTATTTTTGCTTGAAAGAACAGACAGCTCGGACTTGGATATTTGGCATTAATTTCCCCCAAAAATTAAGAGTGAGCTAATCGTTTAAAGGACAACAAACAGAAGGTATTTGTGGCAAATGGGTTCAAGTGAAAATTGGAATTTTGGGAAACTTTTATCGGCCATCAGAAGCTTGAAAACTTCTCAGTATTTAAAAACTTCTCTGATAAGATTGGTGGTGAGATTGATATTATATAATGAAATGTGTCAACATTTAGAGAATATGTATAACTCAGTGAACCAGTAGTTTCCAAATGACCAATGCATGAAATTGCAAACCTATGTATTGGTAAACAGTCTGTTAAAAATGAAAGATAGAGTCATGGATTTTAATATAACAATATAAAAAGTTCATTGCTTTGATTGCAGATTCTATCTTGCAAAGAGACTTCAAGAAACAATGAACTTTTGTGTCATATCAAAGAAGAATATCCAAAATATTCTGAAGAAACTCCTTCCTTTCCCAATGATTTATCTGTGTGAACTTGGATTCTTCATATGCAGAAGTAGATATGATAATCCAGCTATCTTATATGAAGCCAATATCAAAGAAATTTGCAACATTCTTCTCACTATTTTTTTCTTTTAGAAACCGTAGCCAATTTGATTAAACTGTTTTTTAAATTAACATTTAATGACTTTAAATGGATTGATAAATAACTATTTACTTTTTTTTACTTTTACACTCTAATACAGTAAATATATTAGATATAATCCGCATTTTTTAAAAGAAAGCTCCTTGGGCTCCTCGGATGATCAATAATTAATTTTTAAACGTATGTAAAAATTCTAAGACTAAAAAGTTTAAGAACCGCTGCTCTAGAATCGTGCTCTTTCAACTGGTAATGGGGAAGAAGACTAAGTATTACAAGTGCAGGTTTTAATAGTTTGGCCCCAAATTGATACATATCACTCTCATTTATTTGCATTAACTAGACTTCAGTCAGACAGCTACATCGTGCTGCAAGGGAGCTGGACAGTGTCTAGGTGTATGTCCAGAAATAAGAGAAGAATACTAGTGAGCACTGACCGTCTCTGACATGGCACTGCAAGTTTGTAATGACTATACTTTTCATGTGACTGTAATTGGAAAGTTCTTAACGATATTCCTCCTTTCATAGGATGTTGTTCTCATCTTCTCCTATTCATTTCTACTGGATATTTGCCTGTCTTGTAAATATGTGTCCTCCTTTTATGTAAATGCACTTTGTTGAACCCTAACCATGAGTTGGCCTTGACAAGATGCTTTACTTGTATTATTTAAAGTAATACTCACAAATATCTTATGAGGTAGTTTTGTTATCCCTGTTTCACAGAAGTCTAGGTAAAAGACTGAGATAGCTTACCCAACATCCCCTGGAATTAGAATTCAAATCTAAGTTTATCTCACTGCCTTTTCTCTGTTCTTTCTACTTTCTTATATTTCTTTCTTCTTTTTTTTCTTTTTTTCTTTTTTTCTTTTCTTTTGAGACGGATTTTCACTCTTGTTGCCCAGGCTGGAGTGCAATGGCACGATCTCATCTCACCGCAACCTCTGCCTCCTGGGTTCAAGTGATTCTCCTGTCTCAGGTTCCCGAGTAGCTGGGATTACAGGCATGTGCCACCACACCCAGCTAATTTTTTATGTTTTTAGTAGAGACAGGGTTTCTTCATGTTGGTCAGGCTGGTCTCGAACTCCCAACCTCAGGTGATCCACCCGCCTTGACCTCTCAAAGTGCTGGGGTAACAGGCGTGAGCCACCGCGCCCAGCCTCTTGTATTTCTTTATAGAGAAAAATGACTGTTCCACATCAGAATCCACCATTTGATCTTCTGTCAGATTCTATTAGTTCTTATATATTCTCTAATTCAGGTTGGATCTTAAAACATTAGTGAATCTTTAGAACTGAATTTACATCATGTTCTTGACTCAGATGCATACAGGAGATTTTCTCTCCCTAGAAAATTTCCTAGTTGAAGTATCATAGTTGTTTAATAATCACATGCAATCTCTTTACTAGAATAAGTTTTTCTACTCTCAGAGTGTTAGCTTGCAAATTGCCTTGTCAGGTTATATTATGTTTATTTGTGAAAGTACGCCCATACCAGACTTTCTAGCTGGTCTAGTAGCAACTGGAATTGTATTCGAAGCTTGTTTCTATGCCTTGGCCTTTCTTTCCTTACTGCCATGTAGTTTCCCTAAACCCTTACTGGACTGGACCACTCTTTTTCTGACTTGTATTGCATTCTGTCAGCCATTTCCTTTCATCAGTAATGTCTTCTTCATTCTATTCAATGCTTTTGATACTTCAATGTCCCTCTGAACCATGACCTTTCCCAAAGCTTTACCAGATTATTATCTATGATGTTTTCCTTCTCTGAACTTGAAGTTTTGTATCTTTTTTAGAGACTCTTATATGTTATATTTTACCTTATCTCTATTTGCATATTTGGCTTATCCTGAAATTAGACTAGTAACTTCCTCGAACAAAGAAATGCTAGCTACTCATCTTCTGTCTTATCAATGCCTTATACATAACAGCTGTTAATTCTGTGTGACTGTAGGTGAATATTATTTCTCCCCTTCTCAGTTTACTAATTATCCACTAATAGGCGAAAAATTCTGAGTTTTAACATCATAAAGAAAGTAAATGGCTTTCCAAATTATAATTCTCTTGACACTAGTTTTGGGACAGAAACTTTCTTGTTCATATGTGGCTTACACTTTCATTTTAATTATTCTACAAATGACTTTGTCTTCTTATGGCTTTTAAATTAGTTCAGACCATTTCCTACATGCTAATCTATTCAGAAAGGTCATGAAAAGATGAAAATTGTCTCTTTTCTAAGAGCCTGAAGATAGTTTATTATTTTGGCCCTACCATCTCTGATATGGACTTCAGGACAACCCAAGATTATTCTAAAACTTGAAGAAGACATCATAGACTTTATATATTGACATACAAAGATGTAGAACTCTTAGGAAGTACTGGCTCTTGCGAAAACACAAGACCTGAGGTAATGTTGAGAGTTAAGAGATTCTGGAGAACTATATAGAAACTCACCTTGAAGGTAGTGGTGGTTAGAAGAACAATAAGGAATTTTTACGGGGCTCAAGGTGTCAGGAGAAATAACAGTGCTCTAATCATATGTGTTGCTTTTCCAAGGAGAGGAGAGATCTTCTGAATAATTCTCTATAATGTATCAGAAACCATGCTATTATTCAATTTGGCAAGTAAAAACTCAGGTTACTTGGCAAGTGAAAACTCAAGTTGCTAAATATAGGCCAGGATAAGAAGCTTACCTGTCTATTTGAGGCAGCTACTCTTAAGAGATGGTGTTCATGTCCTTCGTAGGGACATGGATGAAATTGGAAATCATCATTCTCAGTAAACTATCGCAAGAACAAAAAACCAAACACTGCATGTTCTCACTCATAGGTGGGAAATCAACAGTGAGAACACATGGACACAGGAATGGGAACATCACACTCTGGGGACTGTTGTGGGGTGGGGGGAGGGGGGAGGGATAGCATTAGGAGATATACCTAATGCTAAATGACAAGTTAGTGGGTGCAGCACACCAGCAAGGCACATGTATACATATGTAACTAACCTGCGCATTGTGCACATGTACCCTAAAACTTAAAGTATAATAATAATAAAATAAATAAATAAAATAAAAAGAGATGGTGGGCTCAGGTCCTTCTTAAGACTGTGTCTGAGTAGCTCCTACTTCCTTGTCTGCTTCCTCTGGACAAGAACCAAGTTGTCTACTGCTGGGGATGTTCAGAGTATCCCTGTAAATCAGAGTTCAGGTTTTCTGCCGCTTGGATCTTTGAGAAGGGAGAGAAAAAGCTTTTTACCTGTATCCTAAGTTCTGATCCTATCTGAAAATAAAATTCTTCCCTGTATAACTGACAGTGAAAATTGACATTCCTTCAGGGAAACTCCAACTCCAACCACAGGAACATGAACTTAGGGAACCGTGTAAAGGACAATTAATTAAAATTGAATTGACTTAAATCAATATCTTTGGGGTTATGGAGTTTTAAATGGTGCTTTAAGACACAAGATAAATTTTCTGTAGTCCTCCATGACTTGGAAATGGAGTAATTATCTATTGGCACAGAGAAATCTCAATCAACTGAGAGAAAATTAACATTTTAATCTGAATTCCAAAGATACATAGCTCTGCTACGAGAAAAAAAAAAAAAACAGGTCACATAAACCTAACATAAACCTGAGGAAATTACCAATTTAACTTCTTTATTTTTTTTATTATACTTTAAGTTTTAGGGTACATGTGCACAATGTGCAGGTTAGTTACATATGTATACATGTGCCATGTTGGTGTGCTGCACCCATCAACTCATCATTTAGCATTAGGTGTATCTCCTAATGCTATCCCTCCCACCTCCCCCAACCCCACAACAGGCCCCAGAGTGTGATGTTCCCCTTCCTGTGTCCATGTGTTCTCATTGTTCAATTCCCACCTATGAGTGAGAACATGCTGTTTGGTTTTTTGTCCTTGCGATAGTTTGCTGGGAATGATGGTTTCCAGCTTCATCCATGTCCCTACAAAGGACATGAACTCATCCTTTTTTATGGCTGCATAGTATTCCATGGTGTATATGTGCCAGATTTTCTTAATCCAGTCTATCATTGTTGGACATTTGGCTTGGTTCCAAGTCTTTGCTATTGTGAATAGTGCCGCAATAAACATACATGTGCATGTGTCTTTATAGCAGCATGATTTATAATCCTTTGGGTATATACCCAGTAATGGGATGGCTGGGTCAAATGGTATTTCTAGTTCTAGATCCCTGAGGAATCGCCCCACTGATTTCCACAATGGTTGAACTAGTTTACAGTCCCACCAACAGTGTAAAAGTGTTCCTATTTCTCCACATCCTCTCCAGCACCTGTTGTTTCCTGACTTTTTAATGATTGCCATTCTAACAACTTCTAATAACAAATAGTTGATTTTGCCTACCTTAAGGCAACTTAGAAAAAGACATACTTTTTTTTTTTTTTTTTTTTTTGAGGCAGAGTTTCGCTCTTATTGCCTAGGCTGGAGTGCAATGGTGCGATCTCGGCTCACCACAACCTCTGCCTCCTGGGTTCAAGCAATTTTCCTGCCTCAGCCTCCCACGTAGCTGGGATTACAGGCATGCACCAGCACACCCAGCTAATTTTGTATTTTTAGTAGAGACAGGGCCACTCCAGGTTGGTCAGGCTAGTCTTGAACTCCTGACCTCAGGTGATCCACCCACCTCGGCCTCCCAAAGTGCTGGGATTACAGGCGAGGCATGACATTATATTTATGAAATTCAGTTTATCCATGTTCATTTTTGTATAGCTTCTATCGTTTGGCCATATTCACCTCTATTTGCTTGTTTCTTTGTTTTTGTAATGATTCATGAACATTGTATATTTCTCATTTGGGGCTACTATAAATAATGGTTCAGTGAACACTCATTTCGTGTACATGTGCACACATTTCTCTTGGCTATATATACCTAGGTGTAGAATGGCTGAATAATAAGAAACATTTACCCAACTCCAGGAGATGATGCCAAATTGTTTCCCAAATTTATTGTACTGTTTACAGTCCCTCCAGAAGATAATTTCTGCTATTAGATATCAGCCCTAATGCATAGTACTATTAGTAATTTTTAATTGTAGACATTCTGGTGGACATGTAATAGAATCTCATTGTTTCAATTAACATCTTCCTGATAACTAATGATATTGAGCACCTTTTTATATGTTTATTAGCTATTTGTATATGTTTACTTAAGAAGTACCTGTTAAAGATGCACATATATATATATATACACACATCACAATTCATTTTGGTCTTATTTATTAATAGAAATCCTTTATTCCATATAAATATTCTATATTGATTATTTGCAAATATCTTCTCCCACTCCATAGTTTGTTTTTTCCACGTATCATTCAACAAGCAGAAGGGTTAAATTTTTTTAATATCAAATTTATTAATCATTTTCGGTGGGGTAGGCTTTTTGTATCCTGCTAAAGAAATATTTAGATATCCAAAGTCATGAAAATATTTTCCTGCATAAAATTCTAGAAGTTCTTTGATTTTTACATTTTAATCTACACTCATCTAAATTTTACTTTTGTATATGTTATGATGTGGATGTCAAGTTTTATTTCATTTTGTCCAATATGACCACCCAATTAACCTAGCTGCATTTACTGAAAAGCTCATCCTTTTCCGAATGTTTAGCAGTGTCATCTTTGTTACTAATCAAAGGTTCATATATGCCTAGTCACCTTCTGGACTCTTCTTTTTCATTGATCTGTTTCTCAATCCTTAAGCCATTACCATATATCTTTATTACTGTAATCTTATATTAATTTATACGATTTGTGAGAATATTCTCTTTCCTTATTCTTCAATACTGTCATAAAACTAAGCTATACCATCCCCATTTTCATATACATTTTAGAAACATTCGTCAAAGACCTCAAAAAATTGTGATTTTTATTGAGAAAGTTTGTGTAAGGCTGGCATTATTTTTTCTTTAAATGATTAGCAAAATTCATTTCTAAAGCCATCTGAGCAAGGAGTTTTCTTTGTGGGGAGATTTTAATTACAAATTAAATATCTTTAATAGTTAAAAGTATTTTGGTTTTTCTCCTCTTATGTCAATTTTATTAAGCTGTATTTTATGGGAATTTGTCTTTTAACTTGATTTCAAATATGTGAGCATAAACTTGGTTATAATATTCTTTAACAATTTTTTATATTGTGGAAACTATAGTGATGGCCTCATTTTAATTCCTGATATTTATACCTCCACTATTTTTTTTTCTGAATCAGTCTTAGGAGCTTTATCAATTTTGTCAGTCTTTCCAAAGAACCAACTTTGGGCATTATTAATTATCTGCACTCTATGTTTTCTCGATATTTTATTAATTCTATTAACTTTACTGTTTCCCACCTTCCTATATTTTTAGATGTTTAATTTACTGTTTTCTTAACTTAAGAATTGTAAATGAATGCTTGATTATTTATATCCAGACCTTATTTTTGATTAATATATTCATTTATAGCTATAAACACCTCACAAGTTTGGCTCTAAACAGATTTTAGCTATAAACAAATATAGCTACAAAATTCCCACAAATGTGGCATGTAGCATTTCCATTATTGTTGTTTCAAAAATATGTTTTAATTTGTATTTTGAGTTCTTCTTTGATGCGGGGGCTGTTTAGAATACTTTTTTCTGAATTTCTAAACATCTGGAATTTTCTAGTTAACTTTATGCCAATTATTTCTTGCTAAATTCCAAATATTTGAAATTTGAAGAAACTCGTATGTTCCATGTGTATTTGAATACAATGTGCATTTTGCCATTGGTCTGGTGTTCTATAGATGTAAATAAGATAATTTTTTTAAATCATATTGTTCAAATGTCCTATATTCTTACTAATTTTGTTATTGCTTGTTCAATGAAAATTTCTCACTATGGTTGTAAATGATCTATTTTTGCTTTTAATTCTATCAACTTTTACTTAACTTATATGAGGCTCCATTATTAGTTATGTAACATCTGAGATTATTCTGAGATGGATTTCAGTCCATCTTGGGACCTGTTAATATCTGATTCATTCTTATTTCTAGGGTGTAAGCCTCAGGAACATCTTGCTTGAGGACCTTGATCTTATTTTGGCCCCAAAAGACTGTCAGAATCTATGGTTTGTTTTGAGAATTGGCAGATGCCCCTGAGGAAAAGGCTAGACTCAGCTTTCTGGGTATTTATTGTCCTGGATCTTGACCCCATATTTATTTACTGCCTTGTTAGCTCTCTGATGCAATTACTTAGAATCTAAAAAAAAAAAACTGTCCAGATTTTTTAATCTATTTTCAGTTAGAAGGGTTGGTCTGAATTACTTTCATCACCATTAATGACAGCAGGTTTTTAAATATTGCTTATGATTTTTATCCTCTAGAAGTTTCACATTAGTGTAGACATTTCTTACAGTACTTTATTTTAAAATTTTATTATGATTATTATACTATAAGTTCTAGGGTACATGTGCACAGCGTGCAAGTTTGTTACATACATATACATCTGCCATGCTGGTGTGCTGCACCCATTAACTCATCATTTACATTAGGTATATCTCCTAATGCTATCCCTCCCCGCTCTCCCCTCTCCCCACCCCATGACAGGCCCCAGTGTGTGATGTTCCCCTTCCTGTGTCCAAGTGTTCTCATTGTTCAATTCCCACCTATGAGTGAGAACATGCAATGTTTGGTTTTTTGTCCTTGCGATAGTTTACTGAGAATGATGGTTTCCAGGTTTATCCATGTCCCTACAAAGGACATGAACTCATCCTTTTTTATTGTGGCATAGTATTCCATGGTGTATATGTGCCACATTTTCTTAATCCAGTCTATCATTGATGGACATTTGTGTTGGTTCCAAATCTTTGCTATTGTGGATAGTGCCGCAATAAACATACGTGTGCATGTGTCTTTATAGCAGCGTGATTTATAATCCTTTGGGCATATACCCAGTAATGGGATGGCTGGGTCAAATGGTATTTCTAGTTCTAGATCCTTGAGGAATCACCACACTGACTTCCACAATGGTTGAACTAGTTTACGGTCCCACAAACAGTGTAAAAGTGTTCCTAATTCTCCACATCCTCTCCAACACCTGTTGTTTCCTGACTTTTTAATGATCGCTGTTCTAACTGGTGTGAGATGATATCTCACTGTGGTTTTGATTTGCATTTCTCTGATGGCCAGTGATGATGAGCATTTTTTTCATGTATCTGTTGGCTGCATACATGTCTTCTTTTGAGAAATGTCTGTTCATATCCTTCGCCCACTTTGTGATGGGGTTGTTTGATTTTTTATTTTAAATTTGTTTAAGTTCTTTGTAGATCCTGGATATTAGCCCTTTGTCAGATGGGTAGATTGCAAATATTTTCTCCCATTCTGTAGGTTGCCTGTTCACTCTGATGGTAGTTTCTTTTGCTGTGCAGAAGCTCTTTAGTTTAATTAGATCCCATTTGTCAATTTTGGCTTTTGTTGCCGTTGCTTTTGGTGTTTTAGACAGGAAGTCCTTGCCCATGCCTATGTCCTGAATGGTATTGCCTAGGTTTTCTTCTAGGGTTTTTATGGTTTTAGGTCTAACATTAAAATTTTATCATTAGAAAAGTCTTCCCACTCGGAGAATATCGTGAGTATATTATTCTCTTATTTTTTGTTGTATATGCTTTGGTTTCAATTTGTTTTTTATTTAAGTCTTCAATTGAATTGGAATATAATTTGGTATATAATGTAAGATAAAGATATAACTCCTTTTGCTCTAAAAGCTTAACCAATTATTCCAACATAATTTGATTTTTTCCTTTAGTGATTTTAAATTTTGATTTTATATATGCTTACTTATTTTCAGATTGTGTTATATTTCTGGCTTTATATTTTGGCTCATATTCTTTTTTTTTTTTTTACAAATACCACAGTTTACTTTTGTTAGCTTTATATTATACTTAATATATTTGGTATATACCTCTTTTCACTAGGCATTGTCTTCTCAAAATTGTTTCCTTAATACCATATTTAATGGGGAAGAACTGAAGCTTTCCCAGAACGAGGCAAAAATGTCTCTCTCACTACTCATTTTCAGCATTGTACTGCAAGTCCTAGCTAATACTATAAGACAAAAGAAGGAAATAAAAGGTATATGTATTGGAAAGAAAGAAAGAAAATTGTCTTTTTTTGCAGATAACAGTCATCTATATGAAAAATCAGAATGAGTAAAAAAAATACTTTTGGAATAAGTGCTTATACCAAAGTCATAGGATAGAACGTCAACACACAAAAGTCAGTTGCTTTTTTATATACAGCAATGAACAAGTGAAATATGAAATTAAAGCACAATACCATCTATATTAGCATTCCCCCAATGGAATACTTAGGTGTAAGTCTAACAAAATATGTACAAGATCAATATTAGTAAAACTACAAAACTGTGATAAAAGAAATCAAATAACTAAGTAAACTCAGAGATATTTAACATTTATAGATAGGAAGATTCAACATTGTCAACATCTCAGTTTTTCCCAGCATGATCTATAGATTCTATGTAACCCCAATCAAAATATCATCACGTTCTTTTGTGGATATCACTGAACTGTTTTTGAAGTTTATGTGAACAGGCAAACACACAAAAACCTAACACAATATTGAAGGAAAAGAACCAAGTCCAGATGATGAAAGTACTCAACTCTAACTACTATAAAGCTATAGTAATCAAGACAATGTGATATTGGCAAAGAATAGACAAATATATCAGTGGAACAGAATAGAGAGCTCAGAAATTAACTCATAGAATATAGTCAATTGATCTTTGACAACGAATCACAAACAGTACAATGGAGAAAAGAGTCTCTTCAACAAATGGTGCTAGAACAACTGGATATATATGGGCAAGAAAATGAATCTAGACACAGACCTTACACCCTTCACAAAAAATAGCTCAAAATGAATTATAGACCTAAAGGTAAAACTTAAAATCATAAGACTTCCAGAAGATTACATAGGAGAAAATCTAGATGACCTTGGGTTTAGAAATGCATTTTTTATCTATAACACCAAAGGCATGATCAATGAGAGAAATCATTGATAAGCAAGATTTCATTAAAATTTGAAATTTCTGTTCCCTGAGAGAAACTGTCAAGAGAATTAGGCAACAAACTGGGGGAAAATATTGGCAAAAAACGTAACTGATAAGAGGCTGTTTTCCAAAATATACAACTCTTAAAATTCAACAATAAGAAAATGAATTATCTGATTAAAAAATAAGCAAAAGATGTGAACAGATACCACTTTGGCAACTTTTTTAGTTGAATAGAGATTTTGTTTGAAACTACAAATAAGAATACATAAATTAAGAAGTATTAAAATATTTATAGTATTTAGACAGTATTTCCATCAAGGAGTATATTATGCCTGCACTGAACCATGTTATCAGCTGCACTGATAACCATGTTATCAACTCTTTGTAACCTTACACTTAAGCATCCCACTCTGCAACCTGCACGTCTCCAAGCTCAGTCACTTGGTCTATAACCTATTATTCAAACACACAGAGATTCTAGTCCCAGGATGACTACACTTTCTCTCTCTAGATTCTCTTTATTTCATCTCTATTTTGACATAGTTTTGACTCTTTAGTATGTCACTTTATCCAATGTATCTCCAATATATTCTCAATTACTTTCTCTTTGTTATTCTTAATTACTGTCATGTTCTTTCCCTCTCTCTCTGCCTATGTTAACTGTAGAGGAAAGTAAATAATGCATAGATTGATGCTATTAAAGTTAATATTTCTATATTTTACTATTAATCTCTTGTTCCCATTTTATTCAGTAACTATTTCTTATCTTTGTCACCTCCCCAAAATCTAACTTCAGTATCACCCTTTCAACTCTCAACAGCTGAGCTCGTTTTCTTCTTAAATCACAGAGAACATAGACATCATCAGATGTGAAATTTATCAATTTCTTGTCACCAAATATGTAATCATCTTGGCATGTGCACCTATCCTCTTTTTTTCCCTCCAGTATCCTGCTTCCTATAATGGTGCTTTCTCTGCCTGTGCATTAGATTACATTGTATTCTGCCTCCATCCATGCATTTATCTATATTTTCTGTATCTCCAGCATCTCTCTATTTACTTGTTCCTTCCTTCCTCATTTTAACTTCTACAAGAATTTTCTATTAATAGCAAACAACTTTGGATGTCTTCCGTATATATAATCTATTTCTCTCCTATCCACTGCAAACATTCTTAAAAGAGTTGCCCACTTCCCTATTGGTGGACAGTTTTCGATATTGTGCTATTTCAAACAACAGTAAAATTAGCACATATTTCTATAGGGTAGATTTACAGAATTGCTATTAATAGGTTGAGAGTTAAGTGTTTAAAGGCATGATACTTACTGCCAAATTGCCTTATAAAATGTCTGTAACGATTGCCAACCCATCTACAGTTCAGTTTGCCTATACTTGCTACCTTTATTTTGTTATTAGTAACGAATATTATTTAATCTAAAATCTAAATATTTTAATCTAAAATCTGAAATTTTCTGTCAATCATTTTTAATTTTACAAACTGTTGATCATTTTACTTCATAGTTTCAATTTTTATTGATTAATAATATTGGGCACCTTTCCAAATATTCATTGGCTATTTCTTTTTCTATTAGTTGCCTATTTTGTATCTTTTACCCTTTTATTTTTATATTTCTTGGAGCCATTTGTGAATAAATATTATAATTTTTTCTTTTTTAATTGCTTGATATACCAAATAAATTTGAAATTCCTGCTGTGTGAAAGAAACTGTCAAAAGAATTAGACAAGCAACAAACTAAGAGAAAATATTGGCAAAATACATGATGTATAAGCAATTTTGTAAAAATTTTGTAAAAATTGCTTATATAGCCAGATGTGTAACTTTCTTTTTGGCTTTTGGGTTACATGCTTTAAAAATCACTCCTTTTGAGGAAATTGTGTACATTGACTGCCTGCACTTCTTTTTTTCACTTTTTTTTTTTATTGAACCTTAATAGAAGTACATATTTTCAGAGTACCTCTGATAATTTTATACATCCATATAATGTGTACAGATCAAATCAGGGTAATTGGAATATCTATCACCTTAAATATCTTTTCTCTATGTCTGCACTTTTTGAAACCCTATTATACCTTAATTCACTGCAATATGGATTTCTGTCTTCATTGGTCAACTTAACTTGCCTTACCAAGTCTGCAAGTGACCACACTAAGCATTTTCTATGAAATTTTTTTTTCTGCTGTTTTACATGATATCATATCCTACTCATTTTGGTCCTTGCTTTCTGACTACCCCTCAGTCTTTACACGCCTTGAACTCAAATCATCTCATTGTTGATATTCTTCAGAGTTTTGCCATAGGACCACATCTCTCCTAATTTTTCAAAACTCTGACTTATAGCTACAAGGTTTATCTCAAGGTTTGATGTCATCTTGATGATTGTGGATGAGGGTGATGTTCTAGTTTTGTTTGACATCATTATGGCCAGGGCCCCAGGGAGGCCAGGGTCCTCCCCGGACAGTCTCTTCTTTCCCCTCTCCATAAAGCCCCGTGAGAGCTTTTTTGGCAAGAGTTGCCAAAAAGTAAAGAGAAAATGCCATTTTGTTATCAAAGTTGGGCTGGTGTGAGATAACCCTCAATGCAGAGCTCTGTTCAATTAGATAATAGTGAAGTGTTTAGGCTTCTTCTACCACTTCTCCTAAAAGCCCAATCTCTACCTTTGGATCTTACTACATTCTAGCTGGCTGCTTGATAAACTCAAACTCATAATCATCCTGCTCAGTGTGTTCAGAGTCTGTTTTCAACTCTCTTGCCAGAGTATACATCTTAATCTTAAATCTGATCATGTCTGTTTCCTACTCATATCACTCCAAAGCCTCCTTTGTTGACTTAAGGTTTAAATACAAAACCTTTATCATGTCTTACAAGACTTTCTGATTTAAAGTCTTTCCTCCTTTTCCAATACAGCCTCTTTTTAAATTTTTAAATATTTTTCTTCTCTCTGCATCAGCCAGTCTGAATCTTTAGGTTATCTAACAAAATATCTTCTCTATAACCTTAGTGACTTTGTACAAGCTGTTCCCTCTGGCTAGGACCCCATGCATTTCTTCCTGTGGCAAGTGACCACTCCCGTGTGCCCACAGCACCCATTGTTTCCCTCCATCCCTCCAGCAATGATCACATTATATTGTACTTCCCCAGATACTTCACATTGTAGCTTCCACACTAGACTCTGAGCTATGTGAGGATAGGACACAGTTTTGTCCTCAGCACCTAGCACAACACCTGCACTGTGATATATGGCTTATAAATATTTATTACATTTACAGTTAGCTGAGTGCCAAGTACTCCCTTATAGCATTTTAAATTTTCTCTATCATTCCTTCTAAATTGTATATAATTTTGATTAATCATTTTATGTAATTAGAGAGATAAAGCCCACTTTACTGATTTTATTTTTCAAGAAGCCATTTTACATTAATTTTTCCCTTTAACGTCTTTTAGTACTCCAAATCACTGTTCTATTATCGTCATATTTTGTTCTCTTCTCATAGTGTTTTGCCCCACTGTGGTTATTTGATGACTTGGGTTTATTGAGTGAATGAGTGATTGAGTTAATGAGTAAATGCCTCTCACTTTTCCCCAAGCAGACACTAAGTGCCATCCAAGCAAGTACCGAATTTATCTTTTTCATTATTGGAGTCTCAGTGACTAGAATAATGACTATATATGGGATTAATTAATAAATATGTAATTTTATGACTACCATTTTGCTAAGTAGTTTCTAATTTTAGAATTAAAATTAATTAAAAATTAAATAGTTTTAATTTTCTCTTTGGCCCAAGAGTTAAGTAGAGCATTTCTATAATTTCCAAATAATTGAAAGTTTTTTCTTTCCTTTTTGCTTTGTATTAACACTTTGTAATTTTAATGCAACGAGATCACAGAAATAGAGTATTTACAATTGTACTATTGAAAACTTGTTAAGTCTTTCTTTGTGGGATAATATCTGAGTAATATTTTTAAATCTTCCATGATTACTCCATAAAGTTTCCATAAGATACCAAGTTTGACTTGGACCTATTAAATCAACAATAATATAGTATCCAGGTGTCATTCCTTATATATTTTTTGTTTACAAGTTCTGTAAAATGCTTTCTTAAAAAATGAGTTAAATCTACAATTACTGTCCTTTTTATTTTAATTTTCTTGATTCTAACACTTATGCAGATTATATGTTAATGTCCTGTTATTGTTAAAGATTAATGATTATGGAATAACTTTATCTTTTTATCAAAATTATATTACTGTATCTGTCCAATTTAAGGTAATTTGCTTTAAAAGGTGCTTTTATTTTTTTTTGTTATTTATTTATTTATTTATTTAATTTTTGAGACAAAATCCCCCTCTGTCGCCCAGGCTGGAGTGCAGTGGTGCGATCTCAACTCACTGCAACCTCTGCCTTCCAGGTTCAATCAATTCTCCTGCCTCAACCTCCCAAGTAGGTGGTATAACAGGCATGTGCCACCATATCCAGCTAATTTTTCTATTTTTGGTAGAGATAGTATTTCACCATGTTAGCCAGGCTGATCATGAATTCCTGACCTCAAGTGATTTGCCCGCCTCTGCCTCCCAAAGTGCTGGGATTACAGGTGTGAGCCACCGTGCCCGGCCAAACATGCTTTTAAAATGTTGTATTTCATAAAAACCCTTTTTATTGTTTTACTTATTTATTTTTTAATCTAGGGCCCGCCATGGGGCTGGCAGACCCCTCACCCTGGCAAGGGGAAATAATTCTTAAATAATATTATCTTAATGTTTTATTTCTTTTTTTATTCTTGTTTGCTGATATATTTTTGTCTAAACTTTACATTTAATCTTTCCTGTCATTTTGTTTTGAGTGTAACCCTTATAAATAGCTTATAGTTGTACTTTGTTTTCTGATCCAGTCTGAGTCTTTTCAACATGTTAGAAGAATTTAACTCACTTATACTTAGTGACATTAAAGCTAATATTTAATTAAAAAATAACATTTTGAAAGTACTTAACAATCTGTCATGTGCTACTCTAATTTTATCTATTAATACATTTAATTTTTATAATAGTCCAAGTAGATAAAGAGTATGAATATACTCATTCTACAGATATGGAAACTGAGACATAAAAAGATTATAAGTGATTTGTTAAGGTCACAGGGGTAAAAAGTGAAAGAGCCATGAAGTGTTCCTAAGTAATCTGGCTCTAGAGCTTGCTATAGCTACAAGCTATATTGTCATCTAATTTTACGTTAATTTTGAAAACTTTAGATAATACATTATATATTCATGTGCTCTGCAAGATCTTTGAGATAATCATTTTAAAATGTTCCGGAGAGATTTCTTAAAAATCTGTTTTCCCATGTGGCCCAGCTCTTCTGTAACAGTTTTCATCTATGCTTTGAGTCCTAAAAATACTTCTTGGTTCTGGAAGAATAATGCTGTTCATACCTGATTTGGTTCTATTGAAAACTTTTATGTTTTCCGGGTAAATAGATGCTCACTCTGTCAACATAACTATGAATTCCATTAGATTTCTGTTCCTTTATGTCTATGAAATCCAAATTACCCTTTCTCTCTTAGCTTTGAGCTCTGGTTGTATGTACACAATTCCTGTGACTATCTTTCTTAGGGTACTTTGGACATGGCACAATGCAGCCACTGGCATCTCAGCTTCTGGGATGGTTTTTAAACTTTAAGATGATTACAGAAAGCCATTGATCCTAATGACAGAGTCAGACTGGGCCTCAGACTGAAGCACACATAAAAGAAAATTTGACTGAGCAGAAAATTGAGAAGTGAGAAGCAGAAAATGTCTGACATTCAAGTATTTAAAATTGCTTGTTTCAACTTTTAAGTTCAAGGATACATGTGCAGGTTTGTTACATAGACAAACTTGTGTTACGGGGGTTTGTTGTACGGATTATTTCATCAGGCTAATACCCATAACTTGTTTTCCTGATCTCTTCCCTCCTCCACCCTCCACCCTCCAAAAGGCACCAGCGTGTGTTCCCCTCTATGTGTCCTTGTGTTCTCATCATTTAGCTCCCGCTTATAAATGAGAACATGCAGTGTTTGGTTTTCTGTTCCTGTGTTCATTTGCTAAGGATAATGTCCTCCAGCTCCATCCATGTCCCTGCAAAGGACATGATCTCATTCTTATTTATGGCTGCATAGTATTCCATGGTGTATTTAGTGTTTGCTTTAAGCTTAGTGAATGTGATTAATCCATAACTACCAAAAGACTAAAAAGAATTCTATTAAAACTGCTTTTTAACAATGTTTATTATGGCAGTAATAATTTTGGTGCATTGAATTTAAAAGGATAATGCAATTATTTTGAGAATCTAAAATAGATAATAGATAAGATCAAAAAGCAAAACTTAGAGGTAATAAATGGTATAGATAACCAAACAATGCAAACTTTGTATTTTTGACAAAAAAATGATTTTTTAATTGTTTATCCATCTAAAATGCTTTCGTAATAAAAATAATTGGAATTTTCCTGTTGAAATTTATTTTACAGACTACATTTTCAATATAATCTTTTTATGATGTCTGGGTTTTAAAAATAATAACAATTTAGAAAAAAGGATAATGTTTGCTCACAGAAAACAACCAAAAGTTGATAGTGTGCTTGCACAACCTAGCAATATACTCCAGTACCTATGAAACTAATGCAATTAAAGATATATCAAAATAAGATACACATCACATTACTGATGTTTTTTTAAAAAAATAGTATGTCAATATTAATTACATGAATCATATAAAATCATCTAATAGCGGATATTAAATTAGTGAAAATGAGCAAAACACATAACAGTTTTTACCTAAATCATGCAGATATTAGTAAATAAATTAAACAATTTCCCTTAATAAATGGAATTTGTTCATCTTTTTAAGTTGGTAGGTAAAATATTAAATTGAATAAGTTTGTTCAGGACATATTCACTCAATGATTGAATAAATGAGTGAATACCAAACCTACTTCCTGGTTTCAAAGAATCTACTATGCATCAATTCAATACTACCTAGGATAAGTGTAGAGTTATATATTTCTTGAAAAAAGAATGGCCAGATTTGTGTTTTCAGATCATGCAACCACATATGTGATTCTATTCAGTTCTGTTCAATTCTAAATCTATTGAGAAATTTTTATGTTACTTGTATATGACAGTTTCATCTGTTAGGCATTTTTCTTAGGCAAAATGAGAATTCAAAGTCCAGCTACATTTTAGAATATATTCTCCTCACCAATAAATTCAAAAAATGAGTTCTACTATCACTACAAATCCAGAAGATCTTACATCCAGACACAGACACACACACACACAGAGAGAAAGAGAGAGAAACAGATAAATTTTGTAGTTAGCAAGTAGGAGGATTAAAGGCTATGGTTATCTAAACACCTTCTGTAATCTTGTAATCATTTTTTTTCTTATTATGGCTGTTCAGAAGTTCCAGCAAAATGTTAAATACAAATGTTGATAATGGATTCATTTATTTTGTTTTTGGCTATAAAGAGAATGTTTCTCATGTTCACCATTAACCATGATATTTGCTTCTTTAACCTTTCTCAGGTCAAAGAAATTTTGGTATTCCTCATTTGTTGACAAATAAAGACCTCAGAGTTTAAATTCACCTAAAATATTTCTGCACATATTGAAATGGTTGTATTATTTTTATCCTTTAATATATTCATTGGAGGAATTACAATGGACAGTCTAATGTTAAACCAACCATGCAGTCTGGAATACTTGGAAAGTGATATTGATCATAAAAGATATAAATATTTATATCTGACTGGATTTAGTTTGCTAATATTTTATTCATGATGTTTCAACTTTGTTTATGAATGAAATTAGACTCTAATTGTCTTCTCTCATATTGCCCTTGTCGTGTTCTTTGGTATAAAAGTTACAGTGACTTCGTATTAGTTGGAAAACTCTCTCTTCCCTTCCTTCGCCTTCGCCCTCGCCCTTCTCTCTCTCTTTCTCTCTCTCTCTCTTTCTCTTTCTCTCCCCCTCCCCCACCCTCACACACACAGAGTTTATATAAGGTGGGTTAACTAAACACCTAGATTCAGTGGGGGGGATTTAGGGTGGCATCTGTTTCATTTTGAGGAGGTAGGTTTTAAACTACTGAATAAATGTTTTTAATAGCTCTAAATAAATTTAGGTGGTTTTCTAATTCTTCTTTGAGTTTGTTTCACATCAATGTCTAACACTGTTTTTATATTTTCCATAAAAAGTATTATTGTCTTTTTATCTTCATATTAAAAATAATTTTGTTCTAAGTCTTGGGGTTAATTCTAAATAAATATTTGAGCATTGCAGAGTTGGACAAAAGAGTAGCAACACAAGACTGCTAGTTAGAAGACCTGATCTCTTATCACATCCCACAACCCACTTATCACAACTAAACATGGAGGCTTAGGCAAGATATTTAATCTTACCAGTTCTATTTCTACCTAAAATTTTGGAAAATTGACTGGATTTTTTGGGAATTAAATGAGGTAATTTATTTAAAAGTCAAATAGTATTCCTCAGGGTTATGAAATACACGTTAATTCTCTTTCCCTTTCTTTTCTTTCATGACTATTTGTAAATATCTATTCTGTTAAATAGCTTTACCTTATGTAATCCATCTCCCTGTAACTAACATATTTTACTTAATTACACAGAATCATTTTAATATGTCAACTGTTGATTTTCTAAAGGACAAAGAATTTTTTTAAAGATAAGCAGAGACTTGATGAAGCAAAGCTGAATTTCTTAAGCCTAGTGCAGTAAAAGAAAATGCCACCTTGAGATAATCTTAGTATTAGTCCAGAATAGAAAGGTGACACATTTTTAGGGTTTAAGAGCCTTGCCTGAGATTTTAAGGCTGGTTTTGCAAAGAGAGAGAAAGGGTGGGATTGGAGGGCACAATGAAGTGAGTCTTGATGAGCAATATGTTAGTGTCAAGAAAAGAAATTTGGGGTTAGTTTACAGAATTATCTTTCAGAAGCAAATATTTCCTAGAGAATAGCGAAGTTTATTTTGTTTGTTCTCAATTTTAATATAAAGATGGGAAAGTATGCACTGTCTCAATTTTGCTTAATTTAAATACAGGAAAGTAATCCAGTTCTCAGTAGCGTTTAACACTATGTCAAAAATTATATTCATTTTAGTTCTAAATATTAATCATGCATTTGGTCATTTCTAACCCTGTGCCTGAATACAGACTATTATTGTCTGGGAATAATTAATTTAGATCTGTACTTCTGTTTGATACGTCATGATCTAGTGTAGAATTTCTGATGGTAGTCATTCCAGTTTCTGAAAGTGGCGTATATTCTTGTTCTTTTCATTGGAAAATCATTTGTTGCATTTTTAATGAGACAGAACAGTGACTGTGGAGCAGCACTTAAAACTGGAGATCACAATTTGATTCCTATAATGGATGCAATAGAAGATTATTAATCTTGGAGTTTGTAGTCTGCTTGCAAGTTAAGAACCGAGAGTATATCAATTAAGCCAAGAGCACTCTCCCCTAATCTGAAGAATCTGTAGAACCAGATATGGGTACATTAAATAAATTATCTAATTTTACTATTTCTTTGTTTTATGAAATTATTTTTGTTTTTTGGAAACAGAGATCTGTTCAAATGAAAGTACAATGTTCTTCACCTAAGACAACACATATTCCACTTCAAGATTATTATTATATTTAAAGCAACTCTGTTTTGAATCACCACTTGTCCAATTTTATGAACCTCTTGGGTGAGTTCTATGGTGTATTGTCTTGTTATCCTCCTAGTCTTTGCACTGTACTTTGTTATAGCAGGTAGCCATCTGCCCAGTTTTCAGACCTCCAGTATAAAGAGTGAAACAAAGTGTGAACAAAGAGGCTTGGGCTGAAAAATTTAATCTAATCCAAAATTCCTTTCAGTATCTAAGTTTTTTTTAACTCAAACTGAAACCCTGCTTTCTCTTTCTAAAATTAATTTTTCTATTTTTTTGTCAAAGGAGGAAAATTGATGGTCCAAACAGGATTCTGGATAATATCAAAGACTAACTAATGACAGGTATCTGTTTATTGAGTAACAGATCTTGTCTAAATTATAGGTAGTAACCAATGGGCTTTTGTGTCCCAAATTTAGTAAGAGTTATTAAAGGATACCCAATGATCTGTTTCAGCCACAATAACCAAATGGTGTTTTTGAATAGTATTTTAATGTTCTGTCATGACTCATCAAGAATTATCATGCATTAGATAATGAAACTTTTAGTGTATAGATCATCAGGTACCCCTAAAGCAAAAATTTAGAGATGAGCCTAAGTGGTATGGTTTTCTAATCACTTCTGTAAAAGTGAAACATCAGCCTCACAATTATACACCAGTACTTCTTTAGCTTTTCTGCAAACTCTATTTCTGTGAAAATTTTGCTACCCAAACAAGCTCCATGAAAGGACTCTGAGTGTTGATTCTGTGAAGACAGGAGCCTTCCTGTATAAGGACATCTTTAAAGGGGTTTTAGATTTCTGGCTCTCCGGCCCGTGGTGTTGTTTGCCCTCAATTAATGCTTTAGTAGTTAGATCAAATATCCAGGAAACCAAGTCACTTACTTTTATAAACTGGTATCAAAGGAAGCTGAGTAGAAACAAACTCAATGGCTAGATTGCTTATATGTTTTAGCTAAATCATAAGAAATTAAATTGCTGCCAGTATTTGAATTATATCAATACCTACAAATGCAGAAAGCAATATTAAGGATGGAAACTTCCAAGAATCATAGTTACCAGCTAAAAAAAAATCGGTTAATAATCCACACTGTAAAACAGAAAAGAGAAAAGAAAATAGCTAGGAAAATAAAAACGTGCAGTTTGAACCATAACTGTCTGTGACTGTAGATATCTGGTTCTTGTTCTGCTGGCATTAGGTGCAAGATATTTACTTCTTGCAATTGTCTACTTGATCTGAGGGTCTTTGGCAAAAATTTTATCATACTCTCAAAGTTTGTCCACTTCTGGAGGATTCCTAAATGTCTTCAGCTTGAAGTCTCCAGAAGGATACAGGTCTGAGGAAAAACATTCTAGCATTTTACTGTTGTTAGTTTTTAACAGTACCAGATAACATCCCTTTCACTGTCTTAAGGGAGATTTTTTTTCTGATGTCTTTTCCACAAGATGAAATCTCTCAGAACGTTATAATGGCAGAAACTGAAATCCTCTATTTACATGTAACACACAATTAATTCTTGAGGATGTAATCCATGATTGTCCTGGAAGGAAGAACATGTTATAAACAGTGTAAACTTTTTGATTTGTATAATAGATACTTTTTGACTTGTATAATAGTGAGCATTATGATTGTTCCTGATTAATAAGAATAATGAATTAATAACTCAGAAACAAAGTCACTTCTTAGACTCATTATGCATTGTTCTTTGTAGAGAACACAAGGGTGTTTCTGAAAAATACACAATCATTAAACATAGATATTTTAATTTATTATGTTAATATAAATAAATATTTATTTTGTTATATTTATTTTATTTAATTAATATAGAAGGACTGAATTTCTCTTTTGTCATTTTTTTAATTCTAAGTTTGATAAATAAGGTACCTGTAATTTTGAATTAATTAAAATTTGAGAAATGAATCACAAATAGTTCCATTGTCTTTTCACTTGTAATATGGAGGAGCAAAGATAATTCAGGTTTAAATGAAATCTTAAAAGTTTTATTATTTTGAGTTGCTACTTGAATTTGGAAAAGAAAAAATCAATAAAGTTTGTTAATACAGTAAAATACTAACATAAGTCATAATATTTCATAAACACAATTAAGATGTTTATTAGGAAATTACCTTTCTTTCAAAAATAATGAAATTTTCTGTCAAAATGATTCAGGAAACAAAAAAGTTCAGAGGGTCAATAAAATATTTTTGGTGATACAAGGAAATTCTTTTACCTGGGTAGAGAACTTGGACATTTTATAACAAGACATCCCAAATTCTGGATTTATTCCTTTATTTTGTCCATGTAACAAGTTATAGTAATATTTTATAAACTTTTTACATTAGGAATAAATTCACTCACTCTGGAACAACAGTACTCAAAACAATTTTGAAGACAATTCATATATTTATTCCACTCATATATTTCTCATACAGTTCATATATTTATTCATTCTCCATCAGCACTAGAAACCTAGACAAACTGAAATTACCTATCTCAGACCTTTTACATGGACAGTACTTTAAGTTTGTCTTCTATTTTCTTTTTATTATACATCTTTCAATTAATCCTTAATATTCTTATGTTTATTTATTTACACATATACAAATACATATGAGTAGAGGGAAATAAAGGGTAAAATGAAAACTCTAAACATTAGCTTTAAGAAATAAATTAATCAGCATTCATGTATATATTACTAAATTTATCATATTAATAAACTTTACATCTTATTAGAATTACAAACTACTTATAATTTGTATGCATATTTTTATTCCTATGGAAGCATTATAGCTAGCATTATCTCAATTTTTTATATTAATTACCACCTTTAACGAAAATAATCAACTCGCTTTTTGGGCAAAAGAGAACTAGAAGATGAAAAATTAATAATTTTGTAGCTACGTTTTCTATAAGCATACTTTCTTTTAGAACTTTAACAAATTTTAAAATATATAATCATCACGACATTTGCACATAGCATTGCTTGATAGCCATTCTACATATAAAAATTTTAAAAGTTAATTTAAAACTGTATGGTGACATATGCCTGTATCTTTTTCATACAATTATTCAAGTAGTCAAATATCATTTATTAGTTAACTCGTTTTAATAATAGTAAAAAGTTTTAAGTTGAATAAAGATCTGGAAGTTATAATTTAAGCTAACCATTAGAGTTTCATGGTCGGTAGCATGGTAGCATTAAAATAATTCATAACACTAAACCATTTAACTGATGCTTAATATTATTTCATGTGGTTGAATACAATTTTATGTTTTTGTAATTTGAAAACCTTTGAGGAAGCAAAAATAGTTTACAAGGCCTATTGCTATTATGATAATTTTATAAAGTTTAAATCATGAAATGTTATAACTAAATTTTCTTTTAATAAAAATATTATGCTAATGTTATTTTTACATAGGTACCATATCAGAGAGAAAAATGTAGTCATTTTACATTTTAAGTTAAATCACTCTAACTTATTCAAAATATAACAAATCTTGCTTGAAATTTTTCTAATGCAAATAAACCATTATATTCAAATATCAAAAAGTTATAATCAGTTAATGTGTAATATTTCCCAAGAGAAAAGGAAAAGATAAGAATAGGAAGGTAAAAAGGGAAATATGAGAAGAAATTACCTTCAAGCAAAAGTAAGGAGATCTATTATAGTAAATATAATAACTTACTTTTTAGGCAGACAAGACAGAATCTGTTCATGAGGAGTTTCTCTTTCTCGTCTTTTCTTTTTCTTCTTGTTTGCTCTAAATTGCCTCTCAAACACACTCAATAGAGTCAAAGTTTTCTCAAAATAGCCAGTGCAACTTCAGATTTTCCCTGATAAAATCATGCCAGTTAAAAAGATATGCATATGGCTGACAACATGAAAACATCATGTGTTTAAGTAGAGGTTTTAAATAGACTGAAAACTTTATGAAAATTGCAAAAGTCATTGTATCAGTTGGTATTCTCTAGAGAAACAGATCTAATGACAGATAATAGATAGATAGATAGATAGATAGATAGATAGATAGATAGATAGATAGATTATATGATAGTTTGGAAGGGATTTATTGTGGAAAATGGCTAATGTGATTATGGAGGCTGAGAAGTCCCATGATATGCCATCTGCAGACTGGAGAGCCAGGAAAGCCAGAGGTGTAATCCAGTCTGAATTAGAACCAGGGGAGCTGATGGTATAACTCTCAGTCCAAGGCTGAAGGCATGGGAATAATGGCGGCAGCCAGTGGTCTAAGTCCTGAAATCTGAAGGCCCAAGAAGCAGGGGCTCCTGTGTCCAAGGGCGGGAGACAATGGGCCTCAGCTCAGGAAGATAGGGGAAGAATTCGATCTTCATCTGTCTTTTGTTCTTGGTTCTAAATGGATGAGATGATACCTGCTCACATTATTGAGCTTGGATCTTCTTTACTTAGTCTACTGATTCAAATACTAATCTCTTCAGGAAATACCCACACAAACACACAGAGAAATAATGTTTTACCAGCTATCTGGGCATCCGTTAGCCCAGTTAAGTTAACATATAAAATTAACTCTCACAGTCAGCAAAAAAAGTGTGCTTGTACAAATGTGTATCTACAGAACCTGGCCAACTGCCAGCCAATATCACATGAGGGCCCAACAAAACAACTCTTTTCTCCAAAAACAGAAATTCCTCTGCAGCACATTCTCCTCCACCCTCCTTCAGCTGTTTTCCTAATGGTATGTCCCACATTCTTTTGCAGTTCAAGTCCTCTTTCCCAATGATGAGCAATGTGTCTTATTAACCATAGGAAAGTTTTGCTCCTTGCTAGGTCATATGATGGATGCACGTAAACTACCCTAATCCCTCTCTCTGTTTAAAATTACTCTCAACTTCTTTGCTCTCTTTACTCATCAAGCTGAGGGATTAATGTCAGATTACTATAGGAAGTTGACAGAAATTCCAAAATTGTATGATTGTTTTGAGGCATCCTCCACTCCCTTATTTGATTTGAAAAGAAGGCCAAGTAACCCCTCTGCTGGCCTGTGAAGTGTATTTTCTGGTAACAGCATAATTAGGAATTTCAAAAAAACTAGAAGATCCCTAAATGTTCTAAATTAAACAACGTATTTAAAAATAACCCATGCATTGAAGAAGGAATCACAAACAAAAATATTTCAAGCTGAATAAAAATAAAAATGTAGCAAAATTTGTGGGATGCAGTTAATGCAATGCTTGGCAAAATTTTTAGTTTTAAAGGATTTCATTGTTTCAATGTCCTATATATGGTCTGTCTTGGAATATATTCTATGTGCATGTGAAAAGATTGTCTGTTCTGCAATTGTTGGATATAGCGTTCTATAAATATCAATAAGAACAAGGTGATTGAGAGTGATATTCATATCTTCTGTATTCTTATTAATTTCCTCTAACCTTTTTCAATTTCCAAGAGAGAGGTATTGTGTTTTTTAAGTATGGTTGTGTATTTTTGTATTTCTCTCTTTTTTTCTGTAAGTTTTTGCTTCATACATTTAGAATCTCTTGGTGCAAACACATTTAGGGTTGCTGCATCTTCATGATGAATTATCCTGTTTATCATTATCAAAAATCTCTGTCTCTCTTTTTAAAGTCTTTGTCTTATATTTTACATTTTTCTGATAAAGCTGTAGCCTAACTTTCATATGCTTCCAGTTTGCATGATAGATTATTTTCCATCCTTTTATTTTCAGTGTACTTCTTGTAAACAGATAAAATTGGGTCTTGCTTTTTTAACCGTATGGTTTCACTGGTGACTTCTATCAACTATTAAAGGAAGAAATATTACCAATATTAAGCACACACTTTCAAAAAATACTGGAAGAGTAAACACTTCCCAATTAACCTTGATACCAAAACCTGGTATCAAGTTTTTTGCTAAGGAATAGACACAAAAATCTTTAACAAAATGTTAGCAAATTTAATCTACCAATATATAAAAAAAAATGCATCATTTTAACAAGTTAGGCTTATCTGAGGATTAACACTGAAATATCAAACAATTTTATTCACCATATTAACAGGATAAAGGAGAAAAATCTTGTGACCATCACAATAAATGCAGAAAAAAGCATTTGACAAAATTAAATAATCTTTAGTCATAAAAACCCTTACCAAGATTAGAATAGAAAAAAATTTCCTCCATTTAATAAGAGTGCCTACAAAAATCTATAGCTAATGTTAGACTTAATTAATCGAGTGCATTCTTCAAGATAAAGAACAAAGCAAGAATATTCATTGTTGTAACTTGTACTCTACATTGTATTCAGAAGGTCCAGCCATGGTAGTACAGTAAGAAAAGGCACAAAGTTTGGAAAAAAAGTAAAATCTTTTTTTTATTCACAGATGACGTAATTAATTTTATACAAAACCCAAAGGAATCTATAAAACAACTACCTGAACTAATTAAGACTGACAAATTCTAAATATGCAAGTTCAATATAAAATAATCAATTGTATTTCTGAAAAATTTAAAACTGCATTAACTGTAGCATCAATAACTATAAAATACTTACTCATTATGGTGGGCCTTCACCACATAGAGGCTCAGGCCTTCAGTTCTGGAAAACTACCTTGTCTTTCTGTAATGTTTCCTTCATTTTGTGTGTTCTTTATGGAATTGCAATTAGTTAAGATACTTGAGCTTCTAAATTAATAACATGAATTTTCTTTTCCCTTTTTGTTCAACTCTCAACATTTTCTTTATATTTTTCATCATTCTTCACTTTTAGAATGAGGCACAGAGAACCTGGGTAATTCTTCAGGATCACTCAGTCTTTGTTTGAACTGCTCTTTGGAAACAGAGCACATGACTTTAGCGACTACACAATACTGCTTCTTTTAGAAAATGCTTTTGCAATGAATAACCTGATGTTTAATTAATAAGTGTATCCTATAGGGCAGAGAAGCCACAAAAAGGTATTACAATGCATTCATAATACTATGAGAAAATATAAAGATGAGGTTTTATAAAAGTGATACCATAAAAGGTTCCAACTGTTTTGGTTTGGAACTATGATAAATCTTGGTATTGAATTGATGTTTCTAGTAAACATTTACAATGAAATAGAACTGGAATTTTTTCTTGTTCCAGATTTTAAATTCCTCAAGGTCAAAGGCCATATTATATTAAGTTTTATACCTCAGAATGGAATAATAGCTTGTTATAGATGACTTATCACTGATATTCTAAAATTTTGGAAGTCAAGTTATTTATATGAATGATTAAAAAGATGTACATAATGGCTAATTGGACAGCATACTTATAATTAGGCTCAGAGCTTACTTCCTTTTTTTGAAACCGAAAGTATGGATAATACATGCCATATGTTTTTAAACTCATTTTTGTAACTATAACTTAAAATTGCTATTAAAGTGCTAGAGCCTTATATATTTATTTTACTTTATTATTTTTTCCATCTGCTAAGGGATATTTTAAATAGATATGAGAGTCTGATGAGTATCTTTGCATAGATTTCTACTGAAGCCATTGTTTACATTTTTCTTCATCTTTTTGGAATAAGGCAATAAAATAGTAATAAGTAAATTCGTATTTCAAACAGTTATAATAGTATGTGGTACATATAAAACATTTAGAATAGCACTAATATAAAAAGGGATATTAGGGACTTACCAATATTTGGCTTTGTAGTTTCATGCATAATCAAAGTTACATGTTGACTTCTAATTTGAAATTCAATACTTCCTAATCTAGCTGGAGTCGTTGATGAAACTCCTTGGCTGCATGTGCTGTGCTGTCACAAAGAGGGAAGCTGCTACCATTAAAGACAAGAATGTTGGTCTTTGAGCATTCCTACGCAATCTTCACATGGCTTCAGTACACATTCCCTGCTTCCTATGATATCTAGACCTTGGTTCTGAAAAATCTGTATCAATTTAAAACCAGTGCAGCCGAACCTCTATAGTAGTGCTTATCAATCCTGGCTGCACTAATACATCTGTTAAATGATTTGACACCAACACAGTCTTTTTTAATAAATCTGAAACAGGGTTTAAGGATCTCTATCTTAAGAAATTTCACTAGCTATTCAGACTGAGTACCCTGCATCATGGGAGCTGCTTTTAGAGGCAGCCAGAAGTTGGGTTCAGCAACCACATATCAGAGCTGGCCTACATCATTCTAAAGATTACAACATCTAGAGGAAAATCTTGGAAAGAAAAAAAAATGTCATAGTAGGAAACAGAATCCTAGAATATATGTCCCCACTAGAAATGTATTATAGGCACAAACCAAAAGATTCCTGCTATTAATGCCAAAAAATATATAACACATTTTCAGGTCTTTTGGTCTTCAGTGAGAAATGAGTTTGTACTTAAATGGGCAGAAAATTAGCCAAAAGTCATCTATACACTTTGCTAGCCAGCCAGCACTAGATGTGTGTAAGGCGCATGGGGTGGGCATTTGAATTCTACTTTCCTACCAGATTTAACTTTCTTTTTATAATGCACCCTTTAAAGATTCTGTGAAACAAAAGAATATCTAATTTTCAAATTAAAGTGCCTTTATTTTGCTTTCAATCTTGAGTGCTAGAACTCAAGTGGATGTAAAATGCTAATTTTTTGCTTACTTTCCTCAACACAGAAGATATTTTCAGTTCTGGCAACTATCTTTGTGGATAAGCTGGCCATGATTCTGATTTTGATGCTCCGTAGGCTCCCTAGTAACTTTCAAGAATTTATCTTTGTATCTAATGTTTTCCATTCCTTCTACAATTTATTTAGTGTAGATTTATTTTTACTTATTTTTTTTCTAAAGCCTATAGACCCCTTCAATTTGAAGCTTATATTTTTATTTACTTCTGGAAAAATATCTGTCAGTTCTTCAAATACTATTTCTAACTCATTCTCTCCTTTTCAAAATCCCATTATATGTATATTAAGTATGCACAAGCAATCATACATGTTTCTTAATATTTCTCTCATATTTTCTATCTACTTTAGACTACATGCTACATATGGGATGATTTTTTCAATTGATATACTATTTTATTGAGTGTATACTTGCTATTTGCTTCTTTTCCAAATTTACCTGAGACAGCTAGCTAGCTAGATATATTCCAGATCAACACATGTAAAATTCGGTGATTCTTTGAATAGATTTCTCTAAATACAAATGAAAATGCCTTTAGCTAATATAAAATGTTTTCAAAAGTTTATCTAGTAATCCTTTTTTTCAGATTTATTTCTAGGAATTTTAATGATTCAATAAGAAAGTATGGATTTCCGGAATGCTAGGTTAATAATACCAAACAAGGTAAATAGACATGGACCCTGTCTTCATGGAACTGAACCTTTAAGAAAAAATACAGACTTGATTTTATGATTGTTTGGAGGTTTAAATGAGAATGTGTGTAACATTTAGTGTCTGTCTCTTGGTAATTGTTCATAAATTAACTATTATTAACTTGTATGAAAATAATACTCGAGGTGTTAGGAAAAGTGAATTGTATGGTTCTGTGGGAGTCTATAAGAGGAACAGGGAGATCTCCTGAGAAAGGCCTGAGAACGACATACTCACTAGATGAGCAAGGGTGGAGCCTATTAATCCTGAAAACCAATTATTGCCCTTCTGCCTTGCTCCATGTCCAGGGAGAAGACCTATTAGCTGGTTTCTGGCTGCAACTAACCAGTGGGAGACACTGGTTGGAGAAGAAAGAGGAATGGGAAAAGCCAGAGTATTTCTCTCCCACCACAGGGGCCTTCACTAGCAGCAGCTACATCTCCTCCATCATGTTTTTGGCTCCTGCCCAATAAGGCTACTATGGTTTCCACCTCTGCTATATCATTCAAGGCCCTGGGCTTCAGAAACATGCCTCTTCCTGTTTACATACACACTGGCTTCCAGCTCTTGCTACTCTCTGCCCTCTCTTGGGCTTCTCAGCTCCTCCACCTCCTGTGTAACCAATTTCCTTGCACTCAGTTCTCTCTGTGACAAATATTTGAAGTGGTTTTTGACTTTTAGTAACAGTGTGAGACACTAGGTAAAAACAGGTGATGAGATATGTTGTAGACAGCACAAAGAGTATATTTAAAGGTCTCGCTATGAGAAAAGGCAAATGGGATTGTACTTTTATGGATTCTAGAAAGCCACCAGAAAATGTTGAGAAAATATTCTTTTGAGAAAGTAATCGTGTGCTGAAACAGAATTAAAGATTTTTTTAATTAATTAATTAATTTATTTATTTATTTATTATTATACTTTAGGTTTTAGGGTGCAGATTTTTTAAAGATTTATTAAACATTATGATGCAGTTTTTCAAGATTTCCCATTCTCTAAAATGTTATTACTATTGGAATGTGAACATACAGATATTATTAGATTCTGTCTCACTCACTGTACACTTCAGTACTTGGCTTCACCACTCACTAGTTACGTGACGTACAAGTTACTTTACTTTTTGTTGCCTCAGTTTATTCATACACAAAGTGGAAATTATAATAGTAACTTATTTACTTCATAAAGTACCTACAATGGTGCCCAGTTACAGTGAGTATTCTCAAATTGTTAGTTCTTGTTTTAGTCTTATTTTTTTTCCTCAATTTTGAAGGGAGAGAAAGCTATGGGAAGTGAGGATGATATATGTGCTTTGCCTAACCAAGATTTTAAGCAGACCTACAGTACTATGGAAGAAAGGAAGTGAAATCTGGAAATGTTACTAGGCTTCAGATTTTGAAGATTTGTGTATGACATATAAAAGGTAATTAAATATCTAGAGCATTCAAAAATATTCTGGGACTGCTTTAGATAATGAAATTGGAAGGAAGTGATAATAGAGATTAGAAGTAATTTGGAAAGTTCTGGTAACCCTCCAGGAAAGATGCCAACAAAGACACCACTAGCCCATATGGCACCTTTGCTAATTGAAAAATGACTCCCCTTCCTCCATGCACATGCAATTCCATGCAAAAGTATATGGTTTGGTCGACGGGCTCCTAAGCCTGGTTCTTTTATGCAGTTCACAAACTGCCTCCAGCTTATTGTGCAAGCAGCTTTAGACATTACAAAAGGGCTTAAGGGTGGTAAAGATGGCTTAAAGAATCAAAGTGATTGGAAAAAAAAAAAATCACCCTCACAGGATAATTCTTGGCCTTCAGTGACCGTCACATAAGGATTAGCTCACTCCTCAAGGAGATTTAACAGATATGAATACTTTATGGATGATGACAGGCAAGCATGCGATAAGAGACGGTAAGATACGGTTAGAGAATCCATCAATGTTTTCCAAAACAAATATTAATTTCAAGTCAGTGTGACTCTTTCTGCTAATGAAACTCAAGGACATAGCACAACAGTAATAATCTTACTCTATTATTAATTTTGTGGTTTTTTTCTTCAAGGAAAATTCTTTCCCTGGCACATATTAATTTTATTTATTCCTTATAAAAGAAGGGCAAATTTGTTTTTTAATATTCTTTGGAATATTACTGAAAAACATCTTCATAAAAAGCCAAGCATCAGCCAGGCACGGTGGCTCACGCCTGTAATCCCTGCACTTTGGGAGGCCGAGATGGGTAGATCACGAAGTCAGGAGATCGAGACCATCCTGGCTAACACGGTGAAAACCTGTCTCTACTAAAAATACAAAAAATTAGGTGGGCGTGGTGGCGGGCGCCTGTAGTCCCAGCTACTCGGGAGGCTGAGGCTGGAGAACGGCATGAACCTGGGAGGCAGAGCTTGCAGTGAGCCAAGATCGCACCACTGCACTCCAGCCTGGGCGAAAGAGCGAGACTCTGTCTCAAAAAAAAAAAAAAAAAAAAAAAAAAGCCAAGCATCTTTGGCATTTGTTACTGAAGAATACATTGCTTCATACATGTAGCAAATATTCATTAAGCATGCATTGTAGGCTATCTGTGAAGTCTTTGTCTGTGTTTGATACACACATATCTTTAAGCTTTGTATAAAATTAGTGTTTTTAGCCATAGCTTCCTAAACAAAATATAATGTTGTGCAATTTCTTATAATCAGAAAATTTTAATCATTTCTTTTAAAATATACTCTGAGTGCTTCAAATTTTCAGATACTCCTTGGCAGAATTTGGGAGCATATTGCAAGCATCATTGGTTTGGCACTGTCGATAGCTTACCTAATTTACTGGGTATATTTTAGCACATTTTTCATTTGATTATAGCTGCCACTAATATAAATGCTATCCTCACATGAAAGTTACAGCAGTAGTGACAAGTATAGATGTCAATTTCAAAATTATGGACTGAAGCATCGAGCTAAATTATTCCCTGAGACAGTTTGGCATGTCTAGATTCATGAAAATAAGTGACGAATGTCAACTCTTTCTAATTAGGTGACATGCTGGAGGTACCATATGAATACAGCTAAGTTTTGGCATGAACTTAGAGGCATAAATATGTTAACTTTTCCATATTTTATTCATATACTGTATAAATAATTTCAAATCTGCATATTTATTTAAAGAAATATATCTTTAAAAACATTGTTTTCTGAGGCAAGTTTAACCCGGTTTACAAATCATCCTACGGTACTGATTAGAAAACAAAAGTGCACTACATTTGAAGCAAGAGCAACTGTAACTTTCTCTATAGTTGAGAGCAAACTTATGCATCCTTTGGGACATAACGGAACTTTGAAAATCCAATTATACCTGCCAATTCAAAGAGTTTTCATTTTGTCTTGCTGTATCTACCAAAGTTATTTTTAAAAGCACTGACAGATAAAATTAACATAATTTATTTAAAAGTTAAAAGAAAAGCACTGTGGGAGTACTGACATCAGTAAAATGACATAATAAGAAGTCCTAGCCCCTCCACAGAAATATTGATTAAGCAATAATACATGGAGCAAAATACGTTTATGAGAATTCCAGAATCCAATTAAAAAGTTGCAGTATCCCAGGTGAGCACAAAGCTGGGAACACTTGCATTAAAACAGGTAAGAAGAGCAATTTTCCTTTACCTGCATCAGCCCATTCCCAACACCAAGAGAGAATGTCCTGGCTCCCTGCTTCTCTGTCAAGGTAAAAAAGAGAAGAGTGGAACATGCATGTAAAGTTCTAGCTTTTTGGAGGGCTGTCTGGGGGACTGGTTTCTGTCAGTACCTCATTCAGAGTACTGACAGAACTGGCAGAGTTTGCATTCCTGGAGGCCCACTGAGAACAAGAAGAGGAGGGCATGGCTTGGTCCAATCAGCATGACTTGGTGTGAATAGAAAAGGTACACAACTTGAAGCTTCTCCTTCAGGAGGAAAGAAGAGGAGTGGAGAGTGTATCCTGCATTTCAACTCCTGGGATGGCTACCCAAGCAACTGGTAATTGTCTTGCCTTACTTAGGGCCCTGATTAGAAGCCAGAATACTTTGGATTTGGAGTTCAACTCTCCTTACATCTTAAGGAACTGTCCAGAACAATTAGGCAAGAAAAAGAAATAAAGGGCATACAAATAAGGGCATGTCTGTGTTCACAGATGACATGATGTTATACGTAGAAAACCCTAAAGATTTCACAAACTGTTAGAACTAATATATCAGTTCAGCAAAGTTGCAGGATACAAAATCAACACACAAAAAATCAATTACATTCTGTACATTAACAATGAATAATTCAAAAAGGAAATTAAGAAACTAATCTCATCTACAGTAACACCAACAAAAATAATTAATTAGGGAAGCAAAAGACCTGTAAACTGAAAATTATTAAATATTGATAAAATGAATTAAAGAGTACCTAAATAAATGAAGAGGCACTTGTGTGCATGGATTTGAAGACTTAATATTGTTAAAATGCGCATGCTACCCAAAGCAATCTACAAATTCAATGCAATCTCTACCAAAATCCCAATGGCATTTTTAGAGTGAATTGTGTAATTGTTTTTTCAATTCTATAATTTGGAAAAACTCCTCTATCTCCCATGGAACCTCAAAGGACTCTGAATAGCCATAACAGTCTTCAAAAAAAATAATAATAACCAAAATAGAGGCTTCACATCCCTTGATTTCAAAATTACAGTATTAAAACATTATATTACTGCCATAAAGAACATAGACCAATGGAACAGAAGAGAGCTTAGAAATAAACTCACTCATATATGTTCAAATGATCTTTGTCAATGGCATCAAGACTATACAATGGGGAAAGGATAGTTTCTTCAAGAAATAGTGTGGGGAAAACTGAACACCCACACACAAAAATCAACTCAAAATGGATTAAAAATTTAAACATAAGATGGGAAACCATAAAATTCCTAAAAGAAAACACAGAAAAAGCTTCTTGCCAATTGGTCTTGGCAATGATTGATTGGATTTGACACCAAAAACAGGGTCAACAAAAGTAAGAATAGACATGTGGGATAACATCAAACTAAAAACTTCTGCATAACAAAACAATCAGCAGAATAAAAAGGCAACTACAGAATGGGAGAAAATATTTACACATGACATATCTGATAAGGGGTTAATATTCAAAATATACAAGAAACTGTTAAAATTCAAAAACAAAATAACCCAATTTAAAAGTGGGCAAATAATTTAAAATTTTTTTTTCCAAAGAAGAAAAACAAATGACCAACAGATCTGTGAAAAGATGCTCAGCATCACTAATAATCAGGGAAATGTAACTCAAAACCACAATGAGGTATCACCTCTTATCTGTCAAGATGGTCATAATCAATTTTTTTAAGTGTTAGCAAGTATGCGTGCTAATAAAAAAAAAGAAAACTGTTAGCAGGGAGGTGGACAAATTAGAACGTTTTTGCAGTGTTGGTAGGAATGTAAAATGTGCAGCCACTTTAGAAAACAGTGTGGAGCTTCCTCAAAAATTTATAAAAAGAACTACCATATAATCCAGCTATCCCACTTCTAGGTATTTATCCAAAACAATTGAAATCAGGATCTCAAAAATATATTTATGCCCTTATGATTATTTCAGCATTTTTCACAATAGCCAGGAGGTGACAACATCTTGAGTGTCCACAGTAGAATATTACTTGCCATAAAAAAAGGAAAGCCTGTCACGTGCAAAAACATGGATGAACTTTGAGGATGTTATGCTAAGTGACATAAGCTAATCACAGAAGGACAAACACTAAATATTTATACTTATGTGAGATATCTAAATAGTCAAACACATAGAAACAGAAAGTAGAATGGTGGTTTCCAGGGGTTGAGAGGAGGAGAAAATGGGGAATTGCTGTTCAATAACTATAGAGTTTCAGTCATGCAAGATGAAATAGTTCTAAAGATTTGCTGTACAACAATGTGTACATAATTAATAATCCTGTAATGCACACTTAAAAATTTGTTAAGAAGTTAGATCTCATGTTATTTTTTTTTACCACAACAAACCACAACAAACCAAAGCACTATAGGACTAGAATAGACATGATACTAAGCACCTTACATTTATGTTAGGAACAAAATGAAAATATTAAAGTGTGAAAGTACAAGAAACTTTAGATAAAAATATCAAAAAAGGGGAAACTTAAAACTTACGTCATCGGTTTAATTATGTTGTTATACTTTCATCTTACCAATGGAAACTATATGTATAAAATGCAAATGAAATTTTGGGTGAATTATAATAATGTAAACTGCTGATAGTTTACCTTTTATTTCAACCAATTCAAGTGAGCAAAAATATATCATAATTGCTTTTTCTCCATTTTAATTCCTGGTAGATCCTTGCTTCCAAAATTAGAGTTGTGATAACAAGTCACGATAACCCTTATTGAAGTTGCCAGTCTTATCGCACAGATCATGTTCCAAATAGACTTTAAGATGCCTCTGTATCAGTGCACTTATGTAGTTATGCTAGGTGAAGAAGCAATGTTATTACTCTAAATATAGGAAATCCAGCTTCTCAATTTTAAAAACCCATTTTTGAATCTTTTTTCTATAAGTTCATTTTTACAAAGATGATAACTGCTATTAGGTTTCAAGGGAAGTTACACATATTATCTTTCTGCAAACAAGCGAGAGAAAAGTTTAGACAAGTTAATAATGAATATGGCAACTTGCCTGCTACTTATTCACCATTAATAAATGATAAATTGTTTTAATAACAAACTGGCTGTGCTTCTCAGAAATGAAATTAATTTTTAAAATATGCATTTTGATAAATTATCAAAATTACCCGTTCCAAATATGTTGGCCAGTATTTCAAATAGTTTGGCTTCAACTTGGATGCCCTGTTGTCATTCATCATAATTGAGGTTTTCCCCTAAGCTGGTGCAATATTCTATATCTCGAAGCTAATTGGTCTTATCCAACCAGTAGGCAAATTAATCCCTGGAGCAAGTTAGGCACTTCAAGAAAGCTATGAATTTGCTCAGGTTCTGTGATAAATTACTACTCCATAAATATTTAATGAAGTTAAATAAAAGAGTTCACAAACCTTACAGGTATGGTTGAATATATTTACTACTAAGACAGTTGATAAGTTATGGGTTACATTCAAGCGCTAGTGATATAAACCACCCAAAACTGTCCCAAACCAACCTGTGTTTTATTTTTTCTGTAATTATCTCTACTACCACGTAGGAGGCTGATGAGGTAGCTCAGAGACACCCCTGGAGAGTACAGCTTCTTGTAGTTTTCTGCCTAGCCATTTGGCTCTTGTCTTCCTGCTGTTGTGTGCATGTTGTATTCGCCACCGATACCATCATGTCCATATTACAAGCAGAAAGATGGGAAAGGCAAAGTGAAGAAGACACTGAGAAGCCAACAGAACCTGTCTTCTTTTTCCTTTTAAAGAGCTTTCCCTAAGACTCCTAGTAACTGTGGCTTATATCATTTTAGCTTGTATTGGGTCACATTGCCACTCTTACAGTCATTGAAAGTTGGGAAATGCAAGATTTTAACATTTATGTACAAAATTGGGGCTCCATTGGTAAAGAAAAGGAAAAAGGATAAAAGGCAGCTAGCAACATCTTCCAAAACATGCCTGAATAAAAATCTTTGACTTTTACTTGTACATTAATTGTTAAATGCAAGAAATTTTATGGTTTGTTTCTTGAGCTATAGATACTGGAACTGTATCACATTACATGTAAATGATTTAAAACATAGTTTGTACCTAATGTTAATAATGCTTCCTGCAAGTCAAACCATCAAATCTTCAGTGTGGCCCAATATTGTAAATAAGAATATCCTGACTTAATATTAGCTATTTGAAAAGGCTGTATGTTAATTTGAATATTAGACTACATATTGAAATTAATGTTTCATATTTACATTGTTTTCCAGATAAGAAGTCATTTGAACTGCCTACATTCTCACTTACAGTTATGGCTGTTTCATATGTTGATAAGAATGCCTTTTGTCAAATAAACAATAAGTGGTTATTTAATTTAGATTTGATATACACAGAAATGGGATGGAAAAGAGCCAGTTAGTATATTTTTTCAAGTAGAAAAAAATAGTAAGAATTTGAAGCATTCCCAGTACCATAGTCACCAAGATGGAAACATGCTTACTTTTTTGTCAGCTTTTAAAATTTTACCCACAAACATTACTCTAAGGAAATTCCTGAAAATTTGAGTTCTTAAATTTATGAGATGGTGTATTGTCAGTTTGACGTACTGGCTTCTGTAATAATAATAAGCTATGTAATAACATGAACAAAACTGCAACTGTGTAATAATTGCTAGCAAGGCCTGATGAGTGATCCTGCAAATAGACTATATTATATCACATTTGTCATATGAGTTTGTAGCACTAAGGTGGACTAATGCTGTTTTGAAACAATGTAGTACTTGGTTCAATTCCAGCATGTGGAATGGTAACTGTTTCTTTTTCACTAACTCACATATTTTGGGGAACCTTCTCCAAAATACACATAAACTTAAGACTTCATAGTTAAAACTGCAGGTGTTATATTATCAAACTCTGTTGCAGCATATGTTTATTTAACATTCGTCAAATGGAGTACTGATTTGTTCAAACCACTTTAATTGACATTGAGGCTACAGTGGTGAACATGACTTGATTTCTTCCCTCAAGGAGTTAATAGTCTGATTCAGTGAATGCCAGTGGTAATTCAAACTTGAAAGATGCTTCCTCCATGTTATTGTAATGAGAGGGCTCTGGGTTAACCACTTGGGTATAACAATAACAACAGTAGAAATAAACAATTTTAGCAACAATGTAATGGGAAGTATCAAGAAATAACTACCATAATCCTTTATTACATTATAATTATTTAAAAGGAAAAGAAAGGGAATAGAAAAAAAAGCAGGAAAGGAGAGGAAAAGGAAAACTAAAGGAAAGGACAAGACATAAATATTTAATGAGAAGCAAAACATTATAATGTTTCATTTTATTGTAAACCTCCACAGTCTGTTATAAACCCCAAATTAGATACTTATATTGTGTGTCTGTGTATGTGTGTGTGTGTGTTACTGGTTACTGACCTAAATTCACACTGACCTAATTTCTCACCAGCATTTCTATGTTACTAAAGTGATAAACATTCCTAACATATCATTATTATATGATTAATCTGAAAGACTAAAAGAATAATATTTTAAAAGTATAGTGACTAGCTAGGAGCATTATAATTATTTAAAACAACAATTTATTGGAATTTTAATAGCACTATCTTTTGCATAGATGATTTCATGCAAAGGATTAGCAGTGCTTCAAGATATTTATTATAGGTAGAATTATTTCAGAATGACATATAAAATCATATATGGAAGCAGATTATAAGTTTATCTGTATCATCCAATTTGAAAAGTATAAGATTCCCAAGGATCCTCTTCACCCAGGTGCTATGGATCTGAACTGCCACAAGTAAAATGTATACATTGTATTTTTCCCCGATGTGTCTTCTGTATGTAAAATATTAAAAGTTAGAATATTGAATTAATTTACCCTATGATGTTATTGACTTACCCAGGTCTGCAGAGAATGTAGAAGGGATAAAGGCAGAGAAAGTATAGGAAGAAAGGAAAATTAACAAAAGGAAACTTGAGGGCTCATGCAGATGAATTTTCTTCCTATTTTAAAATTTTGTCTAGGAATAGTCCTGCTAAAATAACCAGTTTTTGTCATGTTATGTTTCAAGCTGTTCCTTATTTCAGGTTCTTCACCACAGTCACAGACTTATTTATCCTCTGTGCTTTTTCATAGAACATTTACCAGTGAAATAAATTCCTTTGATTTAATACCATCAAAAATGATGGGAGCCTTTTGGTTCAAATCCATATACTATTTTATTGATTCTTTCCAATGTATCTCATGGCAGCTGTTTTTTAATTCATCATTTTTATACCCATAGAATCAGCATTTAATGGCTCTTACTTGAGCCTAAAGTAACAATATGTATTCTTAGTAATATTATTCTGATGTAATACAAAAAAACTAGGGTTAACAGAAGTGTTAGAGATTTTGGAATGAGTGAAATGTGAATCCTATCTTTGCTAATTCCTGTCTGTGTCATTTCTGGCAGCTTAGAGACGGCATTTCTAAGGCTCCATTACATCATATTTTTAGTATAACATATTTTAAATAATTCATATTAGCTTGTTTTATCTCTTCTAAAATATATCATCATGACAACTGAATTTATTTGTTTTTTAAAATGGGATCTCCTTTATCGTCAGCATGAAGCACTAAACACCCTGCAAGTACCTTTCCATAAAAACAACTAAAAAATCTGGATAAAATACAAGTGATATATTTTTAAGTGAGTTGCCACACTGGCTAAAAAATTAGGAAGTAGCTAGAAGCTAAATCAAGGAGAACCTCCTAGAAGGTAGGTAAGAATTGAAGGTAGATTTAACTGTAGACCTTGAGCTCCTGTTTTAGTGGCTGGAAATGGTCTCAGAGTCGGGAAATAAAGCTTAGATATTCTTTGGAGTAAAATACACTAATGAGGACCTAAAAATTATTCTTAAAGACAAATGTCCAGAAAAGTAAGTTCATTATATAAAACATACAAAGAAACAAGAAACCATAAAAGGAACCACATCCTGTATCAAAGTCAGCCGTAACAAGAATCAAAAGAATCACATCGTAAAGTTTTTAAATACTAGAACCTTCTAAAGTGTATGTGTTTCAGGAAATACACAATGGAAATGTGAGAAAAGAACAAGAGTCTATAACAGTAACTGGGTGGATTTCTGAAAATAAGAAAGGTATAATTAAATAAACCAACAAGGTATGATGACACATCCTGAGGTTAGCAACAGCAAAAAGTCATTTTCTCCTCCACGTCTAAAGGAGCATAGAAAAGGAGAGGTTACAAGAAATTGGAGGTAGCTGTAATTGGAGCTATAGGATAGGGTTGTCCAAGAGGAACTGCAAACTTTGGCAGAAGAATGCAGCTTCTGCTCACCCACAGCCTACTAAGGAGGCAGGTTGGAAAATAAATACTCCTTTCTCTCCCCACACTCAAATGTCCTGATGGTACTTTTCATTGGCCAAGCATACCTGGACAGCAGAGGCAAGAAAACTTGGATGATGCATAATAGAGAGGTTGCTGAGCCAGAAAATAGAGCAGAATGGAGAAGAGAGAATCTAGAGGGATAAAAAGAGAATTCCCAACACAAGAGAACAATGAGGATAGAGCGAAAAGGCTTAAGCTACAAACAGAGTTATAAAAGGAAAAAAAATATTCAAAGATAAAATAGATGACAGCATTTCAGAATTGCTGAGAGACAATACATCTCTAATCCAAAAAATAAAACCAGTAAAAAAAATGTATAAATAGACAATGTCATAGTGAAACTGAGGAACACCAAAAACAAAGAAGACCTTAAACAATCAGCCAAAAAAAAAAAAAAGATTACCTTTCAAGGAAGGACAGTTGAATTAATAACTGATATCTCAACAGCTGCAATGACTCCATAGAATACAACCATATACATTTAATTCCTCATCTAGAAAAGACATTTTTCAACAAGAGGGACAAAATATGGACATTTTCAGAAGAACAACAGAGAGGGTTTAAAAAATGTCTTGACACACTTTAAAGAAAATTCTAAAGGATGAATTTCCGAAAGAAGGAAAATAATCAAAGATAAAAGGCACTAGATACAATAAAGAATAATAAACAAATATTACATATGTAGATATATCTAAACATAGAAAAATCATGATTTCCAAACTAGAAAACATAAAAAATAAAATGAAACAAGAAAAAAGGGTCCCAATTCAAAAGAAGAGAAGAAAAGCAAAATGGAAAATCTGTATAAATAGCACAAAATAAGATAGTAGACTTAAATTCAAGTTATCAGCAAATCAGACAAATGCAAATATAATATTCTGATTTAAAACTGAATTTTAAAAATCTTTTAAAATTCACAACCATTTTTTTTTCAACAGGCATATCTTAAATATAAGAACCCCAAAACAACTTATTGCCAAAGTATGGAAAATGATATTCCAGGCAATTAATACTCATGAAGGGTTCTGCAACTATGTTATCAGATAAGCAGATTTTAAGGCAAATATTATTTTTAGCTCTTACAATCACTACATAATGATAAAAGGTTCAATCCATCAGAATATTATAATTTCTGTATACTCAATAATATAGTCTCAAATTACATAAAGCAAAAAGTAATGACAGAACTGTAGGAAAAATAGACAAATTAACTATCATATTGGGAGCAGTGTTTATGCTTTTCTCACTAGTTAATAGACAAACAGAAACAAAATCAGCAACATTCGAATTAATACACATTCTTTCCAAAGCACACTTCAACAATGAATTCGGCAAAAAGGTAGATAAAAGCCGATGTTAGATGTTGATATGCAATAAGGTAAAAGAAAAAGTACAGCCTGGTAAGGAGGATCAAGAATGTTGATATAGGAGTGGTATGCCAAGTGTAGGATTAACTGTGGTTCTCAGGAAAGGCCCCTGAAAAAGTAACATTTGAATAAGGACTTAATGAAGGGATTCCAAAGAGAAGACATTGCTAGTGTAAAGGCCTAAGGCAGGAGAATATTGTATATGCTCAAGTTGATTAGAAGGGGAAATAAAAGATTTGAGGGAAGGTTACAGGCAGCCAAACATAAAGTGCCTTTGTAAATAAAGATGTCTTTTGCTCTGTGTGAAACAGGAAGTCCTTGGAGTGTTGGAGGCAGTACAGTGACACAATTTGACTCATGATTTAAAAGGTCCCTCTGGCTGTTGAATTGAGAATAGATAATGAGGGAGATGGATTGTAGCATAGAGGCTGTACACGTATGCTCTAACATTCCTTTCATGTGTTATGTATTTAATATATTTACATTAATATAAATAACTTATTTAGATATGCACAAAAGAAGCCAGTAGAAGATAGCCAAAAAGAAAAAAGAAAAGTCCTTGCCCATGTTGGGGTAAGGAACTGAAAATGAAATGCCAAGTTCAGAGTTTAAAGGGGAAGTGTTATGTCCCAGAGATGTGATACTTCCTCATGACTCCACAAAGTTTTAGAAAAAAAAGAACAAAGATTTTTTAATGCTCCTGGAACTGACACAGAACTATGTGATGTCCACTGACCACTTCAAGCTGCTAGTATATTCACTCAATTGCAAATAAAAATTTAAGTTTTCCCAAGAACCTATCTTCCTAAATAAATGAGTCATCTTGATTCTTCTTTCCCTAGTAAAAGATACAGCATATTCCATTTTCTTATCTCAGTATAAAATACTAAGAGATTAAAAGTATTTTATGCCTTACAACATCCCAGAAATTATAACCATGAGTGTGATCATAATGTTTTATTTTTCTCATCAATGAGTCATAGCCATCAAACTGTACTCACTTGATTAATCGTAACAGTTCATTTATTTTTAAAAATGCTGAATATCTTTTACTCTGAGTGGTCAGCACCATCTGCAACAATCCTAGAGAATTTACCAGGAGAACATTGTGTCAATACTCAAAAAGCCCCTGATCTAGTGACTAGAAACCATTGCCTTATGATCATCACTACAGCTCAAAGATAATCACCATGGGTAGGACCCAGAAGGAGAGCAGGCTGAAGGCAGAAGTCCAGGGAACCACTTGGTCTTTACTTCCCCGGATTATAAAATGAATGTCATTTATATTCTATGTACGATATATATTTAGACATTTATGAACATTTTGAAAAGAATGACATTTTTTTCATATTTGCCAGCTCTCCTCATTTCACTTTGAGGAAGGAAAGCATGCTTTTCTTACAAAAGCATTACATTCCCTCCACACACATTTTTTATTCTGCATCTAACAGCTACCATATATGGTAGTAGTTCCTTCCCTGAGACATAAGAAGGCTCCAGGGGAAGGTGCAATAATCGGAACATGAGCAGAACAGTTTTTTTCATTTAGGCAACTTTGCTCAGGTGGGAAGATTGTAGGAATCAGAAAACCTGAGCTTGAATCTGGCTTTGCAGTGACCTTGGACAAGTGGGTCTTAATTTCTTCATCTCTAAATGACTAAACCCACAGGTCTTATCCTCATCTTTATGAGGATAAATAATATATGTGAAGATGCTCTATAACCATAAGCTCATTAGTACTGTGTAGAGCATACATTTATTGCTAAAACCATTCATTCAATCATTTAAAAATAAATATTTAATGTTTGCTGTGGTCAGTGTTGTTTACAAAAGGTAAAATCTAGATTTTTCAAGACATTCATAACGATACCAATCTATTCTGAATTCTATTTCTTTGAAAATAAAATGAGAATAATGTACTATTGTGTTTGCTATTTTCCTAAATGTGTGACATGACAATGTACAAACAAGTTTCTTGCTGCTGAAACGTTGCTGGTCTTTGTTCTTTTGGTAAATCATTGCTGCCCTTACAAGTGAGGAATTCTGTTTAGTTTCCATCTTGACAGCACTTCACATATCTTTTTGTTTTGTTAAGCATTTCACTCTCTTTTAAGCAGTTCAGGTGTGGTTAACATGTGGTTTCTTTTCACACTAATCTTGCCGTTAAACTTTAGATTGTCCTTATTAACTATCAACTCAGCATAGTTGGCTGAGATAATTGGGTATCAATTATTTTTGCACTGTCATTTGCAGTTCAAATTGGATCTTTATAAACACTTGAGACTATTTACAATGGCTATTGAAAGCTTGATATGCATGCTTTCAGCATAGTCCTGGTCTGGGGTTTGGTTTACTGTGCTTCAAACTCTACTTTCCTTGGAAAAAAAACTTAGTACCTCACTGATAAAGCAAGGCATGTGTCACTGCTTCTTCAACAATTTTCTCATTTCTCTTGAATTCAGAACCAAATAAGGAAATCTAGAATTCTGAAGAGGTTTCTTGGTTTTAGGGTTTCATGAGGTTGGATGGTCAGAGTGCTGCCCTGTTCTTCTTTTTCCCTGGGCAGGACAGAGAAGACTATTTATTATTATTTCCAACAATAAGATAGAAATCTTATTTCTTCTTTTTCCATAAGAATGGTTAGTCCTACTTTCATTTTTAATTCCTTTTTTTTATTTATTTTTGCTTCCCATGAATTATTTCTGTTGAATTTTTAGACCTACAGAAGTGTGAGTCATATGTATGTTCAACAGTCATGCTAAGTAGAGACTTTTAGATGTGCTGTAGTATGTAATACAGTTGTCGCATGGTTATTTAGATTCAATAAGTGAAAATTCAATACATTTTTTAATTTTAATTTTTAATTTTTAAGGACACATAGTAGGTGTATATATTTATGGATTACATGAGATATTTTGATACTGGCATGCAATGCATACAAATCATATTAGGATAAATAGGGTATTCATCACCTCAAGCGTTTACCCTTTGTGTTACGAGCAATCCAATTACGCTTTTAGTTACTTTTTAATTGTAAAATTAAATTATTTCAACTATAGTCACTCTATTGTACTAGTAAATATTTAATACTAGGTCTTATTTATTCTTTCTAATTTTTGATACCCATTAGCCCTCCCTACCTCTTCCCCTATACCCTCACTACCCAGCCCAGTCTCTGGTAACCATCGTCCTACTCTCTGTCTCCATTAGTTCAATGGTTTTAATTTTTAGCTCAAACAAATAAGTGAGAGCACGTAAAGTTTGTCTTTCTGTGCCTGGCTTATTTCACTTAACATAATGACTACCAGTTCCCTCCATGTTGTTGTAAATGACAGGATCTCATCCTTTTTCATGGCTGACTAGTATTTCATCGTGTGTATGTACCACATTTACTTTAGGCATATATCTGTTGATGAACACTTAGGTTGTTTCCAAATCTTGGCTGTTATGAATAGGTCTGCAATAAACATGGGCTATAAATATCTTTTTGATATACTGATTTCCTTTCTTTTGGATATATATACCCAGTAGTGTTAATGCTGGATAATAAAGTAGCTGTATTTTTAGTTTTTTGAGGAACTTCCAAACTGTTCTCCATAATGGTGGTACTAATTTACATTCCTATCAGCTGTGTATGAGGATTCCCATTTCTCCACATCTCGCCAGCATTTGTTATTGCCTGACTTTTGGATAAAAGCCATTTTAGCTGGGGTCAGATGATATCTCATTGCAGTTTTGATTTACATTTCTCAGATTTTCAGTGATGTTGACCACATTTCATATAACTATTTGCCTTTTGTATCTCTTCTTTTGAGAAATGTCTATTCAGATATTTTGCCCATTTTTAATCAGATTATTAGATTTTTTCCTATCATATTGCTTGAGTTCATTATATAATCTTGTTATTAATCCCTTGTCAGATGGGTAGTTTGCACATATCTTCTCCAATTCTGTGGGTTGTCGTTTCACTTTGTTGATTGTATCCTTTGCTGTGCAGAAACTTTTTAACTTGATGTGATCCTATTTGTCTGTTTGGGCTTAGTTGCCTGTGCTTTTGGGGTACTCTTCAAAAAATTTTTGCCCTGATCAGTGTCCTGGAGAGTTTCTCCAATGTTTACTTTTAGCAGTTTCATAGTCTGAGGTCTTAGATTTAAGTCTTTAATCCATTTTGATTTGATTTTTGTATATGGTGAGAGATAGGTGTCTAGTTTCATTTTTTTTGCCAGTGGACATCCAGTTTTTCTACCACTATTAATTGAAGAAACTGTCCTTTCCCCAATGTGTGTTCATGGCACCTTCATCAAAAATGAGTTCACTGTAGATACATGGATTTATCTCTGGGTTCTCCATTCTGTTACACTGATCTATATGTCCGTTTTTATGCCAGTACAATGCCATTTTGTTTACTATAGCTCTGTAGTGTAATTTAAAGTCAGGTAATGTGATTCCTTCAGTTTCCTTCTTTTGCTCAGGATGGCTTTCGCTATTCTGAGTCTCTTGTGGTTTCATATAAATTTTAAAATTGTTTTTTCTATTTCTGTGAAGAATGTCATTAGTATTTTGATAAGGATTGCCTTAAATCTGTAGATTGCTATGAGTAGTATGGACATTTTTACATTGATTGATTCTTTGTTAATTGTTCATTGTTGATTCTTCCAATTCATGAACATGGAATATCTTTCATTTTTGTGTGTCCTATTCAAATCTTTGCATTAATGTTTTATAGTTTTCATTGTAGAGATCTTTCAATTCTTGAGTTAAGTGAATTTCTAGGTATTTTATTTTATTTGTAGCCATTGTGAATGGGATTACTTTCTTTAATTCTTTCTCAGATTGTTCTCTGTTGGCATACAGAGGATACTACTGATTTTGTATGTTGATTTATATCCTACAACTTTACTGAATTTGTTTATAAGTTCTAATAGTTTTCTTGGTGGAGACGTTAGATTTTTCCAAATATAAGATCATGTCATCTGGAAACAAGGATAATTCGACTTCTTCCTTTCTAATTTGTATGCCCTTTATTTATTTCTCTTGGCTCATTGCCCTATCTAGAAATTCCAGGACTATGTTGAAAAACAGTGGGAAAAGTGGACATCTTTGTTGTGTTCCTGATCTTAGAAAAAGGCTTTCAGGTTTTCCCCATTAAGTATGATACTAGCTGTGGATCTGTCATAGGTGGCTTTTGTTATGTTGAGGTATGTTTCTTCTATCCTCAGGTTTTTGAAGGCTTTTAATCATGAAGGGATGTTGAATGTTATCAAATGCTTCTTTAGCATCAATTGAAACGATCATATGGTTTTTGTCCTTTATTCCGTTGATAGAATGTATTACATTAATTGATTTGCATATGTTGAACCATCTGTACATCCCTGGGATAAATCCCATTTGTTCATGATGACTGATCTTTTTAACGTATAGTTGAATTTGGTTTGCTAGTATTTTGTTGCAAATGTTTGCATTAATATTCATCAGTGATACTGGCTGATAGTTTTCTCTTTTCATGTATCTTTGGGTTTGGTATCAAGATAATACTGGCCTTATGAATGAGTCTGAAAGTATTCCTTCCTCCTCTATTTTTCAGAATAGTTTGAGTAGAATTGGTATTATTTCTTTAAGTGTTTGTTAGAATTCAGCAGCAATACCATTAGGTCCTAGGCCTTTCTTTGCTGGGAGACTTATTATTATGGCTTCAATCTCATTACTAGTTATTGGTCTGTTTAAATTTTGGATTTCTTCATGGTTCGATCTTGGAAGGTTGTATGTATGTAGGAATTTATCAATTTCTTCTAGATTTTTCAATTTATCGTCGTATACTTGCTCATAGTAGCCACTAAAGATCTTTTGAATTTCTGTAGTATCAGTTGTAATGTCTCCTTTTTTATCTCTGATTTTATTTATTTGAGTCTTCTCCCACTTTTTACTCTGGCTAAAGGTTTGTCAATTTTGTTTGCTTTTTCAAAAAAAACGATTTTTTTTTCATTGATATTTCATATTGTTTTCTTAATTTCAAATTCATTTATTTTTGCTCTGATTTTTATTATGGCTTTTCTTCTACTAATTTTGAGTTTGGTTTGCTCCTGCTTTTCTATTTCTTCAAGATGCATCATTAGGTTGTTTATTTGAAGTTTTTCTTTTATGATGTGGGCACTAATAGCCATAAACTTCCTTCTTGGTACTGCTTTTGCTTTATCCCATAGGTTTTGGTATATATTTCCATTATAATTTGTTTGAAGACATTTTTTCATTTTCCTCCTTAACTTCTTCATTGTCCCACTGGTTATACAGTAGCATATCATTTAATTTTCATGTGTTTGTGTATTTTCCAAAATTTCCCTTTTTATTGATTTCTAGTTTTATTCCCTTATGGTCAGAGAAGATGCTTAATATTATTTCACATTTTTTGAATGTTTTAAGACTTGTTTTGTGATTTAACATATGGTCTATCCTTGAGAATGATCCATGTGCTGAGGAAAAGAATATGTATTTTGTAGCTCTTGGATGAAATGTTCTGTAAATATGTATTAGGTCAATTTGCTCTGCACTGCAGATTAAGTCTGATGTTTCCTTGTTGATTTTCTGTCTGGAAGATCTGTCTAATGCTGACAGTGGGGTGTTGAAGTCTCCAGCTTTTATTGTGTTGGGGTCTATCTCTCTCTTTAGCACTAATAGTATGTGTTTTATATACCTATGTGTTCCTGTACTGGATGCATATTTATTTAAAATTGTTATATTCTCTTGCTGAATTCACCCCTTTATCATTATATAGTGACTTTTGTCTATTCTTATAGTATTCATCCTGAAATATATTTTGTCTGATTTAAGTATAGGTACTCCTGCTCCTTTTTGGTTTCCATTGGCATGGAGTATCTTTTTTCTGTCCCTTTATTTTCAGTTATGTATGCCTTTATAGGCAAAGTGTGTTTCTTGAAAGCAACAGATCATTGGGTCTTGGTTTTTAATCTGTTCAGTCACTCCACATCTTTTGATTGAAGAGTTTAGTCCATTTATATTCAATGTTATTATTGATGAGTAAGGACTTACTCCTGCCTTTTTATCATTTGTTTTCTGGTTGTTTTGTCATCTTCTCCTCATTCTTTTCTTCCTTCTCGTCTTCCTTTTAGTGAAGGTAATTTTCTCTGGTGATATTATTTAATTCATTGCTTTTTATTTTTTGTGTACCCATTGTATGTTTTTTTTATTTGAGGTCACCATGAGGCCTGCAAATACTATCTTATAACCCATTATTTTAAGCTGATAACAACAACACTATCTGCAAAAACAAATGAGCACAAAGAAAACTAATAAAAACTCAGCACCTTAACTTTGCCTTCCCACTTTTTAACATTTTGTGTTTCTTTTCTCTTTTTATTATACTGTAAGTTCTGGGATACATGTGCAGAACGTGTAGGTTTGTTACATAGGTATACATGTGCCATGGTGGTTTGCTGCACCCATCAACCCGTCATCTACATTAGGTATTTCTCCTAATGCTATCCCTCCCCTAGCTCCCCATCCCCCGACAGGCCCCAGTGTGTGATGTTCCTCTCCCTGTGTCCATGTGTTCTCATTGTTCAACTCCCACTTATGAGTGAGAACATGTGGTGTTTGGTTTTCTGTTCCTGTGTTAGTTTGCTGAGAATGATGATTCCAGTTTCATCCATGTCCCTGCAAAGGACATGAACTCATCCCTTTTTATGGAGGCATAGTATTCCATGGTGTGTATAGGCCACATTTTCTTTATTCAGTCTATCATTGATTGGCATTTGGGTTGGTTCCAAGTCTTTGCTATTGTGAATAGTGCTGCAATAAACATATGTGTGCATATGTCTTTATAGTAGAATGATTTATTATCTTTTGGGTATAAACCCAGTAATGGGATTGCTGGGTCAAATGGTATTTCTGGTTCTAGATCCTTGAGGAATTACCACACTGTCTTCCACAATGGTTGAAATAATTTACATGCCCACCAACAGTGTAAAAGCATTCCTATTTCTCTACATCCTCTCTAGCATCTGTTGCTTCCTGACATTTTAATGATCGCCATTCTAATTGGCATGAGATGGTATCTCATTGCAGTTTTGATTTGCATTTCTCTGATGACAAGTGATGATGAGCTTTTTTTCATATGTTTTTTGGCCACATAAATGTCTTCTTTTGAGAAGTGTCTGTTCATATCCTTCACCCACTTTTTGATAGTGTTGTTTGTTGTAATTTTTATTTATATCTTATATGCTGTCTATGTCTTGAAAAGTTCTTATGGTTTTTTTCATTGGTCCATCCTTTAGTCTCTCTACTTAAGATAAGAATAGTTTATACACCACAGTTACAGTGTTATAATACTCTGTGTTTTTCTGTGTCCTTACTATTACCAGTGAGTTTTGTAGTTTTAGATGATGTCTTATTGCTCACTAATGTCTTTTTCTTTCTGATTGAAGTACTTCCTTTAGCATTTCTTGCAGAACAGATCTGGTGTTGATGAAATCCTTCAGCCTTTGTTTGTCTGGGAAAGTCTTTATCTGCAAGTTCAAAGGGTGTTTTCACTGAATATAGTATTCTAGGGTAAAATATTTTTCCTTCAGCACTTCAGATATGTCATGCCATTCTCTCGTGGCCTATAAACTCTCTACTGAAAAGTCTGCTGCAAGACGTCTTGAAGCTCCATTGTGTGTTACTTGTTTTTTATGCTCTTGATGCTTTTAGGACCTTTTCTTTATCCTTGACCTTTGGGAGTTTGATTATTAAATGAACTGAGGTAGTCTTATTTGGATTGAATCTGCTTTATGTTTTCTAACCTTCTCATCCTTGGATATTGATATCTTTCTTAGGTGAGGAGTTATCTGTTATTATCCTTTAAAATAAAATGTCTACCCTTACCTCTACCACCCCTTTAAGGCCAGTAAGTTTTAGATTTGCCCATTTGAGCCTATTTTCTAGATCTTGTAGTCATGCTGTGTTTTTTTTTATTCTTCTTTCTTTTGTCTACTCTGACTGCATATTTTCAAAAGGCTGTTTTCATGCTGACTAATTGTTTCTTCTGCTTGATCAACTCTGCTATGAAAAGACTCTGATGCATTCCTCAGTATGCCCATTGGTTTTTCAACTCCAGAATTTCTGCTTGATTCTTTTTAATTATTTCCATCTCTTAGTGAAATTTATCTGATAAAATTCTGAATTCCTTCACTGTGTTATCTTGAATTTCCTTGAGTTTCCTCAAAACAACTATTTTGAATTATCTGTCTAAAGGTCACATATCTCTGTGTCTCCAAAATTTGTCTCTAGTGCCTTTTTTAGTTCATTTCATGAGGTCATGTTTTCCAGGATGGTCTTGATGCTTATAGATATTCATCTGTGTCTGGCCATTGAAGAGTTAGATATTTATTGTAGCTGTCAAAGTCTGGGCTTGTTTGTGCCCATCCTTCCTGGGAAGGCTTTCAAGGTATTCAAAAGGACATGGGTGCTGTAATTTAAGCTGTATCTGCATTAGGGAGAACCCCAAGTTCATTAATGCTGTGGTTCTTGCAGACATAGAGGTACTACCTTAGTTGTCTTGCATAAGATTCAGATCTTTTCCCTTACTTTCTCCCAAACAGAGTCTCTTTCTCTTTTCTGAGCTACTTGGAGCTGCAGGTGGGATGATACAATCACCTCTGTGGGCACCTCTACTGGGACTGCACTGGATCAGACCTAAAGCCAGCACAGCACTGGACCTCACTGTAACTCTCTGGCTACCACCTATGTTCAGTCAAGGCCCTGAAGTTCTGAAATCAGCAGGTAGTGAAGCCAGTCAGGCATGTGTCTCTCCCTTCATGGTGGCAAGTTCCCCCTGGCCCCAGGGAGGTCCAGAGATCCCATCTGGGAGCCAGGGACTAGAATCAAAAACCTTAAGAGTATACCTAGTATTTTAATTTACTGTAGCTGAGCTGGTAGTCAAACCATGAGACACAGTCCTTTCCACTCTTCCCTCCTCTTTCCATTGGGAGAAGAGTCTTAGCCCGTGGCCACCATCTCCACAGACCCATGGGGATTAGTGCTAGGCTACCACCAATATTCCCTTAAGGCTCAAGGGCTCTTTATTCAGTTTGTGGTGAATGTTGCCTGGCATGGGACTCACTATTCAGGGCAGTGGGCTTCCCTTTGGCCCAGCATAGGTCAAGAAATGTCATTCAGGAGTCGAGGGCTGGAACTGGGGACCCCAGGAGCCTGCTTTGTGCTCTTTCCCTCTGTGGCAAAGCTGATACCTAAGGTGCAAGACAATGTCCCCTTTACTTTTCCCTTCACTTTTCTCAAGCAAGAGGAGTCTTTTCCCATAGCCACCACAACTGGGAATGTGCTGAGTCTCACCTGAAGCCAGCAAGTCTGAGTCTCACCTGAGGCCACAGCATAGTATCTGGGTATCACTGTTGGTTATTCAGGGCCCAAGGGCACTTTAGTCAGCAGGTGATGGGTCCTTCCCCTCAAGGAAGCATGTTCCCTTCTTGCCTAGGATGTGTTTAGTAATATCATCTAGGAGGTAGGGCCTGGAAAGGGTGCCTCATGACTTTGACTGGTGCCCTATCCTACTGTGGCTAAGCTGGTATCAGTGATCCAAGACAAAGTCTTCTTACTCTTTTCTTTCCTCTCCTCAAGCAGGAGGAAGGAGTCAGTCTCTTTTGGAACCATGAGCTGTGCAGCCTAGGGTTAGAGGAGAAGTGGCAGACACATTCCCTTAGCCAACCAGTTGGTATCTCAGTAGGTCACATATGCTCCCAAGTCCACTGGCGCTGAGCCCAGTTCAGTCCTAGGACTTACTTAGAGTTGCAGTTCTAGTGTCCTAGACTGCTTTTCAAGTTTACTTATGGCCTCAGAGCATTTTAGCCCATGGTGGTGAGGCTTGCTGGAGCTCAATTTCCTACTGCTGGGATGGGCAATACGCCTGTGGCTAGGGGTTGTTTAAAAACTCCCTCTGTGGTTGGGCATCAGCTGAGTTCAGCCTAGTTATGCTTTCTGCTATGACAGGGGCAGCATTGAGTTCAGTGCGATGTCAGTTCAGTGCGATGTCATGCAACTGCTGCATTCATCCCGTCTCAAGTGCTGAGATTCTCCATGCCATGTGGCCGCTGCCGGGGTATAGGGGCAGAGTGATGTTTGCAATTCAGGACTCTTTCCTGCCCTCTTCAATGCCTCTTTCAGTGATATGAAATTAAAACCAAGCACTGTGAGTGTTCACCCGATTTTTGGTTCTTATGAAGGCACTCTTTTTTTAAATTTTTTGTATTATACTTTAAGTTCTAGGGTACATGTGCGCAATGTGCAGGTTTGTTACGTATGTATACATGAGCCATGTTGGTGTGCTGCACCCATTAACTCATCATTTACATTAGATGAAGGCACTTTTTGTTGTGTATGTAGATAGTTGTTAAATTGGCGTCTTAGCAGGGTGGGGGTGGTGACGATCGGAGGAGCCTGTTTGGCCATCTTCCTCTGCCCTTCTACTTAATATATTTAAAAAAAAAAAAAAATTGTGCTAAGTAAAGTTCAGTTCCTCAGTCACACTAGCCACATTTGAAGTGCTCAATAGCTGTATATGGCTAGCAGCCACTTTATTGGACAGCATAGATATTGAACAGTTCCATCATTGCCGAAAGTTCTATTGCACAGCCCACTTCATAGTTAATAGATCTGAGGTCAGACAGATCTGGATTTAAATCTTGACTTTTTGCACTTATTCTATGTGTGATCTGAAGCAAGTCACTTATATTTCTTAGACTCAGGTTAACCATGGATAAATACAGATGACATAGATAATGTACATATAAAGAACCTAACAAAGCATCTGGCATATAATAGGCATTTGAGAATATTTATATTTGAAACCTTTATTCTCTTATCCCAACTCCCTTTTCCTCCAGTGAGCCAATCATTCTCCTACTTCCTCCTCCATCAAGTGTAAATCTATTTCAACTGGATTTTCATCCAGACTTCACATCCTTCATTCGCTAGCCACACTGCCATCCCAGTCCATGATTCTAGATTAGTCCAAACATATTCCCTGATCCAACTGAGTCAGCCAAACCTTGTTAAGGGATATCATTTCGCTATTGAGATTATCAATAGTGAGTTGATAATGTAAATGAGCAGCCTGTCGGTTCCTGTGAGTGACCTCCAGGCAACTTGGCAAGCCTTTGATTGTGCTTTTCTGGCTACTCTTTTAATTTTTGATAATTTCTATTCTAACTGCAGTCTCTTCCTCAGGCCCTACACCTCTGTGTTAATAGACAACTTTATCACCTGAATGAATTCAATGGACTTGTCTTCCCTACAATTCCAAGTATATATTTTTTATTTACAGAGGTTCCCAAATGCCAGGATCTAAACAAGTATATAGCTGGCTGGCTACTTTAGAAGCACCTGATTAATCTAAAAAACAAAACAAAACAAACAAAAAAAATATCAACTAGGACTTGACCTCAACCTACTGCATGATAATCTTTAGTACTGGGAAAATCACTCCTTGGATGATTTTGAGACTTAGCCAAATTTGGGAGACACCATCAAGAATGTCATGGACACTTTTTGCTTATAACTGCTGATTGCTATTTCATGCTGTTTGATATTAACCTGGCTGCCCTTATTTCCTCCTAGTAGTTGAACACGTAGGCTGCACTTTTTCAGAGCTCTTCAATGAGTTGTTAGAGCATCTGTCTCACCTGTGGTCATTACATTTAATCTCTCCTTGCTAGAATTGTTAACACTCTCCCACTGGTGGCTTGCCAAGCTTGAGAGTAGCTAGAACAGCTCCTTTGCAGTGACCTGGCTGTGCTCCAAGATTTCATTTTTGGTCATTTTGTCTGACTATTTAATGCAAACTGTAGATGATATATAATGGTGGTGAAAGAGTTCAAGTAACCAGAAGTGTAATCTTGAGAAGATGCAAGTTTCAGTTATGTAATAATTTAGACACAAACATAGCTCTGCAAAATTATTAACTTCGTTTTAAGTATGTTTCCAGTGGGCACCACATTTAGCATTCCAAGGAACAAAACGACTTTTAGTATTTTTTTATTTTTTCACCTATTAGTGTATGGTTCATGTAATTTGTAGTGAATTGTTTTGGCCCCAGTTATCTTTTTGGCAGTTCTCAAAAACTTAAAATGTCACTGATGGAAGCAAAAATTTCAGTGACAATAGCAAAATGATAAGAAATCAACATGTAATCAACAGATAACACTAAAAACATATTTGAATATAAATATCATATTTATATGTATTTTACATCTATAACATATAAATATGGAGGCAAGGTCTCGCTCTATTGCCCAGGCTAGAGTGTAGTGGCATGATCACGGCTCACTGCAGCCTCCACCTTCCCATCCTCAAGTGATTCTCCCACCTCAGCCTGCTGAGTATAGATATGAAAATATAAGTATTAATATTATGTTAATGATAATTTTACCAGAATTAAAAATACATTATATATTTGAATCTCAGGTATTCAGTCCCCTGGTGGAATTATAATCATGAACTCGTGGAAATAATGGACTAAGAAGCAACTAGAAAAGTCCAGAAAAGATTGGTTAAATCTTAGTTGAGCCGCCTTCTACTTTTGATGTGGCCATAAGCAAGTCACTGAGCATATCTGAGCTTAATTTCTTCATCTTTAAAATATTCTTTCATAAGGTTGTTCAAAGAATTAATGAAGTAAATGGTAAATGGTAAAGTAAATGAAGTAATTTACTTCATGAAGTGATAAAGTAAATGGTAAATATATTACAAAATATTTTAATTGTTTCTAAGGTCCAAGGTAACTATAAAATTTTGAAATGTTTTCTAAATTCTCTACAAAACCTGTAATTTTGTAGAACTTTAGTTAATTCATGATGACGACAACCCTCTTTTATCCCTGTTAGTGTCCTCAGAAAATTGTCATTAGTAATCCCTTAAATCTTATTGATAAAAAATGAAGTATATTTAATTAAGTTCTTCATCTATGAAAATTGGCCATTTATATACCTGGATATTTTGTGTTTCCCTCATAATCAGAAAATTTCTAAGCCAAATTTTTTTTTCCTCAACAGTACTATCTGTTTTCATTTTCTTTATTAAAGACCAGTTGTAATATTTTTCCAAATATATGGAACATTTAAAATATTAGTATATGATCACATTTTTATTTGTGATAATCACTATTAATAATAGCTTCATTTACTGAGCTCTCCATTGTGACAGACACAACGCAAAGCATTTTACATGTGTTACCATATTTAATCCTCACAACAATCCTGTTGTGTATGTAAGTACGTAAGTAAGGCACAAAGTATGTGAGTAACATTACCTAAAATCATCCTTTAAGAAACAAAAAGAGAGGTTAAACCCGGCCATTCTGATTCCAGAGCTGAGAAACATTACATTTAAGCCATGCTACATTGCCAGCATTGTATAATCTCTTGCATATCTGCTCATGAGTATTCCCAAAATGCAGCCTCTGAACACCATGATTCCTGGGAAGCTAACCTGAGGGTCTTGGATACCAATAGTAACCATTTAAATCCTCCCAAAGCCTTTGAAAGTACTTTCTAATCTGTTTTTGAGTTTTTCTGACATACCCTGAACCATAATTACATGGAAATCAAGTAGACCACTTTTGTTTTCACATATTCGATAGAGATAAAAAGGAAAAATAATAGCCTATTCAAGAGAGTAGTTTTCATGTATTCCCCAACCAACGTAACTTGTCATTCCCCATCAGAGTGTAATCACAATGAGTAAAAGTGTTTTTAAAAATTACACTACAATTTTATGTAGACATTTGCATGTGCAGGTTCTGTTTGCTATAATTTACTATCTTAAGCTTGTAAATACTAGTGAATAATTATAAGCTCACTTAAATTGTTATTAGATCATCATGGAGATTTCTGCATTTGCTGAAACACATAATCAGAATTGTGCGATGAATTAATTCAAGAGTCAGAAACTAGAAAATTTGATATAATTTAGTTCGCATAGCTAATCTTCATGATGAAACTGCAGGGACAGACCTAGAAGCTTAATCTTCACCCCGCCCCCCACACGCACACATATAATGTTGAAGGAATTTATGTCTTCAATTCTTCAAGTTTCCACTTGGTTTCCTGTCACTGTATTACCATTATCTTGAGAGAAATAACTTTTTCTCACTTGACATGAATTTTGAGTGAAACTAAAATTCAAGTTATCACTGCACATTAAAAAACAATTTCTTATACTTTACAAACATAGGGATAGGCATATGAGTGCATGCACACACACACACACACACACACAAGCACATAAAGCAGCCTCTACATATGAATAGATTGATTTCAGAAAGTATATTTGGAAGACTTTTTTTAAGCCCCAATGATAAGTTCCCATAGGAGTAGTATTATGTTACTATTCCACCACAAAAAAGCCTTTTTATCTCATATTTTCCACCACTTAACATACTGCTTTTGTGGGATGATCCTTTGTCAATTTCCCCTCCAGACACAAGGAACATAATCCTCTCTCTATGCTACTAATCCTAGGAGACCCTCTGCCAGTATACCCGTAATAATCACACTGTTTTCAATGGTATGCATGCTATCAACCAGGACAGTTATCAAAACCAGTGATATCCCTGGTTGAGGATAATCATATAGATGTTAAGAAATCATGTTTATATTTTCAAAATGATAAATACTTTGATTTAGTTCTAAATTTTCAAATCCCGAGCATTCAATTTATTTAGTGTTATAGAAGTTAGTAGAGTGTACATTGATGTGCAAAACTGTAAACTTTACTGAAAACAGAAAATACTGACCACAAAGTATATGCTGTTAAAGATGTTCACCCAAGTTGTGTTTGATTAATTTATTATTTTCTGGTTGTCAGCATCGCCGTGTAACTAGTAACTGAAAGATACAATTTATATTAACCACTTTTTTCAAGAAATCACAATTATTAGAATTTAAAAACATTCTGATTCAGTCATTAGTATGGAATGAAATCAGCAATTCCATTCTTGAAAACTGGTACTTTTAAAAAAATTTTCTTATTTCAATAGCTTTAGGGGTACAAGTGGGTTTTGGTTACACAGATGAATTGTATATTAGTGAAGTCTAAGATTTCAGTGCACATGTCACCTGGATAGTGAACATTGTACTCAATAGGTAGTTTTTCATTAATCACCCTTCTCCCACCCTTTCCCTTTCCCTGCTGAGTCTCCAGTGTCCATTATACCACTCTGTGTGCCTTTGTATACTCATACCTTAGTTCTTACACTTAAAAGTAAGAACATATGGTATTTGGTTTTTGTTCCTGAGTTACTTCATTTAGAGTAATGGTCTCCACTTCCATCCAAGTTACTGAACATTATTTCATCCTTTTGTGGCTGAGTGGTATATTCCATGGTGTGTGTGTATGTGTGTATATAGATATAGATATAGATACAGATATAGATATATAGATATATATAAAAACACATATACATGGTGTGTGTAGATATATATGTGCGTGTGTATATATTCTACATATATATACCCCACATTTATATATAATATATAACATATATATTATATATGACATATATGATATTATGATATAGTATATATCAATATATCATATATATCCCACATTTACTTTATCCACTCATAGGGTGATGGGCAGTTAGGTTGATTTCATATCTTTGCAATTGTGAATTCTGGTGTAATAAATATATGAGTGCAGGTGTTTTTATGAAATAGTGTCTTCTTTTCCTTTGGGTAATCAGTAGTGGGATTACTGGATCAAATGGTAGATTTACTTTTAGTTCTTTGAGAAATCTCCATACTGTTTTTCATAGAGACTGTACTAGTTTACATTCCCAGCAGCAGTGTATAAGTGTTCCTTTTTCACATCAATGCCAACATCTATTGTTTTTTGACTTTTTAATAATGACCGTTCTGGCTGGGGTAAGGTGGTATCTCATTGTGAAAAACTGATATTTGAAATGTTGGTGAAAGATATGCTTTTTCTTTCTGAATGATGACCTTATTTTTTTTAATTTATTTACTTTGCGAGTAATTACTCTTTAGTCGATAGGTCTTTATTTTATTCAGCTGGGGCTGCTATAACAAAATACCGTAGACTCTGTGGCTTAAACAACAGACTATTGCTCTTAGTTCTGGAGGCTAGGAAGTCCAAGTTCAAGGTGCTGATAAATTTGGTTCCTTGTAGAGGCCTTCACCGTGGCTTGAAGACAGCTTCCTCTGTGTGTCCCCACATGGTGGAGAGAGAGAGAGAAGTCTACCTTTTTCCCTTTTTACCTCTGTCTCTTCCTATAAAGACACTAATCCCATCATGGACGTTCCATTCATAACCTCCTCTAAACCTAATTACCTCCCAAAGGCCCTGCCTTCAAATCACACTGGGGGCTGGTGCTTCAATATTTGAATTTTGTGGGGACATATTCAGTCCATGGCAGTCTCTAATTTGAGAATGTGCGTAAGTTTCATACACATGGTGCTTTTAATTTTTTTAAATTGGGATGCCGGAAAAGTCAAGCACTCTTCAATTTACTATGGTCCCCGATGCTCCCTGCCAGCTTGCTCCTTGCCAGATCATCTTCATGGTGTTGTCTAGCAAAGTTCTGTGCGTATTTGAATTTTAGACCATTTAACTTGTAAACATTTATCAAAAAAAGAGTATTAAAATACTCTTTCGATTCTCTCTTATAGGATGGAGAACCTAATAAGGGGAAGGAATCCCCCGCAATACCAGAGAAGTCCTTGTAAAGAGGTTCGTGCAGCACTTCGGAAGAGGCCTGAAGAGGAGTGTAAGTATGTTTAATAGGATTAACTGTGTTCTAGATAGATTTTGGTGAGTAGCATAGTAAAATGAAATGAGTGACCTTTAAATGGTTAGTCAAGTAATAGAATATTTGTTCAGTCGAGTTGGTCTTTTAAAATAACTTACCATATGTTACCTGAATGTAAGTGCTTACTTAGAACATTGCTTTCTTAAGAATATTTCTCTGGTACTTCAAGATGTTCTACTGATAATCAAGTTCCATGTTCAAATGAGATGGGAAAAGGCTGTACAGTCTGACAAATCTTTCTTATATATTTATACCATGCATGGTAATGGTTCCGAGACGTCCTGAAGTAAAGAAACTTTTGAAATGTATCTAAAATCAACACTTTCCAGTTTCCACTTAGCCACAGGGCTCTTTTAACATTTTTTTTAAGTGAGAACTTTCTAAAACCACTGTATTAGACAAAATAATAGATATCTGCCGGTAAATGTAAACCTGTTTGCCAAATGGAAACATTTGATTTAATTGAATTTAGGAAAATGTTCTGAAAGATAGATACCATGAATCTCAGTATAAAGTCATTTTAGTTCATCCTCAAATTATTAAATATTAGAATATGCCATTGGCTGTGGGGATTATATTTATTTATTATCTGTGGCATGTAGTAGATTGTCGGAGACTCTTGACATAATATTCACATTTTAAGTTTATAAAATGATCCATAATACTAAGTTTCCTCTTGGTATTTGCATATAATTATTTTCAGGGAACTAAATCACATTTCATTATGATAAAAATTTGTCAGAATTTTGTCCTTTTACAGGAACTTACATTTTACAAGGATAAAGCTAATGTAGTGGGTTCACTGAAATATACAGTTAAGTAGAATTTTAAGATTATATTGGCATTTTTAAATTAGTTTAAGGTATACTGCTCTGGGTAAAGACCAACTATATTAAAGCAGGGCACACTCATGGCACATGAATTGTTCTTGTTTTATTTATTATAAAGTTAATAGATAACCTTACTGAGCTGACATATATGTCATTCAATAGTGTTTTGGCCTTCTTTAACCTGGTAGATTTATGGCTTATAACACCATAAACAATATTTAACTAAAACTAAAACTCGAAACTAAAGATAGAGCTCATGGGCATTTATAAGATGCAGACTCTTACATAAAAGTATTGCGTATTTCTGTTGGGTTTATAGAAACACTTCGGGGTTACTTCTCTATGCTTCAAGGAGACCATCAGTTTAGTCTCTGGTTCAGTTCTGTAAATATTTAAATAAAACTTAGAAGGGATATTTGCAGATATGTTTGCAAATGGTTATCACAGAGTTGCCATTTAACATAAACAAAGTGATTTTTCAGGGCTCTTGTACTGAGTTGGTCTAAGCCAGGGGTTGGCCAATTATGGTTTGTTGATGAAACTCAGCCTGACACCTTTTTTGTAAGTACAATTGTATTGAAACACAGCCATCATTTATTTATTGTATATTATGCACAACTGATTTTGCACTACAAAGGAAGAATTGAGTAGTTGTGGCAGAGACCATATGGCCCACAAAACCTAAAATATTTACCTAGGTCTTCATAAAAATTCTTTTTGAAACCTGGTCCAGGCCAGTGGTTCTCAAATTGTGACCTCCAGGCTAAGAGCAGCAGCAGCCGCAGCATCTGGGAACTTGTTAAAAATGCAAATTCTAGTGCTGCAAGCCACACCTACTGAATCAGAAACTCTTAGAGCAGGGCCTGGTGACCTGTATTTTAAGAAGCTCTGCAGGAGATTCTGATGTAAGCTCAAGCTTGAAAACTACTAACCTAGGTAAAATGATTGACATCAGACGATACTAAATCGTTATCTATACGAAAGAGGAATAATCATTGGTATAGTTCGTAATCAAGTTTTATTGTTCTCTAATGTAAAGTACGTATGTTAAGCTACCTAATATGTGCTTAACAAGGTACATGATATAACCGTCACTTGTGTTATAAATTCTCATCAATTGGATTGTGACAATCAGGGAAGTCTTTGAAGTGTCACCACAGAAATTCAGCTGGAGATATGTTATTGAACATGGAAAGATGTATTGAAAAATGCAAAATCTATAAAATTGTTTTCTCTTCCATAGAGGTCTTTATTTTCCCCTGTTAGTATAATGAGCAATTCTACTTGCTCTGTGACAGACTAGTGTGAATTCCATGAGGAAAAAAAAGCCATAATTTTTTTTTTTTTTTGGTAGTGGAAGCAACATATCATGGTAGTTAAAACTACCAACTTTAGAGACACACAAAAGGATTTATTCTCTAATTTGACCAGATGCAGGACCATGAATAGTTATTTTAAATATAAAATTCAGTTTATTTATCTGAAGAAAACGAGGATATGCTAGAGCCTACTTAATAGAATTATTTTAAGAGTTAAGGGAGATATTTATATTAAGTAGTTGGTACAGAACCTAGGATGTAGCGAGTTTTCTTTTCTCTCTTCTCTTTTTCTGTCTCTTTCTTTAATTGTTATTATTGTTCTCTTATTTCAAACTAAACATTTGTTTGAGGATAATAAGGCATTTTTTGAGATCAGGAATGCAAATGCACACATATCACCACCACTAATTTTAGAAACAATAATGCATGGTTCTAAAGAAGAGGTTCTAAGTAAATATCATAAAGCTGAAATTCTTGCATCAATGTTAGATGGTAATTCATGTTTGATATTAGTTTAACACAATGGCCTAGTTGTTTTTCTGTGATTCTACAGATTCAGTATAGATCTACACCGAGACTTGCTGATCAACTCCCACAAAGGTGCCACCTTCGAAAACTATCATAGAAAGTCAAATCATAGTAACTTTTCTGCAGTAAGAATTGAAAGGAATAAGGAAACTTGGTTCAGACCATAGGATCCTCCAGAGTAAGGAAATCACTCTTTCATTTGAAGATACTGTGTACGGGAAGGTTTTGCTAAATAGTCTACTTTGTATTGTTTTCTTTTATAATTCTCTATACCACTTTACAATATTTGCAATGTTAAAATCAACATAAGGTTACCAGACGTAGATCTAAGTTATTTAACGTGAATTATATCTACCTATGCTGCATCTGGCATAGTCAAATACACTTTCAGTAAAAATGGATTATTGTGGAAGACAGATTTTTAAACATGTTTAAGGTATTCCCCATTAAAATACAAAATAAAATAAAAACTTTGTCCTCAAAGCCACAGCCTCTTTCAACTACAGCCCTACACTCTTGTTCTCTGTCCAGGAAAATATTTTGATTTACCTAAGAGTTATCTATACTCGCTCCATTTACTTGCCTCCCACTCACTCCTCCAAACCAGTCCAGTCTGGTTCCTGTCCAGTTACTCTACTGAAACAGCTTTTGTTCAGAGCACCAATAATTTTTTATGTTGCTATAATAGTTTTCTATTGCTATGTAACAAATTAGCACAGACTTGTGTCTTAAAACAACATTCATTTATCATCTCACATTTTCTGAAGGTCAGGAGTCCAGAGTTCGCTGCTTCAGGTCTCACCAGGTTGAAGTCTTATCAAAAGCTCAACTGGGGAAATAATTCACTTCCAAACTCATTTAGGCTATTGGCAGAATTTGTTTCCTTGTGGTGGTATGACAAACAGTCCCAGCTTTTTGTTGGCTGCCAGCTGAAGTCACTTTTAGGTTCTTCTAGAGGACTCCAGAAGCTCCTTGCTGTATGGCCTTTCTAAATTAGCCAATTTACTCCCTCTTCTCAGGGAGAATTACCTCTCTTTTAACTACTTTTACCTGATTAAGTCAGGCACACCCAAGATAATTTCAATTTTGATTAACTCAAAATGTGGGATCATAATTACACCATTGCCTTTGCCATATTTTATTGTCCAGAAGAAAGTGACAAGTCCAGCTTATATCCAAGGAGAGGGGATTATACAGGGTTCAAGCATCAAGGAGTATGTTGATGATCATGGGGCCATCTTAGAAGTCAACCTATCATTTGCTAATCCATCAAGCATTGTTTTCAATGCTCATCTTACTTGACTTTTTAGCAGGGATCAATACTGTTGACCATTTTGTCCTTTTGAAAACTACAATGCTGTTAATATTACTATCCCTCCAAACTGTATATGCTAAAACCCAATTGATGTTACATCATGAAATAGGCATTTTGGAGGTAATCTATGACAAGGAACCATCTATGAACCAGAAAGTGGGACTTAACCATCTACCAAATCTGCCAACATCTTGATCTTGGATTTCCCAGCTTCCAGAACTGTGAGAAATAAATTTTTGTTGTTTATAAGCTACCTAGTTCATGGAATTTCGTTATGGCAGCATGAATAGGCTAAGAAAGAGATCATCTAATGTTTTGGCTTCCATAATAGAATACTTTCCTGATTTTTCTATAGTCTCTCTGGTTACTCTTTTGCATGCTCAACTTTCTCTTTCCAGCCATTATATATTAGAATTTTGGAAGACAGTTTGAAGTCTTATTTTTTGTCCCAAATATACTTCCTCCACAAACAATGTCATTACATTCAGTATTAGTTATTCCTATAATTGGATGACTCACAAATTGATGTCTCTAGACCAAATGTCTCTCTGTTCATCCCAATGTGCACTTGACACATTCTTGAATGTTTCAACAATGCAACAAACCCAACAAATCCAAAACCAAAACTATGATCTTTCAAAGCCTGAGCTTCCTCCAGTGTTTTCTGTCTGAATGTGTGATGCTGTTAATCATCTAGGTTCAAAATTCATAAACCCGGGAGTCCTCTTTCATATATTTCTTCCCCTTTTCTCTCCTGTGTTCACTCTAATTTCAAGGCCTCTCAACTTGACCTCCTACATATGTTTTGAATCTGTTCACAAACCACCTTTGCAAATATTCTGTGTAAGATTCTACCAAACGCTCCCCAAAGTGGCTTTCCTACATGTAGTTAGAAAACCCTCCTTATCTTAAAATAACCCTATGGTTTTCCATTGCTCATTCAAGAAAGACAATAACCATACTGTGGATTATAAGATTTTGCAGAGTCTAGCCTCCACTCACCCAATCAGCCTCATCTCATACTCTATTCCTGTGCTCTCTGTGCTTCAGCCAAACTGGCTTTCTTATAATTATTGATCATATTCAGTGATAAGAGAAAAAATATGTATTTTGAAATAATATAGAACTAGAGGGAAGAAGTTAACCTGGAAAGGAAGAGTTTGCCTTCAAAAATAATAAATGAAGAAACTAGAAGAAAAATTAAAAAGATTAAATTTTTGATAGTCACAAGAAATACTCTAAGAAATACCTGCAAAATAAACAATGTGGAAAAACTTTTTTAGAGAAAAGAAAAAGAAAAATGAACATTATTGAGCAGGGAATTATAAAAACTAAACATGAAGATCAGAATTAAAATCTTTACTGGAGTCAATAGAATAATTTACATGTAAAAATATCAGAAATTGGAACAATTGGAACTGGAAGCACTCCATGAATACAAAGGAAAGATGATGAAATAATAAATAATGATGGGAAACAATTACATGTGGAAAAATGGAGAATGAAAATCCAACCTAAGAATTATAAATTGTCTTAAAGGAATCAGAACAATTCAAACAAAAATGATAAAAGATTTGATGTAATGTACTTTTTGAAGATATTAAAATATCTGATTGTATATTAAAATGTTTTCTGATGTACTGTATAAAAATCAGTTATATAAGATCCATACCCAGATACATACAGACAGATATTTTAGAATTATACTATCAACTCTCTGAGCAGCAAGAACTCCCTCTTATTCACTATATTAATAACACGTGACATATTGCCTGGCAGTTAGTAGGTGTTCAACAGATATTTTAGAATGAATGAGAATGAGTGAAGGAATTAATTACTTAACTTCAAAAATGAAAAGGCATCACAGGAATCTGCTGGAAATAAAGAGATGGGTAGGGGAGATAAAAAGAAGAGAAGGAGTAAAAGGAAGGAAAGAAAGGAATAAGGAAAGAAAAAGAGAAAGGGAGAAAAAGAGAGTTGGAGGATTAAAGACTTAAACGTTAGACCTAAAACCATAAAAACCCTAGAAGAAAACCTAGGCATTACCATTCAGGACATAGGCATGGGCAAGGACTTCATGTCTAAAACACCAAAAGCAATGGCAACAAAAGCCAAAATTGACAAATGGGATCTAATTAAACTGAAGAGCTTCTGCACAGCAAAAGAAACTACCATCAGAGTGAACAGGCAACCTACAAAATGGGAGAAAATTTTTGCAACCTACTCATCTGACAAAGGGCTAATATCCAGAATCTACAAGGAACTCAAACAAATTTACAAGACAAAAACAAATTTACAAGAAAAAAACAACCCCATCAAAAAGGATGGTTTTATAATCTGCCATTATTATAAAGTGTGATAATGGAATTCTGTCTGTTTGCTTCCCTCCATATCAAGTTGTCAGCTGTTACTTTTGCTGTGACTGTTCTTGCTTTTTAACTACCTCTTCTTCTGACATTCTGTTTTCCATTTTAGTTTTCTCCTTCAAGAACTGAGAAGTCTGACAAACGATTCTTGTTAAGAATTGTATATTAAACGTGTCAATGAATTGGGGATTGAAAATTAATCACGCTTCAGATGCTTTATGGTAAATCAGCTAAAAGAAGTAAGGAACATTAGTGAAATGTAAGGAGTAGGGTTCATTTGTTTAGTAGATCCTGGAGCCACCCCTTTTCCAGTTGACTTCACCTCAAGTCTGTACTGAGTCCTCAGATACTTGTGTTCTTTATCAGTTCCTTTTTTGTAAGCCATGTCCCAGTGACCCAACTGTGATGTTGATGACCTGGTGCTACTGTGGTCAGGAGCTTATGCAACAGGGGGTGGGGGAAAATTTCATATCTACTAAAGAAATTTGATGGTTTGCATAACTGGAAGTTTAGAAATAAGACAGGCGTCAGAACTTCACCATTCTCTGGGTGTCAGCTTTATTCTTGGGCTGGCAGTGATGTTCTGCAGTTATGAACCTCACGCATGTGCATGAAAATTTGCAGAGGAAGAAATGCTATCTGTTTCTTGGATTCTTTTTATGTTTTTTTTTTTTTTAAAAAAAAACCTCTTAGAAGCCTTAGGAAAATACTCCCTATTTTATCATTTTATGGGCCTAAATGATGTTACATCCCTATTCATGATCATGACTGTACACCAGGAGAATGCTATGTACTCATTGGCCTCACCCTATTGTACTGGACCAATCACTTTCAAGAGCTGGTTTAATATTAGAAGTAATCTCAGATTTTGTATTTGCTGTTTGGCTTAGCATAAGTAATGGAGCAGGTAAGATTACTCAACACTGTATCTCATATTTTGCATGTACTACATATTTGTCTATACATACTCAACTATCCCAAAATATTTTATGGTTGTGAATTGGAGCAAAGGATAGAGGAGGTGGTACTTGGGATATCAGGAATCAGGGCACTAATGTCACAGTGACTTCCAGGCACCTATAAATCATTCAGTTCCCTTTTTTTCTATTTGAGCCCTGTAATTTATGAGCAGTTTACATTGTCATCATCTTCAGTTTCTCCTTTAAATTCCTTAATCTAGTTTCTTTCCATTTTAAAACCAGACTCACTTCCCCTACGTCTCTCACACACTATGGTCAGCCCTTCTTCCTTTCAACCTTAAACAACAGTTAGTCAGATTTTACAGAAAGGGCTGCAGGAGCTCAGAAAGGTTCAGTAATTTATGCAATGTCACATAGCTAGTAAGTGCTGAAGCTGAGATATAAACCTAAGTTTAACTCTAAAAGCTATCTTAGTCCTACTGTTTTATGCTATCTGCCTATACCATGCTATGTCCTCATTTTCCCTCTCTGGAATTCATCTTCTGCTTAACCCTTAAATTTTTAAAATATAAAATATCATACCTACAAAGAAATGCATATAACATGTATGTATAGTTTCACACATTATAAATTAATATTCATGCTGCAATATCAGAGACACTGAACTAAACATTCCTACCCAGCCCTGCTTATCTCTAGTCAGGTGCATTCATTCCAGTCTTCCCCACTCCTCATTGCTTAGGTTCATCATTAAGGTGACTATTACTAAGTTTTACAACAAAGCTGAAAGAATACCGTATATGATTTTAGTACAAGGGGGCTCAAGAGAAACAAGTGGTCAGTGATTTCTCATTATCTCTAATAGTAAGCTAGAAAATCCTATTACATATTATGCTTCTATTAATATCTTGGGTTCCAGTTAAACAGTGCCATAACAATAAATTTAAAAAGTGAAGTTGTACTCAGCTGAATTTTATCTGCACATCCAAAATTAATACAGTTGATTATTTTAGCATAATATAAAAATAAGATTAAAGGATTACATCAAATTAGATTCACAGCCTGAATATTCTTAGACCTTCAGAAAATTGAAATCAAGTTAATGCAAATTTGGTACCAAGTTGAAGTATTTTAGGTATATTTAGACGGTTTTTTCGTTCAAACTTCAGGCAAATAACTTACCAAAATTACATCGTAAGCTCTTCTATGGAAGATCCATAGCTTTGCTCCAGCCTCCATAGTTATTTTTGCAGCCAAACCCTTCCTGAGATGCTACATAGGATATAATTTTTTTAAAGATCCATTGCCACTTATTTTCTTAGCACCTCTGGCTTAGCAAATCAGTCGTTTGTGTAGGACTTGAGCTCCCACTGGGCTTTTTAAAAAATGCAAATGTCTCTGAGGAGTAACTGTAGTCAAGTCATAAAACTCTTCATTCAACATGAAAGTGTTTTCAGATCAATGGCCTCAATAACTAGAAGGAATCAGGTAGCAAGAGATCTTTGGATGTCTGGGAAGAAGTAGGAAAAAGTCAGAAAAATATTTAAGTGAGGGATTTGAAAAGCAAATTTCAACTACTACATATTTTTGACAAAGGTTAGTTTTGTTATCTGATGAAGGATTTTTTTGAATAAAATTTCAGCCCTTTTTACACCCTTCCTTTCGTATTAGCAGTAACTATTTTGTAATTCATTCCTTCCTTATGAAAGCTTCCCTGATGCCTCTCCTCCTCCTCTTGGCAGACGTCAGGACTGTTAAAGGACCAACAGGTTCATATGCCCACCATGCAATAACACACCAGATACACTGAGACAGCTGAATTTGCCCCAGAGAAAAAGCTAAATGATCACAGAGCAGAGCACCAAGTGCGGAGATGAAGGAGACCCTCAAATCCATTTCCCCATCCTGAAGTTCTGGGCAGGGCTTTTTAAAGGAATCATAGCGGGTAAGGGGCTGGAAAATTGGAGTTGTTGGTTGAGGTAAGGAGAATGAAATCATCAATACATGGAAACCCATTCTTTGGTGACTCAGCTTCTTGTGGGGTCTTTCAGACCAGCTTGTGTCAGTAGGGTCCTACAGAGCAGCTGTTATCAGCAGTTTTACTAGTATGCAGGACCTGAAAGAATATCTCAAAGGGGAAACAATGTTTCATAATGTTCAGCAAGTTATCTATAGAGCAGCTAAGGGGAAATAATCTTGTAACAGGGTCTGGGTGATTCTGAGGTAATAGGCCCCAAACAACCATAAGGAAGCAGGTCAGAGGGCAAGCTGGCCTACTGTTTAACATTGAATGGGCTGAAAGTTTGGTTTACTTTTGTTTCTTGTTTCTCCCCCTCCCTTCTTACCTGAATAATTTTATGAAGTTTATAGGGATGGTTTCAGGACCTCCGTTCTATCTGTTCCTGAAACATTACAAAAAGATTATTATTGTAGCACTCATCTAATTGTATTTTATCTCGTTGTTTGCATGTCTGTTTCTTCCCTAGTGAGTTGTAAATTGCTTAAGGGCAAACAGACACATCCTATTTATCTGTCTGTCACTAACATTAAGCACAGCATTTGGTATACAGTCATCACTCTAATAAAGTTTGAAAAAATAAAAAAATGAATTATAAAGGATACAACTTGGCCAGGTACAGTGGCTGACCCCTGTAATCCCAATGCTTTGGGAGGCTAAGCCAGGTGGATCGCTTAAGCTCAGCAGCTTGAGATCAGCCTGAGCAACATGGCAAAACTCTGTCTCTACAAAAATAACAAAAATTAGCCAGGAGTAGTGGCACATGCCTGTAGTCCCAGATACTCAGGAGGCTGAGGTGGAAGGATTGCTTGAGCCTGGGAGGTTGAGGCTGCAGTGAGTTGTGATTACACTGCTGCACTCCAGCCTGGGCAACAGAGGGAGACCCTGTCTCAAAAAAAAAAAAAGAAAAGAAAAGAAAAGAAACAACTTGATTTAAGCCACAGTAGTTGTAGTTGAAAGTACAGTTGGAGTTTAAAGGCATCCAATAGATAACTTTCATATTGCAAAACAATTTTGAAAACAATTAAAATATTGACAAGATATCAGACACTATTTTTAAGTAATAAAGATCCTTATGATGCTTGATCTTTATTATTTATAAAGGCTAGATTGGAGAACACAGTTGGGATTTTTGACAACCATGGGGTTTTTCATAATATACTCTAGAAATGGGCATACCTATCCACCTAAACACAGCAGTACAAAAAACCACAGGGCTTCTTTTTTGGGGAACTCCTCCTACAAAACTTACAGCAGTGAGGAGCAGATTAATGTAGTGTATCTTACCTGAAACAGTTCCATCTCAAAGAAAGATGGAGGAAGGTACTGGGCTACTTATGCCCAGTTCTCCTCCAATATTTATTAACTGGGTAAATCACCTCACTTCCTAACGGAGTTAGAAATGATATAAGTCCTGTTATTGGTCTATTCAGAGATTCAACTTCTTCCTGGTTTAGTCTTGGGAGGGTGTATGTGTTGAGGAATTTATCCATTTCTTCTAGATTTTCTAGTTTATTTGCATAGAGGTGTTTGTAATATTCTCTGATGGTAGTTTGTATTTCTGTGGGATCGGTGGTGATATCCCCTTTATCATTTTTTATTGCATCTATTTGATTCTTCTCTCTTTTTTTCTTTATTAATCTTGCAAGCGGTCTATCAATTTTGTTGATCCTTTCAAAAAACCAGCTCCTGGATTCATTTATTTTTTGAAGGGTTTTTTGTGTCTCTATTTCCTTCAGTTCTGCTCTGATTTTAGTTATTTCTTGCCTTCTGCTAGCTTTTGAATGTGTTTGCTCTTGCTTTTCTAGTTCTTTTAATTGTGATGTTAGGGTGTCAATTTTGGATCTTTCCTGCTTTCTCTTGTGGGCATTTAGTGCTATAAATTTCCCTCTACACACTGCTTTGAATGCATCCCAGAGATTCTGGTATAAAATTTGCGAGATGTCTAAGTAGAATAAAATAATTCTAGTTATTTTACTAGATGTCTAAGTAGAATAAAATAATTAAGTTAAATCTACTTAGATGTCTAAGTAGAATAAAATAATTAAGTTAAATTTCAAAGCTTTAAGAGCTATGTTTGTTACATACAAATTTAATAAATTGAATATTAAATTTTTAAAAAAAAAAAAAAAAAAAAAAAAAAAAGAAATGATATAAGTCAAGAGTATTGGGGAAATCCCTCCACACAGAAAATAGATGAGTGCATGATAAGCACCTCACTTCTAATGTTCCTTAAAATCTTTATCTCTTAAGCCATTAGGCTTAAATATTAAGCCTTTAGACAGCTAGAGGGGCATTTATTAGGGCAGCCTTTACCCAGATATCAATCCCTACTTTTTCGTGGGTCCTTCTGAGATTACTGGGAGCAGAGAGGAGGATCAATGTGGATTTAACTCCAAGACCATTCTAAACCAAGGCCTTGACACTTCATATTCTACTGTCATCTCAAATTGTGTCTTACATTATTCTTGAAGCTTCCAAATATGATGATCAAATTACACTCATTTATTCAACAAATATTGACTTAATGTCAGCTGTATGGCTCTCCCTCTTGTGTGCTTGTAATACACAGCATGTTGGATAATTTTATATGTAAACTTGACTGGGCCACAGTATGCACAGATCTGGCTAAACATTATTTCCAGGTGTGTCTATGTGAATGTTTTCAGGAAAAAAAAAATAGTATTTAAGTTGGTGGCCCTCCCTAATATGGGCCTTCCCTAAAGCAGGCAGCCCTCCCTAATGTGGGTGGGGACCATCCAATCCATGAGGACGTGAATAGAACAAAAGTGTGGCTCTGCTCACTGCTGGAGCTGGGACATCCATCTTCTCCTGCCTTTGGTGCTCCTGGTTTTCAGGCTCGCAGACACGGACAGGAGTCTACACTGTTGGTTCCGTGTCTCACATGCCTTCAAACTACATCACTGGCTTTCCTGGGTCTCCAGCTTATGAATAGCAGATTATGGAACTACTCAACCTCCATAATTGCATGATCCAATTCCTTACAATAAATCTCATTGACCCCTTTCTATATAAATTGATAGGTTAGATATAGATATAGATGATATATACATAGACATCTATATATCCCATACAATATTTAGGCTCATTTCTACTAAAAAAAAATTCATTGCTTATCTGAAACTCAAATTTGACCAAGTGTCTGTGTTAGTCAGTGTTCTCAGGAGAAACAGAACCTATAGAATGTGTGGGTGTATGTATATAGAGAGATTTATTTTAAGAAATTGGCTCCCATGATTTTGGAGACAGGCAAGTCCAAAATCTGCAGGATAGGCTGATAGGCTGGAGACCTAGGGAGGAGTTGACATTGCCATTCAAGTCTAAAAGCTATGTGCTAGCAGAAATACTTTCTATAGAAAGGTTGGTCTTTTTCTGTTAATGCCTTCAACTGAGTAGATGAGACCCACTCACATTATGCAGAGCAATCTATTTTACTCTAAATCCACCAATTTAAATGTTAATCTCATCCAAAAACACCCTCACAGAAACATCCAAAATAAGATTTGACCAACTATATGGGCACCATAGCCCAGCCAAGTTGACACATAAAATTAGCATCACAAGTGTCTTTTATTTTTATTTCCTAAATCTGACAACTCTATTTCAGTTGGTCTGAACTGAGTTGCTATGGGTTTAAATTGCTCCCATAGTCAATCTCTTCCTTTCTTTAACAATGTGAAACTGGCACTATTTAACAGCACTTTGTGTTTTAGTTTTCTATTGCTTTCAGAAGCAAGCATATATTTTTTAAACATATTTTCTTAAATATCTCATGAGGTTTCACATATGAGGGATATGAAATCAATAAGTTCTGAGTCTTCCAAAGGCCTTCATTGTTCAAGCAAATCATGTCCATTCTCTCCTTCCTGGGTTCAATAATCCCATCCAGGAAAAAATTTCTCATGAAGTCACCATCAAACCCAAGCCTGGACTTGATCTCTTATTGTTCTGCCTGCCTTTTCCAAGGCCTCTTGTAACTTGCTTCATCTTGCTGCATTTCCCCTAATTCCTGAGATTTCTAGAGTGTTCCTTTAGGGCAAGGCAATTACGTGTATCCTCACCTATAATAATTTTATCACTTTGAAACTCATCTCAGAATGCTTTAAATTTTTTTTATCTTTTGCCTTCTTATATCTGCTCAAGTTTCCTGGACATTTGGTATAGTGTCATCATTCTTCATGCTGTAATTCTCTAATTGCTCTCACTCTGGACTTGTTATCCATAGCTTTAAAAGGCTGATTTTCCCTGATTTTTTGCTCCAGACATTCCGCACTGCTCTCTGAATTTCTGTTTCTCAGCTTCCGTTAGATATCTTTAGGCTTCAGTCACAATTTTTTGACCTGGTGATATGGTTTGGATATTTTCTTCCCTCCAAATTTCATGTTGAAATCTGACTTCCAAAGTTAGAAGTAGGCCTAGTGGGTGGTGTTTGATTCATGAGGGTAGCTCCCTCATGAGTGGCTTGGTGGTGTTCTCATGATAAAAAGTGAGTTCTTGCCCTGAGTTCACATGAGATCTGGTTGTTTAAAAGAGTGTGGTACCCCCTCCCCCACTTCCTCTTCCTCCTTCTCATCATGTGATATGCCAGTTCACCCTTTGACTTCCACCATGATCATAAGCTTCTTGAGGCCCTCACTAGAAGCAGATGCTGGCACCATGCTTCTTGTACAGCCTACAGAACCATGAGCCAAAATAAACTTCTTTTCTTTATAAATTACTCAGCCTCAGGTATTCCTTTATAGCAACACAAATGGGCTAAAACAGACAACTGTTACTGAGGAGTAGAGCATTGCTATAAATATACGTTCAGAACTGGATAATAGGCAGACGTTGGAAGAGTTTGGAGACCTTGAAAGAAGACAGGAAGATAAGGGAAAATTTGAAACTTTTGAGTGGCTTGTTAAGTATTTGTGACCAAAATGCTGATAGAAATATGGATAGTGACATCTAAGCTGATGAAGTCTCAGATAGAAATGAGGAAATTATTGGGAACTGGTATAAAGGTCACCTATGTTATGTCATAGCAAAGAACTTGACTGCATTGTGTCCATGCCCTAGGAATCTGTGGAAGTTTGAACTTACGAGTGATGACTTAGAGTATCTGGCAGAAGAAATCTATAAGCAGAAAAACATTCAAAATGTGGCATGGCTTCTTCTAACAGCCTATCATCAGATAAAGGAGCAAATAAATAACTTAAATGTGGAACTTATAATTGAAAGTGAAGCACAGCATAAAAGTTTAGAAAATTCACAGCCTGGCCATGTGATAGAGAAGGAAAGGCTATTTTTAGGAGAGGAATTGAAATGAGATTCAAAGCCACCACCTGCTAGAGATCTTTGCATGACTAAAATGGAGCCAAGCACTAATAGCCAAGAAATGGGAAAAAGGCCTGAAAGGCTATCAGAAATCTTTGAGGCAGACCCTCCCATCATAGACCCAGAGGCCTAGTGGAAAAGAATGGCTTCAGGGACCAGGCCCAGGCCCTTGCTGCCTGGGGAGCAGGACACAGCTCCCCACATGCCAGCCGCTCTGGCTCCAGCCTTAGCTTAAACGGTCCCAAGTACAGCTAGGACTGTCACTTCAGAAGTCACCAGCCATAAGCTTTGGTGGCTTCCATGTGGTATAAAGTCTGCAGCTGCACAGAATCCAAGAATGAAGGAAGCTTGGCAGCTTCCACCTAGATTTCGGAGGATGTATGGGAAATCCTGGGTGCCCAAGCAGAAACCTGCTGCAGAGACAGAGGCCCTGCAGAGACAGAGTCCCTACTAGGGCAATCCCAAGGAAAACTGTGGAGTCAGAGTCCGCACTGGAGCACTGCCTAGTGGAGCTGTGGGAATTGGGCCACTGTCCTCCAGACCCCTGAATGTTAGAGCAACTGGCAGCTTGTATCCTTGGCCTGGACAAGCTACAGACACTCAACTCCAGCCTGTCAGGGCACCCACAGGAGCTGCATCATGCAAAGCCACAGAGGTAGAGTTGCCCAAGGAGTTGTCTTGGGAGCCTGCCAGGCACAACAGTGTTCCCAGGTTGTGGGACATGGAGTCAAAAATTGTTTTGGAGCTTTAAAGTTTTAAGTCTGCCCTGCTGGGTTTCAGACTTGTGTGGAACCTACTGCTCCTTTCTTTTGGCTGATTTCTGCCTTTTGGAATGGGAAAGTTTACCCAATGCCTATACCACCATTGTATCTTGGAAGTAAATAACTTGTTTTTTTAATTTACAGGCTCATAGGAGTCTCAGATGGGACTTTGAACTTTGGACTTGGGACTTTTGAATGATGCTGGAATTAGTTAAGACTTTTGAGGACGATCAGGAAGTGATGATTGTATTTTGCAACGTGAGAAGAACAAGAGATGATGTGGAGGGACAGGAGTGGAATGATATGTTTAGATGTTTTCTCCCCTCCAAATCTCATGTTGAAATGTGACCTCCAGTGTTTAACATGGGCCTAGTAGAGGTGTTTAGGTCATGGGGCAGATTCCTCATGAGGCTTGGTGCTGTCCTCGTGATAATGCATGAGTTCCTGCTCTGAGTTCATGTGAGACGTGATTGTTTAAAATCACTCTCTCTTGCTTCCACTCATCATGTGATATGCTAGCTCTCATGTTGCCTTCTGCCATAATTATAAGCTTCCTTAAGACCTCACCAGAAGTAGATGCTGGCACCACACTTCTTGTACAGCCCACAGAACCATGAGCCAAAATAATCCCCTTTTCTTTATAAATTACCTAGCTTCCGGTATTCCTTTACAAGAATGCAAATGGACTAACACATCTGACAATAGCTGAAACATCTGCTTTTCTACCTTCCTTTTTAAGATCAATCAGATCTGGGTCTATCCTTTTGCTTTTAATATCTGTTTCTTTCAAGCATCAAGATTCCATTCTCTAATTCATGGCTATCTAATTTGTCTCATAAAATCTCCATGTTTCTCATAAGGAAATCTCTCTTTTCCTCCAAAGTAATCAACCAGTTTTCTATTTTTTTTTTAATTTTTTCCCATTTCTTCTGTTCTAATAAGAAAACTAAAACATGCCTCTTTCACACAACTGCAATTCCTCCTGGATATTTTACACAAACTCAATTCTTAAAATCCAGGTGCTCCAAACACAGCCTTTATTCTTTCTCTTCATAGCCTTTAAGTGTGCAATAATTTTAATAACTTGTTTGTTAACTTTTTCAATTCCACTGAAGATAGAGTAGATTCTCTGTATAGTAAGCACTTGCAACTACTTTTCATGTTTTTTAATCAGATTCACTACCCCACTGTGGGCAAAACCATAATAAGTGTTCTCTGAGTTACAAGACCATGGACAGTGCTTGTGTGATAACACAGTTCAAAGATCGAGATCAAACTGCAGTAGCTCAGCCAGTAACTACTCAGGCCAGCAGGGCCTATACACTAATGATAAAATTGTCCCATCTGCCCCAAAACAACTATTTGCTTAGGAATAAAACTGCTATGCCCTACAATAAACCCCAAAGTCAAAATCTTGCATAGCTAAAGCTGACAGCCCGTAGCCCCATGCCCTAGTTTCATTAAAAATGTCTCCAGGTGTTATTTGAGTCACCAAAATCTACTTTGTGTCTATTTATGTTCATTAGTGATAAAACTGATATTGGAGGAGGTGGTTTAAGTGCATGGCTACAAGGATCTTCCTAAGACTTAGTGCATCTAGCCTCATCCCATGGGGCTTACTGCTGTGCAACTGAGGCCTTGGAGGCAAAACCAAATATCCTCAGGTAGACTCCAGAAGAAAGATAGGGGAAGTGTCTGAGCTTTGCATCTGTGCTCACATCTTCAGAATCTGCCAATCAGACAATTCCTTAAACATTTGTGAGAAAGAAAAAATGGGGCAAGAGTTCAGAAAATTTAGGGAAAATGCCTCCTCTTGAAGCCTGAGAAGTGAGCAACAAGTCCGTCCTCTCCAACAACACTCCAGTGGCGTTTATAACTATCCACAAGTTCTGACAGAAGTTTTTGTGGACTCAGTCTGCCATGATATGACAGCACATCAATATCTAGAACACCCGTTCTGAATTAAAGTCCAATCGAGAGAGCCTCTCTTGATAAGACTTGCATATATTCAAGGCACATAATTTCATGAAGATTGCCCTATTTTAGCTTAATTTAGTTTTCAACCCCCAACACTTTCTTATACTGATGACAGTCTATCTGATATTTGACAAAAATGATGCGTTGCCAAAACATGTAATCCAGAATGTCTTCCAAATCATGCCCCAGAAAGCAATGGCTCTTGCCAAAGCTACAATTAACTAAATGAACAAGAAGCTTCCCGTAATCTTATAGAGAAACCCATCTAGATCTCATTTTATTATTTCTGCTTCCTAGGAATATCCAGAAAACCGAGCAAAATTTCTAGTACCCTTCCTCACCCCTGCAACCAGACTCGTGGCATTCTCCTTCTATTCTAGACATCCCAGTATGTATAACTGAGAGTTTGAACAAGCATATTTCATGACACAATTAAGATGTAACTGTATTTTCATTACCTTCTATGCATTGAAAGGGGGATAGTCTTACCCTGCCTTGATATCATTAACCCATCGTTAGGTAATAAACAGCCTTGTGATTGCTTTAATTCACAAAACATGGTCTCAATGTTGTTATTAGACTATCTCAGTCCAAATTATTGGTCAATGCTTTAGTCTTCATTCAAATTTTGGACTTTTCCTACCTCACTCACCGTCCCATTTGTAACTCTCTGTCTGTCTGACTTTAGGCTATAAAGTATAGTCAAACTTACTCCTATCCCTTTTGCCTTCTCTCTGACTTCTTTGCTACCATTTCAGAGCCCCTTGAGATTTATATATATATGAATATATATAAATATATATAAATATATATGAATATATAAATATATCTTATATATAAATATATAATATATTAAATATAATATATAAATATAACATATTTATATATAATATATATTATATATAAATATAATATATATTTATATATATTTAATATATATTATATAAAATATATATGATATATGATATATGATATATATCATATATCATATATATTTTTATATATCATATATCATATATATTTTTATATATAATATATCATATATATTTTTATATATAATATATATTATATTTTTATATATAATATATAATATATATTTTTATATATAATATATAATATATATTTTATATATAATATATAATATATAATATATAATATATATTATATATTATATATTATATAATATATTATATATTATATAATATATTATATATAAATATAAAATATGTAAATATAAATATTTATATTATATTATATATTATATATTATATTATATAGAATATTATATATTATATATTATATTGTATAGAATATTATATATTATATATTATATTATATAGAATATTATATATTATATTATATAGAATATTATATATTATATTATATATTATACATTATATATTATATTATATTATATATTTTATATATATATACACTTTAAGTTCTAGGGTACATGTGCACAATGTGTAGTGTTGGTGGGACTGTAAACTAGTTCAACCATTGTGGAAGACAGTGTGGCAATGCCCCTTGAGATTTGAAAAAGAGCTGGAGACACTTTGTGGAGAAAGGGAAGAACTTACCTGGCTAGAGGACTTGCCAATCTCTGAGAGAAAGTTTAAACTACTGTGAGCTATTATCATGGCTTTTCTTAAGATAATCCCAGCCAAGTGTGGTGGCTCACGCCTGTAATCCTAGCACTTTGGGAGGCCGAGGCGGGTGGATCACGAGGTGAATTGATCAAGACCATCCTGGCCAACATGGTGAAACCCCATCTCTACTAAAAGTACAAAAATTAGCTGGGCGTGGTGGTGCACACTTGTAATCCCAGCTACTCGGGAGGCTGAGGCAGGAGAATCACTTGAACCCGGGAGGCAGAGGTTGCAGTGAGTGGAGATCGTGCCACTGTACTCCACCTGGCGACAGAGCAAGACTCCATCTAAAAAAAAAAAAGAGAGAATCCCTTCAGTGGCAGAACTTCTTTCCTGACCTCTGCAGATACATCTCTGTTTTGAACGTCCTTGCAACTCCTTCAGTAGCATCTAGAAATTCAATATGTGTCTCCAAGTTTTTGCCTGTGGGGTTCATCTGTCCCTCCAGGCAGCTTTATTGAACAGAGCCAAAGATGGCCCCACACAAGTTATCTCCTCTGTGTGGCCTACTTCTGATGGACAGGAAAACTCGCACATTTTTTGCTTTCAGCATGGAGATAAATCCTGATGCAGCCAGGTAGCCTCCCATAACCCGCTGACATCCTGAATTACTTCTCTAAGTGTGAGCCAAGCACCAGTCTTTTATGTTTTCAACTGCAGGAAATTTATTTCCAGCTGGCTGAGGGGTCCTATGGAAGCCTTTCTCACTAAACTGAAGTAGTAGAAGGTAGCATCATTGACTTCATCCCTGGGTGGAAACGGTACTCATGTTATGGTAATAGCTTTTGGGGAGATGTTCCTTCACAAATTCACCTTCTTTTTCTACATTCTGATCCCTTTTAACACTGATCTGGGGGTCCAAAAGGTGCAGATCTAGGGATCCAAAAGGTGCGGACCTGAACTTAGCTAGCACAAAACAGTCAGGAGTGCTTTAGGCTGTAGATCCTGAAGCCAAACTGTCTGTGTTTGGATGATAGTTTTATTACTTCCTAGCTGTGTAACTCAGGCAAGTCACTTAATCTTCCTTGCCTTGGTTTCCTCTTTGGAAGCAACAGTAAGGATTGAGTTAATGTATGTAAAGCATTTAGAACAATTCCTAGCATATAGTAAACACTATGTAACTATGTGCTATTAGTATTCCTTTGTAAATTTTTCATATGTTAATCTGGCTTTCTTGCTCCCTTTACTGAAATCTGTATTTTAACACCCTGTAATACTTATGAGTATCCTGTTCTTCTACTGGCCTAGCAGAAGCCCACATTAACCTTCATGTTTCCTTCCTCACAGCATAGGACAGGAATGTGAAAGATTTCCATCTACTGTGAGGCTGGCTTTGCTATTTTATAGAATAGCAATGCTAACCCCAAAAGAAAATGACGTAGGAGCTTAGAAACACACCCAGCTACCTCACTCAAGCCAAGAGGGAAGAGAGGACCAAGAGAGGAAGAAAGGAACAGGGATCCAGAAAATTACAGGGAACTTGGTTATAGGAGTTTGTGTTTATTCTCTCTCAGTTGCCACCATTAACATGACTCAGTTTCAAAGTTTGAAATTACTATGTCCCCATTTCAAGTTTATTTCTCAGCAGAGAAATAATTTGATCAGCCCAAGACCAGGGTCATGTTGTGCTGTATATCAAGGCCATTCCAGAAAGAAGAAATCCTTGCATGTCAGACAACCCTTCAGTAGTCCACTGTAGCTCCGAGCCCATGACTGTCCTGCGCCCCCTTGTGACTTCCTCACTGTTGTTAACCTTACGCATCCTTAATTTCAAACCTGCAGCGGCCCTAGCTGTGAAACTACAAGTGATTGCATTAGGTTCAAGATATTTTTTAAATTCTACTAAATAAAACTACTTGTGGCCTTAAAATTATGGATGAAAGGTACAGACCAAACCTCAATAAACTCCTCTCTAAATTGTGAAATCAGATGTTACATATAAGGTACTAAAAAGTACCCTAGAAGAACATATCAGTTACAATACCAACACATTTCAGATGTTTCAGTCTCATTGAAGTAAATGAGTATAAAAATTCCCACCCACCCCAAGCAGAAATACTATTCATAGAATGTTGTGCTGTTCATTTTTCTTCACTAGGCCCTTAGGTCAGTGGAAACACGGACTGTGATCTGTTGCATCCATCTGTATCACACACACTGAGCCCAGTGCCTGGCACATGGAGATGCTTGATACATACTTGCTCATTGAATGACTGAATTAGTGAATAGGGCAGAAGACATTTTCATTTTAAAAAAAATACCCTTCCATTTTTGTTCTCATCTCCCATATTAAATGAAAATGAAAGTCATTATAATGATAGCATTTTAAAGTCAGATGTATTTATGAATTCATGTTCCTTGACATTTACTGATGAACCCATTAATGACTAAAACTCTGTTTCACATGAGGCTGTTTTTATACGTGGAATATGTAAGTGTTCCTACGAAATAAAAGTCCTGAAAACAAGGAATGCATTCTAGCCTCTTTGGAAGATTCTCTGGTTTTATTAAATTAAAGAAAACTTAACTATTTAATCAGAGCATGCTATTTTAGAAACAGTTGACTTAATTTACTTTCAAATTAGTGCACAGAGGATATTCATAATTAACAATTTAAAAATCGTATCACTAGTGTTATACAAGCTAAAGGAAAGATTCCATTTTATGTATTTAAAATGCTGGAGTTGATAATGTGTCCATGCGGTATAAAGTTCAGAAAGTCTTTGCATTAATAATTTTTAAATTCTGTTTTTATGTTATTTACATTTTATAACAATATCCAAAAACAAGGCATTGTGTTTTATTTTCTGCAAGTTTGAACACCTTCTAGTCAAAAGCAAAACCAAATACTTCCTTTTTAATTTTAAAAGCAAAAGTATATGTGACATTTGTGCCACTTGGCCACATGCCCAGAGAATGAATAATGTTACCTATCTGCTCGTGGGTCATCACACACCGTATTTAATCAAGAACATATTTTCACCTATAGTATTTGACATGTCACATGCCTATCAGTTTACTGTCAAGCAAGATAGAACACATCATCAAGTGCATGAGTTCTTACCGCTCTCTTTTGGAGTACAGCACTGCAGATGACAGTAAACACGACAGCTTTTGTGATCAGCAACATTTTTGCTGGCATCTCGTTATTGATAACACTTTGGCTAGACAGTATTTCCAGGGATAGTACATGGTAGAACAATCGTTCCTGCATCATTGACCACAAAATGATTTTTAAGCCTTTTCTGAGGCTGTTTCTTTTCAGATTTTTTTTTCTCTCTTTGGCCGAACTCTTAACTAACTTTGTGATAAAATTAATTGGGAAGGGGAAAAAATGGGAAAGAGACCACTGAGACTAACTTTTTAATTCTCGACATGGAGGCTATTCATCAACTTTTAAGAGCCGCAATGTGTATGGAAGTATCCAATCAAGAATAAGTGTGGTAGAGAGGTGGACCTAAAAGACAAATATAAATGATGGAAAAATGATTTTTGATTGAATATACAATTCTAGCACTTGGGGAGTTTATTATTAAGATGAGTATTTTTGATGAGATGTGAAATATAGATAGTATCCTAGGCACAAAATAATATTACTTAGTAGCCATAAGGACTTTTATGTGTTTTTTTCTTTAATCAATAGCAGTCAGGAAAGGGTGAGCAGTTTTATGACAAACCATTATTCAGATGTGTTTTCCTCTCCTAGGATCAATTGCACTGTTTATTATATGGACGTAATTAAGCAAAGTTCAGGAGGTGACTTGTTCTCTGGTTCACTGATCTGTCTGCGGAGACCAGCCTTTAATTACTTAATGTTTTTAGTTCTTATGAGATCCTAGAACAGTCTGAAAACAGTAAAATTTTATATGAATTTTACCTCAAAATATATTTTAATTTTATATCAAACAATGAAAACACATTTCACTTTTACCTTGTCCTGACTTATTTTATCTTGAAAAATCTCACAGGACTGAGTCTCTCCTGGGATCATTTTCTTAAATTATAAGTAGTAAAATTAAACAGATTATTTACTTTCAATGATTGTTCAATATTTCAAGATAAAAATAAATAAATCGAGTTTTACTTCATTTCATAAAAGTAATACTGTAGTTTTACATTTCTATGACAAATCTAAGTATTTTAGATAAATTTTTAGATTTCCTAAAACTAATTTACTCTAAGACATAGCAAAATTTTGTTTCATTTCATATTTTTATTCAGAGTAATGGGACCATGAGAATTGAGGAAGAAGATTGTATTACACTTATACTGTACTTGCTGGCTAGTTTATCAAAGGAAATATTACTTTAGAGCTATTTATAATTTGTATTAGTTATATATCTATATATCTATTCTAAGAACAAATTTACATTTCTGATCTATAAATCAGAAATTAGGAAAACTTCAACAGATTACATAATTGTTGCTTCAAACTCATAAGTTATTTAAGTATGCTTGCCGGTGTGTGGACATATAACATGTATATGATGTTTATATTAATATATATTTGCTTCATTTTGAGGTTTAATTAACAATCCTTCCTAGTTAAAGAATATCAACAAAAAAGTATGCATAGATAGTGCAGATAATAATGTAGTCAACTTTATCACTGTTCTTTATTTTATCCAAAGGTTTACCATTTCTTTCAGAAACTTGAAAAAGGATTTGATCAGCGTTCTTATTTATAGGTGTTCTAGGTTCCAAGATACATACATCAACAGATTAAATACCTTTAAGATTTTTGTAACAAAATTCATGTGCTTCTTTGTAACAGATAAAGAAAATTTATAACCTATACTTTTCGTTCATTGCCTGTCTTCCAGGAACCACAAATATACACTCGGTGCTAAGTCACAATAGATATATAAGTTTTGTGATAAGTTATCTTTTTCTTTTCTTTTTTAACTTAAAACTAGTTTATAAAAGACCTTTTTTTCACTTAAAACTAGTTTTTGTCTATCTTTTATTATGTCTCTTCAATTTTTTGAAGGAGATAAAGAAAGGGAAATACAATTAAGACAAAATAAAATGTCTGTGTGTACACTTTATTCATTAGTTCAGTAGGCGGTTACCGACCCCATGATATGTGCACAGTTTTTAATTAGGTGCTTTAGGTAGACTGAATCTCTTCTGATATTAAGGAATAATCCATCCAGCTTCCATTTCCTCATCAATAAAATGGGAAATATATTACTACTTCCTAGTGACTTCTGTTGTAAGTTTTTAACGTTCTAGAATGGCTTTTGTGCATAGACTATTTATGGCTATTCACAATTTTTAATTTTTATTACATGAAAGTTAACATTTTTAACTGAAATCTAGTATTTTAGTGTGTTTACGGGGAACATACTAAATTATTATTCTGTTTATAAATATGATCAGTTTTAATAATCACTTTATAACTTTATTATTTCCAGACTTGGTAAAAATTTTTTTTATTTTCCTCATAAATCTAATACACTGTATCTATTTATTAAGCACTTCAAGCCCAGATATAACAAGCAAAATATCCCCAAGGACTAAAACCACTCTTGTAAATCTAATCAATTATATGTATAAATGTAGTAAATTTCAAATTATCTTAAGCATTACAATACTATTGTTAGCCAATGAAATAAAATTCTCCTGCATATTTCAACTACAAATCAAAATTCAATAATTTATTTCTCATTTCATTTGTAATCACGTCCTCATACCCTAAAACCAAATTCCTCTAAATATTATGAACACTTTAAAACACAATTTATACTTTTGTTCCTACATTAAACCCAAAATTATTTCTGTAAAATATTTTCTTTATTATCTCAATTTCTAATTTGTAAACTTTCCCAAAATTACAAAGACACTATTACCCACTTCTTACACAACCTTTACCATTGTAATAATAAGTAACCCCCAAACCTCAGTGTTTACAACAACAAAGGTTTATTTTTCACTACAATTACTTGGTTCCATGTTGGCTAGTGCTCTGTTCTCTACCTTCTCTTTGTTCCAGAATTTAGAAAGAAAATGAAGCCCATAGCTGTTATTTGCCACAGAGAGAAGAGAACACTGGTAGAAGCACAGGAGAGCTCTTAAAGCTTCTCCTTGGCTTGTATTCCATTAGCCAAAGTGAGTTGCATTGCCTAGCTAACATCATTGGGACAGGAAGTGTAATCCTTCTGTTGAAGTCAAAATAAAACATAGAGATAGGCCTCTAAATTAAACATTTTCTTTGAGAGTCACAGACTTGCAATCCAGGGCATACACACAGACAAGGGTTATCTTCAGTATGTCTGAAGAACAAAGAAAAGATTTAGAGTTTTATTAGAAAGAGAAGCATTTTGGAAGAAATCCTGACATTAGAGAAGACTGGTAAGTGAGGATGGTAGGTAAAACTAGCTCTAGAGTCATGGCAGGTTGTTTCAGCAGCTACTACATAAAACTGGTATTTGGGTTATGGGAGGCCATTTCAGCAGCTGGGCTTGAGAAAAACTCAGTTATTGAAGATGGTGCTATATGCCCCAAGTGTTTTATCTCCCAGGCCCCTAGACTCTGATTTTGGACATGACCAGAATGACCTAATTTGTATGGTTAATTTTTAACACTCCCAGAGGTAGGAACATCCGTACAGATGAGCTTGATAGTACAAAGAAATGCTTCAAATATTTTTGATCAATCAATGCATTCTACCACATCTTCCCTCCAAAAAATAAATGGTCATATCATTACCTGATTATTTCTTATATGAATTTGTAACCTAGCACACAGGATGCAACTCTCTTCTTTTGGTAATTTCTTTGCTGCCTGACTGAATGCTGAATTATTTTCATTCATTTGTCTGGCTCTATATTCAAGTTAATGGCCTTGTCTTGAGGCTTAAATTAAATAATGTAAATGAAAGCATCTACACACCCTTAGCAAATATAAGTAGGTGTGTATTATTTCTTTTTCTTTTGTTTCCAGCTTCAACCTTACTGATTCCATTTTGCTTACATAGTTCTGTAGTTCTTGTTCAGGTCCAACTATCTTGAGCAAAATCACTCACCTGTGCGTGGATAAGAGGAATTTTGCTGTCCTGTCCTCAGTTACTCTTGAGTGTTCCAGTCATTTTGACCTCAGAAACAGAGTCTAGCATTCGTCACTTACACCCAACCTTCTGACAGCTCTAGAAATTATATTCCCATTCATGCAGCCTTTTCACATTGGACTTTTTAGAGACTAGATCACACTGTTTTCTCATAGTATACTAATTGTTGACAGTCAGCGACCTGCGAGTCATTTTCACACATGGCCTTAAGAAATATTTCATTCATCCTATAATGTATTTGTGTACTGTTTTTTTAATGCTGCAAGACTAATCTAACTAGCCTGATTATAGAAGGATTTGAAAGTCAGGCAGAGGAGTTAAGGTTTAATGATGTAGGAAATAGACAATAATTGAGTTTCTGAGGCAGGAAGCAGGAACACAGCATGGTGTCATTATCACAGTGTGGTAGAGTATGGGATTTATGTCAGACTTTCCTGTATTGGAATTCTGTCACCACCAATATGGCCACAGCTTCCCACCCATTAACGAAGAAAACACTACCTATGTCATAGAGATGTTTTTATTCATTGATTCAACAAATCTCAAGTGGTTCCTGCTTTGTATTCGATGTTGATGAATAAAATAAACTCGGTTCTGGGACTTATGCTCACAGTCTAAGGACAAATACAGAAAATATACAAAAAAGGATAAAATTAACAGTAAACAATTGTGATAAGAAATCAGAAGGAAAGAAACAAGTTATAGAATGTGGTAGGATGTGTCTTTAAGTTGAGCAATTAGGGAATTAAGGGTCTAAAATGATGATGATTAATGAGGAATAAATAAAAGTTTCTGTAGCTGTTGAGAATCCTCCCATGTCCATTTGATTCTTGTTATTCCAGTCATGTCATAGCATGTAAGTGCAGGCACTGTCATATCTGCCTGAGAATAGTCTTTCAGCTTGTGTTCAATGCACCCTTTAAGTACAGAGGAGAGAATGCCCCTAGATGCAGCCTTCCATTATTGACAGATGGGAGTAGAAGAATAAATAGCCAACCCTCTTCATCCCTCTGCTGAGTCACCCTGAGGCATATTCCACAGAGTCTGTCAGCATTTGCCCGCAGAATAGAGCCTCAGTTACCCAGATTGGTAATCTGCTTTATTATGCACCAATTTCTGGCTTCCTTTCCTTCCCCGTTTTATTTCTTTGCTCTTTTATTGGGGTTTCCTGGTATTCCCTCCCAAACAAATTATTTATTCTCAACTCTGTCTCAGGCAGAGTCTGAGGCAGGGGAAACCAACCTGAGAAAGATAATTATATAGGATAATATCTAGAATAAAATATGCATTCAGTAAATGCTAATTTTCCTTTCCCTCACTCTTGTTTCCTTGCCCCCAAGTCAAACATGCATAATAAAAATGTTTTAGAAAGTCATCTCTAGACTAGATTATAGTCTTGGAGGTAGGTAAAGTTAAAGTCATAGAGACTCATGAGGAAGCAGACTCTTGCTTTAGAACTAATGAAGTGCAATAAAGACCCAGACAGACCAAGGTGAGATGCAGATTTCATTTTGTTATAATGGTCAGTTTATGACTCCTCTGTATCCTTCACTGCACATTATATACTCTGCTGGACCACATGGTTCTAAGGGGTGGTATAAGAGAGTACTCGTTTTGCAAAGAAACCCTTGGGTATCCTTTATATACACTATTAGGCTAACAAAGGTAGGCTGAGAGATCAGTCATGTTCAGTAAAATTGGTCAGAGCTTCACCAGTCCTTCTGCCTTATCTGGCATTCTTAGAAGTACCAAGTGGGAATGTAGAAGGGCCTCTGATGTCCATCAGCACCCTTAAAGCCACAATATATACATATGACACATAAAACCTAAGTAAAAACAATGTGTTTGCTATATATATAAGTGAATTTTCAAGTCAAGTGTTTCTGTCTTCTCTTCCAATTCATTTCCCACCTCTAAGCTATCCTTCAACAGTCCCTATTGGCTGTTGTAAAATTTAAAAATTAATTTCCTTCCAGAGTCTACAAGGACTGATCTCCCCTGTCTATTACTGAAACCCCCTCCTTCATGCTTATAAGGCTTAGGCATACTGACCATCATTAAGTTCCTCAAAATATGCCACATACCTTAGTGCCTTTTTGAATGTTGTTTCTTCTAGAATTTTCTTCCTTTAGGTGTTCATTAAAATGTTACCACCTCATTGAGGTCTTTATCTGAGAAGATATGTCAGTTAGTTATTACTGTAATAGTGTGTATATCAATAACAAAATTTCTGTGGTATGCAATTCTGAACATCCATTTAGGCCAAATGTGTGAGCATTGGTTGGGGGCCTGATGGTCAGGATAGACTTCACTCAATGGTTGTGCTGATCTCATATGGGCATGTTCATGTCTGGAGGTCAGCTGATCTAAGGAGTCTCTGTTGGTACAACTCTGCTCCATATGTCGCTCATATTCCTTCTAGGACCAGTGGGCTAACCTGGACAGGTTTCTTTTATAGCCTTTATGTGTGGCAGAAATGGAGCAATGTGAGCAGAAACACACAAGACCTTTTAAGGGATAAATTGAGAACTGGTCCACCATTACTTCCACTTATTTTATTGACTAAAGCAAGTCACAAAGCCAAACCCAACCAACATCACTGGTATATTCCTTCTATGAAAATAAGGGGGGGATTAAATATTTCTGAAATATTATCCAATCTACTACAAAAAGTCTCCCCTGTTACTTCAGTTCAGAGCACTCAGATTGTTCCCTTCGAAGCAATTGTATTTTCTGTAACTATTTGGTTAGTGTCTGTCTTGCTCATGAAATTTTGTATTAGACAGGGAAGAATAGACTATGCGGTGGTAAGAAATTAAACTCCAAAATTAAACTCCAAAATAACATAGTAAAGTTTATTTCTCCTTCATGTCACAGTTCAATGCAGATTGAGAAGCTCTCATTTGTAGCTATGCCAACTGGGTATTTGCAGCTTACCAGGGAAAGAGAGGATAAAAAGATCACAAGATTATATTTTTCCAGGGTCAGGCCTAGAAATATTTTTTATTATGTTCACCCATCATTGACCAGACTTTCAGTCACATGGCCACAGTCTAGCTGTAGTAGGAGGTGGGGGCAGGAAGAATCAATCTCCTTATGTACTAGTGGAGAAAAATTGGTGTGGTGAACACAGCTTTGTTTTTGTCAGGACTATGGGGTCTTTGATGACAAGAGTCTTCTCTAGCTCCATAGTGCCTAGCAAATGAAGCTCTTAATTTGTTCAATGAATGAATGAATGCTATCTGACTCGAAAGTCAGGTTTTACATCTATGAAAAGAGAATAAAGATACATGCCTAACAAACAGAATCATTACTAAGATTTAAGAAATACTCTGTATGATAGAGAGTTGTGTTATAGGAAAGACGGACTCTCTGGGGCCTCTTTTAGTTTATGACTTCACTTCTGTTTCAAAAATGCGTAAGAAATATTGAGTATGAGTTATAGTTTGTAATAATAATGAAAAATTATTGATTTATGCAACTATGTGTGTGGATATATGAAGAAAGACTTTTTAAGTTTATTTCTTATGATAATGGTAGGGAGAGGGAGAATTATTGATTATGCAACTATGTGTGTGGATATATGAAGCAAGACTTTTTAAGTTCCATTTCTTAAGATAATGGTAGGGATGATCTAGAAGAAAAGTCAACCAGGTGTGGTGTCTTACGCCTGTAATCTTAGCACTTTGGGAGGCCAAGGCAGGTAGATCATGAGGTCAGGAGATCAAGCCCACCCTGGCTAACACAGTGAAATCCCGTCTTTACTAAAAATACAAAAAAATTAGCCAGGTGTGATGGTGGGCGCCTGTAGTCCCAAGCTACTTGGGAGGCTGAGGCAGGAGAATCACTTGAACCCCAGAGGCGGAGGTTGCAGTGAGCCAAGATCACGCCACTGCTCTCCAGTCTGGGCGACACAGCAAGACTCCGTCTCAAAAAAAAAGAAAGAAAGAAAGAAAGAAAAAGTGTCAAGACAGGAGACCAGAGCAGAGAAAGGCAGAAACAGTGGCCCAGTTTAGCTCAGAGTCTTCACTACAGCTTCAGGGCTTCCTTCTCTTGCCAGGAACAACCAGCAAAGCAGTTTTGTACTGTCTATTCCTCCCTGTGGGGTTTACAGATTTGGAGATGGGTGCATGTTTAAAGGTAACAATGAAAGCTTTATAGATATCTACGGTCTCTGTTGTTTTCATTTTCTGTCTTTTTCTTACTGGGCTTAAGGCAAAACCATGTGCATGAAAGAAACTTGAAGAATCTTGGTTTTGTTTCCTGAAGTTTAATTAAAATGTAGTAAAGTGGATAAAATGCTTGGAATATCTAAGGCAGTGACCCATCAGAAGCCCTTTATGAACCCCTAGATTGTACTGAGTGGCCCTCTTCCGGATTCCTATGATACAATGTGTACACATCCAAAATAGCGCTTCTCAGATTATATTTAAATCTGTTTTAGATCCCTGCCCCTCAAAGATAAGCTCTTCTGCAGGGCGTATTCATATTGCATCCCAGAGCCCACACTGACTAGATAACCAGAACTTAGTCTCAATTTGGAATTCTCTTTTCCCTTTTAGTTTCTGAAGACATTTATATATAGACTTTAAAGACCTGCTTTTAAATTCAAGTGACTCCTAGGGCTTGCTGCAAAAACATTCTTTGCTCCACCCAGATCTCACAAGTCCAGTGTTGAGTGTATGGCCTCATGCTTTCTGGAAAGCCCTCCAACTCTGATTCTTATAGGTTGAGCACCTGTAAGATGTAACAACAAATCCTAATGAATCTCTGAAGATATTGGTGACCTTCAAAATATAGTAAATTCTCCCTTGCTGAGGATAGCTGTGGTGTAATTTTTCCTAAAATGATGAACTGAGTGTGGCTGTTTAAAATTTCTGTCAAACCTGTAATTCAATCTAAATATGCTCTCTATCATAATTCTTGCTTGGAGTAATGCTTATCACATTTGTTTGATATGCAGTGCCTGTACTTCAACAGCTCCTAGCACATTGTTGGCACTAAATAATCAATGACTGTTAGTGATCATGTCACAAAACACTAGAGAACATTGACCATGAGACTGAGTTAAAGTTCTTAGCCAATTCAATATCTGTTTCAAAGCATCCTTGACATTTCAAATCCCCTGAATTTTTCAATTATTCAGTAACTGAAAACCTAAATCTAAAACTGTGGTATTATCACAAGTGCCCACTGCACCCTCTGGATTCAAAAGGTTAATTTTAATGAACTTTTAAACACTTGCATTAGGCAATTTCATTTAAATATCATTGAAATGTGAAGCTGGGTAGTTGTAGCGCTTGGCATTCAATTCTGGCCTATTTACCCTGGCGTCATGGCTCAAGTGCTGTAGCAACACTTGATAAATATTACAGTGTCTAGAGTCATAAACACTGATTATAAGCATAAATGAACAAGGTCTTTGCCCCTGGGAAACCATGTTTTAAGCAGGAGCTTGTACCCTAAGGACTTTTAACCGTACTTTCCACTTTTGAGTAGCATGTCGGAGGCAGGTCAAACTGAAGTCAAATGCAGCTTGGGCCACAGAAAGATGTAGAAAGTTCAGGAAGTATATGCTGGTGAGAATTAGCATATACCTAATATGCACAATGAGTGGGGGTCTTGTGTCATCATTTACATATAATCAAAGCACTGCATGAGGAGACTGTATTTCAAAAATTTTGACCAAAAATCTAGAAACCAGAAATGCCATTAAAAAGAGTTATGGCCCAAAGCAAGGAGACTTTCAAAAGGCTTTCAAACAATACTTTCATATATAAGTTATCTCATAAAGTCGTTTAAAATAGACTTTAACCTGGAGGCTCAGTCACTTAGCCAAGTGTACCCCCAACCAATGAAGACAGTGGTAGCACTGAGAAAAAGAACACACACACACACACACACACACACACACGTGCGCGTGCGCAAGTGCTTTAAAATTTAAATTTTTTAAGTATTTTATTTAGAAAAAAAAAAGAAAGGGCAAGGTGCAGTGGCTCACGCCTGTAATCCCAGCACTTTGGGAGGCCGAGTCGGGCAGATCACCTGAGGTCAGGAGTTTGAGACCAGCCTGGCCAACATGGAGAAACGCTATCTCTACTAAAAATATAAAAATTAGCCAGGCTTGGTGGTGGGTGCCTGTAATTCAAGCTATTCAGAAGGCTGAGGCAGGGAGAATTGCTTGAACCCAGGAGGCAGAGGTTGCAGTGAGCCGAGATTGCACCACTGCACTCCAGCCTGGGTGACAGAGCGAGACTTCATCTCACAAAACAAACAAACCAACAACAACAAAAAAACCATTAGGGCTAGTATTCTGGTCTCTATTATAACCAAAAGTTCTTTTTATTTTTTCTTTCAGCATTAAAAATGTAATATCACTAGTGACTAAGCGCATTTGGTCTCTTATAAAAGAATAATAAAATACTGTGTTTAAAAGTATGCATGCCTTGCTGGCTTTATTTCTCTTGTATGAAGGAGTGGGGTGATGATATCCATATTGCATTAGCCATGGAAAGGCCCAATTTCAACTATCTGCAAGGGAAAAAAGCAAGTCTATGCATACTTAAAATAATAACTGCTGCCTATGTAACACAAAGATCTGTTGTTCTAAATTTAGACACATATTCCCTCCAGTGTATTGAATGGAGAATCTCCCTGAAAGTGGAGGGGCACATTTTATTTTCAACAAAATGACAAGATTACAGACAACAAGAATGTAATAGTTTATTTTTAAGATATCACTTTCATGGATACTGTAATAATACATTTTAGGCATATAATTTTACCTATTGTAATAAAAAATAATAATAACAAATACCCTTCTTCTAAGGAGAGTTTTTGCTCTTAAGAAGAACTTATTTTAAGGCTAGGCATGGTGGTTCACGCCTGTAATCCCAGTACTTTGGGGAGCCAAAGCAGGAGGCTCACTTGAGCCTAGGAGTTCCAGATCAGCCTGGGAAGCATAGTAAGACTTGGTCTCTCAAAAAAAAATTTATATACACACATACATATATATATATATATAAAATTAGATTGGTGTGGTGGCCTTCACCTGTAACCTCATCTACTCTGGAGGCTGAGGTTGGAGGATCACTTGAGCCTGGGAGGTCAAGGCCACCAGTGAGCCATGATTGTGCCACTGCACTCCAGCCTGGATGGCAAAGTGAGACCCTGTCTCAAAAACAAACAAAAAGAGCTTATTTTACTTTTTTTTTTGTTTTAAAACTATGAGATGTTAACTTTGATGATTACTGCCATTTTACAGAAAAAGAAATTAAATTATCTGATTCCTGTTTTCTAAGTTGTAGGCCTACGCTATATCAAATGGTATTTAATCAGACTGTTGAATGACTGTTTCCTTAATTTCCACCTACGTTTATGATCATTTCAGCTAAACCTTAGTTACTTGAATTACACAGAGTTGGAATCTGCATGGCATCTGGTATAAAACTGATCAAAGGGTTTGAAATCTGGGGAATAGAGATAGTTGTTTAACATTAATACAGACTTTTGCCCCAAATAAGAATTTCCAGTCACAAAATGTTAATCACAATAGCTGAATGCTTGTTGTGTATCAGACACCTAAAAGCTTTGCTTAGAAAATCTACCCAGTAATCTTGCTAATTCCTGGGACTCTCTTCTTCTCTCTCTTCTTATTCTGTCTCTTATTAATCCCAAAGCTAAACTCATCCAGCACCCTCATAACAAATATTTTGTACAATTTGCAAAAAGAATCATATGCAGAGAGGTATGTTATATGGACTGGCCACAGCCTTACACCAATTCACCTTGCTCTCCAGGCCTTCCCTCTTCCCAGAATGAGATTCTCCTTCTGCCACTCCCAGACACACTCAACTCCCCTGAGTTACTTCTTCTACACCAAGAGGACATACTGAGGAATTTTTCCAACAATATCTAGCCTCCCTCTAGGAGGAAATTTCTTACCAACAAAAATTTGTCCAGTTTAATACATAAGCAATATTTATCAAAATTTTTAAAAGTATGAAGTGCTTATGCTCTACAATATACCATCCCTGAAATTTGTTGAAATGCAAAGATAAATCATGGAGGAAAACAGCTTATGAAAAAGTTACAGTTTAGTCATTTGATGTGATGAAACATAAATAATTAGAATCTATTAAAGAGTGTTATGAGAGGAAATGAGAAATGGCAATTTAGAGGACAGTGAAAGGTTACATACAATTGAAAGGAATCAGGAAAGGCTTCCTGGAAGAGGAAGCTCGTTATTTGGACTTTGATGAGAGTGATGAAACCACAGGCAGAAATCAGTAGAAGGGCAGTCCTAGCGGGAGGAACCACATGAACAAAGATGTAGTGGGGGCCAGGGTGGGGGAGATTCCACCAGGTATTTCAGGCTTCCTGGTTCATAAAGTATGTATTGAAAAACTGCTGTGGGTAAAGTCAGGGGCAGAGAATCACTTTTTAACTTGAATACCAAAGTTAGGAATCTGATTTTTTTTTTTTAATTCTGTGAACAGTGGCAAGACCAGAAGGAGCATTTTTATCATGTTAAAACCATAATTTCTATCTCACTTTAATAATGCATTTATTATCAGGAAATTACTTCTGCCTAAACACACCATTTGCTAAGCTTTATTTATTCTAAGACTATGCATTTTGTGCAAATAAAGAATTGTATCAATTAAACATAATCTTCAGCATTTTATCTGCTATTTATGTATTGTCACTGTAGCCTTTATTTTCCAAAATATCCTTTAGAGTTCCAAATTCAAGAAAAGATTTTAGTATCTAAGTCATACTGTGTAAAATTACCTTGTTTAAGTAGATCTTGAAGTTTTTGGCCTTTGATTTCCTTTTTTAACTTTTTAATAGAACCATTGCACTAAGTAATAATGATAATGAATCCTCCCTTTATGACTCTTAAGACATACCAGTCCCTGCCTGACTCTGGACATGAACTAGATACTTCTCTGTCCCACTGATAAATGGAAATTCCCTATAGTCCTGACTTATACATTTCATGATTATATAGAGAGTCTTGGGTTTTATAGATATAGATATAAAGGCTCTATATTGAATATTCAAATTAATAAATTTAAAGTACATTTTCTTTTTTGTTTCCCATATCAACCATGGGATAATAAATGTATAGAAAGCAAATTGCAACACCAAGTTAATGTGTATATCTCCATCAGTCTTATGCAAGTCACTTTTCTAAAATACACTTAATTACAAATGCATTTGGAGATTTTGGGCTCAATTATTTTAGTTATAATATACTGAATACATTAAGCTATGACTGTATGCACATATAATAACTAACAATGTCAAAGCATTTAGTTTTGTTTTCATGATCACTGGGAATCACCAAATCAGTGTTTAAGGTATAACAGCAAGATATAAAATTTTATTGATTCAGAATAATTACAGGAGAAGGCAACTCTAACCTGTAGGAATCTAAATTATAAAATATTTTTTAAATTTTTTATAAATTCAAGATAAGAAAAAATACATTTTACATTTATTATTTAGTTACTAGAAATAAAATAGGCAAGAAGGAAAAGCACTATACAAAGCATTTTTGCTTATAGGTATCGAAGTGTTGCATTAAGGAAGAATGTTGGACAACAGTATCATCCTTTTATTCCACCCTGGATTTATATACCCACAGCTCTAATATTTAGTTGCAGTGTTTGTGGAATTATTCTTATAGGATATGTAACCTGACAATTAGGGAAGCATCTAATTAAGCTCTTCACATTCCATTCTTGCTTATTATGTTCATTTAGATGCATTTGTCAATTTATAATTGCAGTTAATTGAAATTTTTTAAATTTTCTTTTTTTTTAAAGGAGCCCGCTACATGAAAAAAAATGCAAGTCAAAGTGGTCACAACCTAGAAGTCTGCAGAGACAGGAATAACTAGCAAGTAGATACTATATTATTTTACTATGCTTAAGTATATAGAATTCAGTAGTGTTATGGGAATTTTACTCTATAATTACCAAATAGTCTTGTAATTTTTAATTTATACTTAGCAGTTTTCATGTTAACCTATATCACATCACAAAAATAATTAGGAAGAAACATGGTAACTATGAATCTCAGGAAACTCATTTTCTGTCAGTAATAATGAAATTACTTTTATAAGAAACATGAATTTAAATACTGTATCCTCTCTCAGGTCTTATTTTTAGAGCCCCTAATTCAATACTTATTCCTTCATAAAAAGAGTAAATAAATCTGCCTATGTCTTGTGACATATTTATCCACTATGTAAATGCATTGATTCCTCTCATAAGCCATTCATAAATATTATTTTATAATAATGCTTCTAAGAAATAAAGTGAAATTATATTCCTTTTTGAAGGTTACATTTCAAAAATTCAAGGTGATATCAAATGAAATCCAGGCACAAAGCGGGAGCTTTGCATTTAACAGTATTTCCTGACATTTTCAAGAAATGAAATAGGCGGTTCAATGATAAAAGCATGCAATGTTTAGATAAATGGATAAAAAATGAACTTAAGAATGTGGGAAGAGTAAATAAGATTATTTGAATAGCAAGAAGAATCTTTGAAAATCTCATTGCTCCATATTAAAGTGGTCAGAGTTGATTCTTTATCCACAAATGTATCTTGAAAATTGTAATAGAATCAGAAAATACTAAAACTAAAAGGATTTTAGAAAGTATTTACATAAATATTTCATTGGTACGGAGAAGGGAACTAAGTTTGCAATTAAAAACTGATTTTACATGTATATCTACATATATACATATATACATACTTTTTTCAAGATAGAACTTAATACAGCTAGTTCTTAATTTAATAGGACTTATTCAATAGTAATTATTAAAATATACATGCAAACAAAAATGTATACAAAATGATGGCAGTATCCATAATCAAAATTTTGTGCATAAATGTTTTATATTTAACATTTTATAGTAGTAGATATTTCTATAACCACAGAAAATGTGTAAAATTGTGTTTCAATTGCTTAGCAGTACAGATTCCAAAAAAATTATATAAACCAACAGAAGTTTCTTCCTTTTCAGTCTTCTTTGATGGCTTTATGAATGACAGGTAATGAATGATAAATACTTCACAGATAACTCTATCATATATTTATACAATTGGAACCACACATTTTGATAAGAAGAATACTAATCAATGACTCAATAGAGATGAAAAACATTTTTATAATGAAAATTATTAGTCCTTAGTGTATTTGATTTATAAAATTAGACTCTTCATCTTAGATTGCCATAAAGTGGCACACGCTTATCCTATGAGGGGGTGGAAAGGCAAGCACCTTCAAAATTCAAAGTTCAGTTGGGCCAACTTCGTACTGAAGGAGGGAAAATTGTAAAACTGTGTTTATAGATACCTTGGTAATAGTCAATATTAGCTTTAGCTGAGAAGGAACTCTAGAAGGCCATAATTTAAAAGATAGTGGAACATGAAAGAATGAAAGAAAGAAAGAAAAGAAAGAGAAAGAAAGAGGAGGGAGGGAAGGAGGGAGAGAAAGAGAAAGAAAGAAAGAGAGAGAGAGAAAGAAAGAAGAAAGAGAAAGAAAGAAAGAAAAAGAAAGAAAGAGGAGGGAGAGAAAGAAAAAGAGAGAAACAGAGAGTAGAAAGAGAAAGAAAAAGAAGAAAGGAGAGAAATGAAATAAGAAGAGAAAGAAAGAGGAGAGAAAAAGAAAGAGAAGAAAGAAAGAAAAGAAAAAGAAAGAAAGAAAGAAAGAAAGAAAGAAAGAAAGAAAGAAAGAAAAAGAAAGAAAGGAAAGAGAGAAAAAGAGAGAGAGAAAAGAAAGAAACATTTGGTAGCAGTATGAGACTAGACTGCAGGGAGTTTGGTGCTGGGAAACAGGGAAATCAATGGCTTGTTGTAAGCCAGGCTCAGGAATGTGGTAGAGATAGAGAAAAGAAGAAGAACTTGATTTGAAAGGAATGTCTTCTTTGCCAGATTCCACAGGAACTTCGTTTGTGATCTCATTATTTGAGACCTGGAACACTAAAAGAATAACAGTTAACTTCAATAGAGGATATTAAAACGGTAATTTTAGCTTGGAACGTAACATTCGTATGTCTCCTGCATAGCAAAATGGGGGATGATCACAGGGATAGTGAAAACATAGAACTGGAGCTCTGGGATTGGATAAAGCATGGGTTGATCTATTTGAATAGAGATGCTGATAGAAGCTGCCAGAATTTTATCGGGCAAAAAACATGTACTGAGTGAAAAGGAAACATTGCCACAGGTAGAACTTTTAGGATCATCAATGTTCAGTCATCAAAATTCTGTTCGAAGAAAGATGAATTAGCCATAGAAACTGATAGAAATAAGAGAAAAACTGACTTCTAGTGTCTTTGTTTTGTTAAAAGAAACCAAAGAAGCCAAGAGATTCAAAGATGGCAACAGTGTTAAATGCTCCTGAAAATTCTAGGAGAATGATTGAGGGAGAAAAAGCTTTTGAATATTGCAATTAGTCAGTAATTGGGAACCCCAACAGTGCTAATCCAACTTTCCATGCCAGATGGTTTTCGAATCCTCTTCAACAGCATCTTTATCTCTTTCCTATACCAACCCCAATGATTCATTTATGTTTTTCAGACTTATCTATGAGTAGTTTTATTTTTGTAAGTCAGATTTACTTATTCTCAGAATATCATTCAGGATATGGTTGTTATAAACACTTTAAGTCTCCCCATAATTTGAATAGCAAATTCAATTTAAAGTATGTTAGTTAAGGAAGTGTTATTCTTGGGTAATCCCATCAAATATGCATGACTTATTCCATCTAATAATCTCAAAAGCAATTTCCCACATTAGACTGACAAATATTCTATTTGCCTCAGAAATGATAATTTCAGTCAGTACTTGGCACAGACTAGGTACTCATAAGTAATTATTCAATGAATGAATGAATGAATGGATAAATGAATGAATGAATCAGTTCTTTCCTCTCTTTGGATCATTCCCACATTCTTTTTAAGTACTCCTATATCATCTACTTGCAGAAAATACACTCAGAATTATCTGTTTTCTAATCCTTAAATAAACAAATAGGACTAAGAAGAAAATGAGATTACATAACACTTTCATGTGAGATTTTCCACCTGATTCTCATTAGCTCTATTTTTATTTTTCTTGACCTAGCATTATAGACTTAATTTTCATAATTGTAATCAGAGCATAATAACCACTAAATCTTTTTAAACTGTTTATATTTAGAAAGATTACTCTTAAATCTTTGTATTGCATTATTTCTTTTTCTGTCTACAGTAAAAAATGGCTTTATTGTTTTATTTCAGGTGATATAAATAATTCATGCTTATTGTAAAAACCTCAAACAATACAAAAAAGTATGATGAAGAATGTAAAAATCGCTTTAAAAATCACTCAAAAGATAACCACAATTAACATTTACATTATTTATGGATTGATCACTTTATCATTATAAAATGTTACTTTTTCTCTCTAATAATGCCTTTTGCTTTAAAATCTATTCTTTCTGTTTTTAGTACAAACACTGCCAACTTACATTTGGTTAATATTTGCATGGCTTTTCTTTGTGCACCCTTCTTTCAACCTTCTGGTTCTTATATTTATGATCTCTTGTAAGCATCTTATAGTAGCCTTTATCTAAAAATCCTAATCTGATAGTATTGATATTTACTTGGGTTATGTAGTCCATTTACATTTATATTTATTAAAATAAACTTGGGTTTATATCTATCATGTTACTATTTATTTTCTCTTTAACTTACCTACTTATATTTTTTTCTCTCCTTTATTAATTTCTTTTGGATTTTGGAAATAAACAGATACTTCTTGTTATTCCATTTTTAATTTATTAATTTATTAGATACACATTCTTATACTGTTCTTATAGTGGTTACTCTAGAGATTTCACATTCATCTTCAACTTTTACAGTCTAACATGAATAATTACTACTAGCAATTCCCTGATATTGCTAGAATCTTAGAAAATTTTAACTCCATCTTGTGCCATTATGAAGACATTTTTCACAGTTTAAGGATTACTTAGAACATTTCTATTCGTGTTTACATAGTTAATATCCATTTATATTTACCTGCACGTTTACTTTTCCATTGTCATTCATTTCTCTTGCATATCTGTGTTTCCATCTGAACATATTCTCCTTGTGTCTGAAGGAGTCATTTTAGGATTTCTTTTAGTGCTGGCATCCTGGAAATACATTTTCTGTTTTTATTTCTCTGGAAATTCTTTATTGTATCTATGTTTCTAAACCTTATATTTGCTGATTATAGAATTTCTTTCAGCACCAAAGATTACATTCCATTGTCTTCTAGCTTTCATCCTTTCTGTTAGGAACAGTCATTAATCTTATTGTTGCTCCTTTGACGCTTATTGGTTTTATTGTTTAAATAATGTTTAAATATTTTTTAATTTTTTTACTTATGATAAAATACTCATAAAAGTTACCATGTAACCACTTTAAGCGTACAGTTCAGTGACATTAACTACATTCAGATTGTTTTGCAACCATCACCACCATCCATCTCCAGAACTCTTCAGAATAATCATGGAAATCTTTATACGTCAACTAGTACAGACTAATGTATCCTTTCTTTTCTTTCACTCAGAATTCTTTTTATTTGAAAAAACATAGACTTTATTTTTACAGCAGTATTAGATTAATTACAAAACTTGAGCAGAAAGTACAGAGCATTCCCATTCGCCATCTATCCCCACACATTTACAGCCTCCCTCACTATCGACATCCCACACAAGAGTGTTATATTTGTTATAATCGATGAACCTGCATTACCATATAGTTATTACTCAAACTCTGTAGTTTACATTAGGCTTTTCTCCTGGTGTTGTATATTCTATGGGTTTGGACAAACATATAATCTATTATATCCACAATTATAGTATAATATGGAATAGTTTCACTGCCCTAAAACTCCTCTGTGCTCCATCCTCCCTAATCTCTGCCAACCACTGATTTTTTTTCTGTCTCCATAATTTTGTCATCTCCAGAATGTCATTTAATTGGAATCAAACAGTGTGTAGTTTTTTCAGATTGGCCTTTTTCACTTAATAATATGCATTTAGGTTTTCTTCATGTCCTTTCATTGACTGATAGCTCATTTCTCTTTAGCACTGAATAATATGCCATTGTATAATATATCACAATTCATTCATAAAGTATTCTCTTTAATGGCTGCATTCTATTTTATATCTCGATAATTTTTATTAAAAATCTCTTAATTAGGGATAATTTACTATTCTGTTTTCAATTTTTTGCCATGTAAAATAATGGTATGTGAGCCAAATTGAATCTATCATTATTTACTTACATTTCTCAAAGGATATATACATCCTTAGGTACAGACTTATTGAGAAACAGGTACTTTAAGAAAATTATTATTTTTAAAAGTATTTTATTATGTAAAAATATACACAAAATACAATTTACCATTTAACCTTTTTTTAAGTGTATACTTCAGTGGCATTAAGTACATTCACACTGTCATGCAAAAAAATCATCTTTAATATCAATGGGTAACAGCTCATGTGATTCAAAAATCAGAAGCTTCTAAATGAAAAACTGAAAATAGTCTCTCCCAACTCTATCCCTAGCCAATTTCTGTCTCTAGAGAGAATTAACTGGCATTATCAGCTTCTTACATAAATTTCCAGAAATAGTTTTCACATATGTAAGCCTATGTACACATATATATTTTTTTCTCCTTTTCCATAGAAATTGTAGCATATTTAGACACTGTTCAATGACTTTTTTACTTAATAGAAAATACTAGAGATAATTTCATATATGCTCACAGAAAAACTTTCTAATTTTATTTTTTGACAGCTCCTTACTGTCGTACATTGTATTGATTTATTTTGTAACCAGTCTTTTGCTATCATGAACATAGCTGCTCTAAATGAGCATATGCAAGACTGTTTTGCATCTATGTAAGCATATCTAGAAGAAATAAAATTGCTATATACAATGGTATGCCTTTTTGTAATTTTGCTAGATTTTATAATGTTGCCTTGCATAGAGCTTCTTCCAAATTTTTGCCATTATCCATCATGTAGTGAATAAGGCTTTCTAAATTTAATAGATGGATAATGCACTCAAAAGCTATGATGGTTTACATTTCCACAGGATTATATATTTAATATCCTTTGCCCACATTGCTACCCAGAAGTTGGGTGTGATCACTTTTCTCATTTTTCTCATTCTGCCAGGCATAAAGTAATATCTGAATTACTTCAAGTTGCATTTTTCTATTAGAGAGATTCAGCATTGTTTCATATGTGTATTAGTCATATACTCTTCTATAAACTGTATATTGATATTCTTTGACTATTTTTTATTGTTGCTTTTTTCTTATCACTTTGTAACTACCCTTTGTATGCAATATATACCATATATGGTATACACCATACTGTTTGTATGTGATATATACACATACATACACTCTTTGTATGTAATATATATGCATTTTCTTTCAAATGCATTGCAAATATTTTCCCCAGCTTAAAATTTGATTTTTATGTTAGTTTTTTGCCATTTTTATGTTAGTTTTTACCATCATTTTTAAAGGTATATGTGGTAAAAGACATCTTTTGTTTTTGTAATGGAATTAACTATTTAATTCTATTATATGTGGTTCTTCTATATATAATTTATATTGGTATTTAATTCTCTCGAAGCAGTTAGGTAATTCTTATAGATATTAATGACAGGATGTCTGTCTTCCTAAATTATTTAATTATTTTTATTTTGACCCACCTATGATTGTGAAAAAGTTCACTTTTACAATTAGGGAACATTTAACATCTACTAGGAAATGCATAGATGACTTCGTACGTTTTTTTACGGCTATCCTGAGAAAGTCATTTCCTAGATAAGAGATGTCAATAAACGGAAAGCAGCACAACTTCACTTGAGACTTAACATATTAAGAGAAAAAATTGTCTCAAAATACCAAAAATGGGAAAGGCATACAGCTGATTTTTTTATCATTCGGACAGTAAATAAGTTGCCAGAAGTCCTTCTGAGTTCTTTCTTGTTTTCCTTTGTGTTTTACTGGACAGTTGTCAGAAATTATTAATAAGAGAATTTGGAAATTAAAACTTTCATTCTCATGACTATTCATTTCATATGATATTTAGAGACCCTTCTATTTTTTACAAGTTACAGTGGTAGAAAAAGTATCTTAGTCCTTTTGGGTTGTTATAACAAAATGTCATAGACTGAGTGACTTATAAACAATCAACATTTATTTCTTACAGTTCTGGAGACTGAGAAGTTCAAGATCAAAGTGCCAGCAGATTCAGTGTCTAATGAGGTCCCCTTCTTCATCAGCAGCTGTGCTCTCACTGTAACCTCACATGGTAGAAGAAGCAAGGGAGTCTCTGGGTTCGTTTTTATACAGACATTAATCCCATTTATGAGAGTTCTGCTGTCATGAATTCAATACCTCCCAAAGGCCCCTTCTCCTAATACTTTACTTTAGAGGATAAAATTTCAACATATAAATTTTGGGGATGAAAACATTCCATTCATTGCAAGTAGGACTCAAGGCTAGCAAAGACACAGAAGTCAAGGAAGCAGTGGTTAAAACCACATGTTCTAGAGTTGAATTGTCTAGTTTAAAATCTAGCACTATCTTCTATGACTGTTTAAAATTGAGCACATTCCTTCATTTTTCATTGCTTCTTTTTCCTCATCTGTGAAAAAAATGGATATAATTATACTCATCTCTTAATACTGTCTAAGTGTTGGGAATAAAGCAGCAAACAAAACTGATAAAACTTGTGCCTTTCAGGAGAATCGCTTGAACCCAGCAGGTGGAGGTTGCAGTGAGCCAAGATCACGCCACTGCACTCCAGACTGGGTGACAGAACGAGACTCCATCTCAAAAAACACATGAAAACCTATGCCTTTGTGAGTGAGTTATTTGGGGCTATTCAAATGGAATATAAATGTGAGAGCAGTTTGAGAGATGGATTAGAATAGCAAGCAACAGGACACATAGCACATAACATTCAATAAACATTGCTTATGATAATTATTTGAGAATCAAGAAATATAAATCAAATTAGACAAATTTATTTTTGAAAAGAATTTCTTGCTCACAAATTGTAAAGAAGAATAAAATATGATAAATTATACAAAAAACTGACAAATTTATGCTTTTTTAACACTAGGATTTATTTATGCAACTGACGTTTATTGGGCATCTGTTACCTGCTGAGTACTATTCTAGGTGCTGGAAATCTAGCAGTAAATGAGATGAGAAGTCACAGAGACTTATACTTGTGGATGGTAGAGAAACTCCAGAAAATTATACAATTGTGTGGTTATTGAATTTTTTTAAATAAATCATTTCACTGTACTATAGGAACTTGCTATTATAGGATAAATCCTTTTCAACTTTTACTATAAATAATTAGACATTTATTTGGTTCATATATTTAGTTTTCTTAAAGTGTGATAAGCTTATACTATTACAAATACAGTTACCCTTGAACAATGTAAGGGTTTGGGGCACCAATCCTCCCAAGCAATCACAAAACCAAATATAACTTTTGACTCCACAAACGCTTAACTACTAATACCCGCTGTTTACTGGACAATTAATATATATATATATGTTTTATATATATGTATATTAGAGAGTATATTAGACACTGTATTCTTATATGACCAGAAAAAAGACAATGTTATTTAAAAAATCATGAAGAAGAGAAAAATATATATACTGTTCATTAAGTCAAAGTGGATCATCATAAAGGTCTTCATCCTTGTCTTCACATTGAGTAGGGGGAGGAGGAGGAAGAGAAGAGGTTGCTCTTTCCATCTCAGAGGTGGCAAAGGTGGAAGAAAATCCATGTTTAAGTGGGCCCATACAATTCAAACCTGTGTTGTTCAAGGGTCAACTGTATTAACTCCAAACAACTTCAAATGCATATCCTACTGAAAGTATATCAGTCATTCTGTTAGGAAGCCAAAGAGAAATTTTAAATAATATAATATTGTCCATGAAGAATAACCTAAAATTGAAAACCAATTGTTACAGGTTAGAGGTGGCATTTATATGGGCAGAAATTGAAAATCTAAAGAATGAAATTGACGACAAGATTCTTCAGATTCTGTATAGGTATGAAATGTCAACATACACTCAAGGTGCCTAAACGTTTTTAATATGATTAGAGGAAGTTATTGGAACTCTGGGGTGAGCCAGAAATAGTCAACACAGAAAAGAGTGATTGGAGGCAAGAAGGGAACTTGTCAAACTGTGCTTGTCTCTAAAGGCCATGATGGCCAGAGAGAGAGACTACAACCAGCTTCACACTCCAGGCTCCTGTCCAGACCTGTGCTGCTCTGGGGAGCCCTGCATGACCCAGCAGCTTGGTTTCTGTGCCCTGAGCGTTCTGATACCAGGAAATCAAGTTTTGATGCTGCCATGTCTGTTTGACTATATTTCTAAATCATCTGTGCTGAACAAAGGGCCTGGACCCTACCTGTAGCCTAGACAGCACTCTCTAGCTGGAATTGACTAACTGAGTTTAGTTGTTTAAACTAAAGCTGTGACCATTAACCTAGAGAAATATGGAACAGCAGAAGAGAGTAAAATTCACATTTATTGAGTCATTTCAATGTAGTCAAAATACATTCATACACACATTTTCTTACTTAGCCTTCATATTATCTCTGTAAGTAATATGAGAAACTGAGATGTAGAGAAGTTACATAAGTGGCTTTTTGACAGTTACCCTGGTTACTAAAGGGAAAATCATTGCAGTCTATTTCTATATGACTTGAAGGGCCATTCTATTTCTACTGTATTGCCAGGAGGAAAGAGTTTCCTTGAGAGAAATTGGATGAAGAAGTTATCATAAAATTTTATCACCATAATAAACCTCTATAGAGTTATAGCCTTATTAGATAGAAATGTAGATTCCTTAAAACAACAACAATGGAACAATGACAATAGTTGTATTGATGTCATTAAATATGGCACCTCTGGTCATAGTGTAAAGGGTAGATTGAGGGAGATTATGGCAGAAGGTAGAGAGAATGGCTACCAGGAACAGTCATTGCATATCCAGGTAGCAATACTAAGTGGGTAAGTGGGTTTCTGAAATGAAGAACAGAGATCTGGGCTAAAGATGTGGATTCAGGAGATTTTACCATGAAGATCAGAACTAAAGCCGAGGGTATAAATGAGGTTGACCAAGAAAAGCAAGAAGCAAGGTAAGAAGACAATAGAAAACAAAACTTGCCTTTAAATTTCTTTAAAATTTGAAGATGTAAGAGGGCCAGAGTCAATTATGTCCACAGAAGAAAGAAAAGAATACCAAGGAAAAAATAACAGAATTAAATAAAAACCTGCAAAGAAAAGAAAGTCTGAGTTCATAGAATCTGGTGGTTAAGATATTTGGGGACCTGCAGGAGAACTTTATAACCATGTAGGTTAAGCTACTGAGTGTATCTTAAGTCAGATTCCTTGGAAACAGACTCCAAGGTAAAAATTTGTGTGCAGGAGAATTATTGGGTAGTTCTGGGTAGAGAGAGAATTTGACCTACACTGAGGGTTGCAACGCATGCCTCAATGGAACCTAAGGGTAGCACTGGAGCTGGGAAAGCCCTTCAGTATTGTGCCAAAATGAGGCAAGGCAGCTGGACTTTCAAACCAGCCTCAGTCATTGGAGGGATGTATCCTGGATGAGGTAATTCCCTTCAGTCAAGGGCAGGGCCCAGAGAGGGATGCACTGGTGAGCCATTAGTGGCCAACCTTCTGGCAGCTGGGAGAATGAATGATTCCATCCTGCAAGGGATCTGGGATGGTCAGCACCTCACAGCTTCCGAGGAGAGAATGAAGAAAATGAATGTGAAGAATGCTTTGCTGTAAGGTGTTTTTATAATTATAGCCACTAATTCTCTCTTCCAAATTTTCCCCGCCATCATCTTTTTGCCGATCTGACTCCTTTACTGACAGATTTTCTTCTTAGATAGCTACTTCTTTTACTTATATGTCCTGCAATTAAGTAGCTGTCTTTTCTTTCACTGTTTCACTGAGTTGTCACTAGTACCATAGGGGACAATACAAGTCTAAGTGGATTCCTATAGCCACGCCCATTAATAATTATGTGCAAAATTACCATACTTTACAGAATTGCTTTTTCTAGATCAATTTTCATTAGAAAGGAGACTTTCTATGTGAGCTGTAAGTTGAGGAATTTAGAAACTATAAACCAAAACTTGATGTATTATTTGAAGGCTCTGACTGTATTGAAGAGTCTGGTTTTACATATTTTCTGTGGGACTTTACATTTCCTTAGAAGGAGACACTAAATAAATAGGCTACAATTATAACTATGAAATCTTACCATAATCTTATGTTCATAAATATAGAAAAAGATTAAATCAAAACTGTTAATCATTTTGGCAATTATTAATTTATGGAAGCTCTGAGTGTGAGGATGGTGTAAAAATAGTTCCCAGGAGGGATTTGAATCAACATGAACTTATATCCTCATGTCAACCATTTTTATCACCCTGTGTCTTTCCATTCCCTGCAGGTGCTTAATACAATATCCAGCTGTCTCTGGCAGTCACCTGAGATGTGTATTTACTGGCAGTTTTATTACTTTTTTCGGAATATATAGTACCATAGATTTATTTCTCTTTTTAATGTGTTGATAGAAGAATAGTTTAATATTTAAGACGTACTAGTGACAGGTTTTTTGGAAAGTATAAACTTCTAGTCTACTAAACTCGATTTAACCAAAAACAACCCCTACTCACACCCTCCCCATTAAAAAAAATGGGAATCATGTAACATCTTTACTTAGATCTAACTAGAAACTGTTTGAAATGGGCAGATTTGTTCTTGCTTTGAAAATACCATATAAACAACAAGAAAAGTCAGTCCCATCTGTCAAATTGCCTGGAGAATGCATTTAACAAGGAATGAAGCTACATTAAAGGCCATAAAATATGCAGCAAGGGAAGGAAGGATAAAGCTATCCTGCAGTTCATTGGCTTCACCTACTGTGCAGTGTACTCCTTGTGAACAAGACAGATTAGATAGTTATTGCTACATCAAAATATCTGCCATTGTGGAGAGTAAGAGAATTGGAAAAAGAAAAAGGGACTCCAAATGCCAGCTCTTTCTATGATCATGAGCCGAGGAAATGTGAAAATTAATTACATTTTCTTTCATTTTATGAAATTGGATCAACTTTTCCTAATAGAGAATAGAACTTATTTGCAATAAAGTAAGCTTCAACTTCATTCATACTGTTACCCATTTGGCAATTGAAAGAAGTGAACTTAAAGTTTTGCAGCTGAGCCTAAAGGAAAAGGAATAAATTGCTGAAGAGTGTGCACATAAGCTGGATAATGGCAATAGTATTGTATTAATCCATTCTCACACTGCTAATGAAGACATACCTGAGACTGGGTAATTTATAAAGGAAAGAGCTTTAAATAACTCACAGTTCAGCATGTCTGGGGAGGCCTCAGAAAACTTACAGTCATGGCAGAAGGGGAAGTAAACGTGTCCTTCTTCACATGGCAGCAGCAAGGGGAAGTGCTGAGTGAAAGGCAGGGAAAGCCCCTTATAAAACCATCAGATCTCATGAAAACTCACTCACTGTCACAAGAGCAGCACAAGGGGGTAACCGCCCCCATGATTCCATTACCTCCCACTAGGTCCCTTCCAAAACGTGGGGATTATGGGAACTAAAATGCAATGTGAGATTTGGGTGGGGACACAGCCAAACCATATCATTCCACCCCTGGCCTCTTCCAAATCTCATGTCCTCACAATTCAAAACACAATCATGTCTTTCCAGCAGTCCCCCAGTGTCTTCACTCATTCCAGCATTAACTCAGAAGTCCAAGTCCAAAGTCTAATCTGAGACAAGGCAAGTCCCTTATATCTGTGAGCCTGTAAAATCAAAAGCAACTTAGTTACCTCCTAGATACAATGGGGATACAGGTATTATGTAAATATACCCATTCCAAATGGGAGAAGTTGGCCAAAACAAAGGAGCCACAGGCCCCATGCAAGTCCAAAATCAAGCAGGGATGTCAAATCTTAAAGTTCCAAAATTATCTTCTTTGACTCTATGTCTCACATCTAGGTCAGGCTGATGATGCAAGAGATAGGCTCCCATAGTCTTTGGCAGCCCTGCCCCTGTGGCTTTGCAGGTACAGCCCCCCTCCAGGCTGCTTTTATGGGCTGGCATTCGGTGCCTGTGGCTTTTCCAGGCACACGGTACAAGCTATCAGTGGATCTACCATTCCAGGGTCTGGAGGACAGTGGCCCACTTCTCACAGCTCCTCTAGGAAGTGCCCCAGCAGGGACTCTGTGAGGGGGTTCCAAGCCCTCATTTCCCTTCTGTACTGCCCTAGCAGAAGTTCTCCATGAGGGCTCTGCCCCTGCAGCACAATTCTGCCTGGACATCTAGGCCTTTTCAGACATCCTCTGAAATCTAGGCGGAGGTTCCCAAACCTCAATTCTTGACTTCTAGGCACTTGCAGGCTCAATACCACATGTAATCTACCAAGGCTTGGAGCTTGCATTCTCTGAAACAATGGCCCAAGCTGTACCTTGGCCCCTTTTAGCCAAGGCTAGAGCAGCTGGGGCGCAGGGCACCAAGTCCTGAGGCTGCACACAGCAGGGGGCCCTTAACCTGGCCCAAGAAACCATTTTTCCCTCCTAGGCCTCCAGGCCTGTGACAAGAGCAGCTGCCATGAGGGTCTCTGACATCCCTGGAGACATTTTCCCCATTGTCTTGGTGATTAGTATTTGGCATCTGGTTACTTACGTAAATTTCTGCAGTGGGCTTGAATGTCTTTCCAGAAAATGGGTTTTTCTTTTTTACAGCATTGTCAGGCTGCAAATTTTTTAAACTTTTATTCGCTGCTTCATCTTGAGTGCTTTGCTGCATAGAAATTTCTTCTGTCAGATGCCCTGAATCATCCCTCTCAAGTTCAAAGTTCCACAGATCTAAAGTGCAGGGGCGAAATGCCACCAGTCTCTTTGCTTAGCAAGAGTAACTTTTACTCCAGTTCCCAAGTTCCTCATCTCCATCTGAGACCACCTCATCCTGCACTTTATTGTCCATATCACTATTAACATTTTGGTCCAAGCCATTCAACTTTCTAGGAAACTCCAAACTTTCCCACATCTTCCTGTCTTCTGAGTCCTCCAAGTCTCTAGGAAGTTCCAAACTTTTCCACATTTTCCTATCTTCTTCTGAACCCTTCAAACTGTCCCAGCCTCTGCCTATTACCAGTTCCAAAGTAGCTTCCACATTTTCAGCTGTCTTTAGAGCAGTGCCCCACTACCTGGTGCCAATTTATTGTATTAGTCTGTTCTTATACTACTAATAAAGATATACCTGAGACTGGGTAATTTATAAAGGAAAGAGCTTTAATTGACTCACAATTCAGGCCTCAGGAGGCCTCAGAAAACTTGCAATCATAGCAGAAGGGGAATCAAGCATATCTATCTTCACATGGCGGCAGCAAGAAGTGCCGAGAAAAAGGGGAAAAAGCTCCTTATAAAACCATGAGATCTCGGCCGGGTGCAGTGGCTCACACCTGTAATCTCAGCACTTTGGGAGGCTAAGGCGAGCAGATCATGAAGTCAGGAGATCGAGACCATCTTATGCTAATACAGTGAAACCCCGTCTCTACTAAAAATACAAAAAAAATAGCCAGATGTGGTGGCGGGTGCCTGTAGTCCCAGCTACTTGGGAGGCTGAGGCTGGAGAATGGTGTGAACCTGGGAGGCTGAGCTTGCAGTGAGCCAAGATTGTGCCACTGCACTCCAGCAAGACTCCGTTCCCCCCACCCCCCCAAAAAAACCATGAGACCTCATGAGAACTCACTCACTATTACAAGAACAGCAGCATGTGGGTAACTGCCCCCATGATTCAATTACCTCCCACCAGGTTCCTCCCACAATATGTGGGGATTATGGGAACTACAATTCAAGATAAGATTTGGGTGGAGATATAGCCCAACCATATCAAGTATAAACTTACTATTGTTTTACCAAAATGTGGAAGAAACACAAGAAAATGTGCTTATTTGGAGGATGCTAACAGGAAATAAACTGTTCCTAACTTAGCCCTCTGAAAAAGAGAATGATAAATGTATTTAGACATCCTCTTCAAAGGTAGCTTTTTGTTTGCATTGTATATTTGAAAGGTGTTCACTTTGCTATTACAGAACCAATTTGAAAAACATTATCTGGGACAAAATGTTCAATGTCCAACATATTAAAAGGGGTCTCCATATATGAATGTTAGCAAATCTATACAAGGATTCTCTATTGATGAATTTTGAAAGAGGGAGAATATCATTAGATGTTCTGGGCAGTTTATAAGCACTTATGAAATAGGAGCTACACTATTACAAGATCTTGCTTATTATTAGTGAGAAGTTATTTGGGTACTTCCAAGTAAAATGTGAAAATGTCCTCTCTACTGTCCCTAAATTTTCTCCTTATAGAACAAAAATAACATGTTTATTGCTAACTAGTTAATATATTGAAAACACTAGACAAAGTGTTTTGCTTGATTTCTTTTATACTAATGGAACGATTATTTGAGCCATTCAGTGCCTAGAAAATGAAACAAAAAAGGAAAACAGTCTCTCAATTTAAAAAAGTATTATATGTTACAAAAGTAATTCCAATTTAGTAGTTATAATAATTAGCTAGTTTTTTAAATACTGAGTTTATTTAAAAATGTCTGGAAGATAACTTCAAGAAAAAGCTAAGTTTTTTTAAATAAAGGAAATATTTAATACTAGGGCAAAAAAATATTTTTTAAAGATTGTTTAGAATTTTTTAAAGTTCAATAGATTTATACAATCTAATGAAAAATAAGAAAAAAATACGTACAGCTAATTGCTCAAAGAAAAATGAACACTGTTATGACTAAAATATGCAGTCAGTGAGAAATTCCAAAAGCTCTGGTCAGGTTTTAAAAAAAAAGGATCCAATAGTTTTCCCAAATTCACAGAACTTTAAAAAAGCAATTATTTAAAGGCCAGTATGTTAACATTCTGTTGCAAGGGAATTTTTTTTAAGTTTCATATTGACAAGCAGGGACAATAATCTAGAAAGATTAAAGTAAATATAATAATAAAGTCCCATATTGAAGAAAACAGAATTCTTCAATCAATTGGGCTTAATATATACTTGCAATATTTTGATTCTAAATTTTGACAAAATGAAGAGCTCATCTGTCTCCTTTTTATATACAAAAATATTTTAGTTTACTTGAACTAAAAATTAAATGTGAATGAGGATGGAGCTGCAACTGACACACTTTTCTGAAGCTACTTCAATAGAGTAAACCACTTTAACACCTTAGATATAAAGCATATTTATGGTTAATAGGGATTCCATACATTCCTGAGAAAGTGGGAATTAATCAATGGCCCAGGAATTGATCCAGAGGCTCTGTGCCAGGCAAATGTGATAGGGATATCTAATTTCTAGAAGAGATTCAGTGTAAGAAGAAATCTAGGTGTGTTTCTGCAGAAAAGACAATTTAAAAAAAAATACATAGAACATGTATTTTCTTATCTATTTAAGACATTTAGAGTTAGAGAATCACAAAAATGAGGATCAATGTACTCTATTTATAAATGAGGACATGTGAAAAAAGATGCTTTGACTCAGATGGTGTGGCTACTTAATGGCAGAATTGAGACTAGAATTCACTTCTCTTGACTTTTAATTCAAAGCTCTTTAATGGAATTCTGGCAAGATTCCTGATGATACTTGATGTTCCCTGTTGGACATGCAATTAAGCTTATAATTGGTCCTTGTTCCACTTCTCTGTGAACATGACTTTCTTCAGATTATATGAAATGGCACATTATTCACCCAGGGACAGAGAAGAGAGTGTAAAATTAAGTCAGTGAAGTAATTTTATTTTAGTCCTCCAGGAAAGGAGGAAAAATGACATGATTTGATTATTTGTTATTTTCAACTCATGTTTCCTTGTTTGCATTAACTGAGTACCTGATTCATCTTTGTTAGTTACAAGTGACTGTCAATTTATTTTTTATTTTAGTTCTGAAGAATGCTAAAATAAAATTGTTGTAAATTGGGGCCTCTCCTGTTGTAACTTCAAATTTCTGCTGAATTTTGGTTCTATATGTCGTGCCCAACATTGCTCTTCTTTAAACTATCAAAAAAATTTGGGTTAATTTTAATGTAAATGTGTGTGTGTGTGGTGAATAAACACAGTTTTTATAGTAAGGCCATCACCTATTTGAATATGAATTCACTCAGTCATGGCTTTGGGACTTTGTTGCCTTATCTGTAGAAAGGGGACCAGGCTGCGAGTTCTTTCTCTTCTTTCTCCGTGTTGAGGCTCACAGTGGGCCCTTGCCTATTTAATGTAGCCGTTGTAATTATTATCATCACCATCATTATCTTTACACTGACTTTGATATTATCAGCCTTTGGATTAATTTGAGACAATAAGTTGTAAACCAAGGTTCTGAAAGGATGAGTCTTTTTTATAGAAAGGAGTTAAAGGTGACCTTTTTGTATTGGTCTTTATACTGTTTACTTCTTCATAGCTAGTTCCAAGCCTGCCAGTGCCAAACTCAAATTCTTACACCTCCGATTGGTTTACATATAGCCCAAATTATTATATTGTAAGCTACTTAGAGCCTGCCTGCTTTGCATTCTTTACAAAACTTCACTTAACCTCCACTAGCCAGAGATTAGACAAACTCTGTGATATGATTCAGCTGTGTCCCCACCCAAATCTCATCTTGAATTGTAGCTCCCATAAACCCCACGTGTTGTGAGAGGAACCCGGTGGGAGGTAATTGAATCATGCCAATGGGTTTTTCCCATGCTGTTCTCGTGATAGTAAGTCTCACGAGATCTGATGGTTTTTTTAAGGGCCGTTCGCCTGCACAGGCTCTCTTGCCTGCCACCATGGAAGACGTGCCTTTGCTCTAAAGATCCCTCACCTTCCACCATGATTGTGAGGCCTCCTAGCCACGTAGACGTGCGAGTCCATTAAATCTCTTTTTCTTTATAAATTACCCAGTCTCAGGTATTTCTTCATAGCAATATGAAAAATTGACTAATACACCCTGTAACTATTTGATGCTACCCTTTGTAGCTTTGACCCAGAGACTCCCCCACATGGCTGCTGAGTGACATCAGCTAGACATATAAACCCCCTGTCCAATTCCCTGCTTTCCCAGAATTTCCTTGCCCTAGTTTATTTCTATGTAGTGGTCCCATGCTATTGTATCAGGAAGGTCTTCCAGTGTTAGACACTTCCCAGAACTCTTGCAAACCTGTCCAAGTGCCGCCTAATAAAGACTGTTGTGCAATACTGCCATCTTGTGGTTGTGTCTTTTCCTTGATTAGCCCCCAAATCCTTGAACTCACCACAGTCTCATACCAGAGTTTTGGATCAAAGACTAAGAAGCTGAGAGTCTTTTAATAAATATTAGGGCTGGACTTTACTCTTTTGCTTTGTAAGACAGGAGGCAAAGGGAAGGATGGGCTTCGGTCTACGTTTATTTCACAACCTTATCCTAGGGAATTTGATTGTGGACTCTATTGCACTTGTCAAATAGGGAATCTGACTATTTGGCAGAAATGGCTTAATCTTATTCCAGAGGATGCCATATCTTGTCTGGGCTTACTGCGATCGGTTTTAGTGTCAAATGAAGGCTGAATTGCTTAAGGAGGACCATCTGTGTCTCACTGAGACCACCAAAAAGGGCCATGTACCGAGTTCTAATAAGTAATATTGCATTGATTACTTCACTCAGCTTTATTTAGAAGGAACATGTTTCTTTTATTAGGAAGGTAACTAGAATGATAGAGCTGGTAATTGGCAGCGCTGGGATTTGCACCCCGACCCTGTCATCTCATAAGCCATGGTCTTGCCCTCTTATCATCCTGCTTACCTGCGCCAGAGCAAGTACTGATCTACAACTAAGTATTTCACAGGACCTTTGAAAATGATACAAATCTGTTTCTTAAATATTGTTTCTTCATCTTTTTACTCCTTTCCTTGTTTTTCTAATGTCAATTCATTAAGTATCTTATAAAATTGAAACTTGAAACTCTTTAAAATAAAAATCCTACTTTTAGAAAAATTGCCTTTGTGTGTTTTTCTTATCACACAAAATGTTACTTTATCAGTAGGCTACTGTATGAGCCCATTGCTTAGGGAGACTGAATAGTACCCCTTTGAGAGAGAGAAAAAGAAAGACTATTTTTATTCAAAAACAACATACTGGGGGTTCTTTTCCTTGTAAAGGCAAGGCCCCCCAGGGAGAGTTTATGTGAGAGAAATAAGACACAAAAAGAGCTAAACTGCTTTATTTAATAAACTATCAGGAATTACACATTTGAATCTTGGCAGATGGAGAAGAAAAAAACTTAAGTGGACCCTGGAGACAGAAAAAAGTAGATAGGCAGGAGCAAGTTCTTGAAGACTCTTTACAGCTTGGAAACAAACAGAACCTAGAAAAAGATGGCCAAGTGAGAAACCCCTTAAAGAGGAAAATCGGACTATCATTTTGCCAAAAATAGCAGCTTTTAGGTTACTGGGTATAATACAAAATTCCTGTATTGAACAATAAAAAGGATTTGAGAGGCTTGACTAAAAGCAAGATAGCAGTAGCTGGTCACTATGGTAACCAGAGGTAAAACGATGCTGATGGGAAAGAACACTGTTAAGATTAGGTTGAACTTATGCGTAAAGGACATAGAGAAAGAAAATCAAGTTGCTTTTTCCATATATTCTTCTCTGACTTAGAAAAGGAGAGATAGAGGGGGAATAGGTACTAGCTAGCAAATATCATAATATAAACCATATAGTTTTTCCTGGCCTTTCTGGGGGCTAGCAGAAGGCAGGCCAAGCTAAGGGTGAGCACAATAATTAAATATATTAGTCACAGAGGGGCAGCCATAGGGCTTTCAGCTGGTCCCCTGTAAGCCCAGGAATGTAGAAGAAGAAATGCTTTCTACCCACCAAGGATCAGAACAGCTTGAGGCCATCTTTCTAGTACTGCCAACCCTGCTTAGCAGCTGTAGAATGATTTAAACTGTGCAGCCTCAGAATGAATATAACATCAAAGAGCAAAAGATTGTAATAAGATTGGGAGCACACTTTTACAAAGTTAATTGATTTGACTGTAGGCCTTTGTGTTCATTTTTTTCAATTGTTCCGAAAAGGATTTACATTTTTATTATCAAAGGAAAAGTGAGCTGTTTACTGGTCAACTGGACAATTTACTTGTTAATTGTGCTAGGTAATTTACATCTCATTTAATTTAATGAGTAGCTAGTTACTGAAGATACAAAGTCATATTTTACCAAAAACAAGTTTAATTTGTGTACGATGGTAGCTACAAATCTGAATTTTCAAGACATCAATCACCAGAGAAGAAACTGGCTGCTGATTTATGCTATTAAACAAAGAATTATCATTAAGCAAACTGAATGCACTTAAGTTTACAGTAAAAAAGGTCTTCTGTTAGTTAGAACCTGGTTTTATAACTATCCAGCATTTACGGATATGAGCAGCATCGTAACAGAACGCTACTGAAGAGAGCAACCAAATGGAGGAAATAGGCAATGAGAGGTTAGAGGTTCTGCTATATGATTGGTCAGTTTTCTAAATAGAGGGAAAGAAGTACAATGATTTATGATGGCTCTACAGACCATGGATGGCTGGATAAGTCTTCCACGGCTGCCATAACAAAACACAAACTGGGTGGCTTAAACAACAGAAATTAATTTCCTCCTAGTTCTAGAGGCTGAATGTCCAAGAACAATGTGCTAGCAGGGTTAATTTACTCTGAAGCCTCTCTCTATGGTTTGCAGATGGCTCCTTTCTTGCTGTGTCCTCATGGGGACTTTTCTCTGTGTGTACACTTCCCTAGTGTTCCTTCGTCCTCTACTTATAAGGACACCCACCCTTTCATTTTGGGGCCCCAACTTTGTGACCTCTCTAAAGGCTCTGTTAAAATAAAAACTTCAGCCAAATTAAATTTAAAGGAGTTTAATTGAGCAATGAATGATTAGCAAATTGGGCAGCCCCCAGAATCACAGCATATTCAGGGGGACTCCAGCACAGCCACATGGTAGAAGATTTACAGACATCAAAAGGAAAGTGAGTTACAGAAAACAGAGGTGAGGTACAGAAACAACTGGGTTGATTACAGCTCTGCATTTGCCTTATTCGAACAGGGTTCTGGCAGTTGGCTACATGTGGCCAAAACTCAGCGATTGGCACAGGTGTGGGCTACATTCGGTTTACACCTCCACTTGTTACAGCTCATGGTGTACAGAAAACCTTTAGGCCGCACTTAAATATGTAAGCAGGCAGTTTTAGACTAAACTGATTTAACAGCCCTGTCTCCAAATACAGTCACAGTGGGAGTTAGGCTTCCACATATGAATTCGGGGAAAACATAACTCAGTCCGTAACAACAGCCAATGCCCTAAACAGAGCAGACTAGTGGAAGTATTCATTCATAAATATATACAATATTTATTGGATAAATAATGAATATTTATTAAGTATCCATTATATGTAATAGGTGCTAGAGGAACTGCAATGACCAAAGGCAAACTTGCATGTCGTTCTACAGGCTAGTGGGTAAGGAAATCATGTCAACAATTTTACTACATGACATGGAAAGTGCTGAGCTCACTGAGCTATGCAGGAGCATTTAGCAGGGGCTCCTAATCTAGTACTGGCAGGTAAAATATACAATGCCAAGTTATGCTTAAATTAAAAAAAAGAAAACAGTTTTTTTTAATATAGATATGTTCAAAATATGTCATGGAGCATTCCTATACTATCTATTGTTTATCTGAAATTTACATATAACTGGGTATCCTGGGGTTTTTGTTGTTTGTTTGATTGTTTTTGTTTGTTCGCTAAATCTGGCACCTCCGTAATCCAGGAGGTGACATGTAATCTAAGACGTGAAAGAGTAAGAGCAGGAAAAGAAGAGGAAACGAAAAGAAAAGAAAAGAATCATGGACAAAAGAGAGATACTAGAGACTAGAAGTGGAGCTAGAGGCCAGACCACCAAATGCAGTGTACATGAAAACCAGTGATGAGAAGCAGAAGTTTGACAGTGATTAGCGTAGAAAGAGAGCACAGAGACAGGCATGAGGAAGAGAGGGAAGAATTAATAACCAAATCCTACTAGCCTCCAAAAGTATTCAGAATAGGGGCAAGCTAAAGAAGACTTACCAACCATGACTAGCCAGTCACCAAGTCTTGCTGATTGTGACTCTAATTTAGTCATTTATTCACTGGATTTTTTTTACTGTGTTCACTCCTTTATTCTGTACCTCCTTTCTGGCCACAGCTTCTTCAGGAGCCTCCAAATTAGTTTCCCAACCTTCTTCAAGCTATTCTTCACAGAGCAGCAAGATACAAATGCAAATCTGATCAGACCCTTCTCCCACTTAGAAGCCTCACCACATTTCAAAATGAACTTCCATCGTGTGTGTAAGCCCATATAAATTATTCAGAAAGTGGCACTGAGATCTACACAGTGAATGGAGACTGCAACATAATTTTAAAAAAGCAAGAACAGAAATCTAAAAACTATATGTGTGTAGGTGTGTGTTTTTATGTGAGTTATGTGACATAAAAACTCAAAAGAAAAGCAGCCTAAAATCCTTAAGGTTATAAATTGAATAAAGTACAGTGAGTACATGAAATAATTGGAAATGTAAGTATTACTTCTGGAGAAGATATGAACAATCCCAGTCAAAAATTATTATTTTACATATGAAAAACTAAATATCAAATAGTTTAGGACACTTATTGGTTTACATCAGAATTAGGGTTAGAATGAGGATTTCTTAACATCTTAATATAGTTATAATCATCCCGCTTTATACAAGTTGTATGTAACTAAGTAACATAGAATATTCAGTGAAAAGATTTGCAAACCAATAATCTTAGTGACAAACATTTTATGAGTAAAATAATTTTATATAATCATATATTTTATGTTGGGTGTGTTTAGCATCTTTAGATTAGATGTTCATTAGAGATATTTATGTGTGTGTATGTGTGTGTCTTTTTGTGTGTGCATGCACACAGTCATGTATGTAAATACTGTGAGATATCTCAGCAACCAGCTTTGAATACTTTGGGATATGAGACATTTATTTAATAATGTTTACTAAATTTTGCAGTAGCATGATCAACCATTCTGAGATTAAAGCAGAAAAATAGGGTAACTATTATTTCACAGAGATATACCATAGACCTTGGTTGTTTTAAATCTTTGTGACTGAAAATATAATTATATTAGTGCCTTTAGCTCTATTAAACCTGACCTTATTGTTTATAGAGCATAATTGTAATGTATAAATGACAAATAATTTTTAATGTTATATATTCCTTTTGTACTCAGAACAGAAAAGCATTTCTGAGCCATAGATTTACTGAGAATAACAAGATATTCTGTTGTTAAAGGAAGCAGAGTTGGTGTCTGGTCATGTTTATTATAACCTACCACTGTATTATTTAGAACATAATTGTCACCATAGAAGATATTTTGTTAGAAAGATGTGTTGTCATTTAGAAGTCACCCATATGTAATGTCTAGTAAAGTATGAATATGCTTGGACTTTTCTTTCTGATAAAACTTTAAAAATAAATTTGAATTATCAGTTGGTTAGGAATGGCTATTTTCAAAACAAAGAATTCTAGAATTGTCTGTGTTAGTCAGGAATGAGCAGGTTAGGCTCAAGATAAATCCTCGGATACAGCTTGACAGCTTACCACAATAAATGTTAGAAAGTGCTCTAAGAGCAAAAGAAGAGAGTAACTTACATCCTGAGGAAGTTGGGAAAGATCTGCAGAAGGAGTGACATTTGAACTGTCTTAAAGATGATGATTGATTCCTCCAAGAGTGAAGATTATTCCTAGCAGAGAAAAACACTTGCAAAAGCATGGAAGAATGCAAAGGCATCACGGGTATGTGTTGGGCAGGAAGAAGTTGACCATATATGTAGGGTAGGCCATGAGGAAACCAATTAGAAAGCAATTTAACATGTCAAAGCAAGAGAAGAAGACAACGTCCAACATTCCAGCACTGTTAAAAAAGGAGGAGCCACATTTAAAAATCGGACTTATTTGTGACATTGAAAGTGGGAAATGATAGAAAATATAGAGCAGATGATGCTTCCAAAGGTTTAGTGTAGGAGATGGAAAAGTGTTGATTCATTAGCTAGAAGGTGGAAGTACCTTAAGGTCAGTTTTGGGGAAGAAAATAATGACAATATATGTTAAACATTGTTATAAGTTTAAAGTACAGTGAAAACAACAGTGGCTAAGAGTCTGTACAGAGGGAAAAACTTACTGAGGAAAACAGTTTTATGAGACTTACTTGAAATGCAAACTTGTAACAAGAAAAAAAAAAGCCTTTTGTCTGATACTCTGATATTGAGATTGTATGATTGTATGTATTCACTATACTTCTTTTTAAAGTGGAAAATTTCTCTAAAATGCTAAGATGTCCTTTAACTACTTACTATCCTCTACCCAATTCTGTCTATTGTAATTTTTTACCAAACAGCCCATCAATACTCATGATAACTCAGAGGCAAGCAGAAAAAAATATTTATTATACTAAATATGTTTCCTTTACTATGATTGGGGAAAATATATTTTTAAAATATAAATAAAATGCTTAACCTAAGAAGGTTAAATGACTACTATACATTATCTAATATATTTACTTATTTCCAGTGCCAATCTTTTCCCCTGATTCAAAACCATATGCTCTCAACTGCAGTACACACGTATATACATACACATGTACAATATGTATAAACTCATTTAATGATTGCTTTTCTACTATCCTTAGAGACTGAGTAGGTGGTTCAGGTGAATGATGAAATTATGTTACTTTTCTGCTTCAGGTTAGATTTGGCTCTTGGTTCAGAGACAGTCTGGGAAAATAGTTGTCACTACTTAATGAGAAATCAGGTGCATTTTGTCTCCATCGATGTTCATTTCTGTACCTTGTTTTGTTCTCCATATATATAGAAAATGTGAAATAAAAAAAGGCTTTGTCCTGAATGCATTCATATGTTAATCTCACTATAATTGCTGGAGGTGGATTGAGTTCCAAATGGGTTCAAGAAAGAATGTGGAACACTGAATTTAAATTGCTAAGGAATTATTTGGTGTGTGGCATTCTATGTCAGTAAGATATATAAATATTCTTGATCTAAGGCTTAGTGCAAAATTTCAAGCCCACTCAACAGAAGTGCTACCATTACCAAGAGACATTTCCATTCGAAAAGATTTTGTTTTCCACTGTCACTAACGGAAAACAAAAATAAATATTTTTTCCCATTTATCATGCTATTATAAATACACTTCCCTAAAAATACACAACCAAATAAAAGATAACATAGTAAAATGCTGTAAATTCCATTAGTCTTCAACATGTAAAGATGTACCCTTTATTTAATCATTTATATGGTTCTCTTATAATGGATCCAACTGCTCAAAACCATGGCCAGTAGTAAACTTCCAAAAATATCTGGATTGTTTATATGCTGTGCTGGAACTCTACCTGAGAATTAGCCTAATTATCAAAATGAGACAGTTACTATAACTAAAATTGCAAAGCTATGGCATTGGCAGATGATCTTGTTCAAGAGATGAGAAGGGAATTCCCAGAAATGATGTTTAAAGGCAGTGAATGGTGAAAAAGTAGTTTCCTATTTGTAGTCCATTGAGTTAAATCAGCAAACTAATATTATAAGCATAAATCAAAGGCATAACAAACAAAGATATAGACTTAAAACACTTTACACTTTGCTTCACTAAACTGACAAAGATTGAAAATAAACCTATCATCTGTTGGCACTGGTGCAAGAAAATTGACATTCATATATAATACTCCGGGGAGTATACATTGGTAAAAATAATTGAGCAATTTTGCAATACTTAATCAGGAAAGGTGTTCAAATCCTTTCAACCTAGTAAATGTACACAAGTTTATATTTTAGGTTGTTTACTAAGGCATTAATTATAATTTGGAAAAAATGATAATATAATTTCCTAGTATAGGAAAAAGATTGGCCAAATAAATTAGTAGACATATCACAACAAAATATTTCAGTCTTCAAAAAATATGTTTCAAGGAATATTTAATGATATGAGAAAAATATTCACAGTATAATGCTAAATTAAAAAGCATGACACAAAACAATGTATTAATTCTTAATAATATATTTGTGTGTTGGGATGTGTGTGTTTGTATATGTATTTATTAGTGGTGCAACCTTAAATGAATGACAGGAAATAATCTACTACATTAATAGTGCTTTATTTCCAGATCATAGTAATATTATGAATTTTATTTTCTTATTTATACTTTTCTATAATTTCAAAATTCCTAATAATAAATATGTATAATTTTTATATTCTGAAGAAAATAAATAGTAACTTAAATAACAAAATTCTGATGGAGTAGAATTATGTGCCCAAAATATCTAAATAGTTCTTTCAGTACTCTTATTTTTTGTCTCTGTGCCAGTGTACTAATACTCATTAGTAAAGTATCACCCAAATATATTTCACATGATCTAGTGGCTAATAGTGTATTTTCTAGGGTAATATAACATCTATTTTTATCCTCTCTCAAAAGCTCTTCCATTTACATCCATGATGAATTCAGGATATCCATATTAACACAAAGTGCTCTCTCTTTTCCACTATATCTCATTCTCCTTCATCTGAATGAGATACACCCATTCATTTTCACAGGATGTCCATCATATCCATTTTTCAAGACATTTTTGAAATCTTTACTTGATCCTTTGGGTCAAGTTTTTAGGCTCCAGTAGTTTATTGTAATCACTATGTGCATGGCTCAAAAACACTGGGAGTTATTTCTTCTTCTGGATGTTTATTTCTGAAAATGAGTAAATGAGTGGGCACCTTATTGGTTTTGTTCTCTCTGTGAAATCATACATGTTTTTTAGAGTATCTAATTTTGTAATCTTGTTGAACATTTTTTTACCTGTATCTGAAAATATAGTTTTAAATCCTCTTCAACAGATTGGTAAATCTAATTCCAAACAAAATTTATACATTTGCTTTATTTATTTATTCATTTATCTGTACAAAACAGAATTTTACTGAGAACGTATTGTATGTCTGCCATGCAATGTCTGCCATCTATTAGGAGTACAAATAAAAGACAGTCTGTGGTCTAATAAACAGCTCATGCTACCTCTAGAGACTGACAAGAAAACAATGGTAATAAGTCTATGCCAGAGTTGGGCCCTAGGTTCTATAGATGTCAGAGAAGAAGCTGAAGACAGGTGTCGTATTAATTTTCTAGAGCTGCCATAACAAATACCACAAACTGGATGGCTTAAACAACAGAAATTCATTATCTCACAGTTCTGGAGCCTGGAAGCCCCAAATCAAAAGGAGCGAACCACTGTTGGCTCCTTTTGAGGGCTGTGAGAAAAGGATGTGTGGTTCTGGGACTCTTTCCTTGGCTGGCAGATAGCCATCTTCTCCTTCTGCCTATTCCCATCATCTTCCTTCTGTGGACCTCTGTCTTTTCACAAGGCTGCCTTTTTAGAAGGACATCAATCACATTGGAGCATACTCCAGTATGACTTCATCTTTACTAATTATATCTGCAACAACCCCTTTCCAAATAAGGTCACACTTTGAGGTACTGACGGTTAGGACTCAACAAATGAATGTTGGGAGGAACACCATTCAACCTATAACAGGGATTGGAGGGAAATTTTTCTATGAAGTTAATCCTTGAGTTTAGTTGAAAATGATAAGGAAAGTAATTCAGGAAAGATGAACATGCAGACAGTTCAGGAGAAGAAATAGGAAAATATAAATGTGCAAAGGCATGGGACATAAGGTGCCTGTATGGGTGTGGTCCCAGAGGAGACTGATGTCATGCCAGAGGCTTGTATGTCCAGCTCAGCAGTATGTGATTATAGTGAAGGTAGCAGAGAGCCAGTGAAGAATTGTATACATATTCAGAGTGGAATTTTAGAAACAACTATGCTGGTAGCACTGTGGTTTCTTTTGATTAAATTCTGTCCACGAGCAGGACCCCATTATCTGAGCATGCTTTTCTCATTCTATTCTCTTATTTCATTCAAATCTTGTTGCCTTTCATCATCTTCTAAATAATTTAATTCAGTAACAATTACATTTCATTTCAGGAAGAAATGAATAAATTTCATTTATGGCACTTATTACAACATGAATCAGGATAAGTATTTAAATATTCAGGATATTGTAAATTGTTTTTTGAAATTGTACTTTGATCCCATATCATAGACTAACAGTAAAAAAAAATTCAAAATGGTAACAAAATCATTCCGTTTTTAAATGAGCTTCTGATTCTTCCATTTCAAGCATTCTTGAACCTTCCATTTAACAATTGTTAAATCTGTGAATGCATTCACACATGCCTTTAACTTCCTTGCAGAAGGATTCTTAAATTAATTCTTTTATTTTAACTCTTCTTTCACCCTGCGGGTGACATTAAGCAGGCTTGTATGTTTCATGAATCTCTTAAAAATCTTTCTAATTATAAAGTAACTGCCTAAATTTATACTCAAAGCAACTTAGTTTATTAAAAGATTATCGCAACAAAACCCTGGTTATTTAGTTGAGTCTCAAAATTGTAGCATTTGTTCTAAGTATCCTGAAGGCACAAGTACAGCCATTGTCAGCATTAATTAAAATACTAATAAACTTAGAAGATATCAGAAGTTATCTATAGTTATGATTGAAGAATAAGTATAACACAGCATGAAATATCATTTTAAAATGCTTTCTCTACATTGTTTATATCAGACAGAAAACATGGGTCTTTTATCATGGGCTGTGAAGGGCACCAAATTAACATTGTGTCTCATCACAAAAGGCAAGGAATCTCTGGGATGAGACAACTACATAGAAAATGATTTCCTACTAGTGCTTACTAAAGCTCCTACTCAAATCTCTGGAAGAAAGTGTGGAGTAAAATGCCTCACATAAAGTGGAAATTTTAACAAAATAAATCTTGACCATCAGTATACTCAAAGTTTTATTAAATAAAGCATTTGATTAAAACACATTTAAATGTACTATACACACCTCTGGCTTCTCAATAGACCATGCCGAATCATTGATCTTTGTCTTGATAACTGACTCATCATTAAGAACATAAATCTTGTACTACAGTATGAAAATTTCTCAGGAGATCTTAAGGTGTAAGAACATCATCTGAGTAATATATTCAAGGATCAAGTAATATATTCAAGGATTAGACTGAGGGTCCTTCCAAACTTGAGAGTCTGTCAATAAAATAGCCTCTATCTGACTACTTCTGCTCCACTCTTTTATTCTGTGTGTTTTTATTCTTTTATTCTGGGTCAAGCCTTCAGATATTATTCCAGAAACTAATTACTTTAGGTTATTACCTTATGAAAGTTAGATCTTTGAGAGTATCCTAATGCTTAGAAATGTGTTTCTTCATGCTGCTCTTGGGTCAGGTTTACAACTTGCCTGGAAGCCAAACTCTTCAAGAAACATAGGTGGAATAGTTTATTACTGAATTAGAACTTGTCTCTGAACTTTGGCTAATTTTAACCTGATGTTGTAATTTTCTTTCTACTGTCCTTACATGTATATTTGCATATTTAAATAAGTTAGTAGACAAAAATTTCAAGAGAGAATATGTGGAAAGAGAAAAACAAAAGTGTAGTTTTTCACCCAGGTGATATGATGAGGACAGATTTTGAGTGAGTTTCTATATGCCACTACTTAGTACAAACCTTCTCTCAAGGAATTGCTTCTAGCTTGATCCTATAATCCATAAGTTGATGTTCTTTAGTGTTACAATGATTATAAAGATGGTGAAGAGTAGAAGACACACCAGGAAAGCAGCATTATTTTTAAGTATGGAACAGAAGATTTTAAAAAGAAGACAAATTTAAGCTTCAATAGGTGCTCCAAACTCAAATTCTGCAGATTTTGTTTAACAATGCACACTATGACTAGAAGACAATGACCTAAATAAATTAAAGAGTGAAACAGAATATTCCATCAACCAAAAAGTTCCAATTCACAGGTTTCTGTAACATCAGCTACTGTGATGTTTTAAGGTTTACAAATTATAATTACAAACAAATAAAAATCATTCAACATTATTTTTAAAAATATAAGTTTTACCATAGATTGGTAGGGTTGACATAGATGAAGAAAATGGATGAAAGATACTCAGTTTTGGGAGTGGTGTAAGCTAGAGCATAGAATAGGGAAAGTGTCTTCATGGAAGTAGAAGGTAGAAAAACTGAAAAGTTCACGCCTGTAATCCCAGCACTTTGGGAGGCCGAGGTGGGCGGATCACAAAGTCAGGAGATCGAGACCATCTTGGCCAACATGGTGAAACCCCTTCTCTACTAAAATACAAAAATTAGCCAGGCATGGTGGCATGTGCCTGTAGTCCCAGCTACTCAGGAGGCTGAGGCAGGGGAATCGCTTGAACCCGGGAGGCAGAGGTTGCAGTGAGCTGAGATCACACCACTGCACTCCAGCCTGGCGACAGAACAAGACTATGTCTCAAAAATAAATAAGTAAATAAATAAATAATAAATAATAACTGAAAAGTTAGATTAAAGAGAACTTGAATGTCAAGCTAAAGAATCTTGTAGAGCACCCTTTCATAAAATGGGTAATTCAGAATACTCATGAGGAAAGATCGGTTAATGGGTAAAAAAATACAGTTAAGAGCAAAGGAGCAAGTTCTAGTGTTCAGTAGCACAGCAGGGAAACTCTTATTTAGCAATAATGTATTGTATATTTTGAAATATTTAGAAGATTTAGAATGTTACTAACACAAAGAAATGATAAATGTTTGAGGTTATACATATCCCAATTACTCTGATTTGATTGTCACACATTGTACACTTGTATTAGAATATTGCCTGTACCCCATAAATATGTACAACTGTATGTATAATTAAATTTTTAATCTAGAAAACATTGGTTTGAACAAAGATAAGTGAAGTTTTTTAATTTATCACAAGATCTCTGCCTTAGTTCATTTGTGCTGCTATAACGAAATACTGAGTAATTTATAAGCAGTGGAAATTTATTTCTCACAGTTCTGGAGGCTAGGAGTCCAAGATCAAGGTGCCAGCAAGTTCAGAGTCTGTTGAGGGCCCAGTCTCCCCTTCCAAGGTGATGTCTTATTGCTGCATCCACTGGATGGAATTGTTGCTGTGTCTTCACATAGCAAAGGAACAGAAGAACAGAGCCTAAACTGGTTTCCTTTAGCCCTTTTGTAAGGCATTAATCCATTCATGAGGGAGGGGTCTTCATGACTTAGTCATTTCTCAGAAGGCCCCACCTCTTGATATCACCACCTGGGGATTAAGTTTTAACATGAATTTTGAAGGGGACACAGTCAAACCATAGCAATTTCCTTAATATTTGCTTAAGGACTTTAGCAAAGTCCTTAATATGCTAATACATATGGGATTATGATCTCCTCTCAGCTTATGTCTAAGAGGAAGATGTAACCCAGGAGCATGGTCTGGGAAATACTGTTGTTGAAAATGTTGACTCAGTGAAGCTTTTAAACTGGGGAATGGATGTGCATTTTAAGAGATTAATTAATATCTTAAATGTATGTGTCAATACGTAAAAAGGATAAAACTCTAATATTTGCTTTTATAGCAATTATAATATGCAATTATGGATTTATTTAAATAACTTTTTATTTGATGTTCCTCTCTCTTACTATCCAATAAATTCAATAGAGCAGGCACCATAGCTTTTCAACTCATTTGTGTTATTCAACATATAAACCAGTACCTAACATATAGCAGACAATTAATAAGTATTTATTACGTGTCTAGAAATAGTGTACTTTTGTACAGTATTTTCATTGGCATTACTACTAGAAGATGGCAAGGGTCTGAATTAGATTGACTGAATGGTAACGAAAGGAAAAGAAAGACATAAAATATTTAATATAGAAGGAAAAAAGGAAAGAAGGAAAAGCAAAAGAGGACTGCAAAGTACAGAATTAAGATAATTAAAGTATAACTAATCAAAACAACAAATTATGAAGGAAAGCACAATATCTAGTAAGGAGGAGTAGGAGCTTAGTAAATATATCCAAGTTCTGCTTTTGACAAGTGGAGTTTTATTTAAATTTTGCATCTCATTAAGCCGTTAGAGGCAAAATCAGGGATGATGGTCTATAGTAAGAATCATTCATAGAAAGAAGCTCTTTGAAGTCAGGAGATGAAAATTCCTGTGAAGACCATGTAGAGAAAGAACAGAAGCACGGCTGTTCTTAAAGGAACTAATTTGCCTTAAGTAGAACTTAAAATATGTAATAAGCTCCTTCTTGATAACAGGCACTCTGCTTTTCTTCTTGATTTCATGTTTATTTGCTGATATGATACATCAGCATTAAAGACCATAAGGAGATTTGTCCCAAGATCAGTTCGTTGATCTTGGTGAAGAAAAACTGGTTTCCCTGTATTGATAGCAAATCAAACCATGTACAAGGATTACAGACTTTCTGATATTGTAATAAGATGAAAACGAACCCAAGAAATCTGGGTAGTTTTCAAATGTGATCATTTCAAGAGTCAAAATATCAAATAAGCCTCAGATGCCCCTTTTGGAGTACCAGAATCACCGTGTAGATTCTCTTGTTAAAGGGGTTTCAGAGATGTACTTGAGGGTAGGTAATGATTTTAAAGATGTTCTTGAAGTAAGACATGGAGCGAGGCTGGCAGATTTCCATATCCCTGTGGCACACTTATAAGGAAAAAGGTTTCTCAATGAATAAATCAGATACATTTGTCATTTGAAAAATGCAAGACTGTGCCAACTAATAAGGACAGCCAGGATATTTGTCACAAGAAATCTTGGAAAGACTGAACTTTCCTTTGTCTCTTTCTCTTTCCAGGTATGGAATATTAGGCAAGGATAACATAAATGAGCATTGGTCTAAAATTCTAGAGAATGCATAAGTATTGAAAGTTGAATGTTCTTAATACATAATTGTCGTTGTTTCTATCTGCTTTGTCGTTGTTTCTATCTGCTACAGGCATAATTCTCAAGTGGTTGAAATTATCTTTGGTTTAAATTGTCAGTAGGGAAGGATTTGAAGAAGGTAGCAACATGAGTCTCTCTGTTATTCACCTAGGTTAGGCCATCGCTAGCAAGCACTGCTGTTCAAATGCATTTGACTCTGGGGGAGAGTATTGAAAAGGAAGTTACTGACTGCACACTGCAGTTGTAGAAAAAGAAAAATCCCCATTAGATATTCAATTTAAATTGAAAACAATATAATTTAAGAGAGAAGGGAATCCATGCAGCATTGTGGAGAAACCAGAAAAGGATGTCCTTATCTTTGATTTTAAGAAATGTACTAGAAGGGCCTTAACAGAAAGAGATGAATACCTGTTTTCTTCTTGCCTTTTTTAATCCCTTTGAAAAACTGCGAATCTAAGAATTCCTCTTTTGGCTGTGTGCAGACATGTGATAACACAGGAAACTGGATTGTTACTGACTCAAGTCCAAATACTGGGTATAAAGCAGTGTGTTCTCTAATGTATACTGGACAGTGGCCATGTTTCAGAAAAATGTGGATATGTACTTCCATATATTATATGTGTAACATATTTGTGATTTCTTGTGTATTATGCTCAACTCAGTTTCTGAAACACTTTCTCCATTCCACCGTATTGTATGCTCATCTTTTTGACATTAAAAGATCACTGGATAAGCAAATTGTTTCCATTCCTGCTGCTTCCTCATTCTGTTTTGTACCTATAAGGTATCCTTTACATAAATCATTGTCGTGTGTCTGTGTGTGTGTGTGTGTGTGTGTGTGTGTTAGAACTACTTCTGGTAAATTCATGTCTGTAAATTCTTATATGCTGATATATAAATATTGCTATCAAGGTAATGCAGAGTTTGTTAACAGGAAAATCAATGGCTTTAGGGCAAAGATAATGAGATCCAAGCCTAGGTCTACTAATTATTCTGTGTATGACCCTATGCACATCATAGACTCACTAAACCTAAATTAGTTTATCATTGAAATGTGGAAAATAACATATGATCTATTTCTCATGAAAAAAACAAGGTGATAGATTGTAAATTGGTTTGAATTTTTGCAAGTATTGTACAAATAAAAGTAATTAGTCATATTTTACACCCATATTCATCTGCTTATACAGTTAATATTTTAACATATCTACTTTAAATCATAGACTTGGCAAGTTACCAGAAATACATATTTTTGAACAGTCTAGGCATGCTCTCTATCCTCATAAAACTTTCAATCTAGTAAAGAAGATTGATATTGAGTAATTAAAATATGATCAAAGTGAATTACAGCATATGGTAATATAGTCCCAAGAATCATAACCTACCTTGATGAACAGAAAGAAGCCATTCTCCCTTTTTCATTTAAATTTTTTAAAGCAAAGGAAATGTACCTTTGTGCCTTATGCAGAGGCAGCCATAGATCTGAAGGCTCTAGTATAGGAGAGGTCATATAATATTAAAAATACAAAGAAAGCCATAAGTGCAAAGAGCACAGAAAGCAGTGAGAAGAGTGGTACCTGGCCAGGTTGTGCAGCGGGGCTGGGTGTGAATCTGGAAGACAAGAGTCAGACAATGAGACCATATCGTACTTGGTAGGTCATAGGAAAAATTTTTGACTTTGCTTTGAGAACAGAGAGGAGTCGTTGAAGTATTTTCAGCAAAAGAGTGACATAATCATATTTGTGTTTTCAATAGGTCATCTAGCTAGCTACACTGTGGAGTGAGAACAATAGAAAGAGAAACACAGGAATAAATGCAAGAGATGATAATGGTTTGCACTAGGTCAATAGGCAGTTGAGATGAAGAAAAACAGGCTGGTTCATCTCCTTTAATGTTTAGGAGATGGTGATTGTTAAATGTGGAAAGTGAGAGAATTGAAGGAATCAAAATTGATACCAAGGTTTCTGTCTTGAGAAACTAGGTCAGTGGTACTGCTGTTTGCTGAGATTGGTAACACGGGGGGAGAAGGTTTGGGTAGAACAGTAATTGCTAACACTAAGTAAATGCTTACAAGTTGAAGATACAATTTTAAGTGTTTTGTATGTATTCTAGTATTTTACACATGAGGAAACTGATAGAGGTAAAATAATGTGCCCTGGGTCACATAGCCAGGCAGTTTGCTCCAGCGTCCAAGCTCCTGACAATGATAATGTGCTATGGACCACTCAAGAGCATCATGCCAATTATGTGCATGTGACATACAACTTCTGAGAAATGCGCATCTTTGCAAACTGTGAGATGCCCATAAAACATAAAGTAGAAATGACGAGGGAAGTAAATCTGCTTTAGACATTTAAAAAAATGTACGGTCATCCACTTACCATTTAACTTATGATAAATGAAGTGAGAGTAGGGAAAGTTGAACGATATTGTAAAGAAAAAAAAGGGTACAATTAGAAGGGTAACAGTCTAGGGGACAAATTCTAACACTGTAACTCTCAGTGTCTAGGTAGAGAAAGTGACACCTCGAAAAATTGAAAGGGAAGAACCAAAGTGGAAGGATAAGTATCAGAAGAGTTGATGTCAGGGAAGCCAAAGGAAGAGTGTTTTTAAAAGGACAAAATAGTTCTGTGCCCAGAACTACTTGCTAATATGTCAACAAAGGAAGGATTAAAAGGATAAAAGGAACTAAAATCAAACTTCCTTTAAACATTGAAATTAACCTCCTGCTTTCCTAATGTATCTATTCTTACAACAAAGACTCCACTAACATTGAAATAAATCTCTCACTTTCCTAATGTATCTATTCTTATAATGAAGACTCCACTAAACTCAAAGGAATACATATATATATACACACATATATATATATTCTCTATCCTTACAAAATTTATATATTTATATATATATGCAAAAGTATATATATGTTTATATATATATGCAAAAGTATATATATATTTTGCAAGGATAGAGAAAATATGAAAGGAGACATCAGCAGATAAGAAACTTCAGAAATTTTTAGAATACAAGAAAGATGTATATATATTTATATAAATGCAATGTATATCTACATTGCATATATATGTGTGTACATATATACATATATATGTAAATATATATATATATAGTACAAGTTGCAAAGCACATTATTAGCAACATTATAACAAAGTACCCACAAAGGGATATGAAAATAGATTATATACCACAGACCTTCTTAGAGTCTTGGAAATATTGGGTACCAGGCAAGAAATTGGAAAGACTTAGTATTGAAAATAGGAAAACTGACTGAAAGTCCCTATATACATAGTAACATGGCTATACCCCAGGCAGAAGACCAGAATATTTTTCTCCAGAATTATTTTTCTGGAATATCTTTTGGCTTGCTGCCAGATTACCCTGCACTAAAACCTATCAAGCCTGCAAAACTTCCAGTTAGCTTTTGAGGGTTTCATTCTTCAATATAGGAAGACAGTCAGGGATCACCAGATATTTGTGGACAACCTTTACCATGGGGAGCAAGGGAAAAAAGACAGAAAGTCTGTAGTTAATATCTTCTGAGAAAATGAAAATGATATGGCACCTTGAGACACAAATAGGATACTATGAAAAAAGATCGTTCGGGAAACAACATACAACTCTTGTAAGTAAAAATATGCTATTAGATAAAGGGTAAGTCAAGACATGGATTTAGGAGATAAAGTTGTGAAAATCTCACAGAAGATAGACTAAAAAGACAAAAACATGGAAATTTCAAAAGAAAAAAATACTTGAATTGTAGGATAAGTCCAAGAGATAGGTCCTTCATCCAGTTAATAGAAATCACAGAAAAATGATTTTTTTTAAAAAATGAAGAACTTATCAATTAAATAATAACAAAAATTTAACAGAATGCAGGATAAATGCTTCCAGAGTGAAAGGACTCATCATGTACCTAGTATGATAGATTAAAAAAACACATCAAAGCATATTGTCATGAATTTTCAAGAGTGAGGAAAAATAAAATTCTAAAATTTTCTGGTGGAGAAGAATGTGGGTGTGAAATAGGATTTTGAATAAGAATGGAACTGAGTTTCCCTGGAAACTAGAAAATATGATAAATAAAAACTTTTTTATTTATAAAGAAAAGGTATTTCTGACATGCAAGTCCTCAAAAAATATACCTACCATAAATCCTTTTTCAGCAAGTGAACAGACATTACGTTCCACAAATGAAGGAATAAATCTAGAAAGAAAATGACATGGGGTCAAGAAAATAGGAAATATAACACAGGAAAGAAATGAAAAATTCACAGGATGATAGTGAAGAGAAATTCTAGGATGACAGCTGGAAAAGCAACCACTCCAGACCAAATCAAAAACATATGTTATTCCTAAAAGGTTACTCCAGAGTGGAGGTTAAGAGGAGTCATGGAATAGCACTACAATCAAGCTGTTTAGAAATTCAGGGGGAAAAACCCCTACAAAGTTGAAAGTTATTATGTGTGGGGAGCATAAATCAGGAATAGAAGGAATTGTGATTGAAAGTCCGTAAACTGGATACCAGATTCATCAGTGAAAGAATGGGAATGTACAAGAGATTGGTAAATGAAAGGTGTGAGGACAAGTAGAAAGATATTAATACTTTCTACTTAATACTTTCTAATTAATAGAGCATAAGACCATCAAATGAACAGGGATTTTACAAGATGAGAGAAGAGTCATAGTTTTTAGAGTGCAAGGGGGACAGCAATCCCAACTTCCAACCAGAAATTGGCTAATGAGCATGTGATGTGAGAAAATAAGTATGCTCTACTTTTAAAGGCTATAAGGTATCTAATTACCTTACGGGAGAACCAAGTTTTAGCTGGGTCTATGAGGATGGGAGTGAGGAGCATTCAATGAAGAGAGACTGAGCCTCAATAAAGATGTTTATCATGGTATAGACACAACTGAAGAATTCCCATGGAGCAGAGGGGAGAGAAGAAGCTGGGCCAGGGAAGTAGTTCAGCCTGTTGTGGGATGAGCAAAGAAATAAAAAAGATGACTAGAAGAGTTTGAGTTAATGAATTGGAAAGTGCCCTAAGTGAATAAAATTTCAAAAGTTTTGGTAAACAGTGGACACTGGCCAAATGGTTTAGGTTCAGGCCTGAATATTCTGTTTTTCCTGTTGGTTCATAATTTAAAATGTGCAATGACAGCAACACAGACATCAAGAAATAGCCACGGTGAGTGAGAGACGTTGGGCAACAAGAAGCCTGAACAATTGATTTATTATTCCTCTGTGGATACAGAAGCAAATGGGTGTGTGCCTTGGGTCAGCTCTATTGCATCACTGCGGGGTGGGTTAATATGACTACTAGATACTCAAATTAAAAACCTGGAAATCTTTCAAGACCTTCCCCTCTCTCCCACAGCCTCTCTTTCCACCTCTCATTTAATCTATCATCAACTTTTAGATGTGGCTTCTTAAATATCTTCCCAATCCATCACTTCTTTTTATCCTCGCTGCCACTACCATAGTGTATGCTATCACCACTTCCCTTTACAACCGCAATAATCACAACAAACATTTACTAAGTGCTTATTATATATAATATGTTAGATACTTATGAGGGTGCATTTACTGGGTGCCTGCTATGTGCTAGATGCCAGGTGACATGAAAGGCATCAATCCTAAATCAATAATTTCAAGTAAGGTTATGTAAAACAATAGTTACAAAATCTTGCAATTCTGGTTCCCAGAAATGAAAAGAACAGGAGTTGGAGAGAGAAAAAGTAATGGAGAAGAAAGGTCATCTTTTTAAAGGTTTTTATTCAGCCTTCTACAGATTACCATGTGCAAACAATCATCTATAAGTATTTATTCATGAACCTGTCCCTAGAATATCCTTTTATTAATTTCAGAAGTTGAACAATGAGAAAGGATCACTTTAGGCTGAACATCTAACACCTCTTAAAGCATGTTCTACTTGATTGCCTCCAAATATTTTTTTTTCTAACTTTTATTTATGTTCATGGGGCACATGTGCAGCATTGATTACACGGGTAAATTGTATGTTGCATAATTTTGATATACAGATTATTTCATCACCCAGATAATGAGCGTAGTACCAAACAGGTAGTTTTTTGAATCATCACCCTCCTTCCGCCCTCCACCCTCAAGTAGGCCTCAGTGTCTATTGTTTCCTTCTTAGTGGCCATGTTTGCACAGTGTTTAGCTCCCACTTATAAATGAGAACATGCAGTATTTGGTTTTCTTTTCCTGCATTAATTTGCTAGATAATTATTGTCTCCAAATTTGACTTAACATGAGCAATTTTAAAAACAAAATGCTACATTGTTTTTATAAATGTTACTAATTTCTGTGTAAGCAGTAAATTTGTGTTACTAAGTAAAAATACATTAGCAAGTTAAATGCAAGTTTCAAATTCATGTTTATTAAGTTTTAATTCTGTAGTTGGCAAACTGTACTGTGTACTGTAAATTTAAGTATAAGTGAAACAAGATCTCCTCAGAGAACTTGCCTGATACATGGGGAAATAACACAAACAATTAGGAAAACAATATGATTAGTGGTGTGGGAACTCAGAGGAAGATGCTACTCATCTTTCCTGGGAAGACATTCACAGAGATAGTGACCTTTTCATTAAAATAAGTTTTTCAAGCACTTATCAGTAGCTGATGGTGATTAGGAGGAGAGTCCCAAATATATTCGTTATTCATTCATGCTTTCATTTGTTTATTCTACAATTGTTGTTAAATACATACTATAAATCAAGTACCAAGATAAATACAAGAATGAACAAAATAATCACTGCCCTGAAGAGGCCTTACTGTTTAGGAGGAAAAAACACATGAAAAACAGTAGATTGAATAAAATGTTGACGGTGCCATGATAAAAGTCTTTGCAAAATTTCATGGCATTTGGTCAGTTTAACCTAGAGGAATAGGAGAAAGATGTGCCAGGAGTGTCACAGGAATTTCTACCATAATTACAAGTTGTTTTATCCCATATTACAAGGTTCATAAAGATAGATCCCCATTTGGAAGTGAATAACCAATCCAATTATAATCTGTAGTTTCAACGGAATAAAAACTCCATGAAAACAAGGTCTTTGTTCAATGCATCACTGTCTCCACTAGAGCAGTGCCTAAAACAGCTGTTATTCAGTAAATATCTATTCACTGATGAAATTTGTGGGCTAAAAAGAGTACAATCATAAACTTTGGGATTGAAACATGAATATTTTTACAGAAATGGGAAAAATGTTTTTTCCCACAAATTCTGGAAGTTTCTGTTCTACACTGTAATTTGTGTAAAAATAGAAAACATATTATAGCTCCATGTTTCAAGTGAGGAGGTAAGCATGATAGTAGCATTGAACTGAGACAGGATTGTATCCTAATTCGATTCTGCCATTCCAAAGCGATGGGAAATCTCTTACACTTTTTGAGCACATTTTCGAATTTGCTAGATGGGAATAAAACCTATTTCACATACCTCACAGGGCTGTTTAAGGATTTAATGATACAATGCATGTGTGTGTCCTACTTTAAAGTATTCTAGACTATATACCAAAATTAAATTTCTAAGCTTTAATTATTACAAGAATGCCTTCCAAGGGCACTGGATAAGCTGTTTTGTTTTGTTTTGTTTCTGTGTTTTTCTAGTGCAGTGCCTGGAGATGACCACCAAACGGAAAATCATCGGCCGTCTGGTGCCATGCCGATGTTTCCGAGGTGAAGAAGAAATCATCTCAGTTTTAGATTACTCCCACTGCAGTCTTCAGCAGGTGCCAAAGGAGGTCTTTAACTTCGAACGAACATTAGAGGAGCTTTATCTAGATGCCAATCAAATTGAAGAACTACCCAAGGTAACTTTTGACAACCTAAAATATACAATGTAAATGAGTATTTCATAACTTTCAAAGACTTTATTATAATGATAATGTGAACTATGGGCTCCTATCTAGGTAACTGGCAAGTCATTGAAATTGATATAACTTCCCCCAATATTCTCATCACCTTTGAATATTGCTCCATTTATGATTTCACAGGCCTCTGTTAATAACAAATTGAGCTCTATGGAAACCACCATTTGATGGATTATGCCTGGTTATCTTCATTTAAAATGACCTCTATAAAAATATAGAGTAGAGGGTTTAGATCAATAGTTTATGTTTAGAAAGAAAGGAAAAATATGACACTACTCCAGAACTGAAAATTTGTATGTTGTACATTAAGGTAACATTATATTACAACCTTGAATTGTATGCTCTAAGTCTAAGAAATGCTTTTACACACATTAATACTATTATGAAAAACAAGTTTTTGTACCTGTATGTAAAATATTTGATTATTACAAGTAGCACTGGATGTATGTGGCATATAACTAGTAAAAAGTTTACTAGGAATTTGAAACTGTCAAACTTTGTGCACATGCACACACACAGACACACACGTGCACGCCTGCACACACACTGCAATTATGGCATTGTGCCATGCAAAGAAAACCAGGTCTCCTGTGACCTTATTCCTTATTGCAAAAAAGACTGGATGATAAGAGATTAGCTAAAGCAGACCAAGACCACACAGCAGAGAAGTTCAAAATCTAAATCAAGGGATCCTAACAGTCACCTAAGTAAGTAACCCAGATTAAGTAGTTAGCATGGCATTTACCTGTGAAGGATTTATACTGCTGAGAAGGGAAAAAAATGTCATACACTCAATTTGTGTTGCTTATGCTAAAAAGTAAAAAAGTATATTAAATATCCAGTAATCAGAAAAAGAATCTTCCACAATAAAAACTTGAAATTAATTATCAGAATCTGATATTTCAATATGCTGATCAAAATAAATTATGAATAATTATTTTTATTTAGAGTTATAAATTATCACTTGCCGGCCTTTTGGCTAAGATCAAATGTAGAATTATAAATTATGCTGTTTACATAACACTTCAAAGTTAAGAACTTTTTAACATGGACTTCAAAAACAATATACTTCATTTTTGACAATCTGTATTGTGTCGTCTGGGATATTTCCTTAGATGACACTATACACAGGTATAGTGTGTTTTTTAGAGGTAGGTCAGGCCTATAAAAAATATTATTGACCACATGGATTCACACTAGGATTGCACATCAACTAAAGCCTGGACTGAAATGGACTGTCTGTTGTACCAGATGAGCAACTACTTAAGGGCAAAAATGGCACCGTATTCATCTCTGTTTCCCAGTACATGGGCAGGCATGATGAATTTCGCATAATAGATACCGAGTCTCTGTTGTCCCTGACTGATAGAACAATGCAGAGAACTTCATATGCCACAGGACTTGATTAGCAAAAGTATATAAGGTTGAATAAGTCATAAATGTGGTAACCCATTCTAATTTAGGAAAATAGGCATGGGAGGTGGCGGGTTTCTAGGTCAGGCCAATCTAGGATTGCCAGAAAAAAATAGAGGACACCCAGTTATATTTTACTTTTAAATTCAGAAACAGACAACATTTTTGTAAAATTATGTCCCAAATTTTGTATGGGATACATTAACACTAAAATTTTTTTTTATTTACATGTTGTTCAAATTTAACTTATCATCCTGTACTTTTATTTGCTAAATCTAGCAACCCTAGGCCAATCTGGTCATTTTAAATCTTTTTCCATTTCTATGCAACAAATTTTGTAAGATAGGTAGTAAAAACATGGTTAATTTATCAAGCAAGTATTTATTTAATATCCACTCTACTACACAGTACTTGAAGCTTTAGGGAGGTTACAAGAGAAATAAATCTCGATCTCTGCCCTTCCGGATCTGACAACCTAATTATAGAGAAAAACTGAAGCATTAGAGGCAAGTGCTCAGTGATGTATAATCGGAGCCAAAGAGCCAAGTACCATTGTAGAGCGCATGTATAGAGAAGAGCTCCATTTTTGGAGAAGTAAGGGAAGAACTTGACCAAAAAGCACAGATGGAAAATTTAAGATACATCAAGAGTTGAAGGGAGCAGAGTTGTGAAGAGTCTGGAACTGCAGGGGCATGGATGTGGATGTGGGCAATATGTAGGCAGACTGGGGGAGGACTCAGGTTATGAAAGTTCTTGAAAGTCACATAGTATTGTTTGGCTTAACACATTGATAAGATAATTCCATTGAAAAGTCTTATACATCAAGGAACTCACTAGGATCCTAAGTAGGCTTGGAAGAGAAATTTTAAGATATTTTGTCTGTTTGGTTAGTTAAAATAATTGACTAACAATAATTAAAAATAATATGAGTACACCAAAGACTTAATATATTTTACCAGTGTATTATAGTTAAGGAGAATTTATTATCCTTTATCATTGACCTGCCTTATATATTTCAAAGAAGTTTTACATAATCTTTTAAGGTTTCTGTGAGTTTCAAGGTTGAATTTTTTTACTTTCATGAAACAGTCATATAAGCTAGTTTCCCTTAAAGTACCTGATATATTGAAATATGATCTAATGATCTGATATTGACGTATGATCCAAACAGTACATAGATGTATTTGTGCATTATTGGAAAAAAAAACAGGAAATACAAAAATGAAAGGAATAATGTATCAGAGTTCATTATATGTGTTTCAAGTAACAGAAAACCCAATACAAACTGACTTTACAAAGAAATAGGTTTGATTGGCTCTCGTAAGTGGAAGTTCCATCTCAGGACAGTAATCAGAATTGATGTGTTTCTATTCACCTTGGCAGGAACAAATTTATTCTGAAGCTGACTTTTCTCATGGTAGCAGAATGGCTGCAGGAGTTCTAGAGTTCACCTCCACAGCATCCAAAAACAGAAATATCTGACTCCTTAAAACTCTTTCTGAGAAGGACAAAAAATGTCTCCCCTAAAATTCTTCAACTAATTTATCTGCAGATCTCATTGGCGTTAATTGTGTCACATGTTTACTGCTGATGTAATTCCTTTGCTATCTGAGTACAGAATAAGCTACTATAAGAAAAGTGGGATTACTGTAATTGGGCTAAATAATAACGGGCCACCTCTGTAGAGTTGTGGCTGCTAGTAGCAGTACAAGGGGAAGGGGTGGAAAGGGTAAAACAGCTGTTGCAGAGATAACTATAATGTGCACTATAAAGAAACTGCTATAAAATAATTATTTCAGGAGGAAAAATGGCTCAAAATCAAAAACTATGTACAAAGTTTTTAATGGCCTATAGGCAGAGCGTTGAGCTCTTTAAGGATTTAAATCTTTAAAGTTAGATTAAATAAAAATTATTTTTGTCTGCCATTTTATTTTATGGTTTTCTTTGAGTTGTTATTCAGATTTGTTGAGTAATAAGATAGCCATTTTTATTCTTGATATTACATCAAGTAAGAATTATCTTTTATATATGTATTCTTTGCATTCTGATATTGTACACAGAGAATATTATAACTGGTCATGAATCTCTACTATAAGATGTTATATAATACAACGGGCAGAGAACAAAAAGTCAAGGTAAAATGCATTAGGGAAGATATATCAAGAGTGTGTCAGAAAAGATACAATAATAGATATGAAAGAACAGGAAGTATTTTGATTAGGAATAGTTCAATCTGTGTGTCTTAATTTTCTGTAGTCAAAGGTAAAAATACAAAATGACATGCCTTTCACACAGTGATAGAAATCCACGCAGCTTATAATTTAGCACTGTTTTGCTTGTTATTTTGAATTAGGAACTTAAAATTATAGACAGAGTAATAGACCATAACAGGTGCATATTACATATGAAGTAGTGTGGGATGGCAAATTTGAAAAAAAGCAATAAAGAGAAAAACTGCCAAAAAAACTTCTTGAAACTGAATAACTTTAAAAAAGAGATTATAATTAATTTTGGAAAAGCCAACATATGACTAAAATTGAAAGACCTGGAGAGTGAATTTGGTAGATGAAATTAATTTAACCACATGTAAAAGAAATGAGACTAAATTTTAAGCACCATACTTTCAACATTTTCTCAGCTTAAAAGTTTACAACCCACTCCAAAAATATTTTAGAGATCAAGAATCAGAGCTTTTGACCCAGACAAATCTGGAATTATATCCTAGCATTGGTATTTGGTTAGAAAAGTATTTTTCCTGGAAACCTGTTTCTTCATTAGTAAAACTGGGGAAGTAACACTGTCTCCTGTGGGTGGGTAGATGGATGGATGGATAGATAGATAGATAGATAGATAGATAGATAGATAGATAGATAGATAGATAGATAAACTGGGCAAGATGATATCATTGGAATACCTGGAATAGGAAAAATATTAAATAACTGGTATTTATTATTCTATCACAGCTGAAATAAGATTTCCATGTTAATTTACCCTGAATCAAACAAAAGTAAGATTATGTAACATCTCAGGATAGTTCTAGGTATTGACTATTTGACAAAAAATACTGTGGCATGACATTCTCTTTATCTGAAATCTTCAAAGACGTCTTCTAGGAAAACATTCCCTGGTCCATAAAACGTGATAGGGCTCTGACCCTACACAATTACATCGACACACTTGTGATAATACCGCTACTTCCCCAGAGAATTTTCTTGACTCACACAATAACAATATTACATTATTTTTATTAGAAGCAACCCTGGAGATTATTTAATTTAGTCCTCAATTTTTACTGATAAGTAAATCCAAAGGGAAAAGTTAATTGACTTTCTTTAGGCCACATGGCATGTTAGAGTCCTATCCAAAATTATTACCAAAGACTACGTATTAGGAAAGGAGAGGTTATGCTTCAGTAAAAACAAATCAGAATCTCAGTGGATAACTGAACAGAAATTTTGCTTTTTGTCCATTAGTGCTGGCAGGGACCACTGCTCTTCACGAGCCCATCCTAACAAGTAGTTCAACTTTCCACCCAATGCAGAATCATATGCTTATTATTTCTCTTGCAATGGTCACCCAAGATCTTTGTGAACATTTTTAGCAATGGAAAAAATCACTAATTTAAAGGACAGACCATTATATTACTGGAAAGTTCCAATTTTTAGAAAACTCTGTAATATGCTAATGATGTTTCCCTATTTCCATCCATCTATCTATCCATTCAACACTTGGCTAGGAGCTCAGGGTGATACAGATTATTAAGGTATGCCTTCACTGAACAAGAAACTATGCATCCATCGTCACTGTCTTGATCCTTCAAATATTTTTTAAAACTCATGTACTTTGTTTAAGGGTTCTCTTTTCTAAGACAAGTTTCCAACTTCTCTTGACTATTTTTCAGACATGCTATCTAGACTCCTAACCATCATAGTTACTTTCTTCTGCACAGATTGCAGTTGTTAGCTTGGTTTTAGATATTGCATTATCAAATAAAAATATTTATCCAAGTGAAAGTACCCCAAAAAGCAATAAACAAAATGTAATCAAACTCAGGAGAGGAGTCATAGTTGGAGGCAGATATTTAAGAGTCAACCTTTCTTTTTTTTTTCTTTTATTATTATTATACTTTAAGTTTTAGGGTACATGTGCACAATGTGCAGGTTAGTTACATGTGTATACATGTGCCATGCTAGTGTGCTGCACCCATTAACTCGTCATTTAGCATTAGGTATATCTCCTAAAGCTATCCCTTGCCCCTGCCCCCACCTCACAACAGTCCCCAGAGTGTGATGTTCCCCTTCCTGTGTCCATGTGTTCTCATTGTTCAATTCCCACCTATGAGTGAGAATATGCGATGTTTGGTTTTTTGTTCTTGCAATAGTTTACTGAGAATGATGATTTCCAATTTCATCCATGTCCCTACAAAGGACATGATCTCATCATTTTTTATGGCTGCATAGTATTCCATGGTGTATATGTGCCACATTTTCTTAATTCAGTCTATCATTGTTGGACATTTGGGTTGGTTCCAAGTCTTTGCTATTGTGAATAGTGCCGCAATAAACATATGTGTGCATGTGTCTTTATAGCAGCATGATTTATAGTCCTTTGGGTGTATACCCAGTAATGGGATGGCTGGGTCAAATGGTATTTCTAGTTCTAGATCCCTGAGGAATCACCACACTGACTTCCACAATGGTTGAACTAGTTTACAGTCCCACCAAGAGTGTAAAAGTGTTCCTATTTCTCCACATCCTCTCCAGCACCTGTTGTTTCCTGACTTTTTAATGATTGCCACTCTAACTGGTGTGAGATGATATCTCATTGTGGTTTTGATTTGCATTTCTCTGATGGCCAGCGATGGTGAGCATTTTTTCATGTGTTTTTTGGCTGCATAAATGTCTTCTTTTGAGAAGTGTCTGTTCATGTCCTTCGCCCACTTTTTGATGGGGTTGTTTGTTTTCAAAAAGTGAGTTAAAATCAACAGACAAAAAAAAAAAAGTCCTTAGAAAGGAAAAAGACAATTACAGAGAAAAAAATATTAAACTTTAAAAAGTGAAATGATAGTATAAACTCACTGCTGGAACTTGCCCAGAAATTATTTGTGTTTCCCCCAGCAGTCATGACAACTTTGCATACAGAGGCAAAATTGGGAAATTTCATTATGCTCATGAAGCCAAAAAATCTCTCCATGGGTGAAAGGAATGCAATATCCCAACTGATTTTGATCTAGGTTTCTATAACTTATAAGACCTATTTTCTCTAATGAACAGAAGACAAAGAGAGCAATTTACTGTGTAGCAGTTTCAAAGCTAATTCTAGATATTTTCAATCCTCTAAGACATTTGAGATTTAAAGTCTTACTCATTTCACTTACAGAGATCACAAATTACTGTTTTGTGTCTGAAGGGTGAAGTTCTTGCTTCCTATCAGAGTACCATAAAACACTCAGAGTGGATACAACATTAACGAGATGTAGAAAAGTTATACAGATATTTTAAAGTAATTAGCAGGAAAACCAAGCTATGTATTCTTAAAACTTACTCATTTCCTGGAGGCACATTGATGGTGTCTTCATTTGATGCTGCTTTTACCTCAGCATGACGCAGATCAGTTGATCCCAGGCTTCTGGATTGAAAAATCCAGCAAACTGTGGGAACTGACATTGTCTTTCTTTTGCTAAGTAAACATTTTTAAAACACTCATATATGACTTTTATTATTTAATTGTAAATGCTTTCACACCCAAATGTAGAAAACAATCATAAGCACAAAACAAATGGCATCCTTCTACAAGAAAAAATAGGCAGTAAACTTACACTTTTTTTCTTAAAAGTTTTGTCAAGATGTAATTTACATTCCATCAAATTCATTTTTACAAATTCAGTTGTTATTTTCACAGAATCGCACAGCCATCATCACTGTCTAATTCTAGAACATTTTCATCACCCTTTGAGAAACCGCCCATATCTATTAGCAGTCACTCCATGTTCCCTGCTTCTCCTCGCCCCTGGCAACTTATTTCTCCATCAATTTGTCAATTTCAGAAATTTCATATAAACGGAATTACATAGCATGGGTCCTTTTGTGACTGTCTTTTCACTGAGCATCATGTTTTCAGAGTTCATCCATGCCGTAGCATGTGTCAGTACTTCATTCCTTTTTATTGACAATAATGTTCCTTTGTATGAATATACCATATGTCATTTTTTAAAAAAATAGAATATGACACTTTTATAAATACAGAAAATTTGTTATAAAATGTTATTTTTCTATAACACATATGTGTAACTATTTTCTTAATACAAATCCATCAGTTTGGAGCTTTATAGTCTTTAGTATATATAAAATTGAACTCCAATACCCAACTTCCTCCAGTATTTAGGGTTTTGTTTTTTATTTTTATTTATTTATTTTTTAAGAGAAAAGGGTCTCACTCTGTCGCACAGTCTGGCATGCAGTGGCACAGTCATAGCTTACTGCACCCTCGAACTCCTGGGCTCAAGTGATCATCCCTCCTCAGCCTCCTGAGTATCTGGGACTACAGGTGTGTGCCACCATGCCCAGATAATTTTTTATAGAGAACTGGTATTATGTTCTTTGTTATGTACATTGCCCAAGCTGGTCTCAAACTCCTAGCCTCAAGTGATCCTTCTGCGTCGACCTCCCAAAGTGCTGGATTTACAGACGTGAGCCACCGTGCCTGGCCAATCCAGTATTTTGTTTTAATTAGGCACTGGTTGAGATTCAATTTCATAAAAGTACGCAGTGAAAATGAAGGTAAATTTTTAACAATATTACAGTCAATATAGAATATTGTCAGTAAGCTGTGAGAAAAAAAACAGCCTCCATATATCTATAGTTGCTTGCCCTAGGTGAAGGAAAAAAAAAAACAGACATTAAGAAGCCAGGTCCAGGTAAGGGCTGCAGGAAGACAGCTGTAGGGTGCTCACTACTCCATGCGGGCCACTCATGCTGGGCTTTGTAGCTGAAACACTGATCATTCAATATAAAGCAGTCAGGGATTTATCACAAAGGTGTTTTAGGCTGGTGAAAATTTTGTCATGGGCTGGCTTCAGTCACTGGCCCATGAAATAGCAGAAATCCTCCACAACTCTTTAGAAAATAAATGAACAACAAAAATGCATCTGAGTCATGCCAGCTAGAGCTCCATGTTCATGACTGGCAAATGGGCTCTGACAATTGTGCTGGAGCAGTTTGGCCACATAAATGCCAAGCAGGCTTTCTCCTCGGAGACTTTACCCTTGGTTTTACCACTGCCAGGCTTGCTCTGCCCCATGGCTTGCTCCTTTGTTTCCTTCAGATCTCTGCTCAAACATCACTGGAGAAGCTTTTCCCCATTATCTCATACAAAATAACAACACCCACTATCACCACCACTTATTCAGCCTGGACAAAATTTTAAGCTTCATTGTGGCTCTAAGAGATATCTCATACAACTTGATTGTGTTAACCAGTATTAAGATACTGCCTAACTACTTTATCATTGCTATAAAACATCACCGTGAGTATCTCCCTCTGATATGCTGTCTATTATTTTACAAGGAATGAGAGCTTTGACAGTGGCCATAGGTGAGGAAGGAAGGGGAAAGTTGGAGCATATCTGCATATGCATAAAACACAGAAAATATAACTCTCTTGTAGCAGTTTTTACATTTTTGATGCTGATCCTGGGAGTTGGGGTGACATGGGATAGTTTATGTGATTCCTCCATAAGCCAGGACCTAATACAACACACTGTTTGCATTTTTCCTTCCTCCCAAACTCTTAGTACTTTTATCCATATAAATTAGAACTGTCACATAATGTTTTCTCAAATAAAGGAACGTGCTGTTTGAGTCTAAGAGCAGTCAAAGGTCAGATGTCATGGAACGTGCTTTTATGTTTGGAGACGTGGGGTGGAATAGGTTTTCTAAAATTCTTTTGAAACAATATTTTGTGATTCACTAGTATAAGCTTCTTTTTAAATAGACAAAAATAACCAACAATAGAAGGAAGCATTCTGACAAACAGCGTAGTAACTATAGTTACCAGTTATTATCACAGATGTATTACAGTACAATGTAAAGAATTCTGGTAAGAGAGGACCTAGGTTTAACACAAGTTCTGCCACTAATTAGTCATGTGACTTCAGGCATATTGTTTAACTCCTTTGAGCCTTAGCATCTTCATTTGCAGTAGTTGCTCATCTAGATTTGTTCTTGCCCATCTCCGACAATTGTGGTGATGATCAAATAATATGAAGTATGTGAAAATAATTTAAAAAAAGCAAAGTAATCTACAGGTTGAGCCTCCCTAATCTGAAAATCTGAAATCTGAAATGCTCCAAAATATGAAACTTTTTGAGCACAGACATTATATTACAATTAGAAAATTTCACACCTGATCTCATATGACAGGTCACAGTCAAAACATAGTCAAAACTTAGTTTCATGCACAAAAATTATTTTAAAATATTGTATAAAATTACCTTCAGGTTATGTGTATAAAGTGTATATGAAGCATAAATGAATTTTGTGTTTAGATTCTAGTCCCATCCCCAAGATATCTCATTATGTATATGCAAGTATTCCAAAATCTGAAAAAAAAAATTGAAATCCAAAACACTCTGGTTCCAAGTATAAGGGATATTTAACATGTATAACTGTTGAGTTAAGAGAAATGGCTTATTTTAATAAGAAACAAGAGTTGTTTAATGAAGTTGTTTTGCATATTTAAAATAAAGACAAATATAACACTAAAATAACAGAAAGCTCTTTTAGTTGCTTAACCAATGGCTATAGATTACTATTTAATATGGATTTACAGTTGTGTCAGTTAGTTTTTTTTTATTGTAGGCCAGAAAAACCAACTGGCCATTTTAGGTAAAGATGAACACTTACTGGAAATATATCCAGGCTCATAGAATTAATGGGAGCCTAAAGAACTTTACATGAAAAAAGGACAGGAACCAAGAGAGTTCTAGACTGCTGCTCAGAATTCACAGAACAGTGATGGTCTGGGCCACACAATGCTGATCTTCTGAGGATGGCAATTTACAAAGACCCCCATGTAACCATAACAGTTGTTCCAGATTCAAATTCCTGCTGCCTCCACAATGTACAATGAGGGATGTCATTAAAAGGAAGATCAAGGTTCTAATGGAATAAGGGGAAATGGATGTCTGACAAGCAAAATAAACAAAAATAAAGCATCCTCTAATATTCTACATATTATATGCTTTCAATTGATGCTTCTTTTCATTCACTGATATTTGTAACTTAAGATGTATTAGTTCAAGGCCATGTTTTTCTTAAAACTTTAAGTAAAATTATTTGAAAACAAGGACACTTATTTATTTTGTGTGAGGTCTACTGAGATCGAAGAAGCCATGCGAGAAAGATCTTAGGGTGACAAATTTTGAAATGCTATTTCATGGTTGTGATTGTAGTTTATCAAAACTTGAATGATCATTGATTATTTTATTTTTCCTCCTACTTAAAAAGGAATCTTTTGAAATGAAAAAACTACTTGTATCACTATAATTGCTGCTTAAACAATTGTCATGATTGAGAATATGAAATGTGTTGCTCGAGATTTAACACAGCCTAGACTTGCAAATGTAGAACAAAAAAATTGCCACTTGTTTAATATGTAGCCTTGGCATAAGTAGCCCCACATATATCTATGGAGGGCTCTCCTTAGATCCTGGGCTACTTATGCCAAGGCTACAGAACATTCCTTGCTTATGAAAGACAAACCCTTAAGGGAATTAGTGTTAACATGAAATTTTAAAATGGGGCAGCAAGCTATGATCACACCTCTACAGCCTGAGAGACAGAGTGACACCTGATTTTACTGGATTGGCCATCTTGATACTGGGGGAAGCAGCAAAATGGGTCACAGGTGACTCCTAGGTTTCTGCTGCAGGATATCTGTGTAAGCAAAATGAAGGGAGGCATAGAATCCAGGGACCAGGGCCCAGTTCGGAAGAGCAGTAAAAGAATATCTTACAAAGCCAGATGTGCATCTCCTTGACAGAGCAATCTTCCCATGCTTAAGCCGGCTATACAGGGCACAGGAGTGAACTGGTCTAGAATAAAATGTAGACCTAGCAATTTATCCGATGTGCTCTACGTTTAGAAATATAATTGCTTGACATTTGACAGAGCTTTTTGAGCATTTGGAGAAAATTGAGGATAAATGTATAGAAAAAACAAGCTAAAAAAATGAAGCAACTTCAGGAACAAAAAAACTTGTATGAGTAGCATATACATAGGATTAACAAATCTAGAAATCTAATGTACAGCATGAGGACTATAGGTAATAAAACTGTACTGTATATGAAATTGATGCTTAATAAGTAGATTTTAGCTACTCTTGCCACAGAAACAAAGTGAGGTGATTTATATGTTAATTTGCTTCACTACAGTAGCCTTTTTGCTATCTATGTGTATGCTGTAACATCATGTTACATACTTTAAATATACATATTACATTTATGTTTAAAAAAACTTTTATGAGTAAAGCAAACACAGGGAACAAACCCACATTATTAATTTCAGCATTTACTACTGATTTAACCAAAGATTTGGATGTAAGTATGCTGGAAAGATTAGGAAAAAAACTGATGGTGGCTTTGGTGGTGAGAGATGATATGATTTTTCAAGTGCCATAATATGAAATAAATACACGATCTCTACAATTGGTAGAAAAAGACAAAGAAATACATGCACATCTTTAGAAATTTAGAAGAAAATACAAGAAGTAATAGCTAAAAGAGTTGAAACTACTATCTCTGGAAGAGAGATTGGGGGATGTGAAGAAGAGGAAAAAGAACTGAGATATTTTTATGTAAAAAAATTTAAAGAGAAAAAGAGAATTGAGCTAGAAGAGACAAACACAGGGATTAGTCCTTTGGTAGAGCTGATCAAATCTGACAATATAATAGCACTTCCTTTTGAAAATGATTCATCAGTGTGTCTTATAAAAGCCACACTAATAAAAATATATGTCCAGGGCTCAAGTATATTACAAAACATGATTTGAGCAAATTAAATAAGGTAAAAAGTAAAAATGTAATTTCATTAAGGTGTTTCAATTTCTGCTATCTGTTCTCTTCACTACTTTTAATAGTTGTTACTTGGTTATTGCATGTTTTAGTATTATTCATTTCCAGCTTAATCCTTAGTATGTGACTTGACAGTTTGTTATACTCTAGAGAATTAATCCCCTATCAACTCCAAAAGGCTGATTTCATTCTAGAAGTGAGTCCAAATTGCCACATTAGTAGAATGCCCTCTCTGATTTAGAACCACTTTGAGATCCAATTCTTGACCAGGCACTCTTAGAAAGCCAGGCCACTCTTAACTTCTTACACAAATGTAGGATTACTTCATAGAGATTATGAAGCTGAGCTTGCATAGAACTGACTTCTAGTCACATGTGAAATTCATATATGGACATTTGCTTTCAAAAATTAGGAGAGCTATATAAGGCCAGGAGTCAGGATCTACTATAGCAAATACGTACCGCATCTTTCTATAATGACAATTAATTAAATGATTTCTAAGAGAGAACCATAAATATGTTACAGAATCAAATGCAAAATTCATCTGAATTGTGAAGATGAAAAATCATATTTACTGTATTCTGTTGTTAGAGATACTGTGGCAGAAAAGTTTAAGAGACCCTGGACTAGACTTCAGAGATAATGAGCAGTTCCCCAGATCATGAGAAATGATGGGAAAGAAAAGAAGCAAAGGATATGAATAATGTAAGCTCACCCTTATTGCCTCCTAGCTAGCATTATTTAATTTCAAAGGTCAGCTCCAAAATCCCAATAGAGCCTCTAATTACAGAGACAAAGAGCAGCCTGAAGTGAAATGTCTGGGGTAGGGAAAACCATTAAAGTCTTACAGTTGGGCAGACTTAAGTTTGAATCCCAGCTTGGGGAAGGTTCTCAGCCTCAGTTTCTCTCCTATGTAAACTGGAGAAAATAGCATGTACCTTGAAAGATTATCTTACTCCTATCTTATTTTTATCATCTACTGACCCTGTGGTAATTCTTCTTCATGTTATATATTATATAACATAATATATGTGAAATGTGAGTATGGTGTCTGCAAAACATAACCTTTCAACAAATGACAGTAATTGCTATGAGCTACAATGCAGTAAAGAATACAAAAAAGCTGGACTCTCCCTATAAAACGAGAAATGATAGTTGCACTTTCCAGAAAGGAAGTTATCTTCTATTCCAAATTAACAGTGATATGAAATGAAACAAATATTTTGCAGATGCTTTTTCTTCCAAAATGTATGTGGAAATTAATTTTTAATAAAATCCTTGAGATATGTATCCCTTCTATGCATAGAGGAAATTTGTTGTTTCTATAACGAACCTGAAACAGCACTTACAGAGTTAAGACCAGTCAGAGATTAGAGGAAACACCAATATTCTACCTCTTTCTTTAGAACCATTTTACTGCTTCTCGGTTCCCTGGTAATAATGCAACCTCACTAACTTGCTATTGACTTTTCATTTTGGGGTGTGTGTGGGGGTGTGTGTGGGTGGGTGTGTCTGTGTGTGATATTTACTGCTTCTTGCTTTCCTGGTAACAATGCAACCTCACTACCTTGCTATTGATTTTTCATTTTGGTGTGGATCTGTGTGGGTGTGTGGGTCCGTGTGGGTGTGTGGGTTTGATATTTATTGCTCAGACAGTTAAGTTTCTGTTCTCTTTAAATTTTAAGTGGATGAATTAAAGCTTTGTTTCCTATTTTTTGAGATTCTTTATGGTGAATTTCCCATGGCCCTCCACAGAGTCTTCCCTGCGTATGAGTGACCTTAAATAGGATTGAATTTTAGCTTTCTACCAAGAGCCCTAAATAATTAAGAGCTGACTGATAAAAGCTTGTAGTATATGTTTATTCATTAACATTAATGATATTTGCTTCTGTCATCACCAATGGAACACTGACACCAGCCTACAGAGGAACCCTAACACTTGGGAGGAATGGGGCAGAGCCCGGGCCCACAGAGGCAGGGTATGTGGGATGCCAACAGCAGGAGGAACTCTTTTTAGAAGAATGAAATCAGGGATGTCAGAGTGGAGTGTTCTCAGAAGGGAGGGATGACATTGTTAAATGGAATAGGGAGGCCAAGAAAGGCAAGAACTGTATAATCCATTCGACCAGGCAATAAAGTGTCATTTGTATCTTTTACAATGCCTACTTCAGGGGAGCAAAGGGGAAAGCTCCTTGATCTTGCTGTTCTCTCTGGGTTATCACCTTAATCTATTCTCATATTCTCAGTGCCACAGTGAAGACTCACAAATCTACGATGCCAGCTCAGCCCAGTCTCTCAATCTTCAAACTTGTACATGCTTGCTGGACTTACTTGAATATTCACACTCAACAAGTGTAATTTCCCCTTTGAAACCTATCTCCTGTCCTGTATTCCCTGTTTCAGTTGGTGACTATCCATTCAGTTTGGTTACCAAGACAGTCATCATTTACTCTTTCTATTTGTTCAGCTTCCACATCAAATCAACAGCCAAGATTTTGTTACCTAAATATGTCTTAAATCTATCTCACCTCTCCACCCTATGACTGAAGCCTGTGTCAGACCTTCATCTCACAGCTGACTAATGGAAGAGTCTCCTTGCTGTTACCTTCAACCAGCCTTTTCCCCCATTCTATTCCTCACACAGCCAACAGTGACCCATTCCAAATATAAATATGACCAGACTGTAACCTAAGTTAAGGAAGACACCTGTCTCTTCTCTAACTTCAGGGGAAAAAACCATGCAGCTTAGCATGGAATGCTGACATGAGGCCTCTATAGTCTGCCTACAGCGTATTTCTGCAATCTCTTCCTTATTCTTCTCTCTTAGGAAGTGTTCCTGAAACACAAAGTTTTTCTTGCCTGTAGATTCATGCTGTTTCCTCTGCCTGGCATGCTACTTTGATTCATCTCAACTGTCACTTCCTCCCACAGCCTTCATTATTCACTCCCTGGCACATTTGTTCCACTCTCCTCTGTGCCTCCGTATTACCATGTATACCATGTATACAATTCCATAGTTGTACTTGCCAAACTTATGGCAATTATTCATTCTCTATACGTTTACTGAATGCTTACTCTGTTCCAGGGAAACAAAGGTGGAGAAGAAAGACACTAATGTGTGTCTGCCTCCCCTACCAGAATACTGAACTATGTCTATTTAATCTTTGTTTCCATGGGAACTAGTGCAGTGTTCAGTCCAAAGCTAGCTTTTCACTAAATATTTATTGCATAAATACTTATAATTTTGCAACAGTGGGTTATAGAAATATATATGCAAGAGTATATGAAAACACAGTAGAGAGACAACCAATCCTGCTTTGCTTGGGGGTCAGGGAGGTCCACCTGGCATAAGTGCATTGCTGAAGACAAGACTAGAGCACAATCTAATTGGGTTTTTAGATTAGAAATAGAACCTTAGAGAACATGGAACTAGCTCAATAATGTGGCTAAGTATGAATGGAGTCAGAATTCAAATCCTGGTCTATCTGATTCCAAAGTTTATAATCCACTTATTAGCACTACCAGTGGAGAAAATCTCCAGTTATACCATGAGCCATCTTCTCTCTGGTTCACTGACCTGGGCAGAGCTAGTCAGCAAAGTTAGGCCTTTTGTCAGTCACAACTGATCAGGGCATAGAAGGGCAAAAACAAATAAACAAATATATATATACACACACACACATATATATATACACACACATATATACACACACATATATATACACATATATACATATATATACACACACACAAACATATATACACACACACACACACACACAGATGCATACACAAACCAGCTTACACTAGTATGGAACTTTAGATTAATGCCATTCAGGCTAATTGTTCACATACCACATTGATTACCCTCTATAGACAAAGCCAGTAGTTTTTTACATGTCAACTAACAAAAATTTTACCAACCAATAATTACTAAAAAAGCAACAGAAGGAACCCCCTTCAAAGGCACACCTATGAACAAGCATGCTCATACACACATATCCTTTATAATTTAGCTTAATAGAGACATCAGGAATTTAGCCCAAATACCCAGAAACAATGAAGCTGGGTTGAAATTAAGAACATTTAAAGCTATGCTTTTAAATTCAGCTTTCACATTTTTCTATTTCATTGTGGGTATTATTAGCTTGCTACCATCACATAAAGTAATCAAGGATATGTAAGTTAAGTAACATTTTCATTTAAATATTTTTAATGCAAATTATTATTGAATACAGTAGATATGGCAATGTGCTATGCCTTGTATATTCAAAGCAACAGCTGTTATTCCAATAAAATAGATATATTCCCTTCCTTCTAAGACAATGACAAACATTAAAATAACCTTCCTCTTCCAAAGGGAAAAATGATTCAACAACATCTTTGTACAAATTGTTGTTTAAAAGATCTGTATTTTAAAAACAACAGCAGTGATATTTATTGTTTTCTAGGATAAAATCCCTAGGTATCTATTGTAGTCACCATCTTTCTGCAGGAAATAAAAGAGCTCTTCTCTGCAGCACATTCAGCATTGCTAAAATGTACTAGAAAGAAGTATAATTGTTGCCTTTTCCTATAGCTCCAATGTTACTTGATACTACAGCACCTGTCCACTACTATACCTGTCCCACCAACCCTACACCATCACTACTACTAGACACACTAAAGTCTTGTTTGACTACAAAATCTTCTCTTCTTTGCCCATGCACTGCTGACAACACCTCTTAATGATTTCTCCTCTTAGCTGTGTCATTCTGCTCACTTCTACTAACAGTGCTTTCATGAAGACTCATTATTTTTCATCTGGATGTTTTCTAATCTCCCACCTGCCTGTCTGTTCATAGGTGCCAAATGTTTCTCAAAAACAAAAATCTGAGTAAGTCACTTCCTTGCATATGAATATTTAAGGGGTTGATGTTAGTGTGGGAGAGTAGCATAGAATAGTTTTTAAAAGCACACAATTCCACGTATTTAAATTCTCTACATCAAGGAAAAAAGTCTAGGGATATTTCTTTGGGAATAAAATGTTCTTTGCAAAGCCATCTCTCTGCTATAGTATTTATTACATTGAATTTTATTTATAACCATTAGTTAGCTGTATACGTGAGGAAGGGGATTCTTTGTTATTCATCTTTGAATCCTGGCACTGTGCCTGTCACTGAGTAGATGTTCAAGAGGTGCTCACTGAACACAAGCAGTCTAGGGGGAAGGGAAAGGATAGAAGGGAGGAAGAAAGGGAAAGGGAGAGATAAAGGGAGGGAGAAAAGAAGGAGGGAAAGGAAGGGTAAATGATGTCACAATTGGAAGCTTACAATTTCACCAAGTATGTTTATAAAACCATTTTTACTCTCTTATTACTTAGAGTTGGCTCTTTTCTAACAAAAAAATAATTATTAACACTTGTTTTAAACAAAGGAAATTTTAAAATATTTTATTATAGTGTGCACAGTATAATTATTTCTTTGAAACAACTTTCAAATGAGCTGAACATCTTTAAAGGAATTCAAAGGAAGAACTTCTAAGAAACCAGCCATTCAGTGAGGCCAACTCATTAGACAACCACTTCTTTTCCCTGGTGAAATCTGCATGTGCCTACATATGGCATCAATAAGCCTCTCACTGAATATTTATGATTTAATATAAAGCTTTTCAGGAAAAGGATTTATCTTTTGAAAATTCGCACACAACTAATACTTTTGTATTTGTGGTGAAAAACTATACAGCTTATTTTATTTTTTCTAAGAAACTAAACTAGGTTTGAGATATAGTCATCTACATTTATGCCATTTTATAATGTTCTTAATTTTCCAAGCATGAGTATAAAGATGTTAATAAAATGCTAATCCAAATTATGATTTTTGCATTTATATGGCACTTTGCTAACCCCAAAGTGCTATAACATATACTCATATTTACTCTAAGCTCCTCTCTGTCAGTAGATAGTTGTTGAGTCTGAGTCTTCTGTAATTCTTCTAGGGCCTGCGGCCTTTGTGAGGGCTCACTGGATCCTTGTCTTATCCACTCTCCCCTCCCAGAAAGCCTGTGAGGATTGCTGTCAGTTCTCACTATTATCTTTCCAAAGCTCAGATCTGATCATTCAGAAGCGATAGTGTGCTAGTATAGAAATGGCTTTGTGGCCGGGCATGTGTCTCATGCTTGTAATCCCAGCACTTTGGGAGATTGAGGCAGGCAGATCACTTGACGTCAGGAGGTCGAGACTAGGCTGACCAACATGGTGAAGTCCCATCTGTACCGAAAATATAAAAAATTAGCCAGGTGTGGGGTGCACAACTGTAATCCCAGCTACTCGGCAGGCTGAGGCAGGAGAATCGCTTGAACCTGGGAGGTGGAGGTTGCAGTGAGCTGAGATCATGCCACTGCACTCCAGCCTGGGAGACAGAGTGAGACTCTGTCTCAAAAAAAAAAAAAAAAAAAAAGGAAGAAAGAAAGAAATGGCTTTGTACCCACACAGAACTGATTTTGAATCTTAGCTCTGGCACTTGCTAGCAATATGACCTTGTAAAAGTTACCTCCTGAGTTCTGTCGTCTACAAAATAAGGATAATAATACCTTATTTACAGCATTGTTGTAAGTAGAGACAGTATACATCAAAGTGTAGTTTAGTCACTTGCACCTATGTAATAGGCACACACAAAAATGGTGACTATCTTGCTATTATGCCACTCTCCTACATAGAATATTCATGAAAGAATAACCACTTACTGTGAAGGTACAATGTGCCAAGCATTGTGTTCCACACTTTCCATACTGCAGGAACTGGAGAAACTACACTACAATCTTGTAATCACAAAACTCAGACATCCATGTTTCAATAGGTATAACCGTACAGAACACTACAAAAGTATGCAGGTGGAGCATGTAAACAGGTCTTAATCTGTGACCTGGAACTTGAACAACAGAGTAAAGGGGAGGTGGGATAGGGTGGAGTGGAAAAGAGCTCCAGTTGGAGACTGGCATTTGTAAAGTCAAGGCAGAGTACAGCAGGTGCAGAAACAAAGCTGCCGAGTGTGGCTGGAGATGTGGTAATGCAGGACAGCAGAGGAGAGGTATGGATGGAGAAGGGACAGGGAAAAGGGAAATGGCAAGATTAGAAATTGGAGAGGTGAAGAGCCTTGAAAGCCACATTAAGGAATTTGGACTGTCCTGAAGAGAGCGGACAACTACTGAAAAATTATGAGGAGGAGATGGACCTAATCACATTTGCTTTTTTAGAAGGCACATGCCATCATTTCCTTTCTCAGTGGCCATTAACCTAGCCCACAGATCCATGCCTGGGCTTCAGGTGGTTTGCAAGTTCCCTGAAATTGGTTGCAAATGTGTGTATTTGTGTGGGTGGATGCATGCACATGTGCATATGTGTGTTCTCATAAACATTTTTCTGGAGATAGCAACTAAAAGGTTAACTCAAAATTGTGAAAAATGACTGTCCAAACACTTCCTACAGGATAAAGCTCAGACCCTTACAGCCTTTTACATTCTGACTAAAACCCACATTTTTCATTCCTCTCCACACAGCTTAGAATACAGCCACTTGCTTTTTGTTGTTGTTGCCATTCTGAATATGCTTCTGAGCCTTTCTTTCATGTACAGCTTCTTGGGCTTTTCTGCACTTTCCAATCTTCCCTACCTCCCCATCCCCACCTTCTACTCAGAAAACAACCCCTCTCGCTAAACATGGTTGAAGTGTTTCTTCCTTCTCCTGGCATTCTCTCATATTTCTTTCCCATTTTTTAAGAAAAGCACAAATCGAAGTCATAGAATTCTGGTGACCCAGCTAGAGTGAGAGAGGGATAGACAAATAGACCAGTAGCCTAGAAATAGAAAGCCCAGAAACTAACCCACACTTAAGTGGAAATCGGATATACAAAAAGGTTATCTTGCAAACCAGTGGAGAAATAATGAAGTTTTAAAAAATGATGCTGGAGGCTGGGCGCAGTGGCTCACAACTGTAATCTCAGCACTTTGGGAGGCCGAGGCAGGCAGATCACCTGAGGTCAGGAGTTCAAGAGCAGCAGCATGGCGAAACCCTGTCTCTACTAAAAATACAAAAAATTAGCCAGGTGTGGTGGCGAGCGTCTGTAATCCCAGCTACCCGGGAGGCTGAGGCTGGAGAATTGCTTGAACCTGGGAGGAGGAGGTTGCAGTGAGCCGAGGTCATGCCACTGCACTCCAGCCTGGACGACAGAGCTAGACTCCCCATCTAAAAAAAAAAAAAAAAAAAGATGCTGGAATAACTGGTCATCTATAAGGGGAAAAGAATAAATCCTTACTTCACGTCATTCTCAAAAATAAATTTCAGATAGGTCAAATCAAAGCATTAAAACATTTAGAAGAAAAATAAATAATTTTATTCTTCAACTTTTGTGTATGTGCACTAGCAGACGTATATTAGAATATTCTTAGCAGCATTGCTCATGTTAGAAAAAAATGAGAAAGAGCCCAAAAGCCATGAACAATAGAATGTATAAGAAAGTTGTGTTATATGAAACATAAAGCAGTGAAAGTGAATGAATACATTTTATACATCAACATTGAATACTATTAATAACATAATATCAAATGAAAAAGGGAAGTTGCAGGTGGAAATATACAGTATTACTCCATCCATATAAACACACAAATCCAAACAATATATAATTTTAAGATTATTAAAGTTGTAAAAACATGAACAGAAGAAAGGGAAATAGTAAAATAAAATTCAAGAAATTGGTTGCCTCTCAGTGATAGTGGGTATCATATCAAAGGGATATGATAGAGTGGAGCATAGGTGAACTTTCTTCAACTGGATTGAGAAATATGGGTCTTAGTTTTATTATAGTTAAAAAATACATATTACATACGCTCTTGGGTCTGTGTATTTCACAATAAGACATTTTAAAAGACACAAACAATAATAAAATAAATACAATGACTCAGAAAAGACATGGTTCCTCTCCTTGAGGAGCTCACAGTTTGATGCTTGCTTCAGTTCCTGTGTCCTCCTTGTTCCATAGATTGTTGTGAAGGGCTCCTTTCTTAACTGTTGTCTCCCTTCTACATCCTTTGGGTTTATTCTGTTGCCTTTTGTTGTTAATTTTCTTAAGTCGCATGCTTAACTCATTTATTTTCAGCCTTTTGTCTTCTCTAATGTAAGCATTTAAGGCTACATATTTACTACCTATTATTCTAGCTGTATTGTGGCATTTCTATTATGTAACATTTTATTATTTAATTGTTTTGTAATCTCCATTATCATTTATTGTTTGGTGCATGAGTTATTAAATTTTAGTTTGTAAATATAGAACACAATATAAATGTTTTTAAAGTTATTTTTTAGTTACAAATTTTTAACTTAATTGCATTATTGACCACGGAAGTGGTCTTTTTGTTATGAATTCTCTGGTGTTTGTTGAGACTTCCTTTATGTCTAGCACATGATCAACTGTAAATTTTTATATGCATTTTTTAAAAATACTGTGTAGTAGTTGAGCTCAGGGTTCTATATGTGTCCTGTAGAACAAGCTCATTAATTGTAGCCATTAGTTCTTCTATAGCTTTTTGTATTTTTGTCTTTTAGTCAATTATTGAAAAATGTGTTAAATATCCTGCTATGATAACAGTTTTATAATATCTCCTTGAAGATCCATCAGATGTTCCTTTAAATATATTAATGCTACTATATTAGGTACAATTTATAATTGTTATACATTCCTGGTGAACTGAAGCGATTATCATTATATGGTCACTCTCTCTCTAGTAATGTATTTTGCCTTAAATCAGTATTGCTGTGTAAACTTTCTTTTAGTTAATTTTGACAGTTTTACAACTTTGCATCAAGTTTTGGGTGCACCACTGTTAAACAACATAGAGATTGCTTGTTTTTAATTTTAATCCACTCTGATAGTCTGTTTCTTAATTGGAGAAATTAATCCATATTTACTGAAGGCAATCATTGATGCATTTGTATTAATGTATTTCACTCTATTCTTTATTTTTATCTGTGTTGCTACTTCTGAGTCTTTTTTTTCATTATATTGATCAAAGTCTTTTCCACTTCTTTATCTCATTCCATTTATTTTGTCTCTATCAACTAGAAATCATACACTTTATTTCTATTTTTTGATTTGTTACTCTAGAAATGTAAACATACCACTTTAACTTAACTTCAATATTTAACTTTGATCTAAAGTTAATCAGTATCTTTGCCTTCCTCCCAAACAATGAAAAAATCTGAAAATGTTTGTAATATAATATAATAATAATCTGAATATGAGTGTCTTCCAATAATTCTGAAATTCCTCCACTACCTCACTCATTTTATTTTCTACAGTTTCCCAAAATTCCAAAAAGACCTTCTTACCATGTCCTCCATGTCATTTAAGCAGTCTTTTAAATCCTACTTTTATTTCTTTAAACATATTAAATGCATTTATTTTGCATTTTATGTTTCATAATTCCATTATATCCACCATTTGCAGGCTTGATTCTTTGTTTTTCTGTAACATCTCACTCGAGTCAATTATTTTATTATATATTTAGTGATTTTTTTTTAAATGATGTTATGTTTTTTGCAATGTTATCTGTGAGACAAAGGCCTAAATTCAAAGTTGAGTTCTTTAGAGGAGACTTGTGTATGCTTCTACCTGGCACTTGTGGCAATACTAACACAGGACCACTTATAACTCTCAAGTGGGTTTAAAGAAGCCCCATAAATACTGTGAATTCCAGTCTCTAACACAAGAGAGGTCAGTCTTGTGGTTGGCAATTCCTAGAAGACTTTTTTCTCTCTCTCTCTGTCTTTTTATTATTTTTTTCTTCCTTCTTCCTTTCCTTCCCTCTCTCCCTTCATTCCTTTGCTATTCCTTTCTGTCCTCCATTCTTTCCCTTCCTTTCCTTTTTTTCTTCTTTTTCATCCCTCTTATTTTTTCTTCTTTCCCTTCCTCCCTGTATTAGTCTATTTTCATACTGCTGATAAAGACATACCCATGACTGGGCAATTTACAAAAGAAAGAGGTTTGTTGGACTTACGGTTCCACGTGGCTGGGGAGTCCTCACAATCATGGTGGAAGGTAAAAGTCACATCTTACATGCTGGCAGACAAGAGAAGAGCTTGTGCAGGGAAACTCCCCTTTTTAAAACCATCAGATCTTGTGAGATTTATTCAATCACAAAAACAACACAGGAAAGACTATGATTTAATTACCTCCCACTGGGTCCCTCTAACAACACGTGGGAATTATGGGAGCTACAAGATGAGATTTGGGTGGGAACACAGCCAAACCATATCATTCTGCCCCTGTACTCTCCCAGATCTTATGTACTCACATTTCAAAACCAATCATGCCTCCCCAACAGTCCCTCAAAGTCTTAACTCATTTCAGCATTAACTCAAAAGTTCACAGTACAAAGTCTCATCTGAGACAAGACAAGTCCCTTCCACCTATGGGCCTGTAAAATCAAAAGTAAGTTAGTTACTTCCTAGATACAATGGGAGTACAGGCATTGGGTAAATACAGCCATTCCAAATAGTAGAAATTGGCCAAAACAAAGGGGCCACAGGCCCCATGCAAGTCCAAAATCTTAAAGCTCCAAAATGATCTCCTTTGACTCCATGTCTCACATCCAGGTCACGCTGATGCAAGAGGTGGGCTCCCACAGCCTTGGGCAGCTCTGCACTTGTGGCCTCACAGGGTACAGCCCCCCTCCCAGCTGCTTTCATGGGCTGTCATTGAATGTCTGCAGCTTTTCCAGGCACACGGTGCAAGCTGTCAGTGGATCTACCATTCTGGGGTCTGGGGGATGGTAGCCCTCTTCTCACAGCTCCACTAGGGGGTGCCCAAGGAGGGACTCTGTATGGGAGCTCTGACCCCACATTTCCCCTCTGCACTGCCCTCGCAGAGATTCTCCATGAGGGCCCCGCCCCTGCAGCAAACTTCTGCCTGGGTATCCAGGCATTTCCATACGTCTTCTGAAATCTACTCAGAGGTTCACAAACTCCAATTTTGGACTTCTGTGTACTTGCAGGCTCAACACCAAGTGGAAGCTGCCAAGACTTGGGGCTTGCACCCTCTGAAGCCATGGCCTGAGCTCTATGTTGGCCCCTTTCTGCACACAGCACGGGGCCCTGGGCCTGTGGTGGGAGAGGCTGCCGCAAAGGTCTCCGACATGCCCTGAAGACACTTTCCCCATTGCTTTGGTGACTAACTTTCAGCTCCTCATTATTTATTCAAATTTCTTCAGCCAGCTTAAAAGACTTGGCCCCATGATTCAATTACCTCCCACCAGGTCCCTCCCACAATATGTGAGAATTGTGGGAGCCACAGGATGAGATTTGGGTGGAGACACAGCCAAACTATATCACGCTGTTTCTTCATTCTTTTTCTTTTCTTTATTCCTTCTCCCCCCCCCCCATCCCTCCTGCCTGCCTTCCTTCCTTCTTTCCTCCTTCCTTCCTCCCTTCCTTCTTTTCTTCCTTTTTCACTCTTCACTCAAAGCCAAGGCTGAGAAATACATGTATCCCCTGCTAAATCCCTTTGCAGATCCAGTTTTTTTCTAGTTCACTCACCGGGGGTGGTCTCTAAGCCAATCTCCCACTCTGTTCAGACTCCAAGCAGTCTTCTATCCTTCCACTTGCAATATCTTTAACTCAGGCTTAACCCATCAAGGACCAACAGAGTCCCCCAGAACAAAAGCTAAATCCAGACTCATGTAAGTCTATGTGTTATTTTTCTTGTTATTCTGGAATTCAAATAATTGCCTCAAATTACAATCAGAGCTCATTTTATACAATAAAGCAGTGGGTGAGTGTGAGCGTGTTTAGATTTGCTGTACCAAAAGATTACTCTTTAAATATTTAGTTCACCACACTTCTGAAACAGAAGTTGATTTCTTTTCATACCTTTATCTTTAGTGCTGAAGACAAATCATAGCACATAATAGATATTCAATAAATATATTTTAGATGCATATAGATGTTGTAGGCTCATACCATTCACTCCAAGATTCAAGTCTCCTCATGTTATCAAACAAATATCTGAAACTAGTTTGAGCTACATATTCTTTGAGTTGAGATTATCTTTAGATGTTTCAACAAAGGTGTGACATTATTGCCTCTTTAGCCTCCATCTGGCTATCTTCTGATTGCTCTCTCATGTCCATTTTTTCACACCTTTCCTAGAGATACTTCCGTAAATCAACTGCAGCACCATCAACAATACAGTCTGGTACAGATATCCTACCTGTGCATTTTCATTAAAACTGATATTTACCCCAACATAAATTTCAATTAAATTAATTAAAACTTAAACATCTGAATAATAAAGTACATTAATGCCTGAATATGAAAATATATTAATGTCTGAATATTAAAGTATAAAGAATCTGGGCTCAAGTATAGTTGTTTCCCCTGCACTTAGCATAGTGTCTAGCTTGTAGCAAGTATCAATAAATGGTTTTTCATGAATGAATGAATGAAATATTTTGGAATATACATTTTTAGCTCCAAATGTATTTTTATTTTCAACTTTTGAGGCTTTTTTCTTTTTGTCAGCTCTCAGAGAAGACATCTAACTGCTGTGTTTCAGTTCTTAATGTTTACTTTGGTGTCAGTAATTTATATTGTATACTCTTCTCAAACCAATTTCTTCAGAGTTAAATTGCTTCCTTTAGCCTAAGAAAAAAGAACACTTTAGTACCCAAATATTTTAAGACTGAAAACAATTTTATTGTTTTTGAAATGTAAAATACCATTAGCAAATGAAGACAGGATAACCATGCCTTTAATTCAATTCAAGTCTTTCAGAATCATTGAGAAGTTTACCATGACCACTAACAGTTTTACTCTAATTATAATAGCTATCAATTATATTTGCCATATTCTACTATACTGAAGAATTACAGGTATTTTATAATCATTCCTCATTTTAATTCAAAGCTTTTGAATCTTGAAAGAGCTGTTAAAATGCCTTTTTAATTTCTTTGCCAATTTGTATTCTTCATAGTTATATTAAGAAGTTCACTGTTTTATATTTGAAACTTAGATTCCACTGAGACTGTTTACCTATTGAAGTTCCCAATCCAGTGAACTACCACTCTTAGCTGGAATATAGCACTCTCTTTATTTCCCTTTTAATTATCTATGCAGAATTTCAAAAATATTTCTTCAGTATATACTATGTACAGGACACTGTACCAGTCACTTTGGTGTATAGAAAGAAGAAACAGGTTGATACCAAGATGGATCAGGCATGATTCCTGCCTCCATCATCTAGAAAAGTAAAAAATAAATTATTATATAGGTGTGCCTCTGTATCTGGTACATAAATATTAATAATGGCTTACAGTTATCATGCTTTACTATGTGACAAACACAGTCTTACATTTTCACAAGTACCTTATTTCATCAAATATTCAAGGCCATTGACTATAAGACACATCAATATTGTAGTACCATTAAGGAAGAAAAAAAGACTCCTTAAAAATCATAACTTACTCCTGATCGCAGGATGCATTCCAAATATCAAAGATGTTAATATGTGAAAATATGTGTGACTTAGAACTGATGAATCTATTAACTCAAATAATTCTCTCAACCACTCTTCAAGTTAGGTAATGTATTGTTCTCATTTTATAGGCAAGGAAACTGATAAGTTCAAAGATATTATGTAACTTGCCCAAGATTGCACAGCTAGTAAATAGATGGGTGGAGGTTGAACACATGTCAATCTGATTCCACATACCATATTCTTAGCTTCTACACCAAGGAGATCTTGGATTCTTTTGTTACAGGCTGTTCAGAAGTTTCTGTGTGTTTTCTTTCTTATGTGACGTCATTTAAAGTTGAAAAAGAATACTGGCACTATTAATTCTTGAGCTCACTTCAGAATTTAGCTGGGATGATGAGAAAAATTTATAAAACAAACAAATTGTGTTTTGAAAATCATTAGCCTGAACATGGCTTGAAATGGTTACATAATAGTGATCAGACTAGAGAGTTGTTGGTAAATCTTACCGAAATCAGTCATAAGACAACTGCTTTTTTTAAATCTATGAATCTGTAACTGACCACACTGTATGCAGATATAGATGTAATAGTTGTAACAGAATGATAGAGACTGGAATAAGTATAAATTAACTTATACCAGGAGTGTAGGCATCTGTTTTCCTATTTATTTAGAAGGAAAATTAATAGTGGAAACTATCCATCAAAGTATGCATCCGAGTTCTCTTTTTGAGGTTTCATACAAAGAAATAGCAACATTTATATCTAAGATATTGACAATTAATTCTACACTACATGAAGTGTTACGAATAGTCTTTGTAAGGTACCAAACATGACCCAAAGTAAGAAACTGCATATTTCATATTAAGTAACAACCAGCCCAGTTTATTTTTTAAAGGCTAATGAGTTAAGACATAATGACCGTGTGCTACATTGTTTTTGCCTATAAATAACGAATTACATGGGAGAACAAATGGTAGTTAAATGTGCTGTAGGCCAGTTTCATAGTCATGGATACCAGACTTCATCTGTGGAAATTCAGCAAAACAGAATTAGAAATGTCAAACAGAAAAGATCTCATTAAGATAATTCTTCCAGAAATGAATCAAAAATTCTGTCCCAGATGTTCATATCTGGCAGGAGTCAAGATGAATTGGACAGAGCTAAACCATCTAATTTATTGTTTCTCAAAATATGATACTGCAAACACCTATATCAAAGTTTCCAGATCACTGGTGTGCTTGTTAAAAATGCAGATTGTTGACCCCCTTACAGGACCTATTTGGGTAAAGCTCAATAATTCACATTTTAAAGAAGCATCTACCTCCACCAGTGAATATAAGCATGCTGGATTTCACAGCTATTACTTTAACACTTGGCTCTTTCCCACCTAATACTTTGGACTGATGGCAGAAATGAAGCAATTACGAGTGATTTTTTTCACCAAATATCAGAGGTTAAATGTCTCATGCACCAAATATTTATGAAACAGTTGGGGGAAGGCGCACAAAAGAAGTGTGAACTCAAGTATTCCAGTGTATTGCAGTGTTTGCATATTAGATAAACAACTGTTCAATGTGATTACATTAAAATAGTACCTCATGAAATCTAATGTGCTCACAGAAAAAGAGAACTGAGGTAATCCTGGTAGTTGTCAGAATAGAAAAGAAGGAGCAACTCCAGAAGTTACTTAAAAGAAAAAGCAGTCAGTGGGGATTCAGTGGTAAATTGAATGTGAGTGGTAAAAGAAGGGACAAAATAGAATATCTTTGGTTTGAGTCTGGGTAGCCAAAAATAGAGGCACTAACATGGGAATAGAATGTGAAGCCATTCAGAAACAATTGAGAAGATGAGTATGGAGGAAAGTGAGGCTTTTATAACTGGCTCTTTTACTACTACGTAATTTTGTTACTGAGTTTATGAATGAATTTAACCAAATTGAGATCTAATTAATGATTATTTTCTATTACAGCAATTGTTCAACTGTCAAGCTCTACGAAAACTAAGTATTCCTGATAATGACCTTTCAAATCTGCCAACCACTATTGCTAGTTTAGTTAATCTTAAAGAACTCGACATCAGTAAAAATGGTAAGATTTTTCTCTCATCATAAAATATCCAGAATTTTTTAACTGAAAATGTGCTTTAATATCTTCTCTTAGCAAATAATCTAAACCAACTTTTTCTTTGATTTTGTTGCAACTGTAGTTTAATGCTCTTGTAAAGTTAAATCCTAAATTTTAAGTCCAAGACAGACGTCCTCTCTCTCCTCCTCTTACTAATGTGCTTGACTCATTCAAGCCTTGTTTCCCTCTGCATTCAGATATGTGATCTAATCTTTTCTAGAATATTTTACTGCCCTCACAAAGCTGACTTCTCTCATTCTCAGAGTAAAATTTTTTCTGAACATGTGTCAAATATCACCTGCATAACAAGACCTACCTGTTCACCCTATTTGAAAATATACTCTTAATTTCTCTTACTGGGCTTCAGTTTTTCCCCTAGCACTAACCATCCTCACAATATTGTATACTTTACTTATTTCCTATGGTTATGGTATATTTTCTCCTAACTGAGAATGTAAACTCCATTTCATAACAGGAAGAATTTTTCTTTGTTTTGGTCACTAATGTGTCCCAAACATCTAGAGCAATGCCTAATAAATAATAGGAATTTAGTAGTTTTTGTTATATTTCTGGACAGACTTGTATATCTGGTGTTTTTGTTGATGATGATGCTGATGTTGATATTCAGGTTGATTATATTTTCTCCTGAGTATTTATGGAGTGACTTAGAGCTTCAGAAAGTCTCTTGCATCCTTGTTCATTCATTAAATCTTCATTTCTTTCCAAATGAACTCAGCTCTCCCTTTTATTGGCAAGGATCAGTCAAAAAAGGTTATGTCTCGGTACAATGAGGATATAAAATAGGACCCCTTCATCATTAAGGTAGACAGTTAAACTTCCTGTGTGTGCACCATATCTGCACAAGTAGTGCTTTGGTTATTTATTTGGTTATATTTAGTGCCGAGGAGACAGGAATGCAGGCGTGAACAAAACAGATCCTGCCCTTCTGAAGTTTACATTCAAGTGGGTTGCCCATTAAACAAGTAATTGTAGATAATTAAATAAGCAATTTTGTGTGAAGATGCATTCAACATGAAGGGCATGCCTAGAGAAGGATGCAGTCCAATCTTTGTAGTTAGGAAAGGTTTTCCTAAGAAGTGATAACCAGATAGGGCCAAAAGAAGCTAGGTAAGATTGGCTTGACATCCTGGGAAATAAGGATCTGTTTTGTGAAAGGCCACCAGAAAAATATCTTGCTCACATGTAAATATAACTTTCCTAAGAAATTTGGTGCCTTTAGAGCTCCATGACAATATCTCAGTAGCCTTGTCTCTGTTCATTTGACCAGAACTCTCCTCCACAAATATCTGCAATGCTCATTTCCTTATCACCTTCAGGCCTTTTCTTAAATGTACTGTCAACAAAGCCTTCCCAGGCCACCCTATTTAGAAATAAGATACTGATATTATTATTCAATAGAAGCACATTCTACTCTTTCTTTTTTTTTTTCTTATATGAAAAACTGACCCACTGTGTATTTAAATTATTTATTTATTGTCTGGAATCTCCTTACTAGGATTAAAATTCAGTGATGCCCTAAATTTTTTGTTGTTCTTTTGTTTACTGCTATATTTCCATTGCCTAAAACAGTGTGTGTCACATTTTAGGAGCCCAGTAAATATCTGTTCAATGAATTCATGAATGAATGATTGTTCCAAAACATGGAAAACTTGTTGAAATTTACCATTGTGAAGTCCTAGTGATTTTCTTAATTCAAGTCTTTGAGAGTAATTGAGAAGTTAATGGAATCACTGTGGATAAGACTGACACTCTCAAATAATCAGTGAAAATTATAAAATACTATACAATGAAGTACCTGATTATAAAGCACATGTTACAATGATAAATTCTTAGACAATGGTAGATTAATTAAGACTGCTGTATTATTAGGGAAGAGTTCAAGTAAAAGATGTTCCCTGAAGATTTTCATGAAACACTGTAGCATCTGAATAAAGAGAGTATTTCATGTGAAGGAGACAATCAGAACATAAACAGGGGACACAGACCTCTTTCTACACCAACTTGACTTGCCACTTAGAGGGTTTTCAGGAAGACAATTCTAAAAGTACCATATACAGATGTGTAGAGAAGAACAACTAGGTTTTGACCCATGGAAAGATGACCTTAGGGCTACCATGCTTTGAGAAGAGATTTACCTATTTGTATAGATTTGTATTTCTGTACAATAAAACAATTACTACTACCTCTTTATTTATATACATTCACACTTCAAATTGCATTTTTGTTATACTTTCTGAGAAATAGTATATGGACAATTATCACATTCCTTGATTTTCAGGCAGGATTAGCTGGATATTCCAAGTAAAGAAAAATCTACCTTATTTTTAAAGAAGATCTGAAAATAATTTATCACCCAATGTAAACATGAAACTCCTAAATAATGTGACATTTTTGTGAGCATGTAAAAGTTTCTGGTGGCTCTCTTACATCAAGAATTGTTTGCTCTTAGAAGGTGAACCACAGGTTATATTTTTTCAACTCAGAAGTATCTGTAAGCATCCTTAGAAGTTTTTGCAACTATTACTTCGGGGCTTTTAGCTATGCTTATGATTCTGTATATTCTGGAAATATGCATGCAAAAAGTCATGCAAAAGATGGTGAACCACTCTGCAATACTAGTATAGTACTATAGGCTTGATGAGTATAATGATAGCAGCCATTGCTAGAACTTACACAAACAGTAAAAGATTTCATCACATCAGCCATTTCAGACAGCCATACCTAAGAAAGCTGTCACTGCCTGGCGCAGTGGCTCATGCCTGTAATCCCAGCACTTTGCGAGGCCCAGGCCGGGGAATCATGAGGTCAGGAGTTTGAGACCAGCCAGGCCAACATGGTGAAACCCCGTCTTGACTAAAAATATAAAAATTAGCCGGATGTGGTGGCACATGCCTGTAATCCCAGCTACTCAGGAGGTTGAGGCAGGAGAATTGTTTGAACCCTGGAGGCGGAGGTTGCAGTGAGATCACACCACTGCACTCTAGCCTGGACGACAGAGCAAGACACCGTCTCGAAAAAAAAAAGGCTATCACTGATTCTGTGACAGAAAACTAGACAGTTACTTAAGGAACATAATACATCCTTTGGGAAGCTGTCAAGTGAAGAAAGAGTAGATAGCAAAAAATAACTGCAGTGTCAGAATCACAGTTGACAAGGTTGGAATAGCCCTGCTGAAAAAGAGGCAAGACCTGAGAGAATACAAGTAGTATTGGTATTTAGGGACAGGACATAATAGACTATCTCGAGACAGAGACTCATTCAAATATTCAATCTAGGTTAAAATTACCTAAAATGTGCTTAAATTAGATGAGTGACCCCTTAATGAAATTAATTCACTCTAAGGTCAAGATTCAATCTGATCTTGATTGTTGATGTGGCCTCCTGCCTTTATTTTTCATGTCCAATTCTACTGTCTGACATCCTGATCCACCATTTTTCCTCTCTATAATTCAAAAATACTATTTTATATTAAAACCTTTAGATAAGTGAACTATTGTGTACAGAAAGATATCTGCACAATTTGAATAAACAGATTTTTTTGTTTTTTTTGGTTTTTTTTATTTTGTTTTTCCTAAATGTATTCTTTCTCTTTTCCTTTTTTTAATTTTATTTTATTATTATTATACTTTAAGTTTTACGGTACATGTGCACAACGTGCAGGTTTTGTTACATATGTATACATGTGCCATGTTGGTGTGCTGCACCCATTAACTCATCATTTAGCATTAGGTATATCTCCTAATGCTACCCCTCCCCGCTCCCCCCACCCCACAACAGTCCCCGGTGTGTGATGTTCCCCTTCCTGTGTCCATGTGTTCTCATTGTTCAATTCCCACCTATGAGTGAGAACATGCGGTGTTTGGTTTTTTGTCCTTGCGACAGTTTGCTGAGAATGATGGTTTCCAGCTTCATCCATGTCCCTACAAAGGACATGACTCCACAACTCCAACGGGTCATCTCTCTTCCATTTCATGCTCAGGTAGTACCAGATTGTAATTTCCAAATGCATCAAGCTGGTTGCTTGTGACACAAGGAATCATATTATCTTCTTATCTTCTCTACCCAAAATACCCCTTCCTCCCTACTGCTGTACCCCATCAACCAGACAGAGTCCTCTTCACCTTTAAAAAGACATTTATTTCAGCCAGGCGCAGTGGCTCACACCTGTAATCCCAGCACTTTGGGAGGATGAGGTGGGCGGATCACCTAAGGTCGGGAGTTCAAGACCAGCCTAGCCAATATGGAGAAGCCCTGTCTCTGCTAAAAATACAAAAAGAAGAAAAATTAGCCAGGCGTGGTGGCACACGCCTATAATCCCATCTACTCGGGAGGCTGAGGCAGGAGAATTGTTTGAACCCAGGAGGCGGAGGTTGCGGTGAGCCGAGATCATGCCATTGCACTCCAGCCTGGGCAACAAGAGCGAAACTCCATCTCAAAAAAAAAACAAAAAACAAAAAACAAAAAAACAGACATTTCAGATGTCATTTACTCTAGAAAACTTCCCTGACACTGTATCCATAGGGAGAATTAATTCCCTCTTCCTCTGTGATACATTTTTACATTGTATATGTTTTCGTTTTGAGCTTATTTCACTTTTTAATTTAATTTCTATATATTTGACTGGATTGTGAGACCCTTGAGATTAGGGGCTATCTCATTTATTTTTCTGTTTGGAACTACTAGCACCATACCCAGTATACATGGTAGGCATTCATCAAATGTTTGGCAGGTAAATAAGAATTATACAGAGACATTCTTTTAAAAATATATAATGTGTATTTAATTACATTAGGGACCCAACATAGGATAAGGTCCCCATCCAAATGTTTTAACCGAGTGCTGGAAAAGATAGAAATGACGCTCCAATAAGTAATGAGTAGCCACTAAAGTCAGCTGTAACCTGCCATATAATAATATATTTAATGTTTTTGTTCCTTAGAATAATGACTACCTCATATCAAGCTTTGGCCATTCCCCTGAGCTTCAGACTAGAATAACCAACTTCATGCTGGGCATCACTATATTTATTCCACAAACACTCCCAATATAAAGTATTGAAAACCAAATTCATCATTCTCTCCAACCTGCTTTTCCTCCATTGTCCAGTTCTCTGTTAATGTTACTACGATCTACTCAGGTTTCCAAGGCAAAAATTCATTCTCTTCTTCAACTTCCATATCCATTCAGTCTTCAACTCCTGCCAAATTTACCTCCTAAATATATGGCAGGTCTTCTTCCTTCTTACTGTTCCCATTGTTACATTCATAAACTAGTCCCATATCTCTTTCCTAGATTACTTTATAGCCTCCTAACTGGTCTCATCTCCATTATTGCCACTGCAATTACCAAACCCAATCTCCACAAAATAGCTTTAGCACTCTTTCATGATTGCTAATATGACTGCATTACTCTCCAATATAAGATATGTCATTTGAACTAGGGTAGAATGTAGAGTTCCTAACACAGAATTAAAAATACCCGCAATTGACCTCCATTAACTCCTACATTCCATCTGCCAATCCCACCACGCATGATTTGCACTTTCTTTTTTTTTTTTTTTTTTTTTGAGACGGAGTCTTGCTCTGTCATTCAGGCTGGAGTACAATGGCATGATCTTGGCACACTGCAACCTCCGCCTCTCAGGTTCAAGCGATTCTCCTGCCTCAGCCTCCTTAGTAGCTGGGATTACAGGCGCCTGTCAACACGCCCAGCTAATTCTTGTATTTTTAGTAGAGATGTGGTTTCACCATGTTGGTCAGGCTGGTCTCGAACTCCTGACCTTGTGATCTGCCCCCCTCGGCCTCCCAAAGTGCTGGGATTACAGGCATGAGCCACTGAGCCCTGCTGATTTGCATTTTTTAACTTTATGGCCTAGATACTGAAGAGCTTCCTCAAATAGTGAATCTTGGTGACTCTATTTACATTATTTCCTCTTTCCTCTGACTAAATCATTTTTTACACCTCTTTTTACCTGGTTCAATCATACTTATTACTCAAAACTCAATTCAGTTGTTATTGTTTCCACGTGGCCTCTGACCTGACTAAATTAAGTCAAGGGTCTCCCCTCTGTACTAATACACCCTGTGTATTGTCTATCCTAACACTTAATATTGTATTAAAAATGCTTGATAGTTACATTAAAATATTTATGCATCTTTAATTTTTAAACTATTTTAACGTTTTAAGCATGAAGAAAATAACATGAGACACCAATGTACCCATCATGGAAATTAAAGTGTTAATGTTTATTATAGATTTCATACTTTAGGGGTTTTATTAGTAAATAAAAGGTTAGAGAAACTTGTAAATGCTCATCTCAATCCCTTCCCATTTCCTGCCTCTCAGATTTAATGTCTTTAAAATTTCAGTGAAGTGCTACCACATCATATTTATTATTCTTCAAGTTTTTCATTCTGTATTTTCTAAGATTTGTCTTTGGTGTTAGTTATACCAGAAAATTACCAATGTCCCCATTGCCCCATATCTGTGTCACACATAGGGTTATTAAATATATTAATTGTTGGCCAATCAGATGGCTATATAAGAGTAGCTTGATACTTTATATTTCCCTAATCACTAGTGAAGTTGGCAGTTTCTTTCTTTTTTTGTTTTTATTGGCCAGTTTAGAGTCTCTTTCTTTACAGTCGTCTCTTTGGGTTCATTTTAATTTTGAATGTTCGTCTTTCAGGTTTTTGGTGATTTGAAAGATGTATATACTCTGAATGCTAGTTTGTGGGTTTTTTTTTTTTTTTTGGTTTTGTGGGCTACAAATATTGTCTCTCAATTTGTGACTTGTCTTCACTTTGGGATGCCATTTGTCATAAAGAAGTTGCCAATTTATTTTTAAATTTTATTTGTATATCTTTAAGGGATACAACAGTTTTGTTAGGTGCATACAATGCATAGTGGTAAATTCTGGGCTTTTAGTATAACCATCATCCAAATAATGTACATTGTACTCATTAAATAATTTCTCATCCTTTTCCCCACACCCCACCTTACCACCCTTCTTAGTCTTCTATGTCTATTAGTCCACACTTTTTGTCCATGTGTACCCACTGTTTAGCTTCTGCTTATAAGCGAGAACATGCAATATTTGACTTTCTCTTTCTGAGTTGTTTTACTTAAGATAATGGCCTCCACTTACATCCATGTTGCAGCAAAAGACATGATTGCATTGTTTTTTGAATTGCAGACTAATATTCCATTGTATTTATGTGCTACATTTTCTTTATCCATTTATTTATTGATTGACACCTAGGTTGATTTCAAATCTTTGCTATAGTTTGCAAATATTTTCTCACATTCTGCAGACTTTCTGTTCATTTTGTTGATTATTTATTTGACTGTGCAGAGGCTTTTTAGTTTAATTGTCTCAATGTCTCTTTTTGGTTTTGTTAATTGTGCTTTAGAGCACAAAAGCTCAAAAGGTCTTAAGTCATTAATTATTTTCCCAGTTCAATGTCCAGACGTGTTTTCTCTGGATTTTCTTCTAGTATTTTTATAGCTTCATGTTTACATTTAAGTCTTTAATACATTTTGAGTTGATTTCCATATATGGTGAGAGATAGGGTGAGTTTCATTCTTCTGCATATGGCGATCCAGTTTTCCCAGCAGAATTTATTGAAGAGGGTGTCCTTTCCCCAGTGTATGTTTTTGTCAACTTTGTCAAAGATCCATTGGCAAAGATATGTCACATTATCTCTGACTTTTCGATTCTATTCCATTGATATCTGCATTGATTTTTATACAAGTACCATGTTGTTTTTGTAACTATAGCCTTGTAGTATAATTTGGGGGTCAGGTAATTTGATGTTTCCAGCTTTGTTCTTTTTGCTCAGAAATGTTTTGACTATATAGACTCTCTTTTAGTTCCACATGAATTTTAGGATTGGTTTTCCCAATTCTGTGAAAAACGGCATGCATATTTTCATATGGATTGCATTGAGTCTATAGATTGCTTTGGTCAGTATGGTCATTTCAACAATATTAATTCTTCCAATCCAAGGGAGTGGAATGTTTTCCCATTTCTTTGGATCATCTACAATTTGTTTCACCAGTGTATTGTAGTTTTCTTTGTACAGATATTCCACCTCCATGGTTAAATAGATTCCAAGGCATTTTATTCATTTGCAGCTATTGTAAATGGGATTGCTTTCTTGATTTGTTTCTCAGCTCGTTATTGGTGTACAGAAATGCTATTGATTTTTTGCACATTAATTTTGTATCCTGAAATTTTGCTGAATTCCTTTTTCAAATCTAAGCATTTTTTGAGGAGTCTTTAGGGTTTTCTAGGTATAAGATCATATCCATAGTAAACAGAGATCATTTCACTTTCCCTTTTCCGGCTTGAATGCCTTTTATTTCTTTCTCTTGGTTAAATACTCTGGCTAGGACTTCTAATACTGTATTGAAGAGAGTAGTGAAAGTGGGCATTCTTGTCTTTCAGTTTTTACAGGGATTGCTTTCAGCTGCTCCCAATTCCTTGTGGTGTTGGCTGTGGGTTTGTCATATATGATCTTTATTTTTTTCAGGTATGTTCTTTCTATGCCTAGTTTGTTGAGGGTTTCTATCATGAAGGGATACTGCATTTTGTCAAATGCTTTTTCTCTATCTATTGAGATGATCATATGGTTTTTGTTTTTACTTTTGTTTATGTAATAAATTGCATTTATTGATATGCCTGTTTTGAACTATGTTTGCACACTTTGAATAAAACCAACTTGATCTTTTTGATGTGCTATTGGATTTGGTTTACTAGTATTTTGTTGAGAATTTGTGCATCTATGTTCATAAGGATATTGGTCTATAGTTTCCTTTTATTGTTGTGTCCTTGTCTGGCTTTGGTATCAGGATATTACTTGCTTTCTAGAATGAATTATGGAGAATTCCCTCCTCCTCAAGTTTTTGGAACTGTTTCATGAGGATTGGTACCAGTTCTTCTTTGTAGGTTTGGAAGAATTTGGCTCTGAATCCATCTGGTCCTGGGATTTTATTTTTGGGGAGATGTCTTATTACTGATTCTATCTCACCACTCATCATTGATCTGTTCAGGATTTCTATGTATTCCTGGTTCAATATTTGGAGGTTGTATGTTTCTAGGAATTTATTCATTTTCTCTGAAATTCTTAGCCTGTGAGCAAAGACTTATTCATGGTAGTCTCTGATTATCTTTTGTATTTCTGTGGCATCAGTTATCATGTCTCCTTTTTTATTTCTGATTGTGTTTATTTGGATCTTCTCTCTCCTTTTCTTGATTAGTCTAGCTCATGGTCTATCAATTTTGTTTATCTTTTAAAGTACCAACTTTTAATTTTATTGATTGTTTGTATTGTTTTTGTTGTTGTTCTCAGTATCTTTTAGTTCTGCTCTGATTTTTTTATTTCTTTTCTTGTGCTGTGTATTTGGTTTGCCTTTGTTTTCTAGTTCCTTGGGATGAGCCTGGAAGTTAGTCTGTGACCTTTCTATTTTTTTTTAATGTAAGCATTTAATACTATAAATTTCTCTCTTAGTACTACTTTTACTGTATTCCATAAGTTTTGGTAGGTTGTGTCTCCATTTTCATTCATTTCAAAAGTTTTTTTTTTCTAATTTTTGTCTTAATTTCATTATTGACCAAATATTGTTCAGGGGTACATTGTTTAATTTCCATTTATTTGTGGTTTTGAGAGTTTTCCTTGGTATTGATTTCTAGTTTTATTCCACTGTAGTCTGAGAATATACTTAATATGATTTCACTTTTTTAAAATTTATTGAGACTTGTTTTATGGCCTGTCATATGGTCTGTCTATATTGGAGAATGCTCCATGTGCTGATGAGAGGAATATCTATTCTGCAGTTGTTAAATCAAGTGTTCTGTATGTCTATTAGGCCCATTTGGTCTAAAGTCCAATTTAAGTCCACTGTTTCTTTGTTGATTTTCTATTTTCAATAATCTAAGTGTTGCGAGTGAGGTGTTGAAGTCCCCCACTATTATTGTATTGCATCTATATCTTTTTTAGGTCTAGTAATGTTTGTTTTATAAATCTGGGAGCTCCAGTGGTGAGTGCATATATTTTTAGAATTATTACATATTCTTCTATAATTGATTCCTTTATTATATAATGACATGTTTCTCTTTTGTTTTCACTGTTTTTGATTAAAGTCTGTTTTATCTGACATAAGTATAGCTACTCCTACTCTCTTTTAGTTTCCATTTGTGTAGAATATCTTTTCTCATCCCTTTACCTTCAGTTTGTAAGTGTCTTTGCTTACCAGTAAGGTGAATTTCTCATAAGCAGCATATAGTTGATTCATGTTGCTTAATCCATTCTACTAATCCATGTCTTTTAAAGGAACATTTGATTCATTTATATCCAAGGTTAATATTGATTTGTGAGGTTTTTTTTTCCTGTTGTAATGTTTTTATCTGGTTGTTTTGTGGTTCTTTGTTTCTCTCAATGTAGTAAAATGTATTACTCTTTATTGCGTAATTTTACAAATTATTTAAGAAAATCTTCCCTACTCTAATATCACAAAGATATTTTTCTATATTTTCTTCTAAAACTGTTTGTTTTTCTTTTCACATTTGGATATTTAATTCATTTGCAATTTATTTCTATGCTCTATATGATCAAAATTTATCTTTTTCCATGTGAATAGATGTTTGATTGTTCCAACAACATTGTGTGGTCCTTTATTTCCCCCACTGATTTGTAATTCTACCTCTTTTATATCCAAAAAGCTTTTTCCCAAACTATTCATCCTGCTCCATTGCCTTATTTGCCTATTCCTGTGCTATTACAACATTGTTCTAATCACTATAATCTAATATTCAGTCCTAATATCTGAAAATACAAGTCCACCTTTTTTTTGGTTTTCATTTTCAAAACTGTTTTGCCATTCTTGATACTGAATTCTTCCACAAGAATATTAGGTTCAACTTGTTGAGGTACATAATCTATTGGAATTTTAAAAATTGGCTTTAATTGAAAGATTAATTTGGGAAGAGTTGATATCTTTGGCATAGTAAAAGTTGTAATTCATGAACATGGTATTTCCCTTCATTTAGGTCTTACTATGTGTTGTTCAATAAAACTTTGTGACTGCCATCAAGAATATGTACACATTTTGTTAGAGTTATGTTTAAGTACTTTAAGTTGTTAGCTTTACAAATTGTATCACTTTTTAAGAAATGCATTTTCTAATTTTGGTTGATTCTACGTAAAAACATTACTAATTTTGATGTTTTGATTGTACATTGAGCTACAGAGCTGAATGTAAGTTCTAATGTGTAACCAGCAGATTCTTTTGCATCTTTATTATAAAATCATTTTGTCTACCTGTGACAATATCCTTTCTTTCTAATCCTATACCTTTATTCTTCTTGAGTCACTTTTTCATAAATTACAATCTAATTAGGAAATGATCTACTTCATCGTACTGTTTTTTAATTTACTTTCACGTATTATCCACAGTTTTCTCTTTCATAAATCTCTACTGCATCTGTGAGTTTTCTCCATTACATTCCTAACATTGTTTCACACTATTTATCTTTTAGTCTTTTTAGCAACTTTTCCAGAGGTTTGCTACTTTATTAATCTCTCAAATAATACTATTTTTGCTTGTTGGTCTTTTCTATTATTTGGTTTGTTTATTTGTTTGTTTTCCAACTTGTTAATTTCTACTTTCTACTGCAGCTATCATTATTATGTCCCTTCTTTTACTTTCTTATGGTTTACTAAATTGTTTTCTGGTGCTCTAATACATTTGGGACCTTTTTATTCACCGTCGTTTTTATTGAAATATATTGCAGACTACGTGGTTTTGATGATCCTGAGTTCTTATTAGTTATTGCCTTTCACATTGTGGCCAAGTATATTGTTAATTTTTTAAATGTTTCTTCTTGCTTGTAATAAAAATATATATTCTTTTATTATTAGGTATAGGCTAGAGATCTACTAATAGTACACTTTATTCTCCATTATATTATAAACTTCTCTAAGACAAATACCGCATTTCATGATTTTTACATACTTGGAGCATTGAGAGTACCCAATACTTGAAATATTTACCTACTTGGAACGTTAAAAACACCCAATGAGCTGGAAATAAATGAACTGGAAAATGAGGTTTTGATCTCTTATGTTCAGTAAAACATATTCTTTCTTTGAAAAAATAAGTATATTAACACTGACCTTTCTAAAGAAATTTTGGTTAGTTTTACTAAAACCTGGTTAGCTAGCCAGCTATCTAGAGGAAATATATAAATATCTACATTGCATGTAAATTATTCTTCCTTTCTAAATTCTTTTTGTTCCCTAATTATATGCAGCAATTTATAAGTAAATGCATCAGCTTTCTATGCCAATGAATTTTTGTCCATGATTCCTCTCATCTTAATTCAACAGTAAAATAAAACTCCTATGTGCATCAGAGATGAATACATTTCATGATATTATGATTTCTAAATAAGTAGTCCATGCATGTTTGTGGAGACGATACCTGGTCATAATGAAGTAAATTGTTTTGTTTTGTATGATAAAGCAAGATAATGAATTATAAGATTTAATTAGGCAGTGATTCTATTTCAAGTCTGATTGTTGATTTGTCATTGCTTTATAGAGACTATGACACTATAATTTAAGGACTTTAATGAAAATGAATTAATTTGAAAGTGCTTCTAATTCTGCAGCAATTAAGTGATTTTTCTCTCATCCACTAAAACTTATTTCTATACAAGAATGGATTTGCACAGCATCATAGTGGGAAAAAAATCATTATTGTTAGTTATCAAGAAAGGGAATCAGAATTGAAGGCATTATTATGTGTTTTACCAACTTGCCAACTATTCCACCCCTTCCCTCAGATACATGCAAAACACTGAAGACAAATCATATCCTCTACTTGAAGGATAGGAGGTGAACTTTTTTTCTCTCAAATAGGCTAGAAAAAGCATATATGGGTAATCAGTTAAATGATAGAAATCTTTAAACATTTGAGCACATTACTCTTGAGACTCTAGTAGTGTATATATTATAAATTCATAAAGGGGTCTACTCTGTGACGCCTTGTGTCAGGGAGAAAATGGTATCATGCAATTGTTCTCAAGAGGCAATAAATGTGTTCTCTGGTGTTTGGCAAACCATTACACCATTTATTTAGAGTAAAGCTCATTATTTTATTCTATTAAATACCTCACTTTCAACACTGTTAATGAGTTATTTACCTGAAATGTGATCACTAGCACTTCTTTCACTTTAAGACTACCTTCCCTTTCTACAGAATCTACTTCTCCCCTGGGTTATGGTGTTAAAGTAAACTAAGGATTGACTCCTTCTGTTTCCATTAAAGAACATCATGGTAACAAAACCTAGGTTTTTTTATTGTTATTATTTCCTCCTGCCACCTTTTCAGCTTGATGCTGAAACTTTTAACTCTTTCTAATATTTTCATTAGAACATAAAATAAACAAATAATGCCTTATGTGTTTCACTAGCACTTATTCCATGGGAGATAAAACTTACAACCTGATTATGTACTAAATACAAGGAAGAACACTTCCTCACCCTTTTGAAGTCTGTCTTGGGCTCTTTTACATAAACTGATCAATTTTCCTAGAGTTGCAGCAGAGCTAAGTGATGAACTTGTCTTCCATGTCTCAGTAGATCCTTAAAAAAAATTAAAAGAGCAAACTTAAATGGGCAATGAAGCATTGTGAGTCCTTCCTTTACAATGCCATGCTACCTTGCAGCTTCAGTGTAAACTCCTTGAAAACAAGAATGAACGTTACCTTGTTTCTAGATCCACAATAGCCCCTATCGATGTCCAGGCATAGTGAGTGCTCAATAAAGTGGTAAATTGATAAGGAAGGAAAAATTCATTTGTCAAGTATGAGGCAAGATTATTAAACAGTTCATTTCACATAAAAGACTCAATGTGTTTGTTGTTGAAGCAGAGAGAGAGAAAGAGAGCGAGAACAAGAGGAATTGAAGTGTCACTTAAATTAACTCATTTAGACTAAGTCAAATTCATTCCCATGTGAACTTACTGTTAGCCAAGGTCATAAGCACTCCTCAAAATTTTCCTCAGATGTGTTTGTAAGGCAGAATCAGTTGTATGACTCTCTCTATTGATTACCAGCATTTGGCTTTTCCCTTTACAATGCTACTAAAATAGGCAGAGTCTTGCAGTAGGTCTTTTAACTCTTCTTGCTGAGATTCCCAGTGAGCTCCTGGCTTCCTTTACTGGAGTGGTTAGAGGTAAAGCAAACCATTTTAGTCTGTTTGCTCTTTTGCTATTGTTTTTTTTTTTTTTTCTCTCTCTCTCTCTGTCCATAAGATCTGACTGGCCTACACAATTTCTCCCAAATTTACTAACCTGATAGCTGTATGCATTTTTCTCCTAGTATACAATATGTTTCCCTTTTGAAATCTCCCTATAATCTGCACTTCCTACTCAATAGAGTGTTGCCCCATTTGCCAAATATCTATGAGTTGTACAGGTATACACACAAAGTAATTTTCAAAATAAAATTAAAGTTTATCATTTTATATATCAAATTTTTAATTTTGTTTTAATCACTGTGGTCATAAATTATCCTAACAATGTTTCTTATTGCATTACCATGGTTAAATGAGTGTAATCAATGAACTTTAACGTATCCGTGTTGACTTGAGTTCATCATGAGTTTGGTATTGAACCTTCTTTTTAGTGCGTGTGGCTGTTTGCCTCTACACCAAAATAAGAATGGTAGACATGTAGATTTCTGGTGTCAGCTTTGTCATTTTTTCCATCATCTTCTCTATAAATGATACCATCAGCTATAATTGCTTCAGGCTGATACTCAGACAATTTTAAGGAGGCATCTCTTCTTACTTGCTCCAATAGCTATTGGTCGAATTGCATATAAAAAGTACACCTGTATTGGGTGCATATATATTTAGGATAGTTAGCTCTTCTTGTTGCATTGATCCCTTTACCATTATGTAATGTCCTTCTTTGTCTCTTTTGATCTTTGTTGGTTTAAAGTATGTTTTATCAGAGACTAGGATTGCAACCGCTGCTTTTTTTGCTTTCCATTTGCTTGTTAAATATTCCTCCATCTCTTTATTTTGAGCCTATGTGTGTCTTTGCACATGAGATGGGTCTCCTGAATACAGCATACCGATGGGTCTTGACTCTTTCAATTTGCCAGTCTGTGCCTTGTAAATAGGGCATTTAGCCCATTTACATTCAAGGTTAATATTGATATGTGTGATTTTGATCCCGTCATTATGATGCTAGCTGGTTATTTGCCCGTTAGTTGATGCTGTTTCTTCATAGTGTCGATGGTCTTTACAATTTGGTATGTTTTTGCAGTTGCTGGTACCGGTTGCTCCTTTCCATGTTTAGTGCTTCCTTCAGGAGCTCTTGTAAGGCAGGCCTCGTGGTGACAAAAATCCCTCAGCATTTGCTTGTCTGTAAAGGGTTTTATTTCGCCTTCGCTTATGAAGCTAGTTCGGCTGGACATGAAATTCTGGGTTGAAAATTATTCTCTTTAAGAATGTTGAATATTGCCCCCCACTCTCTTCTGGCTTGTATGGTTTCTGCCGAGGGATCCACTGTTAGTCTGATGGGCTTCCCTTTTTGGGTAACCTGGACTTTATCTCTGGCTGCCCTTAACATGTTTTCCTTCTTTTCAACCTTGGCGATCAGGACAATTATGTGTCTTGGGGTTGCTCTTCTCGAGGAGTATCCTTGTGTTCTCTGTATTTCCTGAATTTGAATGTTGGCCTGTCTTGCTAGGCTGGGGAAGTTCTCCTGGATAATATCCTGAAGCATGCTTTCCAACTTGGTTCCACTCTCCCTGTAACTTTCAGGTACACCAATCAAATGAAGGTTTGGTCTTTTCACATAGTCCCATAATTCTTGGAGGCTTTGTTCATTTCTTTTCATTCTTTTTTCTCTAAACTTGTCTTCATGATTTACTTCATTAAGTCGATCTTCAATCTCTGATGTCCTTTCTTCTGCTTGATCAATTCAGCTATTGATAGTTGTGTGTACTTCACGAAGTTCTCATGCTGTGTTTTTCAGCTCCATCAGGTCATTTATGTTCTTCTCTAAACTAGTTATTCTAGTTAGCAATACATCTAACCTTTTTTCAAGGTTCTTAGCTTCCTTGCATTGGGTTAAAACCCAGATTCAAAAAGCAAGTTCTTAGAGACCTACGCAGAGACACAGACACCTACACAATAATAGTGAGAGACTTTAATACCCCACTGTCAATATTAGACAGATCAACAAGACAAAAAATTAACAAGGATATTCAGGACTTGAACTCTGCTCTGGACCAAGCAGACCTAACAGACATCTACAGAACTCTCCACCCCAAATCAACAGAATATACATTCTTCTCAGCACCACATTGCACTTATTCTAAAATTGACCACATAATTGGAAGTAAAACACTTCTCAGCAAAAGCAAAAGAGTGGAAATCATAACAAACAGTCTCTCAGACTACAGTGCAATCAAATTAGAACTTAGAATTAAGAAACTCACTCAAAACTGCACAACTACATGGAAACTGAACAACCTGCTCCTGAATGACTACTGGGTAAATAATGAAATTAACGCAGAAATAAATAAGTTCTTTGAAACCAATAAGAACAAAGACACAATGTACCATAATCTCTGGGACACAGCTAAGGCACTGTTTAGAGGGAAATTTATAGCACTAAATGCCCACAGGAGAAAGCAGGAAATATCTAAAATCGACACCCTAACATCACAATTACGAGAACTAGAGAAGCAAGAGCAAACAAATTGAAAAGCTAGCAGAATACAAGAAATAACTAAGATAAGAGCAGAACTGAAGGAGACAGAAACATGAAAAACCCTTCAAAAAAAATCAATGAATCCAGGAGCTGATTTTTTGAAAAGATCAACAAAATAGACTGCTAGCCAGATTAATAAAGAAGAAAGAGAGAAGAATCAAATAGACACAATAAAAACTGATAAAGGGGGTATCACCACTGATCCCACAAAAATACAAACTACCATCAGAGAATACTATAAACACCTCTTTGCAAATAAACTAGAAAATCTAGAAGAAATAGATAAATTCCTGGACATGTATACCCTCCCAAGGCTAAACCAGTAATAAGTTGAATCCCTGAATAGACCAATAACAAGTTCTGAAATTGAGGCAGTAATTAATAGCCTATCAACCAAAAAAATCAGAGGTACAAACAGTAGCTGGTACCATTCCTTCTGAAACTATTCCAAATAATAGAAAATGGGGGATTCCTCCCTAACTCATTTTATGAAGCCAGCATCATCCTGATACCAAAACCTGGCAGAGACACAACAGAAAACAGAAAATTTCAGGCCAATATCCCTGGTGAACATCAATGCAAAAATCGTCAATAAAATACTGGCAAGCCAAATCCAGCAGCACATTAAAAAGCTTATCCACACCATCAAGTTGGCTTCATACCTGAGATGCAAGGCTGGTTCAACATACGCAAATCAGTAAATGTAATCCATCGCATAAACAGAACCAATGACAAAAACCACATGATTATCTCAATAGATACAGAAAAGGCCTTTGACAAAATCAACAGTCTTTCATGCTAAAAACTCTCAATAAACTAGCTATTGATGGAATGTATCTCAATATAATAAGAGCTATTTATGAGAAACCCACAGCCAATATTATACTGAATGGGCAAAAACTGGAAGCATTCCCTTTTTAAACCAGCACAAGACAAGAATGCCCTCTCTCACCACTCCTATTCAACATAGTATTGGATGTTCTGGCCAGGGCAATCAGGCAAGAGAAAGAAATAAACGGCATACAAATAGGAAAAAAGGAAGTCAAATTATCTCTTTTTGCAGATGACATGATTGTATATTTTAAAAATCCCATCGTCTCAGCCCAAAATCTCCTTAAGCTTACAAGCAACTTCAGCAAAGTCTCAGGATACAAAATCAATGTGCAAAAAATCACAAGCATTCCTATACACCAATAACAGAGAAACAGAGAGCCAAATCATAAGTGAACCCCCATTCACAATTGCTACAAAGAGAATAAAATACCTAGGAATACAACTTACAAGGAATGTGAAGGACCTCTTCAAGGAGAACTACAAACCACTGCTCAAGGAAATAAGAGAGGACAAAAACAAATGGAAAAACATTCCATGCTCATGGATAGGAAGAATCAATATTGTGAAAATGACCATACTGCTCAAAGTAATTTATAGATTCAATTCTATCCCCATCAAGTTACCATTGACTTTCTTCACAGAATTAGAAAAAATACTTTAAATTTCATATGGAAACAAAAAAGAGCCCACATAGCCAAGACAATCCTAAGCAAAAAGAACAAACCTGGAGGCATCACACTACTTGACTTCAAACTATACTACAAGGCCACAGCAACTAAAACAGCACGATGCTGGTACCAAAACAGATATATAGACCAATAGAACAGAATACAGGCCTTAGAAATAACACTACACATCTACAAACATCTGATCTTTGACAAACCTGATGAAAACAAGCAATGGGGAAAGAATTCCCTATTTAATAAATGTTGCTGGGAAAACTGGCTAGCCATATGCAGAAAACTGAAATTGGATCCCTTCCTTGCACCTTACACAAAAATTAACTCAAGTCGGATTAAAGACTTAAACATAAAACCTAAAACCATAAAAACCCTAGAAGAAAACCTAGGCAATACCATTCAGGATATAGGCATGGGCAAAGACCTCATGACTAAAACACCAAAAGCAATGGCAACAAAAGCCAAAATTGACAACTGGGATCTAATTAAACCGAAGAGCGTCTGCACAGCAAAAGAAACTATCATCAGAGTGAAGAGGCAACATAGAGAATGGGAGAACATTTTTGCAATCTGTCCATCTGACAAAGGGCTAATATCCAGAATCTATAAGGAATTTAAACAAGTTTACAAGAAAAAAACAATCCCATCAAAACGTGGGTGAAGGATATGAACAGCCACTTCTCAAAAGAGGACATTTATGCAGCCAACAAACATATGTAAAAAAGCTCATCATCACTGGTCATTAGAGAAACACAAATCAAAACCACAATGAGATACCATGTCACACCAGTTAGAATGGCAATCATTAAAAAGTCAGGAAACAACAGATGCTGGAAAAGATGTGGAGAAATAGAAATGCTCTTACACTGTTGGTGGGAGTGTAAATTAGTTCAACCATTGTAGAAGACAGTGTGGTGATTCCTCAAGCATCTAAAACCAGAAATACCATTTGACCTAGTAATCTTATTACTGGGTATATACCCAAAGGATTATAAATCATTCTACTATAAAGACACATGGACACATATGTTTATTATGGCACTATTCACAATAGCAAAGACTTGGAACCAACCCAAATGTCCATCAGTGATAGACTGGATAAAGAAAATGTGGACCATATACACCATGGAATACTACCCATCCATAAAAAAGGATAAGTTCATGTCCTTTGCCAGGACATGGATGAAGCTGGAAACCATCATTCTCAGCAAACTAACACTGGAACAGAAAATCAAACACCGCATATTCTCACTCGTAAGTGGGAGTTGAACAATGAGAACACATGGACACAGGGAGGGGAACATCACACATGGGGGCCTGTTGGGGGTTGGGAGGCTAGGGGAGGGATAGCATTAGGAGAAATACCTAATGTAGACGACAGGTTGATAGGTGCAGCAAACCACCATGGCACATGTATACCTATGTAACAAACCTGCACATTCTGTGCATATGTCCCAGAACTTCAAGTGTAATAAAAAATTTTTTAAAAAAGAGTACAAAGACTATGAACTAAGTTTCCAGTGCTTCGCATCAGTAAATGATTCAGAAATAAAGGACTTTTGTTACCTGAGCATAACACTCAAAAAAGCCAGAAAGTTTATACTATCTGAAATTTGGCCTAAGAAAAATATAGAACAAATGGAGCTTACAATGATGCTTTAAGGATGCTACATAGTCAACCTTGGTTGTGCTTTAAACACAGAGTTCCAGGAAGTTAAGGTTGTTTGTATTTGACCTGAAGAGTACGTATGGAACAAATGTTATAAATGCTGCATCGCCAGTCTTGTGTAGATAAAACTTATATCCCAGCGTAGTTTAAATCCTGGATTTGATGGAAGCAGTTTAACACAGGTTAATATGATAGTGTTTGAAATAAGCTAGGCCTAGTTTCAAACCCTGGGTAGCCTCTGAGCCTCAGTTTCTTCATTAGTTAAATGGGAATAATGAATCACTTTACAAAATTATTGTGCAGATGGAAAAAAGTGCTTATTACATTTTCTCAATACCCTCTGTTCTTTCTATTCTTTAAGCTTAATCCAATTTAATAGATATACTAATATCTGACTTGCCTTCTCAAAATTGAAAAATAAAATTACAAAAATTTTATAGCAATTAAAATATCAGATGTAGATACTGAAATCTTATAAGCATGTTTCCTGTCTTTATTTCATATGAGATGTATCATTAGGACTTTTGTCTTTATTAGCATATAACATTTATATCACAGAGTAAACCATTTGGGCTGATGATATCTGTAAAATTCGGAAAACATAAGCATTCAATATGCATTATTCCTATTATATGTGTATTGATTTATACAAAAATTTATAAGAAACAATTTTTATGCACTTGAGAGAACACTAAATCATTCAAAATTTGGTAGTTGTAAAGAAGTATGTTATGTCTGTATGGTAGTGTTTTAGATCATCACCTCAAGCTATTGATGTGAAACTGTAACTGGATGCAATTTAACCAGCAATGGCTGAGTTTCCATTGTTTTCCTAGCGTTAACTTAGGAACTGTCAGGAATATCAAGAAATTGAGTGTCAATTGACAAATCCATAGCCCCAAATATCTGACCCCATTCTCCCATTTCCAGAACCCTCCCTATCTTCAACCATCTTTTACCCCATCAGAACCACCAATCCATTATATTGGCATCTTCTCATGCACTTCTCCACAACATCGATGTTTTCTCTGCCCTCTTTATATGGTTCAAATTCTATAGTCAATTATCAGATTACTCCCTTGTGGACCCCCCTTGACACCCTTTCTTCTCTCTCATGTCACTGTGCTTGCTCAGCAAGCTTGCTCAGCAAAATTACAACCCTGGCTGAATTCAACTCTCTATGTAGTGCTGAAAGGAACTAGCAAAAAGACTCAACCATACCAACTGATTGAATTCATGGTTGCAAATCTGAAGTGCAGTCTTGAGGCTTACCAGTGATCATTTCATACTTCCCTAGTCCATTGACTCTCCCTCTGTTCTGGGGACAATATCATATCTTCTCTGGCTTTAAACCATCCATACCTCCTCTCCCATCTTCATGACTACTAATCCGACTGCTCTGAAAAAACTAAAGCTCACATCAGAGAAGAAACATGTCTCATTTGTTATTTGTGAATATGGCAATTTTCCATTTTTTAAATTAAATATACCATTTTGCCTATAAAACATAATGCTTCCCATATAATTACCTTAGAATACAGTCCTTACTGTAAATGGCTGTTCAGCCTAGGTTTGAATATAACCTAAATATAATAAGCTTGGGTCTCCAGGGAAATCAAAAGAAGTGAACTTGTGCGTTCCCTTAGAAGAGAGTTCATTGTGGGCCTGTGATAGAAATTTTTAGTGATATCTCAGCTGAAAAATAGAGATCAGAGCTTGGATTACGTGGCCTACACATTTTTGACCCTGTTTAATCACAAGTCAGAATATTTGGAATAAGATATATTGATAAAGTAAGGCTATTTATTTCCATGTCTGAATGAATAAATGTAAAAATCAAAACAAAGTTATATCTTAGAAAACATGCATATGTATATATACAACAAATATATATAACATATATAATTAAATATATGTACATACAAATTTCTTTATAAATTGAAAACAGTTGTTTCCGAGGACCAGACAGAAGATTACAAAAGTTGATTAATAAAAGTATGGGCTTTATTTGTCTAATGACAAATCTAACAATTTTAACAGGTGGTTGCCTAATGGATTAAAAAAAGATATGGTGTTTTGAAAATCTTATTAAATCCCATATATATCTATTCTCATCTGTAAACACCATTAGATATTTAAATAAACCTTCTACTCTTTGTAAATGTGTGGTTCTTCATTTGAAAAATGAAAATCATATTGCTTAATACAGCTTCAAAATTATTGAAAGAATTAAATGATTTTTTCACAGTGACAAAGTGAAGTGTAAGTTACCTTATACTTATTAATTAAAATTCTTATTCATACAATAATTTTATCTAGAATTTTTCAAGTACTTATTAAGGGCTAGACATGATACTCAGTGTTTTACATTCATATCATCAAATACTCAGAATAAATCTTTGAATTAAACAAGAAGTGACTAATTCTTTCAAATATTATAATGCCATCTAAGATTAAATGCTCAGTTAAGTGACAAAACTGGTACTTGGTCACCTTTCCAACCTGTGCTTTTAACCACTATACTTTTAACTACTACTATTTCTCTGTGTTTGGGTTGAACTCCTAGGTGAAGATGTGCTCAAAGAACATTCCCTAAACTCTAGAACTCATATATTAATATACACGGTGAAGAGCCACTGGTAACCTACTTTTCTAAATGTGTTCCAAGAAATTAAGCAAATTAAGATAACCATGAAGGCCTCAGCAAAAATGTTGCTGAGCATAAACTCCATCGACTCAATAGCTGAAACAAAAGCATACTCTTACTTTCTTGCCACATTTTGTTTTTCCTGAATTTAATGTTTGTTTTGTTGATTTTATTGCTTAGCTTTTTGTGAGTTTTTTATCAGTCCAATCCAGAACTCTCCCTAAGCTGTGCAAATTTCCTGTCAATATGTTCAAACACATTAGTTGTTCTTTCACTTATATCTCACTGGGCAAAAATTCTCTAGGAGCTTTTTGAAGTGATGCAATCTAGACTGTATGCTCTCCAGGCCTGCTGTGAGCCTTTGCCTTGTGAAACCTCCACCATCATTCTGGGGATTCCCTTTGCCCTCTAATGTTGCACCATCTGGTTCCTGGTTACATTTCTTCCTTAATACAGCATTTTGGTGACAAACATCCTACAGAAGATCTTTGGAAACCGGTGTGTGCAAAATAAAAATTTGTGGAATTTGAACATCTGAAAATATCTTTTAAAAAAATCTAGGAGGTTATTACTTCTAATCAGACAGCTTATTTTCAGCTCAGTTAAGTTTAAAATTGTGTTAGCTTTTCTCTTTAGTATCCTCAGAAGGTAGGCTGTGTCTTTTTTTTGGAATACCCTTCCACCTGTTTAGTAAGGACAAGGCAACTTTAAAAATGTCTGTGTTCTTAGGAAATGTCATTTGTTTGGCAGGGATCCCAATGTGCAGCACAGCTTGATCCCCCTTCACGGTCCCCAAAACAGCTAGGCTTGACACCAGAAAGCTCTTTCAATGACAGCCATTCATTTATCAAAGTATTCTGAACTTAGAGAATATGGCTTTAAAAAAAAAAAAAATGTACTCCAAGAAGCTCTTTCTCAGTCTGTTCAGGGTGCTATAACAAATACTACAAACTGGGTGACTTACAAACAACAAACATTTATTTCTCACAGTTCTGGAGGCTGGGAAATCCAAGGCACTGGCAAATCTATCTCATGAGGGCCTGTTCCTCATAGACAGTACCTCAATTGGCATATGGCCCATAGTGTCCTTATTAAAAAGGCCACTGGGAGCAGCCTTGCCCCTTCTCACTATGTCTTCAGCTGGTGGAAGGAGCAAGACAGCTCTCTAGAAACTTTATTTATTTATTTATTTATTTATTTATTATTTGAGACCTAGTCTTGCTGTGTCGCCCAGGCTGGGGTGCAGTGGCATGATCTCAGCTCACTGCAATCCCTGCCTCCTGGGTTGAAGCAATTCTGCCTCAGCCTCCTGAGTAGCTGGGATTACAGGCTCCCGCCCCCAAACCCAGCTAATTTTTGTACTTTTAGTACAGACAGGGTTTCACCATGTTGGCCAGGCTAGTCTCGAACTCCTGACCTCAAGCAATCCGCCCGCCTCAGCCTCCTAAAGTGCTGGGATTATAGGGGATTATAGGCGCAAGCCACTGTGCCCAGCCTCGGGGGCCATTTTAATAAGGGCACTTATCCTATTCATGAAGGCTGTGCTATCATGACCTAATTATCTCCAAAATGCCTCACCTCTTAAAAACGTATCACCTTGGGTGTTAGGATTTCAACACATGAACTTGGGAGGATACAGATATTCAAACTGTAGCAGGCACATTCTGACAAATCTGCAGCCAGTATTTCTTCTCCAAAAGTTGTTTTAGCAATTTCACGGTTTTATGGGCATTTCTTATCTTTATATTTTAGTGGAAGGCCTGAAGTGTCCCAGTGAAAAAGGTGTTGAAACATTTTTGACAGTATCCTTGTTTCACAGTTGGCATTTGACTATGTTTAACTGAAAGGTAGAATGTAAATATTTAACTTCCATTTTCTATTTAATTTAAAAAATAACTATTTTTTCAAGTATACAACACAGTATAATTACTAACTATAGTCCCCATAGTATATATTAGATCTCCAGAACTTGTTCATCTCATAACTGAAAGCTCATACCCTTTGGCCAACATCTCCTCATTTCCTGCACTCCCCAGCACCTGGTAACAACTATTCTACTCTGTTTCTAAGAATTAGACTTTTTTAGATTCCCCGTATAAGTGATATGATGCCATATTTGTCTTTCAATGTCTAGCTTATTTCACTTAGCATGTCTTCCAGGCCCATCCATGATGTTCCAAATAGGAGGATTTGCTTATGCTTTAAGGCCAAATAATATTTCATTGTGCACATATATACTGTGTGCATATATTATATGTATAGATAAGATATACATATATTATATGTATGTAGGTTTTGCTGTGCAAAAACTTTTTTATTTTATATAGTCCTACTTGCTTACATTTGCTTTTGTTGTTTGTGCTTTTTGTGTCACATTCAAAAAAACCATTTCCAAGTCCAGTGTCAAGGAGCTTTAACCCTACTTTTTATTCCAGAAGTTTTCAAGTTTCAGGTCTTTTATATATATAAGTTTTTAAAGTTTCAGGTCTTATATATAAGTCTTTAATCCATTTTGGGTTGATTTTTGTGTATTATCTAAGATAAGGGTCCAATTTCATTCTTCTACCTGTGGGTTTCTACTTTTCTCAGCACCATTTGTTGAAGAGACTATCCCCATTGTCTTTTTGGTACATTTGTTAACAATCAGTTGATTGATATATATGTGGCTTTTTTTCTGGGATCTCTAATTTATTCCAATGATCTCTAAGTCTGTGTTTGTGCCAATATCAGCCTGTTTTGATTATAATAGCTTAGTAATGTAATTTGAAATGAAGAAAGGTGAGGCTTCCAGCTTTTTCTTCTTGCTCAAAATTACTTTAGCTACTCAGAATCTTTTGTGATTTCATATAAATTTTAGGATTATTTTTTCTATTTCTGTAAAAAAGGTCAGTGGGATTTTGATAGGAATTGCATTTAATCTGTGAATTACTTTGGGTAGTGTGGAATTTTAAACAACATTAATTATTTCACTCCGTGAATACATGATATCTTCTCGTTTATTTTTGTCTTCAATTTTTTTCATCAATATTTTGAAGTTTTCAGTCATACAGATTTTTCACCTCAGTTACATTTATTTCTAAGTGTGGTATTCTTTCCCACACTATTGTAAGCATTGTTTTATTTCTTTTTCACATAGTTTGTTGTGAGTGTATGGAAACAAAATTGACTTTTAAATGTTGATTTTGTAGCTTGTGCTCTACTAAATTTGCTTAATAGTTCTAAACTTTTTGGTGGATTGTTTAGGGTTTTCTATATATAAGATGCTGGCATCCACAAACAGGGACCATTCAATTTTCCTTTCTGACTTAGTTGCTTTTTATTTCTTTCTCTTGCCTAACCCTCTGGTTAAGACTTTCAGTGCTATATTAAATAGAAGTGACAAGAGTGATCATCCTTGTCATGTTTCCGTTCTTAGATGAAAAGCTTTCAACTTTTCACTGTTGAGTATGATGTTAGCTGTAGGGTTGTCATATGTGGCTTTTATTGTGTTGAAGTACATTTCTTCTATACCTAATTTGTGGAGAGTTTCATTATGAAAGGATGTTGGATTTTGTTCAATGCTTTTTTCTTCATCTAGTAAAATGATCATATGATTCTTATCCTTCATTCTCTTGATGTGGTGTATCACATTTATTGATTTGTGGATGATAAACCATCTTTGCCTCCCCAGGGTAAATCCCATTTGACTATGGTATATGATCCTTTTAGTGTGCTATTGTATTGGGGTTTCTAGTACTTCCTTGAGGATTTTTGCACATATGTTCATCAGGGATGTTGGCCTGTAATTTTCTTTTTTGGTTGTTTCTTTTTTTTTTTTTAAATTTTTTTTTATTATTATTATTATACTTTAGGTTTTATGGTACATGTGCGCAATGTGCAGGTAAGTTACCTATCTATACATGTGCCATGCTGGTGCGCTGCACCCACTAACTCGTCATCTAGCATTAGGTATATCTCCCAATGCTATCCCTCCCCCCTCCCCCCACCCCACAACACTCCCCAGAGTGTGATGTTCCCCTTCCTGTGCCCATGTGTTCTCATTGTTCAATTCCCACCTATGAGTGAGAATATGTGGTGCTTGGTTTTTTGTTCTTGCGATAGTTTACTGAGAATGATGATTTCCAATTTCATTCATGTCCCTACAAAGGACATGAACTCATCATTTTTTATGGCTGCATAGTATTCCATGGTGTATATGTGCCACGTTTTCTTAATCCAGTCAATCATTGTTGGACATTTGGGTTGGTTCCAAGTCTTTGCTATTGTGAATAATGCCACAATAAACATACGTGTGCATGTGTCTTTATAGCAGCATGATTTATAGTCCTTTGGGTATATACCCAGTAATGGGATGGCTGGGTCGAATGGAATTTCTAGTTCTAGATCCCTGAGGAATCGCCACACTGACTTCCACAATGGTTGAACTAGTTTACAGTCCCACCAAGAGTGTAAAAGTGTTCCTATTTCTCCACATCCTCTCCAGCACCTGTTGTTTCCTGACTTTTTAATGATTGCCATTCTAACTGGTGTGAGATGGTATCTCATTGTGGTTTTGATTTGCATTTCTCTGACGGCCAGTGATGGTGAGCATTTTTTCATGTGTTTTTTGGCTGCATAAATGTCTTCTTTTGAGAAGTGTCTGTTCATGTCCTTCGCCCAGTTTTTGATGGGGTTGTTTGTTTTTTTCTTGTAAATTAGTTTGAGTTCATTGTAGATTCTGGATATTAGCCCTTTGTCAGATGAGTAGGTTGCGAAAATTTTCTCCCATTCTGTAGGTTGCCTGTTCACTCTGATGGTAGTTTCCTTTGCTGTGCAGAAGCTCTTTAGTTTAATTAGATCCCATTTGTCAATTTTGGCTTTTGTTGCCATTGCTTTTGGTGTTTTAGACATGAAGTCCTTGCCCATGCCTATGTCCTGAATGATAATGCCTAGGTTTTCTTCTAGGGTTTTTATGGTTTTAGGTCTAACATTTAAGTCTTTAATCCATCTTGAATTGATTTTTGTATAAGGTGTAAGGAAGGGATCCAGTTTCAGCTTTCTACATATGGCTAGCCAGCTTTCCCAGCACCATTTATTAAATAGGGAATCCTTTCCCCATTTCTTGTTTTTCTCAGGTTTGTCAAAGATCGGATAGTTGTAGATATGTGGCATTATTTCTGACGGCTCTGTTCTGTTCCATTGATCTATATCTCTGTTTTGGTACCAGTACCATGCTGTTTTGGTTACTATAGCCTTGTAGTATAGTTTGAAGTCAGGTAGTGTGATGCCTCCAGCTTTGTTCTTTTGGCTTAGGATTGACTTGGCGATGCGGGCTCTTTTTTGGTTCCATATGAACTTTAAAGTAGTTTTTTCCAATTCTGTGAAGAAAGTCATTGGTAGCTTGATGGGGATGGCATTGAATCTGTAAATTACCTTGGGAAGGATGGCCATTTTCACGATATTGATTCTTCCTACCCATGAGCATGGAATGTTCTTCCATTTGTTTGTATCCTCTTTTATTTCCTTGAGCAGTGGTTTGTAGTTCTCCTTGAAGAGGTCCTTCACATCCCTTGTAAGTTGGATTCCTAGGTATTTTATTCTCTTTGAAGCAATCGTGAATGGGAGTTCACTCATGATTTGGCTCTCTGTTTGTCTGTTATTGATGTATAAGAATGCTTGTGATTTTTGTACATTGATTTTGTATCCTGAGACTTTGCTGAAGTTGCTTATCAGCTTAAGGAGATTTGGGGCTGAGACAATGGGGTTTTCTAGATATACAATCATGTCATCTGCAAACAGGGACAATTTGACTTCCTCTTTTCCTAATTGAATACCCTTGATTTCCTTCTCCTGCCTAATTGCCCTGGCCAGAACTTCCAACACTATGTTGAATAGAAGTGGTGAGAGAGGGCATCCCTGTCTTGTGCCAGTTTTCAAAGGGAATGCTTCCAGTTTTTTCCCATTCAGTATGATATTGGCTGTGGGTTTGTCATAGATAGCTCTTATTATTTTGAGATACGTGCCATCATTACCGAATTTATTGAGAGTTTTTAGCATGAAGGGTTGTTGAATTTTGTCAAAGGCTTTTTCTGCATCTGTTGAGATAATCATGTGGTTTTCGTCTTTGGTTCTGTTTATATGCTGGATTACATTTATTGATTTGCGTATATTGAACCAGCCTTGCATCCCAGGGATGAAGCCCACTTGATCATGGTGGATAAGCTTTTTGATGTGCTGCTGGATTCTGTTTGCCAGTATTTTATTGAGGATTTTTGCATCAATGTTCATCAAGGATATTGGTCTAAAATTCTCTTTTTTTTGTTGTGTCTCTGCCAGGCTTTGGTATCAGGATGATGCTGGCCTCATAAAATGAGTTAGGGAGGATTCCCTCTTTTTCTATTGATTGGAATAGTTTCAGAAGGAATGGTACCAGCTCCTCCTTGTACCTCTAGTAGAATTCGGCTGTGAACCCATCTGGTCCTGGACTTTTTTTGGTTGGTAAGCTATTGATTATTGCCACAATTTCAGCTCCTGTTATTGGTCTATTCAGAGATTCAACTTCTTCCTGGTTTAGTCTTGGGAGGGTGTATGTGTTGAGGAATTTATCCATTTCTTCTAGATTTTCCAGTTTATTTGCGTAGAGGTGTTTGTAATATTCTCTGATGGTAGTTTGTATTTCTGTGGGATCGGTGGTGATATCCCCTTTATCATTTTTTATTGCATCTATTTGATTCTTCTCTCTTTTTTTCTTTATTAATCTTGCTAGCAGTCTATCAATTTTGTTGATCCTTTCAAAAAACCAGCTCCTGGATTCATTTATTTTTTGAAGGGTTTTTTGTGTCTCTATTTCCTTCAGTTCTGCTCTGATTTTAGTTATTTCTTGCCTTCTGCTAGCTTTTGAATGTGTTTGCTCTTGCTTTTCTAGTTCTTTTAATTGTGATGTTAGGGTGTCAATTTTGGATCTTTCCTGCTTTCTCTTGTGGGCATTTAGTGCTATAAATTTCCCTCTACACACTGCTTTGAATGCATCCCAGAGATTCTGGTATGTTGTGTCTTGGTTCTCGTTGGTTTCAAAGAACATCTTTATTTCTGCCTTCATTTCGTTATGTACCCAGTCGTCATTCAGGAGCAGGTTGTTCAGTTTCCATGTAGTTGAGTGGTTTTGAGGAGAGTCTTAATCCTGAGTTCTAGCTTGATTGCACTGTGATCTGAGAGATAGTTTGTTATAATTTCTGTTCTTTTACATTTATTGAGGAGAGCTTTACTTCCAAGTATGTGGTCAATTTTGGAATAGGTGTGGTGTGGTGCTGAAAAAAATGTATATTCTGTTGATATGGGGTGGAGAGTTCTGTAGATGTCTATTAGGTCTGCTTGGTGCAGAGCTGAGTTCAATTCCTGGGTATCCTTGTTGACTTTCTGTCTTGTTGATCTGTCTAATGTTGACAGTGGGGTGTTAAAGTCTCCCATTATTAATGTGTGGGAGTCTAAGTCTCTTTGTAGGTCACTCAGGACTTGCTTTATGAATCTGGGTGCTCCTGTATTGGGTGCATATATATTTAGGATAGTTAGCTCTTCTTGTTGAATTAATCCCTTTACCATTATGTAATGGCCTTCTTTGTCTCTTTTGGTCTTTGTTGGTTTAAAGTCTGTTTTATCAGAGACTAGGATTGCAACCCCTGCCTTTTTTTGTTTTCCATTTGCTTGGTAGATCTTCCTCCATCCTTTTATTTTGAGCCTATGTGTGTCTCTGCAAGTGAGATGGGTTTCCTGAATACAGCACACTGATGGGTCTTGAGTCTTTATCCAATTTGCCAGTCTGTGTCTTTTAATTGGAGCATTTAGTCCATTTGCATTTAAAGTTAATATTGTTATGTGTGAATTTGATCCTGTCATTATGATGTTAGCTGGTTATTTTGCTCGTTAGTTGATGCAGTCTCTTCCTAGTCTCGATGGTCTTTACATTTTGGCATGATTTTTCAGTGGCTGGTACCGGTTGTGCCTTTCCATGTTTAGCGCTTCCTTCAGGAGCTCTTTTAGGGCAGGCCTGGTGGTGACAAAATCTCTCAGCATTTGCTTGTCTGTAAAGGATTTTATTTCTCCTTCACTTATGAAGCTTAGTTTGGCTGGATATGAAATTCTGGGTTGAAAATTCTTTTCTTTAAGAATGTTGAATATTGGCCCCCACTCTCTTCTGGCTTGTAGGGTTTCTGCCGAGAGATCCGCTGTTAGTCTGATGGGCTTCCCTTTGATGGTAACCCGACCTTTCTCTCTGGCTGCCCTTAACATTTTTTCCTTCATTTCAACTTTGGTGAATCTGACAATTATGTGTCTTGGAGTTGCTCTTCTCGAGGTGTATCTTTGTGGCGTTCTCTGTATTTCCTGAATCTGAATGTTGGCCTGCCTTGCTAGATTGGGGAAGTTCTCCTGGATAATATCCTGCAGAGTGTTTTCCAACTTGTTTCCATTCTCCCCATCACTTTCAGGTACACCAATCAGACATAGATTTGGTCTTTTCACATAGTCCCACATTTCTTGGAGGCTTTGCTCGTTTCTTTTTATTCTTTTTTCTCTAAACTTCCCTTCTCGCTTCATTTCATTCATTTCATCTTCCAGGGCTGATACCCTTTCTTCCATTTGATCGCGTCGGCTCCTGAGGCTTCTGCATTCTTCACGTAGTTCTCGAGCCTTGGTTTTCAGCTCCATCAGCTCCTTTAAGCACTTCTCTGTATTGGTTATTCTAGTTATACATTCTTCTAAATTTTTTTCAAAGTTTTCAACTTCTTTGCCTTTGGTTTGAATATCCTCCCATAGCTCAGAGTAATTTGATCGTCTGAAGCCTTCTTCTCTCAGCTCGTCAAAGTCATTCTCCGTCCAGCTTTGTTCCGTTGCTGGTGAGGAACTGTGTTCCTTTGGAGGAGGAGAGGTACTCTGCTTTTTAGAGTTTCCAGTTTTTCTGCTCTGTTTTTTCCCCATCTTTGTGGTTTTATCTACTTTTGGTCTTTGATGATGGTGATGTACAGATGGGTTTTTGGTGTGGATGTCCTTTCTGTTAGTTTTCCTTCTAACAGACAGGACCCGCAGCTGCAGGTCTGTTGGAGTACCTGGCCGGCCGTGTGAGGTGTCAGTCTGCCCCTGCTGGGGGGTGCCTCCCAGTTAGGCTGCTCGGGGGTCAGGGGTCAGGGACCTACTTGAGGAGGCAGTCTGCCTGTTCTCAGATCTCCAGCTGCGTGCTGGGAGAACCACTGCTCTCCTCAAAGCTGTCAGACAGGGACATTTAAGTCTGCAGAGGTTACTGCTGTCTTTTTGTTTGTCTGTGCCCTGCCCCCAGAGGTGGAGCCTACAGAGGCAGGCAGGCCTCCTTGAGCTGTGGTGGGCTCCACCCAGTTCGAGCTTCCAGGCTGCTTTGTTTACCTAAGCGAGCCTGGGCAATGGCGGGCGCCCCTCCCCCAGCCTCGCTGCTGACTTGCTGTTTGATTTCAGACTGCTGTGCTAGCAATCAGCGAGACTCCGTGGGCTTAGGACCCTCTGAGCCAGGTGCGGGCTATACTCTCCTGGGGCACCGTTTCCTAAGCCCGTCGGAAAAGCACAGTATTCGGGTGGGAGTGGCCCGATTTTCCAGGTGCCGTCTGTCACCCCTGGAAAGGGAACTCCCTGACCCCTTGCGCTTCCCGAGTGAGGCAATGCCTCGCCCCTGCTTCGGCTGGCGCACGGTGCACTCACCCACTGACCTGCGCCCACTGTCTGGCACTCCCCAGTGAGATGAACACGGTACCTCAGATGGAAATGCAGAAATCACCCGTCTTCTGCGTCGCTCACGCTGGGAGCTGTAGACCGGAGCTGTTCCTATTCAGCCATCTTGGCTCCTCACTCTTTTTGTTGTTTCTTGTCTGGGTTTGGTGTCAAGGTAATGCTGGTCTTGGAAATTGGATTTGAAAGTGTTCCCTTCTCTTCAATTGTTTAAGAAGGATTGATATTAATTCTCCTTTCAATATTTGGTAGAATTCACAGTGAAGTCATAGGGTACTGGGCTTTTCATTGTTGGGAGATTTCTGTTTACTGATTCAATCTCCTTATTAGTTATGTCTGTTCAAATTTTTTATTCATGATTCAGTCTAAGCAGGCTCTATATCATTAAGAATTTATTTCTTCTAGATTATTCAGTTGTTTGTTGGAATATAATTTCTTGTAGTGGTATCTTATCATGATTTGTATATCTGTAGTAACAGTTGTAGTGTCTTCTCATTCGTTTCTGATTCTACTTATTTAAGTAGGTTCCCTTTTATTCTTACTGTAGCTAAAGGCTTGTCAATTTTATCTTTTCAAAAAAAGCAAATTCTGGTTTCATTGATCTTTTCTGATTTTTTTTTTTTTGTCACTGCTTCATTTACTTCTGCTCTGATATTTGTTGGGTTTGTTCTTATTTTTCCAATTACTTGAAGTGTAAAGCTAGCTTGTTTATTTGAGATCTTTCTTTGTTCTTAATTTGGCATTTATTGCTATAAACTTCCCTCTTAAAACTGCTTTTGCTGAATCCCATAAGTTTTGGTATGTTGTATTTCTATTTTTTTTTTGTATTAAGATTTTCTTTTAATTTTCCTTTTGATTTCTTCTTTGACCTAATGGTTGCTCAGGATGGTACTATTTGGTTTCCACATATTTGTGAATTTTCCAGTTTTCCTCTTTTTAGTGATTTCTGGTTTTATATATATCATTGCTGTTGGAAAAGATACTTGATATTATTTCAGTCTTTGTAAATTTTTTAAGACTTATTTTGTGGCCTTGCATATAATCTTCCTGCAGAATATTTTATGTGTGCTTGAGATTAATGTGTATTCTGCTGCTGTTGAATGGAATACTCTCTCTCTCTCTCTCTCTCTCTCTCTGTCTCTGTGTGTGTGTGTGTGTGTGTGGGTGTATTAAGTCTATGAAGTCCAATGTTTCTTTGTTGATTTTTTTGTCTGCATAATCTACCCTGTTGCAAGCAGTCTCTCTGTGTGTGTGTGTGTGTGTGTGTGTGGGTGTGGGTGTGTATTAAGTCTATGAAGTCCAATGTTTCTTTGTTGATTTTTTTTGTCTGTATAATCTGCCCTGTTGCAAGCAGGGTATCGAAGTCCCTACTATTATATTTTATTATATTTCTCCTTTCAGTCTGTCAATGCTTGCTTCATATATTTAGGTTATCTGATATTGGGTGCATATATATTTAAATTATATCCTCTTGCTGAATTGACACTTTTATCATTATATAATTACCCTCTTTGTCACTTGTGACAGGTTTTGACTTAAAGCCTATTTTGTCTGAAATAAGTACAGCTACTCCTGCTCTCTTTTGGTTTATATTTGCATGAAATATTATTTCTATCCTTCAGCCTACATAGGTCCCTAAAGTTTGTTTCAAGCATGTATAGTTTGGTCATGTTTTTTTCACCCATTTAGTGACTCTATGTCTTTTCATTAGATAATTCAGCCTATTTACATTTAAAATAATTATTGATAGGTAAGGACTTACTATTACCATTTTGTTGATTTTTTTTCTGATTGTTTTATAATTTCTTTGTTCTTTCTTTTTGCTCTCTTCCTTTGTGATTTAATTTTATATAGTGGTATTTTTTAAATTATTTATTTTTATCTTCTATGTCTACTATAGGTCTTTGCTTTGTGGTTACCATGGGGCTACATTATAACATAGGCTATGTTATAACATCTTATAGTTATAACACTATTTTAAGCTGATAATAACTTAACTTTGATCACTTACAAGAAATCCACACACTCCCATGCATACACACACATTTTAAGTATTTGGTATTATAGTTTATTATTATTATCATTATTATACTTTAAGTTCTGGGGTATATATGCAGAACATGCAGGTTTGTTACATAGGTATACACGTGCCATGGTGGTTTGCTGCACCCATCAACCTGTCATCAACATTAGGTATTTCTCCTAATGCTATCCCTTCCCTAGCCCCCCAACAGGCCCCAGTGTGTGATGTTCCCCTCCATGTGTCCGTGCGTTCTCATTGTTCAACTCCCACTTATGAGTGAGAACATGCGGTGTTTGGTTTTCTGTTCTTGTGTTAGTTTGCTGAGAATGATGGTTTCCAGCTTCATCCATGTCCCTGCAAAGGACATGAACTCATCCTTTTTTATGGATGCATAGTATTCCATGGTGTATATGTGGCACATTTTTTTTATCCAGTCTATCATTGATGGACATTTGAGTTGGTTCCAAGACTTTGCTATTGCAAACAGTGCTGCAATAGACATACATGTACATGTGTTTTTATAGTAGAATGATTTATAATCCTTTGGGTATATACCCAGTAATGGGATTGCTGGGTCAAATGGTATTTCTAGTTCTAGATCCTTAAGGAATCTCCACACTGTCTTCCACAATGGGTGAACTAATTTACGCTCCCACCAACAGTGTAAAAGCATTCCTATTTCTCCACATCCTCTCCAGCATCTGTTGTTTCCTGACTTTTTAGTGATCACCATTCTAACTGGTGTGAGACAGTATCTCACTGTGGTTTTGATTTGCATTTCTCTAGTGACCAGTGATGATAAGCATTTTTTCATAAGTTTGTTGGCTACATAAATGTATTTCTTTAAATAAGTGTTATGTACTTTCTCTTCTTATTCTGGGTTTTCTATAATCCTTATTTTATTCCTCTTGAGGGTGTCCCATAAATCCCATAAGCTTTCTTCATTCCTTTTCATTCTGTCTTCATTTTTCTACTCTGGATAATCTTAAGTGGGCTGTTTCTGATTTAGCATTTGTTTTTCCTGCTTGATCAAGTCTGCTGTGGGAGTTCTATATTGCATTTTCCATTTCATTTATTGTATTCTTCAGCTCCAGAATTTCTGGGATTTTTTTTAATGATTTCTATCTCTTCATTTAACTTCTTGTTTTGTTCATTGTTTTCCTGATTTTATTGATTTGTCCGTCTGTGCCCTCTTGTAGCTTACTTAGCTTCCTTAAAATATTAATTTTGATGTTTTTGTCAGGCAATTAATGGAGCTTCATTTCTTTCAGTTTGGTTACTAGAAAATTGTGTTCACATGGTGGCACTTGCCTGTAATCCCAGCACTTTCGGAGGTTGAGGCGGGTGGATCACCTGAGGTCAGGAGTTCAGGATCAGCCTGGCCAACCTGATGAAACCCCATCTCTACTAAAAATACAAAAAATTAGCCTGGTGTGGTGGCGGGCATCTGTAATCCCAGCTACTCAGGAGGCTGAGCCAGGAGAATTGCTTGAACCTGGGAAGTGGAGGTTGCAGTGATCTGAGATTGTGCCGATGCACTCCAGCCTGGGCAACAGAGCGAGACTCTGTCAAAAAAAAGAATTGTGTTGTTTTGGTGGTGTCATATTCCCTTGTTTTGTTTTGTTTGTATTCCTGGAAGTCTTGTATTGTTGTCTTTGCATTTGAAGAAGCTGTCACCTCCTTCAGTCTTTACAGACTTGCTTCAGGAGAGAAACACCTTCACCAGTCAGCCAGATGACGGATTCTGAGTCTCTCTCAGACTTTTGTTATGGATGTGCCTGCTCCATTTATTTTGTTTCCTCTTGGGCAGAATTTCTTAAGATTGTTTGCCCTTTCTCAGTCCCACAAAGCCAGGCTGTGTGCTGGGAGTCTCTTACTTGTTTTTTTAGGCAATGCTCTGAAATGCTTAAGTTTGTGTTCCTTCTCCCAATCCCACAAAGTCAAGGTGGCTGGCTGTGTATGCTGGCCAGACAGCTGCAAGTGCTCACACTATCTGTCAGGCACATGAAAGGAGTTAGCTACAGTTATAGAGGGGAGGCTGAAAAACACAATGTGTTGGGAGGACCTATGGATCAGTTACGGTGGTCCACAGGTGAGGCATACCGAACAGGTCATAGGCAAACTTTCAGTTGGAGAATAGTAGAATATACAGCTCTTTGTTTAGTTTTGAACCTTGGTTGCTGACAGTCCCTACCTCTCCTCCCAGCTCCTAGCCTTTCCCAGCCACTCAGCCTTGTTGATGCCCTCAGTATTCTAAGTGGGGCAAGAAAGAGGTAGGCCTCTAGGACAATGTCCCACACAGTTGGGCAAGCCTCACTCACTAATTTTTACTTTCCCCTGTGGGGACAATTGTGAGTTGAAGGAGTTTCTCCTGGCATTGAGCTGTGCTACCTTGAGCATGGGGTGAAATGGGGAAAACGAAACTATTCTCCTTATTATCTTCAATGAGTCTACTCTCATAAGCTTTGCTCCAATGATATGCTGGAATTTCTCCGCTGGACTCCCAAACTCCCACAAAAATACTCTCATCTGCAGGTGATTGCCAAAATCAGTAAACTGTGACATGTTAGAAAACTCCTATTCTGCCATCTTGCTTATGTCACTCTGAAAATATCTTTATTCCACACTCATTTTCATAGTTTGGGAATATTAGTTTGGTGGTGTGTAGGATTTTAGTTGAAAATCATTTTCCTTCAGAAGTTGGATATATTTCTGTATAATTTTCTCATTCCAAATATTTTTGAGAAGTCAAATGTCATCTAGATCTTGATCCTTTGTGTGAAACCTGATTTTTCTCTCCCCTCTTAATCCTCGATACTCCTTGAATGAGTGAGCTTTTCTAATCTGAAATAATCTTATTCATTGTTTGAAATTACTGAAATATTCTTGAATTGTTCCTTTAGTATTTTCCATCTTTTGTGTTCTCAGTTTACTCTTCTTAGAACTTCTATTACTCAGATACTAAAATGTCTCAACTATTATAAATTCATCTTTACTGTCTTTTTGCCTAATATTACCACATTTTCTAGAAGACTTCTTCACATTTATCTTTGATTCTTCTATAGTTTTTCTTTCAATCATTCTTCTGAGTTAGAACATCAATTTAAGAAAAATGTCATGAAGTCTTTTTCATCCCATTTTTTACGTCTGTAACCTTGGCACAATGTCTGGCACTTTTGAGTCTTCAAAGAACAGCAGCTTTAAAAGTGTGTGTGTGAAAAAAAAAGTGTGTGTATGTGTGTACACACACATTAATAATGTATATATTCACAGTATATATATTATATAATATTCTTTCAGCACACTTATTCTTTTTCCTGTGTTCTCTAAGGTAGATAAATTTTATAGGTTTATACCTGAAGCCAGATAATTTTGATATGTTTTTGGTTCTTTTTTTGACTTACATCCTCTGATTCTTTTTTATTTCTAATAATTATAAATAACATTATTACAGCACTTTGTGCCAATTGCTTTTCTGTATAATCTCTTTTAATCCTCACTACAACTCTATGATAAAACCCTTCATATAATCACTATTTTTCAGAGTAGGAAACTAAGGCATTGGGAGTTTAAAAGACTTGCCTAGGGCTACCAGCCAGAAGGTATATAGCTAGGATTCCATCTTAAGCCAACAGACTGTGCTCTGAATTATTTTAAATTTAAACTGCAAACAATATAATACAAATTTTTAAACAAATAATATAGCACCATTTTCACCACAGTAGGCAATTCCATTTTCAGTAGAAGATAAAGAGACGTCATCTTTTTCTTAAAATCATATTTTAATTTACTTCTGCTTCCATGTCCTGGTTTACACGTAATTCAAGGATATACCATTTTAAGGCAGGGACCTGTGGTAATAAGGCATCATGCATAACAGCATGCAATGAGCCCAGATTGGAGAGTGAACAGAAAAAGCTAAACAGAGAAAAAGAGAAATTTATACTCCTGTCCGTTGAAGATATTTAAAGAATTTTATGGGAAAATGTTAAGAATAATTCACAACTTAGATTATTGACCTGGCTGCCATTTTTTTAGTGACTATTTAATGGAAGAAGTTCTAGGTGTTATGGCCTTCCAAAAACAAGAGAAACAGGCTTTTTCATTAAATTCATACATAATGGAGCTCCCAAACTTTTGGAGGCTCTTATTTAGAAGTCAGAATAGTTCAGTAATAATTTTAGGACCGCATGATTTCTGGTGAAATTTTAAATGGAGAGAAATGGTGTGAGAAATATCGCAAACCCCCCTTTGTACCCCTTTGTACCCCTTTGTACTCCTATTTGGCAGTGGATAAGTGACCTGTCCTGGATTTGACTACCCTGCTGCTTCAAGGGCTTTGAAGTCCTGTGGACATGGTAGTCTAGTTGAATGGAATCTAAAAAGGTGGAATATTTTGTTTCTTGAGTATCCATCATCAAAAAGTTCAATTATATCCTGCCACAAAGTGTTCCTTATCCTTCTGTCAGATATGAAGTACTGGGAAAGGCCAGTTCTTTTTGAAAATTTTTGCATCCTTGATAGTAGTTTCAAAAATTGAAAGAAAGTGGTACTGCAGGCATATTGTATAATAACAGCTTCATATAGCTTCTTCCCTTCTAACTTTTGCAGGGCCTACTACGTTGATCCATTTCTGTCAATTGATTGAAATGTCCTCCACATCTTTTATTCCTCTGACCCTCACATTTATGGATTAGGTTTGCAGCTTTTGCATTTTCAGTTTCATAGAAAAATCTGTGTTTTTCTGTCACATAGCCAGTAGCACAGCTGTGACAGCAGATGAGCAATTCTCCAAGGTCAATCAGCCAGGCTGGCTACCTCAGAGACTCCAGGGAGGACCCAAGGAAAGCTGCTTGTCTCTTCACACTTTCAGGCAGATGTAGAGCTACACTCTGTACAGCCAACAAAAAAGAATTGTATAAAATTTAGCAGAGCCCCATATTAGTTTGGGAATATCTATCAGTTTGGGGTGTATTCTTAAGTATTTTTCACATGTATAAGTTCAACCTTCCTAACCTTATAAAATGATTATTGGAAGTAAAAGTTTTATCTTCTGTTTTCTTTACATCTACTTGTTCTCCCTTCTCTCAGTAGTGGCACTGTAACTTAATAACTTAAGCTATTTTTATTTCTTTAGGTTACCAAAGATCAAAGATTTATCTTAGGCCAAATACACAATTGTCCTCAATTTTACATCCAATTTTAAACTTTTGTTATAAAATATTATTTAACGTTCAACCTTTATTAAAAATTATGTATATATGATTAATAATATTGATATGTTATTAAGTTTTTATTTCTACTTAAATGCTTATCCTAAATGGTGTTTACACCATATACTGACTCATAGTTTTAATAATTATCTAAATATTAGAACTATAGTTTAAAGAATATTTGTTGAAACATTTTCATGTACTTTGTTTTTTTCACATTTTAGGTGTACAAGAATTTCCAGAAAACATAAAGTGCTGTAAGTGTTTAACAATTATTGAAGCCAGTGTCAATCCCATTTCTAAGTAAGTATGAGTGATTAAATTTTATTTGTATTTATATTTCCATTGTATAATAATATACCTAAATAGAGGAAATGCACATCATAATTTAAATTTAAATGTAGCATTGACATAGCATTTGATAGAATGATGGGAAAAATTAATAAGAATAGTTTGACAAAAGATGATTAAAAACATTGCTGAGTAGCAAGGAAGACCCAATTGGCAAAAGATGGTATTACTTTGAAACAAACTTTGTCACCATTTTCCACAGCTCTCAGGTAACATTCCATAGATAAGAGTTGAAACTAATAAAACAGTTATTAGTTATGGTCATGGTGGAAAACTAGCATCAAGGACTGCCAGAAGTTCAAGATACTGCAAGAGTTTAAGGTATTGACAAGTGCATAAAAATAACCTATCATGTAGTTCAAGGAAATTAAGTATGACCAGAAATAGAAAGTACTTGTATACCAGAGATTGCAGCAAGAGCAAAGAGATAACCCTAGGAGAATAGGAGAATGGAAGACATGGATGATAGAGATGCTGTGATCAGAAAATGGGTATTTGTAGTACAAGATCTGTTCATTAAGAAATGCCATAGAAAAATGATACCTGGCAAGTGACCATGTTGGTAAATTGAGCATATGGGGTAGTGACGGAAGTCTGTGGAATCAAGTAGGTCAGGAAGCAATAAAATAAATTGATTGGAGGAGTCATGAACCTGAATGTTAAAGTCACTTAATAATGGAAGTAGAAATAAAATCTAGAGAGGCTCCTGACAGTTGTAATATTTAGAAGAGGTTGAAACAAGTCAGTTGTATTGGGCTGCAAAAAATGAGCTTCAGAGTAAGACTGGCATTTTAATTACACAAAGCTGACAGTAGGATTTGAGAAAAATTCCTCGATCTTTTGTCTGATGAAGTGTAGGAGGCTGGGGGAAACGGAAGCCCATTGGAAAGACATTTAATGGATGGAGTGTTTTTAGAAGAAGACATAAATAAATTTGTCAAAGGGAAGTTGATGGGAAATTTTATACCAGTAGAGTTGAGGAGAGAGAGTAGTGAAAATGGTTCTCTATGGATGATGGGAAAGACTCTAGACAAGGTGAGGAGTATAATAGAATGTAAAAGAATGAGATCGAAGTTTAGATGGAGATCTTTATACTGAATGGTTTGTGAAATAATCTGAGGCCTTTTGTAGGAAATGTAAAAGATCAAGCAACAATATGTGTTTAAAAATTACAGTTTTTCTTCCTGAAAAGTAAATAGGGAGGGAAAAAAAAGAGAAAACAAAACTCTAAAAAGCTTTTCCCAAAACTCTTAGACCAAAATGCAATTTTTCAACATCTCAATGAAATAGATGTTACTAATTTCTCCCACCAGGACTACAGTCATGTCCTTGACTTGAGTCAAAACAATCCAGTGCTGATGACAAATTGCTTTTTAGTAGCTCATCTTATTTAGGAATCGTGGTAGGTCTTTGGGAGTGGAAGCCAGATTAGAAATTACATCTTTGAGAAATTTCAAGTCTATGGTTTTATTGGATATGTCTAATTCCCTTCATTTGTTTAACTTTTTTAAAGATGAATAAATATGACCTATTTCAGCAAAAATGCATAACACTATAAACATTAAATGGTTTTGAAATTCATAAAAATTATGAAAAGTCAATATAAACTGTTTTATCAAATTTTAAAGTCAGGTTTTTAAATATGTTATTTCTATACAATAAAATTTACTCTGGCCAGGCGTGGTTGCTCACACCTGTGATCCCAACACTTTGGGAGGCCAAGGCAGGAGGATTGCATGAGTTTAAGATTGGCCCTGGCAACATGGTGAAACCCTATCTCTATAAAGTATGCAAAAAATTGGCCTGGTGTGGTGATGTATGCCTGTAGTCCTAGCTACTTGAGAGACTAAGGTGGGAGAATCACTTTAGCCTGGGAGGACAATGCTGCAGTGAACCATGATCATGCCCCTGCACTCCATCCTGGGCAACAGAGTGAGACCCTGTCTCAAAAAAATAAGATTAATTCTATTTAGGTGTATGGTTCAATGAATTTTAACAAATGTATACAGTCATGTGACCATCTCCATAGTCAAGATATAGACTATTGCATCATCTCAAAGAATTCTCTTAGCCCAGTCATCCACTGACGATTACTATCCCCATTGCTTTGTCTTTTTCAAAATGACAAATAAATGATATCCTACTTTTGTGTCTGACTTCTTTTACTTAACATAATGATTTTGAAATTTATTTGTAATTTTTCAATAATCAGTATTTCATTCCCCTTTATTGCCGGGTAGTATTCCATTGTATGAATATAACATTATTTGTGTATCTATATTTCAGTTGATAGGCATTTGGGTTGTTTCCAGTTTTTGGCTATTATGAATAAAGCTGGTACAAACTATGCACAAGTGTTTGTGTGAGCATATATTTTCATTTCTGTTGAGTGAACCCCTAGGAGTAGTTTTCTGAGTAGTATGGTATGTGTATGTTTAACCTGATAAGAAACTTCCAAACCACTTTCCCAAAGCTATTCAATTGTGCGTAACACTAGTTCAGGTGTTCGGAGTTCAGTTGTTCCTCATCTTTGCCAGAATTTGGTTCTATCAGTTTTTTATTTTTTTCCATTTTAGCCAGTGTAGTAGAAATGATCTTTCATTATGGCTTTAATTTATATTTCTAGTGTCTAATTAGCACCTTTCCATGTATTTATTTATAATCTGTATTGCTTCTTTGGTAAAGATTCAAATTTTTTGTTCATTTTTATTTGCTTGCCCTTTTATTATTGAATTATAAGAATTATGTATATATTCTGGACCTTTAGAAGATATTTGGAAGTGAAGATTTGCTCTTATTCTATGGCTGATCTCTTTATTTTCTAAGTAGTACCTTTCAAAGAGAAGGTTTTAAATTTGATGAATTTCTATTTAATAATTTTTTATGGTTTCTGCTGTCCTTTCTTATCTAGGAGATCTTTGCTAAATTTATAGCCATAGTGATTTTCCCCTGTGCCTTCCTCTGAAACTCTTATAGTTTAGGTTTTACAGTTAGGTCTATGATCCATTTAAAGTTGATTTTGTATACCTTGTTGTAGAACAATTGATCACATATATTTGAGTTTATTTCTGGATTTTTTATTTTTGTTAATCTATATGTTTGTCCTTACACCAATTCCCTACTGTATTAATTACTGTAGCTTTATATAATAGTAAGTCATGAAATCAGAAAATATAAGTCCTTCAACTTTGTTCTTCATCAAAATCGTTTGGGCTGGTATGCTTTTTGCTATTCTATGTAAATTTTATAATTAGCTTGCTAATTTATACAAAAATATGTAAGCCTGTTGGAATTTTGATAGAGATTGCATTAAATCTGTAGATCAATTTGGGTAGAACTTAACATCTCAAAAATATTGAATATCCTCATCCCTGAGTATAGTTTAGCTCCATACTTATTTAGGTATTTTAAATTTTATCAATGTTTTATAGATTTCAGCATACAAATTTTGTTCATTTTATTCTAAGTGTTTTATTGTTTTTGTGCTATTGCGAATGATTTTTTATTATTCCAATTGTTTACTGCCATCATGTACAAATACAATTGATTTTTAATATTTATCTGATCTTCTGCAATCTTACTAAACTCACTTACTAATTCCATTAAATTGCATGTGTAGATTTTTGGGGAATTTTCTATGTACAATGTCATGTTACCTGTGAATAAGACAGTCTTATTTTATCATTTTTTATCTATGTGTCATTTATTTGTTTGTTTTTCTTACCTTTTGATCTTGGCTAAGACCTCCTTTACATGTTGAACATCAGAGGTGAAAGCAGGCATCATTGCCTTGTTCCCAATCTTAGAGACAAAGCATTTAGAGTTTCACCATTATGTGTGATTGTTACTTGTTTTTTAAATATATGCTGTTTATCAGATTGAGAAAATTTCCAGTAACCTGACATTCACTTCCTTTTGAGCCCCCACTAGCAGGGCCATCAAAGTTTATATTTCTTCTAAAAGTCTTTTCAAGAAAATGTATGCTTTATCATGTTTTTTAAACATTCTCCAGTCTGTGACCACTAAGTGCTTTCAAAGCCACTGCACATTTTTAGAAATTAGTTATAGCAGAACCCCAATTCCAAGCATCAAAAATCTTTATTAATTTTCTAATGCTCTGAAACAAATCGCCACAAATGTATCAGCTTAAAACAACACATATTATTTATTTCTCAATGTCTGTGGGTCAGGAATTTGGGCATGGCTTATCTGGGTCCCCTGCTTCAGAGTTTCACCAGGCTGCACTTTTTGCTGGCTGTCAGCTGGAAACCACTCATGGGACCTGGAGACTGTATGCCGGTCCCTACCATGTAATTATCTCCCAAGGCAGTTTTGAGTCTCTTAGCCTGATGGAGTAATATAATGTAATTTAGTTGTGGGAGCAACATTCCGTCATATTTGCCACATTCTATTGATCAGTAGCAAGTCACAAGTCCTACCAACACTCAAAAGAAGAAGATTATACAAGGGCATGAACATCAGGAGCCTGACGGCAGGGCATTTAGAATGTGTCTTCCACATGTCTGATATTTGGTTTGCTGAGTTTATTATGAATGGATGTTGAATTTTGTCAAAGTTGTTTTTTTATAATACCTGATCGTATTGTCTGTCTTTTTTAGTTTGAACCTATGGTGACTCACACTGATTGATTTTTTATTATCAGCCAATTTTGCATTCCAGGGATCATGCCTACCTGATTAGGAAGTATTACTTATTTTTTTCTATATTGATGGCTCTGATTTGCTAATATTTGTGAGGGATTTTCCCATTTGTACTCAAGGAGCATATTAGTCTGAAGTTTCTTATCTTGTAATTTCTTTGTCTGGTTTTGCTATCAGGGTAACACTGACTTCATAAAATGAGTTGAAAATGTTATTTTCTATTTTATATAACAGTCTAGCTAGAATTGGTGTTTATTTTTAATATTGGTAGAATACGGAAGTGCAACCATGTAAGCCTGGAGATTTCATTATGAAAAAGTTTTAAATTACAGATTTAATTTCCTTAATAACAATTGGACTATTCAAACTACCTATTTCTTCTTGAGTTACCTTTGGTAGTTGTGTTTTTCAGAAATTTGTACATTTCATATGTTTTCAAATATTGGCATATTGTTCTTCATAGAATTTCTTTATCTATTGGTCCTTTAATATCTGTAGTTTCTCTAGTGATGCCCTCTCTTTCATATCTGGTATTGGGAATTTGTGTCTTCTTTCTTTTTTTGCTCAATCAATCTGACTAGAGATTTATCAATTTTGTTGATCTTTACAAAAAAAACCCCAGATTTTTGTTTCATTGACTTTTTTGTATTGCTTTTCTGTTATTTTCTAAGAAATCCATAAAGTATTAAGTAATGTAAGTGCTTTAATATGAAAGTTATAGTTTTCAGTGTTACCATTTTAGTTTTACTTTTACATGTGAACTTTATACTATAAGCTAGAGGCCTTAACCAAGTTATTGGTGAAAATTATTACAATAAAAATTGAAAATAACTCCTCAATGGGAAAATCAAGAGCTAACATTTATTGAGAACCTATGTCTTAAACTTTTAGATACATTATTTCATTTTAATTTTTACAGAAACCTCATTATGTAGATAAATATTATTACCTTTTTATAGAGAGAAACGCATGAAGCCAGTATTTAAATTCCTAAGTTTCTTTCACTGTATTTCACCATATCTGATAAAGTATTTTTAGTTGCTATAGGATACATTCTCAAAAATTTAAAACATTCTTAATGCTCAACAATGAAGAAATTACTAGTAAATTACAGTACATCTATGGGGTGGATATGAAAGTTATAAACAGAGTGACCAAGTGTCTCTGTTTGCCCAGATCATCTCCGTTTACTATTCTTGATTTGGCATATTTATTAATAGCCACCTTTTAACTCTCACAAATGTCCTAGTTTGAATTATAAATTATGTATTCACTCGATTTATACAGCAAAATTAAAAGACAATTATACATTAAAGGGAGAAATAATGATACAAGTTTGCAGTGTTGTTAAAACAATTACTAGATTAGAAAGAAATAAATGAAATGATAATCATGGTTGCTCTAAGGAGGTAAAATTATGAGTTACACTTTTATCTTTATTTTCCAAATGTTCTCTAACACTATGATGTTCATTTTATAATTTTAAGCTGCATAAATGAAGATGTTTTGATGTAAAATGCCTTTCCAGCTAGAGTAGAAACTTCTACATTGTGTTCTTATTCACAACATATAAAACTTAGAATTTTATATGGTTTAACTGTTCTATTAGAGGTCAGATGCTTGTAATATGTTTTCATTAAACTTCTAGAGTAAATGAAATTAGAAAAGAAAAAAATGTTGAAATAAGGGTGACTGAAACTAATCTTAATTTGCCTATTCCAATAGTAAAAGTTAGCAATTATGAAAGTATTTAAAATAGTATTCTATTTAATGTTTATTGAAACATCAAAATAAAATTCGTACTAAATAAAAGTATTAAAATTTCTTTGATTTGCTGATTCTTCTTACTATGGGATAGGTAGTCATTCAATCATTGGAGCAAATCTAAGCAGCAGATATTAGTATTATCATTTTACAAATAAGGAAATCAACTATTGCAAATTTAAGTAATTGCAAAGGTCACATGAAAATAATTTGAAGACCTGTGATTATAAGAAAGGTCTTCTGATATCAATACATGTGCTCAACTGCTAAACTATATGAGTGTCTGGGTCTATTGTTATTCTATCTTTGTTGTAGTTTTTTAACTGATATATATAGATGTACATTTTGGGTGGGCACATGTGATAATTTGATACATTCATATAATCAAATCAGGATAATTGGGATATCCATCACTTTAAATATTTATCTTTTCTTTTCACTAGGAACATTCTAATTCTCTTCTGGCTATTTTGAAATGTAAAATTAATTAATGTTAACTAGAGTAACCCTACTGATCTATCAAACACCATATCTCATTTGTTCTATGTAACTGTGTATTTGTACATACCACTTTTAATTTAAGCAATTAATAAAAGGAAAGTATTTACTTAGCAGAATGAATTATTTGCTAATTTGTAAAACATATATATTCCTTGAATTTTTAAATAAATCAGTCACATGTGAAAAGCCACCAAGTTATTTTAGGATAGTAAAATCATTTCATTATTGAGAGTTCCTTACTTAATGTCAAATATTGGATTTCATTGAATACTTTGCAGGAAAGTAAAGGCAACTTATGATTGTCATCTTCATCAAGTGTATCCAGCTTGCTATGGAATATTTTCTTCCTCACAGTTCCTCATACATTTTTCTGGAAGTGATTATATTGACAATTCAGGCCCTTGTCTCTATTAGAAGCTACAAAATGTACCAAAAAATTAATGATAAATAACTCCTCAATGGGAAAAGCAAGAACTAACATTTATTGAGAACCTATGTCTTAAACTTTTAGATACATTATTTCATTTTAATTTTTACAGAAACCTCATTATGTAGATAAATATTATTACCTTTTTATAGAGAGAAATGCATGAAGCCAGTATTTAAATTCCTAAGTTTCTTTCACTGTATTTCACCATATCTGATAAAGTATTTTTAGTTGCTATAGGATACATTCTCAAAAATTTAAAACACTTTTAATGCTCAACAATGAAGAAATTACTAGTAAATTACAGTACATCTATGGGATGGGTATGAAAGTTATAAGTAGAGTGAGCAAGTGTCTCTGTTTGCCCAAATCATCTCCGTTTACTATTCTTGATTTGGCATATTTATTAATAGCCGCCTTTTAAGTCTCACAAATGTCCTAGTTTGAATTATAAATTCTTTGAATATCTTTGAATGTCTTTTCTGGCAGGCTTACTGACTGTATATATATGATTTTTCAAATAACATTGAATCCATTTTTCATTCTATGTTATTTTCAAAGTACAATAATGGACAGTTTAAGAGATTTTAAAAATTCCTTATCCCCAAATAATTTATAATTTTTCCCAGGAATAGAACATTTCCAATACTAATACAAAGTATTATTGTATAAACATTCAACTAAATCTATGAACAAAATCCTATGAGGAAAATAAAGGAGACATTAATTTTGAATTTAAGTGCAGAGTAACCATTCAATAAATTCACGTTGAAGTGAGTTGAAATAAAACATAGATGTCATTAAATAAGACATACTATGTAATCATATTCTTAACTCCACATTTTTAAGAAGAAAAGTTCAATAGAAAATGTCAATACATCTTTTTTTATAACCAGGCTGATAAAAACTGACTTACTTTGCATGCTGGTTTTTCATATAACCTATTTTTGCTGGTCCAGTTTTGTCATTGGAATCTGAAAAAATGTGGTCAATTCTTAAACTCTGAAAGAAAATGTTCTATGTAATAAGCCAGATTCTTCTAGGGCATAAGCATTACCAAAGAAGAAGCAAAAAAGTATATTTTTGATCAAAGAAGTAGTACAATATCATTTATTACATACATATGGAGAATAGTAGACTGAGAGAAGCTGCATAGTTTTGATATATAGGAAAAATATCTGTCCTGCCAATAGAAAATTAGTATTTTAAAAGCTGTTTTTTACTGAGTAGTGACACTGTTAAGGTAAATTATTAGATCAATGGTTTTAACATTTGTCTAATTTTACATGTATCATATTGATCATCTTTTTGAAAAGTCATATGTAACTAGTTGTTTTGAATTACAAGACATCAAAGATAATAGTTAAACTCCAATTGAAATGTATTTAACATCTGTGCCATTCTCATAACAACCGTCATACTATCAGGACGTGAGCTCTAATGCATTACAACAAAGTAAAACACAGAGAAAATTAATGACCTACCATAGACTTTTGTTTCTATAAGATCAAGTTCAAACCTTTGAGTTGAGTATTCAAGGACTGTAAACCCTGCCCTCTCCTGATACTCTTAAATATTAACTCTGGATACTCTCATACATAAAGTATTTGCTCTAGAACTCATCTTCTCTTTGTTACACATCTCAAGTGTCTTCTTACCTCTACATTATAAAAACCCTCATTTTTCACTTGCCTCCCTTCTCTTTCTTTTCTACTTTCATAAATCCTATATCTCTTAAAAGCAAATTTATGGCAACATCCTCTATGAAATCATAGCCACACAATTCAACTCCAAAATACAAACTAGAACAATATATTTACAGTGAAAATAACCAATATCAGATTAATATACAGTAAATCTTCACTTAATGCCATTGATAGGTTGTTGGAAACTGCAACTTTAAGTGAAAGGACATACAGCAGGTCTTCAAATAATGTTGTTTCCTTCAACATTATTTCATTGTAATGTTGTAGAGAAGATAAAAAATTGTTTTGTTATACATAGTTTCACTTAAAGTTGCAGTTTCAAAGAACCTATCAATGACATTGAGGACTTATTACTAAGAATATGTAAAGAATTGCCATAAATTAGTATGAAAATATAAATGTGTTTGTTTTAGATTCCCCAGAAGCAGATGTTTAGAAAAGAATACAAGCAGTGTATTTAGGAGATAAGCCCAGGAAATACTTGTTGAGAGTGTTTTTTCAAGCTGTTTACAGTATTTGGCCACTGGACTTTAACTTTCTGGGGGAACTCTGGGTAACAGTGTAAAACACATACCAGGGTTATCAAACACAATGGGAGAGGGAGCAGAGGTATTTATATTCCTACCTGTCATTAATTGAGTACTGTCTCTGAGAGGGACATTAATTCCATGGAACTTGGGCTACCAGGTGCATGAACAGACCAGGCTTGAGCAGCTGAAGAAAGTCTTCAAACAGGAAGGAAAGGGGCAGACAATCATGATTTGTTCCAGTGTACAACAAAATTATAAAGGCAGAGAGTTCTCTGGTTGGGGCACCAATAGAAAAATAGGTAAAATAAGTAAACATGTATTTCACAGAAAAGGAAACAAATCTTGCTAATAAACTTTTATTCCTAACTAATCAACAAAATGATGATTATTACTATTTTATATTTACCAAATTGGCAAAAATGAAAAAAGCTAACAAAACCAAGGGTTAGGAAGGACATGGAAAAAAGGTGGAACTATTTTGAATGAAATTTGGCTACATCTAGTAAACATAGACTTGCATTCCCTATGACCAACGATGTCACTTCTAAGGATATAACTTAAGTAATATTTTGTAAATGTATACTGTATGTTCAAAATTATTCACAGAAGCCAATATTTATAACAGCAAAATGAAAAACTAGAAACAACTGTAGGCCAAGCGCGGTGGCTCATGCCTGTAATCCCAGCACTTTGGGAGGCCGAGGTGGGTGGATCACCTGAGGTCAGGAGTTTGAGACCAGCCTGGCCAACATGGCGAAACCCTGTCTCAAGTAAAAATACAAAAATTAGCAGGGCGTGGTGGCAGGTGCCTGTAATCCCATCTACTCAGGAGGCTGGGGCAGGAGAATCACTTGAACCTGGGAGGCGGAGGTTGCAGTGAGCCGAGATTGCACCATTGCACTCTAGCCTGGGAGACAAGAGTGAAACTCTATTTCAAAAAAAAAAGAAGAAACAACTGTAATGTTCATTAGAAGGAAAATGTTAAATTGTTTATTCATACAGTGGAATACTATGCTATGATGGCCCATCAGTCACATCAAAATGGATGGATTTTTTAAATCTAATATTAATTTTTTAAAGCCTTGGGAAAATGTACACAGTGTGATTTGATTTATATAATGTTCAAAACCATTAAAAACCATACAACATGTTTTGTTTTAGGGAATTAAATATTTGTAGTAAAGCTGTTTCAAAACAGAATAGTAAACATGATTCAGGAATTTGTGGGACAAATAGGAAGATGTAGACAGGGAGGGACACCCAGAAGGTTTCAAAGATACTGATTCTATTTCTTCATTCTATTGTGGGTACACATTTTTTTTATACGTATATGTATGTACACACACATACATACATACAAATACAAACATAATATGTATATATATAAGTGTTTTATATATACATATAAGAAATTATTGGACATAGGAAGAGAAACCATGGAATAAAACGCAGATATAATGTCCCAGGAGAAGGAAGAGAAGCAGGAAAATTGTAGTAGAAGCAAAGAAGGAGAGAGCAAGCAGTGATGGCAACTGTTGCTAGGCAGCGTAGGATCCGAAATAAAATGAGGCTAATGGGATTGGAACTTAGGAGGTCAGTGGAGGCCTTGGTGAGTGCATTTTCAGTAATAGAGTTGAGGTAGATGCCAGAAAACAATGACTTGAGTAGTAGTAAAAAGCAATGAGTATAGGCAGAATTTTAAATAAGTAAATGCAAGGAGGAAGATAGGCTGTAATTTGAGGAGAAGGCAAATTTGAAGACTATTTAAGAGTATTTTATAAAATAACATAATCTGGACTAGACTATACATAAAAGCATTAGAAATGTTTAAATAGAAATTTACTAATAAAGAAATTAATATTCCTCTAAAAACAAGTCTCCTGAGAAATCCTTGAATTAAATCTTTTTACATTTAAAATAATTTATTTCATCTAATTTCTAAAACTCTCCAAAGGTTATTTTCTTAATTTTTTGATGCAGTTTATAGCCTTTATGATTGTCTAATTATCTTTTCAATGTTGTTTGTCATTTTTAATAAATATGAATTAGACCAATTTGAATCATGATTTACACACATGTTGAGCAGGCATTAAAGAAATTATTCGTTAAGGGGACAACATACTCCTTCACTTTTCATACTGGGCAACTTTAGTTATCGCTGTAACAAATTGTAGACAAATTTTGATGATTAAGTGAAATGGTAACTGGATACTCTTGCCTGACTATATATGTGAATATTCTGTTGAAAAAGGAACATTAGTTTTAAAATTACAAACAAGCCAAACAACTTGAGATTTCCATGAAAAATGTCCTGGCTAGCATGCATGAGGTTAGGCCAGCAATAAGAGATGATGTTGCTGATTTTAGCAGTGACATAAATCTTAGTATAGGAGAGTAGCATGGAAGTGGATAAATGCTATTTACTTTAATAACAGGCAAAATTTTCGAACTGTAACAACATGCTCAATAAATTCTTTCATTACTGTAATACCAAAGGAGAGTTGAAAAATGTATTACATTTCTATTTTTTCTCCTCAGAGATACATATTTTTGTTCTGTTTCTATAGCAACATCAATGCAGTGACTAAAACTTTAACTCCTTTTTAGACTCCCTGATGGCTTCACACAGCTCCTAAATCTGACCCAGCTCTACCTGAATGACGCCTTTCTTGAATTTCTTCCAGCCAATTTTGGAAGGTAAGAATAAGAAATTTAAATTATGCGATTATATTTCACCTTAGGTAAGTGCTTTACCAGTGCCGGTTGATGAGACTTCAAAAGTGACAGTTGTGATTAAAGATAGGCCTCATTATTATTCAATAATGAAACTCTGTTAATTAATGAAACTTTTGCAAAAAAATAAAGTAAAATTAGGCCTTTACATGACATTAATAGTCAAATAAATTCTAGATGAATTAAAGAGTTGGATATAAAAAAAAAAAGCCAGAAATTATCGGGGGGAAAAAAAGGAGATGAATATTTATGGCTCTTTTGTTGAGAAATACCTTTATAGGCATAGAAGCAAAGAAAAATATCATAAATGGATAGATATGATGACCTAAATACTTTTAACATAAAGTATCAGAAAATCAAAGGTTTAAGGTAAAACAATCAACTGAAAAAATAGTTTCATTATATATGAAAAACAAATTATTTATATATTTAACATAGAATTCTTACATATAAATATGAAAACAAAGATTTTAGAGAAAAATGGTCAAATTACAAGGAAAAAGCAATTCATAATAACACATATAAATGGCTGGGGAACACATAAAAAAAAGTCTGTCTTCACAAATAATAAACATAATACAAGTTAAAACAATAGAAGACCTTTATGTTCCAACATATTGCCAAAATTTTTTTTAGCGTATAAGAACAGAGATGATCTCATGCTCTCTGATAGGACTGCAGAATGTTATGACCTTCATGCATGGCAGTACGCTTTTAAAACCTTTGAAAATATTTACAACCGTTGCCTTTGTGAATCATTTCTAGAAATGTCTATTGCCATTGTCAGATATCCCACTAGGATTTATGGACAAGTTTATTGTTATTTACAATGTGAAAAAAGTGGAATCACACATCTGTCTAGGATATTGGTTAAATACATTATGGTTCATCTATATGATAATACTATATAATAATAATATTATATAATAATAATATTATCTTAGGGAAGTATTTTTTAAAATTCTTAAGATGTTTCCAATATGAATATGACTCTGTATGAAATAAAAGACTGTATCTTAGAAGTAAAATTATGAATAATTTTTCTTGTCATCTTGACATGTTTTTCAATATTTTTCAGGTATTCTACAATGAACTTTTTTGTGCAAAAGATATATCTGAATAGCTAGGACATTTTTAAGTTTACTGTCAACTGCATTTATGTAAATGATCGTCTTTGAAATTGTTCAAATAATAGACTAAGTATAGCTTGACACCAATCTGTTGACTGAAGCTTGCACAGGACATTAAGAACTCAGTTGAATAATGAAGTCACTTAACATGTGACAGCCTCCATTTACATACTGAGAGCACATCAACATTTCCCAGATTCCCTTACTTTTGCAGATCACGCCATCACAACACTTATGAACAGCATATACTTGAGGAGTTTTAAAATTCACAGAGCGTCCAAAGAGCATTGCTTGGCTTCTAAATGAATTGGCATTTCATCATTCATCCATAGAAACTAGCCTCGCCTTTCTGGAACTGACCACAGCCTTACAATATACTTTGGATTTATCAAATCAGAAAATATTTAATTATTATCTTAAGATACATTTTTTTCTTGAACTTTTATCAGTTCTCTTTAAGTAGTCCTAATGTGAGAAAAAGATTTGGGCAAGTGAAAAACATAATACCAATACCAAAACCATTTGAAAATAGAATTTAATTTTGCATAAATTGCCTACAAAAAATATGCTCTATTTTATTATTATAATATAAAAAGGTCTTTAACCTTCAAGTGGATAGTTTAACAAGAGGACACTTAAAATTCCTTTTAAAACCTGAGATTCTGTGCTCCTAAAAGCCAAAATCAGTATAAAATATCATACTAGTACAATTGTTGACAAGATTTGAGACGTGCAAATGTTTAAGGAATCTCCTTTACTAGCAATATACCCATGCCATGAAGAACTGAATCACTTTATTTCATATACAGATTAATCATTATCAGATTAAATAAAAAGCTTGATAGGAGGAAAAAAAAAGAAAGGGAAAGAGACCTACATGAAAACCTAAAAGTACAGTAAATATGGCAGATGTAGATGAAAAACTTCAAATAGTAAAATATTTCTCAAAACATTAAGAATTCAGAGAATCCAGTTAATATCTGTTCTAAAGTAGCTTCATCTGGGTACATTTTAACGTTCAATATGGACATGAATAACAATAGTGTGTCCTAGACTGCAAAACTTAACAAGTAATTAAGTGTGAAATGCATTCCTAATCACAAATGTTACTCAAGCAACAGAAACTATGAATACCTCTCATTCTTTTCACGTGATTTCCCCAACCCCAAAACTATGAATACCTCTCATTCTTTTCATGTAATTTCCCCAACCCCAGCATTGTCACGGGACAGATGATGCGACAGATTTTTAAATGCGTAACCTTTTCATAAATGTTAAAATATGCACCTTAGAGTCAATGAAATATGGTATATTGCAGCACTTCTCCCATTGTGTAAATTATGAAAATAATAATGGCCAATTCTTATGAAAACTTGTGATATACCAGAAATTACGCTTTACATGTATTACATTATTTAATGTTCCAAACCATATAAATTTGATACTGCTGTCACACACTTATGGATGAGGAAATTGAATTAAGAGAGGTTAATTAATTTGCCCAGTGTCAGAGAGGCAGAATATGAAAGAGTTTAGATTTCAACCAGGTTTGTCTTCCTACAAAGTCCCAATTTTTTAACTCTATGCTATAGTATTTGCTTTTTAGTTTATTTATAATCTCTTGAGAGAAATTATTGCCATATTCCAGTGAACACAGCATCTGGTATTTAGTATACATTCAATTATCTATTGAATGCATAAAATTAAACAACAAATATATTTTTATAAAACATATGAAATTTAGAAGGCTGGAATCCAAAGATATCTTTAAAATATCTCAGTTAATTTTAGGAAAACGATATTTGTCATTGCCCAGTAGTGATGTAACCCTACTCATAATCAATATGTATATTTCTTTAAAATCTATAACCACAGTAAAAAAAAATTTTGGACATAGCCCTTTGAATAGTGATAATGATAGTTTACCATAGTAAAATTTATTTTTATTTTAATATTTAATTATTATGGGTACATATAGTTGTATATATTTATAAGGTATGTGTGATATTTTAGTACAGACATACAATGTGTAATGATCAAATCAGGGTAATTGGGGTATCCATCACTTCAAGCTTTTATCATTTCTTTGTGTTAGAAATATTCCAATTCTACTTTTTTAGTTATTTTTAAATATACATTATTGTTAACCATAGTAACCCTATACTGCTACCAAATACTAAATCTTATTCAATAATTTTTTGGACAGAAATACTAAGAGGAAATTTTTAAAATTAATTTTTGTAGACTTGTCAAATTGCGGATCTTGGAGTTAAGAGAAAATCACTTGAAAACTCTACCAAAGTAAGTGACTGTGTATTTTCTGAATTTTGAACTGTGATTTTTTTCACTAGTAAGAAAAATAACTACTTTTATTTTGTCTGTGTTTTGGCACTTTGAGTTAATTTATCTACACATTTTTCCTAAAGGCCAAAAAGTATGGTATACTGTAAAAGATTCATATTACATGAGAATGTATTCTGTTTTATAAAACTGTAATTACAGTAAAGGTGGAAAGAGTTAAGTTTCTTCTCATGGCTGAAGATACATGCCAGAAAAGTATTGCACTAAAACATATGAAATTGTCATTCTTATAGCTAAAAACAATAGTGTCACAAGGTTCAACCTAATAGGATGCTTAATTCTTCAAGTTAATTTATGGATTGTAGTGTATCTTTCAGTTTTTACATCAAGAATATGCCATAAATTTTTAGGAAAAAAGATTAAAATTTTTCAAGAGATCATAAAGTGGTTTAGGTAGAAGTTATATATTCTTGCAAATTGTTCATTTTTGCTAGTCTATTTAAAATTTGGCTTACATAAAAATATAGGATATATTTTAAAGTAAAAACTAATCCCTAAAATTTTATGCAATGTTTACCATAATAAAATGCTTTGTTTCACCCAGCTTTGCCTTATTCATGTGTAACAATAGAATTTTGTGTTTTAAAGAGTTAATTATTTTTGAAAGTCAAAATGGGTTTTTTACTCAATTAAATCAATATGACTTGTATATGTTATGATGAAAATATTTAAAGTACTATGTTGCTATTATCACCCTTCTACAGTATTATAGAAAAATATTGAGTACAGTGACTAATTTTTTAAACATTTCAGTAGGACTTAGATTCATCTGCTGAACCAAAATGTAACCTTATTTTTTACCTATTAAATCCTTTTCCTAAGCAAACCGGATTGACTAATATTTCAACAACATACCTTCAAGTGCATTTTAAGGATATTGTGTATTAAAATTGTCATTGCAATATAATGCCACAATTATGAAAATAACTTTCAATAATGATATGTATTTAATTTGAATATATACATAAAGATAAAACACCTACTTAATCCTCCATAAGAGAAGACAAGGAGAGAGCATAGAAATGAGGAAATGTCTGCATATTTCACCATCCTGCACTTTTGAATTATGCCTTTCTCTAAGCTGAAGCGTTGGGTATGGGACCTAACCCAAGGAACCCCTCCCAGGTTCCAGGCATAAACAGGTGGAAATATGGTTGAGGGTGTTAATCGTTCAAGTGGAAATTTCCTGCAAAAGCAGCTAGTGCCACTGAGTCCATCCCTCATGCTTTTGTCTGCCACATTTAAAGTAAGTGGAAACATAGCTAACTGGAAGCTAAACCAAGATAGAAAAGCAGTTGTCCCCTTCACCTAAATATATACATTTAGGTCAAGGAAAAAATATTGAGTATGCAGAGGAGAATCCTTTTCCCTCTGTTCTCAAATAATGGCTTTCATCTGAAGTACAAAATAAACCTGACATAGGTTGTTAGGTTTTTAAATATATATCTTTAAATATGAATCTTAAATATAAATTAAAACCTGATACAGATTGATAATATGGACTTTATATGAAATAGCTGTGTGAATAAATCAGAGTAATGAGGAACAATAATAACAACAATAATTGGTGCTGGGTTATTGTGCAGGCTTTGAGGTTGTGGCCTAGTATTAAACAGAATTAAATTAAGTAGAATAATATGCATAAACCAATTTGGACATAGAAAAATGTTGTAAAGACATATTAGAACTGATGTTGGGTCTCTTTGATAGACTCATACGCATATAACTTACATAGCTGTTACAGCTTTTACATTCTAAGAAACATTTTCAAAGTTACTTGCAATCTAGTGTGTTCATTTTATAACTCACAGGCCAAAATCTAAAGAACCAAATTCAGGCATAAAATATAGATAACTTTAGTTTTGGGTCTATAGAATGAGAATTGCAGGAAGAAATTCTTTGAATAAAAATAAACTTTGTTTTCAGTATGTATTATAGCTTTTGATCACCAGTCTATACCTCATGTAACTTAAAGCTACATGAGAGCATTATAGTATCCTTTATTTTGCACTCCCAATAAAAATAAAGGTAAAAACATAGTTTTAGGAAAAACAGTTTTAGTTTAACAATAACTATTCTGAAAAGAGATAACTCATGATTTCCTTAGGGATACAAACAAGATGTTGGATTGTTAGTTATTTTCTCTTCTTTTCATCTTTTAAGTTTATATGCTTAACAATCTGTGCAAAATGTGAATGTGTGCAAGAATTATAATATAACATACATTAAAATGTACATCCTTTAAGCAAACTGATGGAGACACTTAGATGTATGCAAATTCTGGGATAATTTTTTCAGTTACAAAAACAAATTAGTATTATAAGTTTCCTTATAATGTTTATGATCATTCCTCTAGATACATCAAGGAATAATAAAATTAAGTCCTTTGGATATGCATTTGCCTAAAACTCATTGAAACAGTCAAGTCTTGATTATTTGTAATAATAGAAGACAGTGAACTTCTGAAAATAACTAGATTGCCAAAAGGAAAAATTTTTAGATTATGTGATACAGTTTTTTCTTACACAAGAATTATCTTCCTAATTGTGTTTTTTGAGGGATAGTCAGAAAATGTGTAGATGGTAGAGAGAATTCAAATGAATGTTAGATGTCAAGGGAAAACCAAGCCTTTGTTTGCTTATTTGTTTGCTTATTTATTCCTTACTTCATTTGTTTGTGTAAGAGTATCTCAGGGTTAGGAATTAAAGAGAAGCTAGATTCTCGGTGATGCCGTCTCAGGGTGTCTCATGAGGCTTGAATGGGCTAGAGTTTGCCTCAAATCTCACTCAAGTAGTGGTTGGCAAATGAGTTTCTCACTGATGATAGACTGGAAGCTTTCCATTCTTTTCCTATAGAAGCTGAAGTGTGCTTCTCTATAGGGCTACTCTCAATGTGGCTGCTTGCTCCCTTCTGAGCAAGTGATCTGAGAGAGAGAGTGTGCATCTAAGACAGAAGCCTTGGTCTTTTTATAATCTAATCTCAGAAGTGATATACTATGATGTCTACCATATGCTATTGATCACAGAGACCAAATCTGGACCATGTCTTCCAAAGTATGGAAGAAAACAACGTTAAGACTATAAATACCAGGAGACAGGAATTAATGGAGTCCATTGTAGAGGTTCCTGTCACAGGTCTGGTTCTCAGCATTGCTGGTCTAGAAATTCAATGCTGACATATACTAGATGCATCAGATGCAGATGGCCGACGCACACAATGTAAAATAGTCTCCCTTCTTCTTTATACCATTTCATTATTGTGTTTGATTTTCATCATAGCACTTACCGCTCTCTATATGATTTTGACTCTTTGTTTACTTGGAGATTATCTCCTCAAGACAGTATAAGCGCCATTAATGAAAAGTTATTTCCAGTCAGTCACTGCGGACTCTCCAGTGCCTTAAACATGGTAGACATTCCAAACCAGAATGCTGAGCTATGGATTCACAATGACAAGTATCTGTCATGTGACCTTGACACTTTGCATCACTTGATTATTTTTCTCCACAGAAAATTATATGAGAAGCCACACATTATAATCAGATTAGTCTTGGAGAGCAGCATGAAGTCAGACAAGGACAAATGACTGGGCTTTCTCAATAGCTGATAGCCCAGACTTGGATTTTATAAACCTACACATATTTTCTCTCTCTCTAGATGGTTTCAAGTTAGGCTTAATAGTTAAGACATGACAGGGAGAAAAATAACTTCATATAATTAATATTTATAACAACTAAATAAAATATAAAAATAGTATAACTTCTTTGCTTTTTATTAAAATGTGTTGCATTTCATCAAGAAACAAAATATGTGTCAAGATAAAAAGGAAGGGATAAAAACAATTTTTTTAATGAAATTTAGAAATTATTTCCACACAAGTAACATAACATCATATAAATTGTTGGTAATAATGGTGGGTTTTAGCTTTAAATAAAACTGTTCCATGTGTGTGAGAAGAATTTTTCTAATACCCTAAAGTTAAAATAAGGCCTCATTCATTAATAATTTATCAAGGCCATAACTAACTTTGTTTCAACTAGAGTTAAAATATATTATGTAAATGCATGTGTTAATTATGAAACTATGAAGTAATATGAAGAAAAAAACATAAAGTAAGGTAACATGAATATTTATGTCTCCTGATGCACAAGGCATGAAACATGATACCTCACTTTGCTGTCATATACACTGACTAAGAGAGGAATGTTTCAAATATATTCCAACAGAATTACCGGGGCAATATCAGTAAATATAGTAAAACCTGATGAACATATTCAAAATTGGGAAAGTGGATGGATTTGGTAGATGAAGAATGCTAAGAATTGTTGGAAGAAGTTATAAGTGGAAAGATAAATCTGAAGTAATGACAGTATCTCTTGGGTCAGTGACCCTTCTGAGAATCTGAAAAGAGCTATGGAATATAGAAAAGTATTAATTCTAAAACGCAAGTTGTATCTATTTCAGTATATGAATAACCTATTGTGAATATACATGTTCTTATTTTCACCTAGAAGTAGACTGTTTTGCCTTTTATGTAAAATAAGCCACATCAAAATACCTAGTATTGGCCAGGAGCAGTGGCTCACATCTGTAATCCCAGCACTTTGGGAGACCAAGGCAGGCGAGGTCAGGAGTTTGAGACCAGCCTGGCAAACATGGTGAAATCCCGTCTCTACTGAAAATACAAAGAGTAGCCAGGCATGGTGGCGTACACCTGTAACCCCAGCTACTCGGGAGGCTGAGGCAACTGAATTGCTTGAACCTGGGAGGTGGAGGTTGCAGAGATCATGCCACTGAACTCCAGCCTGGGCAAAAGAGTGAGACTCCATCTCAAAACAAAACAAACAAACAAAAAAATCTAGTATAGAGCACCAAAAAGAGGGCCCTCCTGATTTTAGGGATCAAATTTGTCAAATGGATAATTTTAATCATATAACCGTTTCTAGTATGTTCATTGAAGAAGATATTTTTAAGAAGAGAATATTTTATTGAGTAAATTTTATTTGGGGTTGTTAATAAGATTAGATTTCATTATCATCTGTGAAGTTTTTTAATTTCCCACAGTAGAAATTATTAAGGAATTATTTAAGAGAAAAATTTTCCCAAGTACAAGCATAAATGACACTTTTAAACTACTAAACTATGTATGCTAGATATCTCGTAAATGGTGTATCTGTTATTTATATGATTTTATCCCTTAGGCATCATTGCTTTTATTAAGTGATTTTGCCTCTGAAAATAAAGGTTCAGGAACTCTGTAGTACCACGTTTGTGAATACCCAAGGACGTGTACACAACACAAATATACTCACAGAAGATGCCAATACATTAAAACTTATCTGTACATACTCTTCCAAAAAGATTCACTTTAAATTACATATGTAAATTAAAACCAGCGCTACACCGACAGCTGCACACTGTTAAGGAAAGATATTAGATCATGAAAGTCGAAAAAGACTAAGGGACTATTACAGATTCAAGAAGACTAAAGAAACTAAAAGAAATGTCATTCTGAACTGGTTCTTTTGCTATAGAGGACATTTTTGAGACAACTGACAAAATTTGAGTTTGAAGATTAGGTGGTAGTAATGTATCTCTATTAATTTCCTGATTTGGTTGGTTGTATTTTGATTGTGTAGAATGTTTGTGTGTAGGAAATACCGAAGTATTTGGGAGGATGGGACACCAGATTAGCGGTTTACTCTCAAGTAATTCAGAAAAACATGATTTTTAGTTTTTAAACATTTTTGTAATCTTATAACTGTTTCAACAAAAAAGTCACTTTATTTTTTATTGTGTTCTTCAATTTCCTTTTTAATTTTTTTATCCTGGTAAGACTACTTAACATGAAATCTACCCTCTTAACAAACTTTTAAGCATACAATACAGTATTGTTAGCCATAGGCACAATGTTGGACAGCAGATGTCTGCAACTTGTTCATCTTGTATAACTGAAACTTTATACCATTTGAACAACTCCCCATTCCCTCCTCTCCTCAGCCCCTGGCAGCCATCATTTGATGCTGTTTCTGTGAGTCTGACCATTTGATACCTTGTGTAAGTGGAACATGCAGTATTTGTCCTTCTGTGACTAGCCTATGCCACTTAGCAGATTCACCCATGTTGTCACATATGGCAGATTTCCTTCTTTTTTAAGGTGGAATAATATTCCGCTATATACATACATACCACATTGTCTTTATTCGTTCATCTGTTGTTGGACATTTAAGTTGATTCCATATCTTGGCTACTGTGAATAATGGTGCAATGAACACGGGAGTGCAGACATCTCTTCAAGATCCCGGGGTCAGTTCCTTTGGATATACATTAAGAAGTGGGATTGCTGGATCATATGGTAGTTGGATTTTAAATTTTTTTAGGAAACTATTCACTATATTTTACCATACTGTTTTCCATAGGAGCTGTACCATTTTCCAATATAACAAAGGGAACATAAAAATGTGTTTTAGAAATATATTTTTAAAGATAAATTCCTTAAAAATAAAGATAAAAGCACTTTCAACACAGATAAAATTATTAACTGTATGAAATATTTGTCAATATATAGGTTAAGAGAAGAATTTGCACTTCCATACTAAAATGCTAAGGCCATGAGGCCTATAGTTCTTGCACTTTGGGAGGCCAAGGTGGGAGAATCGCTTGAGCCCAGGAGTTTGAGACCAGCCTAGGCAACAGAGTGAGGCCCTGTCTCTACAAAAATTTTAAAAAATTAGCTGGGATTGGTGGTGTGTGCCTGTATTCCCAGCTACAAGGGAGGCTGAAGTGGGAGGATCACTTGAGCAAAGGAGGTAGAGATTGCAGTGAGCTCTGATCACGCCATTGCACTCCAGCCTGGGCAACAAAGTGAGACCCTCTCTCAAATAAATAAATAAAATGTTTAAATATGTGTAAACATCAGCATTTTAGAAGTAAAGGTTCTATGTATGTGAGTAATATATGCGCTGTGTTTTTTTTTTCCCAACCTGAGTGGCAGTAAGTGCTACATATTTATAATTATCACTCAAATTTCTAAACTATTCATTTCCAAATACGATGTTTTTATTTTTCATATAAGTTCATTTATTCTTTTTTAATAAGATTACTCCAGGCCGGGCGCGGTGGCTCACACCTGTAATCCCAGCACTTTAGGAGGCCGAGGCGGGTGGATCACGAGGTCAGGAGATCGAGACCATCCTGGCTAACACGGTGAAACCCCGTCTCTACAAAAAATACAAAAAATTAGCCGGGCGTGTTGGAGGGTGCCTGTAGTCCCAGCTACGCTGGAGGCTGAGGCAGGAGAATGGTGTGAACGCGGGAGGCGGAGCTTGCAGTGAGCAGAGATCGGGCCACTGCCCTCCAGCCTGGAAGACAGTGAGACTCCGTCTTAAAAAAAAAAAAAAAGATTACTCCATAGACAGGCTTATCTAAAATATAATAGATTTGCTATGTTTTCTTTTTTTAAAATTCTTCCTTCCTTTGTTATCTAGTTTACTACCAGTTATTATCAAAATAATGAAGAAAGCTCATAGATTAATATGTATTCTTAACTGGACAGGTGTGACTAAGTCATGTTTCCATTCTCATTTCAGTGTCCTGTTAATGAATTTATCTCACTTGGCATTATGCTACCCTACTAGCTATTTTAATGAAATACATCAATAGGTTCCTTAGTGCCATTATAATGAAAATTCCATTGTCAGGGACAGCTTACAGAATGGCTTTTTGATGTTTCTATTAACTCTGTATTTGTAATTCTGTTTTGTAACTGTAATACATAACTGGATACTGTGTGATTGTGTAATCATATTACCTTACGCTTTTACCAATTTATATCAATTTACAAGGTACAGTGTTTTTGCTGAACCCATGGTACCATCCTCTTCAGGATTATCTTTATCAAAACCCCCAGTCTGACAAGCTAACTAACCAAGGGAAACCACATTAATGGCCTCTGCTTTTAGAGAATTGTACATAGAAACAGATATTTTCTTTACTTCTTCTCACTTGGTGCTATATTTTCAATTCAAATGAAATAAGTGGATAATTATGACATTCTATATTTGAAAGTATTCTATAAATTATAATGCATTATAACAAAGTGATTATTAGAGTCACTTCTAAAATATCAAACATATGCTTTCCATAGACTCACAAAGGAACACTGAGTTCTGCCTTGTGAACTAATTGTATTTCTTTTTAAACTTATACTCTCAACTCAAAATTAAGAATGATAATATTATGGTTAGCTTAGGATGTGTCGACAATGGGAGGAGCTTGGAAGAGGTCACAAAAGTCAAGTAACACCATGGTATTCAAATTGCTCTTTTCAGACTACTTCAAACAATAGCTACTCTGATCCCTGATGATTAGTTTACCAAAAGATAAAAACTGCCTGCAGTAACAGTGAGGCTGAAAGCACTCGGCTTCAGTTTTATAAGATCTCAGAGGCTTAGTCTCTAGTGGAACAATTAGCCCACACTCTTACTTCTGTTTCGCTGAGTAGAGCTGTAAAGTACTTGAGTGGGAATGCACTTTGCAGTCAAAAGGCCCTCGTTGCTTGTTTATGAGTTATTTACCTTCTTTGAATCTCAATGTCCTTATTTGTAAAGAGTGCTGGATACCATTACCTCTTTTAAGCTGGGAAATATATTTTGGTAAGAGTTGATGAAAATAAGGCTTATTATCAGTTAGACCCAGGAAAAATTTTAAATAAATTTAGTATACACTGGGACTTAGAAAATCTAGGTGTGTGCAAGAAAAGACTGACATGAGTTCTAGATATTTTTCATTTTATCTCATAAAAATATCTTTATCGTAAATGGAATAATGTTATTTTTAGTTTTTTATAATAAATTCTTAAAAATAATGTGTGATGCTAACGTGCCTTTCTTACTTCACCAGCAGTACTCTAATGAAAACTTACACAACTCATTTCTGTCATTCTCAATAAAAAATATAGAAAATGTTTAACTAAATGATCTAGTTATTAATTTTTAATGACTTTTTGCTTTTAAAATTGGTAGCTTCTTTAGGCAAATATTGAACTTAGCAATTAAAACACGTGATAGAAATTAACACTCAACAAGGTTTAGGAAAGGCATACATCCATTGTTTGTATCTTCATGTATCTTATAAATTCATTATTGTGGATTTTTGTTATATCCTTTATGGTCTCTAAATAAATGTAGTATCTTTCCTAACTGAATGTTCTGAAACATTATATTAATACTGACTTTTGTCTCAGTGTCTCAGGCCAGAAAATACACAAACAACCTAGTTAACAGATATATTCCTGTGGTCTCAGGTATTACCTCTGTGCTGATAACAGCAAACATTTATTTCCAACCTGAACTCTTTACCTGAATTCCAATTCCATATTCCAATAGCCAATCTCAAATGGACTATTCACCACATGTTAACACGGAAATCATCCTCATTGCTCTTTTCCACCCACCACCCCATAACAAAACCAAACTTGGTTAAACTAAATCAAACATAAATCCTGTTTCTTATTATACACTGCCTAATGACAGCACTACCCACAGAATCACAGAAAGTAGAACTATCCATCTCATTTTCCTCTCCTACTAGCCCCAAATCACTAGCCATCAACTTATGTCACATCTGAGCATTCTTCCCTTCCCATGTTGTTGCCCTACTTGAGTTTCTTAATAACGCTTGCCTGTGCCTTCAACAATTCCTCCCCCTTCTCATCTCTACCATTGGAATACATCTTCCTTATTGCTGTCAGAGCTTTCTTATTAAAACATACCAAGGCCCATGTCAATTTGAAGGCGCGGAATGACTGCTCACAGCTTTCAGAAGACAAAATGTCAAGAATTGTCATAGCTTGAAGTCAACATTTCTGGCTTCATTGCCTCCCAACACTTTCACAATCTCATGAGGTTTCTGCTACATCCAATATACAATGCACCTTTATATCTCTAAGCATCTTTCTTGAGACATTCCCTTTTCTGTCTGAAAAACTTCAAATTATCCCTCAACTTTCCCACCACTTTCACCATGAAATTAGCCATAGATTTTGCATTCTGAGTGGTAGCTTAGAAATTCTTCTTGAGTTTTTGCAAGGCAAAGTTTCCATGGGAATTTGGATCTAATTATAGTTTTACTCAGAAATATAATAAGCTTAATTCTGTGAGGTTTTTTTTGTTATCTTGAATATATTATCCGAAGCTTTAACTCCATGGTTCAACTGTCAAGGAAGCAACTGCTGAGCAGTGTGCTTTCCCTACCCAACTGCAGGTTTTGGAATGGCACAGTCTCCGCAACAGTGGACACATAACAGGTATTGAGGGACTGATTTTCACCAGGCTCTCTTCTATGATATTTTGGTAGGTGCAAAAAAAAAAAAATTAAAAACAACCCTGAATTTCATCAGATATATTTTATTATAGCATATTGAAAGATTTCCCTACCACCTATGCTTTGATTTTTACTTTTATAAAGGACCCTTCATGCGTAAACAACAAACTACCCCGTTATTTATAGTTGGTTCAATAAGACACACTAAAACCGCTGAAATGTATCTAACTCTCCATAGATTTTCTGCCTTCTTCAGGTCTCCTCTCTCGTCTCTACTCAAGTCAGGGTTATTTCAGGTCTTTCAATATGCAAAATACATCTTTAAAAAGCTTGCTTTTCTGTCGAACAGATGCAAGGGGGAATATTTCTAAATTGCTATAGTTTGCCACAGTTTCTGTGACATTTAAGATAAGTGGCTGAGCAATATTAAAAATAAAAATTCACATAAGAAATTAACTTCATGATATTAATTTCTTTAGATGCATATTTTATATTTTCTTTTGGTAGTATGAGGTTATAATTTGTCCTTTCATGGATTTTAAAAAAAATCATTTTCTTACCAAACTAATTTTTCCATTGTGTTTAGTTTTATATTATTTATATTGCATATACCCCAAACCTTTACCTAACTACTTTGCATTTCTATTCCTTTTGCTTTAAATTTAACCTTTTCCTGTAACTTTAATAGGACTCCTGTTCACATTTACTACTTAACAGCAATCTTTTCTAGTTATAAAATAAATGCACTATAATTTTATGAGCAAGATTAGAAATAAAATTAATTAGATTACAAAGCTATGAATCTTATCAAGCATTAGCTGTTTACATTTATGTTCATTCTAAAATGATGGGATAGAATATCCTACACTATCTGAATTGGTTAAAAAGTAGGAGCATTATTTAGGAAATGTTCAGTGGCACTGTAGATAAATGAATTATTTTGTATTTTAATTATAGTAAAATGTCATTAAGGCTATCTATTGGCTCTGGATTATACTGAAATACATCTAAAAAAAGCAAAAACTTCATTTTGCTTAAATGTTTCACTGAATTTTCAGAAGGAAATGGAACAGCATTTCTTATACTAAATATAATCTTAAAGAGCATCTTTTAAATTATTACTTCCATCTAAATGGATATACATTGTAAAATATAAAACACATTTTAAAATATATGCATTTTTAAATATATACTTTAGTTTTATAAAAGGAAGACCTAATACCTAAAAGCTTTACTTTAGAGAGAATATAAAATAAAAAATCTTTGGCTTCCTATTGTTCATACAATAACATCTAAACCCCAAAACATGACATTCCAGGCTCTTCGCAATCTGACCCCAACTTTTCCTCCTACTACTGCCTACTTAATTCCCTAAATATGACTCCCAAGTTTGTGCCTCTGAAGACATACTGATAAGTTCTCACTTTATATAATGAACAAGTCAGTTAAAAATAACTTTAATTGATCATGTACCTAATATGTGTCAGATACTATTCTCAGTGCCAAGGAATATAACAATTTTCCACTGTTCAATGACTTTCAAGTGTGGTGGAAGGAGACAGATAATAAAATATAAACAAATAAATGAGTAAGATTGGTAACTGCTATGAAGAACACAGGATGATGTTATAGAGAGAGGTGGGTTTTTGAGGGTTCATGGGGATGTTGGATGATTTGGGGTGGGGGTTCGTTTTTTTGTTGTTTTTTTTTTTTTCTAGGCTGGTCCAGAAAGACCTTTATGAACAGGTCCAATTTGCATCTAGATTTGAATGGTAGGAATGATGAAGTTATAAAGAAAGAGAAAGAGCAAAAATAACAACCAAAGAAAAAAAGAAGAAAATCAGGTGTACAAAACTTGTGATGGCAGCAAGCTTGAGATGTCTAAGAAGCACAAGGCCAGAGTAGTTGAACATGCCCAGTGCAAGGTGAAGGAATATGAAAGGACAGTGGGGTAAATTTATGAACTGCCTTGTGAGCCATGTTGGGAAATTAGGATTGTATTCTGATCATAATGGGAAGCCATGGAGACTTCGAGCAAAGGAAACATGTGATTTGATCTTAGCTTTACAATGAACAGTCTGACTTCTCTAGAGAGAAGGGATTTTAGGGAGGCAACACTGAAAAACGGACACCAATCAGGAGATGATTGCAATAGTGAAGATGAGTAACGTCGGTGACTTTGTCTGAGATTGTAGTTATGGAGACAATGAGTGGGAAGATTTGTGATCCATTTTGGAGGTAAGTCCTTGCTGATGGACAGAATACGTGGTGAAAAGAAAAAGTAGGAATCAAGGCACATTTCCAAATTTTGGGTTTAACTAATTGGATATGGTGACACAATTTCCTATATAGAGAAACTTTGAAGAGTAGTAAATGAGGGGAATTGGGAATTCGATATTGGCAATGGAAAGTTTGAGATGTCTATTAAACAATCAACTGTTGGTAGCTAGATACATAAATCATCTGCTCAGGGAAATAGATAAATTTAAGAGTCATCAGTGTATAGATTATATTTAAAATTATGAAACTCTTTGAAGTTATCGAGGGAGAGAACACAAATAGAGAAGAGATGAGGATCCAGAATTGAGCTTGGAACGTTTATAGTTTGAGCATGGAAAAGGAGCCTATAAAAGATTATGAGAGTGAGCAGCCAGAGAGTTAAGAAGAAAACCAACTGCAGGTAGTGCCACTGAAGTCTAGAAAAAAATGTGAGAGGGAAGAGTCAATTGTACCAAATGTTACTGAGAAGTCAATTAAGAAGGAAAAAGAAAACTAAGCATTGGCATTAGCAAGATACAGGTCACTGAGAGGAGTTTGATAAGAGCTATTTTAGTAGCACATTATGTGCAGCGTTATTAGAGTAGTTGAGGAGCAAATAGGGATTAGCAAAAAGAGATAACAAGCACAATTTCTTCCATTTGAACTGTAAGATGCAGCAGTGCAAAGATGTCAGTAACTGGACAGGCACATCGCATCATGAAAAGGACTTTTTAAAGATAGATTTTAGTGGAGCATACTTGCAAGCTGATGAAAATGACCCAGTAGAAAGAAAGGAATTAATGATGCAGAAGAGAAGGGAAATAATTACCAGAAGAAATGCTTGAAGAGGTGAGGGAATGGGATGTAGAGCACAAATGGAGGAGGTGTCCATAGAAGCATGGACTCTTCTAACATGGAAACACTGGTGGCCCGGGAGTAGAAAGATAAAAATGTTCTCAACTAATTTCTTTGATGTTCTCTATAAAGCATGAAGAGTCATCACCTGAGCACAAGTAGAAAATATTACAGATTTAAGGAGACAAGAGAAAGCATGAAAGAACTCTGAGAGACTGTGAAAGTTAATGGACAAGAGTGGTGTCCTAGAATCTTCTGGCAGTGTTGACCACCTATTTGTGATTTAAGGTTATACATTTGAAGAAAATCCAGTCAGAAAAGTTAGGCAATCTTCTTCAGAAAGTCAGATACTTTGCAGGCATAGAAGGAGACAGCCAGACAGCTGGAGTTTGCCAAATTAGCCAGATGGAGGAGGAGGGGACAAGGAAACATAGGTTGTTTATGGGATAGTGACTGAGATCTAGAACTACAAAATTTAAGATGGGAGGTAAATGTGAAGATATGAAAAGGTCAGGAAGAAACGTTTTATTTGTCTTTCTCTCCTTTTCGATATACCTTAAGTCTTTAAAGTGCAATCCAAATGCTACTCTCTCTACAAAGTGTCTCATGACACCTCAGGCAAACAATTATTCTTTTTTCTTTGTTACATTGCCTTTTGTACATTTCTCGATGGAAGCATTTATCACATTATGTTGAATTTGTTGTCTACGAGTATATCCCCAAGAAGACTGTAACTTGTAAAGGGAAAAACTACATATATCTTATTCACTCGTCTTTATTTTGGCAACAGTGTGGGGCATAAAGAAGGCTTGCAAAGAACGTTTACAATGTAGTATGGAAGGAAGTGCTTTAGTGCCTAGACTCATGCCAAGCATTGATGGAATCCTGTGAGTACTTGACTGATTGGCAAGAGCAGGAATGAATAGGAAGTTAAGCTCTGTGCTGTTTTCTTATACAACAGCTGACTCTTGATTATTGGAAACTTAGTAACTCAAGTACAATGTTCATTGTTTATCTTTCTTCTCATTTCATTGCATACCTATAGCCATTACATCCATCACTATCCTTGGCGAGAGTTCACTACAGATGTCAAATTGTTTTAGTATCTTTTGCTTTTTTAAAAATGTTGGCAATGTAATAACATGGCTTAAACTGACACTTTTCAGTTATATGTGGACTTTATTTGCTTTCTTAAGTTAGTTAATTGAACATATTGTCAATTTTAATTGAAAAAATAAATATCAACTTTGGGTATATTCTTAGGTGATGTTTCCTTACAGGAAAATTTGTTACAGTACATTTTAGATGGCATGAATTTCCATAACATTATGTAAAATGAAAATGTGTTCTAAAGAAAGAAATGATGAAGAAGTTACAGTGTATTGTAAGGCAATATGGCCTTTTCTAGATTGCCAAATGTTGTTGCCTGGTGAGCAAACTGTGTAAAACACTTTGTATCAGAATGTCCATAATGCAATTATAATTGCTGTAGGTAGCTTTTACCAAAGCTTCTGTAGCTTGCTAAATGTATCATGCCTGAAAATTTTACAAAATCTTTATGTCATCCCTGATGCCCAAATGCAGCTACTGTAGATCCTCCTTATAAAGCTGATATTGTGAGAAAAAAATAAGAAATTATAAATACTGTGTTCGAATGATTATTTGATTTATGATCTATCTAAAATTATAAAATAAGCCATATTTTACTGGAATTTTGTTCTACTTGAGTTCTTAATAAGAAATTAGCACCTTCCATTTGTTTCTCTTTTTTCTTTCTTTCTTTCTTTTTTTTTTTTTTTTTTTTCTTTGAGACAGAGTCTCACTCTGTCACCCAGGCTGGAGTGCAATAGTGTGGTCTCGGCTTACTACAACCTCTACCTTCCCGGGTTCAAGCGATTCTCCTGCTTCAGCCTCCCGAGTAGCTGGGGCTACAGGCATGTGCCACCACACCCGGCTAATTTTTGTATTTTTAGTAGAGATGGGGTTTCACCATGTTGGCCAGGCTGGTCTCAAACTCCTGACCTTGTGATCCGCCCTCCTCGGCCTCCCAAAGTGCTGGGATTACAGATGTGAGCCACCGCGCCCCATCCGTTTGTTCCTCTTAAATAATTTTAAATAATTTCTGATAGAAAATGTTGCATTTGAAATAAATTTTAGACTGTTGCGGAAAGAAACATGTGAAAGAGTCTAATCCAAGATGAAGGCAGAGCTAAACTCAGCAAATGGTAGGAGAAAATGGATGAGAAATATGAACTCAGCTGATTTAGGGAAGCAGACAGCTTTTTCCTTTTATAATAACAAGGAGAAATCTGAAATCCTTGCTTCGGTTGTAATTCATTCACTTATATAAATATTTTCTAGTGTTTATATTAAGTATCATGATTAGCATTCAATATTGGTTCATAAGTAAAATTTACTACCTTGTAAAGCCTGGCAGATATTTCACTGATAAAGTTTTGAATAGATGATACAGACTCTCATTAAATTATGATTATGTTTGTTAGTCCCAGTTTATCCACAGAATAAGCATTAAATAAGTAAATCAGCATAGTTCCAACTGCGGCCTGTTTTTTAATTGAGATCCTTGGATATATTTGAAACAAGGATAATTAACTTCTCTAAAATTTCTTTTATTGTTTTCCATCATATTTTTCCGTCTGTAGTTTTAAATAGAAATGCACACTGATTCTTCACCCTTGTATTACTAAACAAATAAGATGAAACAGGAACATGGAACCAGGCACAGTGGCTGGTCTGTAATCCCAGCACTTTGGGAGGCTGAGGTGGGAAGATCACTTGGGGTCAGGAGTTTGAGACTAGGCTGGACAATGTAGTAAGATCCCATCTCTACAAAAAAATAAATTTAAAAATTAGCCAAGCCTTGTGATGTGTGCCTGTGGTCCTAGCTGCTTTGGAGGCAGAGGCAGGAGGATTTCTTCAGCCCAGGAGATCAAGGCTGCAATAAGCTAAAATTGTACCATTGCACTCCAGCCTGGGCAACAGAGCAAGACCCTGTCTCTAATTTTAAAGAGAGAGAGAGAAGCAAGAATATGAATTTTTTGGTAATGATAAACTACCTATTTTTAAACCAACTTACTGAGGGTAACTTGATCCAAGGGGAATCCAGATATCCAGATATCTTTACACTCTCATATAGAATGAAGTTATTACTTGAAAATTATATAGTAAAAATGAGTATTCCTTTGGGGGAAAAACAGCTGTTAGATGAGCTGTTCCAACAGTTTAATAGCAAAATTAAAAGTATTAAAATCTAATACAAATTTTAAAAATATGCCAGCATTTTAAAAAATCAACAGTTCTATTGGTGATTTTTTTAAGTTTACAAAATAAAATCTGGATTCATTTTCCTTAACTTAGCCTTCGGTTCCCTGACTTTAGCAGAAACATCATGGCCAAGTGGAGGGGACCTGAAATTTAGAGTGCAGCAAACATGATTCCAAATCTTTTTCAACTCTTAGTACTTTCATACCTTAGAGCAGGGCATTTAGCCTTTCTGATATGTATTATGTATTTAGGCATTATATGTAATATGATATATGTATTATACCCAATATTGTCTTTACATGGTTGATGCAAGATAAATGAAAGTGGTTGTTAAGTTTGCAGAGGGAAGGAGCAAAAATGAAGCCAAGAGAAGCTTCTCAGAGGTTCTCACTAGTGTAGTAGTCCTTGCTTAAGATAAAAATAAATCTAGTTCTTTTAATTGTGATGTTAGGGTGTCCATTTTAGATCTTTCCTGCTTTGTCTTGTGGGCATTTAGTGCTATAAATTTCCCTCTACACACTGCTTTAAATGTGTCCCAGAGATTCTGGTACGTTATGTCTTTGTTCTCATTGGTTTCAAAGAACATCTTTATTTCTGCCTTCATTTCGTTATGTACCCAGTAGTCATTCAGGAGCAGGTTGTTCAGTTTCCATGTAGTTGAGCAGTTTTGAGTGAGTTTCTTAATCCTGAGTTCTAATTGGATTGCACTGTGGTCTGAGAGACAGTTTGTTATAATTTCTGTTCTTTTACATTTGCTGAGGAGTGCTTTACTTCCAACTATGTGGTCAATTTTGGAATAAGTGCGGTGTGGTGCTGAGAAGAATGTATATTCTGTTGATTTGTGGTGGAGAGTTCTGTAGATGTCTATTAGGTCTGCTTGCTGCAGAGCTGAGTTCAATTCCTGGATATCCTTTTTAACTTTCTGTCTCGTTGATCTGTCTAATGTTGACAGTGCGGCGTTAAAGTCTCCCCTTATTATTGTGTGGGAGTCTAAGTCTCTTTGTAGGTCTCTAAGGACTTGCTTTATGAATCTGAGTGCTCCTGTATTGGGTGCATACATATTTAGGACAGTCAGCTCTTCTTGTTGAATTGATCCCTTTACCATTATGTAATGGCCTTCTTTGTCTCTTTTGATCTTTGTTTAAAGTCTGTTTTATCCGAGACTAGGATTGCAACCCTTGCCTTTTTTCGTTTTCCATTTGCTTGGTAGATCTTCCTCCATCCCTTTATTTTGAGCCTATGTGTGTCTCTGCACGTCAGTTGGGTCTCCTGAATATACCACACTGATGGGTCTTGACTCTTTATCCAATTTGCCAGTCTGTGTCTTTTAATTGGAGCATTTAGCCCATTTACATTTAAGATTAATACCATTATGTGTGAATTGATCCTGTCATTATGATGTTAGCTGGTTATTTTGCTCATTAGTTGATGCAGTTTCTTAAGAGCAAACACATTCAAAAGCTAGCAGAAGGCAAGAAATAACTAAGATCAGAGCAGAACTGAAGGAGATAGAGACACAAAAAACCCTTCAAAATATCAATGAATCCAGGAGCTGGTTTTTTGAAAAGATCAACAAAATTGATAGACCGCTAGCAAGACTAATAAAGAAGAAAAGAGAGAAGAATCAAATAAATACAATAAAAAATGATAAAGGGGGTATCACCACCGATCCCACAGAAATACAAACTACCATCAGAGAATACTATAAACACTTCTGCACAAATAAACTGGAAAATCTAGAAGAAATGGATGAATTCCTGGACACATATACCCTCCCAAGTCTAAACCAGGAAGAAATTGAATCCCTGAATAGACCAATAACAGGCTGTGAAATTGAGGCAATAATTAATAGCCTACTAACCAAAAAAAGTCCAGGACCAGACGGATTCACAGCCAAATTCTAGCAAAGGTACAAGGATGAGCTGTTTCCATTCCTTCTGAAACTATTCCAATCAATAGAAAGAGGGAATCCTCCCTAACTCATTTTATGAGGCCAGCATCATCCTGATACCAAAGCCGGGCAGAGACACAACGAAAAAAGAGAATTTTAGACCAATATCCCTGATGAACATCAATGCAAAACTCCTCAATAAAATACTGGCAAACTGAATCCAACACCACATCAAAAAGCTTATCCAGCACGATCAAGTGGGTTTCATCCCTGGGATGCAAGGCTGGTTCAACATACGCAAATCAATAAACGTAATCCAGCAAATAAACAGAACCAAAGACAAAAACCATGTGGTTATCTCAATAGATGCAGAAAAGGCCTTTGACAAAATTCAACAGTCCTTCATGCTAAAAACTCTCAATAAATTCGGTATTGATGGTACGTATCTCAAAATAATAAGAGCTATTTATGACAAACCCACAGCCAATATCATACTGAATGGGCAAAAACTGGAAGCATTCCCTTTGAAAACTGGCACAAGACAGGGATGCCCTCTCTCACCACTCCTATTCAACATAGTGTTGGAAGTTCTGGCTGGGGCAATCAGGCAGGGGAAAGAAATAAAGGGTATTCAATTAGGAAAAGAGGAAGTCAAATTGTCCCTGTTTGCAGATGACATGATTGCATATTTAGAAAACCCCATCGTCTCAGCCCAAAATCTCCTTAAGCTGATAAGCAACTTCAGCAAAGTCTCAGGATACAAAATCAATGTGCAAAAATCACAAGCATTCTTATACACCAATAACAGACAAACAGAGAGCCAAATCATGAGTGAACTCCCATTCACAATTGCTTCAAAGAGAATAAAATACCTAGGAATCCAACTCACAAGGGATGTGAAGGTCCTCTTCAAGGAGAACTACAAACTACTGCTCAACGAAATAAAAGAGGAAACAAACAAATGGAAGAACATTCCATGCTCATGGATAGGAAGAATAAATATTGTGAAAATGGCCATACTTTCCAAGGTAATTTATAGATTCAATGCCATCCCCATCAAGCTACCAATGACTTTCTTCACAGAATTGGAAAAAACTACTTTAAAGTTCATATGGAACCAAAAAAGAGCCCTCATCACCAAGACAATCCTAAGCCAAAAGAACAAACCTGGAGGCATCACGCTACCTGGCTTCAAACTATACTACAAGGCTATGGTAACCAAAACAGCATGGTACTGCTATCAAAACAGAGATATAGATCAATGGAACAGAACAGAGCCCTCAGAAGTAATACCACAGATCTACAACCATCTGATCTTTGACAAGCCTGACAAAAACAAGAAATGGGGAAAGGATTCCCTATTTAATAAATGGTGCTGGGAAAACTGGCTGGCCATGTGTAGAAAGCTGAAACTGGATCCCTTCCTTACACCTTATATAAAAATTAATTCAAGATACATTAAAGACTTAAATGTTAGACCTAAAACCATAAAAACCCTAGAAGAAAACCTAGGTAATATTATTCAGGACATAGGCATGGGCAAGGACTTCATGTCTAAAACACCAAAAGCAATGGCAACAAAAGCCAAAATTGACAAATGGGATCTAATTAAACTAAAGAGCTTCTGCACAGCAAAAGAAACTATCGTCAGAGTGAACAGGCAACCTACAGAATGGGAGAAAATTTTTGCAATCTACTCATCTGACAAAGGACTAATATCCAGAATCTACAAAGGACTGAAACAAATTTACAACCTGCACGTTGTGCACATGTACCCTAGAACTTAAAGTATAATAATAAAAAAAAAATCCACAGAGACAAGGGCCATCCAGGCTACACCAATATTAGCATACTAGAAGGTCTCTTTCTCTTTTTCCTTTCTTGTTTCTCTTTTTCCTTTCATCCTTTGAGTTGGGAATTGTGGCAGGACCTCTGGATTCAAGGTTTACCATTTCTGACCTTGCTTTGCCTGCTTTGCTTCGCAGTGGCAATTACACAGCAGGATCCAGATGACAACTGCTCAGGAAGTCAGAATATTTATATCAGAATCAGCTCTTCCTGTCCATTAAATTATGAGTCATAAGATATTTGCTCTAAAATGCCCATGGTGCTTGTGCTCATTTTGCATTTCCTGAGTTATCTGACCTCCAGTTCTCAAGGAATGGTCTTTTGAGTCTTTTTATTTATCTTGGTAACCTCCTCAATGCCTAGAATCTTGTCTCTAGAGACAAAGAAGTCATTACATAATGATAAAAGGGTCAATTCAACAGGAAGATGTAACAATTGCAAATATATATGAACTCAACAGCAGAGCACCTAAGTGCATAAAGCAAATATTGACAGATCTGAAAGGAGCAATTGACAGCAATACAATGAATTTCACTCTTAACCCCAGGTAACTGATCAGGAAATGAATGTCACTATTCATAAACAGAAATAAGTTCCCCTACCGCCTCTGCCCAAAAAAGTTTGCATGGATCTAGAACCCAAATCTACTTCTTCATATATAACTTATAATATTGCATGTTTTTGCTGAGTGTGACAAGCTGTGTATCATCTGTGTATATGAGAATCATATTAAGAAATGCATTAGAATTGAGAGTCTTGATTTTTTCAGCAAGTAGAATGAAGACTAATTTTAATACGTCTCATTTTGAAGAGAGTAAGTACATGCATCATGATTCCTGAAGTTTATTCAACAACTTTTCTAACACATTATTTTGGCATCACACACCTATATAGTAAGACTGCTATATAGGTGGTATCAAAGCTTTATTACATTAATTTATGATCCCAAAATCCAATACGCCATTGACAGAGAGCTAATTTGAATATTCTTTCTTCCTTTGTCAGGTAGTGAAGGTTTTTATTATTAGTTGATCCAAGAGATTTTATTCCCTTTTATTTTGCTCTGATGGCAATTAGCATTAATGGATTCTGATATATATTTAAGTCCATTTCTTTTGACAAGTGTAAATTAATCACTTTTGGGGAAGCTTTTCTTAGCTAAATTGTATAAATTTAAACGTTAACCTTTCTGTAAAGGTAATGCTTTTGTTAAGAGCTAACAAAGTTGAGAAAGAAATAAGAAATTCAAAATAGTGAAAAAAAGTTTCTTAAAATGACAGTATGATATGTTCACTTTGACCCATTTTAAAACCAACAAGAAAACTTTCCTAGAGAACTTACTCAAATTAATTAATTTAGGTTTTAATAATATGTGTTAATATTTGTAGAAATTATATCAAAATTAGTATTAGTAAGTTAAATTGAACCAAGTGATGTGATTTACACTGAATATCTCTATTTCTACTACAGCCAACTTATGATCTCAATTATCTTTTTTTTCCAGTGGTTTCCAAAATTCACAAAATTTAATTCACCATTCTATTCCTATTATATTTTTCTTTGTTTATGCACACATCAATACTCTCATCAGGGTTTTTGTTTTTATTTGTTGTTTTTTAAACTTTTAAAAGTTTAAAATAGCTGAAATACATTCTTTGTTGAACTCTATTTTCCTAAAGAGTCAGCTGGCATTGTGTTTTTTGTTTGGATCATTTTTTTCCATGTTGCTTGGAGAATCTCTTCACCTCATCATTTCTCAGTGCTTTATACCTCCCAGATACTAAAGTACTTTATATGTATTAATACTTTAAATTCACAAAGTATCATTATAATATAGGTACCATTATCAGTTCCCATTTTATAGATGAGGAAAAAAAACTTGAGGAGACTGAGCAATGTGACCAACATTGCACAAACCTTAAAGGTGGATTAGGGATTCAAAGACAGATCTGTCTTACTTATAAATCTGAGTAGAAATAACGATGAGTGACAGTTATATTCTTTGCTAACCATATGGCCATACTATGTACACTTAGCAAATCTGAGGCCTAATATGTACTAGAATGAATAAGAATATTTTATAAGATGATTGGAAATAAAATGAGTAGATTAATATCAATAGGTTTTTTTCATTCTAGAAAAAAAGCATTGATGAAAGAAACGGAAATAAATATTCCATTCACTAGAGCAACAAAACCTGTGTAATATTTAGGAATAAGTTTTACAAGAAATGCATATGCTTCTAAAATAAAACTATAAATTCTTATTGAAGGACATAAAAGAAAATTTGAATAAATGAAAAGACATATATAACTTCTTATATGGAAAGATTTAATATCGTAAGAGTGTTATCTCTTCCCAAATCATTCATTAATGAAATTAAATATTTGTCTAACCAACTTTCCTTAGAATTCCAAAGGCTTTTAATTAAATGAAATAATCTTAGAGTTTATAGGAGACAAAATACATTATAGGTTATATATTTGGGTCACTTGAGGCTCAGGTCAAAGAGAGAAGTAAGTGAAAGAGTGTGAGAAAGAGGAGGAAAACACTCATTTTATAAGTGCAATTGCAAAAATTAAAATTACAGTGAAAAAGCATATATGAAATAATTACAGTTATAAATTTATGAAAGTTATATTTTAATTTTATGTATATACAAAGCATTTTTAAATAGAAAAGTTGAAAAGGACTGCCATTTAATTACTTCAATTGCTATGGGCAATTTATAAATTTTTGCATTCTTATCTGCCACATCATTAATAATGCTCATATTTTTCTAGATAATGTTCACAGATAATGTTCTTTAGATAAATTCAGCAAATGGTATTCTTAAACAATTCAGCAGACACAACTTAATATGACCTTGTATCAACATATTGATTTAGAAAAATGAGAATGTTAGTGAAAAATCTTGCAGTGGTGACAAAAGAATCTTAAATACTTTTTAATGGACTTTGACTCCTGAAGAGTAACGGATTCAATCTACATTTTGAGTCCTGCTGAACATGACAAGCATTTAACAAGTCCAGCCTACAGACACATAGGAGCAGAAATCAGACCAAAAAGGAGTAACCTCGCAAACAGATCTGATAAAAGTTGAGTTCATCCAAGGAGGTAGAAAATCAAGTTCAAGGATATATGCTAGGGAATAAAGTGTTAAGCTGGGCCGTAGAAGTGAAACAGCAGGATTCAGCTGTCCATAGAGGTATCCAACTAGAATAGCCATGACAGAAAAGGCTAATGGAGAATCTTAATTCTAAACCAGAGGCTCTTTGCTTTATGCCTTATACCCCGCAGTGTCTGTGTGTGGCAGAGCTGGAAATCACAGGTGTTCTTGCAATTCAAACAGAGACAAGTGCCTGTCAGGCCCTACCCACACTTCATAAAATCAGTTGCTACAGTGTAGCTTTCTGGTACTTTTTAAAAGTTATCTGAAAGACAGGGTAAGTTTATCAGGTCAAATTACTTATAGTTGTGCCTTCTCTGTTGAGATAATTCTTCAGATCCACGGTAGCTGTGTGTCAGGGTAGCAGGGCAGTCTCTGGCTTGTCTGTACACACAGAGCACTGTCTAGCTTGGATGGTCATTAGCACACCACCTTTCAAAATTAACCACAAAAGTATCCTTGGTAAAGAAGTCTAATCATCACCCTTCTCATTTATAACATGAAGGAAACCATCTATGGCCCAAGAGAATATTGAAAAATATTTGCAGTAAACTACACAACTCCCAACCAGACCCTTAAGTCTAGGTTGAACATGGAAAACTGATAGTGTGTTCTTATAGATGGCATATAGATTATTATGATGGGCAAAAATAGAGAGTAGGATCTTAAAAGAATCAGGCTTCTTTCAGTGGAAATGAAACTTTTTATAATAAAATCAAAAATTAAAACTGAGTATTTTCACCAATTATTATAGGGAGGAGTACAGTAAAAGACCCCAGATATTCAGATTTCTGCCTGGGAATAATTAGTCCTGGACAAAGCCTACCAAGAACTAATAGTCATGTTACCTTTGAATGTCCACTTTAACAGAAAATTCTGAATCATCAGAACAGAGTCTCTTTGCCTGAATAGCTGCAAGTATTTGGAAAATTTTCAGCAAATATAGTTAACTAAAGATATTGCCATTTAAGGAGTTTCACCTAGAGAACATTATTGTAATAATTTTTAGAGCCATGGTTCATATCTTTTTTTTATTATATTTTAAGTTCTGGGATACATGTGCAGAATGTGCAGTTTTATTACATAGTTATACACATGCCATAGTGGTTTGCTGCACCCATCAACCCGTCACCTACTATCCCTCCCTTAGCCCCCACCCCCAAACAGGCCCCTGTGTGTGATGTTCCCCTCCCTGTGTCCATGTGTTCTCATTGTTCAACTCCCACTTATGCATGAGAATGAAAGAAATTATATTTTAGAGGTGAATTATCATCCATGTATTTCAATGCATCACAGGTACCTTAAAGTCAACAGTTTCAGTATTGAATTCATCATTTACATCACTATCTGTACTTTTTCCAGTATCCCCAAGCTCAGTTAATAGAAATAACATTTTTTAGATCCTATGAATCATCTTAGGCCTATTTCTTACTCCCACATCTGATCAGTCAACAAGTTCTGTCAAATCTGTCTATTTCGCTTATTCATTTCCTTCTGTCTGGAACTCTCTGCCCCCAGAGGCTGACTCCTTTTTTATCATTTAAATCTCAAATCAAATGTCACTTGCTGCAAAAGGTCTTTGATGACCCTCCAATCTAAAGTAGCCATTCTGACCCCAGGCACTTTCCAAAAACTATTTTAATTTCTGTATAACACCGATTAATATTACAAATTCTCTTATTTTTACTTGTCCCTCTCGTTTTAAAAACTTGTCCTTGAGAACAGGAATCTTGCCTAGCTTGTTTATCTCTGTATCCTCATTGCCTAGCATTCTGCCCAGTGCATGGTATGCATTAATAGGTTGTACTTTTTAAATTCATTCATTAGAGCGTTCATTCAACAAATACACTTATTAGACATTTCTATGCCCCGCATTGTGTTAGGCATAGGAAATATGGTAATGGACAAAAGTAAACTCTATCTTTGTCCTCATGTAGCTTACATATAATCAGAGAGGCAGACATTAACAGAATAACTACATAAATAAATGTAAAGTTACAACTATGAGTAATTACTCTTTTTTCTTAATCTCTATTACCATTGCATTAGTTCAGGTTATCATTATCTCGTGCCTCAACTATTAAAATCAACTATTTTTCTGCCTCCACTCTGCCACACTCCACTCTGTTTTTCCAAAGCTAAAATGCAAATTCAATGTCACTTTCCACCTTAAAAACCATAATAACTTCAATGACATTCAAGAAAATGTTTCTACACTCCTTAAGATAATGGCCCTTCATGACCTGCCTATCATCTGTCTCTACTTTCTCTCCTCATGCTGCATGTTTCAATCACCCTAAATTGCACTCTTATCTTGGGGCCTTTGTATATATCATTCCTTCTGCCTGATACATCTTTTTCTACTCTTTGATTAACTTACTTACTTATCCTTTATGGCTCAGTGAAGAAAAGCTCTTTCAGAAAGCGTTTTCTGGACCCACTCATACTGGCTCTGCCATCCCTCTTATGTGCTCTCTTAGCAAAAAAAGAAGAAAATAATAATAATTTCATTGTGCTAGAATTGTTTATTTATTTGCTTGTTTTCCTTGCAGGTCTATGAGTTCCCTTATGGGGACTCATAGATAGAAATATGAATGTCTTTTATATTTCTATCTCCATTGCCTAGAGCAGTAGCAAGTATGTAGAATAAAATAGTTGGAAGAATAGTTGGATGAATAGTTGGATGGAGGAATTTGCTTGATAAAACTAAAAACAAAAGTCTATAATGATATTCAACAACACAGCTTCAAACATGAACTATTAAAATGTGTGTGAAAAAGCATATTGGCCAGAACAGAAGGCTAGTGAAGCCCATTTGGATGTTTCAAATACTGTGACAGTCAGCACTCAGTAATTTGGTCACTAAATTTATTTCATGTTTGTTAATGTTAAGAAAAGAACATTAACTATCCATAGCCCTGTGTTTGAAGTGTCAGAAGATAGGGTAACATGGCAATTAAATCAGCAGACTAAAAGACAATTTGCAATATTTCTACTAGTGATGACACACTGATTAAAACAAAGAGTATCCACATTCTGTAGTCTTCAGTGAGGAACTTTGTAACTGAAGAAGAAAATACATGGTTACAGTTTATTTGTCACTGGATATAAGGAATTTCTAACAAGTAGAGTCAATACCCTATCATGTGTTAAGGAACACTGAATATTTAAGCCAGTAAATAAAGTATAATGCTGGCTGGGTCTTACTGTGGCAACTGGGAATATATGACAACTATTGCTGCCCTAGGAAAACAGTGACAATTATTTCTAGGGAAGAGGAGCATAACAGCACAAAGATTGCTGGTCCTTGAAAAAGTCTCAGCATCTGTTTGCCATCAGAAAGTTGTTTGTTGCCATTAGCCTTTAGGGACAGAATGAGTAAAGAACAAAACGTAAAAATAAGGTGACTCTGGTTATTTCACCTGAGAACATCCCAGTGGAGGGGAACTACTTCCATCCTACCTGCAATGAACCTAGAGAAAACAACTTTCCTTGCTTGAAAAGGGTGACTTAAGCACCAGGGCAGGTGCTTATATATCAGCGATGGTTCCAGTAGAGGCTTCAGTTGACAAGATGGTCAATACGACATCTGCACAACATGCAGCCAGTATTCGTTTAAAATGTACTCTGTTTCAGGCACTCGGTTGCATGATGCCTATCAGAAAAAAAGAGCTAAGGGTAGCTATAAGAATACAGCTAAAGTGAACTTCTGAAGTGCCAACACTAACAGGCACCAGATTCCTACAGCTAAGGAACTAAGGCCCTTGAGAGCATCCAAATAAGCAAGCTGCTGAAGACAGTTCCTTTTTTTTTTTTTGAGACGGAGTCCCGCTCAGTCGCCCAGGCTGGATGGAATGCAGTGACCTGATCTCTGCTCACTGTAAGCTCCGCCTCCTGAGTTCGCGCCATTCTCCTGCCTCAGCCTCCCGAGTGGCTGGGACTACAGGCGCCCGCCACCATGCCCAAATAATTTTTTGTATTTTTAGTAGAGACGGGGTTTCACCGCGTTAGCCAGGATGGTCTTGATCTCCTGACCTCGTGATCTGGCCGCCTCAGCCTCCCAAAGTGCTGGGATTACAGGCGTGAGCCACCGCGCCCGGCCCGACCGTTCCTTTTATGTAAGTGATAAAGATAAACAGCGCTATTGAACAAATACCAGTCACCTCAGGAGTGACCTGGCAACCAGCCTGTGGCCAGGATAACCTCAGATTCACCAACAGTAATGAGTGAAAACAAAGCTCCCTAGGTGTCTCTGCCAAATGGAAAATAACATTTTGTGGCAGATAGAAAGTTTGGAAAGAAATAGTTAACTATGTCTAAAGGTACCTGTAACTTTCAATAATGGATCAGTTACCATTTGGCAAGATGAAACATTCTCAAATGGCAAAAGAATGAAGCACAAGATAAATTCAACACAATGCTCTTGCTTTAGTATATTATTATTTCTAACACTCAAAATGTTGGAAAGGAAAAGACCCGGAGGGTGAGTCTTCTAATGATAAAGGTTTGTTGTGTTTGTCTATTTTAAAATCACTACACCTGAAAAGAAAACAATAGTAGATGGTGAAAGTGAGAGAAAGTGGAATCTTCTCCTTACTTTATCTCCACTAAGGCTAAGAGCTCTTTATGGGAGCTGTGGTTTTGAAAGGAGACAGAGTTGTTGTGTCAAAGGTGGAAGAGAACTAGGGTCTGCAAGTGGAGCATCAAACTGGAGGGAAAGTGGAGAACCAGCAAAGTGTGAACTCAGCAGCAGGCTTGGTGATGAAAGGGTATATATATCGTTTTACCCTCCGAAAGTGAACTTAAAGAATATTTGGAAGTTAGAATCTGATGGCATACAGACTTTGCAAGCATGGACCTTCTGATTCCAAGGGTTATTTATCATTTTCTATTCCTAAATCTTGCTAAAATTGTGCCCTAAATAAGAGAATATTTACATCTTATAAAATGAAAGCATCAGAACATTCTTAAACATCATAATAATAAAAATCATAGCAATAAGCATGCCTCATAGTGGTGTCATTCAAAGCAAAGTTTCCCCTCAATTAGACTCAAAATTAATTCATTAGCACTGAATGTCAGTTCTGCATTAGTGTTCCTTTGGTAATGATTACTCACTGCCAAGGCTCCATTAAATTTCCAGTTAGAAATGATGAATGTGTACCTCTATTTATCACTGCTTGTGATTTTATGAGTTATTTTTAGAAGAATAATATTTTTAGCAATGTATCTATTGTTTTTCCAACATTTCTTAATCAACTAAGCCTTGAAAAGTTTATATATATTAAGCTCACAGTAGGAGTAAAATGTCATATATTTTTCAGACTCTTTGAGACACTGGAATAAATAAACTAGCAAAGTCTCTATTACAGAGAACTTTATAAAATTATCATACACCTCAATGTCAAAGGAATTTAGAAATGTGAAAAAATAGTTTTTATTTTCGTTCTGATTATGATTTTATTACAAGTTCTTTATTCTTTAGTCTCCTCTCTCTTTTAATATTCTTCCTACATTGAACCTATAGTGAAGATATTGCCAACATAGATATTTAGACATGTTTTATTTTTAGTTTTTATAGATTCTTCTCTCAAATTTCCAATCTTGGGATGGAATCAGGTACACAGACTCATAAGTAATAATCACAATATAGTTTTCTGACAAGCACTGATGTAAAATGGAAAACTCAGGCTGATTCCCTCAGGTGTTTGTGAGAAAGACTGAATAACATTATATATAAGGTACCTAGTACAGAGCCATCCCAAAGGATTGGAACTTGGTTTTGAAGGATGCGATGATCCACTGAAGAACATTAAGCTAGGAGTTACATCATCAGGTTTGCATTTTTCAAGGGTAATGAACAGTTATGAAGCAAATCTGAGGAAGGTGGAATTGAGGAGTTTAAAGACAAAAGGATAGGTTTAGAGACCATTTCAATAGCCTAGAAATTATGAGAACCAATTTAAATCAATGGCAGTGGAATGTGGAATACAGGGGAAAGATACAAGGTATGCTTAGGAGATAGAGTCGAAACATTTAGTAAATGACTGAGTCTGAATCGAGAAAGGTTGTAGGAAAAGAGAAGTCAAGGATAACACACTGGTTGTTAACTTGGAAGACTTGGTGCTTGATGCTTGGGTGAATTATTATGCTATAAACAGATACAAAAAGTTTGAAGAAAATTAGAGGATGGGACAGGTACTAGATTAAAATAATGAGTTTCATTTTGAATATATGAAGTTTTAGTAAAATTCCATAAAATTAAATTAAGTCAAATTTTATTTCCATAAAAGTAAAATTAAGAGGTCCAAGAGATACACAGATCCAGAGACAAGAGAGAGGTCTAGAGTTAGAGGTATGAGAATCATACCATACCATTTATTATTTTACACCCAGAACAATCAAAAACATCTTCTGAATTTCTGGTTATAGAAGAATAATTAGATTTATTGAAGTAAGCCGACATGGTGGAATATATTATGAAGCCATTAAAATTGTTTTTTAATGATGGGACAATGCTCAAAAGATAATATTAAATAAAAAAACAGAATGCAAAATTTTGTACAATAAAATCTCTATTGTTTAAATAAAATAGGCCTGAAAAAGATGGAAGGAAAATAATTAAACAGTTATAATGCTCACATTAGGGTTAAGAGTTTATGGTAATTTTTCTTTTTTTTCTATGAATCAATATTTTACAAGTTTTCTATATGCATTTCTTAAAAGTCATTTTAGGGTAAGGATAGGCTCTTGGAAAGATATTGATTAAACTGAGTCTAAAGAACTGCTAGAGGTGAGTCAGATGAAGAGAGCGGTGTTAGCAGAGGTACAAAGGTGAAGAATATAGTGTGTACTTGAAACTGTAAGCAGTTAAGAGTTGGTGAAGTATAGCATGATGGCAGAGTCATCAGAGAGGAAGCTGAATAGGGAGAGATGGACACACTGTGGGGTTTGCTACATTAAAATTATATCCTGTGTGCTCTGGGAAACTCTTGAAGAAATATACATAAGGCATGTATTCATTTGCTAGGACTGCCATAACAAAGTGCCACAGACTTATTGGACTAAACAATAGAAATTTATCTTCTTATAGTTCTGGAGGCCAGAAGTCCAATATCAAGGTGTCAGCAAGGTTGGTTTCTTCTGAAGGCGCTCTACTTGGCTTGTGAATGGCCATCTTCTCCCCATGTCTTTACATGGTTTCTCTCTCTCTCTCTCTATCTATCTATATATATGTATATATGTACATATGTACATATATATATCTTAATCTCCTGTTCATATAAAGATATCACTCATATTGGATTACGGTCCACCCTAGTGACCTCATTTTAACTTAAATACTGCTTTAAATACCTTATCTTCAATATAGTCTTATTCTGAGGCACCGCGAATTGAAATTTCAACCTGTGAATTTTGAGGGAACACAACTCAGCCCACAACGGGGAGTGATGTGGTTAAATTTCATTTGGTAATCATGTGGAGTTTTGAGGAAGAAGAGATAAATCAACAGGTTATTGTAATAATCATGGCAAAACTTGGATTATTCTATAGAACTTTGTTAACAGAGATGGAGAGAAAGGGACAAATTACTGAAATATTTAGGAAATAAAATTGGCACAGGATTAAGGTTACTTGGATGTTAGAAATGAGAGGGAGAAGCCTAATCTAGGTCTCTGGATTTCTGATGTGAATGACCCAGTAGATGGTGACATCATCAATGAAGGTTAAAAAAAAATCCAAAGTAAGAAGCTTGTTCAGAGAGGAAATGATGAATTCAGTTTGAGGAATCCGATTACAGTTACCTGAAATACAGTTAGATAGAGGACTCTGAAGCACAAAGACAGATAATTGGGCTGGAAGTCTAGATTTTGTCTTTACTATTCTCATATGTTATGTGAAACTATGGGAGCACATCCTCACATACTGAATGATAAGAACAATATACCTAAAAGAAAAGAAAACCAACATTTATGGGACAGGCAGAGAACAAGCCCCTGAAAGAGACAGTAAATTATGAGGTGAAGCAGGAAAGGCACTTGTCATAGAGTCAAGAGAGTAGAGAGCTTTGATATAGGGAATAATCAATAGAGATCCCAAAGGTAAAGATTGATAAATGTTAGCTGGATTTGAAATCGGAAGGATTTTTGGACATTTATACCTAATAACAATTCCTTAGGCTTTCATATGCTAGACAATGGATAAAGCATGGCATGTGTATGATATTTCATTTTGAGATTCATTATAATAGATTGAGGAAAGTGTCACTATGTCCATTTTACAGATTGCAAAGATTACAGCTCAAGACAGTCAAATACCTTGCCTAAGTTCAGCCTGAGAACAGCAGATGTGGGAGTCAGTTCTAGCTTTCATCTTAACGTTACCAAAGCAGGTGTGATAAGTGGAGGGGCTCAAAATTCAGACAGCAGTGGGGCAATGAATGAATGGTTGGTGAGGAAGTAAGATAGACTGCCCTTTTTGGCAGGGGAGAAGGTTTAGTACATTGCCTACACACAGTAGATGCTCAATAAATTTTAGTTCAGTGAACAAGAAATAAATGTCAAAGTGTGCTAGCTATCAGGTTTACACGTTAGGTGTGGAAGAGGAGGTAGCAGAGGTGTCGAGTACACACAGCCCAAGGTTAAGGAGCCAGTAGAGGGAATAATGCCAAAGAAGAAAGGGGAAAATTTAGCAAACCAGGTCCTTCATAGAAGAGGTTGATTGAGCCTGGTATCAAGTATAGAAGCAAGAATTTTACCTGAGTAGATGGACTCTTTCTTTGAGATTGAATAAAAAAAGAGTGAGGTATAGAAATAGGTGTATAGGGACAAAAGGCAAATTGTTTCATCTCCCAACAATCCCCTCCATATTAAGCTCCCTTATGAAAAAAATATCTCACCATTCCTAATAAGTTATTTCCTTTAAAGTTTTAATAAATGTATACATGCAATTCCCGAAGCCTAGAATTCCTTCTCTTTTTTTTGTATAGTACACGCTTATGGAGAAATAAAGACCCAAATTATAAGTTAGCTCTTAAAATTATTTCTTGAATTCTCCCAACATTCTATCACTCCCTCCGTTTTCCACCTCTTACAGCACTCTCTCCCTCTTCTGTAGAGGCTTGGAAGCCATAGATAATTATGCTTCCATTTTTTATTAAGCCTTTTGGAACACTTTAGCATATTAACAAAATATTTGAAAATGTTATGAGGTATATCTTAGAGCAAGCATGACTTAGCTTGAACACAATTGCATGTATTTAGCTCAAACTTTTATATGCCAACAATTATATGATGTAAATTTTCTTAATGGTTAGCTAAAGACTGCTCTAGCAGATGACTGCATTTTGTAATAAAAATGTACTCTTAATTCATTGACTTTTAATAATGTTATACCACAAATGATGCATAAATTGGGAAAATTTATACAATGTATTTGAAGAATAAAATGTTGCTTGCCATTATAAAGATTTATGTATTGATCACCTTGATGTTTAAAGAAAATGATGTATACTTATGCCCTATCTTCAAAGCCAAATTGTATGCTGTAATACCTTAAGCTTTCAGCTGGTGTTAAATTTTGGCTGGTTCAATAGTGGGCTAAGAATATTGATTGCTATATTACTGTCATGTTAGACAATTTTATTTTTGAATAATCTATATGCCCTATGAGAAGATCAAATGATACGGCAGAGAGATCTGAGACAAAACACTAAGATTCAATTGTTTTAAGTTCAGCAGGATCAAGTTGCACATTTCAGAATCATTCAAAAATGCACCAAATGCATAATTATATTCAATTTGAGTTTGAATTTGAGCTATGTAGCATGATCCATGTGTAATTTATAAAATATAGTCGAGTATTTAAAATATAAAAATATAATATTCTTTGTCATATTTTACACATGCTGTTATTTTCCTTATATCAGCAAAATAAGAATGTGAACTTTACAAACATACATTGAGAGAGTTAAGATAATCATGTGAAATGGCTATATCAATCTGTAAACACCTCTTTTAAATGACTATTTAATATTCCATCCAAAAATAAATACATAAAACCCAACTTATAGCGAAATCCATGAGACGAAGTATTCTCACAAGGAATCTGTTTATGTATTGCCTATCAATTAAACATGAAGCTAAGTAATTTTTGTTCAGATAATCTATGTATATTCCCAGTGTACCTATTATATACATGAAATTGTTCAACCTTTAGAGTATTTGCCAAATTTTTCTAATGTAAGTAATAATTATATGGATTTTAGAACTACACTTCTTACATTCTATTGTGAAAATATTTTAAGATTCATGTGCACTAATTTCAGTTGTATGCAAAAATACTGTAATGAAACATTATATTTTCATTTTTAATGGAAAATATAAAAGTCTCTTTAGATGGATCAAAAAGAAATTTCTAATGCAGCTAATGTGTTCAATCATCATTTAATATTCTGTGTAGCCATAATTGCATTTGTCTGAGCATATCCAACGTTTAAATTAGTACAAGTTGGTGAAATTGTAGCATTTAATTAGTTTGAATAAAATGTAGTACATAAAAAATTGTAAATAAAATGTGTAAGTTATTAATTGAAATGTGATTGGTGGCTTTTCTGGAAGAAATGGGGAGAAACTTAAAGTAGAGTAATAGCATGATTAATTGATTCAGGATGGTTTCTGCTGAAAAATTATGTTCAATAAGAATCTGTCACGACTTATGACCATTTGTTACTCTACAGTATATCAAATATAATGGAGTCAGGTGCACAAGCTGTAAAAGCAACTGTTATAAAAATGCCAATTTCTTAAATTAAAAAGGTGGTTACTTAAATGATTTAATTCCAAATAGCCATACTTTATTAATTTGAGCTATTGCTGTATCTAGAGATGATAGATATTTTTATAAATGATTTTGTTCTTATATATACATTTATCATTCTGCATTCAAGTCAATGGTTTTTAAAATTTGCTCTCAAGATCCAAATTACACATATTTTCATTAAAACATGGAGATGCCTGGCAAAAGTTGCTATTTAAATATTTAACAGAAAAATAAATGGAAAGAATAATTATTTGTTTACAACCCAAAACATTATTTCAATCAAAATTCTTTTAATGTAATAAAATGTGTTCTTCTACAGTATGTTCATTTACATACACCTCTCTCATTGGTGTCCTTCAATGATGTTTTCTCATATGAGATCTTTTTCAAACACTATGGAGATTAAACTGAATTATCTTAATATGATTTGAGCTGCTATACTGGAGAAGAAAATTTCATAGAAGGGAAATTCATAAATTTGTCATTTTCAGAGAGTGTAGGGGACATTAAAATTCATAGTAAAATATCAATGTGTCCATTTCTATTATGCCTTAAACAGTATGCGTTAATCATGCTTGTTATCTCAGAGAGTTATTGGAAATGAGTAGAAGCTTGGAAGTGACAGTGTAAGCAAGTTATTTTCATGACAATGGCTTATCACATGATGATCATCATATGAAAGTTTTGCTTGCTCCTTTCAGGGGGTGTGCATGTTTTTCGTCATCTGGCCCAATTCCACTCTGAGTTTAATTTTCTGTTTTTATTTTATCTAACATTTTTCCTAATCCTAGAACTATGCCTCTTTACAAAAATATTACTTAAAACCTGTTTCTACAGAATTACATTAAAACAAGTAAACTTTCTACCTCTCTGTACTGTAAACCAATCGGTAATTATTTTAGTCACCTTCTGCCTTAGGAGTTCCATCTTTTGGGCATTGAAATTGATTTTTTTCATCTTAGCATCTGAAGATCCAGAGTGTGCCCCTTGCCCAATCGCCTGAGACTATACAGTGACACCTACAACAGAGGATGTGGAGGGAGCAGCTTTTCGGGCACCAGAAATGGCAGCATCAGGAGCATCAGCACGAATAGACTTTGTAGAGGTAGTTCTCCCAAACTATATTATGAAACCAAACATTTTTGGTGCGCTACCTGCTGATGGGGGCTGCCTTCTTACTGCTTAGTATCTACAAAATGTTTGGTCTTTGTTAAAGTTTAACAATGACATTTCTGACTAATATAGAGAGACCTGATTTTTTTCCAAGTGTGTTCAGTTGCCATAACTTTCAATGAATATGAAATTTTATCAGTCTCGGAAAAACATTAATACCCATATTTTTATCTAATTGATTTCACTATTTGTTATGTTAAGGTGCTATTGTGTATAATTTTTGTATATATTTTTAAATGGATCAAACTAAGCCATAATTTAAAAGTCATCCTAATGCAGTAAATAAGATAATTTCTCTAGTTTGTTAAATTCTTCAGAGACTGAATATAATTGTTCGTTTTTCTGTCATACTCCCTGATGATGTTCCATTGTGGACTTATTTTGCAAAGTTCCCAGATGGCACAAGTCAAAATATGAAATGCTGATGATTGATTGATTTTATGTATCCTTTCATCTTATGTAATTTAATGTGAAACAGTTATTTTGTAGCTCTAAAATACATTTGTTAATTAACCATATTGGCTTTTCATGCAGTTCAATGGCTTATAGCATTTCAATTTGCAAAGAAAATGAGTCTCTGTAATGATACTTTTGCTAAATAAATAACAATCGACATAATGGGTTCATTTGCTTTTAACATTTTATACATGTAATTTAGAAGTAGGATATATTTCATATTGAAATTTTGAAAAGCTTGAAATCCAACATACAAAGGTCACCATCTTGCTGATGCCTAATGCAGTACAGCAAATTCATTCTTCATCCCATATTAACTCCTTTTTGGAACAAGGCAAAATACAAATAATTTACAATGATTGTGTTGGAGCTATTGCTTGATTAAGTACAATTCAAAGGTTCTTTTTATAAAACAGGTATGAGCAGGACACATTGAGCTTATGGGCTTTTCCTATTGTTTTGTGTCTATTTCATTTTACTGCCTAGGAAAGAAACACATTTTTTTGTAAAACCTATGCTATGGAGCTGAAATGTACTTTCTTGAATATTTCTATTCTGTTTTATGAATATCAATTATGTGAAATATATAAATATAAAATTGTCTTAGAATGCATAACTCTTTGTATAAAACATATATCTGAAAGTAGATGTTGATTTTTTGTTAAAATTGTGTAAATGCTGATTTTTCCATGAGTACTTATGAAGATCTATATGTAAAAATTTTAAGTCTGCTTATTGTGTTTGTACCACCTTGTTTTTAGCTGTGTATACTATATGCTAATTGACTTCTGTCATTGTCACATATATTGCATATATCTCTCAAAAATTAAAAGGTATATTGCTATTCTAAAAATAAAAAATGTAGATTCCTGATATTGCTTTAGAATAAGTTGCACTATCTTAGTGTAGTTTTATAATGTGTTCTTATGAATTCTCAGCGCCCTTCAAATGCCACCAATTTATTTAGCTTTCCTAAATTTATTTTAGAGATTACTTAAAAAGAGATTACTTAAAACATTCTATGTGAAAGTAGCTTTAAAGATTAAAGAAACATTGCTGTTTTGACTTTATGATGTTCTAAGTAAGAAATTGGACCTTTCATTATTAAAGCTTAAAAATCTTATACAGCAGCAATAAAAGTCTGCATCAGTGTGCAGACTGTTGAATAATTAACCTTACTGCAGTAAACCATGTTGCCTTTCTGGTCTTGATAATATATAACAATTGAAAACTTGTATGTGTAGCATAAAGGAAACTTTTCTTAATGAAAAGAAATTAACAAGTAAGTGGAATAACTGTTATCAAAGCTAAAGTTCTTTAAAACTTAATCAGCAGAAGTGATTATAAAAGTAAAAGGTTAAAATAAATACAATTGAATATAATATATAATTTATTTTGCCCACTGTCCATGTTATATGTCCTGGTTAGTGCTTCAACAATCATAAGTGATTGTAAATTCATTCACAATATTTGTGTGACTCTAATCTTTTATTTTAAGAGGAATTATGCATACCAGTTTAACAAAATACTGCCTGTGTTTATCTGTGACGTTTCATATATTTTCAGCCTCAATATATACTTTTTTTAAAAAACAGGTAAAATGATAATAAGATGAAATATTTTTATATGCATTTATTCTTATTGAAATAATTGTATTGAACTGTCTTTTATAAATATATTCTATTGATTTTACATTCATGAGTAGTAGGACATGCATATTAAGCCAAAATTTGGCTAAACATATTCAATAAAGAAAAACAACAACAAAAACGACCCCTTAAGAAGAAGGCAGTACAGTATGTGGTTACCCATTCTCCACGATACAAATACCATATAGCCCTTTCCTTCTTCATAATATTAGACTACTCTCAGGAACCTGGGGCATGATGTAAACAACACACTGTATTGCCTTTCATCATTTTATTGGCATCTCATGAAGAGAAGCCAGCTGTTATGCCTTTTAGGAGAGCCTCAGAGAATAGAATACGTATTCCCGTATGTTTCTCAGAAGTTACAGGTTTCTGGAACTTCATTAAGAATTCCTTAAATGTATTCTACCACCCATATTTTTTTACCATATCAAACTTTGCCAATTAAGGTTCCTGCTATTTTGTCTTATCTTTTTAATCAAATCAACTTTTCTTGAGCCAAAACTGGCAGATCTAAATTTTGTCACCAAAAATTATGACTATTTTATCAGTTTTTAAAGGGAAGGCATGTTAGGCATAGTCAGTTTTATTTGTGTCACTTGTTTCTGCCACTAGCAATCAATATAAGTTAATAAAGACTGATAGTCTATATTTATTCATTGGCACAAAAAATACTATTACCAGGGCAAAAATATAGCATCTGGAGGTCTAGTCGAGTAAAAATAATAATTCCAGAACAGATGGGTTTAGAACAGCATGAGAATGCGGAAACTACATCTTGCTCAAATCTCAATGAGGTAAAAATCTTTTATCAAACCAGTAATTCTTCCAACCCTCACACACGTACAACTTGCTTTGATTTCAGCTATATTTTACATATAGATAGAACATCTGAAATCCAAGCTCTCCATCGCCTCTTGTGCTTGGGCAAATTTTAGAGAAATGCAAACCTTTAATTCAATCCAATTCAATAAACATTTGTTGAGGACTGACTGTGTGTCAAGCACAAGGATTATTAACCTAGAAACACCATGTACAAGGAGCCCCTGCTGTTCAGAAGCTTAAGGTCTGATAGGGAACAGAGACAAGTGAAGCATTATATTCAGTACAGCATAGTATATTGGATTATGGAGATGTGATGAAGTCCCAGAAAGAGTACAGAGAAGTTCTATTTCTTAGTCCTATCTGTAAAGTCCAGGTGAAGCCTGAGGAGTCTTTCAAACCATAAACTGGAATTTTAAAACGGGCAAAAGGAGAATGAGTGTTGCTCATAGAGAAAACCCCATGTCACAAGGGGTTGAATACGTAAAATAGAAAGCATGAGGAAGGAGTAACCATGAGGTAGACAGAGAAGAAACTGTGAAGGGGCTCTCATGACATGGTTGGACTTTATTTTCTGGGCAATAGAGAGGTTTTGATGAAATGGTTTTAAGCAGCAGAATGACAAGTTAGATTTGTAAGTGATGGGATAACATTGGCTAAGTAATAATTCAAACTCCTTGCTAAGCAAGCAAATAACAAAAGCCACTCTGGGCCAAGTGTAGTGGTGTACACCTATAATCCCATTGCTTTGAGAGGCCAAGGCAGGAGGATCACTTGAGGCCAAGAGTTTGAGGCTACAATGAGCTATGATCACATCACTGCACTCCAGCCTGGGCAACAGAACAAGACCCTGTCTCTAAAGCTACTTAGACAATTCTTTTTTTTTAAAGCAGTTATATTGAGGTGTGTGAAATACATACCGTAGCATGAACTCATTTTAAGTGTACAATTCAATATTTTTAGTAAATTTATAGAGAAGTGCAATTATCACCACAATTTAATTTTGGCCATTTCTATTACCCAATGCCCAAGTCCTTCCTGCTTATTCACAGTTAATCCCCATTGTAATCTCCTTTCCTACCCTAGCCCCAGGTAACTACTAAACTGCTTTCCGTCTTTATAAATTTTCATTTTCTGAACATTTCATATAAGTAGAATTATTCATGTAGACATCTTTTATGTCTGGTTCCTTTCACTTAGCATAACACTTAGCATAACGCATAATAATCTGGCATAACCTGTAGTGAGGTTTCTGCCAGATTATTATTAGACAAACAGAATAGACATATTTTACTCCTAAAGAGACTATGAACACTGGGAAAACAACACGTGTGATAAGAATGTGGTGTGAGACTATCAAAGTTGTAGAGGAGACAAGAAAGTGAGGGACCAAGATAGGACAGGATGGCAGGGAAAAAGAGTCAGCTGGAGTAGAAGAATCAGAAGTGCACAGTTATGTGAAAGTAGAAGAAAACATGTCAAGATATTTTAATAAAATTTGCTGAAGACTAAAGATTTGAACTGTATTGCCTCCCTACCTTAAAAATTTAAAACAGGTATTTGTAAAGACTAGACTTCCTGTTTGTCATTACTACTAGATTCTAGATACTAGAGGTATCACAAGCTTCATTAGTTTCTTGGAGAAGTAAAGTCACTTCTCCAAAGAATGCTTATCTTAGAAAAAAAAACAAGAATGCTCTTAAATAGTGACAGACTGACATCTGCAGATAAAACATAAAGGGGCAAAAGTGCATCTAGAACAAGCTGTGTTATCTTTGAAAAACCACTGTGGAGCCAACGGGACATTTTGACAGCCACACTGAGATTGGAGTTATAGTGTTTTTAGAGAATGCACGACTGATTTAAGAATGCTTGTTCAGATGAAGAAACAGACTTAGGTGGCATGATGAGGTCACTCAAGTCATAAAAATTTAAAAATTCTTTCTGCAGGAGAAGACAAGGCTTCTGGCAGATTTTCTGAGTCTATATTCAAGATCCATCCCACTAACTGAGAATGGCTGCCTTGCTGATTTGACTGTTACTGTAGAACTGAAGATAAAGCAAATTTTGGAGTTGTTTGTGTGATCTATTAGTTACTAGAAAAATCACAGGTTTATAGCGCAGCTAATGGGATAAACAGACTTTGATTTTGGGGCAGTGAAGACACTCTGCATGATGGATAATGATACTATATATATAAATAAATGTATATATATAAAAACAAGCTGTGTGTGATATACATTTACTCTATGTATAATATTTATATATAAATATATATTATAAAATGTATATATACGTATATTTATATATATGGTGTGCATTTGATGGGTTTGTACAAATGTATAATGACATGTATAATCCATCCATGATGGATATATGTCATTATACATTTGTCCAAATCCATCAAATATATATTATAATCCATCCATGATGGATACATGTCATTATACATTTGTACAAACCCATCAAATGTACACTGAGAGTGAACCCTAATGTAAACTGTGGACTTTGGGTGACTATGATGTGTAGATGTAGTTTATCAGTTGAAACAATGTGCCACTCAGGCCGGGAATGTGAATATTAGGGAAAGCTATGCATGTGTTGGGGTGGGGAGTATATGAGAAATCTCTGTGCTTTCCTCTCAATTTTGCTGTAAACCTAAAACTGCTTTAAAAAAAAAGACTGCACACTGGCCAGAATATGCCTGCCACTTAGTTGTTACGAGGAAGGGACAAACTGAAAAACAAAGAACCCACTAAGTAGGAAATCTGACAAAAATTTCCAGGCCTAATGTCATGACTGGCCTCAGGCCAAGAACTCTCTGATGAATGAAATTGGAGTCTCAGAAGACAGCACCAAAGACGGTTTCTGAGAGGCTACTGAAAGGACCCTCTCGCGAGAAACCACATCTCCAAACCCCTAGGAGTGGGAAGTGGTCCTGCCAAGCACGGTTCCTAGAGGGGCCCAGTGGTCTGCTGTGGCCTCGGTAGGAATGAGAGATTTCTCAGCGCTGGTTGGAAATACTGCAGAACAGCCAGGCGGGGTGGCACATGCCTGTAGTCCCAGCTACTCAGGAGACTGAGGCAGGAGGATTTATTGAGCCCAGGAGTTCTAGGCTGTAGTGTATTATGGTGATCGGGTGGCAACACTAAGTTTGGCATCAATATGGTGACCTTCCTGGAGCGGGGACCACTCGGTTTTCTAAGGAGGGGTGAACCAACTCAGGTCGGAAACGGAGCAGGTCAAAATTTCCATGCTGAACAGAAATTCTCAGGAAGAATCCCAGGTTAAGGACTGCAGATTCATTCCCTAAGCCATGGAGTCAGGGTCCCCTGCCTTGGTCAGGGTGAATGGGACAAACCCGGAACCCTGAAGGTTGGTCTTGTTTGCTGCTGTTAAAGTAACAACGAGCTATTTTACCACCCATAAAACTAAGACTTTATTCCTTAGAAGAGAGGAGGTTAACTACTAATACGAATGTGTTTTAATTACAAGAAGTTGGTATTTCTCCGGGAAATGCTCCGAGACACTGGAGAAATGTTTGCATACTCTGGGTAGGGGAGAAAAAGGGGCAAATTAAGATGGGATGGGATAAAATGGAGATTTTTGTATTTTTCCTTCCTCCTTGCCCACTTAGCTTTGTTCTCTCTGTCCACGTCTTGAGAGAAAAGACAATAGTCACTGCAAGATGCTCTCAAATAAAAGTCAAAGGGGGAGAATTATTCTCCCTCGTGGGCTCCGTGTGGGAGCTGGAGGTGAGGGGACATCAGGAGCTCGCACTGTAGGACTTCAGCACTGAGCAAGGGGATGATCAGGGCAGAAGATGGGGTAGACATGATGTCAGGAAAGAGAGTTCTTTGGGCAGGAGAGTAAGGTTTTCCTAGGAGTTTTGGTGTGCTATGCAGTAGGATAGAAAATATCAGTAAGAAGTGCTGTGAGCCAAGTTCTTAGATCCCCTTAAATGTTGACAACAACCTCAGGACAGAAACTGCCATTTGGGGTCTGTGTTTCTCTAAGTAGCCTTTATGAAAGTATCATGGGAGTGAATACGAAGGACAGGGAGACCAGTTGCTGTAATCATGACAAAAGAAGGAGAGTATGACAATAGGGAAGAAAAAGTAAACAGAATTGGGAGACATTTTTGGAAGTGAAATTCAAAGGACTTTCATCAGAGTGTAGCTTATTCTTGTCATATATAAGGAAAAAAAGAAGAAGTTTTACAAAAACTGCTTCTAGATTGTTCCTTAAATCAGGGCTTTACTCTGTGGCTTTATGATTTAATTTGAAAAGGATTTTCCAGAAAAAAAAGACAGCCATGTTCAAAGCAACTAGCAACAAATTGCAAAGCCAGAATAATGCATCTTGCATTTATAACTGTTTTTGATTGACTTATAAATCTGCTTCCCTTTATTAGTTTAACTAAGATCCAGTCCAAATGTCAATGCCTCTTTGAAGATTTCCCTGGATCCCCAAACATGTGCACATGGGACTTTGGATATAAAATTTCTAAAATGTTATCACATCATATTTTAATTAGTTGTTTGAAGGTCTGCTTTCTTGAGCTCTTTGAAAGCGGGATCATATCTTACTCATCATTATATCTCCACTGGATAGAAAAGTGCTTTGTCCAAAGTTAGATTTCTTAAATGAATAGAGGAGATATGGCAATCAGAGGAAATGCAATCTTCTGCTGAGTGTCACAAGTACTATTATATGCAATAACAACAAAATTAAAATGTCTAAAATCAGTCCCTGTATCTATAAAAATATGAAACTATTTCCAATATTATTCCTATCAAAATTTCCAATGAAACAAGTACTCGTATGTGCTATTAGTTCTAATCATGCTACTAAAACATTGTTGAGTTTGAAATTGTTAGCATCATTCAACTATGTGTATAGTTCAACATTCAACTATATGTGTATAGCTGTCACTTCCTTTTGAATTATTATGACACCAAAAGCTCAGGCAACAAAAGAAAAACAAATGAGACTGACTCAAACGAAAAGGTTTTTACCCAGAAAAGGAAACAGTCAACAAAATAAAAAGGCAGGCTGTGTATGGTGACTCACACCTATAATCTCAGAACTTTAGGAGGCCAAGACAGGAGGATCACTGAGGCCAGAGTTCAAGACTAGTCTGGGCAACATAGTAAGACCCCCATCTCTACAAAAAAAATAAAATTAAATTAACCAGGAGTGGTAGTGCATGCTTGTGGTCCCAGCTACTTGGGAGGCTGAAGTGGGAGAATTACTGAAACCAAGGAGGTCAAGACTGCAGTGAGCCATGATCGCACCACTGCACTCCAGCCTGGGTGACAGAGTGAGACCCTGTCTCCAGATTTAAAAAAAAAAAAAAGAACAAATACAAGGCACCCTATAGATGGGGAGAAAATATTTGCAAACTATGTATCTAATAAGAACTTAATATCTAAAATATATTTTAAAAGCTCATACGACTGAATAGAAAAAAAAAGGCAAACAAAAAATAACCCAGTTTACAAAATGGAATCAACAAAGGATGTAAATAAACATTTTTCCAAAGAAGACTTATGAATGACAACAAGTATATGAAAAGACGTTCAACATCACTAATCATCAGGAAAATGCAAAACAAAGCCATGAGTTATCACGGTATACCAGTTAGGATGGGTATTATCAAGAAGACTAGAGATAACTAGATATTGGAAAGAGAGCAGAGAAAAGGTAAATTGCTGAGAATGTAAATTGGTACAACCATTACGGAAAACAGTATGAAGATTCCTTAAAAAGTTAAAACTACCATATGATCCAGCAATTCCTCTTCTGTATATATTATAACCAAAGAAAATAAAACAAGTACTTCAAAGAAAGATTTGCAGTCCCATGTTCATTGCAGGATTATTCACAATAGCCAAAATATGGAAACAACGTAAATGCCCATTGACTGATGAATGGATAAAGAAATTGCATCATATATGTACATACCTACACACACACAGATATAAACACTATATAAATATCATTTAGCCTTAAAAACAGAGATTCTGCCATTTGTAACAACATGGATGAAACTAGAGAACATTTTTCTAAGTGAAATAAGCCAAACACAGAAAGAAAAATACTATGTGATCTCATTTATAGGTGGAATCTAAAAAAACACAGAAGCCGAGAGTAGAACAGCGGTTACCAGCTGTTTGGGGGTAGGGAAGATGGGGAGATGTAGCCCAAAGGAAACAAACTTGCAGTTGTAAAATGGATACATGCTGGAGACCTAATGTACAGCATAAGAATATATTGAGTACTTGAAATTGCTGCTAAGAGAGTGGATCTTAAGTACAGTCATACCTCAGAGATATTGCAGGCTCAGTTTCACACCACCACAATAAAGCAAATATTGCAATGAAACTATTGTTTTCCACTGCATATAAACGTTATGTTTACAATATACTGTAGTCTATTAAGTGTACAATAGCATTGTCTTTAAAAACAACATAGATATCCTAATGAAAAAATACTTTATTGCTAAAAATTCTAACAATCTTCTGATGCTCCAGCAAGTAGTAATATTTTTGTTGATAGAGGGTCTTTCCTTGATGTTAGTGACTGCTGACTGATCAGGGTGGTGGTTGATTAAGGTTGTGGTGGCTCTGGCAATTTCTTAAAATAAGACAACAGTGAAGTTTGCTGCATTGATTGACTCTTCCTTTCATGAAAGATTTCTCTAGAACATCTTTCTCTTTAAGATGCTAAGATTTCACTGTGGCACGTGATGTTATTTGACAGCATTTTACCTACAGTGGAACTTCTTTCAAAATTTGAGTCAATCCTCTCAAGCATTTGTGGCTACTTTATTAATAAGTTTATGTAATATTCTGAATACTTTCTTGTCATTTCAACAATGTTCACAGCATCTTTACCAAGAGTAGATTCCATCTCAAGAAACCACTTTCGCTGGGTGCAGTGAATCACTCCTGTAATCCCAGCACTTTGGGAGGCTAAAGCAGGTGGATTACTTCAGCCCAGAAGTTCGCTATCAACCTGGGCAACATGCCAAAGCTCTGTCTCTACAAAAATATACAAAATTAGCTAGGTGTGGTGTCATGCACCTGTAGTCCCAGCTACTCAGGAGGCTGAGGTGGGAGGATCACTTGAGCCTGGGTAGTTAAGGCTTCAGTGAGTCAAGACTGTGCCACTCACTCCAGCCTGGATGACAGAATGAGACCCTGTCTAAAAGAAGAGTAAGGAGATAGAGAAGAAGAAGGAGAGGAGGAGGAGGAGGAGGAGGAGGAAAGAAATCACTTTCTTAGATCATCCATAAGAAGCAATTTCTTGTCTGTTAAAGTTTTATGAGATTGCAGCAATTCAGTCACATCATCACATCTTCAGGCTCCACTTCTAATTTTAGATCTCTTTCTACCACATTGAAATGACTTTCTACACTGAAGTCTTAAACCCCTCAAAGTCATCCATGAGGGTTGGAATCAATTTCTTCCAAACTTCTGTTAATGTTGATAGTTTGATCTCCTCTCATAAATTATGATTGCTGTTAATGGCATCTAGAATGGTGAATCCTCTCCAGAATGTTTTCTATTTACTTTCCCCAGGTCCATGTGAGGAATCACTATCTGGCTATACAAAATGTGTCTCTTAAATAATAAGGCTTGAAAGTCAAAATTACTCCTTGACCCATTAACAGCAGAATGGATGTTGTATTCACAGGCATAAAAACAACACTAATCTTGTACATCTCCTTGGGAGCTTTTGAGTGACTAGGTGCATTGTCAATGAACAGTATATTTTGAAAGGAATCTTTGTTTCTGAGCAGTAGGTCTCAACAGTAGTCTTAAAATATTCAGTAAACCATGTAAACAGAGGTGTTGTCATCCAGACTTTGTTGTTCCATTTCTAAAGCACATGCAGAATAGATTTAGCATAATTCTTAAGGCCCCTAAGATTTCCAGAATGGTAAATGAGCATTGGCTTTAACTTTAATTTACCGATGGCACTAGCCTCTAATAAGAGAGTCAGACTGTCCTTTGAGGCTTTGATGGCAGGCATTGACATTTCCTCTTTAGCTTTGAATGTCCCAGATGGCATTTTCTTCCAATAGAAGGCTGTTTTATCTATATTGAAAACCTGTTTTTTAATGTGGCCACCTTCATTAATTATCTTAGCTAGATCTTCTGGATAATTCACTGCAGCTTCTACATCAGCACTTGTCGCTTCACCTTGCACTTTTATGTCATGAAGATGACTTATTTCCTTAAACTTCATAAGCCAACCTCTGCTAGCTTCAAACTTTTCTTCTGCAGCTTCTTTACTTTTCTCAGTCTTCATAGGATTGAAAAGAGTTAGGGTCTTGCTCTGGATTAGTCTTTGGCGTAAGAGAATGTTGTGGCTGGTTTGATCTTCTGTCCAGACCACTACCACTTTCTCCATATTAGCAATAAGGCTGTTTCACTTTCTTATCATTCATGTATTCACTGAAGTGGCACTTTTGATTTCCTTCAAGAAATGTTCCTTTGAATTTACAACTTGGCTAACTGTTTGGCACAAGAGGCATAGCTTTTGGTTGACTCCAGCTTCTGACATGCCTTCCTCACTAAGCTTAACCATTTCTAGCTTTTGATTTAAAGTGGAAAACCCACAAATCTTCCTTTCGCTTGAACACTTAGAGACCATTATAGAGTTATTAATTGGCCTAATTTCAATATTGTTGTGTCTCAGGGAATAGAGACCCCAAGGAGAGGGAGAGAATAATGGTCTTTTGGTGGAACAGGCAGAATATACACAGCATTTATCAAATTAACTTTTCCATCTTATTTGGGCATGGTTCATGGCTCCCCAAAACAATTACAATAGTAGTAATATCAAATATCACTGATCATTTGCTGGGCATGGTGGCTCACACCTGTAATCCAAGCACTTTGGGAGGCCAGGGTGGGTGGATCACTTGAGGCCAGGAGTTCAAGACCAGCCTGGCCAACATGGTGAAACCCCACCTCTACTAAAAATACAAAACTTAAGCCAGGTGTGGTGGTGTACATCTGTAGTGCCAGCTACTCAGGAGGCTGAGGCAGGAGAATTGTTTGAACCCAGGAGGTGGAGGTTGCAGTGAGCCAAGATCATACCACTGAATTCCAGCCTGGGCAACAGAGTAAGACTCTGTCTCAAAAAAGAAAAAAAAAATCACTGATTATAAATAAACATAATAGATACAACAATAAAGGAAAAGTTTAATATTACCAAAAGTGACACAAAGACATGAGTGAGCACATGCTGTTGGAAAAATGGTGCCAATAGACTTGCTCAACACAGGGTTGCCACAAACCTTCAATATGTAAAAAACGAAATACCTGTGAAGCACAATAAAGTAAAGTAAAGTGCAACAAAATGACACATTCCTGTATTCTCATTACAAAAAAAGAAAAAAAAAAGTGAAGTGATGGGTATCTTAATTCACTTGATTGTGGTAATAATTTCACAATGTATACATATATTGAAACATCACTCTGTATATTGAATATATACTATTTGTTTATGTCAATTATAACTCAATAAAACTGAATAAATTGAAAACTCCGAAGTATCGTAAAAGGGGAGCAGTTTCATCATTCTCAGTAAACTATTGCAAGGACAAAAAACCAAACACCGCATGTTCTCACTCATAGATGGGAATTGAACAATGAGAACACATGGACACAGGAAGGGGAACATCACACTCTGGGGACTGTTGTGGGGTGGGGGGAGGGGGGAGGGGGGAGGGATAGCATTAGGAGATATACCTAATGCCAAATGACGAGTTAATGGGTGCAGCACACCAGCATGGCACATGTATACATATGTAACTAACCTGCACATTGTGCACATGTACCCTAAAACTTAAAGTATAATAATAATAATAAACGAAAAAAAGGGGAGCAGTTATATTTCAACTATTGGAAAGACGGCAGTGGCATATCAGGCAGAGAAAATAGTGGATGTAGGAAAGTCTGACATATATTTATTGAATGAGGAGTGGCCTGGTTTTCTGATCAGGGAAGTAAGTTAAAAACAGTGGTAGAAATAAAAGTGGAAAGGTAGGGTGAGGAGTTTGGACCTCACTAAGTGGTAACTCTTAAATATTACCTATGTGAGTAGCAAGGACACAGTTGGTACTCAAGGCATGAGTTAAAAACTCAAATGAGAAAAAAATGTTGGAGCAACACCACGCAGATAAATCCAATGATGTATTTAAATACGATACAATACAATACACATCTTTAAAATTCCTTCTGGTACTGTAACTGACCTGAAGATACATGAAGTCGTATGAATTACGACTCAAACTGTCATCTCTCTAACAAAACAGTAAGCCAGACAAAACTGATTTAGCCTATAAGTTGTCGCTTATTCCATAATAATGAGGGGTAGATAATATTTATTTACTGGACATGCCAAGCTCTTTACCTACATGCATTATTTCACTGACCCTTGTAACAACTGAGTGAGGTATGTGTTGTCACTCTGTTACACATGAGAAAATTGAGTCTCAGAGAAATTAAACAATGTACTCAAGATCACTTTGATAGAAAGTGGCAGAAACCGGATTCAAACCCCTTCTCTGCAGTACTCCATCTTGTATCAACTTGATTGTTTTGCCTAGAGTATAGTTTTGCTTAAATTCTGTTTAAGAAATCAAATTACTTATGCTAGTGTTGCTTATTTGATTTACCTCCAAGGCACTTGATTAAGAATCAAATTATATTAATGTTTCTTGTGAATGATAGATATTCATCACATGTTACAAGAAGTGCTTATTCTCTTGAGGTGTTTTTCATTTTTAAAAATACATCCAGGTACATTTTGGGTTCTTGAATCGCAGATTAACCATTCAGTCCTCACAATGGGAGATTGAAGAAATAATCAATGGGTTTCATACAGTTAAAAGAGTATCAGTTTCTTTGCAATGATTTAATAGTGTCCTTAATTTACAACTCAATGTCTTTAGCTATCAATTTTATTTTTCCAACCTTTTAAAATCAGGGTGATTTCTTTTGCGTTTCCTAAGATTCAAGATTGAAAATGTAACAAAATCTCAGACAGCTAACATGTATTAAACTTTTCAAAGCACATGAAACAATGCTTTCAAAAATATGTTTTTTGAACTACACATTAACCTCGTAAGAGGAGCATAAAAAATATTTCCCATTCAACTAATAAGAACTTTAATGTCATTTGGTATGGATAATACACTAATTTTTGTTTCAGCTTATGCTATGCATTGAAATACATTCTATATTATTTTTTCTTGAAAAAATGTTTGGAATTGTAATTTTTATTATAAGTAGAAGCTTATAATAAGTAGAAGCTTCGTAGAAGAATTTTATACACACTGGTAAAACTTTGAAATGTAAATTATTTCCTATAGTAATTACCATAAATATGGGTAAATAGCTAAAAATGTTTCTATATGTAACCACTGAGTAATGTACTTTCAGTATTCCTTGATATAAGTTATGGGAACCATGTAGCTTCTAATAATATCAAGGCATATACTATTTTAAGAGATTTTTAAATTTAATTTTTAATATAAAATTTCTCATACTTGAAAACCAAACTTTTTTTTTTAGTCCTCTCAATGAGCTCTTGGTTTTGAGGAAGAGATATTCTAGGCCAAAGAAAGTCATGTGCAAAAGCAGGGAGATGAATGAGAAACTGATGAACTGTGCAGGATACAAGGAGATTCATTGGTGTGGGAGGCATTGGCTACTGAATGTCAAGACATGAGGTTTGAGCAATAGAACAGAGCCTATTCAAGAGTGGTTTTATATTCCAGTATAATGGTTAGATCAACAAAGAGAAATAAACCTCATTGCATTAATTTTTCAAGAAACACTGATCATTTTATTTTACCTAATCTAGGGACCAGAATCTAATAGGTAATATAGTTACTAATATTTATTGAGTTCTAAATTCTTTACATGTATTAATTCACATAGCCCTCATAGTATCTTGAAGTAGGTATTATTATTTTTCCCATTTTACAAATAAAGAAACTAAAACACAAAGAAGTAACTTGCCCAAGGTCAGGAAGCTGGTAAGGTGTGGGGGAAGTATTTGAACCCTGGCAGCGTGACTCTTGCCTTGTTTTTAATTACCATGCACAGCTGAATAGAAACCACCCAAACTGAATTGAAGATATGAGGATATGTGATGATTTTGTTAGAGGTTTGAATACATATTGAATTCATTTCCTCACATTTGTTAGTAAAATAATCCTAGCCTCCTTTTTGTTTTTGAAAACAGTTTTATTGAAGTACAATTGCCATCTAATAAACTGACATACTTAACATGTACAAATTCACAATATTCAAGAAAGAAAAGCAACTTAAATGTCTATGGACAGATGAATAAAAAATGTGGCATTTGTACACATTACACGCAATGAAATATTAATCAGGCTTTAAAAAGACAAAAATGCTACCATTTTTAAAAACATGGATGGACCTGGAAGACATTATGTTAATTAAAATAAGTTAGTTGTAGGACAAATGCTGTGTAATATCTCTTATATGAGGCACCTAAAATAATCAAAGTTATAGAAGTAAATAGTATAATGATGGTTACCAGAAGATGTCAGGGGTATAAAGTTACAGTAATACAATATGAGTAAGTTCCAGAGATCTTCCGTACAACAAACAGTGGCCGTAATCAACAATAAGGTATTGTGTACCTAAAAATTTAGGCCGGGGGTGGTGGCTCACACCTGTAATCCCAGCACTTTGGGAGGCCGAGGCAGGCGGATCAACCGAGGTCGGGAGTTCAAGACCAGCCTGACCAACACCTCTGCTAAAATACAACATCTCTACTAAAAACACAAAATTAGCCAGGCGTGGTGGTGCTTGCCTGTAATCCCAGCTACTCGGGAGGCTGAGGCAGGAGAATCACTTGAACCCAGGTGGCAGAGGTTGCAGTGAGCCAAGATTGCGCCATTGCACTCCAGCCTGGGCAACAAGAGTGAAACTCCATCTCAAAAAAAACAATTATTAAGAAGATAGATCTCATATTGAGTGTTCTTACTACAAAAATAAATGAACACACACACACAAACCCAGAAAACAAAAAAGCAAAAGTACACAAGGAAACTTTTGGAGGTGATGTAAACCTATCTGGATGGTGGCAATAGAAACTTGAATTTATAACATATACAAACTCACCAAACTGTGTATATTAATAATATGATATTTTTGTATACTAATAAACTCTAAATAAAACAGAAAAATGTGTAGAATTTTACAAGTTTTGAAATATATACATACCAGTGAAAGCATCACTGTAATTGAGATAATGAACAAAATTCATCAGCCCCAACGGCGTCCCCAAGGCACTGTTCACCCCACTCCCCCCCCAGACAAATATTGTTCTGCTTTCTATCACTATAGACGAGTCTGACTTTTCTGGAGTTTTATGTAAATGTAACTATACAGTATATTCTCTTTTTCTGCCTGGATTCTTTCACTGAGCATAATTATTTTGGGATTGATCCATGTTGTAATGTTTATCAGTTTTTATTGATGAATAATATTCCATTATAGAAATATTCCATGGCTGTTTATTCTTTCACCTAGTGATGAATATTTGTGTTGCTTCCTTTCAGATTTGGGCTATTGCAAATAGGCTGCTATGAATATTTATGTACAAGTCTTTGTATGAATGTTGAGGAAAAGAAGCCACAAAGGAAATAAATGTCTTCATTTATATAGAATACAACATGAGGCAAAATTACTCTATGGTATTAGAAATTACAATACTGGTTATCTTTTGGGAAGTATGATATTATTGTATTAGAAATTACAATAGTGGTTATCTTTTGGGAAGTATGATAGTGACTAAAAGGGTGCCTGAAGGGGGGCTGCTTTTGGACTCTGGTAATAGTGTGCTGCTTTTTTTAAATTGTATTTTATATCAATGCATAATAGATGTACATATTTTCAGGGTACATGTGATAATTTCATATATTCATATAATTTGTAAAGATCAAATCAGTATAATTGAGATATTTATAACCTTAAATATTTTTCTTTTGTCTATGCTGGAAACATTCAAATTATTCTTTTCTAGCCATTTGAAATACACAATAGATGATTATAAATTATACTCACCCTCCTGATCTATCAAACACTACATCTTATTTCTTCTATCAAACTATATATTTGTACCCATTAATCAATCTGTTTCTTCATCTTGGTATTGATTACACAGATAGTCAATATATGAAAATTCAGTGAGCATATTTTAGATATTTATTATTTTATGGGTATCTTATACATGGATTAAAAGTGAGGCTGCTGAAATGGTTGTGGCTAGATCTAGATGATTCTCTATACATTGCCTGACTAGTATGCCTGTTTCTTATTTCATAGCCTTATTACTATTCCACTCATAAACTCCCAGTATCCTCTCTGTCCTTCCTATACCATTGCCTTTATAGCCTGTACTGTAATTATTTATTTTAGTTTAGGTCTTTCTTGTTACACTATAAATTTTCTGCAACAACAACAAAAAAGAGAATGTATAACTTTTCAGCTTTGTTTTTATTCTATGGCATGGTGCTTCGTACAGAATAGATATTCCATGGACCCTTAGATGAATACTATAAAGCCTTCTTTGTTGGTTGCTTATGCTTCTGCTCAAAGGTTAGCCTCTGAGTCTTCATTATTTGACTTCTACTAGAGCCTTCAGTTCTCCTATTGTCTACAAATTATTGACTAGGTTTTGTGATATTGAGAGATTTTCTTCCAAATGTAATGCTTTGTTTTAGCATCATTTTTCTGATGATAATAATTTGCGTTATTGAGTACTTAGTATGTACTCTGTTTAAGCACTTTACATCTGCTAACTCTTTGAAGATGCACAACCCAACAATATTCCCATTTTATAAACAGGGAAACTGAGGTACAGAGAAGTAGAATGTCATATCACATTGCTAGTAAGTGACAGAACTCAAATTTGATTCCAGACAATCTGACTTCAGAACTCAGATTAGTCTTTTATGTGTATATATGCTATATCATATCATTATGTTTCCTCAGTTCCTTTAGAACTTCAATAAAATATTAGCTTTTCAGAGTGGCTTTCTTTGGGCACGTTACTTGAAGTAGCATCCCTTACAATACTGTCTATAATTGTTACCCTGCTTTATTTTTTTCACAGCACTTACCACCACTCTGTATGTTGTATATTTATTTCTACTTCCTTCTTGTACATTTCTCCCCACAATAATGGTATTTCCATGAGGGCAGAGACTTTATCTGTTTTGCTTTTGACTTTACTCCTGTCTCATAGAATAAGGCCTGGGACATAATAGGTGTTTAATAAATATTTGTTGAACGAATGCATGAACGCTTCATAGAATCAATTTATGCTATGGCATTGTGGTGCTAAGTACAAAGGGACAGCAAAGGTTTATAAAAAAATATGTTCTAGCAGAATCATTTTCTGCTTATAAACCAAAATGGATCTTTATTAGACAGAAACATGGATACCAGTACATATTCCATGTAGCATGATTGAACATGCCGTGTCAATCTTAATGCAAGGCCATTTTTTAAGATTCTTTGAAGATACAGTGTCATGTGAGTTTTTATTCTGGGGAAACTTTCTTCTGGCAAATGGGAGTTGAAAGAGAGTTTCTATATTACTTGCATTTTGTCACTTGCATTTTGGAAACATTTCAATGGCTGCTCCGTACAGAGTGGATTACAGCGGGCACAATGGAAGACATGGTAACCAGTTAACAAAGTTGTGGTGTTAATCCATGAGAGAATTAACTGAAGCCTTGAACTAGAGCTATAAAGTAGCTATGTAGATGAGAAAGGATGTATTTCAGAGAGAGTAGAATTCATAGGGCTTGGTGAATAATTCATCATGGGGTAAGGAATACCTCCCAGGTTTCTGTTTTAGGGAATGTCAACTACATAGACAGAAAATAAGGAAGGTCTGGGGAGATGATGAATTTTGTTTTCAACATAATAAATTGGAAATGCACATGGTATATTCAAGTGGAGCCAGTCAGTAGACAATAAGAAATTTAGACCTAGAACTTCGCACCTGTGGTTGGAGAGCTATATTTCAAAGTCATCAAATGCCTGAAGTTACATAGGGAGATTATGAAGAATATTGTTCGATCGGATTCATATGTATCACACAATAACTAACTCTGTGATTTTAGCTGAAAAAGACTTTAATGGGAGGACCTTGAATAAATGAAATAATTGATAGCAAGACAAGTTAAACTTAGAAACTAAGCAAAAGCAATTTTAAAAGAACACTACAGTGTAATACCGTTGCAACAGCACTGAACACTGAATGCCACAGTTTGCACTGGTACTCTGCCAGCGCTGGGCACTGGCCACTGCTACTGCATCATCACCTTGCAGTTTCTGTTGCTATCATCACTGCTGCTGCTGCTGCTGCTGCTCAAATGATAATCAATTCTAAGTGGTCAGGAACTTCTGTAGATAGTATCTGTGGAGGATAAGAAGCATGTGTCTGACTTGTATCACCTGAGTGCCCAATTCACTGACACCAGAAAGGCTTAAAAGCCAAATATCTGGTTTCTAAGAGGGTTAAAAGTTGAGACCCATCAAGAAGATACCACCAAATATACTTAGTTAACAACATTAGGTTTATTCATTTCTGCTGCAACAGAGATCGTATACCATGGAGAACCATGCAGCATCTCAGTAAGAGGGAGTTAGAAGGGGCCTATAGATTATGTTGAAAGTGTTCAAAAAATGGGGATTATCACTTTGGGACTGGGCATTCTCTGAAAATGGGACATTTGGCTATTGGAGATTTTAGTATTTTTTTATCTGTGAGCAGAAGGAATGGAAAGGAGTTAGAGTTATTGTTGGAGAAGCAGCAGTAGTCTCTCATATTAGCAGAAGCACAAAGTCTTTGTTTTTATCTCTATTCAGGCATAATTATGAAGTTGTCTTGTTTTTATTTTGTATCACTGTGGTCACAAAGAATCGTCAATCATTGATGATGTTTCATGGAATTGTTTATGATCAGCAGGGAAATACCATAGCATAGGTGGTGGTAACCAGACCAGCTACCAGCTGTTCACTGTCAGGGATGCTTTTACCTTTCTGGAGAGGAAACTTTGCCTCCTAACAAGACTCCTGAAGTAGAGAATTGCCAAAATGTGAGATGCCAGGGAGCCAATAAAAAGAAAAAATTACTAAAGCCTACAATTTCCAACTATTCCGTATCACTGTAACTCAGGATTCAGTAAATTGGGTCAGATAGTAAATATTTTCCCCTTTGTGAGCCATCAGGTCTCCACTGTAACTACTCGGTTCTGCCATTGTAAGCACAAATGCAGCCATAGATAATATGTAAACAAATGATCAGGGCTGTGTTCCAATAAAACTATTGCTATGGTTTCAATGTGGCCCCTTCAAAATTCAGGTGTTGCCAATGTGGTAGTTTCAACAGGTGGGGCCTTTAAGAGGTGATTAGGCTGTAAAGACTGCTCCCTCCTTAATAGGATTAGGCTGTTTTAAAAGCGGCTTTGTGCAGCTCTTCGGCCGTATGAGGACTTAGCCTTCCTCCCTTCTTGGAGTGTACAACAAGAAGTCCCTCACCGGATGGCAGTGCCTTGATCTTGGACTTCCCAACCTCCAGAACTGTGAGAAAACAAACTTCTGTTCTTTATAAATGACCCAGTTCATGGTATTCTGTTATAGCAGCAAAAACAGACTAAATAGCTTTGCTGTAATAAAATTTATTTTATGAACACTGAAATTTGAAATGTATATCCTATTCATATATAATAAAATATTATTATTTTGTTTTTTTCCAACTATTTAAAAATGTAAAAACCATTCCAAATTTGTAGGCTGTATAAAAAGAACAGTGGACCAGATTTGGCCTGCAGGCTAGCAGCTGCAAACCCTTGCTCCAACTAATAAACAATATTACTGATAGGAGTCTGTTGCCTGTGAGACAGGTATGGAAAGAGAGTCAATAGTTTTTATGGGATCACAAGTACACATCATGTGGATTTGGAAGAGAAGTCACCATAATAGAGGTTCCATTTAGTTTTGGTCCTTATGATAAAACCCAGAATCTACATCGGTTTTAATAGCTTTTAAATTAAGAAATAGTGATAAACTAACACTTCATTTTTCTTCTTTGTATTCTAGGATAAACTTCTTCCCATACATTTTTAAAAATTATTATTTATTGGTCAGCTTCAGAGGAGAGCTCTCAGTTGGTTGCATAAAAATCAAGAGTGTTGATATTGTTTTCTTATTTTTGATCTATAAAAATTATGAGTTTTACTGTAGCATACAATATTCTTCTAAGGTGCCAAATCATAATAAATATACTCCCCAACAATTCTACCTTAAAAAGCAATTACTGGCTGAGCATCACTAATATGAAAATTCAAAATCCAAATTCTGAAATGCTCCAATGAGCATTTCCTTTGAGCATCATGTTGGCACTCAAAATATTTCAGATTTTAAAGCATTGTAGGTTTTGGATTTTCACACTAGGGATATTCAACCTGTATTCTCAATTGCATGTTTTTAATCTGAGGAGTCCTCTGAGATGTATTTAAAATGGCTAGCTTTAGTCTCATGACCTCCAAAACTAAATCTACCATAGAATGACTCCCATGAGAGAACTGAATTCATTTAGCCACTATAAATAGTTCAATATGCCTGTAAATTACAACGTATACAGTGGTTTTGCAGGCAATAAAACCAGAAAGGTAAGCTGGTGTCAAATTATAAGTTTCTTTGAATGCAATATTGAGGAATTTAGACTTTTTCTTTAAATAATTGTATTTCTGAGCCCAGAAATGATATGATCAAATTATTTTGGGGTTTACTCTGGTTATGATGTATGGATTGGAAGCAGCTGAAAGTGGAGGCAGGCAGACTAGTGAAGAGGCAGTTACAAATGCCTGGGTTGCCATCATCCAAGAAGTAAGAAGGGCAAAACTAAGACAGTGGCAGAGGGGATGAAAAGACAGTACACATTCAAGAGATAATAATGGAAATAGAATACATAGGTGTTTGTAACTAATTGGAGAATGATGGAGAAAAAAGTTTAGAATAGCTTCCATGTTTCTATTAAAGGCTACTGGGAGCATAGTAGTAATACTCATTAAAACAGCAAATAGAGAAGAGGCAAGTTATTTCTCCTTGTTTCGTTTGAACTCCTCCCTTTTCTTATGGGAGAAGCGGGCTTCCTCATCTAGTTTTGGTGCTAACAGTTGTTCTCCATTCCTAAGAATGAAACCCTGCTCACAGTGTAAAGTTTCAGCACAGTTTTACCCTGGGAACATGACCTACTGTAGCCTGATAGGGAAATAATTGTCTGAACCAGCCTTCTCCAAGAGTGAATTGCTCTTGAGAAATAACTATCTCTTCCTTGGCCGTTAATGTTAAGAAAACAAAAATCATCTTTGATCTCCTTCATATTGCAGAGAACTTTATTGAAAAAACTACATTGCTATTTCTAAAACATGCAAAATACTTTTTACACCTAACTGAATGCTGTTGCTAGTGTCATTTTCTTTGCTTGGGATTCCCATTCTACCTTCTCCATCTGGTGAACTCATTATCTCTTAAGCCCTAATTCCAGTGTTATCTTATATAAAGCCATCTGTAGATCAAGGCCTGATTACAAGCTCTCATAGTACTCTGACTTCTGGGTATCATGATTCCCAACTATAATAAATTAATATATTAATTTCATAATAATTTAATATCTAAATTATATGATAGAATGTATGCTCCATCAGGGCAAGAACTGTGTCTGCTTTGTTAATCCTTGAATTACTATGACATACATAATAAGACTTCATTATAGCCATTATTATTACTAATTGGAAGCTTTTATAACTACTCCATTAGGTTGTGAGGACCTGAAGGCAACAGCCACATGTTAATCCCCATCCTTAGCCCAGTGCCTAGAATCTAATACATACTCAAATGATGTTTGTTAAATTGATTTTAAAAATTAGTTATCTGGTTGATGAAATTAAAAAGCTTTAATTGGGACCAGGTGTGGTGGCTCACACCTGTAATCCCAGCACTTTGGGAGGCTGAGGTGGGCAGATCACTTGACTCCTGGAGTTTGAGACCAGCCTGGGCAACGTGGTAAAACCTCGTCTCTACAAAACAGTACAAAAATTAGCCAGGCCTGGTGGCAGGCATCTGTAGTCCCGGCTACTCAAGAGACTGAGGCACAAGAATTGCGGAGGTTGCAGTGAGCTGAGATCGCCATTGCACTCCAGCCTGGGTGACAGAGCCAGACCCTGTTTCAAAACAAAACAAACAAAAAAAAAAGCTTCAATTTTCAGAGATGTTATAAAGTGAAGTATCAGTATAGTACAAAAGTAAAGAGACTAGATAATCAACTTGTTTGGTCCACATGATAAAAATAATTTGAAGAATCAGACTTTTCTTGCTCTTTGAGCAATTAGCCAAGTGTTATCACATTGACAAAAAATTAATCTTTATTCAATAAAATTCAAGTTCAGAAACATACTTTTTTATGAGAGTATGTTGAAAAGCAATGGTTGATGCAAGATTTGCTTTATGTAACTATAATTACCCATGAGAAACAATGTAATTAGACTTCATGTCTTTTACAGTTTTTGATTGATGTGAGTTTTCATTATGAGGCACATTTCACAATGGTCTCGTTTAGAGTAGATTTCTAACCCATTGTTATTTTTATTGTACAGTCCATTATTTCTGATAGTTGTCCTATTATATTTTATTTCACAACTTCCAAGTGCTGATTGATAATAGTCATTTTTTTAGCATGATAATCTTTATGACAAATTATAACCATGGGAAAAAGTTATTCCTGGTCAGGGCCAATCAGAAAGTTATCCTAAGTGAAATTTGTTCTTAAGTTGCCATTGCACCAGAGAGCTGGGCAAGATGGTTGAATAGGAACAGCTCCAGTCTGCAGCTCCCAGAAGACACCAACACAGAAGGCAGGTGATTTCTGCATTTCCAACTGAGGTACTCGGTTCATCTCACTGGGACTGGTTAGACAGTGGTTGCAGCCCACAGAGGGCGAGTGGAAGCAGGGTGGGGCATCGCCTCACCTGGGAAGTGCAAGGGGTCAGGGAACTCCCTCCCCTAGCCAAGGGAAGCCATGAGGGACTGTGCCGTGAGGGACGGTACACTCTGGCCCAGATACTACACTTTTCCCACAGTCTTCACAATCCACAGACCAGTAGATTCCATCAGGTGCCTATACCACATGGGCCCTTATAGCACTAAATGGCCACAAGACAAAGTGGGAAAGATTTAAAATCAACACCCTAACATCACAATTAAAAGAACTAGAGAAGCAAGAGCAAACAAATTTAAAAGCTAGCAGAAGACAAGAAATAATTAGGATGAGGGCAGAACGGAAGGAGATAGAGACACAGAAAACCCTTCAAAAAATCAGTGAATCCAGGAGCTGGTTTTTTGAAAAGATTAACAAAATAGATCGCTAGCCAGACTAATAAAGAAGAAAAGAGAGAAGAATCAAATAGAAACAGTAAAAAATGATAAAGGAGAGATCACCACTGTTCCCACAGAAATACAAACTACCATCAGAGAATACTATAAACACCTCTATGCCAATAAACTAGAAAATTTAGAAGAAATGGATAAATTCCTGGATACATACACCCTCCCAAGACTAAACCAGGAAGAAGTCAAATCCCTCAATAAACCAATAACAAGCTCTGAAATTGAGGCAATAATTAATAGCCTACCAACCAAAAAAAGTCCAGGACTAGATAGATTCACAGCCGAATTCTACCAGAGGAACTGGTACCATTCCTTCTGTATTTATAGACACTATTCACAAATATACCAGCAATATAGGTTTTAGCATTCAAATGGTAAGAGAATAATCTCTAGGAATATCTTACATAGAAGGAATAACTGTGTTGAGTCAGAAACAAGTTGAGTCTGATGCTATATTATTTTAAGAAGAAACAACTTACAGAAAAAGAATTTTTGAGTAATTTTTTGGAAGTTATAATAAATATTTTAAAAGAAGAATACTACTTTGAAAAATGTTAACATATTTAATTCTGAAGTAATTAAAAGTAAAAGACACAATGCATGTAGAATCACAGACATGGTTTCTGAAAAGAAGAAATTATAAACATTGGAAATCACTCTGATATCCACAGAATAATTGATGAAAAAACCATGCAAATGGAAACCTAGAATATTGGAAAGTTAAATGTGGGAAGGAAAAAACATAAAGGATATTCTCAATCCTAAATGATTTATAAAAATTTCTTTTTTAGTATTTTAACATAAAAAATTATGCAAATATATTGCTATATATTTTCTATTTCTTTTTAACTTATTTAAATGCACTTTCTCCTGATCTTTTTGTTTTTTTACATTTTTAAAATTTTATTTTAGGTTCAGGGGTACATGTGCATGTTTGTTATATAAGTAAATTGCATGTCACAGGGGTTTGATGTACAGATTATTTTGTCACCCAGGTAATGAGCATCATACCTGATAAGCAGTTTTTCTATTCTCACCCTCCTCCCACACACAACCCTTGAGTAGGCCCTGGCGTCTCTTTCCCTTTTCTTGTCCATATATACTCAATATTTAGCTCCCACTTATAAGTGAGAATATGCGGTATTTGGTTTTCTGTGCCTGCATTAATTCACTGAAGATAACGCCCTCCATTATATATAATTACATATGTAACATTCTCCATTTACATCATAGAATATTACACAGTTATGAAAAAGAACTCAGTTATGTCCTCAGTGGTAGACTTTACTCTATCTACCATTGATGGGCATTTAGGTTGATTCCATGTCTAATTCCATGTCTTTGTTTTGTGAATAGTGCTGTGATGAAAATACACATGCATATGCCTTTATGATAGAGTAATTTATATTCCTTTGGGTATATATACAATAATGGGATTGCTGGATCAAGTGGTAATTCTGTTGTAAGTTCTTTTATTGTTATTATTATTATACTTTAAGTTTTAGGGTACATGTGCACAATGGGCAGGTTTGTTACATATGTATACATGTGCCATGTTGGTGTGCTGTACCCATTAACTCGTCATTTAGCATTAGGTATATCTCCTAATGCTATCCCTCCCCCCTCCCCCCACCCAACAACAGTCCCCAGAGTGTGATGTTCCCATTCCTCTGTCCATGTGTTCTCATTGTTCAGTTCCCACCTATGAGTGAGAACATGCGGTGTTTGGTTTTTTGTCCTTGCGATAGTTTGCTGAGAATGATGGTTTCCAGTTTCATCCATGTCCCTACAAAGGACATGAACTCATCATTTTTTATGGCTGCATAGTATTCCATGGTGTATATGTGCCACATTTTCTTAATCCAGTCTATCATCGTTGGACATTTCGGTTGGTTCCAAGTCTTTGCTATTGTGTATAATGCCACAATAAACATACGTGTGTGTGCATGTGTCTTTATAGCAGCATGTTTTATAATCCTTTGGGTATATACCCAGTAATGGGATGGCTGGGTCAAATGGTATTTCTAGTTCTAGATCCCTGAGGAATCGCCACACTGACTTCCACAATGGTTGAACTAGTTTACAGTCCCACCAACAGTGTAAGTGTTCCTATTTCTCCACATCCTCTCCAGCACCTGTTGTTTCCTGACTTTTTAATGATCACCATTCTAACTGGTGTGAGATGGTATCTCATTGTGGTTTTGATTTGCATTTCTCTGATGGCCAGTGATGATGAGCATTTTTTCATGTGTCTTTTGGCTGCATAAATGCCTTCTTTTGAGAATTGTCTGTTCATATCTTTCACCCACTTTTTGATGGGGTTGTTTGGTTTTGTCTTGTAAATTTGTGTGAGTTCATTGTAGATTCTGGATATTAGCCCTTTGTCAGGTGAGTAGGTTGCAAAAATTTTTCTCCTATTTTGTAGTTGCCTGTTCACTCTGATGGTAGTTTCCTTTGCTGTGCAGAAGCTCCTGAGTTTAATTAGATCCCATTTGTCAATTTTGGCTTTTGTTGCCATTGCTTTTGGTGTTTTAGACATGAAGTCCTTGCCCATGCCTATGTCCTGAATGGTATTGCCTAGATTTTCTTCTAGGGTTTTTATGGTTTTAGGTCTAATATGTAAGTCCTCAATCCATCTTGAATTAATTTTTGTATGAGGTGTAAGGAAGGGATCCAGTTTCAGCTTTCTACATATGGCCAGCCAGTTTTCCCAGCACCATTTATTAAATAGGGAATCCTTTCTCCATTGCTTGTTTTTGTCAGGTTTGTCAAAGATCAGATGGTTGTAGATATGTGTCATTATTTCTAAGGGCTCTGTTCTGTTCCACTGATCTATATCTCTGTTTTGGTACCAGTACCATGCTGTTTTGGTTACTGTAACCTTGTAGTATAGTTTGAAGTCAGGTAGCGTGATGCCTCCAGCTTTGTTCTTTTGGCTTAGGATTGACTTGGTGATGTGGGCTCTTTTTTGGTTCCATATGAACTTTAAAGTAGTTTTTTCCAATTCTGTGAAGAAAGTCATTGGTAGCTTGATGGGGATGGTGTTGAATCTATAAATTACCTTGGGCAGTATGACCATTTTCATGATATTGATTCTTCCTACCTATGAGCATGGAATGTTCTTCCATTTGTTTGTATCCTCTTTTACTTCATTGAGCAGTGGTTTGTAGCTCTCCTTGAAGAGGTCCTTCACATCCCTTGTAAGTTGGATTCCTAGGTATTTTATTCTCTTTGAAGCAATTGTGAATGGGAGTTCACTCATGATTTGGCTCTCTGTTTGTCTGTTATTGGTGTATAAGAATGCTTGTGATTTTTGCACATTGATTTTGTATCCTGAGACTTTGCTGAAGTTGCTTATCAGCTTAAGGAGATTTTGGGCTGAGACAATGGGGTTTTCTAGATACACAAGTATGTCATCTGCAAACAGGGACAATTTGACTTCCTCTTTTCCTAATTGAATACCTTTTATTTCCTTCTCCTGCCTAATTGCCCTGGCCAGAACTTCCAACACTATGTTGAATAGGAGTGATGAGAGAGGGCATCCCTGTCTTGTGCCAGTTTTCAAAGGGAATGCTTCCAGTTTTCGCCCATTCAGTATGATATTGGCTGCGGGTTTGTCATAGATAGCTCTTATTATTTTGAGATACGTCCCATCAATACCTAATTTATTGAGAGTTTTTAGCATGAAGGGTTGTTGAATTTTGTCAAAGGCCTTTTCTGCATCTATTGAGATAATCATGTGGTTTTTATCCTTGGTTCTGTTTATATGCTGGATTACATTTATTGATTTGTGTATGTTGAACCAGCCTTACATCCCAGGGATGAAGCCCACTTGATCATGGTGGATAAGCTTTTTGATGTGCTGTTGGATTCAGTTTGCCAGTATTTTATTGAGGATTTTTGCATCAATGTTCATCAAGGATATTGGTCTAAAGTTCTCTTTTTTGGTTGTGTCTCTGCCAGGCTTTGGTATCAGGATGATGCTGGCCTCATAAAATGAGTTAGGGAGGATTCCCTCTTTTTCTATTGATTGGAATAGTTTCAGAAGGAATGGTACCAGCTCCTCCTTATACCTCTGGTTGAATTCGGCTGTGAATCGATCTGGTCCTGGATTTTTTTGGTTGGTAAGCTATTGATTATTGCCACAATTTCAGAGCCTGTTATTGGTCTATTCAGAGATTCATCTTCTTCCTGGTTTAATCTTGGGAGGGTGTATGTATCCAGGAATTTATCCATTTCTTCTAGATTTTCTAGTTTATTTGCGTAGAGGTGTTTATAGTATTCTCTGATGGTAGTTTGTATTTCTGTGGGATCCGTGGTGATATCGCCTTTATCATTTTTTATTGTGTCTATTTGATTCTTCTCTCTTTTCTTCTTTATTAGTCTTGCTAGCGGTCTATCGATTTTGCTGATCTTTTCAAAAAACCAGCTCCTGGATTCATTAATTTTTGAAGGGTTTTTTTGGTCTCTATTTCCTTCAGTTCTGCTCTGATTTTAGTTATTTCTTGCCTTCTGCTAGCTTTTGAATGTGTTTGCTTTTCTAGTTCTTTTAATTGTGACGTTAGGGTGTCAATTTTGGATTTTTCCTGCTTTCTCTTGTGGGCATTTAGTGCTATAAATTTCCCCCTGCACACTGCTGTGAATGTGTCCCAGAGATTCTGGTATGTTGTGTGTTTGTTCTCATTGGTTTCAAAGAATATCTTTATTTCTGCCTTCATTTCGTTATGTACCCAGTAGTCATTCAGGAGCAGATTGTTCAGTTTCCATGTAGTTGAGCAGTTTTGAGTGGGTTTCTTAGTCCTGAGTTCTAGTTAGTTTGATTGCACTGTGGTCTGAGAGACAGTTTGTTATAATTTCTGTTCTTTTACATTTGCTGAGGAGTGCTTTACTTCCAACTATGTGGTCAATTTTGGAATAGGTGTGGTGTGGTGCTGAAAAAAATGTATATTCTGTTGATTTGGGGTGAAGAGTTCTGTAGATGTCTATTAGGTCTGCTTGCTGCAGAGCTGAGTTCAATTCCTGGATATCCTTATTAACTTTCTGTCTCGTTGATCTGTCTAATGTTGACAGTGGGGTGTTAAAGTCTCCCATTATTAATGTGTGGGAGTCTAAGTCTCTTTGTAGGTCACTAAGGACTTGCTTTATGAATCTTGGTGCTCCTGTATTGGGTGCATATATATTTACGATAGTTACCTCTTCTTGTTGAATTGATCCCTTTACCATTATGTAATGGCCTTCTTTGTCTCTTTTGATCTTTGTTGGTTTCAAGTCTGTTTTATCCGAGATTAGGATTGCAACCCCTGCCTTTTTTTGTTTTCCATTTGCTTGGTAGGTCTTCCTCCATCCCTTTATTTTGAGCCTATGTGTGTCTCTGCATGTGAGATGGGTTTCCCGAATACAGCACACTGATGGGTCGTGACTCTTTATCCAATTTGCCAGTCTGTGTCTTTTAATTGGAGCATTTAGCCCATTTACATTTAAAATTAATATTGTCATGTGTGTATTTGGTCCTGTCATTATGATGTTAGCTGGTTATTTTGCTCGTTAGTTGGTGCAGTTTTCTTCCTAGCCTTGACGGTCTTTACATTTTAGCATGTTTTTGCAGTGGCTGGTACCAGTTGTTCCTTTCCATGTTTAGTGCTTCTTTCAGGAGCTCTTTTAGGGCAGATCTGGTGGTGACACAATCTCTCAGCATTTGCTTGTCTGTAAAGGATTTTATTTCTCCTTCACTTATGAAGCTTAGTTTGCCTGGATATGAAATTCTAGGTTGAAAATTCTTTTCTTTAAGAATGTTGAATATTGGCCCCCACTCTCTTCTGGCTTGTAGAGTTTCTGCCGAGAGATCCGCTGTTAGTCTGATGGGCTTCCCTTTGATGGTAACCCGACCTTTCTCTCTGGCTGCCCTTAACATTTTTTCCTTCATTTCAACTTTGGTGAATCTGACAATGATGTGTCTTGGAGTTGCTCTTCTCGAGGAGTATCTCTGTGGCATTCTCTGTATTTCCTGAATCTGAATGTTGGCCTGCCTTGCTAGATTGGGGAAGTTCTCCTGGGTAATATCCTGCAGAGTGTTTTCCAATTTGGTTCCATTCTCCCCATCACTTTCAGGTACACCAATCAGACGTAGATATGGTCTTTTCACATAGTCCCATATTTCTTGGAGGCTTTGTTTGTTTCTTTTTATTCTTTTTTCTCTAAACTTCCCTTCTCGCTTCATTTCATTCATTTCATCTTCCATCACTGATACCCTTTCTTCCAGTTGATCGCATCAGCTCCTGAGGCTTCTTCATTCTTCACGTAGTTCTCGAGCCTTGGCTTTCAGCTCCATCAGCTCCTTTAAGGACTTCTCTGCATTGGTTATTCTAGTTATCCATTCATCTAATTTTTTTTCAAAGTTTTTAACTTCTTTGACATTGGTTTGAATTTCCTCCTGTAGCTCAGAGTAGTTTGATCGTCTGAAGCCTTCTTCTCTCAGCTCATCAAAGTCATTCTCTGTCCAGCTTTGTTCCGTTGCTGGTGAGGAGCTGCGTTCCTTTGGAGGAGGAGAGGCGCTCTGCTTTTTAGAGTTTCCAGTTTTTCTGCTCTGTTTTTTCCCTGTCTTTGTGGCTTTATCTACTTTTGGTCTTTGATGATGGTGACGTGCAGAAGGGTTTTTGGTGTGGATGTCCTTTCTGTTTGTTAGTTTTCCGTCTAACAGACAGGACCCTCAGCTGCAGGTCTGTTGGAGTTTGCTAGAGGTCCACTCCAGACCCTGTTTGCCTGGGTATCAGCAGCAGTGGCTGCAGAACAGCAGTGGCTGTAGAATAGCAGATCTTGGTGAACCGCAAATGCTGCTGCCTGATCGTTCCTCTGGAAGTTTTGTCTCAGAGGAGTACCTGGCCATGTGAGGTGTCAGTCTTCCCCTACTGGGAGGTGCCTCCCAGTTAGGCTGCTCGGGGGTCAAGGGCACACTTGAGGAGGCAGTCTGCCTGTTCTCAGATCTCCAGCTGCATGCTGGGAGAACCACTACTCTCTTCAAAGCTGTCAGACAGGGACATTTAAGTCTGCAGAGGTTACTGCTGTCTTTTTGTTTGTCTGTGTCCTGCCCCCAGAGGTGGAGCCTACAGAGGTAGGCGGGCCTCCTTGAGCTGTGGTGGGCTCCACCCAGTTCGAGCTTCCCAGCCGCTTTGTTTGCCTAATCAAGCCTGGACAATGGCAGGCGCCCCTCCCCCAGCCTCACTGCCGCCTTGCAGTTTGGTCTCAGACTGCTATGCTAGCAAACAGGGAGTCTCCGTGGGCGTAGGACCCTCCGAGCCAGGTGCGGGATATAATCTCCTGGTGTGCCGTTTTTTAAGCCCATTGGAAAAGCACAGTATTAGGGTGGGAGTGACCTGATTTTCCAGGTGCTGTCTGTCACCCCTTTCTTTGACTAGGAAAGGGAACTCCCTGACCCTTTGTGCTTCCCAAGTGAGGCAATGCCTCGCCCTGCTTCAGCTTGCACACAGTGCGCTGCACCCACTGTCCTGCACCCACTGTCTGGCACTCCCTAGTGAGATGAACCCAGTACCTCAGATGGAAATGCAGAAATCACCTGTCTTCTGCGTCGCTCACGCTGGGAGCTGTAGACTGGAGCTGTTCCTATTCGGCCATCTTGCTCCACCCTGTTGTAAGTTCTTTGAGAAATTGCCAAACTGCTTTCCACAATGACTAATCTAAGTTACCTCCCCATCAACAGTGTTTAAGTGTTCCCTTTTCTCCACAACCTCACCATCATCTGTGATTTTCTGACTTTTAGTAATAGCCATTCTTACTGGTGTGAGATGGTATCTTATTATTGTTTTGATTTGCATGCTTTCTCCCTCTTAAATCATGGAGGGAAATCTTTCTCAGAATCTCCTCCAGCAGAGTCCTCTTCCTGTTCCAGTGGCCAGAACTAGGTCATAAGTTCATGTCCTAGTTGCAAAAGAAATTTGGATGGTGACTATATGACATTTCTCATCTCTGATGCAGGGCAGGTTCTGCTGGCAAGTAAGAAAGGTAGTTGCATGGGAAATAGCCATGGCTACTTTGGCAGATTACTTTTAAAGGTCCTTAACCTCTAAAGTTTAAATTCTCTGACAGCTTAGTCATGGAGTTATGCCTATATGATACACCCGTCAGGGTATCAACAATCTAAGGCCAAACTATGTAACAGCACAGTTAGACCTCTGCAGATGGAAAATACTTGAAAAAAAAAAAATAACTACAACAATTTTAAAAATACAAGTAAGAAAACAATACAGTATAACAAATCTTTACAAAGCATTTACATTGTATTATGTATTTACATTGTATTAGGTATTTAAAGCATACAGGAGGATGTGTGTAGGTTAGGTGTAACCACTATGCCATTTTGCAGAAACTAGAGTATCAGTGGATTTTTTATATCCATGAAGGTCATGGAACCAATTCCCCCAAGGATACTGAGCAATGATTGTACATAAATATTAATACTCAGAAAGCCCAATATAACAAGTAATAACTTTTTCAAGGAAATATAGCCAGAAAACAATGAGCCTGACACATTGTGTGTCCTTGTGTATACACACATGCATATGTATGTGTTAAAGGGGTCTTTTAGAAAAGAAACTTTGTGGTGGTGGTGGTGATCCTTGCCCAGTTATCTATAAGAGTTTTAAAACAGCTTAACTTGGCTTAACTATTTTTTCAGTAACATTCAACATCTCTTCATGAGCATATAATGTAGGTTGCAATATGTTCTAATGAAAATGGTCATATTAGTAACTGATTATGTTTCTCATAACCTTTTGACTGGACTGCTGCTGCATGCATTCTAGGACCTTCAGCTCTGACAGAGTAGCCCCCCGCCCTCAGAAATAACGTCATTATTCTTGCTTATAGGGCACCTTTTCCCCCACAAAGAGCTCAAAAGTTCTATCAAGCATGATTATATCTTTGCTGTGTAATCGTAAGTTAGGATTGCACAATAATTTTCAGTTAGTGGAAAATTCATGTACAGCATGAATGAATAATTGGTTCTGGTTATAAATTCAAGAAGACTATATAGAAAGTAATGAAATTCAGTCTAATTAAACCCTTCATTAAAAGCAGTAGTGCAGTATTTGTCCTATAGCCAGTTGCTGTTATTAAGATACAATTTTACAACTTAATCTTTCTGTTTTATTTAACAAATATACCTTACTGTATAAACAAGATGTATTCTTAAAAGGTTACCAAAGTTACTTCTTTGTACAGAATCTTTTTTTCATATTGTGCATTAAACTAGAGATAATCATAGGAAAGAAAACTTTTTCAATAAGACATCAAAAAATTAACCTAAACTGTTCAATGTTGAATATCTAAAAGGAAAAAGTATTTCCTAAGGAAATCCTCAAAATATGTGACAGCTTAATGCAAATTATATATTTTCAATGTTTATCCTAATAACTTAAATACTGCAAGGAGGAATACCTTAACTGATAAACATTAACAAAGTGGTTTAAAAAATTAGGTCTTCCCAATATTCTTTTACAAAATAATAGATGTTTAATTTGGTCACATATCCTTTTGGAAGATGCCATAAGCCAGTTTGACTTTTTGTTGTTCTTGAGGGAAGTTGAGTTGAAATGCTGAAAAGTACAAACAATCACAGCTGTGACTTTGGTTTAAGATATAGTATTCACTAAAGAAAACATTTGATCATAGAAATTATGTTTTATCTGCCATCAGACACTAGGTATTTAATGTTTCCTGGTTTATAACAACAATAAGTTACATTTTCTCATAATGAGGTGTTCCAGAAGTTTCCTTTTTTTTTTTTTTTTTTTTGTGAGATGGGAGTTTCACTCTTGTTGCCCAGGCTGGAGTGCAATGGTGCGATCTTGGCTCACTGCAACCTCCACCTCCTGGGTTCAAGTGATTCTCCTGCCTTAGCCACCCAAGTAGCTGGGATTATAGGCACCCATGACCATGCCTGGCTAATTTTTTGTATTTTTAGTAGAAACGGGACTTTACCATGTTGGCCAGGCTGGTCTCAAACTCTTGACCTCAGATGATCCACCCACCTCAGCCTCCCAAAGTGCTGGGATTACTGATGTGAGCCACTGTGCCCAGCCTGAGTTTACATTTTTAAAGAATATAAAATCCTGGGCCTTGCAGTCTTCAGTAACTGTGCTGTAAAGAGCAATTTATTTCTAAAATTTTATAATATGCAGTTTATTCAAAGAGATGAATTAATAACAAGAGAAGAACATGATTATGTGATAAAATTGACAGGTCTAAATCATAAAATCCAAATGTCCATTAAACACAGGACACAGACTAAGCAAAGTGAAAAAAATATTTTTTTAAGTGTCATTAAGAGAGAGACATCAGACAGCAATAACTGGGAGATGTTTTCCTGTCCTTGTGCCATGAATAGCCAGTAAATGGAAAAAGTGAGCACATTTGAAAAACAAGTTAAAAACTGGAATGCATAAGTCCATGCCAAAAATTTGCAGAATCCTGAGTCAGCAAATCCAAGTTGCTGCACTGGATATTTATGGGAAAACAACATTCCATCCAAATTTATGTGGCTTCAGAGGTAATTGTACATTTAAATGGATAAAACCTCTGAAGCTGATAGCAAATCATAGATTGTACAATTTTGTCAAAGTGACAGATGTACCAAAATATTGCATAAATTCCATCACTGTTTCAACTGGAATATTTTCCAGCTTTGCAATTGGATAAATGCTGTAAAGTGATAGCATGATGGGAAGGACTTAATTTTAATAAATGCAACCAAAATGACAGCATTAAGAGCAAATGTCTCTGGATTCCAGCAGTGTTCCTCATTATTTGAAATAATACATACATATAAATAGTTAAGGATTTCAAATAATACACACATATAAATAGTTACCTAGTGACAATTTTATAATAATAAATATTCTCAATCCTTAATTTATCTGTTATATCTTTATTCATGGTCTGGAAACTTAAATATTCTTAGACTTTAAGAATAGGTATAGAATAGGGTTGATAGACTATGTCTTGTCCAAATCTGGCAAGTCTGTTTTTGTAAATAAAGATTTGTTGGAACAAAACCATGTCTATTTGTTAACATATCATGTAATATAACAATGGTAGAATTGAGTAGAGACAGAGACCATATGGACTGGAGAGCCTGAAACATTTGCAATGTGGCCCTTTACAGAGAATGTTTGCTGACCCCTGGCATAGAATATAGTGAACTGTAGAGCACATAGTTTTCGTAAAAACATTCATATTTAAACAATGGTCAAGCCAGACAAAACAGGCCAGATTCAGATGACTGGCCAGTGCTGGAAAAAGAGATAAAGATCCTGTGTCAGCACTGTCACTAATTTTCTGTGTGATATGGAGCAAGTCACCAATTCTCCTCTAGTAAGAAGGGAGTGTCTCCCTTTGCTGAGGTTACAGTGCATAAGGCCAAATGGCAAAACCACATCATCTTTAAGGGGAATGTGACACTAAGCCAAAGAACTATGTCCAAAATAATCATAAATGCAAGGAGAGCCTGAAGTGAATATTGGGAGCCGAGGTGCAGAGCCTAACAGGTCAGAGTTTCAAGCAAACAAATGAGGATGATCTAATCTAATTTAAATACTCACAATAACCTACTTAAATATACCTAGGCCTGTGTTTTCATAAATTAAGTATGTCTCTGATTTCACAGACTGAGATACACAAGAACTGTTTCATCTTCTGTAAAATGAAGTTTTGATAGAAAAACTTCTGGCAAAGTGTGCTTCTAGTCTAAGAAATGTCCTGCAGGAAAGAAAAAAAGAAAAAGTTCCTTGGTTACATAAACAGGAAATAGTCTAAACTATTTCCATCTGTTAGAGATTCACAACGAACATTTGTATATTTTGTCTGAGAAGTCCTGCCAATAAGAAGCGTAACATTTTTTTCAACGAGCTTTGCCAAAATGTACTGGCCATCTGAAATTTTTAAAAAATCATGCAACACTTATAAATCCTTGGAAAAACTTTAGAAAACACTTTCTTAGACAATCTCTAAAGCTTTTTCAAACTCTGAAAGCTTTCTCTAAGTATTATAATAACTAACAGAGAGTATTTATCATGTGTCAGGCACTATTTACATGGTTTACCTATATTAACTATTTTAATCATAACAGTAACCCTATAACATAGGGATTCTTATTATCATTCTTATAGATGACAAAACTGAGGTTCAAAGATGTTATTTAGCTTGTTCAAAGTCAAACAGCTAGTGAGTAGTGGAACCAGGATTCAGACCCAGGTAGTTTGAGTCCAGGGTCCGTGGTCTTAGCTATTTTTTATATATATATATATATATATATATATATATATATAATATTATATATTATATATATATTATAAATATATATATAATATATTATAAATATATATTATATATTATATATTATAAATATATATAATATATTATATATTATAAATATATATAATATATTATATATTATAAGTATATATATTATTATAAGTATATATATTATATATTATAAAATATATATTTATATATAGTTTTGTTGTTGCACTTCAGATATTCAGAGAAGTAAAAACTACCTAAACTTCTCACCTAATATTTCTTTTATTATTTGAATTTTTAAAAAACCTATTATTGGAAAGTCAGGAAATTAACACAAGATTTGAACATACAGAGACTGGTGCACTTTGCCTTATCTGCCTTTAGCTCCATGCATATTCCACAATAAGTGAACTAAGTATCCTCATTATAGTATTCATTAAAACAGGCCTGTCAGGATTTCTCATTGACCACTGTTAATTAATTGTAGCTGCCTCCTTGGCAACTATCAATTAATTATAGATGCCTGATAGAAATTGAGTGGTTTCTCTTTGTAAATATTCTAGAATTCCAGCTTCTTACTGGTAAAGAATCATTCATTCATGCCTGTGTAAATGTCTTCATTTAACCGTCACTGGTTGAGAAGCTATTTATGTTGTGAATAACATTGGCAAGTTACTTGCTCTCATGGACTTTAAATCTAGCAGAGGGAGAAAAACAACAAATAAACAAATAAAAACTAAGATCTTTTCAGTGGTGTTAATAAGAAAATAAAATAGCATAATATATAAAATGAAGGCAAGAAGGATATTTTATTTTGGTTGGTGGAAAATGGACTAACATATGAGCTGAGATGAGGAAAAGGGACTGGCTATGAGAAGATTTACAGGAATAACATTACAGGCAGGAGCAACAGCAATAATAAAAGTAACAATGTAGAAATTTTACACATTTCAACAATTTTACATGTATAATGTGACTATAGATTAGTAAATATTTAATGCCACCATTTTTATTAGAACTTTCTCCTTAAGATAACTGAGTTAATATGCAAATGAGTCTAAATAATCAGCAAGATATTTGGTTCAGAGGGATGAAGTTCAAATAGTTAGCATTACTGATGGAGAATGTGTGCCAAACTTGTGATCAAGTCCTAATATTTGCTCCCTGACCTACAGTAGTGATCATATCTTCAGGTTCAGCTATTTGTATAGGGAAATCACACCGATGGACTTCCACGTGGGGGAAGGGAGATAGCCCCAGAGCCACCCGTGCTTACTTTCATGAAGAAGGAGTAGAGCCAATGAGTGCATTCCTCAGGTAGGCTAGTTTGAATAGCTAAGGGCAAGCCACATGGGAACCCACCTAGTAGCATAAGGAGGTAACAAATGGAGGTAAGATGCTTACTTTTCTGACAATCAGTAAAGAGAGGAGACATTTGACAATGTCTGAAGACATGCTGATGGTAACAACTGTAAAGAGTGCTGCTGATATCTAGTGGGTACTTTGGATGCTGCTAAACATCTTAGATGCACAAGATAGTCCCCCACAACAAACAGTTATCTCATACAAAATGTCAGTCGTGCCAAAGTTGACAAACACTACATCCCACAAGTTTCCTTCTCCATTCATGAGAGTAGGACAATAGACTTTCCTGCAACATACTCTAATGGGAATTTTTAGAGCTTCTTCACTTTGGACCAAAATCTTTTAAATCCTTTGAGGATGTATTGCATATATAAGATCATGTGCATAACACTATCTCGAGCTACAATCTCAAAAAAATCTGTTGATTATATCTCAACTTTAGAATTACTCTTTCCGTATTTTCATTATTTCTCTTTACATTTGCAAGTACATGTGATTTTTATAACAAGTTTCTCTAAAACCTAGCTCAAATGTCACTTCTTAAAATTATTCCTAATTACTGAACTGTTTGTTGTTCCTTCTTCTGTGTTCCTATAGCAATCTATCCATACTTTTATCGTGGCACTTATCACTCTGTGAAGTAATTATTCATTTAAAGGTCATTCCCATTTAGAAAATAAGCCCTTCAGAGTAGAGGCTGTGTAGGATGTGCTAAACATCCTACAATGCACACGATAGCCCCCTATGTCAAAGAATTAACCAGTTCAAAGTGTCAGTAGTGCTGAGGTGGAGAAACCCTGTATCTCTGGAATCTTTGTAACTCCAGTGCCCACAGGGCGCCTGCCACAAAGAAGCACATTATAGGAATGAATGAATGATTGATTGCTCACAAAGAACAATACTAACATAAAAATACCATGAGTTCTATTTTATTTTTCTGAGAAAATCTTACTTGTTTGTATGCTCATGAAATTAAAAACCCTGTTACATATGTTCATCTAAAAGGAACTTTTTTTGGACAATTTGACAGAATGATTATAGTTTAGCAACTGGCACACGAACAAGAAAAGTAATAGACTGTGTTATGGACTGTCTAAAATCTTGTGGGTAAGTGAAGACAGTCAAACTTAGAAGAGTGAAATATAGCAAATAATACTGAATGCCATCTCTGAAAACATAAATAAGAATGTAATATTTTAAAGGTACAAAACGTAGGGAAACAGCAGAAAGACAACTTCAAAAGTGGAAAATGTAATGACAGAATAAAACTATAGTGATAATAATTAAAAACTGATGGAAACTAGGGTCATATAAATAAAATGAGATAAAATTAAAATAGAAGAAGTGGTATTTTAAATAAAATAAATAAGCTTCAGGAAATGGGTCATAAAACCCTATGGGACAGCTTTTCTTTCCCCCAGAACAAGCAAAAGAAAATAATTGTTGCCCATTCAAAAGAATGTCAAAGGAATAGTAGGAAGCTATATTATAAATTTTAAAATATAGTTTCCCGGGCATGAAGTTATGAACCAAAGGTTTCAAAAGCAATAGAAAAAGACTTAGAGGTGGCATAGAGTGTACCTTTCTTCCCACAAAAGGAATCGATCAAATTTAAACTACACTAATAAAAAGGTAAGAAATAATTTTTTTAATACATTGCCTTGGTCAGAAAGCATCTAGAGGGTAGAGTTTAATTCTAAGTGCCACCAGGCCCTCAGAGATAGGAAATGTTTCAGGCTCTACAGTCCATAGGGTATCATTCTCAACTATTCAGTTCTGTGGTTGTAGTACACAAGCAGCCAAATGTATTTGCTAGATACATTAGCAAATAAATATGACCATGTTCCAATAAAACTTTATTTACAAAAACAAGAGCGTGAGGAGGAAAGATGGCGGACGAGGAGAAACTGCCGCCCGGCTGGGAAAAGTGCATGAGCCGCCCCTCAGGCCGAGTGTACTACTTCAACCACATCACTAACGCCAGCCAGTGGGAGCGGCCCAGCGGGAAGAGCAGCAGTGGCGGCAAAATCTGGCAGGGGGAGCCCGCCAGGGTCCGCCGCTCGCACCTGCTGGTGAAGCCAGTCAAGGCGGCTCTCGACCTGGCTTCAGGAAATCACCGGAACCAAGGAGGAGGCCCTGGAGCTGATCAGCGGCTACATCCAGAAGATCAAGGCAGGAGAAAAGGACTTGGAGTCTCTGGCCTCACAATTCAATGACTGCAGCTCGGCCAAGGCCAGGGGAGACCTGGGTGCCTTCAGCAAAGGTCAGATGCAGAAGCCATTTGAAGACCCCTGCTTTGCGTGGTGGACGCGGGAGATGAGCGGGACAGTGTTCACGGATTCCGGCATCCACGTCATTGTCCGCACGGAGTGAGGATTGGGGGCCCAGGCCTGGCCTCGGGGTTCCCCCGCTGCCTGCTGGCCAGTGGCCGAACCCCCCACTCCCTGCCACCGTCACACAGTATTTATTGTTACCAAAATGGCTGGGAGGGGGCCCTTCCAGACTGGGGGCCCTGGGGTTCCCCACTTCCTGTCCGTCCCCAGCTGGGGCTGCGACCTCCAGACTCTCCATTAAGGAACTGACTTCAGCATGGGTGGGAGGCTCACAGACCCAGGGCAATGTGGTGGGAGGGGTGTTCCGAAGAGAAGATCTGGTCAGCAGAGCCGCCCCATGTCCCACCAGGTCCTGGAGGCAGATGCGAGGGCCCAGAGTTGTTTCTAGTTAGGCCACGCTTCTCTGTTCAGTAGCAAAAGCAAACACTCGTGGGCCCAGCTGTGGGCCCTCTGAGCAATTGTGCAGCACCCTTTCACCCCCAATTAAATCCGGAACCACTTAAAAAAAAAAAAAAAAAAAAAAAAAAAAAAAAAAAACACACACACACACCAAGAATGCCAGATAGACTTGAGCATGCTCTGTTTTGGAAAATAAACATTGGCAAATTTTAGTACTAAATTGAATAATCAATGTGTTTAAGAGTCTGGAAACACTATTATACAAGGGATTTAAGAGATCATTAATATTTATCCTATACAAAGATAAGTCTTATTACTAATAAAATATTCCTTAAGACACTGAAGCATAAGATATCACTCATTTCTTCTTTTAATAAAATTAGTTTTGTCTTGGGCCTCAACCACTGGACTGGCAAAAATCCACTCTCAGCTTTATATCATACTCTCCTGGTACATCAGTGAGAACTACGGAATTCATAGAATCCCAGAAATTGCAGAAAGACCTCTGGTCTTTAGCTCATTATGGTTCTCACTAGAATACATGTTGCCTAGAACTAAACAGTCAAGTCAAAAGCAGGTGACCTACTATTCCTATGAGCATTTCTTATTCACTTGCCACACTTGGTTACTTGGTCCTTCATCTGGGCCCCCAATACTTTGGTGCTTATTGTTTGTTTGTTGGGTATGTGGTCTCAGAGTAAGGTTTGAGAGAATCTGCCACTCGATATTCCCAGGCTCAGAAGACAATTTAATTCTCTCCTCATGGGCCCCAACTATTCCCCAACCCCCTTTCCCTAGAAGCACCTATTCAGTGGTATAGATTTAGTGAGGGGTGTAGCAGATGTTCTCCTTACAACATTGGCCAAGGTTTCACAACCATCTTTGGGCTGCTGGTGGTCCCACACAGGACGTTCTGGGTATCTTGAAACATATTTTGAGATCTAGGGGGAGAAAGGAGACTGATAGATTTGGAAAAAGTAACAATGCAAGAAAGTGGTAAACTCCAAGTAAGTCATGCAAAAGGATGAAAATGGAATGTGGGTTAAAAAGGAGAGTTCATTTTCAGGTAGAGTAGATAAGATTTTATTCCTCGAGTCTTTATTTCCAGTGAAGACTTTTTGCCTGAGCTCCAGACACACACATACACACACACAAACACTTTTTCCTAATATAAGTGTCTTGCATTCACCTCAAAGCCAATACACTATTTAAAATACAATCCATTACATTCAACCTATCTCCACCTTAGATTTATTCCATTCTAATATTCTCTCAATCCTATTCAACTAAGAGACTATCTTTAATTTTTTCCTCTCCTTTACACCTGACATCCAATCAGTCATCATCATTAATCAAGTCATGTCTTTTTCCAAAGCATCTCTCCTATCTGCCACCACATTATTCATATTGCCATTGCCTTATTTCTGGCCCCAATTATATCCCACATGAATTTCAAAACAGTCTGTTATCTGGCCTTGTGGCTAGCATATCCTCTGCCCCATTGCACACATCATTCCAAGTTGCTAATGTGAGATTTCTAAAATAAAAACCTGGTATCTTTTTCCTACCTGAACCTTAAAGCCTTCCATTGCCTTCAAGCTAAAACTCAAATTCCTTGACTTGACACAGGAGATAACCTCATGATCTAGTGCTTACCTACATATTATTTCTTACTACTTCCTACCATTTTTCTTATTTCTTATCAATTCTTACATTCTTTCTTTCTTTTTTTTTTTTTTTTGTTTGTTTGTTTGTTTGAGACGAAGTCTCACTCTTGTCCCCCAGGCTGGAATGTGATGGCACTATCTCGGCTCACTGCAACCTCTGCCTCCCGGACTCAAACAATTCTCCTGCCTCAACCTCCTGAGTAGCTGGGATTACAGGCACCTGCCATCATGCCTGGCTAATTTTTGTATTTTTAGTAGAGACGAGGGTTTCACCATGTTGGCCAGGTTGGTCTCGAACTCCTGACCTCAGGTGATCCACCTGCCTTGGCCCCGCAAAGTGCTGGGATTACAGGCGTGAGCCACCATGCCCGGCATATTTTTCTTACTATTCCTGCTAACCCGCAGTTCCTTGAATGGACCGTGATCTCTTCCATCCTACCTCTTTGACATTTTCTCCTGAAATGACCATCTCCCCTGACTCTCTAACCTCATCAGCTCCTCCAAAGTAAAGCTTCAGTAAAGGCTTCTATTTTCTATTCCTACCTCCCCCAAGGCTGAAAAAGCACCTCTCCTTTTTGTTCTCTAGCAACCTACATGTATGATTTTTATGGCAAATGCCATATTGGGTAGAAATTGTTCATTCCACTTGTAATTTCTCTCGATTATGAACTATTTAATACTGGGGACAACACCTTTCATCTTTAAAACCCTAAAACTTGGGAAAAAATAGAAAATCAATATATTTTTGTTATTGAATAAATAATTTTGAGTGATAAATGGGTAAAAAGCATATTGAATAGAAGAAAGAGCATTGGCAAAAATTTAAAACTTCTAAAACTAATCATCTCAAAATTACCACTAATCTCCATGTTGTCAAATTGAGTGGTCAGTTCTCAGATCTGTCAGTGGCTCTTGTCACAATTGGTCATAGCATCCACCTCGAAATACTATTCTTGCTTGGCTTCCAGGACTTTATGCTCTTCTTATGTTTTCTTCTATGTCCCTAGTCACTTTTCAGTTTTATTTATTTATTCTTCATATCCATTTAGACCTATTCTCTTTTTATCTACATTTACGCCCTTGATGATCTATATTCTCAAGACCTCACAATAGTATTTTTTCTTCATCTGTTATAGGTAAATGCACAAACTGGCCCAGTTGGAAAGACTTGACCTAGGCAATAATGAATTCAGTGAGCTGGTAAGCCTTCTCTATGCTGCCATGCTCAAATTATGTCTTTCCTAGACTTTTTTCTTGATGTCTAGGCTTGTTTATGCAACTGAATGATAAACATCTCTAGTTGACTCTAGAGTAGAAATTTCCAACTGAACACCTAAAACTGAACTTCCAGTCTACCCAAAGCCCTGCTCCACCTGGTCTTCCTCATCAGTCACTTGCAACTCCATCCTTCTAGTTGTTCAGACCAAAACACACCTTTAGTCACATTCATCTCTCATTCCCCACAGCTGATTCATCAATACATTTAGTTCTTATTTTAACTATATCCAGAACTCAACCACATCTCAACACCTTTGCCATTGCCTTATTTATGGCCACCACTGTGGCCATAAATTTCTTATAATAAGAAATAAGAAAAATGGATTTGGTCCAAGCCACCATCACCTCTTATTTGACTTATTACATTAGCCTCCTCTCTGATCTTCCTTCTTCTACTGTTGTCCCCCTCAGTCTGTTTATAAGCCTGCAATCACAGATATTCTTCTAAAACAAATCATTTCAGAAACATCATTCATGAAAACCTTTCAGTGACCCCCATCCTACTCAGAATCAAAGCCAAAGTCTCTACATTGTGCTGTAAGATCGCATATTATGCAACTCCCCATTACATCATCTCTTTACTCCTCCCTCTCTCTCTCTTCTTTAGCCATACTGGTCTCCTAGGATGTCTTCAAGCAAGTAAAATGTCCCTGCTTTAGAATCTCCATATTAGCATGCTTTTTCATTTCCTTTCAGCCTTGGCTCCAATTTCATATTCTCATTGAGGCCTTACCTGATCACCCTACTAAAAATTAAATCCTTATATTAATTCTTCCTATCTACCTCCTCTGCTTAACTTTTCTCCGTAGCACTTTTAATACATTATTTTATTTTATTTAATTATTTTGTTTACTCTCATTCTTGCCTACTGAATGTAAAGTCCTTTGAGGTAGGAATTTTTATCTGTTTTGTTCTCTGCCATACCCCAGATCAGCACATAATACAGCTCTCTCAATAATAGTTGCTGAGTGAAGAAAGAGTACACACATTTTTTGCATTTCTGAGTATCTGATAGTGTCTGGATTGCAGTAATATTTCATTTAAGGTTCATAAAAGCCCTGTAAGGTAATTTCTACATCCATTTTAAATGTGATAAAACTAAAATTTCTAAGATTTCAATCAACGGTGTCTCAAGAATTCCTGTATAGGCAGGACTTAAGGACAGAATTCTGATTAGTGGAGAGATAAAAAAAATCTTTCAGAAACGCACTGTATTTTCTCATAGTGTATGTTTACTTGAGAGTGCTTTGAGAAATGCTGACTGCATATGGAATGCACTTGGGTTCCCTGAACCTTTGACATCAGCTCTTGCCCAAGGTTTGTGTATTAGTCTGTTTTCACACTGCTATAAAGAACTGCTCCAGACTGGGTAATTTATATAGGAAAGAGGTTTAATTGACTCACAGTTCCACATGGCTGGACAGGCTTCGGGAAACTTAAAATCATGGCCGAAGGGGAAGCAGGCACATCTTACATGGCAGCAGGCGAGAGACAGCATGTGAAGGAGGAACTGTCAAACACTTATAAAACCTTCAGATCTCATGAGAACTCTCACTTTCATGAAAACAGCGTAGGAGAAACCACCCCCATGATCCAATCACCTCCCACCAGGTCCCTTCCTCAATATAGGATTATGGGGATTACAATTCAAGATGAGATTTGGGTCAGGACACAGACCAAAACTGTATCAGTTTGACAACTATTCATAGCTATAGCAGCTTTCAAGTCAATATGTTTGGGAGACAATGACTACAATTTGTCTATAACAGAAGTTCATTTAAGGGAGTAGAAAATAATAAGACTGATGATGAAATGGTGCCATATTATGAGGTTTTAGAATGGTTTGCTGAGAATTGGTTTCAGCCATTGATTCCCAAACCTGTGGTGACTCTTAAAAATATTAAAGTGGGGCCCCACCCTACACCTCCCACTGGTATAGATATTTAATAAGCTTCTTGGATTTTTGTTAAGCAGCCAGTCCTGCATGCCAACCACATTGGCATTTGTGAACAGATGCTGTAGCTTTTCAGATGGCAGTTTGCATAGATTTTGTGTATTTGAGATTTACTTGTTGCTGAAGAGTACCCCCAGTTTTGTGCACTATACAATCAGGTAAATCTGACAGGAAGGTGGTTGGAATGTCTTTTAGAACAATGTATCATGCGCTGCCTCACAATAGTATTTTTCTCCATCTGTTATAGGTCAATGCACAAACTGGCCCAGTTGGAAAGACTTGACCTAGGCAATAATGAATTCGGTGAGCTGGTAAGCAAATGCATTTTCTAAACTTGATAAATACCCTTCAAGAGATTCTTTCTTTTGCTCTGTCTTTGTAAACCAAGGTATTAACTCGATTGCACATTTGCATTTGCTAAATGTAAAAGTAAAAACCTGGAAGTTAATATTAGCTTTCACTTTTTGGAAAAAAAGATGGAATCGAGCCAGATACAAATTGATAGTTTTGAGGACCAACTATGTGACAGGTACCATGCTTAGTATGTTACATATGTTATCTCTTTTAATCCTGATTGGACATGTTGCCATTTTAACCTAATGGAAATGAACTTAAAATGGTCACTGTCATACATAGCTATTAAGTGACTGAACAGGGATTAAACCCAGACTTGATTAAATGCAAAGACCGTACCTTGAAAACCTGCTTTGGAGGCTTCTTGGTGCCATTGCATGAGAGAAGTAAGTCACCAATGGCATTCTGGTTCTTACTATATTGAAAGCGTCTTTCTAGTGAACCCATATTACTACTTCACTGCGGGCAAGACTGGCAGAATTCTGCCTGCTCCTTTTAAGCATCCATTTTGTTTAAAATTTGCCTGAAGACCAAAATCTCAAATGCAAATCAGAAAGCATATACTTCTTTACAAGACGACCCAGCTTTCTCTATCCTGAAGTCTTCCACTTGAATATCTCAAATTTCAAAAAATTCAGTTCATCTAAAGTGTATTTTAACTATTTTAAAATTAAAACATTTAAGTAAGCAATCCATTCCCTGTCCCAGGTCTGTTACTAGCTATGTGACTTTGCGCAAGTTGCATAACCTCTTTTCACCTTATTTTCCTCATGTATAAAATGCGGATTATAATGTTCTCCCTCACACATGGCTTGTGTGAGAATTAAATGAGAAAATGTATGTACAGGACCTGGCAAAATTTATTCTAATAAATGCCAGTGTGCAAGGGTGAAAGGGTTTAACTCACACTGTATTTTGAATACACAAAGAAAATTAATTTGTTTTACTTCAACCGTAGCTAATCTGATCATTACCCCAGCCTCCATCAGTTGTTTATTAAGGATAAAAACTGAGTTTTATTCTTCTGTGATTAAGTTTAATCTGATTTAAGAAGTTAGATAGTCCCTTTAGGTTGTTTTCATCTTTCTTGCATAAAAATTCCTAGTCTCTCATGTTCCTCTCTCCATCCCCTGCTTTCCTCCCTAAGATGGAATTTGGGTATGTGCAGAGGAGGCTAAATTTCTTTGTGACCTGGGCAATAAGGACTGTCTGGCCTCAAGCTAGTTTTCTGAAGTAGATTGGCAGCACATGCTGGTCTCTGGGCTGCTGTCTGCAGCTGATGCTGCCTCCTGTGTTAAATTGTCAGTTCTGAATCCGCAGTCGGGTCTTTGGGCTCAGATAAAACTCTCTAGGAGCATTGGCCATCTTCCTCTTTGGGCATTGCTATACTCAGCTCTCACTGGCTGTAAATGAATGAGACTGTGCCCTGTCCTGCCTCCAGCACAGGATGAGCAGTCCATCCCCAGTTTGTGTTGTGAAGGGCCCTCACCAGCCATGACCTCAGTAGTGGCCCCATGGCCTGTCTGCTGGCTCTTAGAGTCCACATAACATACAAACTGAGAGACACCAAGTAAAGCTGAACTCCAGAGACTTCTTTGCCTGTCATATTACACTGTCAAGTTGACTCTGCTTTGGATATACCTAGTGTTGTTACAAAGCAGTTTGCAGGGTGGCCTCAACACAGATATTAAGGCAAGAGTACCTCGTAAATACATAGCTTAATGCACCTCAGGAATTTTTAAAGGAGATATTTATTAATGTAGGTAGAGAGATTGGTGAGGGTGGTAAATAACAGATAGTGGCAAAACTAGTAGTTTTATACTTATTGTTTTAAAAATAAGTTGTTAAAGACCTAAGATCTACCCACATTTTTATTAAGACATGTAGGTCAGCCTAATAATTGAAAAACATGGAGGGTACCTTTGGGTCTATAGCTCACTCTCTAACTTCAACTTCCTTATCAGTACAGTAAGGGCATCAATCTCCTCTATCTTATAGGCTTTTTGAGAGAATTTCATGCAAGATAATCTACAACAGACATTCAGTATGTTAAATGAATTTCAATTCTGTCAGGTATATTATTCTGCAAGTGTTTCATATGAATATGTGTGAATCAGTATTTTACTGTAAAGATTTGGGTCAACAATGATGAAAAGAGTGGGTTTATTTTTCAAAACTAGATGTACTAAAAGTAAATTTTAAATTATTTTACTAATGTATGATTTATGGTATCTAAGAAATCCTACGAGCAGAAATAACTTTTATTTTGTGTTATGCCAGTATTTCATGCCAGGCACAAAAGAAGTCTCTTTCTATTTTCTTACTTTTGCATTTGTTCTAGGAGGTTTTATTTGGTAGTGCTTAAGTATTTGAAGAGTATAACTGTGGAACTTTACATTTCTGATGTTACTCACTTTTAATCATAGCTTGACTATTACTAGTCATATGCATGGAACTGGCTGTTGTTGTAACGGTAACAACTTTGAATGAGAAAATAAGAGATTTTGCTCTGATAAGAGACCTCTAGAAACAATGTCATGTGGAGGAGAGGAGATCAAATTCTATTCTGTAGCTAGATATTGACACCGTAGGAGATTATCATTAGATGATTTATTTTTGATGACATGGTAAAGAGACAATGTGGAGAGTTGCTGACTATAATTTTAAAAATAAAATATGAAGCCCTAATGAGAACAGAAGTTGGCTTGCTTGAGAAGCAATGTAAGTGTCCCAAATAAGATTCAGAGTAGAAATATCTACTTATAGAAGCATTTGTAATAATGAAAAATCTAAACAAAGGGAATTATTTTATATTTTTAATAGCAATTATCCCCAGAATATATTGGACAAAGTTCTGAGAACATAATAGATATTTTGGGGGGTTTTTTTGCTGTTTCTTTCATGAATTGCTTTGCTCAACATAAGATGAATAAATGTTCATTTTTAAAAAAATAGAAAGTTAAAAAGTGAAAAAATGAGAGTAAGGATCATTCATGATCTCATCCTATATATAACCATTATTAATATTTTTTGGTATATTCTTCCCTTTACTCTCATTTTCTTTAATGAAGTCAAAGAAGTATTATTTGGGGTCAGGTCAGAGATGGAACACTGTTAGTCTGATGTATGGAACCAGATAACAACCCTTAGGATCATCCTCTTTGCTGACCATGGCCAACCCTCCCCCTAATCTAGACCGAGCTTCCAGCTGCAAGCCTCCTTCACTGCCTCCCTCCTCCCCTCCCTGTGCTGGAAAGAAGAGGGCTGTTCTGTAAAGGAGAGTGTCACTTAAGGCCCCAGCAACTCTGCCATGAGAGCCTTCATCAGAAGAGTCAATTATAAGAAGCAAAACGTGCTTTTTTGTAAGCCAGAAAGAAAGAAGAGCCCAGCCCAGAGGAGACTAACAAACTAAGTGAGAAGTAGTCTATATGTGGTTTAGAGTTCAGGAATTCAAAGAAAGCAGCATGGGTAGGGACCCACTGACCCAGAGTGGCAATGGGTAGCAGGGAAGGAAGGCAGGGAGTACAATGGTTATTGGAGCAGCATCTCCCCTTATGTGAAATTCCCTTGTCTTTGCCCCCACCAAACCCCTACAAAGGACTCCTAAAAAGAATAACTGGGGAGGACTATTTCAAGAAGGACCTGATTTCCTTGTCCTGTGCTATTCAAGCAGGGAGTGCTTGAATAGATTTAAAATTTTACTATAAGTATGGCATAATACATACTGGTTATATGTGTCTGCACAGATATTTCTGCCTACCAAATTAGAATTATAATATGCATTCTATTTTATTTTAAAGCATGGTTATCAAATTCGAAATCTAGATTCTTTACAGGCATTGTAATATATAACCTTTCTTTGTTGCTAAACTAGAAAGACTGCCAAATAATGGATACAAAATAAACACTAAATTAAGTTGTCTATCCCTGATTTCTAATGAGATTGATGATTTTTTCATATGTTTATGGCAATTTGTGTTTCCTCTTTTGTGAAATGCCGGTTTATGTATTTTTGCTCATTTTTCTATTGGTAGTCATTTTCTTTTTGATTTATGAAGATCTTTAATATATTTCACATACTAATCCTTTGTTGTCTGTAGGTACTACAGTTATTTCTTTTCAGTCTCTGGAGAGTCTTTTTATTTTCTACCTGTTATATTTTGATGGATAGAAGGTCTTAATTGTAAAATAAGAAAATGTATACTTTTTTGTGGGTAGCACATTTTCTGTTTTGCTTAAGAAGTCCTTCCCTCCTCAAAGCCAAAACATGTTTTTCATATGTTTTCTTCTAAACGTTTGAAGGTTTAATTTTTCATAATCAAATTCGTTTATATGGGGGGCTTAATTATTTATACTGTGTACTGTGTATTTTTTTCCAGAGACTCAGCTTTCCAAGCACCATTTATTAAGTAGCATTTCCTTTCCACATGGATATGAGTATCACCTCTTAACAAAATATGATTTCTGTACATTCATGAGTTACTTTCCTCATTTTCTAGGTACAAAAACTACATGATTGTAATTAGCACAAACAATAAATTTTGACAGTGGATAGGGCAAGTGTCTCAAACTTAGGCATCTGGACATTTACTTTTTGTATACATTTAGAATTAGTTGATCAAGTTTCTCAAAAAGAAAAAATGTTAGGACTTGATTACAATGGCATTGACCCTATAACTCAATTTTTTATTGGAATGATAATAAAGAGTTGACATTTCTATCATATCAGTTCTTTTTAGGCATCAACATGACATACATCTTCATTTATTTTCTATTTTAATATCTAAGTTTTATAATTTTCTTCAGAAAAAGATTTCACACATTTTTAATTAATTTATTCCTAAGTACATTATTTTTAAATTGTAGTTATAAATGTACTTCTTTAAAAATTATAGTTTCCAATTGCTTGTTGCAGGTTTTTATTTTTTCTTCCAAATTTATTTAAGGTCAGGTGGTGCATGTGCAGGTTTGTTACATGGATAAATTGCATGTCACTGGGGTTTGGTGTACAAACGATTTCATCACCCAGGTAGTGAGCGTAGTACCTGACAGGTAGTTTTTCTTTTTTTTTTTTTTTTTTTTTTTTTTTTGAGGTCATATGCTTTATAGTGGCAGAATCTGAACCCAAATTTCCTGATTCCTGAAATACGTTACTCTTGAGTTCTCTTCTGTATAGTCAATCTTCACCCTCCTCCTATCCTCCACCTTCAGGTAGGACCCCAGTATCTATTATTTCCCTCTTTGTGTCCTTGTTGCTCAATGTTTAGCTCCCACTTATAAGTGAGAACATGTGGTATTTGGTTTTCTGTTCCTGCATTAATTTGCTTAAGTTAATGGTCTCCAGCTGCATCCATGTTGTTGCAAAGGAAATGATTTAATTCTTTTTTAACACTGCATAGTATACCATGGTGAATATGTACCACGTTTTCTTTTTCCAGTCCACCATTGATAGGCATCTAGATTGATTCTGTGTCTTGGCTATCATGAAAAGTTTTGCAGGTTTTTTTACTTATATCTAGCTATCTGCTAAACCCTCTTAATAAAACGAATAATTTGTTTATAAATTATTTAGGGATTTCTATGTAACTAATCAAATACCCTGTGAATAATCAGTTTGTTTTCTTGCACCTCAATTTTTAAACACTATTTCTTTCTCTTGCTTTATGTGTGACTAGTACTATGTTGAAGTGAAGCAACTATCATTGTGTGATTCCTGATTTTAATGGGAACACCTATAATGTTTTGTCATTAATAATTGCTTTACCATTAGCTTTGTATAGATATTCTTTATCAGGTTCATAACATCCCTTCCTGCTTCTAGATTACTAAGAGAATTTAGCATGAACAAGTACTAAACTCTATGGGATGTTTTGTCTGCATTTATTGATATTCCATTTTTTCTCTTTTATTCTGTTAATACAAAATTTCTAATGTAAAACCACTTTGCATTTCTGAAATACGTACGTGATCATGATCTAATCATGATCATGATCTTCTATATAAACTATTTGGTTCATTCCTGCTTGGAATTTGTAAAAATCTGTACTCATTAGTGAGATTTGTATACATTATTCTTGCATACTTTATCTGTAGGTTCATATTACTCATCAGTTTTGGAAAATTATCAGCCCTGTCTCTTTAAATGTTTCCTTTTACCTATTTGCTCTGTCTCTCCTGCTGGAATTTGGATTAAATAGAAATATGAATATAAAATCATAAGTGCTTAGGAATCACTAGCTAATTTTATTAATTATTTTATATATTTTTTTCCTGAAAAAGCAATCAATCAGAGAAGAGGAATTTTAAAATATTTCTTTCATATCCTTAAAGAGAGGCTTTCTTACCTTTTTACATAAAATTATACAGTATTAATTTCCCCAGAACTTGGAGACTTGATGATGAGGTCATTTTGAGAGTGTTTTCAACTTTTTTTAACTACTTAATGTACTCATTACTCACAAAGATATTTCTAAATTATAGGCTACTCAATTTCTGGATTAAAGAACAAAATATGATTTTAAAAACAAAACATCAAAATGATAGCAGCAAAAATATTTAAAGAGCAAGAAAAGTTATTCTATGTGAAAAAGAAAACAATGTTTAATTTTGTAAACACAGTGTAAAGTTAGATTGAATTTAAAAGTTCAAAAATTCAGCAGGAAATAAGTAGTGTCATTTTAACTAACATTTGAAACAGTAAATCAGGCAGTCTTTATAAAAACATTTCATAAATTCAGCCATCCACGAACTATATTAGAAGACTTGTACTCTATAAAACTTCTTTATAGAAAAGCTTTAAAAAAAAATTCTGCACTCTACAAATCACCATTTTAAATGCTTAGTAAGGCTACAGATTATAATAAGTGAGAATTGTTCATCTCAATATTCAAATGGAATTTGTTTCTGTTGGCTTTACTCACTTTATTTCATAGAGTCAAACAAAAATTTCAAGGAAATGAATTGAACAAAAATTCCTAGAATAGAGATATTCTGAGCGATACATTTGACAAGAAATAGATGCTTTGGGCTAAATAAATGATATGAATGTGTTTTCATAGAAATTTGAGACAGTTGAGTACTTATGCTAATGTTTTCATTATAACTAAAATTGACTAGAATTAAGTTAAACTCATTTTACTAAAAGCATGGTAGCCAATAGTCTCACCTCCCTGGTTCACCGAAGGTGTGCTCATTTTTAATTACCTAAAATGCATGTATACCTGAGGCAAGCACTATATTTACATAGCCAGTAATTTCCTTATAAGCAATTACAGCATAGGTTTGCCACACCTAGTAATCAAATTGTATAATTTATTCTTCAAGTTGTACTCACTTTTTAAAAAGAGCAAAATAATGAAGTACAATTTGTCATCACATAACTGGCCACCCAATTTTAAGGAAAACACTTGAAACATGCTAATTTACTCCTCCATTTTTCTACATTTGTAAAGCCACTAAGGCTGTAGATTATATATATATATATCACAGACATTCCCAGAAGTTATTAATACATCAAAAGAAACTTGAAAATGAAACTTATTTTTGAAGTTATTGGGGGTATGTCAATTTCTGTATCAATGAGAGTCCAGTCAGCAGGTGAAAACTATACTGACTATTTAACAAAGAAAGTTTAATAGAAAGATGGTTTATCGTGTATGAGAGAACTGAAGGAGCCAAGGGGGGGACACTGAAAAAGGAAGTATGAGAAGGTGAAGTGGGTCTTTGACTTCTAAGGAGGGGCACCCACAGGCTACTGCTGGTGTCTCTGACATGAAGAGGCTGATTCTAGTTATGTGGAAAAACTACACACTGGAAACACTTGCTGTTACTGAATTCTAGTGTCACCACAGTGAAGTGTTGCTGAGGAAGTACAAAGAGAAGCCGAACATAAATAAAAAGAACAAGTCCCTCTTCCTCCTCCAGCCTCTCCCCAGGACACTCAATTGTTAGAACCTAACATGGAGCCACTTGTCAAAATGGCAGTGTGGCTAACCCCAGAATTACAAAGTAGAAATTAGAAGAGTTAGCTCACAGCTGAAAAAGCCACTGTTTAATAACCAGCAAGTCGGTACTGTGTCCTGAAAACAATAGACAAGGGAAGTGTTGATTTTTGTGACTCAATTTTGACATCATTTTCTCCAGAAAGTTTTCCTTGCACCTAGCAGAGTACCCAGCTCCCAACTGGTACTTGACGTTTGTAGAACAAATCATTTGATTTTAAAAGCAAACAGATCGGTCAGTTCTCATCATCAGAATCACACCTATATAAATACAAATTTTTAACTCTAAACAATAGTAGAGGTAGAGAAAATACTTTCATTTGTCTGAAAAGCAATCATTCCATAGTTAGCTGTCTTTTGAAGCATCAATCCCAATTTACTTTGAGACATACTTCCAAATGAGTTTCTTGATGAAACTTTAAAGTACAAAATTTGAAATTGTGACCAATAAATACATACGCATATGCAAATATGCATATGTACATAAATAAATAAATCTGCAGTCCCACTAACTCTGAAATTTGAAAGGAATTCTTGAAGAATCATTCAATTAAAATGAACTTTCTGGCTGAAACTAATTACAGAGATACTTCTTTCAGAGGAGGATCAAATTGGGGTCTCCACTTTTATCAATGCAACATCTCTTGACCTATGGTTTTAATAAGCAGACTCCACTATCATACATAGAAGTAAAGAAACTCATTTTCTTGCTCTTGAATTTTCCCTTTGCTGGCAGTAAAATAAATCATCTTTGCTTCTGTTTTCCAAGGAAGCAGCTTTCTCTCATTGCCATTTCTCATTAACAAAATATCATGACTGGGCACTATGAATGAAATTAATTAGCTCGGTTTGCGTTTCCATAAATGGATTTTTCTGAGAACGGCATGTATCTCCATGCAGTCAAATACCCTGGTGATTCTGTCAACGGTTTCTACCAGAGAAATTGAAGGGGGAATAATATGTAAATTAATTAAAAGCTCCCTGATGGAACCAGCGTAAAGCATATTAAATAGGAGTTCAAATGTGTAATCAAGACTTTACAAAGAATCTCCCCCTGCAAAAATAAAAAAAATCAGACTTTACAAAGAAAATAAAAGTATTCTGCAACCAAGGAGTAAACCCTATATACGACTCCTATTCACAACTCGAAAACATACTTGAGTTGTGAATAGGAGTTGTAAATCACCCCAAAAAACCAAGAAAAATTATATTTAAAGTAATTCAAACTAAAATCTTCATTTATATGCTGAAATGGAAATATCTGGATGTATTGCCTAAAATCAAATTAATAGAAAACAAACATTATTTGATTTCAGGTTTCACAACAAACCAAAACTAAAAGTAAAAACACTGAGGAGAAATATAAAGAAAGGAAAAGATGACATGGGGTGGGGAGATGTCATTGGTTAGTCTGGCTGGGTAAGCTTCATTCTCAGAAGGTAGCATTTTTGTAAAAACCGAAAGGAGGTCAGGGAGTGAGCCATGCAAATGTCTGGCTGCAAGATTGTTCTATGCAGAGGGAACAGCAAGTACCAACACCTGATATGAGACCAAGCCTGACCTGTGGACAGCAAGAAGCCCAGAAGGACGCAGTAGAGGGAGATAAGTTAATTTGTGGAGTGGGAGAGAACCCTGTAAGACATTTTAAGGATTTAGGATTTTATTCTGAGTAAAATGGGAAGCTCTTTGGAAGGGTTTGAGCAAGTAGAACCTCGATCTAACTCACATCAAATTATGTTACTTTATATTACATTAGGTCATATTAATTAATTACATTATCAGGACCACTTTACTATGTTGAGAATAGACGGGTCAGGCAGTGTCAAGGTAGAGTCAGGGAAACCAGTTAGGAAGTTATTGCAGTAATCTAGGCAGGAAATATTAGCATGCTGGATTAGGGTAGTAGCAATGGAGGTGGTAAGAAACCAATTTCTGGGTGAATTTTTAAAGTATAGCTAGAAGAAGATATGGTAGGATCTGAATTTTGTAAATTGGGAACACCTATCAAAAATTAATACAAAATTAGAAATACATAATTAGATACAAAAGGGAATGTTATTCAGAATAAAAAAAAGAAACTACAAATTTTAAATTACAAATAAAAATCATAAAATATAATTTTGAAAGCTGACAAAATGCCACAAACATCATAAAATCCAGGAAAATAACATAATAGCACACATCTATAATGCTTCCTCCCCCCTTACATTTTGGTTTCATGCTCTTTGACAGCCTTTCCATGTGACAAACATCGTGTAGTATTTTCTTTGGAGATTATAGAAAAACAATCCAGTCTTTCCTCTAACATGATTTTTAATATTGATAGTTTGGAAATGCTTACAATTTTCATTGATATGCCTTGCAGAATTTTAGGATTGTTGTCAAATTTGGGAAAACATTTGCCTCCATGTATTCTAAACCTTCTTTTTCCTCCACCACCTATGTACTTATGGTGCCAGGAACCAAAGAACAGGTTTATGTCTCAATACATGCTCTGGCCCTGCACCTTCATGTTCTGATGATCAGGTGAGTGGGCACAGTGGGCAGTAGGAGGATTTCCAGAAGCCATTTCTAAATAAAATGGCTAGCTAGCACAAGTTAAGTACACACAGAAATTATTGCAAATCATATAAGCATATTCCACAAAACGTGTATGAAGGGTATCCCCATACAACTTCCTTTTAGCAAGCTCTGCAAAATGCCTGGGGCCATTCAATCATCATAGGACATGAGAGAAATTGCAACAGAGGGGAAGCAAAATAGAAATTCTAGTTAAAATATCTTACTTTTATCCAGAATTCCAGGCCTACATATATACCTGTGTTACTTTTCTATTTCTGAATGGTAACAAATTACCACAAATTCAGTGTATAAAGGCAATACAAAATTATTATCTTACAGTTCTGGAGGTCAGAAGTCCTAAAATCCGGGTCTCATCAGGGCTGCACTCCTTCTAAAGGCACTAGAGGAGAATCCATTTCTTCTCTTTTCCCAGCTTCTAGAGGCCACTTGCATTCCTTACGTGGCCCCTTCCTCACATCGCCTTGATCTCTGCCTCTATCATCACATTTTCTCCACCGTCTCTGACCCCCTTGCCTCTCTCTTATAAGGACATTTGTAATTACACTGGGCCCCCTCAGATAATCCAGGATAATCTCTCCATCTCAAGAGCCCTAAATTAATCACATCTGTAATTTCTTTTACTATGTAAGGTAACATATTTATAGGTTCTTGGAATTAGGATGTGAACATCTTTGGGGTGTCATTATTCAGTCTACTACAAGTTTGTCCAGCCCTTGGCCTGTGAGCCACCATGTGGCCCAGGACGGCTTTGAATGCAGACCAACACAAATTTGTAAACTATCTTAAAGCATTATGAGATTTTTTTGCAATTTTTTTTAGCTTATCAGCTGTCATTGCTGTTAGTATATTTTTATATGTGGCCCAAGACAATTGTTTTTCTTCCAATGTGGCCCAGGCAAGCCGGAAGATTGGACAGCCCTAGTCTACTACAATACCCAAGAAAATTGAAAATGCTATGTTCACACAAAACGCATACATGAATATGCAAACCAACATTATTGATAATAGGCAAGAAGTGGAAACAATAGAAATGTCCATCACCTGTTGAATGGATGTGCATGATGTGGTATATCCATACAATGGAATAGTATTCAGCAACAAAAAATAATGATTAAAGTTCCCATATGTGCTACAACGTGGTTAAACCTTGAAAACATTATGCCAACTAAAATAAGCCAGAAACAAAAGGCCATGTGTTATATGATTTTACTTATATGAAATGTCCAAAATAGACAAATTCACAATGACAAACAGTAGATTGGTGCTTTCCATGGTCCAGAGGGAGAGGAGAATGGAAAGAATGGGTATGGGTTTTTTGGGAAATGATGAAAATATACTGGAATTAGATAGTGGTGATGGTTGACAACTCTGTGAATATACTAAAAACCACTTAATTTTCTACTCTAAAAGGATGAATTTTATGATATATGAGTTATATTTCAATGTTTTAAATCTTAAAAAGCAAAACAATCTTACTTTTGCAAATATTCCAAAAACATATGGCCAAGTGAACACTTTTCCAGGCTGCCTCCCAGGATCTAGAAAGGAATTCATGCAAATAGGGCTTCAAAGCTTAAGCTTCAATAACTTCAAGGTAAACCTGCCTCTAGGTAGAAGCAACAGGATTTGTTGACAGATCAGATATCAGGAATAAGAGGGAGAGTAGTTAAGTGTAACTTCAAGATTTGAGACCTAAGCAACGTAAAAAATGAAATTTCTAATTCCAAGTAGGAAAAAATAAAAAATGAAAGTTTTTTTTTCATTTCTTATTTTTTATCATGGTAAACACACACACACACACACAGACACACACACACACACAACATGAGATTTACCCTCTTCTCAAATTTTTCAATAGCCATTTCATTATTGTGAACTAATAAGCATAATGTTGTGCAGCAGATCTCTAGAACTTTTCTATCTTCTATAACTGAAACTTTTGCCCATTGAACTGCAACTCCCCGTTTTCCTCTCCCCAGCCCCTGGAACCACCATTCTGCTTTCTGCTTCTATGGGTTTGACTTTTTCAGATATGTCGTTTCAGCAGAATCATGCAGTATTTACCTTTCTGTGACTGGCTTATTTCACTTACCAAAATATCTCCAAGGTTCATCCCTGTTTCTACGTGATAGGAATTTCTTCTTTCTTGAGGCCAAATCATATTTCATTACATATATATGCTACTCATCATTTGATCTACTCATTCATCAGTGGACATGTAGGACATTTATTTATTCATCCATCAGTGCACATTTGGGTCACTTATACATCCCAGCTATTGTTAATAATGCTGCAATGAATACATAAGGACAAACTTTTTTGAAGTCCCTATTTCAGTTCTTTTGGATAAGTATCCAAAAGCATGATTGCTGGATCATATAGTAGTTTTATTTTTAATTTTTTGAGGAAACTTCATATTATTTTCCATAATGACAGCACCATTTTACGTTCCCACCAACAGTACATAAGAGTTCCAATTTCCCCCGCATCCTTGCCAACACTTATTATTTTGGTTTTTTTTTCTTGATAATGTTCGTTATAACAAGTGTGAGGTGATTTCTCATTGTGGTTTTGATTTGCATTTTCCTGATTATTACTGATGTTGAGCATTTTTTCTTATACCCGTGGGTTATTTGTATGTCTTTTTTTAAGAAATGACTCTTAAGTTTCTTTTCTGTTTTTTAACCAGGTTGCTTTACTATTATTGAGTCTTTTTAATTCCTCATATATTTTAGATATTGATCCCTTATCAGACATGTAGTTTGCAAATACTTTCTCCCATTTCATATGTTGTCTCTTCACTCTGTTGATTGTTTCCTTTGACTTGCAGAAGATTTAGTTTGCTGTAATCCCACTTGCCTATTTTTACTTCTTTTGTCTCTGCTTTTGGGTTATATCCAAAGAGTCTTTGCCAAGAACAACGCCAAGAAACTTTTTTCTGTATTTTCTTCTAGAAGTTTTACAGTTTTGGGACGTACATTACTTAAGTCTTCAACCCATTTTGAGTTGATTTTTGCATATGGGGTGGAATAATGGTCCAATTTCATACTTCAGCATATCCAACTTTCCCAAAATTATTTATCAGAGACTATCCCATTGTGGTGTTGTTGATGCCTTTATTGAAAATCAGTTCATTAGTATAAATGTGGTTTTATTTCTGGGCTCTCTGTTTTATTTCATTGGTCTATGTGTCTGTTCTCTGTGCCTGTACCATGCTGTTTCAATTACCATAACTTTTTAGTAGATTTTGAGATCAGATAGTATGATGCTTCTAGCTTTGTTCTTTTTGCTCAAGATTGCTTTGTCTATTTGTGAACTTTTGTGATTTCATGCTTGTTTTAGAATCATTTTTTCTAATTCTGTGGAAAATGTCAGAATTTGTATGGGGATTGCATTAAATATGTAGATCACTTTGGGTAGTGTGGGCATTATAACAATATTAATTCTTCCAATCCATGAATATAGGATATCTTTCCAACTATTTCTATCTTCTTCAATTTATTTCATCAACATTTTATAGTTTTCAGTGTACACATCTTTCACCTCTTTGGTTAAATTTATCCCTAAGTATTTTTTTATGCTATGATAAATGGGATTTTCCTGATTTATTTTTGGACAGCTCATTTTTCTGTATAAAAACTCTATTGATTTTATGTTGATTTTGTATCCTGCAAGTTTACTGAATTTGTTTATTAGTTCTGATTTTGGTGGAACCTTTGGGGCTTTCCATATACAAGAGCATGTTATCAGTAAGCAGAGACATTTTACATCTCTTTTCTATTTGCATGCCTATTTGTTTTTCTTGCCTAATTTCTCTGGCTAGGGTTTCCAGTACTTTGTTGAACAAAACTAGTAATAGTGTGCATTCTTGTCTTGTTCCTGATGTTAGAAGAAAAGGTTATAGTTTTTCAATGTTGAGCATGATGTTAGCTGTGGGTTTGTCATACATGACCTTCAGCATGTCGAGGTACGTTTTTTCTGTACTTAATTTGTTAAGAGTTTTTATCATGAAAAGATGTTGAATTTTGTCAAATACTTTTTCTGCATCTAATAAGATGATCATATTATTTTTATCCTTCATTCTGTTAATGTGGTGCATTTCAAATATTGATTTGCACATGTTGAACCATCCCTTTATTCCAGAGATAAATCCCACTTACAAATGTTCTGTGTGCACTTGAGAAAAATGTTTACTAAGCTGTCGGTGGGTGGAATATTCTGTACATGTCTGTTAAGTCCATTGGTATACAGGGTTTTTCAAGTCCTGTTTTTTGGGTATTTTTTTTTATTGATCTGGAATGTTCTAGCCCTTGTTAAAAGTAGAATATTGAAGTCCCTTACTCATATTGTGTTGCTTTCTATTTCCTCCATCAATTCTGTCAACATTTGCATCATATATTTAGATATTCTGATATTGGGTTTGCATATATTTATAATTGTTATAGCTTCTTGGTGAATGGACCCCTTTATCATTATATAATGTTCTTTATCTATTTTGACAGTTTTTAAAGTCTAATTTGTCTTATATAAATATTACCAGTCTTGCTGTCTTCTCATTACCATTTGCATGGAATATCTTTTTTCATCCATTCACTTTCATCCTATGTATGCCTTTAAATCTAAAGTGAATAGGCCAGGCGCAGTGGCTTATGCCTGTAATCTCAGCAGTTTGGGAGGCTGAGATGGGTGGATCACCTGAGGTTAGGAGCTCGAGACCAGCCTGGCCAACATAGTGAAACCCCATCTCTACTAAAACTACAAAACTTAGCCAGGCGTGGTGGCGCACACCTGTAATTCCAGCTAATCTGGAGGCTGAGGCATGAGAATTGCTTGAACCAGGGAAGCAGAGGTCGCAGTGAGCCGAGATCGTACCACTGCACTCCAGCTGAGGCAAGATCATGCCACTGCACTTCAGCCTGAGCAACAGAGTGAGACTGTGTCTCAAAATAAATAAATAAATAAATAAATAAATAAATAAATAAATCTAAAGTGAATCTCTTGTAGACAGCTTATAGTTGGGACTTGTTATATATCTATTCAGTAACTCTGTGTTGTCTCATTGGAGAGTTCAATTCATTTACATTTAGAGTAATTATTGATGGAGAAGGACTTTAGTATTGCCATTTTGTTAATTATTTTATCCCTGTCTTATAACTTTTTTGTCTTATTTTTCTTCTCTTTCTGTTTTCCTTTGTGTTTCATTCATTCTTTATAGTTATTGGTTTTGACTCCTATTTCATTTTCTTTTGTGTATCATCAATAGGTACATTTTGGGCTTACCATAAGGCACTCATAAAATATATTATAGTTATAACAATTTATTTTAAGCTGATAACAACTTAACTTAAATCATATACAAAAACTCTACACTTTTACATTTCCCCAAGTCCACTTCATGCTTTTGATGTCACAGCTTATATATTTTTATATTGTATATCCATCAATTTATTTTTATAGTTATATTTATATACTGTTGCCTTTTCATTTCTGTACCAGACTTAACAATGGTTTATGCACTACTACAATATTCCCCCTTTATCTGCAGAGGATATGCTTCAAAACCCACAACAGATGCCTGAAACTGTGGATAGTACCAAACCTATATATGCTATTTTTTTACATATACATACCTATGATAAAGTTTAATTTATAAAGTAGGCACAGTAAAGACTAACAGCAATAACTAATAATAAAATAGAACAATTATAACAATATAGTGTTAAAAAAAGTTATGCAAATGTGATCTTTTTCTCTCTCTCTCCCCGTCTTTCTCTTTCTCTCTCTCAAAATATCTTATTGTGGTATACTAACTCTTCTTGTGGTCTGTCAACCTGATAACTGAGAAGGTTACTAGGTGACTAATCAGGTGGATAGTAGGTACAGCATGAATACATTGGACGAAGGGGTGACTCACATCCCAGGAGAGACAGAGCAGGACAGTGTGAGATTTCATCCTGCTACTCAGAACAGTGCACAATTTAAAACTTATAAATAGTTTGTTTCTGGAATTTTTCATTTAATATTTTCAGATTATGGTTGAACACTGGTAACTAAAACTATGGAAAATGAAACTGTGGATAAGCAGGAGATTATTACAGAATGACATACTATGTATTTGTTGATATGTTCACCTTTAACAGTAAGCTTTATACTTTCATATGCTTTTGTGTCACTGTTTAGTGTCCTTTTGTTTCAACTTGAAGGACTCTCTATAGCATTTCTTGTAAGGCAAGTCTAGTGGTAAACTCCCTCAGCTGAACCACTCCAACTGTAAAGTAATTATATTTTACACAGTTCTATTTCCTCCAGTGGATTTTCCCCTACCCCAGTCTTCCTAGGCACTCAAGCAGAGTGCTACATATTGTCTATGGTGAGTGAGCAAGCAGATTTACAAACAAGCACATATCATTTGGGTCCTTCAAGAAATGTGGAGTAGAGGGCCCTTCTTTATATGACCAATTCCCAATTCATAGCCTTCTCTGCACGACTGAATAATCAATGTTGTGATTGATGTGCTAGCTACTTTTACGAGGCGCTCTAGCTGAGTTCCAAATGAAGAGAGCTCCCCAACCCACCATTTCCTCCAGCCATTGATATAGGATTCTTAAGGCCTAAAGCTTTGCTTGACAGCAAGACATGGATGAAGAATTACTGATGAAGACAAGCACATTATAGACTTTCAGTGTTGTTTCGATTGTGCCAACCTGAAATTAGGTAGAACACTGCCTCCTTCTATATCTGACTCTATTACTCATATTAGAAGTCAGTGGGAGCAGACATTTAATGAGAATTCTCAGCTAGTGAGATAACTCTAAGTACTAAGCCGTAACCATCTAGAAATCTTTCAGTCTCTCCTTATGGACTAACTATGGCCTGTTTTGCTCTCAGCCCCTGCTGTTTCAAGTCTGGAGATTTTGTTTAAATTGTTAAGCTGATTATATTGCTCTTTAGTTACAAAAGTAGTTGTAATACAGAAAAAAAAAAAGGAAAAAGAATGGTCCCCTCACCAATCTCCCAGTCCCACTCCCCAGAGGTAGGCACAGTTTAATGTCTACCACGTCACTTCTTTCTCTATGCATTTACATTTACATGTATGTGCATCTTTTTCACTTAAAAATATATTAGGCTGGGCACAGTGGCTCACACGGGTAATCCCAACACTTTGGGAGGCCTAGACAGGCAGATCACCTGAGCCCAGGAGTTTGAGACCAGTCTGACCAACATGGCGAAATCCTGTCTCGACTAAAAATACAAAAAATTAGCCGGCTGCGGTCCCAGCTACTCCAGGGGCTGAGGTGGGAGGATCACTTGGCCCTGGGAGGCAGAGGTTGCAGTGAGCAGAGATTGTGTGGCTCCACTGCAGTCTGGGTGATAGAGCAAGACCCAGTCCCAAAGAAAAGTAGAGAGAGAGAGAATGTAAATATTGTACATCTTTTATTAGTTTTATTCTTTTATTTAATCTGTAACCTATTGATGGGCATCTTTGTTGTTTCCAATATTTTGGTATTTTAACAATGACATAAACAACTTTTTATGTATACATGCATATACTTGCAAAGATTCTTACAGGTAGAACTACTGGATCATTGGGTGTGCATATTTTACTTTAATAGTAAATTTTTCCTTCCAAAAGCATTACTAATTTATATAAACTTTTGGAACTCATTAAAAAAGCCAAGCAATTCTGACATCCCAGAGGGACTCATTTTGGTTTATGTTATCACAGGCGATTGACACTGATTTTTTTAATCGAATTGAATCTACTTCGTTTCTTCTACAAAATTCTATGCGTTTATGGCCTCTTTATTTTTTTTCCTTTTCTGTCCACTAGCAGCAGCATTTTTTTTCTTTCACTTGTTTTCAGTGAAAGAAAATCTGAATCAGCTTACTCTTTTTCCATTCACCACATGTTTACTCTGTGTTTATGTAGCTATTCTCAAGAATTGAGAATACAAAACTTAATAAAACACAAATTTTGCCATTCAGAAATCCAAGCCTAATAATAGTAATGACAATGAAAATACCACAGTTAATAGACCGATAGACATATGGATGGATGGATGGATAGATGATAATATAGGAGAACTGAAGAGTGACTTTTGGAGGGAAAGGCAGAGAGGTCCAGGGTAAAGAAATAATTGAAAGGTAAATAAGGAAGAGATAACAACTCATAGACATGAGGAGTGATAACAGAAGACAAGGCTTGGAAAGCTTGAAGAAATTATATAGGCTGGAGTTACAGATCATTTTGTAGAATAAAGGGAGGCAAGTTTAGAAAATTAAACTGAAGTAAGACTACCAGAGTCTTTGAATGCCATGCTAAGAATTTGGTATTTATCCTATGAATGACAAATAGTCTCAAAAATTATAAGCAGGTAAATAATATATTAGGGCCTACATTTTAAAATTTGCTCTGACATGAAAGATGAGTTAATCAATCAACGTTTTATTGTAAACTAAGTGTCAGAAATTGTGGTAAGTGCTAAAATTTTAATAGAAACAGACTGAAACCAACAATAATTGAAAATTACTATAATAGTTTCGGAAATACGATACAGCCAGAACTAAGGTGGAAACAGAGGAGGAAAAGAATAGAATCAAAAAATAAAGAACTGAAAGAACACAAGGGAGATGGATAAAAGAGAGAAATAATCTGCTATGTTGCTTTTAGTTGTAATCTGGATGCTTTGGGCATAATGTTAGAATTGAAATAAGAATGTAGGAGGACAAAGAAATTGAGTAGGAAAAGATGAAACCGTTCTGAACACACTGAGTTTGAATTGCCTTTGGAACACACAGGTGGAAATAGCTAAATAATAGAGAGTAAACAAACAACACAGAGAATGGGAGAAATATTTTCAAACTATGCATCTGACAAAGGTCTAATATTCAGCATCTATAAGGAACTTAAACAAATTTACGAAAAAAAAAACCCATTAAAAAGAGAACAAAGGACATGAACATACTTTTCAAAAGAAGATATACATGCAGCCAAAAAACATATGAAAAAAAACCTGCAATATCACTGATCACTAGAGAAATCAAATCAAAACCACACTGAGATACCATCTCACATCAGTCAGTATGGCTGTTATTAAAAAGTCAAAAAATAACAAGATACCGGCGAAGTTGCAGAAAAAAGGGAACACTTATACACTGTTGGTGAAAGTGCAAATTAGTTCAACCACTGTGGAAAGCAGTATCACAAGTCCTCAAAGAGCTAAAAGCAGAACTACCATTCAGTCCAACGATCCCACTACTGCGTATATATACCCAGAGGAATATAAATCATTCTTCCATGAAGCCACATGCATGCAAATGTTCATTGCAGCGCTGTTCACAATAGCAAAGGCATGGAATCAACCTCAATGCCCATCCATGACAGACTGGATAAATAAAATGTAGTACATATAGACCATGGAAAACTACGCATCCATAAAAAAGAACAAGATCATGTCTTTTACAGGAACATGGATGGAGTGAGAGGCTATTATCCTTAGCAAACTATTGCAGGAACAGAAAACCAAATACTGCATGGTCTCACTTAAAAGTGGGAGCTAAATGATGAGAACTTGTGAACACCAAGAAGGAAACAACAAACACTGGGGTCTACTTGAGGATGGAGGGTGGGAGAAGGGAGAACAGAAAAGATAACTATTGGGTACTAGGCTTAATACCTGGGTGAAGAAATAATCTGTACAACAAACCCTCATGACATGAATTTACCTTCAAGTGTACCCCCCAACCTAAAATAAAAGTTTTAAACATAATAATAATAAATAAAAGATAGTTAGAAATATAGATTTGAAACTTAGTAAATATGACTGAGCTAGATAAATATTTGAGAATCACTGATGAAATTGACCCTATGAAAATGGATAAAAACAGAAAATAAAATGTGCAGAATCAGAAGAAAAAGGGGTTGTGGAAAATAACATAACAAATACATAAAAGTTTTACAAAGTTTAAGATGTTATGTACTATAACTAATTATTATCGCTGTTTCTGAACAAGTGAACCAAACTACTAGATCTAATTTAACTTCCACAAAATCAAGGAATTTGTCACCCTGGTTCACCAGTATATTCCAGAACTTATAGAATATTGTCAAACATGTGATATGTTTTTAGTAAATATTTATTCCTTGTCCAAATGCATTTATTGAATGCCTTAGACATACGTATTTATTATATGGGTGGATTAGGAGTCATGACATTTCCCCATGAGAGCTCTAACAATTCTGTTCCACAGCCACACTGTTGAATTTGTAAAGCCAGATCATAAACTCTGAAAAAAAAGTCTTCCTTAAATTTATAGCCCAATTAATACTACAGAAATTGGTCATTACTTAAATGTTCAAATAGTTGGCTTTGCAGGGTAATTATTATTTTTTCCATTCCAAGCACACATTTTTGTCTTATGTTAATAAGACAAGTACAAATTTAAGAAAATATTTACAGTTAATGTGGAGAAAATGAAAAAGAAGCATACATCTATAGTAAGATTCCCAATGAACTAGAACTGCATTCTTCATGGTCAGGCACCTCCAGTGTCTTCACAGCATGACTAGAAGATTGTTAACAGTGACAATCTTCTAGTTTAGTGCCAACAAAGTAGAGAAAACCCTGGTGGTGTGTGGTCCTCCTACATGCTGTGGGAGCCCTCCTTTGGAGAACAAAACAACCTCCATTAATCAGTCAACAGAAATTTTTTGAACTCCTACTGTTTGCCAGGCATTGCACTACATTCTGAAGGGCTTATAAAGAAATGTGAAGCCTGCCCATGCCTTCAGGAAAAGTATGTTTGTAGGAGAGACAAGGCAAAAAAAAAAAAAAAAAAGTATATATTGTCAAATGAGTTGTCAAAGGAATAAATGCTATTCTGTGGTGTAGTATTCAAGGTCTCCTAAGATCTGGCCCAGTTTACCTTTCTGGAGTGTTTCCTTAAATCCACCGCTACAAGGACAATTGTTCTTCTCGTAGTCTTTACTAACCTAAATTGAACTGCTTGCTGTCCTTCGTATGTGCAGCATGCTTCCTACCTCTGTGTTCTTGCTTTTACTAATTCTTCCTTCTGGAATACTCCTGCTTTTCTTATCAGCAACTCTATGCTATAGTTTGTAAATCTTATCTTTTCCTCGAGGAACAGCTCAAATACAGCACCTTCTCCAAAATTCCTTGACTTTACTAGCTATAAATAATCTTCCCCTCCTCTAAACTCCTCTACAAAGAGATCTGTACTGCACCCATTATTTTTGCCTTATGTCTTAGTTGTCCCTATTTATGGAGGTGCATAATCATGGCACACATCTTTCCCTTCTCCCTCCTCTACTGTTTGGTGAATAGTGCCCATAACAGATTCTAACCTTTGGGAACCCACTGTGGTTTCAGTGCATTAAGTGTTGTTGACGCTTTCCCTTTCCTGTTTTCCCTGAAACCATCTCACACACCTTTTCATTTTTTTACATGTAATAATTACATAATATATCTGTATTGGGATTAACCAACTGCACTAACTAGGATGGGAGCTCCTTGAGGAGTTCCTTGAAGAGCACTCGTCTTAGTGACTCCTGTGTCCAAGCAGTGTATGTTAAAGAAGCATCCGCAGATTACCATCAACACTTGTTACAGATTTTTATTTCTAGGCCACACTTGTAGAAATTCTGTGTCAGTGAGTTTTGTGCAGAGCTCAGGAACCTGCATTTTATCAAATTCTCTAGATGATTCTTATCTGATAAATTTGAAAATAGTCACCAGTTAATAAGTATAGAATTTGTTGAATAAATGCTTACTTTTTTCTCTCTCTCTTAAACTATAAGCACCTTAAGGGAAGGACATGTGTTTCTACTAAGTACCTGGCCCAGCCATTTGAACATAGTAGTTTCTCAAACACTATGGAATTGGTCTATGTTAATGGGGTGACTTATGACTGGGGTAATTAAGAAAAGCTTTCTGTAAGGCGCAGAATCTTCTGAGCCTTGAAAAATGAGTTGGATTTGGATAGGTGGGGAGGGGGGAGAGCATCCTGGTCAGGAGATTGACATAATCAAAGGAAAGGGGTGGAGGAAACACAAGCGTGCTGCGGGTTGATGCTTAAATTAGTTTAACAAGAGCAAGAGATTTCTTGTGGCAGAGGAATGAAAGATGAGGCTGCCTCCCCACTGTATAAAATAAACACTTGTTAGCAGAGCTCTCGTTTTTGTTTTAATTTAATAAAAGCAAAAATAAGTGATTTTGATGTGATTAATGACCGATAAGGGGTCCACAGTGCTGACTTGGCGAGCATCCACCTTCACGGCACATGTAGAAACACAAGATTTAGTATAGAATTAACTTGCCCAAGCATCTGTTCACAAATCCATATGAAAAAGAAAAAATAGACCAAAGCATATGTTATAAGCTAAAGTCTCAATAACTTCTTTTTCATATCATGTTGATAGGAATTCACATTTTTAGCAAAATCTCTTACTGACTGGGTAATGTGAATTCAAATATAAGATAACCACAATAATTATAAAGAAAAACTGTTTTTTTAAGAAAAGCATTCTGTTCACACATGAAGAAAATATTAACTTGTTACAAAAAGGACAATAAATTTGTAGTTAAAATATATTCCTTCTGTCTTATGACATTGCCAGCACCAACCTATACATTTATAATTAATTCACTTGGGCATTTACTCATTCACTGATCTGATAAATAGTTATTAGCAATCTACTGCTTGCAAAGCTGTACACAAGATGTTAATGGCAAAGCACTATGTGCATGATACAAATTGAAGATCATTCTTACATGCAAGAAAGAAGAAAGATTGATTAGAATAATTAGGATCAAATTATTATTCATTTCTTTGTTCATTCAACAACTGTTAGATGAATGAATACAGCCCATGACTTTGCTTTGTTCTCTGTTACATGCCACACACTGAGCATAGCACTTGATATATAAGTGCTCAATAAATATTTGTTGGATGAATACTTGTATTGATCACTTGTTCAGGTTCTCAATATACAAAAGTAGAGTAAAAACAGAGATGTCCTTGCCCTCAGTGAGTTCATAGTCTAGTGAGGAAGACAAATATTAACCATGTGCACTCAGGAATGTAAAATTTCAGCTATGCCAAGTGTTGAGGAGCCTCTATCAGATTTGGCCTAACATACAAAGACTTCCTGAAGAAATGATATTGCAATAAAATCTAAAGAACAAGTGGAAATTAACCAGGCTAAGAGAAGAAGGAGGAGTGCTTTAGGCAGAAGAGGGAGCAGGAAAGAGCATGATGAGTCCACTGTGGCTGCCATGCAGATTGAGAGGGAGTAACAAAAATGGGAATGGAAAGGCTGGTGGCTAGGGTGAAAGTGTGTAAAGACAACACTTCGGGACTTCAAGTTTATAAATATTGGGCAAGATTATATGGATAAGGAAATATATTGTTTAAAGTTGATAAAATCCAAATCAGTTTCATAAAATTGATATGTTTGCTATAGACATTTGGTTAAAATTAAAACCTCAAAACTCATTGCTCATCTGTAATATAAATGAAAAATTTGTGTGATGAAACTAAGCAATTTTTTTTCAGTGACAAGCAAAACAATTGAGCATGTAATTCCAAATTACATAACCTTGGCCCTTGTACGTTGAGCCAATAAATATTATAATTTTACTAAATTACACAGCAGCAATTAGCCCTCAAATGAGGGTTAATAACAAAATCAACACAGTATCATAAAAATAATTTGGGTTTACCGATGTAGAACTATATTGACAAATTAATATACCCTGACAAACAGTTCATTCAACTTTTGTGTAAGACTAATAAAAAATACCTAATTTATTGATGTAGTTCACATGATAGAATTTATGCAGAGAAAAGTAAAGCTGAGACTCTTAAAGAGCAGTTGTGGAATGTGGAAACAATGACATTAAAATATGACAAAAGAAGTAGCTGACTTTACTCTTTCAGTAGTTATTATAAAGTATTTGGTCAGGTAGACTAATATTATTTTACACAATTTCTTTAGTTTTTCCTCTTGCCTGTATCCTAGTATAATTTTTACCACAGTATTTAACTCTGGATACATATCTCTGTCCATTAACCTATATCAACATTTTGTGTGAGATAATATTATAGTGATATTGAGTTTCCCTCTTCTCCACGCCCACACTCATATATCCCATAACACAGAGCTGTATATGGGATTGGTGCTTGGTCAGTACTTGTTAAATTTTCAGGAATGGACAGTTAGAATACTTGTGAATAAATATTACAAGTTTTAACAGTAATAATGAGAAGTATTTTAAGTTCTGAGTAAGTTTAGTTTATTAATGTTATTATTATTTGAGTAGTCAGGTTGGGGATTGATGTTGATGAATGTTATAAATTAATTGTCCCTTACCAGTTTATATTATTTATGTAGGATATGGGAAATAAATATAATAAATATCAAGCAATAGTTACATCATTTCTATTCTAACCTGATACCTAATTGAAAATAAGTATAAAACTGAAGAATAAAAATGAGAATTTATTATAAAAATAGGATATAACATATTCAGGGTAATAAAACTAACTGTAATATATTTAGGAATAATAAAACAAATATGAAAAATGAATAACTCATTTTCCACTTAAAATAATCCATCGAACTCTAATAGTGTTTAAAAATTTTGCATTTTTTCAAAATGCAGTTTAAAAGCCCACGATGTATAACACACGAGAGATTTTATTGCTCTGTATGACATTACTATGCAGTGAAGTCAAGTAGGATAAGTATAAGCATTCCTACTTCTCTAATGGGTAAATTAAAGCACAGCAAAATTAAAGGTTTCTACTGATGACACTAATCTTGTTTTTTCATTTAACATATATTTATTAAACATTCACTGGGTATCCACTAGGTAGAGGCCAGGTGATGACTCAGTTTAGCATTTGCTATCTACCACAAATTGAAAACAAGATAACTTTGGAACTGTTATATGAATGAGTTTTTGTTATGACTCAGTTCTTGCCTGCCTCTAATGAGTTATTTTTCTACCAAACACACAACCAAATGGTCTTTACCTGGAAAGACTTACAATTTTTTTAATATAGATTCTCACTTCCATTGAACAAACGTAAGGTACTGACATAAAAAGCAAACTATCTACCTTAACATTTACTCACTTTCAGGCAGAAAAGATAATGCATATACACTTGACAGCTTAACTTCTCATTTGATGAAATGTTCACTGTTTAACAGATTGGTGATATATTTTTGTTATTTTCTGTTCAGGTAATTGGGTATTATGTAGTTTAGTAGAGAGTGAATGCTCCTATACTAGATATTGATTACCAACTTTCAAAGAATTCAAATTTTGAATTACATTGAAATCATGCTGAACAGAAGTAGTCTTTTCTGATTCAGAAGGTATTTCAGTTTTGCAGTGCATCTTTATGACCCGAATGTTATTGCCAACATTTTTTGCAACAGTCACACTGCTGAGTACCAGAGATTCAGAGATGCAAGTTCTACTTTAAAAGCTCACAATAGTTATAGAATTATCAGTAAAAAGAAATTTCAGGTTACTGGTTTGCCAATAAAAAATAATGACCTTATTTGTTTTCCATTCAGTGAACTATCTAAATTGGAAAAAATATTTATCTACTCCAGAAGACATGAAACATTTTTGGATATTTTCAGAGGTTAGCTCATAGGAATGCATAATAATAGAATGTGATGCATGTAAAAAAATGTATTTTCAACATTTCAAATATTAATAAGAGAGAAAATAGATATACTGTAGAAACTATATAATTTACTATAGTTATAATTTATGTTAATGAACACCTATATATCATCTAATGATTCTAAAATGAAATATTGCATTGGCAACTTCAAGTTTTCTCTATATCTTAAAAATATTTATGGCCATAAAATTTCCTTTAATCAATTGGACTTTAATGTAAGTTTTGCATTTAGACATTTAAAATTGTTTTTTCTTCTCTAATTTGCTATCTGCCCTTTGTTGGCTGACTTTACTAGCTAAGTACTTAGTCTGACTTATGTAGCTGTATTTCAGGGATCCTAGCTCCAAAATGGAGGTCATAAAGACTTCCACAAGAGCAATTTTCAGTGCCCTATCAGAGTGGGTTGAAGTGTGAATGGGAGATAAGGAAGCAAAGGCAAAGAGTTGGGCACATTATTTCTACTGTGATCCTGTGAAAAACAGAGCAAACAAATTAGGAAGTAGATGGAAAGATCTGTAGCATCTATAAAAATGGTATCTTTTTAATCATAGAAGAAACCAAGGTATGTTTGTGTGCTGCTGAAGGTGACCTAGTAGAGACAGAGGTTGAAAGTGTGTAGGAAATAAGTCCAGATCTAGAGTTCCTGTAAAGACAAGAAGAGATTTAGATCTCAGACGGACAGGAAGGAAACACAAATTTGGGAGAGCCAGAGGTAGTTAGTAAGAGAATACTACTGAAGTGACCGCAAAACACATAAATGTATTGCACTAAATTCAGACTAATTGTATCCCCAATTCAACTTCAACTAAGCCAGATCTTAAATATGTCACATTTTGTCAGAGGAAGTATGATGAAGAGAAAGTGAACGTAGCAAAACACGGCAGTCTTAACCAATTGTCTTAAAATATATTCCTTTGCAAATTCTCTAACTATGCATGTGAGGTGGCTGAAGCCCAAGCTGTATTACCTTTGGAGTAAATCTACCTATTATTGTTTGTGTTTGTTTCAGTAAATAATAGGGTAAGTGATAAGCTGTGGTAAAAAGAGGATCGTTTTGACAAGATTGAAGAATTATGAAAGAGTCTCAGAGAGTTGAAAAGCAAGTTGAGGAAAAGTAGCAAAGTTGCAAGCATTATTCAATCCCCATTTCAGGTATTTGTCTGGAATTTAAAGTTAAAGCAGTCAGCCAAACTGTGATTTTCTCCAACAAATCTTCGGGCATTTGCAGAAAAGGCAGAATGTTGGATTCAACCAGTGTTGGGTTCAACTAGGGAAATGTAACAAAAGAAACAGTTTGCTAAGTGATGTTTGCAAGAAATTGTTCATAACGATGGACTGTTAATGAATCTCAGCTTAGGAAGGAAGGAAAGATAGGTAAATAGAGACAAGGTAAATTTAGCATATCAGTGATATATCAATAACTATGGCAGAGGAATTCTAGGATACTGTAATAAGTGAACTGAAAGTATAGGAGGTGACGATCAGCCAGTGGTATATTTGCAATTGAGATTTCAAAGGTAATATAGATCATTGTGATGACAAATCTAAGTGTTATCTTTGGAATAAGTTACTGAGGTGGAGAAGAAGAACAGATTGGTTATGAACATAGATCGTTTATTTTGTTCAATTTAGATGGAATTCTTGGAGCGGTAGCATGCACAAGTTACCTTGGAAGGAATTGGAGACACAGAGATTAACAAGATTCAGTCCCCTGCTTCAAGGAGCTCAGTATATATATGCAAAGTGCTACAGTAGGGATACTAACACAGAAGGAAGGATACCTAACCCAATCAGGGATCAGGTGAACAGGCTTAGAAAACAACATTTGTGTATGTTGAACCAACCTTGTATCCTGGGGATGAAGGCTACTTGATTCTGGTGGACAAGCTTTTTGATGTGCTGCTGGATTCAGTTTGTCAGTATTTTGTTGAGGATTTTTGCATTGATATTTGTCAAGGATATTGGCCTGAAGTTTTTGTTGTTGTTGTTCTCTGCCAGGTTTTGGTATCAGGATAATGCTGGCCTCAAAGAATGAGTTAACAAGGAGTCCTTCCTTTTTGATTTTTTGGAATAGTTTTGGTAGAAATGATGCCAGCTCTTCTTTGTACATCTGGTAGAATTCAGCTGTGAATCCGTCTGGTCCTGGGTTTTGGGGGTTGGAGGCTATTTATTACTGTCTCAATTTCAGAACTCATTATTGGTCTGTTCAGGAATTCGATTTCTTCCTGGTTCAGTCTTTGGGGATGGTGTATGAGTCCAGGAAGTTAACCATTTCTTGTAGATTTTTAGTTTATGTGCTTAGAGATGTTTATAATTTCTGATGGTTGTTTGTATTTCTGTGGGGCCAGTTGGTAATACCCCCCTTATAATTTTTTATTGTGTCTATTTGATTCTTCTCTCTTTTCTTCTTTATTATTGTAGCTAGAGAGCTATCTGTTTTATTAAGTTTTTCTAAAAGCCAGCTCCTGGATTTGTTGATGTTTCAAATGGTTTGTCCTTTCTCTATCTCCTTCAGTTTGACTCTGAATTTCGTTATTTCTTCTGCTAGCTTTGGGGTTGGTTTGCTCTTGGTTATCTAGTTCTTCTAGTTCTGATGTTGGGTTGTTAAATTGAAATCTTTCTAGTTTTTTTTTTTTCTATGTGAGCATTCAGTGCTATAAATTACCCTTTTACCACTGCTTTAGCTGTGTCCCAGAGTTTCTGGTATGCAAATCAATAAATGTGATTCATCACATAAACAGAACTAAAGACAAAAACCATATGATTATCTCAATCAATGCAGAAAAGGCCTTCAATAAAATTCAACATCTCTTTATGTTTAAAAAAAAACTCTCAATAAACTAGGTATTCAAGGAACATACCTCAAAATAATAAGAGCCATATATGACAAAACCACAGCCAATATCATACTGAATGGGCAAAAGCTGGAAGCATTCCCCTTGAAAACTGGCAAAAGACAAGAATACCCTCTCTCACCACTCCTATTCAACATAGTGTTGGAATTTCTGGCCGGGGCAATCAGGCAAGAGAAAGAAATAAAGGGCATTCAAATAGGAGGTGAGGAAGTCAAACTATCCCTGTTCGCAGATGACATGATCCTATATCTAGAAAACTCCATTGTCTCAGCCCAAAAACTTCTTAAGCTGATAAGTAACTTCAGCAAAGTCTCAGGATATAAAGTCAATGTGCAAAAATCACTAGCTCTTCTATACGCTAGCAATAGTCAAGCTGAGAGTCAAATTACAAATGAGCTCCCATTCACAATTGAAATAAAAAGAATAAAACACCTAGGAATACAGCTAACAAGGGAAGTGAATGATCTCTACAAGAAGAACTACAAACCACTGCTCCAAGAAATCAGACATGAAACAAACAAATGGAAAAACATTCCATGCTCATGGATAAGAAGAATCAATATCACTAAAATGGCCACACTGCCCAAAGCAATTTATAGATTCAATGCTCTTCCTATTAAACTACCATTGACATTCTTTGCGGAACTAGAAAAAACTATTTTAAATTCATATGGAACCAAAAAAGAGCCCAAATAGCCAAGGCCACCCTAAGCAGAAAGAACAAAGCTGGAGGCATCACGCTACCTGACCTTAAACCATATTACAGGGCTGCTACAGTAACCAAAACAGCATGGTGCTAGTACAAGAGCAGACACACAGACCAATGGAACAGAACAGAAAACCCAGAAATAAGACTGCACACCTACAATTATCTGATCTTCAACAAACCTGACAAAAACAAGCAATGGGAAAAGGATTCCCTGTTTAATAAATGGTGCTGGGATAACTGGCTTGCCATATGCAGAAAGTTGAAGCTGGAACCCTTCCTTATACCATATACAAAAATCAACTCAAGATGGATTAAAGACTTAAATGTAAAACCCAAAACCATTAAAACCCTAGAAGAAAACCTAGGCTACAGTACCATTCAGGACATAGGCATGGGCAAAGATTTCATGACTAAGATGCCAAAACCAATTGCAAAAAAGCAAAAATTAACAAATGGGATCTAATTAAACTAAAGAGCTTCTGCACAGCAAAAGAAACTATCAACAGAGTAAACAATCTACAGAATGGGAGAAAAATTTTGCAAACTATGCATCTGACAAAAGTCTAATATCCAGCATCTATAAGGAATTAAAATTTACCAAAAAAAAAAAATTTTAAAGTGGGCAAAGGACACGAACAGACACTCTCAAAAGAAGACATACGTGCACCCAACAATTACGTGAATAAAAAGCTCAACATCACTGATCATTAAAGAAATGCAAATCAAAACCACAATGCAATACCACTTCACACCAGTCAGAATGGCTATTATTTAAAAGTCAAAAAACAACAGATGCTGGTGAGATTGTGGAGAAAAAGGATCACTTACACACTGTGGGTGGAAGTGTACATTAGTTCAACCATTGTGGAAGATAGTGTGAGAATTCCTCAAAGACCTAAAGAAAGAACTAAGATTTGACCCAGCAATCCCATTACTAGGTATATACCCAAAGGAATATAAATTGTTCTGTTATAAAGATGGATACACACGTATGTTCATTGCAGCACTGTTCACAATATCAAAGACATGGTATCAACCTATATGCCCATCAATGACAGATTAGATTAAAAAAATGTAGTACATATACACCGAGGAATACTATGCAGCCATAAAAAAGAGCAAGATCATCTCTTTGCAGGAACATGGATGGAGCTGGAGGCCATTAACCTTAACAAACTAACACAGGAACAGAAAACCAAATACCACATATTCTCACTTATAAGTGGGAGCTAAAAGATGAGAACACGTGGACAGATAGAGGGGAACAACACACACTGGGGCCTACTGGAGGACAGAGGGTGGGAGGCAGGAGAGAATCAGGAAAAACGACTAATGGATAGTAAGCTTAATACCTAGGTAATGAAATAATCTGTACAACAAGTGCTCATGACACACATTTACCTGTGTAACAATCCTGCACATCCTGCACATGTACCCCTGAACTTAAAAGTTTTTTTAAAAAAAGAAGAAGAAGAAGAAGAAGAAGAAGGGCCGGGTGCGGTGGCTCTTGCCTGTAATCCCAGCACTTTGGGAGGCTGAAGGCGGGCGGATCACCAGGTCAGGTGTTTGAGACCAGCCTGGCCAGCCTGGTGAAAGCCTGTCTCTACTAAAAATACAAAAAATTAGCTGGGCATGGTGGTACATGCCTGTAATCCCAGCTACTGAGGAGGCTGAGTCAGGAGAATTGCTTGAACCCAGGAGGCGGAGGTTGCAGTGAGCTGAGATCTGGGCCACTGTACTCCAGCCTGGGTGACAGAGCAAGACTCTGTCTCAAAAAAAAAAAAAAAGAAAGAAAGAAAAAGAAAACATTTGCAAAGACTAGATTGCAAGATCAAGCATGATGCCTTTATGAACTGCAGACAGTTGAGTTTTCCTTCAGGCTGGAGGATACAGTGAAAGGAGAGCCCAAGAAGTAAGCAAGGGTCAAATAAGAGACTTTTTGTATGATATGGCAAAGGCCTAGTGGGGGCTTTGTATTCTTTGGATAATGGGACGACTGTTTCAAGCAGGAGTAATTATACTGAAATGGCCCACAGGCTACAGTGTAGACAGAAGATGGAGGAAGGTAGTAGCCACAGTTTCTTGTGTTTTTTTTGAGAAAGAAAATAAGACAAGTTTGAATTATAAAATGAGAGTGCATGTGTTACACGGTCTTTACTCTTAAATTTAGATTCAGACGAAGTCACCAAAGTTTGCGGTATAGGTGGAGGGTAATGCATTAAAGTGCAGATATTGAAACCTGAATTGCTTCTTTTGTCCAGTTGTTAACATTTTGTAGAACCCAGCCCAGGAAACATAAAATACTGGAATGTAACATCCATGAGGGTTTGTCTATTTTGTTTGCTTTTTCTCCACTACTCAGTACATGATAGGCCCTTAATAAAGATAAACTGAATAAAATCATTGAAGGAAATAAGGTCTGTCTTTAGTATCTGATCTCCTCCTATGCTACCATCATTCTAACGCCTCCTGCTTAAGTAACATCATGCTAGGTGTGAACCACTTGTAATTTTTCCCCAGAACACTCCTTTACTTTTGAACCTTACTCATCATATTTTACAAAATGAAGATCAGGCTCTTGCCCTCCCCATATATTAGCTGTATGACTTTGGGCACATTCATTTGGTTTTTTACGCCTAAATCTCTGTAAGATAGAGATAGTAGCTAATGCCCATTGAGCATTGAGCACTTACACTTAGAACCAGTCACTGTCCTAAAAACTTTAAATGCCTTAACACAATTAATCCTCAGTATCCTCCTATATGGGCTATACTACTGTCATTCACCTATTACATATGAGGAAGCTGAGCCAAGATAAGTCACACAACAAGTAAGCAACAAAGCCTGGATCTGAACTCAGTCCACCTCCTGAGACCATGCTCTTAACCATTATGCATACTGCCTGTCCAGGGATGCTACCCCGCTCATTGGACAGTCGTGAGGATTCAATGAGAACAATCTACATAAAAACACTTAGAAAAGTGCCTTACTATAGTAAGTACCCAGTAGAAGTTAGATTTTTTTGTTGTTATTGTTTTACTCTATTTATAGCTTCTAGGATCTTATATGTTCGTTGATAGATGAGTCACTGTTTCTCAAAGGAAATCGGATTATTTCATTTTAGACAGATCTAATTGGGAAAAAGTCATTGTTTGTTTGATGCTCACTTACACTTAACTTCCTGCGACTTTCCTCATTGTTTCTAGTTCTGAACTGGGGATAAAGAGAGACAAGCCTAGCTCCATTTTCTTAAAACAACCCTCAGATATTCAAAGGAGAGTGTTTTTGACACCTACATAGTCCATTCTTCAGTCTAAGCAGTTTGAATCACTTGCTGTTTCTCTTATGGCATGGTTTCCAGATATTCTGGTTTGATGCAGACACCCTTATACTTGGCCATCTAGATGAAAACAAAATATTATAGCTCATATGTGGAGTAATAGCTGCATATAAAACAGGACATTGAGAGACAAGATTTGAGGATAGTCCTGTCAGTCTGAATTATATTCTCAGAGACAGTTATGGTGCCTTCCTTGCATGGAGTAGGTAGTAATTATTGACTGAATGAATTCACTTATAAACAAATGTGTTAATGAACCCTGAGCTTACTCTTGACTTAAATCCCCATTCTTGTTCACATGTACTTCTGCTTCTGGTGCTATACTTCTGTGATTGGTTTGGGAAACATATAGTAGGACATCATATTAGTCCCTATTAAACTTCATTTTGTTTGAGCTATCCGGTCTTCCAACATTTCAGATCATCTTGGATACTAATTTTGTTATTTCGTGTATTGTCATTCCCTCCAAACATCATGTCATCTGTAGATTTCTCCTCTGGGCCATTAATACAATCCTCCGAGTATTTAAATGGAATATATTATGCTCATATTCTATTAAAATATTCATAAGGGCTTATGGCTTAAAGTGTTTTAATTAATTATAAATCAATCACATCTTAGCAGTACATTTTATCATGAATTGCCATTAAGAATATCTACTTATTTATTCATTCAATAATTATTAAAATATAAAAATATTTTTTCCAAAATGTCACCCAAATTTGAGTAATTAAATTTTTTTAAACATTTTTAAAATTTATGAACATTTTAATATGATGGGCTTCTGAAGTGAATTTGAAAAACATGAAATTAATGTAAACTGAAAATAGGGTCAGACCTTATGGTGCTAACCTTTTCATCATCAAAGAAATTAACTGAAAAACCTAAACAGTCTCAAGGCATGTAATACATTACTATTGGGAGAATGTACAAGTAGGGTTGTCATCAAAAGGTGAACAATTTTAGTCATCTAATTTCGTGTATCAAAAAGAATTTCAACCAGGACTATGAAATTCATGAATAAAAGATTTCCCACTTGTGAGAACTAAAGGGCTAGTAATAAACCAAGTGTATTGTTAAATAAAAGGTTTAAATAAAAATGGAAGAAAGTTTCTTAAAATGAAGCCATACTTCCTTGGTGGATTGCAAAATCTAAATGTTATTAAACAAAGATAGTAAAATTAAAAAGAAATAAAAAGTTATACCCTGAAATATTGATGATCTTAAAATTTAGAAAAAAAGTAATAACTGGAATATCTCAATAAAATATCATAATTATGTCACTTTGGTTAGAGAATATAGCTTTAAAAATTTTATTGGCCAATTTGCATTTATTAATTTTGAGAAAACACCTTCACCTTCATTAATTCAGATTAAAATTTTAATTTTAAAACAGGTTTCCTTCTGTTGCCTTCCAGTTGTATATTGCTTCTGGGAATAAAAAGTTTTTTTAATTACAGTATCTACCATGTTATCTCATACAATTTTAAAATTTAAAGGTCTCTTGTATTTTACTAGTTTTACTTTGACAAAATTAGATAAATGGCAGATTATGTTTTTCATTAGTAACATTTCTCTTAACCTCATTTCATCTTAACCTCACAGGTATAAAAATAAATAAAATCAAATTATATCATCCAAATTGGTAGAATAATAGTAATTCATATAGTCAAATAAATGGGTAGGAATACATTAGGAAAGCCAGGAGAACCCACAGACCCTCTGAAGGAAGTGGATTGCTCCTGCAGGACCTGGGAGACACCCCAAATACTGTGAGTGCCCAAATCATGAAATGGGAAAGGGAGATTGTCCACCCCGAGCACATACACCCACCAGGGATCCTGAAGGTCTAGATTACAGAAGAAGATTCTGACCTTACCTGGAGCTGAGTCCATTTAGAGAGCCAAGCAAAATACAGGAGTAAAGGAAGCAGCGGGAAAATCCCTAAGCCATTTCTGCCTGGCCTCACAGGGGTCCTTGAGCAGGGCTGCCAGAGGCACTGGACAAAGTCCACAGGGAGAAGGAAACCTCCAGTTGAACTTTGTAACAATTTGAACTGATCAAGGAGTCTCCTGGCCAGAACTCAGGGGAGGGTGTGAATCTGGTGTGCAGACTCCACAAGTTGGGGAAGAAAGAAAGCCCTACTTTCGCAGCTGGGAGGCAGGTAGCCTGGGGCAAGTTCTCAGCCCTGCTCGCCCACTGCCTGGAAACAGACTCTGTGCTGTTGGAAGGGGCACAGTGGGAGTGAGACCAGCCCTTTGAATTGCGTGGGAGGTGGGTGAGACCTCTGACTGCCACTTTTCCCTACTTCCCTGACAATGAGCATGACACAGCAGAGACAGCCATAATCCTCCTGGGAACATAACTCCATGGGACCTGGGACCCTCACCCACGTCCCCCACAGCAGCCACAGCAAGACCTTCCCAAGTAAAGTCTGAGGTCAGACATGCCTAGCCCTGCTCCCACCTAATGCTCCTCCCCTACACCCTCTGGTAACTGAGGACAAAGGGCAGTATACTCTTGGGAGTTCTAGGGCCCCACCCATCACCTGTTTCTCCCCATACTGCCACAGCTGATACTTTCTTGAAAATGCCACCTCTAAGCAGGATGCCAGATAGCACAAAAATAGTGCACGAGTCAACCACCAAAGCTAAGGAACCTCACAGAGTCCATTTCACACCCCCTGCCACCTCCACCAGAGCAGATGCCAGTATCCACAGCTGAGAGACTCACAGATGGTTCACATTATAGGACTCTGTACAGACAACCCCCAGTCCCAGACCAGAGCCTGGTAGACTTGCTGGGTGGCTAGATCCAGAAGAGAGATAACAATCCTACAGCTCAGCTCTCAGGAAGCCACATCCCTAAGGAAAGGAGGAGAGTACTACATCAAGGAAACACCCATGGGTCAAAAGGAACTGAACAACAGCCTTGAGCCTTAGACTTTTCCCTTCAACAGAGCCTACCCAAATGAAAAGCAACCAGGAAACCAACTCTGGTAATATGACAAAACAAGGTTTTTTAACACCCGCAAAAAATCACAGTAGCTCACCAGCAATGGATCCAAACCAAGATGAAATCCCTGATTTACCTGAAAAATAATTCAGAAGGTTAGTTATTAAGCTAATCAGGCAGTCACCAGAGAAAGGTGAAGGCCAATGTAAGGAAATCAAAAAAATGATACAAGAAGTGAGGGGAGAAATATTCAATGAAATAGATAGCATAAATAAAAAATAATCAAAACTTTGAGAAACAATGGATGCACTTATAGAAATGCAAAATGCTCTGGGAAGTCTCAGCAATAGAATTGTACAAGCAGAAGAAAGAACTTCAGAGCTCAAAGACAAGGTTTTCAAGTTAACACAATCCAACAAAGACAAAGAAAAAAGAATAAGGAAATATGAACAAAGACTCCAAGAAGTCTGGGATTATGTTAAACGACCAAACCTAAGAATAATGTGTTCCTGAGGAAGAACAGAAATCTAAGTTTGGAAAATATATTTTGAGGAATAATTGAGGAAAACTTCCCCAGCCTTGCTAAAGAACTAGACATCTGAATACAAGAAGCTCAAAGAACATCTGAGAAATTCATCACAAAAAGATCATCACCAAGGCACACTGTCATCAGATTATCTAAAGTTAAGACAAAGGAAAGAATCTTAAGAGCTGTAAGGCAAAAGCACCAGGTAACCTATAAAGGAAAACTCATCAGATTAACAGCAGATTTCTCAGCAGAAATCCTACAAGCTAGAAGGGTTTGGGGCCCTATCTTCAGCCTCCTCAAACAATGCAATTATCAGCCAAGAGTTTTGTACCCAGCAAAACTACACAGTCTTTTCCAGACAAGCAAATGCTGAGAGAATTTGCCACTATCAAGCCAGAAATAAAACAACTGCTAAAAGGAGCTCTATATCTTTTTTTTTTTTTGAGACGTACTCTTGCTCTGTCTCCCAGGCCGGAGTGCGGTGGCGCAATCTTGGCTCACTGCAAGCTCTGCCTCCCAGGTTCACGCCATTCTTCTGCCTCAGCCTCCCGAGTAGCTGGGACTACAGGCGCCCGCCACCACGCCTGGCTAGTTTTTTTGTATTTTTAGTAGAGACAGGGTTTCACTGTGTTAGCCAGGATGGTCTCAATCTCCTGACCTCATGATCCACCCACCTTGACCTCCCAAAGTGCTGGGATTACAGGCCTGAGCCACCATGCCTGGCCAAGGAGCTCTAAATCTTGAAACAAATCCTGGAAACACATCAAAACAGACCCTCTTTAAAGCATAAATCACACAGAACCTATAAAACAAAAATACAATTTAAAACAAAAAAACAAGATATACGGGCAATAAATAGCATGATTAATGGAGTGGTACCTCACATCTCAATACTGACATTAAATGCAAATGGTCTAAATGCTCCACTTAAAAGATACATAATTGTAGAATGGATAAGAATTCACCAACCAACTATGTGCTGCCTTCAAGAGATACACCGAACACATAAGGACTCACATAAACTTAAGGTAAAGGGATGGCAAGACACCCCATGCAAATGGATACCAAATGCGAGCAGCAGTAGCTATTCTTACATCAGACAAAAACTTTAAAGCAACAGTGTTAAAAAAGAGAAAGAGGGTCATTATATAACGGTAAAAGGCCTTGTCCAACATGAAAATATCACAATCTTAAATATATATGCACCTAACACTGGAGCTCCCAAACTTATAAAACAACTACTACTAGACCTAAGAAATGAGATAGACAACAACACAATAATAGTGGGGGACTTTGATATTCCACTCACAGCAATAGATAGGTCATCAAGACAGAAAGTCAACAAAGAAACAATGGATTTAAACCATACCCCAGAACAAATAGACTTAACATATATTTACATGACATTCTACCCAACAACCACAGAATATACATTCTATTCAACAGCACATAGAACTTTCTCCAGGATAGACCACATGATAGGCCACAAAATAAGCCTCAATAAATTCAAGAAAATTGAAATTATATCAAGCACTCTCTCAGACCACAGTGGAATTAAACTGGAAATCAACTGCAAAAGGAACCTTCAAAACCATGCAAATACGTGGAAATTAAATAACTTGCTCCTGAATAATCATTGGGTCAAAAACAAAATCAAGATGGAAATTTAAAAATTCTTCGAACTGAACAACAGTAGCGACACAACCTATCAAAACCTCTGGCATACAGCAAAGGCAATGCTAAGAGGAAAGTTCATACCCCTAAACACCTTCATCAAAAAGTCTGAAAGAGCACAAACAGACAACCTAAGGTAACATCTCAAGGAACTAGAGAAACAAGAACAAACCAAACCCAAACCCAGCAGAAGAAAGGAAATAACCAAGATCAGAGCAGAACTAAATAAAATTGAAACCAAAAAATACAAAATACAAATATAACAAAAAACTGGTTCTTTGAAAAGATAAATAAAATTGATAGACCATTGGCAAGATTAACCAAGAAAAGCAGAAAATCCAAATAAGCTCAATTAGAAATGAAACGAGAGATATTACAACTGACATCACAGAAATACAAAAGATCATTCAAGGCTAATATGAACGCCTTTATGTACACAAACTAGAACACCTAGAGGAGATGGATAAAATCCTGGGAAGATACAACCTTCCTAGCTTAAATCAGAAAGAATTACATACTCTGAACAGGCCAATAACAAGCAGTAAGATTGAAATGTTAATGAAAGAATTACCAACAAAAAGAAGTCCAAGACCAGACAGACTCACAGCAGAATTCTACCAGACATTCAAAGAAGAATTTATGTCAATCCTTTTGACACTATTCCACCGGATAGAGAAAGAAGGAACCCTCCCTAAATCATTGTAAGAAGCCAGTATCACCCTAATACCAAAACCAGGAAAGGACATAATCAAAAAAGAAAACTACAAATCAATATCCCTGATGAACATAGATGCTAAAATCCTTAACATAATACTAGCTAATTGAATCCAACAACATATCAAAAAGATAATCCACCATCATCAAGTGGGTTTTATACCAGGGATGCAGGGATGGTTTAACATACACAAGTCAACAAATGTGATACACCACATAAATAGAATAAAAAACAAAAATCACATATCATCTTAACAGATGTAGAAAAAGCATTTGACAAAATCCAGCATCCCTTTATGATTAAAACTCTCAGCAAAATCAGCATACAAGGACATACCTCAATGTAATAAAAACCGTCTATGACAAATCCATAGCCAGCATAATACTGAATGGGGAAAAGTTGAAAGTATTCCCTCTGACAACTGAAACAAGACAAGAATGCCCACTCTCACCATTCCTCTTCAACATAAAGCAATCTACAAATTCAATGCAACTCCCATCAAAATACCACCATCATTCTTCACAGAATTAGAAAAAACAATCCTAAAATTCATATGGAACCAAGAAAGAGCCCACATAGCCAAAGCAAGACTAAGCAAAAAGAATAAATCTGGAGTCATCACATTACCTGATTTCAAACTATACTATAAGGCCATAGTCACCAAAACAGAATGGTACTGGCATAAAAATAGACACATAGACCAATGGAACAGAATAGCGAACTCAGAAATAAACCCTGATACTTACAGCCAACTGATCTTTGACAAAGCAAACAAAAAGATAAAGTGAAGAAAGGACACCTTATTCAACAAATAGTGCTGGGATAATTGGCAAGCCACATGTAGGAGAATGAAACTGGATCCTCATCTCTCACCTTATACAAAAATCAACTCGAGATGGATCAAGGACGTAAATCTAAGACCTGAAACTATAAAAATTCTAGAAGACAGTGTTGGAAAAACCCTTCTAGATCTTGGCTTAGGCAATGATTTCATAACCAAGAACCCAAAAGCAAATGCAATAAAAACAAAGATAAATAGCTGGGACTTAATTAAACTAAAGAGCTTTTGCATAGCAAAAGAAACAGCAGAGTAAACAGACAACCCACGGAGTGGGAGAAAATCTTCACAATCTATACATCTGAAAAAGGACTAATGTGCAGAATCTACAACGAACTCGAACTAATTAGCAAGAAAACAAACAATCCCATCAAAAAAGTGGGCTAAGGACGTGAATAGACAATTCTAAAAAGAGGATATACAAATGGCAAACAAACATATGAAAAAAATGCTCAACATCACTAATGATCAGGGAAATGCAAATCAAAACCAGAATGTGATACCAACTTACTCCTGCAAGAATGGCCATAATCAAAAAATCAAAATATAATAGATGTTGGCCTGGATACAGTGAAAGGGAAACACTTTTACACTGCTGGTGGGAATGTAAACCTGTAAACCAGTACAACCACTATGGAAAACAGTGTGGTGATTCCTTAAAGAGCTAAAAGTAGAGCTACCGTTTGATCCAGCAATCCCACTACTGGGTATCTACCCAGAAGAAAAGAAGTCATTATGTGAAAAAGATACTTGCACACGCATGTTTATAGCAGCACAGTTTGCAATTGCAAAAACGTGGAACCAACCCGAGTGCCCATCAATGAGTGGATAGGGAAACTGTTTGTATATAACTATAACTATATATATATATATATATATATATATATATATATATATATATACACATACACACAACTATTTTTTATATATATTTTTTATATATAAATACTATCTATGAATACTACTAGATACTATATATACTATATATAAATACTACGATATATAGTATATATATAATACTATATATATATACAATACTATATATATATATATAAATAAATACTACTCAGCCATAAAAAGGAATGAATTAATGGCATTCACAGCAACCTGGATGAGATTGGAGACTATTATTCTAAGCAAAGTAACTCGGGAATGGAAAAACCAAACATCATATGTTGTCACTCATATGTGGGAGCTAAGCTATGATGATGCAAAGACATAAGAATAACACAGTGGACTTTGGGGACTCAGGAAACAGTAGGAAAGGGGTGAGAGATAAAAGACCACAAATTGGGTGCAGTGTATACTGCTTGGGTGATGGGTGCACCAAAATCTCACAAATCACCACTAAAGAACTTACTCATGTAACCAAACAGTACCTATTCCCCAATAACCTATGGAAATAAAAAATTTTAACAAAAAAAATGAAAAACAAAGTAATAGAACAGCCTAAAATTGCATATACATGGCAGGAGTTATTGGAATTTGTTGCAGTCATACAAAATATGTATTTTCTTTGTGTTAATATTCACACATTAACCATTTTCGTAGCTCATTTTGATTGATCATGGTAAAATCACCTTGAAAAGGATTCACTCTGTCACCCAGGCTGGAGTGCAGTGGCACAGTCTTGGCTCACTGCCTTGTGGGTTCAAGCAATCCTCCTGCCTCAGCCTCCCCAGTAGCTGGGATTACAGGCATGTAACACCACACCTGGCTAATTTTTGTATTTTAGTAGAGATGGGATTTCACCATGTTGGCCAGGCTGGTCTCAAACTCCTGACCTCAGGTGATCTGCCTGCCTCAGCCTCCCAAAGTGTTTGGATTACAGGCATGAACCTCCATGCCCAGCCATTTTGTGTTTGATTTTGATCTCTGTTTTAAAGAGAAAAAACACTGCAGCTGTAAAGTAGACATCTTCTATGTTCCCCCTCCGAGTCGTATTCCAATCCCTCCTTCACCAAGGAAATTACTTCTTTGAATTTGGCATACATCTATTCCATATTTCTATTTTGAAATGTATGTATATGTATTCATCGGTATATAGCATAGTTTTTTTGACTTGTGTAAATTGACTTGTGCTATATAAATTTTCTGTCCTTGCTTGCTCACACAATATTGTTTGCAAGATCTATTCATCTTATTTCATACATAAAAATATAGATAATTCATTTTCATTGCTGTTCATTTTAACAACATATTACTTTTTCATAATTTACCTTATACTGTTGTTTATTTAGGTTATGACCAACTTTTTAATATTATTCTGTAATTAACATTTTTATGTTGATTTTTCTGTATTTTAGATTATTTAAGTTGGATAGTTGCTTAGAAGTAGATATTAAAGTTTTTGAGGTGTGAGATTCATATTTGAAAATGTTTTCCAAAAAAATTACAGTTTATAATCTCAAAACCCATTTATGAGAGTGCTCATCTTACAGCACTTTCACTAGCATTGAATATTCCAAGTTATTCTGGAGTTAATTCACTCATTTTTAATGGAAACAACTGACTTTGTGATTAAATTAAGTAGCATAGAAAAATGTGATCAATGTGTTGGTTGGATGTAAGCCATTTAGTTAAGTTCCAAGATCCACTTTAAAATCATCTATTGATTATGAAATGCTATTGTATCATTTTATGTTGTGGTTTTGTCTTCTTTTCAGAAAGGCCATGGATCTGCTATGCTTTATCTGTGCTATTCTTAGGAAGTTTTTGAAGCTTCCTCTGTAGTATGTTTTATTATAACATCCAGTAATAAAAATATCTTTTTTTAGAAATCAAGGATATGCTTTACTTTCTTTATTGGGTATTTGTGATCACCAACTTTCTTCGTTATTTTGGAATTTCAATTTTAAGCTCTAAAATGATGTCATCTTTGTAGCCAGAAGACCTGAGCAGCAATATCATCTGCAGTTATGCAAACTTCATCAAATTATTCTCATTTTCCCCAGGAAATTGTTATCAGATTATTTATCCATAAAGTGGGATTATTATCACCTTATTATGTTCTTAAATAGATTAAATTAGATCCTTTAAAATAAAGTAGAAATATAGATTAGAATCACTGATTTCTTTCCAAGTAGCCATAGATACCTAAAGTCCCCAGTAGAACCCAGCATTAGAGAAATTTCAGAGGTATGATTGATCATCTTTCTCTGCCACTTTGCCTGACACAGCCAAGAGAGCAATTTATGCAGTGCATCACAGGTTGCCCAAATCCTTGGAAATCATGAAAGGCCTTATGTTCCCACAGCATCCTCCCCCACCTACACACCAAGATTTTATACTTTGTACCTTAGCCAAATCTCCCCAGAGTTACAGTTTGAGTTTTGCCATTATCCAGAACAACTTCAGAAATCTTGAATCCCTAAATTCTACCATAAATTCTAATTTTTCCTTCTTCCACTTCTGTCTGTCCCCTCGCTCCTGCTACACTCCTCTCTGACCTATGGAAACCTGAAGTCTTTTGTTTCTTCTATTTTCTCCTAGACTCAATTCCCTTCCTGGCCCAGAAAAAAAGGTATAATTGTTATCATTGATACAACTCTTTTGATTGCTCTCAGTGATTCCTCTCAAACTACTTCAATATGGACCATTCTCCCCAACTGCTGTTGTATACAAAATTCTTGTTCCCTTATGTTAACAGATTACCTCATTTCCTACTTCATCAAGAAAATTTGAGAACTTCAGAAATGCCTCCCTCAACTACCAGCCCTCCTTCCACCATGCCAACTTACACCCATACCATCCCTGCCGTCTTCCCTCCAGTCTGAACAAATGAGGTGCCTCACTTCTATTCAGTGTCAGCCCTCCCCTTGTGCTGTCAATCTCCTCTTCATTGTCCCCTCTTGGAATTTACTCAGTTGTTGTTTTTTTTTTTTTTGTACCATCTTATCTATCTTTAACCTGTTCCTTTTTGCCAGTGTCTTCATGTCAGCTTTCCTTTCCCTTGACCCCTCAGTTTTTTTATAGCCCCTTAACTTATCTCCTCTCATTCAGGCTTTACAAATAATATTCTACCTGTATTGTGTCTATTTATTTTCTTCTTATTTATCTTCAGCCCACTGTAAGATAGTTATCACCTGAAATGTCTGTATTAGTCAGGGTTCTCTAGAGGGACAGAACTAATAGGACAGATAGATGTATAAAGGGGAGTTTATTAAGTAGTATTAACTCACATGATCATAAGGCCCCAAAATAGGCCCTCCACAAGCTGAGGCGCAAGGAAGCCAGTTCAAGTCTCAAAGCTGAAGAACTTGGAGTCCGATGTTTGAGGGCAGGAAGCATCCAGCATGGGAGAAAGATGTAGGCTGGGAGGCTAAGCCAGTCTACCCTTTTCATGTTTTTCTGCCTGCTTCACATTCGCTGGCAGCTGATTAGATTGTGCCCACCCAGACTAAGGGTGGGTCTGCCCTCCCCAGCCCACTGACTCAAAAATTAATCTCCTTTGGCAACACCCTCACAGACACCTCCAAGATCAACACTTTGCATTTTTTAATCCAATCAAGTTCACACTCACTATTAACCATCACAATGTCTATCAACAAGGTTACTAGTGACCTACTGTTTTTAAAATGGAGTGGGTATCCTCGATCTCTTATTTCATTGGACACCTTTCCTGTATAGGACGCTCTTGTTCACTTCCTTTTTCCTAACACAACTCTATTCATTGTACTCTAGTCACCCTTACACTTCTGGATGCCATTCCTTCTTGTTGCTCTTCCTGTTTTCAGCCCTCAAGTATTAGTGTCCCTTAAGGTACTGTCCTCAGTCAACTCACTCTAGTTCCCCTCACATTCCCCTTGGAGAGCTCATTCACGTGAGTTTCTACCTCCCTGATGCTTCTAAGTTGTATCTCTAGCTAAAACCTATTCTCTAAGCTTCAGATTTTGATGCCAACTGATTCCTGGTAATCTCCACCTATGTCCTCCAGGAACCTGAAGTTAATTATGATCAAAACTGATTTCAGTCTCTCCCATTTATCTGCTTCCACCCCAATACTCTGCATCTCCATTGGTGACATCACCACATGCTGGGAAACTGGAAGACATGTTTGTGCATGACTCACTCCCTCGCCCCCATATCCTGTCACCAAGTCCTACCATTTTTATCTTTTAAATGTTTCCTGAAGCAGCTGCTTGTTATTCCTCATTACCTCTTTCATTACAAGCCCTGTTAAGTTTCCTGTTTTTGTTTTTCTTTTTTCGAATAGGATAGAGTATATATACAGAACACCAATCTGCCAAAATCACTTCCCATTAAAAATATTTTAATTATGCTTCTTCACTTATGCAACAAAGTCTATCTCCTTTAAAAAAAAAAAAATACAAGCTTTGAGTTTCTTGAGGGCAGAGACCATACCATGCACTATGACTAGTATAATGCCTAGCACTTAGAAAATGTTTAATTAGATCTTACTTAATGAAGGGATGAATAAATTATAGAAGTGTTGTGTATCTATTCTTCTCATTCTTTTTTTCATACACTGTCACTGTGTGGCAGAGACAATACTATTTACCAAATAATCCACATCCTCCCTTTGTATTTCCCAACCTTCCTTGTGCTAAGGGTGAGGCCATATAAATAGTTCTAGACATTGAGCTATAAGCAGAAATGCTGCATGGCACTTGCAGCCCAATATCTTTAAGAGCAGTGGTGAATTTTGCACACTCTCTCTTCCCTTGCTTTGGCTCTCCTGACAATCTTGAGATGGTATCACAAGATAATGGGGCAGAAATGCATGCTGGACATACAGTAGTAGGAATAGTGGAAAGTAAGCCTTTTGTGTTAAATCACTGAGATTTCAGGGTTAATTTGTTAAAACAACATAATCTAATTCACCCTGAATAATAATAATGTTTACTGTTACAAGTTTATACATCAGTCTCCGTCTTATTGTATTCATATGAGCTTTTGTTGAACCTTGCCCAGTGGGCAGTCCATTTGCTTCTCCTTACATGTGCATAATGCATAGGAAAAAAACAAAAAAACAAAAAAAAAACAAAAAAACATTGGGAGGCTAAGGCAGGTGGATCACCTGAAGTCAAGAGTTTGAGACCAGCCTGGCCAACGTGGTGAAATCCCACCTTAACAAAAATACAAAAATTAGCCAGGTGTGGTGGCCTGTGCCTGTGGTCCCAGCTACTCGGGAGGCCGAGGCAGGAGAATGGCTTGAACCCAGGAGGCGGAGGTTGCAGTGAGCTGAGATCGCACCACTGCACTCCAGCCTGGGTGACAGAGTGAGACTCCGTCATTGGAGAGGAGAGGAGGGGAGGGGAGGGGAAAGGAGGGGAGGGGAGCCACACATGACTGATGTTTTCCAACTCACCTGCCTGTTGCTAGCCAGCCCTCTGTCTCAAAACCTCTGCATATCAGAGTGTGCTCCCTACACATTTTTTTATGTTTTCCATCCTTGCCCAGCCTGACATTTAGGCAGAGCAGTTCATTGCCTGTTCCCTATGATCTAAGTGACAGTAGAAGTATTTTTCTACATGCACACACACACATCCTCCATACTACCTCATGTGTGCCTTTGATTTCACAGCAGAATTCCATGTCTCTAATTTTAAATTTCAATCCTTGTTATAAAGGAAACTTCTCCCAAGAATCGTACCATGTTCTATTGCAAGCACAGGCTAAAGGAATCAGAGACTATCTCCAAAGTAGATCTGGAAGTCTTAAGCTCTCCTAATTTGTTAAGGATGTGTAGATAACCTCCACTGACCTACAATTACTAATATTCTCATGGTAACTTTGATATAATTCCATTCTTTTCTACAAGTATTCTACAAAGTGCACTGCTTTTGTATTTTGGAACCTAAGTGCACTGTTTTTGTATTTTGGAAACTAATTAGGTTCCAAATTTTATTGAACTGTTTTGTATTTTGTTGTTTCAGCAAGTAATAATTCTTTCAGTTAAAAAAAAAAAAACAGAAAATCTGCCTTCCAGGCTTATATAATCTTACCAGGATCTATCCTTTAGCTCTACTTTCTGTAGAAATGCTCCATCCTTAGACAGGCTCTCCTCTTTTTGTCATGCGTGAAGTTCCCAGGGCTGCAGAGAAAAGCAAAAGTGTTTTCCCCAGAAGTCACAAAGATTCACTGCTTTGTATGTGTTCTGAATGGGCCATGTTCCCATCCTGGACCAATCTCTGTGGCCAGGTGGATACAATGCACTAGTTAGCTGAGGCCTTAATCATCTCCCAAAGTGGTAAAAAACAAACAAATAGAAAAGGAATGGGTTTCAAAGGAAGCACAAGTCCTGAGAATAGGGAAGGGGATAATTTCGGGAGAAAAATTAGGCTACCACTAGGAAGGTTATGATGTTGGCAGCAATAGCAACCTCTGTTCTCTCTATACAGTCTGCTGCCTGGAGTTAGAATTTAGAGACAGCATCTAGTTAGAGAAAGAAAGTGTTTCTTTATATACTACATGTTACACTTTGATCATATTCTCTCTGTCCCTTCTCTGAACTTTTAAAACATATTCTAAAGTATTATCCTATATGCTGCCTTGGTTTTAGTTATTTATAAATATTTCTCTCCCCTAGATCTAGATCTAGATCATCAGCTATTTCAAGGCAAGTACTGGTGGTTAGATGACTGTGCATTCTGCATTGTGCATTACATGTAGTAGGCATCCCCGACTATTCAACAAATAATTATTCATTGAGAAAATGAAAGGATCAAAAGTCCATGGGTCTTCAGGTGGTAGCTTGGGGACTGATTTTTTAAAAGTCAATGGGTCTTATTCATCTTACGCATAGTATTAGGTTGGTGCAAACATAATTGCCATTTTTGCCATTGCAAGTAATGGCAAAACCACAATTACATTTGCACCAACCCAGTGTTATCTCATCACAGTTCTGTAACCCCTGTGTGCACATGGATGTTTGTGTGCAAGGTGCTAATACACACACAGTAAGAAGCTACTATGTGCCTATGGTAAGCAACAGGGATATGAGGATATAGTGATTACAAAACAAACATTCCCCAGGTCTTCAAAAGTTTATACTCTAGTGACAAAGACAGATGCTTATCAAATAGAGTGTAATATCAGTGCTCCAAAGAACAATTGTAAGGTATTCAGGGAGAATGTATGTGAGTAATAGATCTTCAATTTTATTATTATTGTTCTAACTGATTCCAGATCAATTCCAAATTGACTGTCAGGGAATACCAGTTTTCCTAGAGGTCTGTTAAAGGTGGAATTTCTTAGATGCTTAGTACTAGATTCCCAAATAAAAGCTCAAGATCCAAGAAATTACATCTTATATTTGCGATAAGTAAAAACTAATTTAATTTTCTTTTCCTCTCTCCTTCCTCCCTACCTCTCTCCCAGCCTGAAGTTCTGGATCAAATACAAAATTTGAGGGAGTTATGGATGGATAATAATGCATTACAAGTGTTACCTGGGGTATGTAAGTTTTTATTCTACCATGTTGTCTAGTATTTATGTTATACATTTGTTGTATTTGATCATAATCTCAACTCTTAAATTTCAGTATTTGTGTTTCAAAGTAAAATAATACTCATTAGGAGTGTTCAGTCACCAAGTGTTTTCACCATTTTTTTTTTTTTTTAGTATTTTATGTATCTTTTTGTGAGTGTTATATGTATACAAAATGTAAGAAAGATTTTTCTTATTCCCTTTGGAGTATATTTGTCATCTCTTCCCACATTTACTGTTCTTTAAAAGCTGAAAGAATTTATAGTTATATTTTTAAAAAGCAAAATACCATATATAATACTAAGTTTTATTTTTACAAAATCAACCTTATTCTTACAGGTAACTAGACAATGGTTTTTATTCATTTTGTTAGAGCTCTTCTGCAAAATAAAAATCTCTCTCAGTTCAGGTGATTTTCAATAGAACCCATATGAATTTTTGAAAATGGCAAGGATCACACAGTATTAAAAACAGAAAGTTAAACCAGAGTCAAATTTTTTCCTCAACTAAAGGCCAGCCCAGTACTATCTCCTGAGTATAGGTTTACCAGTCAACTCATTGAGTGTGATTATTCCTACTTTTTCCATCTAACAAAGGAATGTTCCCATAAAACACTGCTCCTTGCCACTTGCATACACACACACACACTGAGAGAGAGAGAGAGAGAGCAAACACAAGTCTCCCTATTGTTTTGTACAACTCCAAACTCCTGGCATTGGTCTAAGTAGCCACAGCAGGTGAATATGTAATAAATCTTCAGCCAACACAGAGGTTTAGATGTGTATTCTCAAAACGAGTTTTATTTCTTTTTTGAATTGACATTAAAAATTACTTAAAATGACAGCAAAACCAACAAGAACAAGACATTTATTCTGTCTTTGAATAAGCATAAGATCACATAAAGGAGAAAATCTGAAACAAAGATTATGGAAAAATAATTAATGCTTTTATCAAAAGATGCATTTATACCATCAAAGACACAAAACAGAAAAATATGCACATCTATTGTTCACTGATTTATTTAAAAATCATGTACCAATAAAGCTCTATGAATCAGAAACTAAGCTAATGTCAGGGTTACAAAGATAATATATTCAATGACCTTGAATATATTTGTTTGAGAAGCTCACACATAGCAGGATAAACAGATCTGGATTTCACTACTCATAGTAGAGCCTGATTTGTGCTATAGTCAAGGTATGTACAAATCCTGAGGCAACACAGGTAAGACACTTACCAATCCCTGTGCAAAGACTGAAGAATCAGAATGTATGCCAGCTAAAAGTTTATACCTCTTCTTCAATATATTTATTTATTAAAAATTACATAGCATTTACCACGGGCTAGGCATTCTCTCTATGTTTTACAAATGTTGATTCATTGAATCCCTACAATAACCCTATGAAGTAAGTTCCACTACCGTCCCCGTTTTATAGATGAGGAAACTAAAACACAAAAAAAGTAACTGGCCCAAGATAACACAGCCAGTACCCCAGGGAGCTGTAATTCAAACCAGCGCCAGAGGCTGCTGTTGACTGTAAAGCTCCCAAAGGCTCTCTATGGAACCAATAGAAGGTACAAATGAGAATGTTACTTTTCACAATGGTTACATTCCCAAAATCCGCTGTGCAAATCAACTCACATGCCAAATTTCTCGATAAGTTTGTTATTTAAGTGGAAAGGCAGGGATGAAATCTTCCATAAACATATAATGCTGCCTAATTTGTCTGTCTCGAGAGTAGATTTTTCATATGTACTGCTAGCTTTATATAGATTCCCTACTTTATTTTGTATACTTGCAGTTGGTATTTTGTTATACACTGTGTGGGAATATCCTACACCTCCCTGCCAGAAATAGCAATGGCTTTCTGGATGTTGGTGCTGGCAAAGAACTGCTTTTCAGTTACCCCAAAATACTTGGCTTTGAATGGTTCATCTCGACTGCAGTCTCCAGCCTATGTCTGTCGGTTTCACAGAATAATTAAAACATTTAATATCATTAGCCATGGGGAAAAGAAGCACATTCATTTTTTTCTTAGTTCGTGTATCATAATAAAGTTAATATACTTTGTGAATACTTTTGAATAGTCTGGGCTATTATTTTCCACTGTGTTTTCACAAATCAGAGAAGCAAATAGATAATGATCAAATATTTAGTCTTTTACATAGTTCTATCTTGTGACCATCAATCTAAGGTTAATCAACCAAAATATGACTAAATCATGTATTGAATTCACATTTATTTTAAACAAACTCCAGTATCCTCTTTTACTTGTGGTTTCTACTCTTTCCATTTGCTGCACTGCTCACCTATAGACCCCTCTATGCCCAGAGGATGTGGGATCAACATTCAGTATCCTCAAGTACTGTAAGAATTTATGCCTTTACAGTCCTCAGGCTATGATTGCTTTGATACAGTGTTTTCAACATCAAAGTGTTATTCCAGAAAGAATGTTTAGGAACTGCACACCAAAATACTAACTTATGCTGAAGATAGCAATGAAGGAAGCTGGAAGCTTCAAGGAGAAAATAAATTTTCTCATGATATCTCATGATAAAGGAACAAAAAAGAAACACACACGCACATCATTCTTTCATTGCTCAATGGAAAAGAAGAGTGAACTTAGGTAACATGATAGTTCCTTGGGATGGAAAGCTATGAGTAAAGTGACAATATTTTTTTCAAGTGACACATTTCCAAGCATGAGGAGAAACTCTGATTCATCCAAAGTACTCTAATTCTAGCTAGCAAATATTCAGTCATTCCAAGCCTGTGCTCACACTCTGCACCCATATGGGAAGCTGAGGGAGCAGGGCTGGAGATTTGTGCTGGGTTAATTAAGGATATGTGCCCTCCAAATGGGCTTTGTAGCCTGTAGTCTGATAAAATTGAGTTTGAAATCAGCTCCACCCCATATTAATGGGATAACTTTGGAGTGTTACTTGTAGTAGATGCTCTCATGCATCCTTCTCCAGGACTTAATAATTTACTGTATTCCCCCAGCTTCTGGAAATGCTGCTTGCAGCTCTCCAGCCTTCTTCAGAAATTGCCTCACGTAAAGAGAACATCTTCATCCACGGTCATAACCCCATTCCCAGAGACTTCCATCCAATGATCAGTCAATGCAGGTATATAAAGGCTCAGCCCTTCATCCTCTGCTCAGAACAACTTCAGGGCAATCCCAACTTCAGTGATCTTTGAAGTGCCAGCCAAGGACTTTCTTAAGACTTCATCACAGCCCAACTTCTTTGTCTACCTAATCCTGCTCCCTTTCTTTCCTGTCTCTTCCTTTCTACTGGTGTTGATCCTAAACACTCTCAAAGACTTCTGTCTTTGTCTCTGCTTCCCCAGGAATCCAATATGTGACATGACTTAATCTCCAATCTTTAATATGTGTTAAAATGCAGATTCTGATTCAGCAGATCTGGGGTGGGTCTGACATTATACTTTTTTTTTTTTTTTGGATGGAGTCTCTCTCTGTTGCCCAGGCTGGAGTTCAGTGGCATGATCTCAGCTCACTGCAACCTCCGCCTCCAGGGTTCAACTGATTCTCCTGCCTCAGCCTCCTGAGTAGCTGGGATTACAGGCGCCCACCACCATACTCAGCTAATTTTTGTGTTTTTAGTAGAGACGGGGTTTCACCACATTGGTCAGGCTGGTCTCAAACTCCTGATCTCGTGATCCACCCACCTTGGCCTCCCAAAGTGCTGGGATTACAGGAGTGAGCCACCGCACCCAGCAGAGATTATACATTTCTAACAAGCTCCCAAGTGGTGTCAATGCTGCTGGTCTACCGAACACATTTTGGGTAGCAAAAATATAAAATATTTAATCAAATAATATATATAAAGTACTTAGCATAGTGCCAAGTGCGAGCTTGTGTGTATGTAATAAATTTATGTTATTTATTATGTATTTGTTTATTTATACTCTGTCAAGTAATTAGAGATGGTAAAGTATTCACAGGTAGACCAGATAAACAGATGAACCATTCATTGAGTAACTGAAATGTGTGGAACATTTATTTACAAAACATGCCCTAAAGGAAAAGGAAAATGAAGACCTTTGCCCTGCCCTAACTCCTCTAGTCTGTGTTCCACCCACATGTTCATTCCTTGCCCAAGATATGGGTTGATCCTTCCCTCTCCTCAGAAATCAGTTACTAATCCAATCATTCCACTTCTAACTTTCTCTGGAGTTTATCCCCTCTTCATCCTCACTTCTGCTGCCTTAACAGCTAAAATACTTCTATATCCCTCTAACAGATCTCCTTGACTCCAGCTTTTGAAAGTTCCCTGAAGTTATTTCTTCTAAGCATAAATCTGTTCATGTCATTCCCAATCTTACAATCCTTTTGCTTTCCTTGCCTATAAAATAGAGTTCGCATTTCTTCACATGACATAGAAACCCTTTCAGCAGCTGGCTTCTCCCTGTAATCTCAACTTCATCACTATACTCAGCCACTTTGAATTTCCCACTCTTCCTCAAACATAGCATGCTTTATCACACTTTATAAATGCACGTGCTGTTCTCCCTTCCAGGTACAGATTCTCTTCTTTTGACGAGCAGCATCTTCCAGGCCATTTGCAGCCCTTCCCTGTTCTATGGCATTCAACTACATGCTTTTTTATTGCGCTTGTCACAGAGTATTATAATTATTTCTTACTTGAAAGTTTCCTTCATTACTGAGAACTCCTTATTGATAAAAACTTTGTCTTCATCATGGCAAGTCTGTCCCCATACTTAGCTGTCTTATTCTTGATTGTTCTTGAATACATAACACAGATACTGGTGCATAGTAGATCCTTCAAAAAGGGCCATTGAATGAGCAAAACATTGACTCTAATTAATAGGGTAATCTCCAAAATTATAATTTAAAACCTTTCTTATGCATTTGAAATTTTAAGGATCAACATGTCAATGTCATTGTTTCAGTGGCAGCTTATTTAGTTGGGAGTTATTTATTTTATTCAGTGCCAACTTCAAGATTATTGTGTGTTTTCTAACTGCTGCATTGAGATATAATTCACATACCATATGCAGTTCCATGGTTTTTGGACTACTCACATAGTTGTACAGCCATCACCACAATCTAATTTTAGAACATTTTCATGAGCCCTAAAAGAAACCGTGAACCTATTAGCCATAACTCCCATACTCCCCATCCACCCAGCTCCTAGAAACCCTACTCAACTTTCTATCTCTATGGATTTGCATATTCTGGACATATCATATAAATGGAATCATACAATATGTGGTCTTTTGTGACTGGCATCTGTTACTTTGCATGTATTTTCAAGGTTCATATGTTGTATAACATGTATCAATACTTTATTCCTTTTTATTACCAAGTAATATTTCATTATATGTATATGCCACATTTGATTTATGTGTTCATCAGTTGATGGACATTTGGGTTGTCACCAATTTTTGGCATTGTGAATAATGCATCTGTGACCATTTGTGTAAGTTTTTGTATGTACATATGTTTTTATTCTCAGTGGTATATACCTATAGTGGTATAAACCTATTTATTGTTGAGTCATTTTGGGAAACTGCCAAACAGTTCTGCAAAGTGGCTATACCATTTTACATTCCTACTAGCAATGTTTGAAGTTTACAATTCCTCCACATTCTTGCCAACACTTGTTATTGTTGTGGTTGCTTTTAAAATAAACTTTACAGTGTAGTGGTTCTTACAACTTTAAAATATCTTGTGAAAGTTTCTCAACTAACCCTGAGTTTATGCAATGTCATCAAGTCTATAGGGAAGTTAAAGATGTTGGTATACCTGGATATGTCAAAAAACAGAATAGAAACAGTTGACATGGACATTTCTGGATGTGAAGCCCTTGAGGACCTCTTATTGTCATCCAATATGTTGCAACAATTGCCTGATTCTATAGGTGAGAATATAATATTTTGTCACAAATATTTATGTCAAATATACCATTTTCTTTTTTGGAAGTATAGTTTGTCTATAGATGTAGGTAATATACTGTTAGCCTGATGTTAATAAATTTTAAAATGTGCTATGGAAATCATAAAATAGTATCTAACAAATATCTTAAGTGAAATATTAACTCTAGTTTCCAAATTCAAGAAGGCTCTTCTGTTAAAATGATCCTACCAAATTGATATTGTTTAAAAATTGCTATATCTCCAAAGTTGCAAAATGTTATTATAAGGAGTATGTATGTTTCCTTTAGAGTAATTTAATAATCATGTATGTATCCTTATATTATGATAGAATTACAGTAGCTTCCATCCATAGGATGTTGCTATATTCTATTTGTAATATCGTTGTAACATTGGTATAATGTAGGAATAACATATAAAAAGTATAAACATAAAATGTCTTCTTAGTTCTATTATTTTAAAAAAGTCACATGTCCTTAACATGTTAAGATTCATTAGATCAAATAATTTGCCTGTTAGTATATAAAAAGTACTCATACATTTTTGTTTAAGAATGTTTATATGGGCCAGGCGCAGTGGCTCACACCTGTTATCCCAGCACTATGGGAGGCGGAGGCGGGTGGGTCACGAGGTCAGGAGTTTGAAACCAGCCTAGCCAATATGGTGAAACCCCATCTCCACTAAAAATACAAAAAGTACCGGGCATGGTGGTGCATGCCTGTAGTCCCAGCTACTCAGGAGGGAGGCTGAGGCAGGAGAATCGCTTGAACCCAGGAGGCGGTGGTTGCAGCGAGCCGAGATTATGCCACTGCACTACAGCCTGGGCAATAGAGGGAGACTCCATGTCAAAAACAAACAAACAAACAAAGTTTATATGAGTAAAGTAGTGAAAGACTCATTTAAATAATGTGTAAGCTTTTTTGTATAGGTATCTTGCTGTTAGTATTTGTAAGAGAACTCTACGAAAAGGGTAATCATTAAATTACTTAACTTTGTAACATAGATTTTAACCTCTTTGAAACAGATGTGTTGTATGTTCCGGAACTTAATCATTATTATGATTGACTGAAGTTCAGAATCAGTCTTATATTAGCAATGTGGTGCTCTTATCCTTTGTGGATGCTGCAGATCCAATCCAAGCCAACTTGTGACCTGCCATAGTTTTCCACAGTGAATTTTCTGTTTCCCTTTTCACTAGCTCCACATATGAGTTGTAAATTTTTAATCGTTATTAACTTCCAGAATGTATAACTTTTAAAAACTAAGCCATATCCTAGGTAATCCAGTTGAAGATGAGGCAATTTTCCAAATTTTTCTTCAATACGTTATTACTTCTACTTAGCCATTCTTTGAGGCTGATAAAGAACATTAGTTTTAGCAAAATTGTGTTCCATCTTTTCTTTCTTCCTAGAATTGTTGACTTTTTATTTACAAAATCCCATATTGTATAATGATATTTCTCTAACTTGCTCAATCATGGGTCTTAACTGAGAGTTTTATTAAACACTTCCACATTTCTAGGCTTTGTCTCTTCAGATTCTGATTCAGTAAATGTGACAAGCCCCCGATCTGTATTTTTATTAAACATCTTAGATGAAACTTGTGATCAGACAACTTTAGGAAATACTGGTTTACGTTGTAACAGGTAAGGAAGTATGATTATAGAGAACATCCACTGGTCAAGATGACAGAACAACTTAATACATAACCTTACACTCCTACTCACCACCATCCCATACCGTTTTAAATATATCTTGAAAATATGAAAACTCTATATATTCAAAGAACATATTTTTCTTCATTACTGACTCCTCAGTGCCAAGTACTGTGCCTGGCATATTCTATGTGCTGTTTGAACACTTAGTAAATAAAATAATTTAGCCACACTCACCCAGGCATGGTGGCATGTGCCAACAGTCCCAGTTACTCAAAAGGTTGAGACAAGAGGATTGCTTGAGCCCAGGAATTCGAGTCCACCCTAGGCAACATAGCAAGACTCCATCTCTGAAAAAAAAAAAATCTGATTTTTAAAAAAGAAAAATTATCTTTGCTTAAGAAGAATGAACATCAACCTGAACCTGTGTTAGAATGGAAATCCAGCAATATCCCCAGGCCTGATGGGTTACAAACCACAAACAGCAGCTGTAAGTTCAGTTCTTACAGTGAAATAAGAAATAGAAGGACCTTAAGCACAACAGAGGAATCAGAACTTACAAAAGATTAAGGCGGGACCTCTTTTCTGTGAAAAGGGACTGAAAAATTTACAACTAGTATGTGGAACTAGAGAAAAGGGAAACAACAGAAAATTCACTGTGGAAAACTATGGCAAGTCACAAGCTGGCTTGGACTGAATCTGCAGTATCCACAAAGGATAAGACCACCAACATTGCTGATGTAAGACTGGTTCTGAACTCCAGAAACCTGGGGGTCAGATGGAGGTAACCAGAAAACTGCCAGACAGGGAGAAATGAGCATAGTGAAGGGGGAAACATTCACCCTCACAAATGAGCTTGCAAACAAAAATGTTGAAGGAAACTAATGTTGCTTTGACAACCAAAAATTCAACCAAATAGGAGAATTTACCCTAAGGGAAACAAAAGTTATCAACCAATATAAAAATTATTTTAAGTATGTATAGAATCTCAAATAGATAAAAGAATAACAATTAGGTGTTATAGCCAAATAATTAGGGCCAGTGAAAGAGGAATCTTTTATATTTAAAATGCTGAAATATAAATAATAAGACATCAAACAAAAACATGAGCTATGACTAAAAATAGATGGTTAAGAAAAAGAATCAATTAAAAATCCTGAAAATGAAAAGGAAGATATTGGTCAAAGGATACCAAGTTGCAGTTAGACAGGAGGAATAAATGACAAGTATTTAAATTGACAGATATGTTAATTAGCTTGATTCAGTCATTCTAAAGTGATACCACTGCATCACTATGTACCTGATAATATTATATAAAATTTTAATTTGCCAAAAAGTTTTCAAAAATAAATTTTGAAAACGAAATCCTGGAAATTAAAATACCACATTAGGTATGAAATACCACATAGGGAAATTTTAAAATACAACAGCTATAATGAAGAAAGTATGATATAGTCAGGTATAAAATTTATAAGTTGGAAGACAGTGCTGAGGAAGAGAACAGGCACATAGAAATTTGTTAATAAGAAATATTAAAAATGAGTTAAGAGACACAGAGAATAGAATAGAAATTGCATTCTAAAAATGAAAAAGCAAAAAAATTACCTTCTCCAGGAATAAATACAGAATTCCAGAAATACATAATAGAATAAATGGAAAAGAGGAACTATTCAAAGAGAAAATAGTTGATATTATTTTTCAGCATTGAATACACAAGTAATTTATCATACTAAATGCATACACATAGTGCTAAAAGATGTAAATGTAATAAATTTGCACTGGCTTACTGTTCTGAAACTGCAAGGACAAAGAAAAATATTGTTTAAAGCTGCCATAGAACAAAAAGAGCTTATCTACATAATAATAATTAGAGACGTCATCATTGTCATCAGTGACACTATCTTCTGGATAGCGGAGTAATATCTTCAAAGTACTGAAGGTTAATTACAGGCAGATTGGATTTCTATACCCAAGTAAACATTCATTCAAGAGTGAGCACACAACAAATATATTTGAACATATACCAAGAATAAGAGAATCTGCTCTTAAAAGATGTACTTTACTCAGAAAACAAAAACAAACTCAGAAGGAAGGAAGTGAATGCATAAAGCAATGGCAAGCTTTACCAAATTTACCAACTTAATTTGGTAAATTAAGTAATTTAATTTACCAACTTAATTTGGTAGAAATTAAGAAAGAAATCTCTCCAGTATTTCTTAGTTGGGAGTATAGGATGAAGAGATGGAGACTTGGAGAAGGGCACAGGTAGAGAGAAGGAATAGGATAAAATACCTTTGATTACTCTAGAGAAAAGAGTCTAAGCACATATGATATAGAAATGCAATAAAGATGTTATCTGCCAGAGGAAGACATGAGCAACAAGGGTGAGGCTTGCAGCCTAATTTCATCCCAGGGGCAATCATAATTCTACAGAAGCTCCAGACTCTGTCCGAAGAGTATCCTCTTGGATGGAATATGAGTGTTGGCAAAATAGCCACATCACAAATGAGTGAGGTTCCTTTAAACCCACAGACTTGGAGCTGGGCAGGAACTAAATTGCTTCAACCTTTAAAAATATTGAAAAAGATGCACTTAACAAAAGTTTCTTGTGAGAGACACTACTCCAATCTTCAGGAGAATCCGTCACATCAGCATTTAGCCTTAGGCCCCAACCTGCCTCAAGGTTTTCTCTCCATTACTTCAGAGCTGGAGACTATGATCCTCTGAAAGTACTTTGCACCCTGACTTTGTGATGTTTTCTCAGTCATCTGTAACCCACTCTCAAGCTTCTTGTGACCCGATTGAGTGATGTTGAGACCATCAACCCACCTCCAGCTCCACTGGCAGGCAGGGCACTCGTCTGATCCAGGCTACCAAGTCACAAAAAACTTAGCTATAATTCATACTTTCCTGTTTTCTTTCCACAACTCAAAAACAAGCTCAGGTGCTCTTTTATATTTCCAAGGCTGATATTTTAACATATGCTCTGGAAAAGCTAAAATGATTCAATCACCTTTTGAACATAGATGGATATGGCAGTGGATGTTCAAACTTCAATGATAAATTGCCACAGTGTGAACTGTCCCTTTCCCAGGTGATGTTGTTTTCAAGCTGAGGTATTCAGCTCCCAGGTACTTGCTCATAATAGTCTGATAGTGATAACATTTCTCTCTACTGCAGTAGAGATTCTGAGTGCTTCTGAAGAATGCGTAACAGAGCATACTGAAATGTGAAGTGCAGCCACAGCTTTATTTCAGACTTTTTGTGACTTACTCTATGCCTTTAAGGAACCCTCAAAATATTTGAGAAATATGGGCATGATCTATAGCCAGTTTCTCAAAACATGTTCACAAAACACTAGTTCAACAACATACTACGCACCACACACACACACACACACAGACACACACATGAATTCCATAATAAATCTGGAGAGTCACATTAGTATATTAAAAGCTCCTAGACAAACTATTAAAGAAAGCTATTTAATTTTGTTTAATTTGGCATCTCTCAAAACATATGTGATCATGAAACTTACTATGTCAATTAGAAAATT